>NC_090319.1:262973470-264375758 GCF_040869045.1 Eurosta solidaginis | reverse complement strand
ATTGCTCGTTTATCAACGACTAAACTGCTACCACTACGATCATAATACCCTTGTTAGCGCAGTCACAGTTTCAGTCTCAGACGAGCCCTGTCTCATGGTATTTCTTTGTAGTTGTATTGTATGTGTCTGCACTCGAAATATACATGTGTACGGAAATTATAACGCGCGGGAACTGTAACGATTTGTATCGGAAGTTGGAGAAGGTTGTTAAAAAAGAATAGAAGCATGTAAAAAGCTATAAAATATCCATTGGAACTATAATTATTACTAGTAAAAAAATAATAAAAAAAAACAGCTGCAATAAAAAAAGTCACACAATATGCTCGATCGCTCAATATTTTCAATTTGTGATTTTATGATGTTATGATTTTATGTTTCTGTCATTAATTGCTCGTCATTCGTTTTTGTTCTTTTAGTGGATTTTACTGCTATGTGGTTAAAAGTATTACTTATTTACTTGCACTTAGACATAAACATGCATATGTAGGTCCTTGGTAAGTTATATATTATTATATTATTTTATTTCCCAATCTAATACGCTTGCCAATTAAAAAGTTAGTTTATTCCATAAAATGCTTGGAACTCATTTCACATGATTTGATATGGTATCAAATAATAAAAAGCTCTGAAAATTGAAAAAAACGGCTAAAGCTGGCCTCTTAATACTAACCTACAAATTTTGTGTGCAAGCTCGCAGGTACAAAATAATATTCCACTTCCTACAAACGAAATCTTTCATTCATAAAAATTTTCTCAGTAACACTCAGTATACATTTGTAACTCATTGAGGGTGTTGCAATGATTTAAAAAATTTTACTATCAAGGCGTTTCGTAAATTTCGATATGCAATCTCAGGTTCTACATATATGTACATATGTATGTAAAGATATCGATGTTTATAGTTGTGTTTTTCATTAAAGCCTACTCCAACATTTGCTGCTATCGATCTCGTGCAAGAGCGTATAAAGTTGTATGGCCTTTTAATAGTTTTTCACATATATGTACGAATACTTACTTGTTGTTTAGTGATTTTGTGGTGGCTTCACACAGTAACTTCACATGGCAACTGATATGAAAAAAAAAATCATGAAATCAACAAAAAAAAAAAAATCACAAGAACGTTTGTGCAAAGACGCCGCACGCATTTGACAGCATTTTGTTTTTGTTGTTTTTTAATATTTTTGATCGTAAAATTGATTTCCTTTTTAGCTGCAACGCACCCTTTATGCTTGCTTCAATAAGAAATCACAAATAACAATTCCACACATTTACGAGCTTGGCAGATATGAAGGCTTCACTACTTTTGCTGTTTTCCTTTTGGTTTCTCAAAATTTGTATCATCTTCTCAACACAATTGTTTAGATAGTATATTTTAGCTGTAAAAGTATATTCTGGATTCTTGTTTTTGTATTTGTAGCGATAAAGACACTCCCCGCAAGTTTTGGGGAGTGTTATAGATGTTGATGGTCTTCTGCCGAATATAGATCCGGTATGTTTTTTTAACAAGTACCATTAAGTTATTAGCCCGACCATCTAGGGAACGATTTAATATGATCACATTGAACCGTCTAAGCCATCGCACTCCCCATATTTATGTCGCTTCTGTTCAATTGAAAAACTAGTTCCACTCCTAACGAGGAAACCCATGCAATGCCTCTATTTGGCTCACAGCAGTACCATTCTGTCTTCATTTGGCTCTCAACAACAAAGAAATCGATTTTGATACCGCGAATGACACAGCACGCTTTGAACTGCTTTGATTTCACCATGGTGACATCAGTCGATCGGCATTGATTTTTTATTAAAACTCGTTACCAGTCATTCTCTTCACACTGTCATCATTTCCCTTGAGCCAAACTAAACTTCCTAAAATTTTATAATTTTTATTCTCAATATCGTAAATGCTGTCACTTTCGTTCAGTTGTAAACTAGTTCTCTGCCTACATCAAAGGCATCCAGGCAACGGCTCTCTTTGACTCACATTAATATCATCCTGTCTCCATTTGGCTCCCAACAATAAAGAATTAAATTTTGATACCGCTAAATGGCATAGCACGCTTTGAGTTGCTTCGATTTCAGTACAACAATCGATCGGCATCGACTAAATCCTGACCTGATTTTTTCTTTAAACTCGCTATTGGTCATTCTCTACACACTGTCATCATTTCCTTTGAAACAATTCGATTATATTACTTTTCAGTTTCGATACATTTATTGTTTCTCTTTTACCGACTTCATCTTCATCTCCAGCAATCATCTACTATTCGTCTGTCATAAACTTTATGTTTTTGTCGTAAAAATTTAAGCGTGTTTCCTCAGCCGTATTGGCGTCATCACCGATTGAGAGTGTGCGTGTGTATGTGTGTGGGTATAAGTACTGCACTGTGGTCAGCACGCAGCCACATATGTAGCTAAAGTTTGCAGTACCTACACATACAAGTGCACTCCCCCATACTTATTTAATGTTATTTTTATCATTTATGGTGCATTTAATAGTAAAAATTGATTCTTTTAAAAAAGACCACCCTGCCAATTGTGTGTTTATAAATATGCAATACGTGCAATCCGTTGATGATCTATTATATGTAATTGTGTTTGGTTTATTGTGGGTTCCATAAAAGCATTTTAAATGCAGGCAGTATATACGTGCATACTAAGCTGCATGCACAAAGGGGTATAAGGAAGGAAGTGCAATAAATGGAATTTTCTTTTATGTGCGCGCGATTGATCTGTGAAAGTTTTTGCTTGTCGTAAACGCGCAATAAAATTTGTGGATAATGGTGTATTTTTAAAATTGCATTTTTTATGATGGAAAATTCTTTCTTTTGCTTATTTTTAATTGTAGTGTAAATATTATTGTAAACTGATTTTTATTTGCCTGTGTGAGGAAATATTTGTGAAGAAATGAGTATTTGATGATAAAAGCGAAATTGTTGATGATTTGGCGGTATGAATGCGATCAGAGGCAAATCCGATATTTAACAGTTATTTTTAAAATTTTTATTTCGGTCAAAAAATAAAAGGTATTTTTGAGTTCTTTATTTCACTCAGAAAATAACAGTTATTTTATATTATTCTATTTCGCTCGAAGAATAACTAATCTACAATTTTTATTTTATGAGCAAAAAGAAACAGAGTAAAATAACCTTTATTATTTTTCCTTTTTTTCGTTAAAAAAATAACAGTTATTTTACGTTTTCTTTTATTTCCGGCTTTCAATTCACTAAATAAAAAAATATTTTTTTATTCTATTTCGCTCGAAAAAGAACCAATCTACAATTTTTTACTTTCTGTGCAAAAAGAAAAATATTCAAAAATAACTTTTATTATAAAAATCGCTTTTTGACAGTTATATTTGGTGTTTAATTTTACGCTCAGTTACAATAACAGTTATTTTTCGATTTTCTTATTTCGCTCAGAAACTAACATATTTTTCGATTTTTAATTTCGGTAGGAAAATAACAGTTTTTTATCATTCTCTTTTGAGTGATAAAAAACTGTCCTACAATTTTTACTCTCTGAGAAAAAAGAAGAAAAATCTAAAAATTACTTTTATTTGTTGAACCAAAAAAAAACTCAAAAAACAACTTTTATAATTCCACCGAAATAAACAACTCAAAAAATAACTTTTATTTTCCGAAAATACAAATTTTTATGGCATTTGTAAGTAAAAATGTGGAAAATTACTTATCAATTACATATTATCTTTTTATACTTTTTAACTCCTTCTGCAAAAAAAAAAATATATATATATATAGGTAAATATTTACTAAAGCTTCAAAGTGGATATGCCTTTAGGGTTTAAGAAATGCTGCTCTCAAGTTGCTTTTAAGTACAACCCAAACATAGCATAAGCTCCCCCCTGCTTATCCCTTCATTTGTTTGTCTTATTTTTTTTACTTTACTGTTTCTTCTCTTTCATTATTCTCTTGCTCGCAATTTCCAATCGTAGTATACGTTATTTTCTTATTACTGTTAAGGTTATTGTTGATGTTGCTGTTGTTGTCGTTGTGCGAAAGTGTCTATTTGATATAAACAAACGACTGACATTTATTTTTATTACACACCTTTTGGTTTTTATTTTCATTTCTCACCCAGCAACAACACCAGTACCAAAATTACCACCCTATTTTTTTACTACAGCCCAACCACTTAGACTTAAGCAGCGCGGCGGCACACCTTAGCATAAGTATAACAAAATGATAGCTAAAGTAGCCATTTTACTACTTATAATGCGCATTCTGCAAGCAATTTGAAATTAGGCAATGTTTGCCTACACCTCTCCACAGTCATCATTTTCATTTTCATTGCCATTTCCACTCTTACTCTTATATATAAAACTATGTGCTTTCTTTCCACGCAGCTTCTCAAAGAAGCATTTTTTCTACGCTGGCTTCGAATAATACTGACATCTATTGGCTTAAGTTGCCATTCGGGGTTGCCTTCGCTCAACGCATTTGTGGTTTCACGTTTTAGTTTTTATTTTCTTAATATTTATTCCATTCGAAAAAAGTAATTTCTTGTTTGCCGACAAAATAATTTTTATATTAGAAGAAATGACTTTATTTCTGCGTTAATGTAAGCAAAGGGAATTTTTGCACGCCAGTGATGCACAACACGTTCAGAGTTTCGAATACAAACGCAACTTCTTTTGTAGTATGATGTGTTTACATGGACAATGTTTGAGCGTAGAGTTCACGCATGAAATGTTTACTGCCTGAAGTTCAAGCTAAAATGTATTGAATGCTTGCCTTACTGAATCTTTGTCGCTGTGCTCACACGACACGCAAGTGAACGCCGAATAGTTTTTCGAAGCTCTCGAGTGCATCACTGATGGTTTTTCTTGTTCTCTTTACATTTAGTACACGCCTTTGTAACAAGTTTTTCGTTTTTCTTTTTAATATGTCTTGTTACAGTATCAGCACTGATTTTTGGTTTTTCCCACAGGAGCTGGTAGCGCGTATTTAGCGCCTGTCTGCTCGACGCCTATAGTGGTGGTTGGGCGATAAATTAGTTGCGCAAATTAGAAATTATGTTCACATTCAAATGGAAAACTGGCGTATTAAATAGTAGACATAAGCGTTAACGTTAATAAACGTTCTTGATATGGTTTGTGTAGAAGTAATATGAGCAGGATATACATGACATAAAACCAAAGTTTTATATATTAACTTTTAACTAAAGTTGCAAAAAAGTTGTGAATTTTATTGATATTCCAAAGTAAATGGACAGCAAGAAAGTGTAAAGAAAATATTATAAATTATGGTTTGAAAGGCTGTGCCTAAAAGCAGCCTATGCTATTTTAATTGATGCAAGAGAAGCGGCATTGTTGGCAGCCATAATTTCGTAAAAGTAAGATACTTCCTTCATTTGGGAACCAGCACTAATGCAAACAACAACATCAGCTTTGAAATCTCTAGCTAAAAAAGTTCTTTTATCGGAACCAGCCTACGGAAGTAGAGGAAGAGAGCAGACCCCACTCCGCTGGAAGGACCGGGTGGATAACGATTTAGGCTCCCTTGGTCTTACCAATTGTCTTCAGCTAGCGCAGCGAATAATAATAATTTTTTTGTTTTATTTTTCGCTCGGAAAATAAGATTTATTTCTTGAGTTTTTTTACTTCGATGAGAAAATAACAGTAATTTTTAGGTTTTTTTTTATTTCCCTCGGAAAACAAAGGCAATGTTTATAGTATTTATCTCTCAGAAATGAACATTTTTTATAGAATTTTTTCATTTCGACCAGAAAAAAAGGTTTTTGTGTTTTTATTTGTTTAGGAAAATAAGAGTTATTTGTATTGTTCTTTATTTTATTATTTGGAAATGATTAGTTAAATTTAGAGTTCGGAAACAGTTATTTTAAGAGTTTTTTTATTTCGTTCGGCAAATAACAATTATTTTTTAAGTTTTTTTTTTTCGCTTGAGAAATAACAGTTACGTATTAAGTTTTTTAATTCTCTCGAAAATAACAGTAATTTTTTAAGTTTTTATTTCATTCGAAAAAGCGATTATATCTAGAGTTTTTCATTTCTCTCAGAGTGGGAGTTATTTTTAAAGTTTTTGCTTTGCATCGCGATGCAAATAGCTATTTTTTGTCGTGTGAGCCAAAATTCCTACGATTCAAGAGCATTCACTCACTTCAGTGAGCGACAGTAAACGCCAGCGTTCCTGTTGAATGTTTGGACGCATACATGGGTGACAGGGGAACATGAGGGACTACGATGCAAAGTGACAGCCTCACATATAACCTGGCTCTAAAACAAAGATATTTGCATATGAAAATAAAAGTTTTTGCACTAAAGGAGAAAACTCGAAAACTAACTATTGTTTTATGACCTAAATAAAAAAAACTCAAAAAATAACTGCGAAGTAAATTTTTATAAAAATATTTTTATTATCGATTCTTAAGAAAACATGTGATGAAATTCAAGCGAATTTGTCCTGACCAAAGATTAGTATTATCTATTTTTTTTGACCCTATTTTGCTCCATTTCAATTTGCGGCTCCTTCTTCTTCTCCTTCTGGTCCTCCTCCATATATAAAATTCGTAATGAAGCTCGGCCTTAAACTTATTAAGCAAAATGTTTGCTAACTATTATAATATTATCAGGTACTTACATTCACTAAAAAACGTTATTAAAACGACAAAATACCAAAAGTAAAAAATTATATAAAACTGTCATTATTAATTAAGCTGTACAAGAGATAAAATTAAATATTTATAATTACAAACCGCACGTTTAGCTGCAAAAAAAAAGCTTCTGAAATATTAATAAATGAAAAATTGTTATATAAAAAAAATACACATTGGCATCTCATATATACATGTGTATGTATATTTGTGTGTATGGACATTTGTATGCTTATTAGAGTGTGTTGGTCGCAGTACGTAATAAAAAAAGGGTCGAAGTTAATGCTGACAATTTTTTTTTTTCATCCTTGCAAATACAGTTAAAACTATGTCATTTTCTATCCGATTTTTAAAGCAGATATAAAAGTTTTTTGAACTTTAGAATCTGTATAATTTCTTTTGATAGTTTAGAGTCCTTGTATCATAGTTTGGTGAAACGAGAATCATGCTCTAAGGGGTAACAATGAGCTAAGCGTAAAAAACTATACGAAAACGACTGCAGAGCTAATAAATATATTGGAAACAACTACAAAGCTTATCAAGGATAAGAAAATAATATATCAACTAAAATAAAAGATGAATAAAAGGAATAGCAACAAAAAGGCAATACTTATAAACCAATTGCAAAGCGATTAAAGTGGCGGAGTAGTTAAAGGCATCTTTACACTGGTATGGATGTTAGAGATTCGAGTTCAATACTCAGCTCCCGAGAAGCTAGCTGATGAAGAAGTTAAATTCAGAAACATGTCCTAGCAACCATCGCCGTTTGTAAACTTTGCAATTTTTCTCTAATATCAATAACAAAAAACAATTGTATAAAGCAATATGAGCATGACTCGCTAATTAAATACAAATGTTAAAACATGTAAAACATTTGCAACCCCTTTTTTCGAATCAGTCTAATGTATGTACATTAACCTCGGTCGATTTGTATGGACGAAAGTTAACCGATATCGCGCCATCGATTTTTCGATAGGATTTGGGCTCAGAAAAAAAGTTCCATTACGCATACCCAAAAAAAATAATTTTCGAGCCTGCGAAAAAAAGTCGATTTTTCGACCAAAATTCTTCTAAATCTCCATAAAAGATTTTTTTTTTTTTTTTCAAAAAATTGCATTTACCAATTTTGCATTTGCCGATTGACACGAAAAAATACATAAAAAATGATTTGGAGCCTTGAAAATGAAAAATAATGCATAAAAAATCGAAAAAATCGATGAAATTTCGCAGGCTCGAAAATTATTTTTTTGGGTATGCGTAGTGGAACTTTTTTTCCTGAGCCCAAATCCTATCGAAAAATCGATGGCGCGATATCGCTTAATAAATCGACCCAGTCTAATGTACATATAATACAAAGCATCAGCGGCACGTATACGCCCCGTGTTACCTGCATGAAAGTGCATTTCGCATTTCAACGTTTGAACGGTACAATGGTTGTACGCATACATACAAGACAACGTTGCCTGAATCATGGTTGCATTTTAATTGGTTGTGATGTTGCAATTATATGCAAAAACTATGAAAAGAATAATATAGAAAAACAGTATGTAGATATGTATATGCACGTGTGGTTGCCAAAGTATTAATATGTAACATATAATAGAACATTATTCTATTTTTTTTTTTAAATAAAAAAAAAGAAGTTAAAAAACATAAATAAATCAGAAATTGACCAATAATAAAAGGAAAATAAAAATAGTGTTGACTTTGTCACACTCACTGATGGCCATCACCATTTACAGAACAGCGCGTGTTTTGTATGTACTCAAATGGCTCTCCATTGCTGGTTTTATGTTTATTGTTATTGCTGTGTGTTATCTCGTTATTATGTGGCTTTGAATTTCTATTAAATTTAATTTTAAATAAACATTTTTAATTGGTTGTTTATGGAACATTTAAATAGCGCAAAGTATTTGTATTAAACTTAGACATGGTAGCACAAAAATAATTTGTTGAAAAATGAGGGGGAATGTTGCACACATAGTGTATATTACATATGTATAAGAATCATAACGGTTATAGTTTTTATTCAAAACTCGCTTTCTAATAGTTATTTTTTTAGTTTTATTTTTTCGCTTACAAAATAACAGTTATTTTTTAGAGTTTTTTATAACGCTTAGGAAATAATAGTTATTTTTAAATTTTTTTTATTTGGCACAGAAAAAAACAGTTATTTTTAAATTATTCTTCTTTTATGTTAACTTATTAACAAAAGTTACTTTTCGAGTAGCAGCTGTTTTTTTTTGCTCAGAAAATAAGAAATATTTTTTGTTTTCTTCATTTTGCTTATATAGTAAAAGCTCTTCCTAAATATTTTTGCTTTAGAGATTGGTAATCATTGCTTTATATGTTTTTATGCATATTTGTGTAAAAATATATAAAACATGAAAAAAAAATAATAAATTGACGGAAACCGAAATGATAACAAAATATCCCCAGAAAACAATCCGGAAGTGATAGAAAAATCGTTTTGGAAATACGGCCTATGTATATGGTCCAAAAAATATCTGAAATAATTTTTGAATGTGCCTATTGTTCCATAAAAAATTTTTTAACGTCCAGAATGAAGTATAATGAAGAAAAACCGCAATAAAAAAAAGAAAACGTGAAAAAAATTATCGGAAATTTATGTTCTAAAATTTTCCGCTGAAAAGGGACAGATATATACTACATATATCCAAACCGAACGACAACAGATTATATATCACCCACATGGCACTTTGCCAAGAATTTCAAAGAGGGCGTAACCTCACTCTACGGTAATGGGCTAGCGGTGTTGGTACGAGGATTTTCTCCGAACAGCTCCGAAAAGTTGCGATATCCATCCATCTCCCAAACGCAGCTAGTATCTACCAAGCAGAGATACTAGGTAAAGAGAGGGCCTGTTTTTTCTAGCTAAAGGATCGGGTAAGCGACGGTGAGATACGCATATATACTCGGACAGCTAAGCAGTGCTCAAAAAACATCCGAAAAGGATTTACCATATGCGTTCCCTAAGCCCTTCGAAAATTGTAAAAGGGCGTCACGCGAAGCAGCAAACCTTGCGCCCTCGCGCTCACTTGGGAACCCTATCAAAGAAACATTGACGGAAATAAATTAGGGGATAAACTGACAAAGGCCGGTGCATCGTTAGACACTTCAAAGGCAGTCTCAGTGCACCACGGCAGCCGTTGAGCTTTGTGCGGTTATCGCCCGAATGACCGTCTAGTTGTCAAAACAAAACTTTTTGCGACTGCAGTTTGCGCTATTTTTTCCAGTATCTTTGCAAGTTTGCACGATCTTGTTATTACGCGATCGGCACGGTATATCATAAATCATTCCGGATCCATTATTTTGGACCCATTTTCGTTCCATGTATCGTATCTTTCAACATTTCGGCGCCCAAGCCCCACATTTTCAACGCTATTTGGGCTCTAAGATGTCAACCGAAGCTCGGGTTTACATAGTTTTTAGAACAGAATATTATATATAAACTTTTCTCTAAAATGGAAGCTTGTGAATATTTAATCTATATTAGTTAAAAAAAATTGAAACAATGTGGCGAATGTGAGCAGTTTTGATACGTCACTGTGCAGCTAGTAAAAAATGCTGGACAACAACAACAGCAAGACAAGCAGATGAAATAGAAAACAGCCACACACTAATATACAAAGAAGGCAACAGAGAATACGAGATGCAGAGATGTACAGCGCATATACATAGAAGGCAACAGATGGTCAGAGATAAAGAAACAAGTAATAAATAAGCACCTATTCGAGAAGGCTGTTCGCGAAAAGCCTAGTTCATGGGAGAAATAGGCGAGGGAGGAAATTGAAAGTACAAAAGCAGCCCATAGCTGGGGAAAAGCAATAAGTTAGAATTTAACATGATATAAGTAATGTACGCGAATACATTAAATTGCGAAATCTACTACCATGATATTGCTGTTAATAAATATCATTTTATATAGAGAACATTTGCGTTTATTTATGCGATAATTCAGTTATTCGAACGAAAACAGAAGGTTAAGAATAATCTAGAATTTCTTGCAATAATAGCTACCCGCTGCGTTGAGCGGACACCTCTTTTGGGTGGATAAAAGTTGGCTGACGGTGAGTGTTCGCCCAAAGGAGGTCTCACTGTATATATACATATATGCAAATAAAGGTGAACATATATTAATAATATTTATATAAAGAACTTAATATGCTCACTTATTACATATTTATATACGACCTGACTATTCAATCTTTTTGGTATGAGTTTCGATGCTAGGCAGTTACTCAAAAAGAAAAAAACCCAAAAAAAAAAAAAATTTTATTACAAGCCTACAAATATTGTTGAAAAATTTGCATTTTTAATTAGTAGATGGTAAATCTCTGATGTTCTTTTGCTTTGTTTTTTTGCGTTTTAATTAGTACGGCATTATGGCATTATGTTAGCTAAAAAAAGGAGCAAAATAACAAACGATCAAAAAACCAAATGTCACATAAATATAAACGCTTAATTGGAAATATATGTTTTTAATGATCTTGTTCTAAAAGTATTTGTTTTTGCAGTTTTCTTTTTCACATCCAAAAAAATCGCTTGTAAGTTCACATAACATATTTTTACTTACTGTCATATGCATAAACGAAACAAAATCAAAAATGTCTATATTTATAAAAAAAAGGGTTTAAATGCAAATAAAACGCAGAAAAATTATCCACATTAATGTATGCATATTATAAAATTTATTAACAAAGACAAAAATGTAATTAAGCATAGCGCAGCAAAGGTTTTTTGTTTTTCTTTTTTCAAGCCTGCGAATTTATTTATGTCCCCCACACTCATTCAAAATAAGGTGATGAACTTTTTAACTATAGCATTTTTCTGATTATAAACATATTTTTTGTTGTTTTCGTTTTTGTGTGTTGTGCATGTTTATTAAAACATGCATGACATGAATTGCATTAATATTTTAATGCAACGGCATAAAAGAGACAATACAAAGTTTAACAAAAAAAAAAAAAAAAAAACAGAAAAATCTCCCAAATCCATGCTTATTTCAACTTTTATAAATTAATAAGTTGTGTGATTTTTTATTATATAAAATTAATTTAAACACAGCTTTCTGCAAAAAAAAATATGTATTAAAGCGCTGAGCGGTTTGGTAAAACATGTTGCCCGCTTATAACAGTTCACCACACGACAGAGGCGGCCTTGAGTTTGTTTACGGAGGGTGGAAAAATTTTGTTTAAGTAGTATGAATCTTGTTTTTTAGCACATAGACTTCATTATTCCCGTTAAGGAATCTCTTCTGCTGAATACGCAGCGCACCAGACATCTGATTGAAGTGCCCCCGCCTCGCAGTAACTTAAAAAGTCATCCCCGTAAGCACTATGACGAAATCCCGCACCGAATAATTCAGCCGCATGAAGAAATGCTAACAATTGTCTGGAGAACCCATCAAAGACAACAAACTTGAACTCGCAGTTGACGAAAGCAAGTTCCCTAGGGAGGCACGCGTCACCCTAGCCCTACTACGTTTAGGGTACTGTAATTGGTTAAACACTTATTTATTCAGAATCAACACCGACATACCCAATGTATGTCCTGCTTCTAAATTGTCGCCACGTGACACTAAACATTTTTTCAATTCAAATGTAGAACCAACCCCATTAAAACAGCAAGTTTCCTCGGGCTACAGCTAGACTATATTGATGACAATTTTTGAGTGATCGCACCTTTTGAATGCGGCCAAGCACTGTTACAAAAGCAACAACAACAACATGAATCTCTTCCAAATTACCAAATAATTTAGCACACAGTTTTAAAACAATTTTTCGATTGCAAGTCTCTTTACAGCTCTGTTCCCTTCTTAGTTATTTATTTAAGAAAACTTGAAGAAAACAGATATAACGGATTGCTAATAACGCAGTGTTTTAGCCTAAGGCATTTGCTTCTATAGCTTTATAACTACATATAGTATAGTATAATTTAATATCTGCAGCTTTTGAATAAATAAAATAAATAAACAAAAATCCGATGTTGCTGACGAAGTTCTGTTAAATGTGCCTAAGAATTATTCCCCACAATTTGGTTTTTTTTTTGCGGGTTGAAATGGAAAATACCTTATACACCATAACTGCTGCCGTCGCATCAACCATGTATACGTGGTCCAAAAACCATCCCATTACGAAGCATCGCCCACCCCGGAACCGCTTTCGCATAACTTTCCGGAGGCGCTCCATATTTCTCGCTTTTTAAGAGTATTTTATTGTTCCTGCGTCCAGGTGCCGATTTTTTAATGAGTATGGTTTATGCGAAGCTACTGATTTGTTGACACTCTATTGGGTTCCTCAGCATTTCTGATGTAACATTATCGACTGTGATTTGTCCTCGAGTACGTGATGCAAGTGAGTTGGAATAGGAAACTCAGCATTATCTTCTTATGATTGAGATCGATCGCCTCTTTTGACCCCTCTCGGCTTCCGCCATTGACAGCTGTGCGTATTTTTAATTTAATTTAAAACTGAAAACCGCAATGAAATTTTCAATTAAATATCAAAAGTCCATGTAAATATTAAATTTTTGTTTGCATTTAATGCCACTGTTTTTACATATGTGGGGTTTTGCAGTTTTGTTTGCGATAGATGTCTTGGAATTTAATTTTGAAAAATTCTATTTAATTTATATATAATAGCATTAGGTATATAATTAAATTTTAAACATTTAAATGTAACAAAAGTTAGTAAGAATTTTACCTATTTAAATATCACATTATTAACAAAAAGTGAGCCTGCTCTCAATATCTTGCTTTTTGCTTGAAATATTAACCTAAATGTGGACCAGGGTAGTCCGTGAATGTGTTTTTACGAATGTTGGGCGAATCTCTAGTTCAAAACTAGTGCGCTTTTAGTGCATACGGAACCAAAACTAGTTCGCAACTAGTTAGCAATATATTTTTTAACATTTTTTGTTAGACTCAAGCAATCAAATGCAATTTTTGTGGCATATTTTGATTTTTTGAGTGTTAATAAACCTGCGTGCATAGATCTTGCTTCGTTGCTCGCTGATCAACGACTAAATCACTACCAATATTTTACTCTTACCAACACAGTCACACTTCCTTCTGGCGTCACATGCTTATAAAAGTTAGGCCACGCCAGTAACACCAAATGTATGAAGTGCGAGCTGCAGGAAGAAACGGTTGAACACGTTCTGTATTCTCGTCCAGCGCTCATCATGTCAAGGTACCAGCTGCTAGGAGCGGCAGAGTTGCCTAATCTCGAGTCTGCTAATAAGCTAGGTCCTATAAAACGTTTAGAATTCGCCAAGAGGACAGAGTTATTTTATAACATAAGTCCTGGTACCTCGTTGGGGTTTTTAATGTTTGGTCGCCAAACGAATTCTGGAAGCACTCAGTCTATGTGGGACCTTTATTGACTGGCTAGTTCAACTCAACCTAACACAGCCACAATCTAAATTTTTCGGACCAAATTGTTATATTACAAACCTCAGTTTCAGTGTTAATAAGGCAGACGTTTATATTCTGCAAAGAATACCTGCTTTCTGTACCGCAGACTTTTGTCTGCATGTGCGCAGCAATTTATTGTGCTCATCTCACTATTTGCATATCCACTTAAAAAACAATTTAAATTATCAGTGAAAAAACCATATAATGCAGCACATACACACACACACACACATTTGGGACGTCATCTTGGCAGTCATTACTTCACAACGGCTGAGTGATACCTTTGCTATGCAGCTGGAGCTGATGCAAAACCGCTTTTCAAACATAAGCAATAAAGCATAGGTAAACTCTTTAAGTTTTGCAGTTTTATTGTTCAAGGTTCCTAAATTACAGGACTATCACTTCATTAATGAAAGAAATTTTTAGTAAGCTAGACTCTTAGATGAATCTTTTGACCAAACACGCCCAAATGCTAAAAAATCCAATGTCACTGTTCCAGTTCTGTTGAAAGAGCCTGAAATTATTCCACACAATTCGGATTAAAAACATGGAGTATTATGGATCTAATAGGCAATACTGACAGATAAATTACAAAGCGTGCAGCGAGGCATTCATATGGTTGAGTGGATAAAGGCATCTGCCTTTACACCAGCATTAAGTATGAATGTTGGAGATTTCGAGTTCAAAACTCAGCTCCCAAAAAGCTAGCTGAGTACAAGTTATTAAGTTTGAAAAAATGTTCCACACAAATGTTAGATACTCGATTTTGCAAAACTACGATACGCAGTTTAGCACCATCACTGACGACATGTGCTTATGTATGTGCGGATGTATGAGCTTGGCTTCAAGTTACATAGCCTCTGTCGTAGAACAGATAAAAGCAATGGCGCTTCATAAGTAAATTTGCATTGGCCGTAGAGACGTTCGAACACGAAATGCGAAATATCAATTTTGCGCCAATTTCGTGTTAAAATGGTTCGAGTCAACGATTAGGAGCTTAGTGGTATTGGC
This sequence comes from Eurosta solidaginis, assembly GCF_040869045.1. Lineage (NCBI taxonomy): Eukaryota > Metazoa > Arthropoda > Insecta > Diptera > Tephritidae > Eurosta > Eurosta solidaginis. The sequence goes on along the minus strand of NC_090319.1, from coordinate 264,360,679 downwards.
CACTAGTATCTACTTCATGTTGCTTACTTTTTCCCGGTTTTTTTGGCTTTTGCCACTGTGTTTGAGCTCGCTGTTGTTGCACGCACTTTGCTTGCTATCATATGCATGTAGTCAATCATTTTATCGCGCCCTCATTTTATTATACTCAGTTGAGCAGAGCTCACAGAGTATATTAAGTTTGATTGGATAACGGTTGGTTGTACATATATAAAGGAATCGAGATAGATATAGACTTCCATATATCAAAATAATCAGGATCGAAAAAAAATTTGATTGAGCCATGTCCGTCCGTCCGTCCGTCCGTCCGTCCGTTAACACGATAACTTGAGTAAATTTGGACGTATCTTGATGAAATTTGGTATGTAGGTTCCTGAGCACTCATCTCAGATCGCTATTTAAAATGAACGATATCGGACTATAACCACGCCCACTTTTTCGATATCGAAAATTTCGAAAAACCGAAAAAGTGCGATATTTCATTACAAAAGACCGATAAAGCGACGAAACTTGGTAGATGAGTTGAACTTATGACGCAAAATAGAAAATTAGTAAAATTTTGGACAATGGGCGTGGCACCGCCCACTTTTAAAAGAAGGTAATTTAAAACTTTTGCAAGCTGTAATTTGGCAGTCGTTAAAGATATCATGATGAAATTTGGCACGAACGTTACTCTTATTACTATATATACGCTTAATAAAAATTAGCAAAATCGGAGAAGGACCACGCCCACTTTTAAAAAAAATTTTTTTTTAAAGTAAAATTTTAACAAAAAATTTAATATCTTTACAGTATATATGTAAATTATGTCAAGATTCAACTCCAGTAATGATATGGTGCAACAAAATACAAAAACAAAAGAAAATTTAAAAATGGGCGTGGCTCCGCCCTTTTTCATTTAATTTGTCTAGGATACTTTTAACGCCATAAGTCAAACAAACATTAACCAATCCTTTTGAAATTTGGTAGGGGCGTATATTTTATGGCGTTAACTGTTTTCTGTGAAAATGGGCGAAATCGGTTGATGTCACGCCCAGTTTTTATACACAGTCGTCCGTCTGCCCTTCCGCATGGCCGTTAACACGATAACTTGAGCAAAAATCGATATATCTTTACTAAACTCAGTTCACGTACTTATCTGAACTCACTTTATCTTGGTATGAAAAATGAACGAAATCCGACTATGACCACGCCCACTTTTTCGATATCGAAAATTACGAAAAATGAAAAAAATGCCATAATTCTATACCAAGTACGAAAAAAGGGATGAAATATGGTAAGGTAATTGGATTGTTTTATTGACGCGAAATATAACTTTAGAAAATACTTTATAAAATGGTTGTGTCACCTACCATATTAAGTAGAAGAAAATGAAAAAGTTCTGCAGGGCGAAACAAAAAACCCTTAAAATCTTGGCAGGTATTACATATATAAATAAATTAGCGGTATACAACAGATGATGTTCTGGGTCACCCTGGTCAACATTTTGGTCGATATCTGGAAAACGCCTTCACATATACAACTACCACCACTCCCTTTTAAAACTCTCATTAATACCTTTAATTTGATACCCATATCGTACAAACTCATTCTAGAGTCACCCCTGGTCCACCTTTATGGCGATATTTCGAAAAGGCGAACACCTATAGAACGAAGGCCCACTCCCTTTTAAAAATACTCATTAACACCTTTCATTTGATACCCATATCGTACAAACAAAGTCTAGAGTCACCCTGGTCCAGAAAGGCCCACTCCCTCTTAAAATACTCATTAACTCCTTTCGTTTGATACCCATATTGCACAAACGAATTCTAGAGTCACCCCTGGCCCACCTTTATGGCGATATCTCGAAACGGCGTCCACCTATAGAACTAAGGCCCACTCCCTCTTAAAATACTCATTAACTCCTTTCGTTTGATACCCATATTGCACAAACGAATTCAAGAGTCACCCCTGGTCCACCTTTATGGAGATATCTCGAAAAGGGGTCCACCTATAGAACTAAGCCCCACGCCCTTTTAAAATAATCATTAACACCTTTCATTTGATACCCATATCATACAAACAAATTCTAAAGTCACCCCTGGTGCACGTTTATGGCGATATCTCGAAAAGGCGAACACCTATAAAACGAAGGCCCACTCCTTTTTAAAAATACTCATTAACACCTTTCATTTGATACCCATATCGTACAAACAAAGTCTAGAGTCACCCCTGGTCCACCTTTATGGCGATATCTCGAAACGGCGTCCACCTATGGAACTAAGGATTACTCCCTTTTAAAATGCTCATTAACACCTTTCATTTGATACCCATATGGTACAAACGCATTCTAGAGTTACCCCTGGTCCATCTTTACGGCGATATCTCGAAAAGGCGTCCATCTATAGAACTTAGGCCCACTCCCTCTTAAAATACTCATTAACTCCTTTCGTTTGATACCCATATTGCACAAACAAATTCTAGCGTCACCCCTGGTCCACCTTTATGGCGATATCTCGAAACGGCGTCCACCTATGGAACTAAGGATTACTCCCTTTTAAAATGCTCATTAACACCTTTCATTTGATACCCATATCGTACAAACGCATTCTAGAGTTACCCCTGGTCCATCTTTACGGCGATATCTCGAAAAGGCGTCCATCTATAGAACTTAGGTCCACTCCCTTTTAAAAAACTCATTAATACCTTTCATTTGATACCCATATCGTACAAACGCATTCTAGAGTCAAACCTGATCCACCTTTATGGCTATATCCCTAAATGGCGTCCACCTATAGAACTATGGCCCACTCCCTCATAAAATACTCTTTAATGCCTTTCATTTGATACACATGTCATACAAACACATTCCAGGGTTTCCCTCGGTTCATTTTCCTACATGGTTATTTTCCCTTATGTTGTCACCATAGCTCTCAACTGAGTATGTAATGTTCGGTTACACCCGAACTTAACCTTCCTTACTTGTTTTTTATTTATTTTTGTTAGGTTTTTCTGTAAAAAAAGCTTCTTTTTAACATTTTCCAAGAAATTTTTATTTTGATTTTTTTTGTGGAATCAGTTTAAGTCCATTTATGCGCAGATAATTTGCTAGTTGCAAGCAATTTTTCTATTTCCAGGCGTTTTTTTTATTTTCAGTTTTTTTTCGATACCAACACATTGTTGTGTGCTGTTGCTATGCAAAAAATTTTATACATACATATGTCAGCCATTTGTATACAACTTTGTTACAACAAAAAACCTATTGCGCTGTGTATTTGAGTATTTAGAAAGCTTTGCTGCATGCTTGCCACTTTTCATACTGAGTCCAGGCTTTGTTAGTCGTTTCTTGAATATTTCTAATGCATATTGGCTGCTGTATTGCCAACTTTAGTACATACATACGAACCAACATGTTGCTGAGTAGCAAAAGAAAAAATCAAATATCTTAGCACCAACAGCAATTTTAACAGTATTTACATACATACATATGTAGCTATGCGTGCGTTTGCAACAACATGCTGTTGAGTGCGCTTTTAGCTACTAAAACTACCACTAACAACAACACCACCATCAACACTTCATATTAATGACTTTGTTGCTGTTATAATCTGTACAAAAACTATGCAACTGCAACTGGACTTAGTGTTAGTTGATGGGGCAAGTAACTTGTATTTAGAAACAAAAGTTTGCTTTAGCTTGTTTGTGTTAGCAACAACAATAGCAACATTGCATACTCAACATGTGGCAGATGCGTCCATTGCTTGAGATTGGCCGATGCTTTGCTGAAGAATATATGCAGTGGCAATGTTATGTGTGTAAGGATGTAAAAATAAGTATAATATGTGTGTAAAACAGCTTCATATGCAAAAAAAAAATTAAAAAGGTGGGAAGAAAAGCAAGGAAAATTATGTTAAACCAGACACAAGCGGTGGATGCTGCCTTACAATTAGCTGCAGCTTAGTAACAAGTGTGGAAATAACATACCAAAAAATATGTTGCACGTAGTTGTTGTTGTAGCGTTAATGCGCTTAAATTTTAATTAGAAATTTTTCACTTCAACTTTGCAGCAAACCAATTATGCTGTCAGCTTAAAAAAATGAAGAAATTGTTTATGCAGTTTTCTTCTTTTTTTTTAATTAAACAGGCTTTATTGTGGTGTCGTCAATTGTTTAACTAGTAAATTAATTAGGTAATTTACAAAAGTTTAATTATAAAATATTTTTATATGGTAAACCAAAGAAATAGTTTACGGATTGTGTTTTATCGCCGATACATCGGTTTCGTATTGATTTTTTATCGGCTAGTTATCAACGGATTACATACATACATATTTGTCATCGATTTTATATTCAAGCTTTATCGTTATCTCTTTCATAACAACTAAACAGCTCAATAAGAAATCGATAATATTTCGATATTAAATCGATAACTTTTTTATAACATGATAATTTTTCGATAGCAAATCGACAAATTTTTGATCCGAAAATGATAACTTGCCCATAACAAATTGGTAACACTCTTATAACAAATTGATGATTTTTTGATAACATATCGATAACTTTTCGATAGTTTATCGAAGTAATTAATAACTTTTTAATTACAAATCGATAATAAATGCACTCCGATAGATTTTTGATAACATGTCGAAAGATTTTCGAAAAAAAAAATACATAAATTCCGCTGTCAATCGATAGAAAACCGATAACCCATCAGTAAGAATCTCGAATTTATTCGTCAACAAATCGAGCACACTACAATAATAACTAGGGCATATTTCTGATTCACCAATTCTCTTCAGCTCGATTTTCTGGAAAGCTAATCAACAGTCAGATCGGAATACAAGCCAAGTAGGTGTTTCACATAACGAGAGCAATGAAAGCATACCGTATCTGCGCTTCGAAGGAGCTCTTAGAGCCACAAAAGAGGTGGATATTTGGGTATTCAAATGGCAGATGAAGCTATAAAAGTGTAGACTGAAGATTCCAAAGTAATGCAAGAAGTAAGGTCTGCCGTATGTCGCGCGCTGATCCGGAAATAAAAAAATCCTACAAGCTGCCAGATTACTGTGGTGTTTTTCAGGCGCGAATAGTAGCCTTGACTAAAGCAGTTGAAACAGTAAAATAGCTTAAACTGCAGCCGTGGAAATTTTAACATTACCGGCCAAGCAGCAATTGAGGTTATAATCTCTCATAGAACAATTTCTAAAAGTGTGTTTGAGTGTAAGCAAGTCCACGAAAAGGATCGGAATATGGAGAAATAGCGGTATCTCAATCGATGAATGAAAAAGCGGATGAGCTAGCTAAACAGAGCGCATCGCTCGAAGCTTGTACCGTAGACGTTCGAATTAGATTAGGAGAGATTAAAAGAAAGCGAGAGCAGCAAATATTCGACCAAGGCGTGGAACCGAGCGCTTGGCTGCAAAGTGTCGAAGATCATGTGCAAGTTTAACAAGCTTTCATTAACAAAGTTACTCTTATCATGATGAGCACTATGCGTATGCCCTGCGCTCGCCTGGCTTAGATTCTAGCTATTAGGAGTAGCACAGCTATCAGACCTGGAAAAAGCAAGTAGCATAGGTCCTGCAAAGCTTCTATTATCTAACAAGAGGGAAGAATTTTTTTATAACATAGGTCCTGGTTTTTGATAGAGTTTTTCGGTTTGTTCGTTAGACAATCTTCTGCTAATACTCTGGACTCTTTCAGCCTATGTGAGGTCTTCACGGACCGGTCTGTTCAAACTAGCCTAACCTCAGAAAATTTAATGTTTTAGCTTACTTTTTTTAGGAATTTCAAACCACAGAGACAAAAGCTTGAATCAAGTCAGCAGAACTGCAATGCTGACTTCAATCGGACATTTCTTATTTATAGCTTCGTATCAAAGAGTCATTTTTGTAAAATACAAATTAAGCAGGGTTGCACTTCAATACATATGTACTTACATGCATAAAAGGCATTATATACCCATAACCTTATCACTCTTATCAAAGCTAACTTGAAGCGAACATGTAAATTTACTTATAAAATGAATTTTCCATTCTCTTTAAACTTTTTTTCATCAATTCGTGTAAATGCATCTTCGGCAAAGCTGTAGCTGATAAAGAAATTTTACAAAAGTAATATATTTGATAGCAGTTAATGAATGCAACAGCAAATTTCAATTTAAATATGAGATGGAGGGTTAGGGGTGTTCAACATTGTTGTTGTTCCTTGTTTTATTTTTGTTTTTGTTTTTTGAGGTTAAAAGTGAAATTGAGCTGTGCAAGTATATACAGATTTTTTAGACCATAGCATTTTTTTCGCTTACTCCAATCGTGGCAAAGTTATTATATGCAAAGTACTCGAAAGTCCATTTAATTTTTATTTTGTTCCAATATTTAGTCATTAAAATTATAAAATAAAACAAAAAAAACATGTTTATAATTTTTGAATGGAGAATATTTTATATACAGCATTCAAAACGCATCGTTATTTTGACTGCCAACCATGAAACAACGTAATAGCCACTTAAAAAAAGAGGAAATGAAAAAAAGGTTTCCAAGCGTTAGAGCGAAGGAGTGAAAAATAAAACAGAAAATTAACTTCAGAAAGGGCTACAGCAAATCTGCATTAACAACAACACGAACAATAATAGAGCTTAATATTTAATTGCGATGCCAAAGCAATATCGAATATGGCCAACTCAGAAATCCCATCAACATAATTTATGCGCTCAAGGCGATAATGAGCTATAATGGAGTTCGCCATTGACTTCATCACAAAGTTAACAACAACAGTAACAACCAGTTAAAAAAAAATAATAGTGCAACAACAACAATAAAAGAGCCATATCGTGGCGTTATAAAAAGTAATTCGACAGCGCTTTAATGTACACCACTACCAACAACAACACTGAGAAAAAAATTAAGAATACAAAAAACCAGAAAAAAATAACCAAAACTAGCAAACACTCGAAAAACAACTTTAAAACGCATGGCAACATGAACTTAATGCAACGATAAACAAAAGCAAAGCCAAAAAAAAATCATATAGGCAATACAAATCGAATAAAACAATAAAAAACAAACAAGAAAAAAGCAAAGTTACAGCTATTTGCATATTTAAAAATGCGACTGCAGCGCAAAACACCCCAATAAACACTTTTGTTTCAGACCCACTTTTTGAAAAATATTTCAAAAGTTACACCTCAAAATTAGATAACTATTAAAAACTTCTATGGACTTTGACATATATCTGCCGAAAAGGTTCTCAAATTAAAAACTCCAATCAACTTTTGGATAATTCAAAGAGTTTGTAGTATTCTTAAACAAAAAAATGCTATCAACTTTAAGATAGTTCTAGATAACATCTCATAGCGCTCTCAATCTAAAAACTCCAACCAACTTTTGAATAGTTCAAAGACTTCGTAGTATTATCAAAAAAAAAAAAAAAATCTGTCAACTTTAAGGTAGTTCTGATGTAACATCTGTTAGCACTCTTAAACTAAAAACTCTTTACGGCGTTTAAATATTCTAGCTGTTGGTAGTGTTATGAAACTAAAAACTTTTTTCAACTTTGAGATAGTTTTAACATAACTAGTGAAAGCGGTCTCAAACTAAAAGCTCTTTTCGAATCGTTGGCAGTAGGTATTCTCAAACTATAAACTCATATAGACGTATAGATAGTTCCGGCATGTTTACCAACTCATTCTCAACTTGAGAATAAACGCAGAGATGAGTTTCAGAAAACGTTTAGTTTGGAATAAAAATAAAGAGTGCTGCCAATCAAATCAAGATTTGAAATTTTTTCAAACTTTTGATAAAGTTTTTGTTTTCAGCTGCTTATTGGGATCAATGGTAAGAAACAACTTAACACGACACTTGTGGCCTGCGCATAGAACCTAAATACGATTTCAAACATCGCGTCAAGCTATCGACCAGAACAAGGAAAGACCAAAAACCAAGCGCAGCTGAGATTTTAGTACTATGGTTGTATCGTCGTTCGTTGTAAGTGGCGAAGTCATAAGGTAGATATTGTGATTCTCGTCTTGTGTGAAGTTAGTACTTGGCGGCTGTGGTCATTTGACACATTGACTGAGCTAACGAAAGATAATAAAAAAGAAAATATAAGAACATGCTAGCTGACTATAAGACAGTTGTCATATGTAAAAATATATAGACGTATGTGTGTATGTATGTTTATAAAAGCAGTCAGTCAGGCCGACAACACTTGAACATGGCATGTGATGCGTTACGATTATCACCTAATCAAAAAGGCTAAAATCCGCGACTTAAAACGCAGTCAACAAGAAAAACAACAACAACACTTTGCAACGCAAAGGAGTCGAAAATATGCTAACAAAAAATTAAAATAAAATAAATGGATAAAAAATGTGTATGTTTTGGTGAAAAAGACTTGTATAGATACCCAGCAGTAATTTGTTTTTATTTTTTTATTATATTTATTTTATTGTACAACGATGTATTTAAATAGATAATATTTATTAGAACGATTTTCCGTCTTCTCTTGTCGAATTTGGTTTGTAGGTAACCTTCAGTGTCATTCTGTTGGAGGAAAGTGGGAAAAAGTTGCACAACAACAAGACATAGCTTTGGTCGAGTATGTTTGCAGACAGATCGATCATAGCAATAGCGCGGGTTCGAAAAATCTGTTTTGAAATCTTTCTGAAAGTAGCAAACAACAATAAGGTTGTACATTGGGAATTTTCCAAAGAAAAAATTTTTAGAAGGCGTGATTTAGATTTTTTTTTTTTCTAATTTGTGCATAATGATTTTTCTCACCTTTGTATACAAGGTTTCGAAAAAGTTTTTAAACCAAATAAAATTTAGCTACCTTGCTATAGGGTATAGCTTAATAATCAAAAATAACTTTATTCTGAATAATGCATTAAAAGCTAAATATTCAAAGGCAAGAAGATTAAAAAAAATCATTTATTGAGAGTTACCGGTCTATAGACGAAGTATATGGGCATACTTAAAACCACGCAGCCATAAATATATACATACATATGCACATATGTATGTATGATGAACAATAGCCGGTGAAGTAGCTGAAACTAATGGTAGAAATCAGGAATATGCAACGATTCCGAGCCGAACTGTGCCAAAATACATACGACAGCTATTTTTAGAAAGAAAGCACATCTCTAAGTGTGTAAAGAGATAGTCTAGCCTTTTGTAAATGGGCTCGCCACTCGCCGACCATTCCCCATGGGCCTATGTCACACCCGTTGCAACACAAACACGGTAATTTTATTTAAACATTAGTTTTCTAAATTTGCTTATGCCATAAACAAAAATGCATCATATAACTGTTTGTGAACAAAGCTGCTAAAATTTAATATTCTTAGGCAAAGAATGCGAGCCACTCGTCTTGCTTTACTGCTCGTTGATTAACTATTGCATAGATTTTATCGCGGGCTTGGCGACTAAATCAAAAAAAAGTAACGGATATTTGTCAAAAAAGGTTCGAAAAGGTTCGGTGTTAGCAACAGGCCAAATACATAAAATTGGATCTCTATCATAAAGTTAAAGTTAAAGTTAAAATTAAAGTTAAAGTTACAGTTACAGTTAAAGTTAAAGTTAAAAATAAAGTTAAAGTTTAAGACAAAACTTGCATTAATATCAAAGAAAACAAAATGTTGCATAAATATTATAATTGCATAAGTTGATAATATGGAATAGTTTTACCGCGGCAGTCCCCGAGTGCCACACGTCCTTTTTTTTTTTTTTTTTTAATGTCAAAACCTTAGTTATTCCTAAAGACAAAGAAAACGCCGAACAAACCCTAACGCACAAATTTTTCCATCCAGTTCACGTCCCTGATAGGAAGCGCCTATAACGCACACGATAAAACGATAGTGTATTAGTACGGTAAAATTTCAGCGCCGTTAAGCTTGACTAAAGCGCTGATTTCATACCATCCAATGCGAACGACATGTCTGAACGCCATCTTCATTATCCCCATCGTAGCAGCCGCTTAACGCTGTTCCTCCTCAACGCTATCATAGTGATTGTCATGGTCATCGTTACCATCATAGTCAATGTAATCCACCGTCACAGAGTTCTCACCGAGTTGAAATCATCATGCAAAGTGGTGTCGCAGTTGTTGTTTTTATTTTGTATCGCATATGATTTGCGTACTCCTCAGACACTAGCGTGTTATTATTGGAAGGATTTTGCAAGCACATTTTTACCGTGTTGATGAACAAACAACTTTTGCATAAATTCCAAACGAGGGCTAATTGAATTGAAAATGAAAGATCGTTCAAGATCGATGGATATTTTATATAAACACAACAACATGGTAATGTCCCAAAGTGCAAAAAACAAAAAAAAAAAAGCAAAGAACACATCAACCTCAAAGCGCGCGATAATCGCAAATTCAAGCAAATAGCTACTTACCTGTGACAGTCATATGAATTGGCATTGTATATGGGAGTTTCTATATATATGTGTGGATAGTTGTTGTTGTTGGTAGGCAATGGTGCGCGATCGGTGACTGTTGAAGACAGAAAACGTGTTGGCCGGCAACGGAATGCTGGTAATTCTACTTGGAGCTTAGTTTGCAGGTTCAACGCATTTTGATAGGCAGATAATCTATGGTAAAATAACAGTCAACTGGCAAATGAGTACCTTCGTTGTTTTTTGTGTAACCGTAACCGAGGACATATGTTGAGGCGCCTTAATGCTGCTGATGACTCTGTTCTGATCGTAGTTGGTATATTTGTGCTGTCACTACGATGTGATGGTTACATTTAAATTAAAAGTTAAGTGTCCGAAGGAAAAACAAAGTCGCCATTGTGGAGCAATGAGCTGAGTCTTCTTAGAAGACAGGTAAGAGAAATGTTTAAGCTGGCAAAGGTCGCGGAAAGCGAAGCGTGCCGGGACAAATATAGGGATATGTTGGGGATCTTCAAGCGTGAAATTTCCAGGGTGAAGAGAGAGTGTCGTGGAAAATCCCTGTACGGACATCACGTGCTCCAGTGAAGCAGCGCGGTTGAGGAAAGTCCTAACAAGGAGACATTGTTCAGGAACTAATAAAATAAAAGAGAACGGGGAATGGTCACGTAATAATGAGGAGTCTCTTGAGGCGCTTTTCGATACACATTTCCCATCGGGATATGATTCAAATGAACTAGCATTCAACACTTACACTACGATCACGGAGCGGATAGATGCGGATTTGGTGACCAATACCAAGACCGAATGGGCGAAGAAAACTTTCTCAAGTTTAAATCTCCGGACACAGATGGTATATTCCCAGCCATTTTTTTATTGACAGCTAAGCAGCAATTAAGGCTATAATCTCTCATAGCACAACAACTGAGAGTATGTCAGAGTACAAGCAATCTCTGTAAACAGTCGGGATAGGTAGAAATAAAAATCTATACCGTGTCCTTCCGTATAATGGAACAGATGGAAATGAAAAAGCGGTTGATCTAGCTAAACAGCGCCTATCGCTCGAAGTTTGTATTCAATGAGATGGGGTGAGATTAAAAGTAGGCGAGAGCTGCATATGATCGATCAGGCAGTACTAAGCATTAGGGTGCAAAGTGTCGAAGATCATGTGCAGGGCTTACAACCTTAGACTAACAAAGTTACTCTTATCATTGAAAAGAGAGGACTGTAGGCTCCTGACGGCCATTCTACCTGAACACTGGGCTTCTGGCAATACATGCTTTAAAATGAGGCCTATTCAGTGATAACGGCCGCCGTGTTGTGATAGTAGCGTGCTCCGCCTACCACACCGATGATCCTGGGTTCACTCAGCGGGCAAAGCAATATCAAAATTTTAGAAAAAAATTTTTTCTATTAGCAGAAAACTTTTCTAAGCGGGGTCGCACCTCGGCAGTGTTTGGCAAGCATCCGAGTGTATTTCTGTCATTTAAAGCTTCTCAGTGGAAACTCATCTGCATTGCAGATGCCGTTCGGAGTCGGCATTAAACAAGCAGGTCCCGTCCCGCCAATTTGTAGGAAAAACTAAAAAGGAGCACGACGCAAATTGGAAGAGAAGCTCGGCCTAAAATCTCTTCGGAGCCTATCGCGCCTTACATTTATTTTATATTTTATTTTTATTCAGTGATAACAGCTGTAGGAAGAACAATCGAGGTTGTAGGTGGAAACAATCGAGCACGTTTTGTGCTCGTACCATGCGCTTGCCAAGTGTTCAGCATTTAGACGTAATTTAGCTAAAATATAGAAGCAGAAAGTGGCACATGTCCTAGAAATGTTTTAGTATTATTGGCATGAGGACGCAATTATTTTTATGGGTCCTGGTTTTTGATAGGGCTCTTCAGATTGGTCGTTTAAATAACTCCTAGTTACACTATGGACTCATTCCCTCTCTGTGTCTCGTACTCACGGACCGTTCAGTTCAGCCTTACCTAAGCTATCCTCATCGTTGCCACTCCAATTTAAAGTTTATTTCACCAAAAAACAGGTTAGCCTGCATCGCAAAATTTTGTCACCCCAATTCGGTCTTCTCTCAAATGCCGCCAAAACCAGCCATACCTCGGGCGTGAAATTACCTTCTTTATATATATGGACTCAGTTTACTTATCAGCTTAGGGCGGTGTTTTGACTATGTCAACTTACTCGTATTACATATTGATTTCAAAAAGCTTAGTAAATATTTAGTAAAAAAACAGATTATTTTGAAAATGGTATAAGTACACTTTTGGAAAATATTTTATTTTTTTTTTTTTCATTTGAATATTTACGGCTATTTTTAATCACTTAATTATATGAGAAAAGTTGTCAAAAAAAATTTGAAAGAAACCCTGAATTTGGCTGTCGTAAGGTACGAAAAAATTGCGCTTTGTGCTTCTATTAGAATTCATTTAAATTAATTATTTAATAATGCAAATGAAATTACAGGAATTAACAACCAAATAATTAATTGCTATAACTTTTTTTTTGTTATTGTATGTTTTTTATTTATCTCACGTGCTTGCTTTTATATGTTTTTTAGTTGTCAGATTAACCATTTCGTAGCCGCATAATGGACAATACGGTATTAAATGAGACACACACACACATATAAATCACATACACACACAAACAAAATCACATGGCAACGAATAAATGAAATAAAATTTTAATAACAAACAAAAATTTGCTTATCAGTGAAGTTTTTAATGAAAAATAAAATTAATGCAATAACCACAAAATAACAATACAAAAATATATTCAAACACATAAATACATACATATATATGCACAAATAAATTAGCAACAATAATTAAATAGTAAAACGAATTAAAATGAGACGTGCTGCGCTGTTGTTGGAAAATTGTTGTGGTAAAAAATCGAAAATGCGCATTTGCATAATTAAAAATATAAAATGTATAATTTTTTTTCCTTCATTCACTATTGTTGCATTAAATTTAATATCTTTAGGAAAAATTAAATTATTTTAAATTTGCCATGACAGCGCATAACTGCATAAAGTGTCATTGATTTTTTTTTTTTTTTTTAATGTTGTTATGTATTATCACTGCAATTTAATCAATTATGGTGGCATTTAGCCATATTTTTCATCAGTGCCATTTGCAAAAATTTTTCCATTTATTATGCGCATTATCAAGGCATGTTTATTTTTAACAGTTTCATATTATTGCATTCTTTTATTTGGTTGAAAATGCGTACATCTTTTTTCATAACTGATTTGCATATAACTATGAGTGTTTACTAAAAAAAATTTTAAATAATTAAGAATAAAAACATGAAAATTATATGTGACATTTTTCATACCTGTATTTGGCTTTCAAATTTATTTAATGCATTTGGTTTTTGTATGTTATAATTTCTCTGACCAATCGCATGAACATATTGTTTGTTGGCCTTGTTGCACTTGAAAAATACTGCAATTGATTGGTTGGATAGATTTTAAGCACATAAGTATGCTATTGATATGTGTTAAATAGAAATGGAATGATATAAAAAATAATAATATTATTGAACATTTACCACCCATACATGGCCTATAACCATCTTTGAGGGTTGCATAAAACTGAACCACATCCCGCAAGATTGGAGAAAGACTCGAGTTGGTTTCATACCGACAGCCGGAAAACCCAGTCAGTTGCACCCACAAAACTACAGGCCTATTAGTTTGACATCTTTTCTGCTCAAACCCCTTGAGAGATTAATAGATGTATGTATATTGTAGCGAGTTTCAGGAAATTTTTTATTATCACGCACGATTATCTGTTATAGTTCGAATGACTGAACTGTTGAATAAATAACTCAAATAGACAGTGTAGTAAAATGTTCTTTATTTACAAAACATCTATGGCAGTAATATTTCACAATGAAATTACTCACGCACTTCACTTACAACGTTTTATAATCAAACTGATTGCCTATTACTTAGCTTGCGCTGCTTTTATAGTCTCAGTTACCTTGCTGGCCTATTTCTCCCATGGTCTAAACTTTGAAAGTGCACCTTTCTCGAATAATTGCTTATTTATTGCTCGTTTCTGTATCTCATATTGAGTATTGCGTTCTATGTATATGCGCGTATATGTCTGAGTAATATACGATGTACGTCTCTGCATCTCATATTCTCTATTGACTTCTATGCATACTCGTATGTGTGTGACTGTTTTCTATTTAGTGTGCTTGCCTTGCTCTTGTTGTTGTCCAGCATTTATTACTATCGGCATGTGAAGTATAAAAACTGCTTATATTGGCCACAATATATAAAAACTGAATATGCATTGCATTTGTTGGTAGTGCATAAAAACAAAGCCTTGGAGCACCAGAAATATGACCTACTTGTTTTTCTGGACATTTCCGTAGCTTTCAATAATGTATCGAAACAAACAATCATCGACAATCTCAGCTCCATTGAAATAAATGTGTCCTTAAAAATATGGATCGGCTCCATCTTAAGCTCCAGAATGATCAAGTCCGAATGGGTTCTAAATATTTAAGGCCACAAAATCTGTAATCAGAGGAACGCCGCAGGTTGGGAAACTATTGCCATTGCTGTCGACGCTGGATCAGCCAATTGCTAAAGGCGATTCGACAGATTACCAGCCAAACCCAGGGCGTATGTTGATGACGTTTCAGTCATCATAAGCGGAAGATGTCTACCAAGAATCAGCTCTCTGATGGATAAGGCGCTTTGGGTTGTACATGACTGGGCATCTGTTTTCGGGTTAACCGTCAACGGTTCTTAGCATTCTTAGCGATTTAGTATTATTTAATAGGAAACCTACAAGAAAAGTTTTACACAATCTACAATTTATATTAGATAGTAGTTAGCTATCGTTGAAACTACATGTGGAAGAGATAGCGAAGAAAGCAAGAGGATGTTAGGTTGCACGTGCGGCCTATCACCCAAACTTTCTCACTGGATATTTATGGCAATTGTCAAGTCCACACCTTACTATTGGGTTCTAGTTTGGTGGGCAGTCACACAAAAAAAGAACGTACACCAAAAACTAGAGGGGGTATGGGGATTATCAATGATTAGCATAACGAGAACCCTGATAACTACCCCGACAGCAGCATTACATGCCATGCATACACATCCAACCTGCAAACCTTATGGCCAATTATGTATTTAACGCCAGCAACTGCAACAAGGCCTAAGATCTCGGAGATGCTTGAGCTAAGTCGTATCGCCATAGCAGTATAGCGTTATTAAATTTAGGGTGAACGGACTACATGGAGCCATGCCTGGGCTTCGAAAGTGTAGAAATGGCAAAACGGACTATACAAGTGTTTACGGATGGTTCCAAATTAACGGAAGGGGTCGGTCTGCTGTTTGCTGTGTCGTTGCAGATATAAGTTGATCCTACAGGTGCAGTACTTGATGATCGATGGTAGACTTCCCAATCTATTTAGGAGAAATTAAAATCAGACAGGCTTTAAACATTTTCCATCAAAGCACCATGTCTTCCCAGATATGTTTCAGAATATCAAATGTTTGCACGCAGACAAAAAAATAAAACAATTATGGGGGGTACCTACATCTGTACTCCTCATAGTCCCATTAATTTTTTTCTTTCAATGGAATGTCACCACACATTTTCTTTTCACTGCGCAAAAACATTAATTGCCCTCAAAATAACAGTGTGTAAGAATTTCCTCATTCTAGCACAACTAATTATCAAGAAGGTCTGCTTGTAAGTACTTGCTATATAAGTTTGCAGTGCCTAATAATATTTCTGTCTCCAAATTATACATTTATGAATTTGTTATGCAGAATGATATTGCCAATGCATATACATACATACATACAATGTAATTATGAATGGGTAAAAATAAACATTCCTAGAATTAATGCAACCATATGTTGTAAGTTATCAATGAATCTTGTTTGGTATGTTATGCATAAAAAAAAATCATTTTACTTTAATTGAAATTTTGCAAAAATACCAAGAAAATCAAATAAATATGTACATATTAAAAAAAAAAAAAAAAAACGGAATAGGGAAGAAGTGACAGCAATTGCGTTGAAATATTGTCAATTAGCGCTTTATGAGACAAACAGTGGCAACACAGCAACGATGCAAACAACAATATATGTATGTATACGAAATGAGATTTGTATGTATGCATATTAGAGTGGTCACTTTTTTTGCGACATTAGTTCTTATGTATTTACCCAATTAGCGAGACAGGCTCGTTTTGCTTTTGTGTTATTGATGTCAGAGGAAAATTACAAAATTTTCTTCATTTTCTCACTTCTTCATCAGCCATGAACTCGAAATCTCCAAAATTTACATATATATCTTTCAACTTAGCCAAATGAATGCCCCACTGCACGCTCTGTATACTGAATTTTGGTTCATATGTACTAAGCCGGTTGATTTGCATGGACGAAAGTTAACCCATATCGCGCCATCGATTTTTCGATAGGTTTTGGGCTCAGGAAAACAAAGTTCCACTAAGCATACCCAAAAAAATAATTTTCGAGCCTGCAAAATTTGAGTTTTTTGACTTTTTTTCTTTGATTTTTAAGACTTTTTTCATGACCTACTTAAATAATTATCATTTGATTTTAAAATTTTCATGTATACCCTGTCGACTCAAAATTTTCCGCTAAAAACTTTGGCGATAAAAGTTTTTTGAAAAAAAAAAATAAATATTTTTTGGGTTTTGAGGAGTGTTTTGGTGAAAAAATTTATTTTTTAGCCATTTTGTATTAAGGGTTTCTTCAGAGACGTGCAAAAGTGTTGCCGATGAAAACGAATTTGTCTCATAGTTTCTATCCCACTTAAAATTATGCGATAAAAACATTGACATTAACAGTGTTTTAAAAAAAATTTTATTTCTTTTGTTTTTGAGACTTTTTTTGGTCGAAATCGATTTTTTTCATTTTCAAGGCTCCAAATCATTTTTTATGTGTATGTTTCCGTTAGACCCACCAATAAGTATACCAAAATGATCAGGGGACGAGCTAAGTTGATTAAGCCATGTCCGTCTGTCCGTCCGTTCGTTTAAACGCAAACTAGTCCTTCAATAAATCGGTATATATATATATATATATGGTAATAGGTTAATAAATCGACCAAGCTTAATATGTACTCTATGTTTTTATTCCAAATTGTATGGAACAATCTTAAGCTCAGGAATTGATAAGTTTTGTTTCTTGCAAATGCGAAGGATAAACACACAGTTTCAATACAGCTTCTCAAGACCAAAATAATGTCATAACAATTACTAAAAATTGTATATCAAATAAAACCAGGTTACAATAAAAAACTAATTTCAGTTTTATTTGGAAGAATAATGAAAAAATTTGGTTGTATAACTTTTAAATTTAGTGACGGTTTTTTGCGTTCGTTTTATTTCAAATATTGGTATCGACACAGTCTAATGCAAATATCCGTTGTAAGCATTTTCGAATAAATAAGTGTAGAGCACGAACAAAACGCTTGACAGCGAACATACAGCAGCAAACAGTCGGCGTTAAGTAGTTGACATGAGACAGCAACAACAACAACAATGGCGACAGCAGCAGAAACAGATATGTACTCATTTAAGTTGCAGAAGCAGCAAAACAGCAACGTGTTGACAGCTAGAAAAGTTGCAAAATAATTACGATAAATTGTGCATATGATTAGATTAAATAATTTTATACATAAATGTACGCGTATGTACATATAAGTATGTATGCTAGTTTATGTGTAACCAATTTTGCCAATAAAGCGCAACGATAGTCTGCGCTGCATCGCACCATGCCACTTTGGTCTATACATCAAGCCTAATTTATTGTGTGTTTCTTACAACAGTACTATTAAACGCACATTTCATATCCATATGTACCTAATGATACATTATCATATGTATGTATGTATGTGTGTACCTGTGCAAGTTTTGTTGTAAGTAGTGTATTAACAAATAAAAGTTGCACCCATTTAATTTTTAATCAGTTCAAACTCCAAACATTGCAACTGCTTGATTTGATGTATTGTTCAAAGAAAGCAACTTATGTCTCTACATACATTAGGGTGGTCCTTAGAAATCAAGTTTCAGATTTTTCCAGTCTCACACATTCAAACGGTAGCACCAAGGTCAAAAATATCACATATAATGTTGCGATTGGATCCGACTAAGGGGCTTCACACAGGAATTAAAATTAAGATTTATCTATGTGGACTGGAAAAATTTGAAAAAAATTTGCGTTTTCTAACACCCAAAATCGATAATATTATAATAGGCGATTTTATAGATACGTTCCTATGAGGCTAGTAATGAATTCTAAACAACAACAACAAGGCATGCATATGAAATAGAAAACAGGCACATTTACATGTACACAGCAGGAAAGAGTGCATATTACTCACACATATACATAGAAGGCAACAGAGAACAAGAGATATAGAAACGAGCAGTAAATAAAGAACTGTTCGCGAAAAGTCTAAACACTGGGACAGCTGAGAGTATGAAAGCAGCGCAAGCTAAGGAATAGTAAATCAGTTGATTTTAGACGTCTTAAGTGCAGTACGCGGGTAATTTAATTGTGAAGTAATGCTACCATAGTAGTTTGGAAAATAAAGAACATTTCTGAGTTATTTATTCGACAGCTCAGTGATTTGAACTATAACAGAAGGTGCAGAATAGTCAAGAAATTCCTAAAATTCGTTACAATATATAACTTTTGGTTTTGATTGGAAGTGGTTAAGGGACGTCGAGTGTACTCAGAAAAAAACAATTAGCTAAAAAGAGGAAACCATTTCCTAAAAAATGTTCCTTAAGTAGAGGAAAATTTCAATTTAATGAGTAAGAATTTTTAATTTTTCCGAGTTACTCAACTTTACCGTGCTCTTATTCACAGACAAATATTCAATGAAGTATTCTTGATTGAAAAAAGGGAGGAACATAGTTTCCTCAAATTATTGAAAAGTTTTATACAAAAATAAGGAATTCCTAGTCAATATATTGAAATAATATTCCTCAATTTAAAGATTTTTTGTTTGGAAATAATCTTCCTCATTTTAGATGACTGTTTTTTCTGAGTGTGTAACCGCTTAAGAAATATCTTTTTACTTGCAACATCAATTCATCTGCTTCTACAGTATTTTGCTTGCATAATTCAGTCAGCAAGTTGTCGACAACTGCACGACATAAAACAAATTGCTTGCAACAATCGAGACACAAGGCACGACAAAAGTGTAATATACAAGTGCTCTACTAGCAAACGGCCAACCAAGCTATCTAGCAATAAAATTAAAGGAATGCCTGACTGACAGACGACTATTAAGTGACAAAGTGCACGAGACAAAAGCTAGCAACAACAAAAACATTGCATAAATAGTGATAAACAAAAAAATTTGTAATAACAATGATTATTCGCTAGATTCACAACAAAAGCATATCTGTACACGCTTACTGGTCTATTATGGGCAAAGCTAGAATTTTCATTCGCTATAGATACGTACAACATTTCTATCCACCCAGAAAATTGTTACCACAACATAAGTGAGATAGACTATGCTTGTAGTAAAGCAATAAGCGAATACACTTAAACACTGGTTTCATACTAGAATATTGGTCATAGGTGTAGAGTGAATACAAAGAAATTAGATTTGGGACTTTTTTGAGTTTTAAATTGTAATTTTTTGTTATGCCAAGCATTTTTTATTGCAAACTGTTTTTTGTAAGTTGATACCGTAATTTTTAACTGTTCTTTTTCTCGGTACGTTGAAGTGTGATATATTTTAAGATTAATAGCATGGAAAATTTATAACGATAGCAATTCGAAAATCGGCCAAAACTTACGATTTTCCATGGAGTGCTCGGATAATGCTGATCTGATCAAGTCAACTAAATAACACATAGGTCTAACAATTCTCAAGTGAAGAGAAATTACTATTTTTCGTTAGCTTCAGAACTAAACTGTATCTTAGTACGTTTCTCTTCGTTGGATTTGACGAACAATACCTGGTCTGATGTGATACCTATTTATTAAAATTTGTGTGATAGTTAAAGCACGATTTCCTCCATTTATGATATCCTCACTTCAGACGACCACTAATTTCTTGGTATATATTACAATAAGCCACTAGGCACACGCCCGATTTCCCTATCTAATGACAAAATCTCTTAAGGATTTCTTTACTCCACAAGATTAGATATCATATTTTAAGAATTAATTTTGAGCTATTATGAGACTGATATATAGCTGTCTTCTCGAAGGAAAGTCTGGTGCTAAAAACATAGATCAATCATTCCGATTCTTATCAGTTGCAAGGTGATACAAAACTAGTTGCCTTGTCTGCAGGGATGCAGTTCAGTGCCAATACATTTTCTCATATAAAAAGCATATACATTGATATTCACATAAACAAGTATATGTTGGTATTTCATTTGTTTGAATTTTCAGAAGTAATTAAATACTGTTTAGCGTAATAACTGAACGATTTTCGTGACGCCACGTTGAAGCATTGCGAAGTGATGGTGGCGTTAAAATTGGCATTACACGCTATCTTAATTAGCATTTAATACATTTTTATTTATTTTTTTTGCTTTTAAAATATTATTTTTATTCACTTTCTTTTTTAATTTTTTCACTTTTGAATCTGTAGCTGTTATTATTTATTCGCTAGGAAGAACTAAATGCTGCTCAGTTGCCTGGGCATCATGTTTTACAATAATTTAGTTGTGCTTTTCTCGATTGTTTTGGCATGCATATCATTTTGATGTCAAACTTTTCTTGAATATATGTGCATATGTGTGTGAAAGTATGGCTGTTTTTCCTTAATTTACATAATTTTATTTTACATAAGTTGAACATTTTTTAATTGCTACTGAAAAACGTGTTGATAAAAGCGCTCTTAAAGGCATCTGAAGCATACACGTTACGAATTATTTGCTGCCGGATGTGAGGTGACTTGAAATGCATATTTTCACTACATATTAATTTTGTTAGATATGAACATTAGGGTGGTTACAAGGTATATGGTGAATTTTAATTATTGTTCTATTTTCATCTTAATCTTATTATATTTCATCTTAATGCGGCCACCCTGATCGGATAAATGCCAAATACTGCTAAAAATAACCGTTTTATAAAAATATTATATATTATATCAAAATTAATACAAATAAAATTACCTATCGAAAGATATACGAGTGAAGTTCCTGGCATAAATGATTTCGCTTTTACCGATGAAACACTAACATTTTTTCTGAAAAATCGCTGTTTTTCCTAACTTTGACCTCAATACCTCAATGAGGCACGCGTTAACATTATCGGATTGGCCTGAAACTTTGCAATAATCATTTTCTGATCTATTGGCATATTTTAGGATGGTGACCCGAAAGATAGAACAAAAAATAAAATTCACCATATACCTTGTAACCACCCTAATGTACATACATAGTGAAAAAATTAAATTACTGCCCTACACTTTTTTAGTCTCGGTGAAGAAAGACTTCACTATCAGTAAGCTGAAAGAAATGGTGCGCAATCAAATTTTTCCAATATGGTGTAATGCTAATGGAAGTACTACATATAATGCAATCAAACTTTAGTGCACTACCCCCAACTATGTGCATAATTTTACAAGTACATAAGTATTCTAATTTACAGAGCAAACTCGTATTTGTAAATATTGTGAGAAGTACCTATTTTTAATTTGCAAAAATTTTCTTGAAATTAATGAAATGAAAACCGCAGCCTTGTCAGTTATACAATTTATTTATTTTTTTAAATTGTAATTTTGTTCCATTAAAAAAAAAAATATTAAAAAAATGGTTTTATTTGTTTTTAGATTTAGGGAAGGTTTACTAAAGCGAAATATCATATACGATTTTTCCTTGATTTATTATTAACTTTCCTTATTTGTAGGAATATTTTTGAGTGTATTTGTTTTCCTATTGCTATTCCTATTCCTGTTCCTTTTCCATCTCTGATTTTTATCTCTACTCTTATTAAAATTCCTGTACTTGTTCCTCTTTATTTTACGATTTCAATTGCTGTTTTAATTCCTATTCTAATTCCGATTCCAATTCCCTTTCCTATTTCTACTCCTACTCCCATTTCTATTCTATTTCTATTCCCACTTTAATTCCTATTGATTTTATTATTCCTTTTCCTATTCTTTTTCCTATTATTGTTCCTTTTCCTATTCTAATTTTTCTTCCTATCCCCCTTCTTATTTCTATGCCTATTCTTATTTATGCTTTCATTCCCGTTAATATAAATAAATAAATAAATAAACCTTTTCTAATTTATATTCCTATTCCTATTGCTAGAGCTTTCCCTCTACTTTCTAGCCATTTCACTAGTTCCTCTCTATCAAATATTATAAAACGAATGCCACTAGTTTAGATGATATGGACACATTAGATTTTTCGTGATAGAGGTCGGGAGTCACCTCCTATTTTTTCAATATCTTATACTGATTTATTTAGAGTTTTAAAGTTACCGTATCTGTTTGCGCACAAGCGAGTGGCCGCCATACTCACTTTCTATTTGTCGTGAACAAATTTATTGTTACTGATTTCAAGAAATTCCTGACTACCCTGCACCTTCGGTTACCGTTCCAATAGCTGAACTGTCGAATAAAAAACTCATGTATTCCGTATAGAAAAATATTCATTATTTACCACACTTCTATGGTAGTAGCAATTCACCATTAAATTACTCGCGGACTTCACTAACAACGTTTTAAAATCAAGCTGATGCCATCTTTTGGACTGCGCTCCTTTTATACTCTCAGTTTGCCTTTACACTCTCAGTTTGCCTTTTATACTCTCAGTTTTCCTTTTATACTCTCAGTTTGCCTCGTTCGCATAGTTTTCCCAGGGTCTAGACTTTTCGCTCGAACAGCTCTCTCTCATAGTTGCTTATTTATTGCTCATTTCTGTATCTTATAATAGATCTTGCCTTCTATGTAAATGTGTGTATTTATCTAACATAGTTATATGCGTTCTTTGTTGCTGTGTAGATCTCTGCATCTCACATTCACGGTTGCGTTCTATGCATGTGTGTGTGCGGATCTTTTCTATTTCAACCGCTTGCATTGCTGTTGTTGTTGTTCAGCTATGGAATCGCGACATACGATCACGGATCGAAAACTATTTTCACTCAAGCGATAAAAACTAGGATTTCCAACTATTTAAAAAAATAATAATATATTATGGATCAAGTGAGTACGCGTTGTCCCTATTTCACATATTTCATTAATCCTATACACCATTTCGGAGCTATTGTTATTTTAAAAACGGCATTCGATCACAGATCGTATGTTATGATTCGGCCCCAGCATTTATTACTAGAGGCATAGTGACGTATCCAGATCGTTAATACACGGCACAATATCTAGGTGTGCAACTGTGATATCAATTTGACGTTTACTTCTTTTACTTATGTATAACAACTGCATACGTCTCTACGAGCAACAGCGCCAAGATAAAACTTCTCAAAATAATTATTTGCAGATTTTTATTTTTTTTTTTTTGTTAAAGTTTACTTTGAAACTCAAACCCTACTATATTACACATTTGAATTGCATACTTTTTAATTTTTATTTACTACCAACCATGTAGTATTATTGAGTGATTTGTTGCAATTAGCAAAGCAAGCGTTGCTAGAATTGCTTTTATTTGCCACAAACTTGGCTATCGGAAAAGGACAATCTTAAAATATGCGTTGGTGTTAAAAAAATATAGAAAAAAGAATTAGGTAAAACTTAATAAAAATGTAATATACTCCTTCTTCATTTACGCCATACTTTCATATGTCAATATATTTAGCTGTACATGCCTGAAGTGGCGCATTCGCCCGCATATCATACCAACTGATCGGCAAATAAATCACTATAATTAACCGCACTTAGCAATAATTTCGCTGTCAATATTGTCAATGCAACGTCGCAGCAGTTGCCACAATGCTGTACGGAGCACTGCACAGTTCATGCATCATTTTGCATTTAAATTGACTGAGTACACATATAAAATATGTATGCCATCTTCACTACATGCCACTCTCTTTCTAGTTATGTATGTACATATGACGTTAGTAGAACCCTTTTGTGCTATAATCAACCTTTTTAGTGGGTTGCAGTGTAAAGAACAATCAAAGCTTAAAATTAACCCACAATTAATGTCAGAATGCGGTCGCACGCGCACTGTCTTACCTGAGCTCGTTCGAATGGTTGCAGCAAAAGGACGACGACAGCACTACCAACAACAACAACCATCATTCACTATCCAACATCAACTCCATTGCCGCATTTGTCATTGCGAACTTACGTTTTGGCGACAATTTGCACTTGCCGGCATTTGCGATTGTCTGACACAAATAAGCAAACAATTCATACTGTGCAACACCTTTTAAAATACGCGCGCCCAAAAACAACAAAGAACAAAAAAAATAAAGAAAAAATTGCAAGAAGTTAAAAGTTGAAAAAAAAAACATAAGACAATAAGACGAGTGCGCCCTCATCAACGCCATCGCACTCATCGACATTTATTGAAACGATTTGACTGGAAATCTGCGCGCAAGGTGCTGCCCCCTATAGACATTGAAGCGCCGGTGATGCACTCAAAACTTTTTTGTTTTCTTGCATTTGGTCTACAATTAAATGCAATACATTTAAAAAATAAAAATGGCGCATAAATGCAGCTTCCAGCATAAAGCGCGGTATCCACATCCCAACAAATGAAAAATTCCATACAAAACAACGCTCAGGAAAATTTTGGCATGTCCAGTAGTATCAACCTCTAAGGAAACTCTTACGCTTTCTGCTACCTTTTTAAGATTTTTAGCAAACGTTCTCAACAGAGCCCTTGCTTCGACAAGAAATATATGTGCAACGACCTTGTAAGAACACAGTCGATTAAATAGCAGGCATAACAGTGAATGTATTTTCTAGTCTTTTGAATATAATTTGCAATTCTATTCGAGTACACGTGCCCTTTTTCTCTTGCTAAGTGTATTCTCTCACAGCTGCCGCCGTGGTGTGATGGTATCGTGCTCCACCTCCCACACCGAGGGTCCTGGGTTCAACTCCCTGGCAAAGTCACATCAAAAATTTAGAAACAAGTTTTTTCTATTAGAAACAAAAATGTTCTATTCGGGGTTGCCCCTCGGAAGTGAAAACCTTCTCAGTGAAAATTAATTTGTCTTTCAGCTGCCTTTCGGAATCGGCATAAAACATAGGACCGTTCCGGCTAATTTCTAGGGAAATTTAAAAGGAGCACGACGCAAATTGGAAGAGAAGCTCGGCCTTAAATCGCTTTGGGGGTTATCACGCCTTGTATATTATTTTTTAAAACTGTTTTTATTTTAAATGTATTCTCATTAAACTTAAGTGCATTTCAATTCGAATATGTTAATTTTATCAAAATTAGCTGAATATAACTTTCGTGTCTTTCAATGAAGTGACGCCGCTTCATAGAGAACAGAGAGATAAGGAAAATTTAGATATCACTTGGCTACTACTTTCATACAAAAAATATATTCGAAATTTTTCTTGATCGATTTCTTATGACGTGGATACCGCACTTTACGCAACATTTTCACCAGCAGTGCGCTGACCAAATAGTCAGACAGTCAGTGAATAAATGCATTTCAAGATTGTAAAAAATCACTTTGCGCCATATCTACTAAATATGGTATGCGCTTTATTTATCACCTGTCGTCCAAATTGTGCAATTGTGGTGCGGTTGGTCTGCACGCCTGCGCAATAAGTAACCGCCGCCATTGGTAGATGCTGCGAATTTTTTTCTTACTTACTTACAATTTTATTTCTTTTAATTTTTCAATTTTAAATGAATTTTTGTATACGTAAGCGATTTTTTCTGTGTTAGGTCGACTTAAGCATTTTCATTAGCACTTTGCGGTGGCCTGCATTGTGAAGTGGGTGCTGCTCCTGCTGCTGAGTTGCCTCTTGACAACATTGTCAATTCAGCACAGTGCAATTAACCAATTTTAAATTCGTAAATTTCTCCATTTCCTTATTGAAATTTCATGTACATTAAGTTATGGCAGGATTTCTACTGTGTACTATTTTAGCTTTATCGAAAAGTGCAAATTTCTTATGAAAGATACTGGCCTTAATGCAATTAAAGATAATACTCGCTGAAATCATAAAAAAAAAAACGATAGCAACAAGCTCAGTAATTCATTGAATAATAATGCTGCGTTCTCATTATTCAATGCGTTGCGATTAGTCATTTCGGAAATATGTTTTTTTTGGGAAAATGCTGCGCTCTTTCATTTTTTTTTTTTTTTTTTTTTCAAAGGACTATATAACTCACGTATTGGAAATGTATTATTTAGTCAATGCTTGTTATTTTTGCAAATTGACCCTGCGCCATCTCATAAGCTAGGTATGAGCAAAAAATAATTTAAAAAGGCCAAATAAATCAATTCGTTCTTATAACGGCTTTCGCTATCGGCCTATGAAAATTCGGTCCTCAATTCCAGCTGTCCGTCTGAGCCATTTTGCGGGACGAAGAAGAAAGCGTTGATACGGAAATGGACCACAAAATAATTTTTGAAAAGTTTCCAACTCAAGTTCGATTGAATTGTTTAAGAAATGTTTTTGATTCCACACTTAATTGGTGGTTTAAATATTAAAAAATTCTTTTCATTTTATAATTAGTTACTAAGCAGACCTCTCCATAACTGCATTAATGTGTAACCAGAAAATAGTAAATCGGCACTAGTAGTTGTACCCTCAGCATCAACTCAATAACTCCGCAGAGTTACACAACCTTTGGCTACACTTCACTCACCGCACTCTCTTGTTTTGTATAACGCTGCTCTGCGTTTCTTACTGCGCTTAGGTTAGCACCACAAATGCTTAGACACAACCGCAACGCAATGGCGCTAATGATGCCAAAATTAAGTCAGAGACTTATCTTCTGTTGCTCGCTCAGTTTTTTAAAGGTTCAAAAAAAGGTTCTGACTTAAAACTTTTAGTCATGGAAAAAAACAATTGTGGACATTTGATTAAAATTTTTGGTAGGCTTTCTGAAGAGAGCGTTAAAATGCATCTAAGACTTTATAAAATTTCGCAAAAAAAATGTACTTTTAAAATTTTCAAAACAAGTTTAAAATCTTGTTAAAACTGTGTGTACTATATTCCATAAATATTTCCTACTAATTTCTATATACTTTTTTTTCGTTTCAGATGGTAAGTTCTTATCATCACTAAATCCTTCAGAACTAACATACGATGGTAAGTCACATTTCATGGCATCATTAACACAATTCTTATTATGAACTATTACTTGGTTTCTCTATTATTTTCATTTAATTTATTATTAATTTAAAACTAGCGTAAGTTGACCCATTTCCCTATAAAAAAATTGCAGCGTCCAATTTTTCGCAAAACAAGTTGACCAACAAAAAATTCTACAAACACTTTTGTTCTCAACATTTGAAGCTCCAAACGACGCTCTTACTGTGATGAAATCTGCCACAACAGTAGCTTCATTTAATCACATAAATTAATTATAATGAATTTATTGTATTAGTATTACAACATAAGCGTAGCACTTTTCGTAACATCAATCAAATTATTTTAAGTTTAAGCTCAAAATATACAAGCCCACAGCAGCGAGCAGAAAAATTGCAAAAATATTTGTAGTATCGATTTGTTTTTTTTTTTCTTCTCAGTTCGCATTTTCGAAAATTTAAAATTTTTTTTGAGTATTTCGAAAGGTTTTCTAAAATTTCGAACTTGTTATCTAGATATCACGGATATTTTTTTTGTTATGCCTTTTTGAAAAGTTCTCGAAAATTTCGAGCTTTTTATTTAGAGTACTCGGATTGTTTTTGTGTATGTTTCTTTTAAAAATGTTTGAACTTGGTATTTCAATTACAAAATTGTTTAAGGTTTTTTGTTAAATAACAGAAATAAAAAAATATGAATTAAATTTAGTACGAAATTTAAAAAAATGCCACTGCTATTTTCCTATACTCAACTGTACGTACATAATATATACGACTTATATGCCGATACTAGTCAATTTGATGAGCAAGTCTGATGTGAAGAGCAGCAGCTGACATAATCTGATGGTACGTGCGCACTGACACGCCCACATCCCCATCACTTGCTTGTGAACGTAGCATTCGCAAATGAGAAATTTGTTTTTAATTTAAGGCATGAAAAAGGGCAGCTGAAAAAAACCCATTATAAACTTAAGTTTTAATTAAAAAGACTCCTTTTGCAAGGAAGCTATAAAAAATATGATGCAGTTGCCGCATCACTTCAATCGAATGTGGTGGTAGACTTGATTATTTTTGCTTCCGTTAATTTTTAATCATACCTCTTCGTGCAGCAAAAGAACCTGCGCAAAAAAAATTGTCTACACCTTGAGCGCATTCCATCATTTTTATATAAAAAAAAAACACGGAAAAACCTATAAAATTTTTTATCAACATCATCAACGTCATCGCCAAAACATCACCCTTTTACTGTCTCCTATAGTTCGCTTGGAGCCACAAAGCAGTTGTGTTATTGTTGTTGTCAACAGCGTCATCACATAAATTGGTATAGCGGGATGTGACGGCTCCCGCGCGTTCACTTGATCGATCACGTTCGATTAGACGGGTGGAGTAAACTGTGAACGCCCACAATGTGTGCGGAATCTCACTAAACACAATACTTAGTAGTGATCTAGTGAAATCAGCAGTCTTTGGTTAGTGAAAATATGTAGGTATATTAAAAGATCACTTTAATGAGTTTGAATCAAATATGAAGCTACAGTAGCATACGTGACAGTGGCGGATTGTGTCAGATTTTAAGAAGCGCCCAACATGTCGATAATTGTTAGAGATTTGAGCGCGTGGAAGCAGCATACGCGCGGGGCACTGAAAATAATTGGTTGTTGAAAGTAGCCGCATAGAACGTGCAAGTATATTCCCTTTTTATAAATTATTAAAAACAAAGGGTGAAGTTAAGCAAAAGGGTTTATTAATACATAGGACTTCTTGCTGAACTTTTAACTTCGGTTAAGCAATACAAAGCCAAGCAGTAATTTTGCGTAGAGAAAGGGTTTATTGTTTACACAAAAATGAAGATAAAAAAAAAGTGTTCTGTGTGTTTGCGCGCTGCGAACTAAACTTTCAAATACTTACTAAATGGTAGTATTCCAACACATCGCATGTTGAGTTGGATTACAAAATATAAAAGGCCAACATGTGACAGCATGCATACTCAGGCGGCTTAGTAAAAACTTCCAATAAAGCTGTATAGACAAACAGAGAGTGCTTCTGTCTAGGTTTTTTTTTCGAAAAAAGGACCAGGGACCGATCAATTTCACTTGGTACATTATTTTTCCGATTACTGGACTTGGGACTGATCTAGGCAGAAAATCGTATGGCTAGTGCGTTTTAAACTTGTAAGGGAAAGTTAAATGAGGTAAACAGAAAGAAATTTACTAAGATGATGATAAAGAAAAATAGGGAGCGGGTATGGAAGCTAGAGTGAGATATGGACGCAGAGAGAGAGAGAGAGAGAAGAAAGGGGATAGAAATATACGGAGAAAAAGAAATATACGCAAAGAAAGAGCAAGGGAGAAGGAAGAGATCAGGAGATAGGGAGAGCGAGTGAGAGCGAGTGAGAGTTAAAATCCTCTTAAAAGCCAGGAATGTAAATCAAAATTTGAGTAGAAGAATGTCTGCCGGGCCTTCTAGTACCTTAACATATTTACTATTCTCAAACTACACAATAAAAAAGCACAAAACTTAAGTACCCGCATACTATTATTGGCACGTGATGGCAGAGCTGTGAGCGCGTTTGTAATAAAATTTTTGTGGCGGCACATTTACAGTAAAGTGTGGCATTTTTGATTTATTGCGTGCGCTTGTATGGGCAAGGTTAAATGAAAGAGTTGTAGAAGATACGCAGAGAATCACAACCAAGGTTACTAAAACCTACAAGGGCCAGTTGATAGGTCGAACTTTGTAAACTATTTTATTGGCAGCTTAGTCAAGTTGCAAATAGTAAAGTAAAATGCGCACTGTTTGGGATGAGAAATTAAAGTTACGGTAAAACCTCAATCGTCTAGGTAAAAAATAGCTTAGCAAAGATGTTCAACACAATTTTCCACCACATTTTTGATTCTTTGCTCAACTAATTTGGAAAACTTAATTCGTGGAGGGAAATATATAGCATCATGAGAAAAAATTCGGCCTACAACTTGGAAGCCTATCGCTTCTTGAAGGGCCTTTTGAACGTAACAAAAAATTAAGTTAAACAACCAATCAATTGCCGAACATTTTTCTAAATTTTATTTTTCAATATGAATTGTTGTTTCATTGCTAAGTACATGTATCTGCGAACCTACCAACCGTTCTTTGTACTCAGCCTTGTCTAGGTTAGCATCTGCGGTAAGCCATTTTTATGATCATTGTGTGCACGCCCCCGCTTACAGGCATTACATTCGTATTTTTCAGAGATCGTGACCATATTTAACTAAAAATCACTGGTATATTTACTAACCTTGGTCGATTTGTATAGACGAAAGTTAACTGATATCGCGCCATCGATTTTTCGATAGGATTTGGACTCAGGAAAAAAGTCCCACTACGCATACCCAAAAAAATTATTTTCGAGGCTGCGAAAAAAAATGGCGAGAAGGTCAAATTTTCGACTAAAACACTCCCGAAAACCCAAAAAATATTTTTTTTTTTTTTCAAAAAACTGTTATCGCCAAATGTTTTTACAACAGTTTTTGGACAAAAAAAATATTTTTTGGGTTTTGGGGAGTGTTTTGGTCGAAAAATTTACCCTTTCGCCATTTTTTTTTCGCAGGCTCGAAAATTATTTTTTTGGGTATGCGTAGTGGAACTTTTTTTCCTGAGCCCAAATCCTATCGAAAAATCGATGGAGCGATATCGTTTAATAAATCGATCCAGTCTAATATATACTATTACAGATCTTACGAATTCTCGATAAATTTTTGCCTTCTGTTATCGTTCGACTCACTAAACTATCAAATAAATACTAATATGTTTTGCATACAAAATGCTTTTTACTTACAACACTACTCTGGTAGTAAAATTTCACAATGTATTGGCTTACTTCACTTATAACGTGTTAAATTTCAACTGACTATTCTTTAGATTGCACCGCTTTTATTTCCTCAGTTGCCTTGTTCGCATATTTTGCCCAGGGTCTAGGGTTTTCGCGAACATCTTTCTCGAATAGTTGCTTATTTATTTCTCTCATCTGATCTATCACATCTCACGCAATTTTCTTTATATATAGGTGATATTTATGTCGTATACGCTCTTAGCTGCTGTGTTCATGGGTGCGTAGCTATTTATTGTCTCATCTGCTTACATTGCTGTTGTGGTTGTGCAGCATTTAAAAACAAATTGTAAACATGACAGACTTGGGCATTATTCGAGAAAGCTTTTATTTAGATGATAATGATGCTTTATAATAAGAAAATTACAAAAAAAAAAAAAATATATTCATGAATAGGCTATTCCTCAAACATTTTTTTTTTAAACTTCATAAATTGATTGTTTCTCAACTAGGTTTTTGACAGATAATGCATTTTTTTATTGATAACTTTTTTAAAAAGCTCATAACTTACTCATTTAATTAGTACTACTTGTAAATAGCCGACAAAAAATTTATCTTTTTTCGACATTCGTATACGTTTTGTCGAACTCTCAAACCTCCCAAGTCAATGTAAAAAGTTCATAAAAATAAGTGCCAAATGGTATTTCTGACAAGGCCATATTCGATCGCCAACTATGTATACTCCCTCATCAGTTACTTTTAGCTTATACCCTGGCCACTCTATTACAAATATTCATTATTTTAACTGCCTTGCTGTACGTTTCCTTTGTAATATCTTCCTTATCCTCTATATGCACTATTTATAGTTTTCGTTTGCATTTAATTTTTATGTTTCATTCACTTCATTCTCACACAGCTGTTCGGTTTTTTATGGCGTTACTCAATACTTAACTACCAAGTATCCGTCTGTAAATGAAAAATGAAGTGTAAAAGTACTGACATCGTAAAATTTAATAATAGTAATAAAAAATAAGCGGCATTCCAACTTCTAGTGACTGCAAAGATGGATTTCACTTTTCCATTTTTTTTTCTTTTTCAATTTTTGTATCGTTTGGCACATAAGCGAATTAGCTGTTTGCCGCAGATTCTTAAACAGAATTAGCTCCATTTCTGAATAGTCATTGTATTACCTATCCAGCAAACATACTTTGTTAGGCTTGACTCTAACAAAGCGTATGGTTACTGATAAAGTTAATACTTTAATTAAGCACACTATTGATTAAAATTGCATTTTAAAAATACTCCTATGATAATCACTGGCATGAAAATATCAAACTTAAACATGATTTATATAAATCAGCTCAGTAGATCGGCTGTTTAGTGCTAACAACTCTATAGGCCTCTAATTGTATGATTATTACAGATTAGTACTTTCTTCGAACTAATATGTTATTCAAATTACATTTAAAATATACTTCTATATCATTCTGATGCATGAAGGTGTAAATTTTAAATTTGATTTAGTTAAATTGGCCCAGTAGATCACATATTTTGCTCTATAGGCTTATAATTTGTAACTATTATTATTGGTGAAATATGTATGACAAGTCTTCCTCCACCTGCCTCTCTCAACTCAGTGGAAGTCTTCCCCTATCATTGCTTCCAAACTGCGCTATTGACTGAAATACTTTCTTAGCCGGAGTGTATTCGTCTATTCGCTTAATATGACCTAGCCAGCGAATCCTTTGGGTCTTTATTGGCTATACTATCTCCATATCTGATTTAACCTCATAACATTACCACCTTATACCTTATTCGATATTCATCGTCAGCATCTCACGAACACTCCAAGAGCCATGTCAACTTCTCTCGACACCGTTCATGATTCCGAGCAATACATTAGGACAGGTATGATTTTTGTTCGTTGAGAGCGTCAATTCTTTCTTGAATGACAGCAAGTAATTCGTTATGTCCTCATTTATCGCAAGGAGCACTTTTTTTGCCTTTTTATCTATTCCAGAGAAGGCAGAACTCATGGCACGTTGGTTATGGCCAATAATATCAATCTCATCAGCATACGCCAGTAATTTTACGATCTTATAATAGATTGTACAATCACGGTTTAGTTCTGCTGCTGGAAATATCTTCTCCGATATTATGTCAAACAAATGGTATGAAAGAGAGTTGCCTTGTCTGAAGCCTCGTTTGGATTCGAATGGCTCGGAGTGGTCCTTCCCAGTTCTTACGGAGCTGGCGGTGTGGCTCAAGTGGCTGAGCCTTATTAACACCACTGGGCACTTTAATTCAGACATACCAGCATACAAGCAACTTCTTTTACCGCTATCAAGGACTGCTTTTAAGTCGACAAAAATATTGGTGAGTGTCGATTCTCTTATTGTGAGTCTTCTCTATAATCTTACGCATCGTCAGTATCTGGTCGATAGTAGATTTACCAGGTATGAAGCCTTACTTATAAGGTCCAATAAATCAATACATAGAACCTTATACGCGATATTAAGCAGACTTAATCCACGTTGATTGGTACGTTTTGCGAGATCGCCTCTCCTGTGGGCACTTAAATTCCAATCGAGAGGCATGCACTCATCCGACCATATTTATTATAGGAGTTGATGCATTTTTTTAACCCTTTCGCTACTGATGTCCACTACAGTGGACATGACTTTGAAGCGACTGTTATTTTCAATTTGAAGCTCTTAAGCATCATTTTCTATGAAAAGAGGCCTAGCGATTTATTTTGAGTATAAAAACAGTGTTCCCGGTAATTGCTTTAACATTTTGTCAGTATTATGCAGACTTTTGTGAAGGAAGGTTGTTATATTATATTTGGTGCGTTTGTTCTTTAATTATTTATAATAAACAATTTTATGTTTATTTGTGCCAACGGTATTTTTTAGCTCGAAATTCTCTCTTTGAACGGTTGTAAGTGAAAAAAGATTGGAATACAGGTGAGTTTTCTAGAAACATAAAACCTTATGTCCTTTATAATGGACATGAGTAGTCAAGAGTTACGAGTTAAGGGAAGATAATAATACTTTGTAGGAAAACGTTATGATGGCTAGGCGCAAAGTGTTGACAGAAAACGAGATGTTTGACCTTCTAAATAATTTCTCAGATTTCGACGATGAGTTGGATAATGACGAAATTGATTCCGCAGCGTTAATTAGGAAACGTAATGAAGGAGATGAAGAGGTGGAAAGTGACGATACGAGTTGTGGGGAAAGTGAAACGGAACGAGATCCGAGTCCAGCATTCGAAAATCAACCAGATGCACGTCCTCAACAAACATCTTTTTCAACACCATCCTCAATAAGGAGCGAAGAGAATGTTCTACAAAATGAGAATTTTTCCGTGAGAGTATTGCGTTCAGTTTCTACTAGAAAAACAAGTATACCAGAAGCAGAAGCGGGAAATGAATGTTTTGATTGGGCAAATATAACTCAGATAAGTGAAATTCAATGGAGGCGCTCCCGGAGTAATGACCGAATTGCTGATTTTAATTTTTCCCCACCTGTTAAGTTGTCTACAGGAATCAAAAGTGAGTACGAGTATTTCCAAAAATACTTGCCTACTCAATTTTTTGAAGATGCATCCAACTTCACTAATCTTTATGGTGTGCAGAAAGAATCAAACTTTCGACCAACTAGTCCTGGAGAAATTCGGAAGTTCTTTGCCTTACACTGTATGATGGGTATATTGAAGTTGAAGGTACAGCACTACCATTATTTGCTAACAATATGACACGTAACCGTTTTTATGAGCTGCGAACACATTTGCATTTAGTGGATACTAGTCTACCCCCACAAACCCAAGATAAATTATATCGCGTAAGACCTATAATGGATTCTATTCGGAAAAGATTATTGGAGCAAGAGCTGGAGGAAATCCTTTGTGTTGATGAACAGATTATTCCATTTAAAGGGCGCCTGGGAATAAAACAGTATATACGTGGTAAGCCTTGTCCATGGGGAATAAAGCTTTATATTCTTTGTGGAAAAAGTGGTATGCCGTATGATTTCATTGCGTACCAGGGTTCATCCACTGAAATTGATGTAAATGTTATAAGCAAACTTGGTTTTGGTGCCTCAATCACGTTGGAACTTCTAAAAAGAGTGCCCCAGGATTCTGTTGGTCGCCAAATTTATACAGATAATTTCTTCACCACGTATTCTTTACTTGAAATTTTTGAGAAAAGGAAAATCTTTGCTGCTGGCACAATTCTTGTTAGTCGTTTCCAGAATCCACCTATCTCCACGGATGCTGATATGCGAAAGAAAGGTCGCTGATATGCAGAACAAGTTGTGAGCCGCGATGGAAAAGTTGTTGTAACAAAATGGTTCGACAACAAAGGTGTTTACTTAGCATCTAACTTTGTAGGAATCGGCGTCAAGGACAAGGTGCAACGTTACGATAAAAAAGAAAAACAATTTATTGATATTGAAAGACCTGAAGTTGTGCAGCTCTATAATAATGGTATGGGAGGTGTGGATCTTTTTGATCAAATGTTGCAGTACTACCGTATTTTTATCAAATCTAAGAATTGGACCCTTCGAGTGATCATGCATTTCTTCGATATAGCAATTGTTGCGAGTTGGTTCGAATATAAAGCAGACGCAGATAAATATGCTATACCCCAGAAGGACCATATGGATTTACTTGCTTTCAGAAAAAGATTGGCAAATACTCTATTGACAGTATCATGCACATACCCTCAATGTTCTCAAAATGCAAGTAAACTACGTCGATCTTCAAATGCCTTAGACAACGACGAGGAAACAGTACCTAAGAGACTGAAGTATTTCCACCAACCACCGATTGATACGCGTTATGACCAAAGCGGCCATTTACCAAAGTTTAATTCTTCACAGAGCAATGCAGTTCGTTCTAAAATGGAAGGATGCACACAAAAAACGTACTTTTATTGCACGAAATGCAATGCCCACCCCTGCATTCGTCGAAATTCCAACTGTTCTTATGAATACCATTCAAAATAGTTTCCTTGAAATAAACCTTTAAACTCATAAACTGTAAGGCATATTTACATTTTCTCTAATAAATCTGAATTTGGTTGTAAAATTATTTAAATTGTTTTCCTCTGTTCGAAATTTGATAGACTTTACTGCATTAAACTGACTACCTTGACTACTCATGTCCACTCAGGTGGACATGAAATTCTGACAACGCCCATATAAGGAGACAATTTTTGCTTTCACTAAAGTGCTTCGGAAATTCCTCACAGTAATTACAATTACTTAGAAATATATTTGTAATGCGTACTAGCTGGCGGTAGTGAAAGGGTTAATCTCTTCGCATTTGTTGTTGTACAGCTCTTCGGGTAGTACGTCATTAACTGGCGCCTTCCAATCAGCCAGCATCTGAAGCTCCTCGCACTCCCTCCCTTCAGCTTCACGTTTTTTCTCTTCTAAATAGGCGTTTCTTTTTCTTCTTCTCACGAAAGTGCTCCAATATACCGCGCATTGTTGCGCCCATACGCAGCATGGCTCTACAAACAGCGTCCTTCTTTTCCAAGGCAGCGCGATATTCCTCATATAATGTTTTGTTCCTTGCTGACGTATTGTACTGTGCTTGCTTATAATAAAACCTTAAAATGGTCTCACTTTATGAGCAGAACCAATTTCTGTTTGGGGCTTCAGAGCTTTATTACCTCATACATATGTATATGCATATATGTTAATACACTTGCCTGTGAGTATATTTCTCTTGTGTAGAATTATGCGAAGATTTGTTTTACATGCAATTACATATATAGAACATTTACAAGTTAAACTCTTAACAATTGAAACAGTAGCTAAAGAGCACATGAGTAATCAATGTACTACAACTGTTGTCTGTTCATTAAAAACGATTTCCTCTTTTGCGATTTGCTCACATCAAAGCGTTAACTCATAAAAAATAATAAAATCACATTAGCGTTGGTAGCGTTTAAAATTTAACAGAACTTTAGCTCGTGCTACCTTCATATATTACTACTATCCAGTGATGGTACTTTGTATGTAAAATTTGTGAATCGCATAAAAATGCAGGCGCTTAAGAATTATATGAGCGCATTTATATCGGTGGTGCATAACGCCGACAGTGCTTTGGATACAAACGGAAATTTTGTTTGTAGTAGTATGTGTTTACATGGAGAATGTTTGAGCACAGAATTAGCGCATGAGATGTTTACTGCTTGAAGTGAAAGCTGAAGCTGATAGACAAGCCAACCTAATAAAACCGCACGGCGTTTTTTGCCCTAACTCAAATAAGCATTCGTTGCGACAATGTAAAGCACGTGTGCAAACGTCAAATCTAAATCTCACGCAGAACAAAAATTGGAAATCGAGTTAGGTTTTCACGCAGCAAATTCAATTTGGGTTGCTCTCATATAAGTTGTATGTGCATGAGACATTTTTGACAGAAAATGACTTGCGTGCGTTTATATTAGGTTGGCTTGAGACTGCTTACTTTACTAAATCTCTGTCGATGCTCCCACACGACATGTTGATGAACGCCGAAGATTTTTTTGAAGCTCTACGAAGTTTTCGCGTACACCACTGATTTATATGTGAATAAATATGATGGCCTGCTTTGCAAGCACTGATTCTAAGCGCTAGATAATTCCTAATGCTGGACGGTACTGTGAAAGGGCTCTTTTACTCCCTCTGATTCATACTCTACTCCAACCTTCTTCTTTCATTGGATTCACGCGCCGTTTCATGACAGAGCTCGCTCGTTATCAGCTAGTTCTTCTCACCTGTGACTCGCTTGTAACTCTCCCCTCCTTATTATCAACACAATATATCGGAAAGGTTGCACTGAAATACATGCCAGGT
Source organism: Eurosta solidaginis (assembly GCF_040869045.1). Classification (NCBI taxonomy): domain Eukaryota; kingdom Metazoa; phylum Arthropoda; class Insecta; order Diptera; family Tephritidae; genus Eurosta; species Eurosta solidaginis. The sequence goes on along the minus strand of NC_090319.1, from coordinate 264,322,397 downwards.
ATACCCTTTGGCTGCATATCGTCCAATAGACACTGTTCTTGGTCACCAAAATTCCGCCGCCTTTCCATTGGACAGAACTTCGTAGATTTTGTGCTCTAAATCTCGCTTTCAGAGACATGGTTGAAAGCTATGGAGATCGCCTAGACCATGACACAATCGGCCAGGTGCCTACACTAATGAAAACCGTGATGAAAAAATTGAAGTCAATAATATTTATTTATTTATTTATTTATTTCAAAGTAAATCTAGGACAAATTAAAATATCCTTACAGACTATTTACAAATTATTAGCTTAAATATTATCTACCATATTAGTCATTTAGTATAAGTTTAAACTTTGATTTATTTACTGAAAAATCAATTTCCCTGGCATTAGTAAGAAGATTGAATTCCTTCAATGCCCTAGCAATAGGCCAATTAGCGACATATGTCGTTCTGGCCCTATCCAATAAAAAAATATCATGATTTCGAAGTGTTCTAGATGGTATATTGAAGCGAATACGCTCCAAAAGAAACGGTGAGTCAATCGTGCCCCCTATCAAATCATAAATAAATATCAGCGCTAAAATAGATCTTCTACTATCCAGAGGCTTTAGTCCTATAAGTAGACATCTAGAGTAGTAAGATGGTAAAGGATCCTGAAAACGTAATGACCGGAGCCCAAAACGCAAAAATTTTTTCTGGATCATTTCAAGTCGCTGTATATGACAAGCGTGGTATGGTCTCCATATATTCCAGTTTAGACCGTACAAGCGATGTATGTAGTAGCTTTAACGTATAGGGATCATAGAAGTCCGAGCTAAAGCGGCGAATGAACGCAAGCATTGAATATGACTTAGCAATAACACATTTAAGTTGACTCTGAAAGAGAAATTTAGCATCGAAGACAACTCCAAGATCTAATATTTCATCAACAGTTTTCAAAACAGAAAGACCGATGTGATACGAGGTGTTAATACCATTACGGGATTTTGAAAATGAGATGTGAAAGCACTTATTAATATTTAAATGTAAGCAATTCCTACTACACCAATCTATTAGTCTGTCAAAATCTGACTGCAGCCGTAGGGAATCTGCCTGATTTGTGACTGATGTAAAAATTATCAAATCATCTGCGTACAACAAAAAATTCGAGTAAATGAAGCAATGACGTATGTCATTAATAAAAATTACGAATAGGAGAGGTCCTAGGACACTTCCTTATATAAAATTTAAATATAATAAAATTTTCTATATATTTTATATGATGCAAATGTAGACTACCGGTGTTATTTTTAAGTAGGGTCTGGCATTCAGGCAAATATTAATTTAAATGATCTTAGCCACTAAAACACCTTAGAACTGATAATTAGGAAGCTCCTGCGGTTTAAGACATTTTTATTTTATTTGACTTTTTTTCAAATTTGCTATAAACGTAGACTACCGATTACAGAAAGGTTAAAATGAATGAATCAAATAGCGCTGCTATCGCATTTGTTATTGTTTACAACTACTCACACCACTTTTCGTGGGTATTTATATGCATTTCATGGCTTTTAAAACTCATAAGCACACATCAAGGAGCAACAGCACCAACATTTAACATATCTGGTTTTCGAGCGATAGCGCATTTAACCCAAAAACCGCATATCATAAATTTTACTTACACTACGCGAACAATCGCGCTGCTTCAGCCCATCGCCATTAAAATGCTCCAGTCAGGCGCTATTTAAACATGGTCACCATACCTTGGTCACATTTCCGCTATCTCACTTGCTCCATATTTCACTAGCTGCTATATATGTACATATGTAGATGTGTGCGTAGATATGTATCATATATATGAGTGTGCATATTTTCTGGCGAATATTTACCGGCTACCACGCGCAAAAATGTAAACAAACCATAATTCTCCTGCATTGGACAGGCCAACCGCCGGAAACCGGAAAGCGCCCTCTCAGTGGGCACACTCGCAAACAACACAACATACATGCAATCATAGGTCAGTTACCCAGCAACCGTTAACACCACAACAAAAAAAAAAAACAAAAACAATAACAAAAAGTGCGTGCATATTCGCATTTATTATATGCATGTAGTAGGCAATGTAAGAAATGAAAATGTGAGAGTGCGACGACTATAAATACACAATCAACCCAATAGCGTAGTGAGGGCCGTAACTATAATAATAACAATCAATATATTTAATCAAGCACCGACCCACAATACCGCTAAGAGTAGTATGATGCCATGAGAAATAATATAAAATATGGCGTCTGATAATAATGACAACCGCCGTCAATACACGAAAATTTTCATTTATAGGGGAATAAACAATAACTTTGTTGATTTAGTTCAGTGGTGCACAACACCGGCAGAGCTTTGAATACAAATACAACTTTTTGTGTAGTAGTATATGTTTACATGAAGAATGTTTGAGCACAAAATTCACGTGGTGTGAGATGCTTACGGCTTTAGGTACAAGGTTGATTACTTGCTTTACTAAATCTCTGTAGCTGTGCTCATATGACATGTAAGTGAACGCCGAATAGTTTTCCGAAGCTCTCTAGTGCACCACTGATTTATATGCTACGAAAACCAGGCGTTGGCAGCTCAAGCAAGCGTTTTAGATATTAGGCGAACTCAAGCTGCTTTGCCCACATAAGCTGCGTTAAAGTTGGTGATGGCGTAGGTCTTTAATAACACCAATGACTAGTTTGTACAAATTATGGTTGGCAAGCATAATTTATGTAGTGGAGTGCGTTAGTTGCTAGCGTTTCTTAGAAATAAACATTTCAACGGCAAAAATAGATCAGAAAACCACCAAATAATTTTCGTGTCTTATTTAATTCTCGAAGCAGATATAGGAAAAGAGGGTTGGAGCAGGAAACGATCAAGCACGTTTTGTGCTTGTTCCCTGCGCATGCTAGGCTAAGACGCCACAAATATCAGATCTAGAAACAGCAAGTGGCATAGGCCCTATAAAGCTTCGAATGTTTACCAAGAGAGCGCGGTCATTTTATAACATACGTAGGTCCTGGTGTTTGATAAGGTTTTTCAGTTTGGTCGCTAAAAAAAACTTGTGGAACACTATGGACTCATTTGGTCTATCTGAGGTCCTCACACACCGGTCAGTTAAACTTAACCTAACCTTCATTATGCAGAATTTTGATAGTTTCTTAAAAGGTTGTCCATATTTGTCCAGAAAATTCAATAGGTGAACGCCATTTAGGGTTATCGCCATAAAGGTGGACCAGGGGTGACTCTAGAATGTGTGTTGTACGATATGGGTATCAAATTAAAGGTATTAATAGGGTTTTAAAAGGGAGTGGCCCTTAGTTGAATATGTGAAGGCGTTTTCGAGATATCGACCAAAATGTGGATCATGGTGACCCAGAAAACTGCCATTATTAAAAGGGCTTTTGATTTCGTCCTGCAGAACTTCTTCATTTTCTTCTGCTTAATATGATAAGTGTCACACACATTTTACCAAAGTTATATTTGTTTTTTCCAAAGTTATATTTGCGTCAACAAACCAATCCAATTACCATGTTTCATTTCTTTTTACATATTTGGTACAGAATTATGGCATTTTTTTAATTTTTCGTAATTTTCGATATCGAAAAAGTGGGCGTGGTCATAGTCGGATTTCAGCTATTTTTTATACCAAGATAAAGTGAGTTCAGATAAGTACGTGAACTAAGTTTAGTAAAGATATATCGATTTTTGCTCAAGTTATCGTGTTAACGGCCGAGCGGAAGGACAGACGGTCGACTGTGTATAAAAACTGGGCGTGGCTTCAACCGGCTTCGCCCATTTTCACAGAAAACAGTTATCGGCACAGAAGCTATGCCCTTACCAAATTTCACAAGGATTGGTGAATTTTTGTTCGACTCATGGTATTAAAAGTAATCTAGATGAATTAAATGAAAAAGGGCGGAGCCACGCCCATTTTGAAATTTTCTTTTATTTTTGTATTTTGTTTGATGTTGAGTGTTGACGTAATTTACTTATATACTGTAAACATATTAAATTTTTTTTGTAAAATTTGACTTAAAAAAAAATTTTTTTTTAAATGGGAGTGTTCGTCATCCGATTTTGCTAGTTTCTAGTTAGCACACATACAGTAATAGGAGTAACGTGTCTGCCAAATTCCATCATGATATCTTCAACGACTGCGAAATTACAGCTTGCAAAACTTTTAAATTACCTTCTTTTAGAAGTGGGCGGCGCCACGCCCATTGTCAAAAATTTTACAAATTTTCTATTTTGCGTCATAAGGTCAATGCACCCACCAAGTTTCATCGCTTTTTCCATCTTTGGTAATGAATTGTCGCACTTTTTAAGTTTTTGGAAATTTTCGATATCGAAAAAGTGTGCGCGGTTGTAGTCCGATTTCGTTCATTTTAAATAGATATCTGAGAGGAGCGCCCAGAGACCTACATACCGAATTTTATCAAGATACCTTAAAATTTACTCAAGTTATCATGTTTACGGACGGACGGACAGATGGACATGGCTAAATGAATTTCTTTTTTCGCCCAGATCATTTTGATATATAGAAGTCTATATCTATCTCGATTAGTTTATGCCTTTACTGTTATGCGAACAAAATTAATGTACTCTGTGAGCTCTGCTCAGCTGAGTATAAAAAAAAAATGCTTTAGATTTGCATTAGATATTAAATATTTCTAGAGTTTGCTAAAAAGGACAAAAAGCTTGTTAAAATAACGACGAATTTTTATAGTTTTCAAAAACATTTTTTTAAAAGCTCAAAAGTAAGAGAAAATTTATTTCAAAATTTGGCAATTATGCCAAAATAGATTATATCACAAAGTCAAAAATCTGAAACTTAAAAAAATGGTGCTCTGGAAATTAGAGGAAAGTTCTGAAAAATAAAGCTAACTAGCTATAATTATTCACTCGCTCACAAATATACGCATGCGTGCATACTTCTTGTATCGTTGCTCGTTAATTAACGTCTAAATCATTGCCACTACGATGGCGCTTTAACCTCTACCAACACAGCCACAGTTTCGACAGTTTCGGTGACCACTGTATTATATCAATATTGTCCCTATGCTCTCGCATTAAATTCAAATATCTTTATGAAGTTATCTCTTTCACGCAGTAATGCTCATTGGCTTATAATGTGGTTTTGATAACAGTAACATGACTGCGGCGATAGAACCTATTCATTGGTGAACTTTAAAGCACAATATAGATAACGCTGCGCTTTCTCTCACATACAGATGCAAAGAGATATTAAATAATTCTCTTTACTTACAGCACTACTCTGGTAGAAGATCTTCACATTTCCTAATATTGGCGTAGTTCACTTACAACGTGTTAAAATCAAACTGACTAACACTCACTTCGACTGCTCCTATTTTGTACTCCCTTTTGCCTCTTTCGCATATTTCTCGGGGATATATTTTTTCGCGAACAGCCTTCTCGATATTTGCTTATTTACTACTCTCATCTGCTGCATCGCTGTTGTCTTCCATGTATATGCATGAGTAATGTCATCTCCGCTCTTTTTTACGGTGTATATGTGTGAGTAATGTCGTATGCTCTCTTTATTGCTGTGTTCATATTTGCGTAGCTATTTATTATCTCATCTGCTTACATTACTGTTGTGGTTGTGCAGCATTTATTTACTAGCGGTATATTGACATGTCGAAACTGCTATTATTCGCCACAACACCATCAGATTTTTTTGCAAATACTACATAAACCTTTACACTTCCCTAATCTGGCAACACTAATTTAGGCTACAGGTTTGCATACACAAAACTGCCCAACGCCAAAAAATAAATGGGAGGTTATTGCAAAAACTCGACCGGCCTATACACAGTGCCATACCGGCAAAACTATTATTAATAACGGTCTATAAATGTGCCGCTAACCTACATACGACTAACAAACTACTAACTAACTGTTATACCAGTATAACGATTTATAAAAAAACAAAAACAAACAACAGTATAAACGAAGCGTACCAACAAAGGGAGGACATTTGGAAGGCGGGTCCACTGTCTGGCGGCCGTGTTAATACAGGGCTGCTATGTATAAACCAAAGACAAATTACACGCTGCCATACAACAAAAAAATTTACAATTATTCACGAAACAGCAACTATATTATGAATGGCAAATTTACACTTGAACGTGAAAACGACGTCGCTGCGTAAGCTTTGTTGCACTGCAGGTGGCGCGTGCGAGCGATGGTGGGCTGAAGCGGTGCGGCCGTGACGCGACATTGGCTACAGCTTTGGCAATTCATTCACATACACAGCGGAATTAAGGCTCGCACGCGGGTGGGTCTGACTGCAACGATACTCTACTAAGCGCAACTTTAAATAATAGTCTGTCAGAACTGTCAAAGAAGTCGGCAAGCGCTAGAATTAATGGCGGCAGCACACAAACGCAGCGCAATAGCGTAGTATCTGTTGTATTGTGTGTGGTGTGTACGTGTGTAGGTGAAGAAGGCTGGTGCTATGTTGGTTGTCTCTTTCGTAACTTCATACATAAATACATTCGTGAAATAGTAGAATATTAATAAAGCGTTTGAAATGTGAGCGCACGTAAAATTAATATGTAACAGCAGCGGCGTCGTTAGCAGATGTGCATTGTTGTTGTAAATATGTATGTAAATAATACATTGAACCTGCCGCGGGCATTCGTTTGCTTACAATTCGCAAAGTTGAATTATTTTTTTTTTTTTTTGGTGTAAAATTTATTGTAGTAGAATGCGCTTTGTTGCCATCATCAGAAATGTTTATGGTTTGCTTTATGGCATTGCGCGTTTTTTGCGGCGCTTTGTTTTAGGTGCTGCTTGCTGGCCGCTTAACAACACTGTGCGCGCATTTCATTTTGTTACAAATACATACGAACATATGTACAAGTATTTTTGCTTTGTTAAATTTCATTGTCCATATGCGGCGACCTTTCCATTTTTGTTGCTGCTGCTGCTGCCACAGAGGCAACTTTTAACCATATAATTTATTATGTATTTTCGTAGTACTGTTTTGCAATATGCGCTGCTTATTGTTGTTGTTGTTGCAGCTACTACTTGTTTGTTAAAATTAATGTGCGGCGCTGCAGCGTTGGCGGGCTTTGAACTCTCAACTTGATTTCAACTGTTGCGCTGCGTCTGTTCGTGCTGTCGGTATCAATTGTAGTAGCACGTTGCTTGTTTTTGTTGTTACTTCAAGATGAAAAATTATTGCTGATAATTTATTGCCTCAGAGAGTGCATGAAACATAAAATGTTCTTGTTTTGGGTGTGTGTGTGTATGTAGGAGAGGTGTGTTAATCTGAATGGGTGTGTCTGTATTGGGCAATATGAATTTGTGTTTTTCTGTTGTTTACTGTTGCCATCGTTAGCTGTTGTTGTAACGTATTTATTACTTTTGTTGTTGCCCTTTCGCCAGCTTTTCAAGGTCGTAGCACAGTTTTTACTTTCGATTTGAATCAATAAATCTTATTTTCTTTTCGGTTTTTTGTTTTGTTCCAACTACACGATATTCTCTGCTGGTTTAAAGTAGCAAAATTTCTGGTGAGAGTTATGTGTGCTTTTCAGGTTGTGTGTAATGTCTTAAAATCTAAGTGTGACACTTGTTATTAGTTTAAACTTTTTTGTTTAATCTTCGATTATTTATTCAAAAATGTACGTATATGAAAAAGAAATTTTTCTTGCAAAGCAAATATACATTCATATGTAGGTGCAACAGTGATTGTCAAAATTTAAATTGTGAATGTGTTGGTAAGAGTACTATCATCGCAGTGATGGGCGCTTAGTCGTTGATTAACGAGCAACGAAGCAAGTCATATATGTGTGAAGTGAGCGCTAATAATTATTTCAGTAGCTGTCGATTTCTGATGTACAGACATATGATCTTATGTTTAACCAAGACTGCAATATGTCAATAAATTCCTTAATTTTTTCGTTCCTAACCTTCTATGACACACCTCATCACATTGCGCTGGTTTGTCTTCAAAACTCTCCAGCCTTAAACAATTACTAAACTGAAAAAGCAATATATTTTTTGGGTCTGCTTTGAGTGCGCCGTCTTTTCCATCGTTTTATTTTTCAATTGTTTCGGCCTGCGCCCATTTTACGAACACCATTCATCGAACAGCTTTGACGCTTCACACTGTCATCAGTTGTCAGTTAAATATGAGACCTGTCAATTATGGTATATGCTTGTAGTAAGAGGAAAGGTGGTGGAAGTATTCATTTTGCACATTCCAAATGATATTTCTGAGTCGAACAATTATATATTATAACAATTACTATTTAACCAAACGAAGAAATAAAAATAAAAAATTGTTTTTTTTTGGGCAAATAAACAATTAAAATTTTTTTGTTTTGAATACCAGATTAAAACCCCATAATTATCCCATAATTATTGCTTTTTTTTCAAAAAAAAAACACTACCTATCACAAAACCTATTTTTGTAGTCCTTGATCTCGAATTCAAACCAGTAAAAAAATTTTACTTTAATTTTGTTAAAAAAAAGAACAATTATTATCACAAATATGATTGTCATAGGCCATGAACTCGAATTCGAACTAAGAAACTTTATTAATAAGGCCGATAAAAATCAAAACAATAATTACAATGGATTACATATTCCAACTTTTTTGCTGCACCAGAGACACCAAGGTGAAATTCCTATGTAAAATCACCCACTTATTCCGAAAATCAAGGTTATTTTTGATTCTATGGTAACATTTTTGAGATATTTAAGAATTAGGAATTTCACAATGGGTCTCTGGTGCATTTTGGCTATAAACCAGTGTTATTAAAAAAATTTTATAAACGATATAACAAACTCGAAAAATAACATTTATTTTCAGAACGAAATAAAAAATTTAAAATATTATTTTATTTGTTAAATTTTAACTAAATAATGATTGTTCTTTCGAGCTAAATAAAATATCAAAGAAAATTATTATTTTCCAAGCTAAGTAAAAAAAAGCAAAAAAAAACCCAAGTTAATAAAAAATTCTTGAAATATTTATAAGTAAAAATAAAAACTTACTATTATTTTATGAGTGAAATAAAAATAGCTACTACTTATTTTAAAAAATTCAAATATGCAATTTTTCGAGCTAATAAAAATTTATTATTTTTTTTATTATTTTTTCTCGACCTAAGAACTAAGAAACTTATTATTTTTAGAAATATTTTTTGACAAACCAAAACTCAACATTATTATAATTTTCCGACCGAAATAAAAATAAAAAAAAAATTGCTAAATAAATAGCTCAAGACGTAATTATTTGTTTTAGATCAAAATGAAAAATTCAACGAAAACTCATAAGAAAAACATCATTTTCCGTGCTAAATAGAAAACTAAAAAAAAAAAAATTATAATGTTTGAGGTGAAATGAAAAACTCGAGAAATAAATTTTTTTAACTTTTTTTCTCGGGCCATGCAAACAAATTGTTTTCCGCGCCAAATGACAAATTAAAAAATATTTTTTTTTTTATAATTTTTGTTTTAGCAAAAAAAAAAAACTAAAAATTTTTATAATTTTCCGACCGAAATAAAATAAAAAAAACTCTTTTTCTAATAAAAAATAAAAAAAAAAAAATAACTATTTCCGGGCCAAAATTTTTTTCCGATCTAAAAAAACATAGCAAATAATTATCATCTTCCGAGCGAAATAACAAATAAAATCAATTAAATAATATGGTAAAAAAGTATATTAGTTTATGAGCAAAACAATCAAATAGTTATTATTTGCCGAGAGAAACAAAAAAATAAAAAACATTACTTTGTGAACGGAAAATAACATTACCTTCACACTTAATAAAAAAATCGAAAATAAAAATTATTTTAGTTTTTTATAGTTTAACTAAAAAAAAAAATAAAAAAAAAAAAAATTAATCCATTAAACGAAAGTCCGTATAGTCTGTGTAATAATGAATACATTGGTGTAATTATGTGGCATCACCTCTTCAGTATGATTTTTCTTGGTTTCATTGACCATTTGCAAAACTTGCTTCAAATTTGGATTTAAATTTTAAATTTAAATTATTTGGGTTTTATTAAAGAATAAATTATGCATGCTTAGGAATAGAATTTATCGATTTTCTTGTCAAATATTTTGCTGTCAATGAACCAACACAAACATATTTCTGTACAAAAATGTCGACTAATATTAGCATATGTATATATGGAAACTTCATATATGTAGGTGCACATCCACACAACACATTGCCTACGTTAGGGACAGTCATTAATAAAAAAAGCAACAACACAAATACCAACAAAAAAGCACTGCTGATGGTTGCCTTCAATTTATTATTTAATAAAAACGAAAGTGGCAGTTTTGACGCAAGTATATACTTCATACAAGTGAAGCGTAGAAAAAAAAACAATGTATGGCAAAATTTTTAGAGGTCAACGCCCACAACAACATCACCAGCGCAACAAAACAACAAAAGGCGTAATAACTAGTAGAAGAGGCTTCCAAAAACTGTCACACCATATTCATTCATTTTGAAGCGACACCATTCGCCATGTCGGTTCAAATACAGACACACACGCACACATATGTACGTTACCGCCTCGCCGACGCTGCATGAATGTGCACAGTTTTTGACAGCTCTTTGACAGATTATCAGCAACTTTCATTTAGCTGTCATTCGCTGTTTACATGCAGATATACTCGTATATATGTAACTTACGCACAAATACATCACCTAATATTTGCATGAGTATGCGAGTTTTGGTGCCTTTTGTTTGTGCATTTGTTCGTTTTTTTAAGCTGAAATTAGTTTCCAGTTTCAAGCGCGTCGTCGCGCCTATTTGTCTACCGGTCGATCATATTGACAAGTTGAAAAATGATTGTCATAACCGTCTGTCTCGATTCCGTTGTTTGTTGGCGATTTTCTGTCTGCCAATCAGCTGTTTTACTATTTTGCTTTACAATTTTTGTAAGGAAAATATTTTATTTATTTTAGTTAAACAAATTTTCTCTATACACATATGCATGGATATGGTATGTATGTACATGTGTTTGTTTGTGTACTAGGTGGGGCGTAAAAATCCAAATCAACTCAACTCGCTAATTTGTTGATTGCCAATTAAGTTTTGTTTGAAATATTTTTGATTTATGATCACATCCAATTACAAATTGAGTGGTGCTTCGTTTGTGAATCAAAGCGTGACTGCTTTTTGATTTGTATTTTATAAATAGGCAGAAGTTTGTTCGACGAGTAAAATGAAGAATTCCACCTACAACCGGTAACGATGTTATCAAATAGGTTAGTCCTATTGGAAAATACTAAAAGCTTTCTAGGAACTAGCCTACTTACTTCTTAAAGATTTGATGGCCATATCACCCCTTAATCTAGCGAGCGCAGAATACGAACATAGAACGTGTTCACTTCCTCCTACAATCCTCATGTGTTATTACTGATAAGGCCTAATATAGCTTATTAGTATTATAAATGTGAAGCCCCCAGCGAGTTAATGGGTTAAGAATATATCCGGGACACGTATGCCTCTCGTAAGCGGTGACTAAAATACCCAAATGATTCAAGGGGATGGGTAGCGCAAACCTTTCCAGGTACTAAGCAAGTGGTCCTGTGTGAAAAGGAAAAATTAATTAATTTATTAAACGAAATTGTAATTCCATTTAGTTTCTTGTGAGAAATTGGTATTATAAAACTTGTTCATGGGACGTATAGAAATAACGTAAATGGTGAATACATAATTCAACCTGTCAAAAACTAGTTTTTAGGCCCTATAGAGCTTTTAAAAAATTTCAAGAAGAGAGTGGTGAAAATAAAACTCAAATTATCGTCCGTCTGTCAAATGCTTCAACTAAGTTGTACTCTGTAATTTTCTATTTCTTTTCAACCGAAAAACCAACCCATGCCTCATAAATTTCATACACAACATGTGTCCAGTCGCCGCCGCAAACGGTACCTATTGAGCTACTTTTTCAACACTTGCTAATATTTTTAATGTCGATACGTTGACACTTTGGCTGCACTTAAAATTGACAATTAAGTGTTTAGTGTCACAACTGTCAAAACATATCTCCTACTACAGACAAGCAACAGTGTTGCAAATTTTTAAGTGGCCTAAAATCGTTCCTAGAATTGTTCATAAAATTAAAATGTAATTCTTTGCGATCAACTAGTCGAATGAAATGTGTGCCGAAATTGCCGGTATGCTTACTTTATTATTATGTTGTTTTTTTTTTTTGCTGTTTCAATTTTACTACTTCTGCGTTTATAATTTCTAGTAGGGCTTGCAATTTTGCGGTACACGCTTCATTTTGGTGGTTGACTCAAACTTTTACGACTGTCTACAAATGCATAAAGTTTATGAGCGCAAATCATTTCACCGATTATTTAACTTTAACAACACATTTGTGTTTGTGTGTGTGTTACATAATTTTTATAGCCCTTGTAATTAAAAACAGAAATTCATAAACTGCATTGTAGTATTTTGTTGATTTGTCAAGTGGTTTTTGGCCTCCCTGTGTTCTATTGCTACGGTTGTCATAAAAGTTTTTTCTATGTAGCACGAACAACATAAATCCTTTATTGTTTACAGTGAACATTTCATAGGCACACATACATATACATATAGAGTGAAAATTCTCTCGAGTGGACACCCAACTCCCTTGGGTGAACCCTCACCGTCAGCTTGTCCGCCCAAGAAAAGTTTTGATGGATTCATTTGTTATGAAAAGAGATCTCAGTGTCCGCCAATAATAGGTTCGTGACCGCTCAGTAGAAGGTTTTCATTCCATTTGTAACGAATCTTAAGGAACTCTTGATTATCCTGCACCATCTGTTATCGTTCGAATCGCTGAATATAGCAGTAAGTCCTTTATCAAGAACACTAATATGGTAGTAGTACTTCACAATTAAATTGTTTGCATACTTCCAACGTTATAAACTGATTGACTATCCCTTGGGCTACTTTTATAGTCTCAGTTGTCTCGTTCGCCTATTTATCCCAGGCTCTCGTCTTTTCACTAACAGTCTTCTTGAATAGTTGCTTATTTATTTCTCGTTTCTGTATCTCATATTACATGTATATCTGATTTCTCAGTTTTCATTGATTATATCGATTGTCTCAGTTTTCATTGATTAATACGGTTTTTAATCGGTTTTGAGGTAAAGACGAAAATTTTGATGTAGAAAACCTTAAGTTTCGATAAACCGTTCACGAGTCATTAATTTATTCAAATAACATGATAATAACATGCTCAAAAACTCTAACTGTTAGTAACTAATTTAAAAAAAAATTGTTTGCAAAAATATTTTGGGGAGATCATCTTTACCTCAAAACCGATTAAAAACCATATTAATCAATTAAAACTGAGACAATCTATTTTAAAATGTCTGACTTGAGAAATTTCGACCCTTATATAAGGCCATATGCGCTCTTTATTGCTGTGTACATCTCTACATCTTATATTCACTGTTGCATTCTATGTATATGTGTGAGTATGCCTGAGTAATATGCGCTTCTTATGGCTATATACATGTATGTGCGACTGTTTTCTACTTTATCTGGTTGCCTTGCTGTTGTTATTGTCCAGAATTTATTACTGTAAATAACTCTCCCCCCTCCAGCAGGAAAGTGTTAACCTAACGGAGAGTAATTTTTTGTAAAAATTGTACCTAAAATTTTGGGCATGAAAACCATTTGGCCAAGGGAGATGTCGACCTAAAAAGGGGTCCGTAAGTGGGGTTTCTCTGTATTTAAATAGTAATGAATTTGAGCGCTAGAAAAATTATTATAACGCGATTTTTATATTTTGATAGTTTGTCGAATGCAATTTTTTAATGTTTTTTCTTAGTTTTTGTTTTTTATCACAAGCTTAAATCTACACACAACTATTCACACAAGCTTAGGCATTTTTTATTAGGTCTATGTTTGTATGTATTTGTATATTACATTTATGAGAATTTTTTGATGTGCTCGCTGATATCTCAGACAATAACACATGGACATGAAATGACAATAACAAAGCACTCATTTCGCCTGAAATGCTTAATGAGACACGAGTGGATGAATTTTTGTTTATTTTGATTGTTTATGTTGTTTTTTTTATTATTATGGTGGATGCTGTAAAAAAAATTTTCATGGGTCACATTTTTTATAGCGTTTTAACTAAGCATGGTTTATTAGCTATAAAATGGTTTATGGCAGCAGGCGACATATGTAAATGCATGCACAAATATACACACATACATATATACATAAACTCATATAGTTGCTTGTATGAAATTTGTCGAGTTTAGTGTGACATATGCCAGTGTCAGTGACGGGAAGCTGTAATTAATTTTTTTTACTACTGTTTTGTTTTTTATGATTTTGTGACTTAAAATTTTTTATTTGCCATTTTTCCACTTTACTGTCTACTTATGCTAAGGAAAAGAAATATCATTTTCATGAAATCTTACAATCACTAATTAAAATCAGATTCAAAAAAGGCACTTTCATTGGCGTTCTGTCATTGGAGATCAACTAGACGAATAGTGACTCTTTTAAATATAGTTCAGAGAGTATGTAAATTTGTAACGCGCTCAATATAGGGTGGAGTCGAAAACGCACACGATCAACTCATTTTTTGGTCGACTTAATGAAAGGAAGGTACTTTACGACTCACACAATCACACTTCTTGCCGCTACAGCACTAATTTTTCATGTGTTCGTACCAATGCTTTGCGTAGTGTAAACAATTTTTAAACTTTATTCTTAAATACATCGGAAATGGATGGGCACAGCTTAAATTTGTTAGTTAGTACCAATTATGCTTAACAAACCTGCAGTTATCAAGCAGGGATAATCTATCGATTAACGGTTTTATCTGAATAACATCAATTATTCCAGAGCTTCAAGAGATTCGAAAGTAGCTTCACTTAATATAAGTCAAAAAAATTTCAGCAATTTTTTTTTAATTCAGCTATAAATATTAGCTGTGGGTGCGAAACGCTTAACTTAAAACCTTTACATATGAAATCAAAATGGTGCCCAACGCTAGTAATGTTGCTTTCATAATGGGCGTGACACAATAACATTTTTCATATAGATGCGTTTAACACAAGCTTATGCATTCCAATAACATCGCCACAATCAACCAAGATGTTGCGTTTGTAAATATGAAGGAACTTAAGACTTGGCAATTGAAGTTTATTACGCCTTGCCCATTCACATACAAAATTTCGCGAAGCAATGTTGTAAACATTTTCCCTATACAACAAAAATACTTGCTAACATATTTTGTGTTGTATTCGATTGTTATATTGCAGTTTTCAATTGCGAAAAATGTTAGAAAATTTACCAACCAGTGGCAAAATAATTTCACTTGAAAAGTGTGCCAACACCCTTAGCCAAAGCAAATGTCAAATTCTTCTTCTTATGATTTGCTTGAAACAAAATTGTGGAGTTGGCTACTTTTCAATATCAGATGGCGCTAGTGTCGCTCACTCTAGCATTCTTCATAAAAATACATGCAATCTACTCATAATGCATATGCATGTGGTAAACTCATCTATATGAAAAACTGCTTATGTCTCCGAGCTGTAACGTAGAGCGGCTTCTCAACGATCACGCTGTGCAAAATATGTTGGTAATTGTCCGGATGCTTTAAAATTTCTACTCTATATGAGCTGATCCCATATAGTTAAAAGGGTAATAGTTTAGCTCTCTCGTTAAAAAGAGCTTAGGGTGATAGCAGGATTCAAGGTTCCTCCATCTCACGCCCGTCTCCCTAGTAAAAATCCCTTCCATAATGCGCTGATAGGTAGCGAGCAACGGATGTGCCCCTCTCGCAATTTCGCCAGCCATCCCATTGCCCGGTATATCCGAGTGTGAACCGATAAAATGTGAACCGGCGTTTCATCCTGCAGCTCACAAAAGAGGCAGATTTTGTGTCCTATATCCTTTCTGCTTAGATCAATGAGTTTGGGAATGAAATCCAATTGGCCTGTCTTTGCTCTGGGTAGTCAATCCAGTGTTGTCTGAACTGCTTTGTTTCCCAATTAATTAAGGTTCCCCCAATATGTGTCTTTGGGCTCTGTACCAGCAAATGCTGCTATTGCTAGGTAGTCTGCACGTTCATGAACGGGAACCCATCCTAACAAAACTTCGTTCTTTTTCTCCTTGTTCATTTAGGACTCATATGCATTCCTCCACTAGCTAAGAAGTTATTGTGTAAGACTGAAAGGCACGCAAGGATATTCCAAGAGAATGCGCGCCTTCGTAGGCATAATCTACCGCAAAATTGTTGAAGGTAGAAAATATCTTTTTTTCGTCTCGGTGGTTTTTACGCTTTTTGTGCACTGTTTGGGTATTTTAATTTTGAATCTACACCTGCATTGA
This sequence comes from Eurosta solidaginis, assembly GCF_040869045.1. Classification (NCBI taxonomy): domain Eukaryota; kingdom Metazoa; phylum Arthropoda; class Insecta; order Diptera; family Tephritidae; genus Eurosta; species Eurosta solidaginis. The sequence continues at coordinate 264,306,046 of NC_090319.1, read as the reverse complement.
TGGCAACTCTGCTACCTAAGCACAATTGTCACATACACCGCTTAAAACATTTGACACGTAATCAATTTGTCGTAAAGCATAAGCAAGTGAAAAATGTCATTTATGTAAATGTAACTTTGACTCAAATGAGACCAGGGATAAAACACAACAATACACACTAGGCAAAGAGAAATAAAACATGACAAGCATGCAAATAAAGCATAGTTACGACTTCAAAGTATATGTATGTATGTAGCACGTGCAAATACAAACTCATCATAATTCCTAAGCATACTTAAAGGCGCTTTATCTCGTAGATTTAATATAAACATTTATGCAAAAGCAACCAGCAAAAGAAGATGAAAAAAAAGTACCGAGCTGTATTATATTTACAATTTTCCAAACTACATAATCAATCCTTGTAAAAGTACGATGCTGGCACCAAAAGGGGATGCTGATCATGCTTATGTGTGTGTACGTGTGTCTGATAAAATTGTGAATTATGCATGTTGTGCATTTTGTGCTGTTAGTCTTTTCTAGTTGATGGGCGCTCTAGCACGGCATATAAAAATTGTTACTTTATAAATGCACGCTCCTATGTGACGTGCGAAATTCAAGCAACACACACACACTCACAATCTTCAGAAAATGTTTCTTTAGCAGGATATATTTTTTTCGCTTAACGCTCCTATATACATATTTTTGTTTTCTATAATACGTATGTGTATGGGTTTGTGTTTAACTTTGAGTGGGGTGTGTGTAGTATACTTTTCGGCGCTGGTGTTTTAGCTGCTGTCGAATTGTGGCAGGCAGTACGATAAACTTAACCGCTTTACGATGCGAATGCGTCGAGCAACAACAACAAGAAAACACCAATCAGCTTTAGCTTTAGCTTTAGCTTTAGCTATTGCTGTGACCAGCATAACTAAACATTGCGCAACAACAACAAATGTATTTGAAAAAAGTTTTGCAAAAAAAGAACACACAACTCTGTACGACTTCAATTTTATGCAACAAAGTTTGAGTGGATTTTCTCCAGTTTTTGTTTCCGCTTCGGCCTCAGCGAACTGTGGCCGAATGGGGGCTACTATGTGCGGTAAAGGCATTCATATAAAAATATCAAATAAATTCGGGTGGATAAATTCCCAAACGGCCACAACGACCGGCAGGCAACTACGACGGCGGCTGTCTTTCGCCTGTGAGGGGTTGGCATAAACGCTTACAAAGTGATTACTTATGTTTAAATATTGATGTTTGTTTGTTGGACACGTTTTCAATTTGCCCAACGTTTTTCTATTTCGCAGCAATTTGGCAAGGCATTAAATTTGCCATTTCCAAAAGTGTATACAAAAAAAAAAGGAAATGAAAACAGCAGAGAAGCATAAAACAATTTCTTAACTTTCCATTAGTACCTGACACGGAACACCGTAAAACAAAGTGTTCGTTACTTAAGTTTTTTTGTTTTTACCTTTTTTCTAAGCCTAATATTTTGTATCTAACAAATTTATATTAATATTTTGCTGTGCGGATCAAGAACATTTAGAGTTATGATTATTCTGAAAGCACGTGTGCTCATAAGTTAAGGTGAAAATTGTAGTTTGGTATTATGTAAATGGGTTTGGAATCAGCTAAAAAGTATATATATAACAAAGCTAGCACTTTTTTGCAACAGATCATGAACTTATTGATGCGTTACAAATTTTGTGTCCCCAAAAAATATTTTTCCTCATGCAAAGCTTAGCATTTCATACTCATACTTCAACTCGTTAGTTCTTCCATAGTTTTTTTTACACGGAAATGAAAAACCGTGTAAATTTTTAGCAACATGTTGCATCAACATGTAGCAAAACATGTGAAAAAGTGGTGGACGGAGAAATGTTGGTGTCTTCAGGTGATAGTAGGTAATATTACTTAGTTATAAAGACCAATATTTCTTAAGAACAGAAGTTTAAACACTTCAAGGCTCTAAATATGAATGGCAACTTTTAACCATTTTGATTATTTTAGTTCGAAAAAGTTCGGTTCAAAAATTCTCTAATGTGAAAATGTTCATGTCTTCTGTCCTACTGAGCCTTCTCAGCATGAAACTAAAACATTTTTATTTTAAATTTTCTCAGAAATCGGCAAATTATTGATGATACCGTGCACACCTCTTAAAGGTTTTTTTTTTTACAAAAAATCCAATATTTGGATTAATTGGTAGATGGAGCGTAGAGCATTTAATGAGACTACGCGAGAGCATTCCAGTCTGCACCATCGTTCCATGAAAATGCTCTCTTACTCCAAGATATGTCAGTCGGAAAATATGAAATTTCCCATCAAGTTTTAGCATCTTTGGAGGATGTGCACATGCATAGCTTATCTTTATTACAATTCTAAATTACAAATTACGACTTCACATTTTCATTTGATGCTCTCCCTTATACGAGTGATAATTCTTATTTCCATATGACGCTTCCGCATTTGCGTTTGATTATTTTCATTTTCATATGACGATTTCGAACTTCCAATTAACTATTATCATTAAGAACTGACTGTTCTCAATTACAACTGTTGCTTTCGAATTTTCATGACGCTGTCTCATTTAAAAGTGACTCTTCTAATATGAAGCTTTCGCATTTACATCTGGCGCTTTCTCAATTACAACCAGAAATGGTGTAGACTAAAAATTTATTTTGTATGACTTAACTTAATTATCTATGCCAAGTGATACAAGGCTTTGAATTAGTTTATCAACATGACAAACTAAAATGTCTTTAAAGGACGAAAACAAGCATTGAAGAGATTTCCCAATCCACTTGAGAAAAAGATCCATCAATCAAGAAAAGCGTGGACACAAGAGCGAGGATGCAAAATAAGATTATCTGCAAATACTACGATAACAGACTTACAAAGGTGCACATATCTCTAAAGAAAGAATACTTGGTTCTCCTGATGAGCACACTTAGTGGACAATAGCATCTGGCGTCACATGCAGATAAATTAGGCGGCGCGAGGTTAAGGCTCCAGCTACTTGGCAATAAGCTAGAACTTTAGTGTTTGCCAAGAGAGCGGAGTTATTTTTTAACATGAGTCCTGGTGATAATTCGGAGCTTTATGTTTGATCGTCAAACAAATTCTGGGCACATTCAATCTATGTGAGATCTTTATTGACCGGCCAGTTCAACCTAACTTACTTTAGGGCAAAAACTGAAGATTTAACGGGAATATGGTAATAAAATTATTTTACTTATTACTAAAAAATCTCGAATGAGAAAATTTACATGATTAAAATATTTCATTTATTTCATCAATAAATAAAAACTTGGATGCGAATTATTTCTGTATTTCAACATTTTAGGACTTTGGGCGAAAATCGCCAAATCCAAGTTACAAAGTAGCTTATTGTAGTTGTTTTATGTATCAAATACAGAAGACCCCTGAAACAGGTACGAATAGTACCAAAACGCGTACGAAGAAAAAGAAAACATCTGTTGTTAAAGATAACTGGCTCGCAGCCTCAAAAATACTTCAAGTAAATACAGTTTGCTCACAAACAATATTTGTATACACCAAATGAAGTATTAAAGGTCCTGAGAACTTGTGGCGGGGATATGTTATGCATTTTAAAAACAAATAAATGAAGACATCAAAGGTCTTTCAAGCACTCGCAAATACATTTGACGAAAACATACTAATTGCAGAATTTGTCAAATTGCTATAAATCATTCAAAAAGTAAACAGTTGACATGTGAAAACCACAAAAGCTATAACTTGTTACCTTAACGCATACTAATAAATAATTATTACCTTAACACATATATCTATTAGCCATTCATGATTTTAGGTGTATGCATTTAGAGCAGTGGTGCACTCAGGAGCTTGGTAGAACTTCGGAAAACTATTCGGCTTAACCTGCATGTCGTGTGAGCGCAGCAAAACAAACAGTCGATCGGTTTTCGCGTGTACTTCAAGCAGTAAACATCTCATGCATGAATTCCATGCTCTTAAACTCTCCTTGTATGAAGCTCTGCCGGCATTGTGCACCTCTGATTTAAAGACTCATATGTTTACAACATGTGCTAATTGTTTGTTATACTTTTTTTTTTTGGTTTTACTGCTACCGCTCAAAGTCAAAGAGCAGACGCGTTAAGTTGGCAAATGCTGTACAAACATTTTTTTCAAATAAAAACCTAAAAAAATATATAAAAAGCCATAAAGAGAGTAAACCGCGAGCACAAACAAATGAAAAGGCTTTAAAATTGCCATAAAAGTGTTTTAATTACATTACAGCAGTTTTCGTCTTATGAGTTGAAAAGAAGATACACAAAATTTTTTTACATACAAAAATAAGCAACGCGCCAGCCGCAACAAACCATAAAATGGAGTGGAATGAAATGAAACTCATCAAAGATCATCAACTTCAGTTTTATTCGATTTAATGCTTTTGCATATTATCCATTAGGGGGGTATTAGAAAAGACAAATTATTGCTTTTTTAGTTACACATCTTCTATGGTCAAATATATTATTAATATTTTAAGTGTGAAAGCTTTGATGTGATTTGTGACTCAATCACGTCAGAAGAACCAAAGGGATTTAAACGAAATCTTTCATACAGATAGCCAATAGTCCGAAAGGATCTACTGGTATCTCTTTTTTTTGTTTTGAAAGGTTTCGCAGATTCTGCTTCCCCCTCCGTGTTGGCCACTCTGGAATATTATCTTTAAATTGCTGTAACTCATCGCGCATTTGTCCCAGACCAATAATATTTGATCATACGAAACTGAGATCAAAGAAATTTTGAAAAAGCACCCTCTCTCCATTGAACAGTAGTTTTAAATTGTTCGGGATTGTTTAAGGATTTCTTTGGGACTTCTTTGACTTCTTTCGGAATTGTTTTTGTTATCGTTTCGGACTATTTTGTGGATCGGTCAAGGATTATTTCAAGATCATTTCGATCATTTCTAATATATCCACGGATTATTATGTGATTGTTTTCGAGACAATTTCGGGATAGTTTCAAAACACCCCCGCCTCAAAATATAAACCCACTGGATCCTTCTTTTTAATAAATTAATTGTGTCGTGCTCTTGTGAAAATAAATAAAAAAAACTGTACTTCGGAATCCTTTCCGGATTGTTTCAAGACTATTTTCTGTACTGCCTTAGACTGTTTACAGGATAATATCTGGGTTTATATCGCAATAATTTTATGTTGTATTTTTGCGTGCGGACTAGGCCACGGGTCAAGACTAGCAAAAATTTCGACGCCGATTTATTAAAGGCGTGTTAGTTCAAGTTTCGATTTCGGTATGTTGAACTAATATAAGTTGCAATAAATCAAATCAGTCGAAATAAAATGTTTCATCTCAGCACGTATACACAATAGCTAAGTATCAGACTATATATTTTACAAAATACCTTTTTATTTGTCTTATGTTGCGAACTTATATTTCCATGTTCGGCATAATGTAACTATATAACTTTATATATATCTGAATATATATATGGCAACCGCATATGTGCTATGGAGAATATCATCACCAGCTTTGAGCACCATTGGGCTCGTTATGCTCATTAATGATTTTAAATAAACAAATGACATTTTAGCTATTTTGGGAAACAAAATATTCAAACGAAAAATTAATGAAATCAACGTTTTGCTTGCTTACGGTCTTAAATTTTTTATGACAGTAATCATTATATTTCTTTTCTAATTTGTTTTGTTTGATGTTGTCATTAAGATTTTAAGCAGATAGTAAAACACAACAAAAAAACAGGGAAGTGTCAGTGAAATTCGGATAAAAGTTTTAATATAGATTGTATAACGTCATCATTTCAAGGGCACTTAGTGAAGAATCCATACTGAATGGCATAAGATTGCTTAGTCATTTGATTGGCTTGGTATAACATTAACTTCAACCTTTACAGTTCGTTTGTATTTATTTATTTTTTTATATCCCCATCAATAAAAAGTGTCCCTTAACATAACTACACACGGTTTTTATTCAACGCCATTTCTCAAAGTTTAATGCGCTTCTTATTTTATATACAGTAGCATTTTTTAATGATTCCTTTTCGGCATTCGCATATATAATTAGCCAAAAATGGGTTTCATCGTAAGATTTTTTAAAGGTGAAACTGCAGAAGCTTAGGTAAACTTTGAAAGATGTTGTATTGGGTTTTTGCAAATTTTTATTCACGTGCATTAAATTTATCTCCTTGGAACTGTTGTTGAGGTTCAGTTTTAATAAGTTCATAATGAGTTATTTTTATAACCAATTAAAGATATATGTGTGTAATACTTGAACTCTAATTCAGCAATCTACAACTAAGTTAAACCGGCCGATTTGCGAGGACCTCACTTAGGCTCATATATGTAATACCCCTATATTTTTTTTTCTCGGACGTTGGCAGCGCACTGCCCTCAAGTGGCCCGATGAAACCAGGCTAATCCTGTTTTTTTTTTTTTTTTTTTTTTTTTGTTTTGTATCCTAATTCTTATTTATGTGTTACTTATAATTTTTTTGTTACCGAGTCTTTGAGAGGCAGTGGCTTCTTAAGCGCCGAGATCTAAAACCGCTCAGCTACAGAGAAACTCATCAGCTGAGAAATATAGATTCACAAAATACAATAGACTAAAAGTATAAATATAATTTTTTAATTATTAAGAGAAGATAGAACCGTCTTTTTTATGGCAAAGAGCGAGTCCGAAACATCAATTATTCTCGAGTGAGAGTTATAATCTTCACACAAACATAGAAAAGGTTCGTGTAGTTGGAAATTGCTTCTGCATTGTTTAAGAATTATAGGTTTATAATGCCTTGAAACTCAGCATGGAACATTAAAGTTTACTTCGTTCAATAGAAATGGGCTTGAAATCGATCCATTTAAAAGTCTAGCCATAAATAGTACACCTAGCATTTCTCTACGACTTGCAAGGGTAGGAAGATTTATTAGCTTTAATCGATTAGTGTAAGGAGGAACATTATACGGAGAGTCCCATTGAAGATTTCTAAAGGCGAAAAGTAAAAACTGTTTTTGAATTGATTCTAGTCTATCCACATGAACTTGATAACGCGGATTCCAAATTATCGATCCATATTCTAATATCGGCCTCACCAATGATGTAAAAAGGGTTTTTGTAACGTAAGGATCACTAAACTCCTTTGCCGATCTTTTCACAAATGCTAAAACTCCTCTCGCTTTATTGACTGTGGCATTAATATGAGGGTTGAAATTAAGTTTGCAATTCATTGTAACTCCCAAGTCGACAAAAACATCAACGCTTTCCAGAGTTTGGCCATTAATTGTGTAGGAAGCTGGCTGTATGTTCCCACGTGAAAAACACATGGATTTACATTTTTCTATGTTGAGAGGCATAAAATTCGCATTACACCAAGTAACTAAACGATTTAAATCCGCCTGGAGTACAGAACGTTCTTCAACCGACGCGTATGACTTAAACGTCGTCGGCATACATTAAAATTTTAGAATATTTTATAATTGTGGAAACATCGTTTATAAAGAGCAAAAACAGAATAGGACCGCGATGGCTGCCCTGAGGCACACCGGAGGGAACATCGATGACATTCGAACAAATTTTTTTAAAAATGACTCTTTGAGTTCTACCGCAAAGATAGGAGGAGATCCAGCGAGTTAGGCCAGGTTGAAAACCAAGCAATTCGAGTTTATAAACAAGTAATGAGTGGCGTACTTTGTCGAATGCTTTTCTGAAATCAGTGTATATAACGTCGGTATGATGATTGTTTCTAAACCCATTAAAGACGTGAGTTGTAAATTCAAGCAAATTGGTTGTGGTTGATTTGGCTCTACAAAAGCCATGCTGAGAACTATCTATCAATGTAGAAATCGAAAATGTAAGGTGATTAGTAACGATTGCTTCGAAAAGCTTAGGGATAGCGGAGAGCTTTGCTATTCCACGATAGTTTTCAATAGACGACTTGCTTCCTTTTTTATGGAGTGGGATAAGAAAAGATTCCTTCCAAGCCGTCGGAAAAATGCCATTTTTTAAAGAGAGGTTAAACCGATCAGTAAGGGGCTGGTAAATGTATTCCGCACATTTTTTAAGAAAACATGTTGGGATTAAATCGGGACCGTATTTGAAGGATTCTTTTAGGGTCTTTAGATGTAGTATGGTTTTATTAAAATGTAAAACGTTTTCCTCTACATCCTCTTTATATCGAGGCCAAGTTATCTCAGAAAGCTATTAATTTAAATTGTTCAAATTAGTTTTGGAAAAATCAAAGCATCTGGTAGAGACACATGTTTTGTTAGTGCAGCCGACTTCGTTGCTTATGATTTCGTAAGTTATCTCAAGAGAAGGATGGTAAGCGTCTTCTGGCAAAACAAGAGGTTCACACCGATTTATAGAGAATTTAGATATGTCGTCAACAAATGCTAAGTCTAAGAATTTTCCATACTTATTTGGAAAGAAGTTGATCTGATTAAGGCAAAGATCAGTAATTCCATCCAAAAAGTCATTGTTATGCATCTTGGATGATACGGGGACAATATTGTGATCAATGGTATTCCAAGATATATGTGGCAGGTTAAAGTCGCCTAAAATAATGCTAGAGTCCGTGGACTTTAGCGTAGAATTGACTGATTGTAACAGTGAAATATGGTGCATATACACTAATAGATCAGAAGACGGTGGAATATAGCAAACGGCTAAGTAAATATGACCCCGGTCTAGTAAGATTCGGATGCATTTAAACTCGATGGAATCAACTTCGGCTAAATTAACATCTTCAGATGGAATTGAACAATGTACAGCTAGCAAGACACCACTTCCGGTCCTATTTAAGCGATCATTTCTATAGGTCTGATACTCACCACAAAAAATTTCGGAATTTAAAACATTGGGTTTCAGCCATGTTTCGGTAAAAGCAATAATATTATAGTTACAGTGAATGGTTTTCAAATATAAATCAGTTAATTTAGTATTTAAGCCTCTAACGTTTTGATAGTAAATGCTTAAGCAAGATATTAAATTAAATTTTTTGGTTCTGAACTTTGAGGAGGAATTTTTGCTACATTTTGAGTAATCTCAATAGTCTTATGCACAAATTCGCGAACAAAAGCCCCTGGCGGCCAAAATGCGCTGTCCAAAAGTTTATCAAAACCTACTGAGTAGACATCAATTCTAAATGAAGAAATGTTCCTTTCGTAATTAAATTTAAATTTTCTTAAAGTCATGCCGTCAGCCTTAATTTTCGAAGTGACATAAGACTTGATATCCTCAACGGAAGTGTCTTTGTCAAAGCGAGATACAAAAATCGATTTTTTGAGCGGGACTACAACCAGCTTCTTAGCCGGTTCTACTGAATAAAAAGTCACAGATTGAGAAGTTACAGTTTCAGAAGTTACAGTTTAAGGCTCTAAGGTTTTTTCCGCGGCCTTAGAAGTGGATGGAACCACAGCTAGCGGATTAGAGGAAGCCAAGTCTATGAGCTCCACTTGCGGAAGATTAATGTTCTGAGCAGGATTAAGATTCAAAGTGTTAGGTGAGTCTTCATAGTGTTTTTGATTATTATCGCGGTTGTCTTTATTTCTATTTAAACAATGCGGTAACTCATCCAAACACTTGAAGGATTTTAACAAGCTATCGTATTGATTGAACTTTTCCGTGATTATGGAAAACTCTTTAGCAATATCAGAAAACGCACTTCGTGTTTGTCTAAACAGTTTAAATAGGTCAACCTCAGTTGATCTGCATTTGATGCATGACGAACGTACTCCCTTCTTCCCATCATTGACAGTGTCAACAACTCTAGCCGTTAGTCCCGCGCACTTTCCATGGGCGAGCCCATCGCAAAGCCAGCAAGAGACAAAACGTTCGGATTCGCTTTTTACCTGACAGTTTCTGAAAATGCAAGTCATTTTTTATAGAAAGGTGAAAAGAAACTAGTATAAGAATATAGAAATGGTAGAGATATATTTGTAAATTACAAAGAAAAAACAGTTGAAATAGCACTGGGAATGAGAAAGGTTATATATAAAGCAACTCTGAAAGTTTGGGAGCTTAGCGGTAGCTAGCAGTTTTAGAGTCACTGTCACTCGACACTTGAAAAGCGACGCAAACAGCTGCGAAGACAGTAAATTGCGAGAAAAACAAAAAATGTGCGCACAAAAACAATTGCAAGGTGAAAAGGTGCCAATCAAAATTGCAACAAAAACACAAATGCACAATGACTCGGCAAACACAAAATCAATAATAAGAAATTGATTAAAAACTTTAAAATTTCACAAAATCTTAACTTTTCAAAGCAAACCAATTGTATTAAAATGAACTCTAGGTTTTCGCACTTATTTTTGTCACAAACTAGTATTACAATTTAGATATTATAATTTAGAACTCGCAAAATAAAATGCAACTTCACAGCTATAATGAAGTTTGCTCGCAATGTGTTTTGAATTCGAAATCAAAACAAGACAGCCTATAAAATTTTTCTGATTGTAGCAGCATAAATGTGACAAGAAAAAATTTTAATTTAGGTACATTCGATTTTGGAATACAAAAACAAAAACGTTTAAACAGCAATATATCGGCACTCTGATGTTTGGGAATGTACCTAGCCTTTTGCAGCAATATAGGAGTATTACATATATGCATAGGCTGAATAATGTTCAACCTACAATTAATACTAAATTAAAATCAACACAAAAATACTAGAACTGTGCCGTTATGTGGTTAATCGACTAAGTGGAATAGTCTAACAATCGTTTAGTCGACTAATCAAAATTCTGATTATTAGAATTAAGCATTACATTTGACCATACAAAAATTACCTTGCAAAGTGTGAATCTGAGAGCGAATAAATAATGTCAACAAAGATGAGTAATGAAGCTAATCACTTTTTTAGGATTATGATTAATCAAACCAGCGTCTGCCCAATTAAATATCTTTTTATTAATTAAAAACGCCTAATAACGCAACGAAACTTCCATTCGATTAGTTATTAATTATTATTATTATTATATACAGATTATTTATGAAATAGATTTTACAAATAAGCTTATAACTAGGCACTACAACTAAGGTCTTCTTTTAATAAATCTATTTACTGAGTAATTAAATTTTAGAATAATTAAAATTTTTAACTATCAGTTAATCACACAGCCCCACTGATGAAGGAAAGTGCGATGCTCGCCCGAATAATATTTAGCATACTCCTTATAAGTAGGGTTTTGCCGGAAATAAACTTTGCTAGATAACATTATATAGCGTAGACGCTGTCCCTTGTAAACACTAGTGCAAATATTATTACTATTTTACTAAAATCATCACATACCTACTCTATCTTTCAGTGGAAAGTGGCTCAAGGTAAGATTAATCTTTTGAAAGCGATAAAAGAATAATGCAGTTCAGTTTGAACTATCGAGACTTAGGTTTGGTTAGGTTGAACTAAAATAAAAATAAATGTAAGGCGCGATAACCTCCTAAGAGCTTTTAGGCCGAGCTTCTCTTTTAATTTGCGTCGTACTCCATTTAATTTTTCCTATAAATTGGCCGACTCCGAACTCAACCCAGGGCATTCGGTGAGGTAGGCGGAGCACACTACCATCACACCACGGTGGCCGCATATTGAGAATAGTTATTTCGCCAGCGGAATTTTTCATTTAGTTCGAAAAATTACTTGCACACCGCGCATAAAAGTAATTTAAATTTTTTACTCTTTTCTTTTTTTGTCATCTCTTGTATTCGCATTTTTTGTCAAAATAAGCTGTAGTAGAAGAGTATAAGGGATGTACGAGATACGGTTGAAGACAACTGAACAATGAACAAATCTATATATATAATAAAAATGAATGTCCGTTTGTGTGAGGCTTATAGAATCAAAAACTATCCGGTCTATTTTGTTCAAACCTTCACATAAGTTGCGTATACCTCACGCGGTGGTTTGCATATACATAGGTTTGGTTGCGATCGACGCACAGGGTCTCGAGATATAGGCCAAAACGTGGACCAGGGTACCCCTAGGATATGCTTATAGAATATGGATATCAAATGAAAGCTGTTGATGAGTGCTTCAGTAGAGGGTAATTTTCATACCTCTGGGTGACTAGGGTCTCGAGATATAAGCCAAACCGTGGACCAGGGTACCTCTAGAATGTGTTTATAGAATATGGATATCAAATGAAAGCTGTTGATGAGTGCTTTAGTAGAGGGTAATTTTCATACCCCTCGGTAACTAGGGTCTCGAGATATAGGCCAAAACGTGGGCCCATGAACGCCTAGATAGTGTTTTTACATTATGAGTATCAAATTGAAGCTGTTGATGAGTGCTTTAGTACAGGGTAGTTTTCATACCTACTGGTGACTAGGGTCTCGAGATATAGGCCAAAGCGTGGATCAGGGTAACACTGGGATGTGTTTTTACATTATGGGTATCAAATTGAAGCTGTTGGTGTGTGGTTTAGTACAGCGTAAGTTTTATGCGGCTGGGTGACTAGGTTCTCGAGATATACTCCAAAACATGGAGCCAGATACCCCTAGAATGTGTTTGTATTATGGATATCAAATGAAAGCTGTTGCTGAGAGCTTTAAAGTAATTTTCATTGTGATATTCGATTTAGTCGCATCAACCTGGCAAAACTGATAAATATGCATGCGAAGCCGACATAAAGACATGAACTAATAATACCGCATACCTATTTACATACGTCCTATTCGATTTGCCTGAAATTTGGTATATAAATTTGCTATATTAGTATTTACCATGCTTTTTTCTAGGAAGTAGACCAGAGACGGACTGGGACTAGGATTAGGACTAGGACTGGGACTGAGACTTAGGCTGAGACTCGGAGTGTGACTGGGACTGAGACTCGGAATGGGACTGGAACAAAATACATACCACCCTTTGGGACTGGCAATAAGATATGAAGAAGAATGAGAAAAACTTGAGAGAAGAGAAAAGAGAGAAGGAGATTGAGAAAGAGATAGAATGAGACGAAGTTGGAGATAGATGAGGCGAAAAATACGGAGGGAGGAGTGAATACTTTAGCATCCACTCATTAAGTTATTCATTCATTTGTACAAACATTTATTTCAACTCGTTTTGGAATGTCTTAAAATATATTGACTCTTACATACATATTCATACAATTGTACATGCGTATATTTTGGCTCGCTTTGGTACGGCATGATATTCTGTTGACACATGCATTCATTTGTACAAACATATATTTTGTACACCGTGCATCATACGGTAACCTGAGCCTTGGTATGCCACTGTTTAGAGCTTGCTAGCGACAAGCCTTTACCTGTAGACAAATTATTAACATGATTCATTTATGCTTGCGTTGCACATTCCACATCCAATTTTAATTATGCTTAGAATGCAGTTCCCAGGGAACTGAATTGAATGTTTATGTGTGTTATACTTAGTTTGTAAGTATTAGTGTAAGTAAGTGTTTTAGCTCATAGAAATTTTGTAAAAAAGAAACCAACTTTTGAATAAAGAGAGAAATTCAACATGCTGCCGTTTCAATTGGCAGTAAATTCTATTTGGTGCCGCTAACTGGGCACTGCAACCTAGATTTCGATTTCTCTTTGTATAAAATTAGCACTAACACAGCACTGTCTTTATGGAAAAGAGGACACACGGTTTTATGTTAATAAATGCACTTTTTTCACACTTCAAACTTTAAAATATGTGAATGTAATTATTATTTAAAATAAAAAACAGCTTGTGCGATGGCGGGCGAAAAAAAACTCCGATTGTCGAGCGAACGGTCGGACTTGCGCGGTGCGTGACGGCTGGTGGTTTTAGATAAACTGAAAAACAATGAGAGCGCGGTGGTGGTTGGCAAGCCACAGCTGAGCTGCACTGCCAGCGCTTGGCCGCACTGGCCGGGTGTTGCCAGACGGAGGGGGCGGACTTAGTCCGAAAACTCGATCATGTCTTCAACATGCTCCCCCCCCGCCCGACGCGTTGATGGGTTAAGGGCGGCATCAACCCTGTCCAAGGCCGCCCGTGCCTCGGCTACTAATTGCCGTATTTTGTCGTCTTTGTGACGAGCCGATCGGCTTTGTACCGCGCTCTGGCGGTTTTCCGTGCGGGCTCGTGGGGTTGCCCTATCTCTTCGTTGGCTGTCGTTGTCCTGGCGTCTAGCATGGTTGTTCGGTCGAGCCCGGTGGAGCAAAGTATGGTGGCCGAGGGAGCATTTACGGCAGCTGCTTGCGGAGTCCCACGCTCCGGTGGAGTGTGAAATTGCGAGGCAGTTGAGGCAGTGCCGGTGGGTTTTTGCACACTGGTATCTCTCCTCGGGTTTCATCGCTAAGAATGCCCGGCACTGTCTCAACACATGTCGTTGGCCACAGAGGCGACACTTTGGTCCCTCAGTTGTTCTGCGGGTCCTGCAAAGACAAGAAAGAAAAATATTCGTATTTGCAGGCATGGGTGAGGGTAGCTTATAAATCTCTTTCAGATTGCTAGGGGCATGAAACAGAGGGTACCAGAGGTAGGGTTGGCATTACTAGGCAGTTGGTAGCACGCACAGTTTGGCAATATTTCGGGTTATTAGTCCGTTTTGTGTTTTGAGTTTCACAACTCGAACATGGTTATCCGATCCAGGGTGTAAAGTGATTACCCGTCCCAAACGCCATTCGTTCGGGGGTAGTAAATCATCCTTTACCACGACTAAATCTCCAACTTGAATATTGCGTTGAGGGCATTTCCATTTGTACCGCTTATGCAGCTCCTTGAGATACTCGTTCTTCCATCGTGTGCTGAATTGGTGGTGAAGCACTTTCAGTTTCTGCCATTTGTTGACCAAGGTGAGATGCTCTGCAGTTGGCTCCGGTAATGACAAGAGCGGCGCGCCACGTAGGAAATGCCCTGGGGTTAGGACTAGGGGATCCATTGGATCTTCGGACATAGGGGAGAGCGGTCGGGAGTTGAGGACCGCCTCTATGCGTACTAAGAGGGTAGTAAGCTCTTCGAAGGAGAACTTCTGGTTTCCTGCTACTTTCGTAAAGTGTATCTTGAAGCTTTTCACGGCCGCTTCCCACAGACCACCCATGTGGGGAGCGTATGGTGGGATGAATTTCCATGAGAATCCGTGAGTTGCATACTTTTCGGCGACGTCTGTAGCGACTTCCTTGAGGAATGTGGTGAATTCTCTTTGTAATCCGCGTTGTGCGCCGACGAACGTCTTTCCGTTGTCAGAATATATCTGGTGGGGTAGGCCACGGCGGCCAGTGAATCGGGCAAAGGCTGCGTTGAAGGCATTCGTGGTGAGATCAGAGCACACTTCTAAATGAACAGCCTTTGTGGAAAAACAGACGAACACACAAACGTAAGCTTTGACGTACGAAGCTCGGCGAAGGGGAGAAGTTTTTACCATAAATGGTCCAGCAAAGTCGACTCCTGTTGTATGAAAGGGTAGGGAATACGTTGACCTCTCGGGTGGCAAGGCTGCCATTATCTGCGTTTTCATCTGCTGTTTATAGATGGTGCAGGTTTTGCAGTGGAAGACGAGCTTTTTGACCTTTTGCTTCAAACGTGGAATGTAGTACTGTTGCTGTACCATTCGGATCATCAGCTGTTTGTCGGCGTGCAGCAGGTGCGAATGGAGGAAGTCTAACAGAAGAGAACAAAATCGAGAGTTTTCGGGTATGATAATTGGGTGCCGCTCATTAAAGCTATAGGTGGCATATGCTAATCTTCCAGAAACTCGCATGATTCCTGAGTCATATAGCATGGGGTTTAATGTCAGAAGGGTGTTTTTTTGGGTAAGGGTCCTGACGTTTGAAGCAGCTCTATCGTGTCTCCGTAATGATTCCGTTGAGTTTGAATGATGATTTTGATTTTGGCATCATTCACTTCGTCGTGGGTGAGGTTGAGCGTGGCTGGAACTTTCAGTTTCCTTGCTGTCTTGATAAACCGCAACATATAGGCCACGACTCTAAGCGCTCGAGAAAATGACGAAAAACGGTCGATTATATCTATATTTTCTTCCTGCAGGGTGTGGAATACTTCCACATGTCGTTGTTCGGGGGGAGTTGGGTGGTGAGAAACATCCTTTGGCCACGAAGTTGATGGGTTGATAAGCCAATTAGGTCCTTCCCACCATAATGGACATTGGACTAAATCCTGAGGCTTGCAGCCTCGAGTGCCCAAATCCGCTGGGTTATCCTTACTGGAAACGTGCCTCCAAGTGGCGTTGTCAACGTTCTTAAGAATTTCAGAGGTTCTGTTGGCGACATACGTTTTCCAGGTATGGGGTGGTTTTTCTAACCAGGCCAGTACGATGGCAGAATCGCACCAGAGAATGAGTTCGTGTTGGGGTAGATTCAGCTCACTTCGCAGCTGTTTCACTAACTTGGAGAGTAAAACTGCTCCACAGAGTTCCAACCGTGGAAGACTCACGGTTTGGAGGGGTGCTACTTTGCTTTTAGCAGCTAGCAAATGGGATGAAAACTTATTTTCATGGGTTTGTACTCGTAAATATATACAGGCACAAAATGCTTTTTCTGAAGCATCTGAGAATCCATGCAGCTGGATTAGTTTATCGGGGGAATACTGTACCCACCTAGGGATTTTAATGTCTCTGATATGAGGTAAATTTTCATAAATTGAGGTCCATTTTTGGAGAGCTCCGGGCTTCACGTCTTCTTCCCAATCCGTTCCTTCCATCCAGAGTTGTTGCAGCAACATTTTGGCAAGAATCATTATTGGTGAAAGCCATCCTGCGCGGTCAAACAGTTTTGCGACTGCTGATAGAATCTGCCTTTTTGTAGTCGTGTTTTCTGCTGATGGTGGATCATACGTGTAGGTGAAGGTGTCGGTTAGCGCGTTCCACTGAATTCCAAGGGTTTTTGTGGAACTCGAATCATGGAATTTAAGGAAGTCGACGTCTAGCAAATCAGGGTCGGGAACGGGTTTTAAAATTTCAGGGTGATTTGCCGACATCTTCCTCAAAGGGAACCCTGCCGATTTTAAGGCTTCGATAACTTGAGTCATAGAGTTCAAAGTGGACTGTATATTATGACCGCCTGACAAAATATCGTCGACATACGTTTCATTCAACAAAATGTCTTTAGCGAGCGGATATTCATCTTGACAGTCGTGGGCGAGTTGGTGTAGGGTTCGAATCGCCAAATATGGCGCGCAATTTACACCAAAGGTAACTGTTTTTAGTCGGAAATCTTCTATCGGCAGAGTTGGGTGTTTTCGAAAAACGATTCGATGAAAATCTTTATCTTCTTCATGGATGAGTATTTGGCGATACATTTTCTCAATATCGCCGTTGAAAACAAACTTATAAAGTCGCCATTTAAGTATGACGAGCATTAAGTCATTTTGTAGAATGGGGCCTGTATGAAGGACGTCGTTCAACGAGTTGCCAGAATGCGACATTTTTGATGCGTTGAAGACGACTCGCACTTTTGTGGTTTTGCTGTCGGGTTTTATGACAGCATGATGGGGTAGATAAAACGATAGATATTTACCATCTCTAATTATCTCTTGTTGGGAGGCGGGTTCCATGTGATCCATGGTTAAATATTCATTAAGGACTTCAAAACAGTTGTCTCTTAATTCGGGTTTTCTTTCGAGCGTGCGTTCGATGCTGATGTACTGCTGTTGTGCTGCGGGTCGTGAATGACCGAGTGCCAGATTGGCTGGAAATTCCGATTTGAAGGGTAGTTTGACTCTGTAGCGTCCATCTTCCTCACGAATTGTGGTTGTCCGGTAGAGTGCTTCGCAGTATTCATCATCTGCTGATCGTTGTTGGGTTTGGTGAACTTCTTCCTGTTCCCAAAATTGTCTCAAAAGTTGATTGATGGGGTCATCGGTGCATTCCGTGACATGAGTGCTGAAGGTTGATACCTTTTCAGCTACAGGGCCGCTTATTATCCATCCGAATATTGTGTTTTGGGCAAGTAATGTTCCACTCACAATTCGTAGGAGCCCTTCGGTGAGGATTTGCGGGGTGATATCGCTGCCGATTACCACATCGATTTTTGATGGTATCGAATACTGCGGATCGGCTAACGGTAAATGAAACAGTTCTTCGAGATCGATGCTTGAAACTCTGACTGTGGGCAAGAACTTCGTTAGTTTTGGAAAAATTATTGCTTGTGCGTCTATCATTTGGGTTAAGTCTGCTGAACAGAATGTTATCTGGCAGACTTTGTTGGCATTTTTCACAACCGTTCCACCCATTCCAGATATCTGGTGGAGAGACTCTTTTGTGGGTAGACCAAGAACCTTTTGTATGCGGGATGATACAAAGGTTTTTTGTGAACCTTGGTCTATTAGGGCACGAATTTTATGAAATTCGCCAGCAAAGTATACTGATACTATTGCTGTGGGTAGTAGGGTGGTTCCATGATTACTCGAGAAGAGTGAAGAAACCGGGTTTTTGTCTTGAGACTGTTGGGAGGAGGTGGCTCTTGCGGCGGCTTCCGATGTTGAGGCTCGCTCGTCGTCCGTTCTCCTAGGGGTGCCGGCTTGGGCATTTTGAGCTCTGGGGTTTGGTTGTGATTGTTGGGGTTTGGGCTGCAAATGCAGTAGCGAATGATGACGCTTTTGGCAATAAACGCACGTGAAACTACTTTTACATTCGTTCTTGGGGTGTGACGTAGACAAACAGTTTTCGCAATAACTATTTTCTCTCACAAATTTGATTCGGTCTGATACCGATAAATTTCTAAACCTAACGCAAGATTTGACTGCGTGGTATTGATTGCATAATCTACACGAAGCCGTTTTATTGAACTCCGTGTGATATGTATGGGTTCTATTATTGTTAGATTGGGTCGAGTTTTGATTCACCGTTCGTGGCGTAAAACTCGAAAATTGGGGTTTTGCCTTGCCTGGTCGATAGGTACTTATTCTCTCTACTACCTCGTATCTGCTGGTCAAAAATTTATTCATATCCTCCCAAAGTGGGAGTTCTTTTCGGGAGCTGAGGGATTGTTCCCATAGTGAAAGGCTTTCACTTGGCAGCTTGGATGAGCAGAGGTAAACGAGGATTGGGTCCCAGTCCGTTGTCGGGATTCCTTGGGTGTTAAGGGTTGACATGCAGTTGTTGATTGTTGTCTGCATCTTCTGTATTTGTTCTCCGCTTTCTGCGAATATTGTGGGTACGTTGAACAGCGTCTTCAGTTGGTTGTCGACGAGTATCCTTCTGTTCTCGTACCTAGATCTGAGCGCTTCCCAGGCAAGCTCGAAATTATTATCGCTCAGTGGGTATTGTTTTACAATAAGCCCAGCTTGTCCTTTTGTTTTCAGGCGTAGATGGTATAATTTTTGAGCGGGTGATAATTTAGGGTGGTTTTTATAGACTGCCGTGAACATATCTCTAAAGGATGGCCAGTCTTCGTATCCACCATGAAATACTTCGGTGTCGCATGGTGGTACTTTTAAATAAAAACCGTTTGCGTCTGAATTGTTTATTGGGTGGGCGGGTATTTGTTGTTGGTTGGTGCTAGCAGTATTAAAAAGCTGTAAGGCTTCTAAAATTTCTGATTTGCATGTTTGGTACGTTTCCAAGCATTTAGCGAATTTTTGCTCAACCGAGCCGCTAACATCTGTGTAATTATCTGAGAAATTTACTTCTCGATGGGACTCTAGCACCTTTGCCCATATTTTATCAAGGTCTTCTAGTTTGACCTTAAGCATACACTCTGATAAATCGGTAGCTTGGGAGGGTGACCATCTCGAGCAGTAAACCTCTAATTGGTTACCGTCATATATAAATTCCTGCAGGCGTTGGTCTGCAGTGGTCAATTTTTGGGTTTCGTTTGTTTTTGGCATTATAATTTAATGTAATTTATCAAGAAATGGGAGCTTTTATTAAGCTGTGAAAATCGAAAAAATGTTTTGTCAAAAGGAAAAAAAAAATTTTTTTTTTTTTTGAAACCAGCCTAATGTACGCTTGGTTCTTTATACGGGCTTGTCTCAGCGCTTCTGAGTACAAGTAATGTGGGTATATAATAATATAAATATTATAATATTTGTGTTCACTGGGATTTTATTTTTTATTTTTTGAGACCGGCCTAATGTGTACCGGCTTTTCGCTTTGTTATATGTACTTGTCTCAGCGCGTCTGAGCACAAGTAATATGGGTATATAGTACGTATGTATGTATTTATATATATGGGTGAAATATATTTGCCGACAAACTGTGGTGTACCAACAATCTTTTGTCTGCCGTGCCAATGCACTTGATCTGTATTGACAAAGTAAATGTATGCAAAATATGTAACCGATGATCTTCTTTGTTGATTCCTTCTATTATGTTGTTACATATGCTCATGCAATTACTTTGTTGAGGGTGGGTTTTTGGCTTATGCAAAAAGATATACAAGTGCGTGTGGGTATTATGGGTGCATATAATTGTAGGTTTGTATGCAAAATTAATATTGGGTGCACCGGTAAAATAAACTTTTGGAAAAATGACAAAAATTTGGCAAAGTTTGTTGCTATGGGTTTTTTATAAAATATATATTATGTAATATATGTATATAAGGGTAAACTGGGCAGCGGTGCTTTTCACGCTGGAGAAATATGTAGCTCGGGTAATATTACCGAGCTAAGTGGGTATATACATATATTACATATATACGTATATATTTTTATAATTATGTAGATATTTAGCGCAACGAACTTATTGGGTATATAGAACCGGGCAGTGGATTTTCCGTTGGTACGGGAATGCAAATTTACTTGTTGAAAAATTTATATGGGTTTTTTGGACTGGGACTGTACCTGTTGGTAACAGTGAGGAAGCCAATGAAATATTTTGCCGTTTAGGCTTTTTGATTTGGGTTATATACCCAGGGTCCGGATCTTTAGATCGGAGGGGTATATAAATTTTTGGATTTTAGATTTGGGGTCCGTACGTTAGACGGAGGGAATATATATGGGACTATATTGGGTAACGAGAGTACTTACTCAGACATTTTTGTGTGACCTGTGTGTGACTTGTTGGTTTTGTGTTGTACTTTAGCTTTTGTTGTAATGTTCCTCTCGTTGATATTTTGTGTTGTAAAGTTGTACCTCCTTTATGTTGTGTAGTTGGTTTATGTTGTAATAGTGATGTTATTTTGATGTATGAAAATTTGTATTTTTCTTCTTGGTTTTTTCAAACAATTCCCTTTTTTCGAGTAATTATATATTTTTCTAATGTATATTTTTTCTTTATATTGAAACAAAAAAAATTTTTTTTCTGTTTCCACCAAACCTCTCTTCTGTTTTTACTTATATTTTCCGTTTTTTGTGTTTTAGCCACAAAATTTATTATATATATTTTTATTTTTTTTTTTTTTTTATTTCACCTTATATCTTTTCTTTTGCGATTTTTCGAAAATTTTCTTTTTTTCAAAATTATATTTTTTCTCCAAAACTTTTTTCCTTTTTTCAACTTCACCCTAATTTTTTTCCTGTATATGAGTAGGTATTTGTTTTTTATTTTACCGAACAATTTTTATCTTTCTTTTATGTTTTTAGGTACACAAGTTTTTGTCTCTCTGTGTTTGTATATATTTTGTTCAACTTTATTAATATTTTTAAATAATTGTTTTCCTTTTTTTCTTTTATTTTTTGTCTCTTGTATATATAGCGTTTTTATGTTTCTTCCTTCCTTCACTTTTATGTTATTCAATTAGGATTTTAAATTTTTTCTCTTTTTGTAACACCTTAATGTATTTATGTATGTATATACTTTTGCCGTTCAAAATTTTGACACAAACGCAAATAATTTTTTTTGATGATAAAATGTTGATTTTGTTTAAAATATTTTGTTGTTTTTTTTGTATGTAGCAATTTTCTAGTTTTTTTCAAACACTATTTTTATCACTTTTTGTTTTTTGTGTCCGTACCGGCCGCGTATTTCGTTTAATGTTAATTGTATAAATGTACATATATAAACTTTGAAATAATTTGTTTTTGCCGCTGGTTGCCTTTTTAGCACCAAAGGACCATGTATAAAATTAGCACTAACACAGCACTGTCTTTATGGAAAAGAGGACACACGGTTTTATGTTAATAAATGCACTTTTTTCACACTTCAAACTTTAAAATATGTGAATGTAATTATTATTTAAAATAAAAAACAGCTTGTGCGATGGCGGGCGAAAAAAAACTCCGATTGTCGAGCGAACGGTCGGACTTGCGCGGTGCGTGACGGCTGGTGGTTTTAGATAAACTGAAAAACAATGAGAGCGCGGTGGTGGTTGGCAAGCCACAGCTGAGCTGCACTGCCAGCGCTTGGCCGCACTGGCCGGGTGTTGCCAGACGGAGGGGGCGGACTTAGTCCGAAAACTCGATCATGTCTTCAACACTCTTATCTGCAAGCATTACAATACAAAGATTAGGAAAAAGTGTAGAGGGGGAGTGCAGAGTTAGATGGAAAAAGCTTATTAAAATATATGCAGATAGACCGAATTTAGGGCAGAACAACGTCTGCCGGGTCTGCTAGTAAAATAATAAACAAAATGAATTACGAAAGGGGTGGTTTAATAGGCATTTGCATAAATATGTTAAAAACCAAATAAATATAGCTAAAGAAATTTTTGGATTATACAACATTTCATTGATTGCTTTCCCTGCTTCTATTCT
The DNA here is from genome assembly GCF_040869045.1 of Eurosta solidaginis. Taxonomy (NCBI): domain Eukaryota; kingdom Metazoa; phylum Arthropoda; class Insecta; order Diptera; family Tephritidae; genus Eurosta; species Eurosta solidaginis. The sequence continues at coordinate 264,283,489 of NC_090319.1, read as the reverse complement.
AGAAGATAGTATAGACTTATTTAGTAACTGATGTATGCCCTGTCATATTTGGTTTGGAAAAAAACCAGTTGCGCCATCATCAGTGTCATTTTCCATTCTCTAAGACCTAAGAAAAATGACACTGATCGTCAACTAGTGAAATAATTATTTGCGCTTACTTTACTTTTCTCTCTTTTGTTTAGCCCTTGGCACAAGCAATAAAATAACATAACCGAAACATTTTTTAAGCGTTAGCAAACATGCGTGCATACGTATGGGCTCGTTGCTCGTTAACCAGCGACCAAACCAATACCTCTTCGATAATTTTACCTTACCAACACAGTGACAGTTTCAAGTTTGGGGAATTAACGCATAAGTCTTTAGTTTCTAGCAAGTATGTAGCAAAGAACAATATTTCTAACAAAGCAGTAGATATCTGTAAAGTCGAAAGAAAACAAGTAAGGAAGGCTAAGTTCGGGTGTAACCGAACATTACATACTCCTTTGAGAGCTTTGGAGAGAAAATAAGGGAAAATCACCATGTAGGAAAATTAAACTAGGGTAACCCTGAAATGTATTTGTATGACATGGGTATCAAATGGAAGGTACTAAAGAGTATTTTAAAATGGAGTGGGCCATAGTTCTATAGGTTGACGCCATTTCGGGATGTCGCCATAAAGGTGGACCAGCGGTGACTCTAGAATGTGTTTGTACGATATGGGAATCAAATGCAAGTTGTTAATAGGTATTTTGAAAGGGAGTGGGCCTTAGTTCTACAGGTGGACGCCTTTCGAGATATCGCCATAAAGTTGAACCAAGGGTGACTCTGGAATGTGTTTGTACGATATGGGAATCAAATGAAAGGTGCTAATGAGTATTTTAAAAGGAAGTGGGCCTTAGTTCTATAGGTGGACGCCTTTTCGATATATCGCCATAAAGGTGGACCAGGGGTGACTCTAGAATGTGTTTGTACGATATGGGTATCAAATGAAAGTTGCTAATTAGTATTTTAAAAGGGAGTGGGCCTTAGTTCTATAGGTGGACGCCTTTTCGAGATATCGCCATAAAGGTGGACCAGGGGTGACTCTAGAATGCGTTTGTACGATAATGGGTATCAAATCCAGGACAAAGCAACATCAAAATGTTACAAACAAGCTTTTTCAATTAGAAGACAATTTTTCTAAGCGGGGTCGCCCCTCGGCAGTATTCGGCAAGCACTCCGAGTGTATTTCTGCCATGAAAGGCTCTCAGTGAAAACTCATCTGCCTTGCAGATGCCGTTCGGTGTCGGCATAAAATCATGTAGGTCCCGTCCGGCCAATTTGTAGGGAAAATCAAGAGTAGCACGATGCAAATTGGAAGAGAAGCTCGGCCTAAAATCTCTTCGGAGGTTATCGCGCATTACATTTATTTATTTATTTTAAATTGGCCTTAGATCTATAGGTGGACGCCTTTTCGAAATATCGCCATAAATGTGGACCACGGGTGACTCTGTAATGTGTTTGTACGATATGGGTATCAAATTAAAGGTATTAATGAGGTTTTTAAAAGGGAGTGGCCTTTAGTTGTATATGTGAAGGCGTTTTCGAGATATCGACAAAATGTGGACCAGGGTGACCGAGAACATCATCTGTCGCGTACCGCTAATTTATTTATATATATATGTAATACCATGGACAGTATTCCTGCCAACATTCCAAGGGCTTTTGATTTCGCCCCGTAAAACTTTTTCATTTTCTTCTACTTAATATGGTAGGTGTCACACCCATTTTATAAAGTATTTTCTAAAGTTATATTTTGCGTCAATTAACCAATCCAATTACCATGTTTCATCCCTTTTTTCGTATTTGGTATAGAATTATGGAATGTTTTTAATTTTCCGTAATTTTCGATATCGAAACAGTGGGCTTGGTCATTGTCGGATTTCAGCCATTTTTTATACCAAGATAAGGTGAGTTCAGATAAGTACGTGAACTAAGTTTAGTAAAAATATATCGATTTTTGTTCAAGTTATCGTATTAACGGCCGAAGGAAGGAATGACAGACGGTCGACTGTGTTTAAAAACTAGACGTGGCTTCACCCGATTTCTCCCATTTTCACAGAAAACAATTATCGTCATAGAGTCTATGCCCCCACCAAATTTCACAAGGATTGGTGAATTTTTGTTCGACTTATGGCATTAAAAGTGTTCTAGACACATTAAATGAAAAAGGGCGGAGTCATGCCCATTTTGAAATTTTCTTCTATTTTTGTATTTTGTTGCACCATATCATTACTGGAGTTGAGTGTTGTCATAATTTAATTATATACTCTAAAGATATTAAATTTCGCTATTTTGCTATTTTTTATTTAGAACATATATAGTAATATAAGTAACGTTCCTGTCAAATTTCATCTTGATATCTTCAACACTGCCAAATTGCAGCTTGCAAAACTTTTAAATTACCTTCTTCTAAAAGTGGGCGATGCCACGCCCATTGTCCAAACTTTTACTAATTTTCTGTTCTGCATCAGAAGGTCAACCCACCTACCAAGTTTCATCGCTTTATTCGTCTTTGGTAATTAATTATCGCACATTTTCGGTTTATCCAAATTTTCGATATCGAAAAGGTGGGCGTGGTTATAGTCCGATATCGTTCATTTTAAATAGTGATCTGAGATGAGTGCCCAGGAAGCTACGTACCAAATTTCATCAAGATACCTCAAAATTTACGCAAGTTATCGTGTTAACGGACAGACGGACGGACGGACATGGCTCAATCAGATTTTTTTTTTTCGATACTGATGATTTTGATATATGGAAGTCTACATCTAGCTCGATTCCTCTATACCGTTATTCAATCAAAGCTGAGTATAAACACTTGAATGGCCTTTTCTTACAAACTTCATTAAATTGCTCTATTTTTGTCTTGGTCATATTTTTTGCAGCATTTTAAAAGTATTTTTCCATTAAAAATGGCTGAAGAGCTGACTTAAGCAACCAAAAGCAGTTGAAAAGTTATTTGTGTGAGTGAATATACGTCTGTGTCCATGCAAATCCCCAACAAATAATGGTGTATGCGATAATGAAAAACGGGAAATATGTCCAAGTTGTTACTTGCTCTCATCAACGACAAGCCGGACCCCGTGGTAGCTAAAATATTTGCCTACTATTCGTTTAATATCTTTATTCTCGACACATCTTTAACACCCATATACATATATATTTTTGACGTATAAACATTTTTGCTCACGGTATGGGGAAATGCTGAATGTAAGCTTGAGGCATATCGTGTAAGCGTAATCGTACTCTTTGGAAGTTATTTGTTACATCGGAGAAACATGTAGAATGTAAGCAATGGCCTAATGTGTGGGTTTGTATACTGTATGGGGGGAGTAGACGTGTAGTGTTGGAGTGCTTTGTAATGCAGGTGAAGTGTAGCGTAGGGTGTAGTGTAGGCGTATTGTGTGTAAGCCTAAGTGTAGTCACAACACTTCTGACAAGAAAACAAAACATCTATCTGTTATCTGTTAGTTATCTGTTTGTTAAAAAGTAAACGAAAATTACAAAAATATTTTATCAAATATTACCGATTTGTTATCAAAATTTTATCACTTTATTATCGGAAAGTAGCCGGATTTTTATCGAAGAATCATATCGATATGTTATCAGAAGTTCATCGAGTTATCGATTTGTTATCAAAGTGTTATTGATTTTTTTTTCATATATTACAAGTTTTCTTCGGAAATATATCGGGTTTTGATTGAAAAGTTGTTGATTTGTTATTGAAATATTTAGATTTTTTATCGGAGTGCTATTAATTATATACAGGCGAGTTACCGAGTTGATATGGACGATCCACCGATAACTTAAAAAGCGTTAGTTTTCGCAACCTGCATGCTCTTGTATATTTACACATCAAACTTTACGAATACTTGGTATTTAAAGCTTTTTGTTATTTACATTTTACGATGACATAATTTTATTTACAATTAAAAAAAATCCTTAAAACGAGGAATATAACTAAGTAGTCTCAGTAGCAAGACCTATATAGAAAGATTTAGAATGCTATACACCAGTTGCTTAATAAATTTCATCCGAATCGGCTGGTTCGTTTCTGAGAAAATAAAAAGATTTATATATGATAGATCAGTTGCAGTATTTCCCTAAACATAAAAAACGTGCTGCCAGTCGCTTGCTTTTTCTGTACAGCGAACAGCTGTTAGGTTTGGTGATGCCGCCTTGAAGATAATGTTTATTTTCAGCTTCGTTATCCAGTGTGGGAGCTATATATTTCGCAAATTTCGCTTGGAGAATAGTTGAAGAGTGATTTCGAGATTAGCTTGAGAGCTTTAAATGTTCGTGAAGGTTGTAGAAATATTTTTTCAACATTTGTTCGAAAGTCATAAAACAAAGATGTTTCTCGACTTACATAACCCTTCAGTCAACTCTGCTTCTGAGTCATATGATATAGAGTAGGTGTAGCATAACGATTATCTGGTGCCTTTTTGAAATTTTTTAGAAATTTTTTGTGGGTTTTGTTTAACTATTAAACAAATGTTTATAAGTAAATACGAATGTGCGTGTGTATATTTTTCAGTGACTATATAACAACTGCAATAGGATAGTGTATATGTGTCACAATAATGCCATTAGACTGCAAGCTAAAAGTTCCAATTTACAGTTGATTCAGTTTTTCCATTTTCCTTTTTTTAACTTTCCGAAGAAACAATTAATTTTTACAAAGCTCACACAATATGCGCAAGGAATAGTTGAGGGATTCCTATGTCAAGTATTGTATATATATGTATACGAAACTATGTATGTGTGTTTGTTAGCAAATGAAATGAAAAAAATGTCACAGGAAAATAATAAAGTATTGTAGTAAAACGTAATTGCAATAACGTAATAAAGCAAGTTTTGTGTCAGGGAAAAAGAAAATGGCGAAAATAATGGTTTCATATGGTTTGATGTATGCCCGTACGTTCTATATGGCATAGTTGAAGGGTAAATATTATTATATTAAATTCGTTCAGAAATCAGAGCTGATTTAGAGCAGACATCAAAAAAGAGTAGACCAAAGCAAACTATAAGGACTGACTACTTTTTCACATCAAAAGTGGTCGCAGAAGTTGGCGATTGAAATTTGTGCAGGAAAAGGAGAAAAAAAAAAATAGTTTTCCGACATATGCAAAACCTCCGCTCTCATGCAGACGCTGCGAATGCTACGTAGATCTCAAAGGGGTTATTTTCAGTTTTTATGAAACAAAATCTCTCTATGGCACCACACTATCGGAGCAACAGGTTCCGAGGATGTTTCCTTAGATGATCTATGTTAAAAAATTATAAAAGCATTCGTCATTTAGGCCTGTTAAAATTCTCGCACTACAAAACCACTTAAATATCTTTAGCTATTTGTTTTACAGAGTAGTATAGAGTAACACCGCATATAGTCATTTGGAAGTACTTCTACTTACGGTTATATAAATATTAAATAGTATGTATATAAACTCTTACTTAAAAAATCCTTTGAGGCTGTAAATTTCTCCAAGCTGAGAGTGTTGTTGGATATCCACCAAAGAACTATACATTTCACGAAGGTTAAAGAGATATTTTTAGATTTTTATTAAGAATCATAAATCAAAGAAGCTTCTCGATCAACTTAACCCTTAAGTCAACTCCCACAATTTTTCCCCAAAAGATAAATCTCCTACTACAAAAACAACTAATATCTGACGATATCAAAATTGTGTTCGGTGAATCTTTCATTAAATGATCTATGTATATTAAAATTTGTGAAAGGAAATTTCCCTTCTACAACAACAAGTCAAATAATCAGAGCGCTCCCAAAGTCTAGATTACTCGCACCGCCGTAACTGTAATTTCGAAAAAATTTTCTCTCAATTGAAGATCGCTTAAAGTTCAAAAATTCATCTTTTAAAATATTTTTGAGTTAAGTTGTATATAAAAAGATTTGCATTAAAATCCGTCTCCAAACTTAGCCACTAACACTTAATTGCTACATTTTGTAATAAAACACGGCCTGGAATGCGCCCTTTTTCCATATGAAACATTCCATGTTCCAAAACAAGCGCAGTCAAATAAAATACATCGAAGAATGAAATGAAAGAAAATTCCTTGAAATCCCCGCTGTCACAATATATTTTTTGTGGCTCACTGAATTTCCTTGCTTGCATTTCATACGTTCATTCCTTTACAGTTTTTACTTGATGGTAGATGCTTTTGTTTTTTTTTTTTACAATTACATACATACATTCTTTTTCATCATATTGTGCACAGAAAACCAAACTTTTATACATACTCCATTCCTCGAGTATTTGCCATTCAAAGTTTCTTTTTGTTGTTCGGTTGCAATCAAGTAGCGCTGACCTCACTTTGGCCCGCGCTCCTGCAAGTACTGACACCCACATACATACATACATATGTACGATTATATACTAAATACAACATGGCTACCAAATTTGTTCCTGTAGGAGGTGACTGTGCAGCCGCCAGCCACATTCCGCATGCCAAATTTTTGCTCCTTTTTTGCTGTCTTTCATTTCATTTCATTCATTCTTGTCGTTCACTCAGTAAGCGCTCAAATAGCGACGTCAGCGCATACCTCAGTCAGTCATTCGTAAAGTTTTCTGCATCAAAACTATACAACCTCTATATACATATACGAACATGCACATACTTTCATATATGTATGTGAGCACCCTGTATATGTAAAACAGCATAGTGTAATTTTTTCCTTTATTTGTACAAAGTGAAAAAATATAAAGCTACAGGAACGCTTGTACCGAGTAGTCCTCACGGGTTGAGGAGTACTCTGAAATTAACCAGAACTCCATGTTCATGAAGCTCTGTTATCCTTTATGATGACACAGTAGTAGTTCTCTAGAGTGAACTTCCTTACAATGAATCCCTCGAATTTATTTCAAGAACACAGTTTTGGCTCTGCTTTCGTCGCATTTGATGCTCTCAAATCTTGCTTATAATTTTGAAAAAAAAAAAAAAATTGTATCTTTTGTGGGGCCGCATTGTTTTTGTTTAAAAACTATATTAGTTAGATATCTTTACTAGCATCCATATCATGAATTTGTACAACTTTCCGAGCAATATACAAAAATGTTTCAAATATTTCATGCGGCCGTTTTTCGAAACATCGATTTTTTGTGGGTTTCTAGTCGTGGTGCTCAACGATACAGCCGAGTGCCCTTTATCACTGATATAGGTCGAATGTGTGAATTTTGTGAGAAATTAATTTATGTATATTGGAACCACTTTAAGTCATCCCCAGTTAAACTTGGTTTGGAAACAAACCGGTTTTACCGTTGTGCCATCTTCTGTGTAACTTTTCGTTCTGATCTGTTGTTTTAGTTTTTGTTGTATTCATTGTTTAGTAGTAGCATGAGTCGGTATTTTTAAAATGGATGTTTTTGTATGTATTCATTCAAAAACGGGGGTGATATTCACTGATCCATTGAGTGGTTATTTTTGATAGGTAGAAGTCAGTAATTTTAATCTCTTGAACTTTTTTATGTGTTTGTTTTTATACCTGTGTGATAACTTTGTTTATATATTTTTTTTAACATATTTTAAAGGGTGAAATATTGTGTCGGAAATTTGGTTTATCTATTCGTTTATTATTCTACTTTTTAATTCTTTCTGTTTACAGATTTCCATATTTTCGAGTACGTTCAGACGTTGGACCTTTGCCTGTATGTGAAGGACCTTGGCCGTTTTAGTGATATTTTCTGGGGAATATTTATTTTTGACACTTATTTTCTCAAAGTTAGGCCCTAGTGAACCTCGTTCGTAATTTTCGTCCTGTTTTTCCTATGTAAATATGTTGATATTCGCTTTTCTGAGTTCTTTGTTTTCCGCAAATATTGATCGATGTTTAGAACGCTGTGCTAATGTTGCATTTTTTTAAAAAACGTTTCTTATTTTTTTATGTTACCCTTCCAGGATATGTGTTTGTCGTCCAAGTGTTGGTACTCTCCTTTTCGTCACTTATTTTTTGCTCTCCATGATTTCTTCTGAGTTTATCTACTAGTGCTTTTTTATATCCGTTGTTTTCAGCAAGGTTATATATTTATTACTCCAAGCTTTCTCTTATATACTTCTTATGTAAGAAGTGTTCTTTCAAGCCTATGCACCATGTGCCTATATTATGTGTTATTGTGTCGGTGTCATGTTGAATTATGTCGCTGGAGTGCGAATCCAATCATCATTCCAGATATTTTCTAGAACGGTCCCATGAAAGATCACAGAACTATATTCTCAGCATGTGCACGAATTGGTTCGCTACTGCATAAGAATAGAACACTTTTAAAAACTCAATTATGACACAAATGGATCACATGATTCAACGATTTTTCTCCGCATATTATGCTCTACTTTGGAGTACGACTTTGTTCAAGTATGCATGTACATATGTACATACATATGTATAGGTGTCATTGCTGCTTGCTCTTGCGCTATTTCCAGCCACCGCCTACTGTGGCGAGAAGACGGAAATGCATTCAAAGTCGAATATGGCAGCCATGGTCATGAGCAAAAAGCGCCCAAAGAGGAAGAAAAACAAAAATTCAAAAAAAAGCCATGCAATGAAAAACTACAAAAAAAACCAAGCATAGCTAAAGAAAAGCAAGAATTTTTGCTTCACCACTGACAGTTGGGCTCGGATCGATTTGGCGCCCCAGCTTGTTACTCTTCATTCAACTAGCTTGCATTGTCAAGTTTGGGTCATATTGTTGTAGATTGTGTGTGCTTGTGTATGACTAAATATATCTATATGTATATATGAATGTATATTAGCAGCTTTAGCTACTTCTCTTACTTAGTTGCTTTTAGGGTTGACTGACAAGCACCAAGAAAATATTAGAAATATAAGCACATATACATAAGCAAAGCGCACACAAACAAGTGCACTATGAACTGCATGGCATATAGTGCTTGGGAAAGTTGAAAAAAGAAAGTAGCGCAAACTAGGAACTTATCAAGAAAATGCAATTTTCTCAAAATTGCATTATGTAGACTACTCACAACAGCTGCACAAAAAAAAGAATACAAATAAAAAAGTTCACAAAAGCAAGCAGCTTTATCAAATTATCTATAGATATAACCCAAAAAAAATGTGAGTAGTTATAAAAAATTGCGAATACGGTCCAAGCTGTAACACCGCTTTATAAGCTGCGGCAGGAAGTCATAAGTGTACCCCGATTTCACTCACAGTCTACACCGGCCTCTTAACTACTGTAAAAAGATGAATTATAGTAAAGAAGTTGCGACACAGCCCTACAATAGATGTATGGTGCTTGGATTTTGTTGTAATTCGGTATATGGTTTCAAATCGGACTGAATTCCAGACCACCAGATTTGAAAATGCTTGATAATGTGCGGTGGATATATGAAAAGTGATTTTGATTTTGGAATATCGCCCTGTCTTACGGTTGTCATTTCGAAAATGCTCTATGCCAGCAAACTTTTGCAGAATGCTTTATATTTTCCTTGATTTTTTTTTAGAAAACGACCTATCTCCGAGTTTCACTGAATAACCTCCTATTACAGAATTAAATTGAAACGTTGTCACAAAATTTGTTCTATAAACGATCTATTTCAACAAAAAATGCATAATTACTAAGCTGAGAGAGGGCTATTATGAAACACATTCTGAGTAGGGCGTTCTTTAAACGTGTCTGTGATAACTTTACTATTTAATTCAATTTATTAATATATTTAATTTATTTTTTTCTCATGTTTTCTTTTTAATTTTTTATGTTTTTTTTTTTTTTAATTTAGTATATGAGTATAAATATTTGGTTTTCATCAATCCTTTTAGGGTGTCTTACCCTACCTTGTTCATAGTTGCGCCATTGGAGAGGCCTTGTCTCCAATCCGCACCTTTAAATTTACTTACTATCCCTTCTTTACTTCTTCTTCGGCTTGATATTGTGTCATCTGTATATAGTTTTGTGGGAATTTTATAATGCCTGCAGTAGCTCTTGTCGGAATTTGTGAAATTTGTCGACATTATAAACCTCATTACCTTTGACGCTATCGTGTTCAAATCGATTGTCGTGGGTCTGTTTGTATCTCGATTAGCAACACGATAGACAACGAAAACGTAAGATTCAGAGTACTATTAGCAGACGATATCGCCAACGCATATGTTGCTCGTTAAGCGTCACGTTCACCAAACAGAATGAACTGTATGTCTCTTCGAGACTATGAGTTGCACTCCTTTGCGGAACATATGAAATTCAACTTATATAGCCTACTTATTTTTTGTTGGGTATGTGCTATATATTAGTACATATCTTCAAAAAATAACAAAAATGAAAAATATAACGAAGAAAATTGCATGAAAAGTTGGTTAGATTGTTTGAGTGCTTTATGCGATAGAAAGCCTGTACACCCTAGCGAAACGGGTGTGCGGTGCGCGGCTATGTTGCTGAGTGAATTGAGAAATTAAATTAGATTGCTGTGTACTAGAGATATACGCCGCTGATTTTGGCCGTTTTCGCACGCCGCCGCCGAATGTCAAAAATATCCCTGCGGCGGCGGCGTCCGTCGTTCTACTCGTTTCAGACTGTTTAGGCCATTTATTGTTCATGTCGAAAATTGGTCGGATATGGTCGAAGGTGGCATCAACGAATGCGCATCACTTTCAGTTATAAGAAACTAATTGCGAAATTTAACTATTTGTAACTGTTCAAAAGTTACTTAAAAACAAGTAAAGGTGTCTAAGTTCGGGTGTAACCGAATTTTATATACTCAGCGTGAGCTTCCATTGCACATTTAAATTCAGATAAATTACTTTTCTATATAACACGTGACACCGCCCGTTTAAAAAAAATGTCTCCCCTCTTCCTCTAACAATAAAACGTGATAAGTGAAATATCATTGATTCAAAACTATTTTTTGCTAAGTTATAGTTTATTATTCTAGTCCACGACCCTTTTAAACTTGTTTTTATACTCAGTTGAGCAGAGCTCACAGAGTATATTAAGTTTGATTGGATAACGGTTGGTTGTACATATACAAAGAAATCGAGATAGATATAGACTTCCATATATCAAAATAATCAGGATCGAAAAAAAATTTGATTGAGCCATGCCCGTCCGTCCATCCGTCCGTTAACACGATAACTTGAGTAAATTTTGAGGTATCTTGATGAAATTTGGTATGTAGGTTCCTGAGCGCTCATCTCAGATCTCTATTTAAAATGAACGATATCGGACTATAACCACGCCCACTTTTTCGATATCGAAAATTTCGAAAAACCGAAAAAGTGCGATAATTCATTACAGAAGACAGCTAAAGCGACGAAACTTGGTAGATGTGTTGAACTTATGACGCAGAATAGAAAATTAGTAAAATTTTGGACAATGGGCTTGGCACCGCCCACTTTTAAAAGAAGGTAATTTAATATTTTTGCAAGCTGTAATTTGGCAGTCGTTGAAGATATCATGATGAAATTTGGCAGGAACGTTACTCCTATCACTATATGTACGCTTAATAAAAATTAGCAAATCGGAGAAGGACCACGCCCACTTTTAAAAAAAAAAAATTTTAAAGTAAAATTTTAACAAAAAATATAATATCTTTACAGTATATAGGTAAATTATGTCAACATTCAACTCCAATAATGATATGGTGCAACAAAATACAAAAATAAAAGAAAATTTCAAAATGGGCGTGGCTCCGCCCTTTTTCATTTAATTTGTCTAGGATACTTTTAACGCCATAAGTCGAACAAAAATTAACCAATCCTTTTGAAATTTGGTAGGGGCATAGATTTTATGACGTTAACTGTTTTCTGTGAAAATGGGCGAAATCGGTTGATGCCACGCCCAGTTTTTATACACAGTCGTCCGTCTGTCCTTCCGCATGGCCGTTAACACGATAACTTGAGCAAAAATCGGCATATCTTTAATGAAGTTAGTTCACGTGCTTACTTGAACTCACTTTATCTTGGTATGAAAAATGAACGAAATCCGACTATGACCACGCCCACTTTTTCGACATCGAAAATTACGAAAAATTAAAAAAAATGCCATAATAATATACCAAATACGAAAAAAGGGATGAAACATGGTAAGGTAATTGGATTGTTGTATTGACGCGAAATATAACTTTAGAAAACGCTTTATAAAATGGTTGTGACACCTATTATATTAAGTAGAAGAAAATGAAAAGTTCTGCAGGGCGAAATAAAAAACCCTTAAAATCTTGACAGGTATTACATATATAAATAAATTAGCGGTATCCAACAGATGATGTCCACATTTTGGTCGATATCTGGAAAACGCCTTCACACCACTCCCTTTTAAAACTCTCATTAACACCTTTCATTTGATACCCATATTGTACAAACAAATTCTAGGGTCACCCCTGGTCCACCTTTATGGCGATATCTCGAAAATGCGACCACCTATACAACAACCACCACTCCCTTTTAAAACCCTCATTAATACATTTAATTTGATATCCGTATCGTACAAACGCATTCTAGAGTCAACCCTGATCCACCTTTATGGCTATATCCCTAAATGGCGTCCACCTATAGAACTATGGCCCACTCCCTCATAAAATACTCTTTAATGCCTTTCATTTGATACACATGTCATACAAACACATTCCAAGGTTTCCCTCGGTTCATTTTCCTACATGGTTATTTTCCCTTATGTTGTCACCATAGCTCTCAACTGAGTATGTAATGTTCGGTTACACCCAAACTTAACCTTCCTTACTTGTTTATCTATATTTTTACTAGAAACATTTTCTGCTATAAGGAAAATTTTTGTACCAAATTTTATTATGATCCGCTAATTTTTCTTCGAGTTATGGCTCCCCAAACATAGAAAATTGCTTAGTCATAAAAGGGCGGTCCCACACCCATTTTCAAAAATTTTAGTGTTTTCCAGTTTAATGATATAATGCAATTTAGAAAGTAAAATTCTATTGACAAAGCGTTTTTTCGCTAAGATATAACTTATTATTTTCGTGTGCGACCCTTTTTAAAATCTTTTATATAAAAGTGGGCCGATCTCGTCCATTTTTTCTAGAAATATTTCCTGCTATAGGGAAAATTTGTGTACCAAATTTTGTTATGATCCGCTAATTTTTCTTCGAGTTATGGCTTCCGAAACATAGAATATTGCCTGTTATAAAAGGGGCGGTGCCACGTCCATTTTTAAAAATTTGAAGTTTTCCCTATTGTTATAAATCCACTTGGGAAATGAAATACCATTGATATAAAGCAAGGATATAGATTATTTTATTCGTCCATGACCTTTTTAAAACCTTTTACAAAAAAATGGGCGTGGTCCTTAACCGATTTCGCTAATTTATCTTCAAAGCATTCCTTATAGTAAGGGCAACCTCTCAGCCGAATTTTGTTACGATAGGTTTAACGATTTTTTTTTTTTTTTTTTTGATTTATGATTAATAATTTTTTGTAAAATTGATTTCATCACAAGTGGGTGGTGCCACGCCCATTTTAAACATTTTTTTTTAATTTTTATCAAAAGTCTCAATATCAGTCCACATGTCAAATTTCAACATTCTAGGTGTATAATTTACTAAATAATCATGTTTTTTGTGTTTTCCAAAATGTTATATATATATAAAGTGGGTGTGGTTATGATCCGATTTCGCTCATTTTCCATACGAATCTATTCTGGATCCAGATAAGCTCGCATACCAAATTTGGTTAAGATGTCTCAATATTTACTCAAGTTATCGTGTTAACGGACGGACGGACATGGCTCAATCAAATTTTTTTTCGATACTGATGATTTTGATATATGGAAGTCTATATCTATCTCGATTCCTTTATACCTGCACAACCAACCGTTATCCAATCAAAGTTATTATGCTCTGTGTGCAAAGCACGCTGTGCATAAAAACGGACGTTTTCGATTTCAGCTTAACACGGACTTTGCATCATTTCAATTCACCAAGTTATTAAAACAAAACACTAAAAGAAAAGTTATATAATAAATTTATATGCTAACTTTGCATATTTTTTTCAAAAAATTAATAATGAACAATGAATTCAAATAAGATGACCCAAGGCGAACATGTTTGCAAATTGTCCTCAAGGTGTTAAAAAAAGCAAAATACCCAAAAAAGGTGCCGATTTTTTAAAAAATTTTATATTGCGATTGGCAGAAAGAATAAGAGAAATCAGTGATGAAAAATCCGTTAGTAGGTTCTAGGGGCATAAACACTCCTTTGAAATGATTCTTACCTCATACTTCAGTTGAGGATATATGTACGTATGAGGAGGGTTTGAAAAATCACTTGGGCTTACATTCAAACATCTTTTGTTTATATGCGAAACTATACAATAGCGTCTGAAATGTTAATTTTGATTTTCGCACTTAATGCTTTAACACCCAAGTATCCCGGTTTGAGATTTCCTAAAGTTGGCGGCCCTATCCAAAGCTAGTCCCTTGGAGTGAATCACATTGATTATAGGTTATCAACCAAGTTTAAATTTCACATACACGCTCCCTTTACAAAGGTGAATACGTACGCACATAAGTATATTTACCAGGTGAGGCTTTGTCCTTCGCAAGAACACTCATAGTGGTGAAGCAAAAGCTTTCCCAAGACAGTCGAATTAATGACTGTGTGTGCTACTACCCTAACGTAGTGGACAGTCGAACTAGTCTGAAAACTGAAGCTACGCGGTCATCCATAATCAGCTCTTATATCATAAGGACGGAAAACAGCAGTTAACATCTTTCAACTTAAAATCGGCCCACTTTCATTCTAAAATATCGTTTTGATTTAACGAAGACTATTGAAATAAATGTTGTGAGCACAAACGTCTGCAAACTTTGGTCTACATTTTAAAAAATTTTATCCAGGGTCCTTGTAAAATTTTAATTATGTATATGCGCCGAGGATTATACGATTTTCACCCATTACGCAATGACATCCACTTAGACTGCTTATGATTTCGAGGGCGGCATCTTTGGTCGAATAGTCACTCCCTAACGTTTCAAGGTGTTTCTCTGGTGTAGCTCGGCAGCATAGCGCGATAAAAGCATCCATTGGAAAGTCTTCGGAGCTACACCTAGAGCTTCTAGGAAAGTGACGCCAACGAAGGTATGAGATCGTAGTCGCAGTCCTATAACTTCTGTGCTGGCATATTAGTAGCGACTGGTGTTCGGGATTGCTACTGTTCGCACATCGAGAATTGTAGCTCTTAAAAACAGCCGAAAAAACTGGAGGCGCACTGTGCCACGAGAGTCATGAGTATTAATAGACCATTAATAGCAACCGTAAGTCGCCTTTGTGTGTGGCCGCCAATGAACCACAAATGATTTAAAGGAATTGTGTTTGCGATGATTATTTGGATTTAACCCTAGGTGAAATTACGCTTTGCATGAGATATACAGACAAAAGTGTGACTATTTTATGTAGGTATCTCTATTTCTTTTCAGCAGACGCAGCAGTGCCAATTCCAAAGACTGGGGTTAGGTTCGAAGCCTCTCTGGAGTGAGCGAACGAGGGACAATCCCTAAGCAAGGAGCTACTCCTGAAAATTTTTGAACGGTATGCGAGATCTTGAGCCAAAAACCACGGATGTCTCCGAAATGGCCAACACGTTGATTTCCTTAAATGCATACAAACAAAACCTTTCCTAAATATTATTTTTTTAAATAGAAAATGCAAGCTTTTTAAAGTAAGAACACCGGCGTACGCTGGCGCGCCGCCCACGCCCAGAGCCTACGCCGCCGCCGCCGATAAAGTGATCGGCGTAAAGCTCTACTGTGCATGGTAGGGTATGAAGAAAATTATCAAGACTAAGGAAATGCATTGCATACCGTTAAGCTTGCGTTGCGATGAGTGTTTAAAGTTTAAAATATTATTTTTAGTTAAAAAGCTATTTGCTTAAAATCCAAATATGTTTATAAATTTGCTGTTTTAAAGCTTTCACAATTTTGCAAGACTCACCAACTATAAATATTTTAAGGCTTCTTTTGTTTGTCTTCCAAGAGACTGAAAGCACTTTTTAAAAGTATGGACGAAATTTCTTTCAGAGCCGAAGCGTTTTATCGTAACGAAATCTGGTTGTCTTAAGCACCACAATAGTTTCTTTATTTTGAATCTTGTTTTATTTCCCAAGCATAAGAATCGGAAAGTTTTGATAATAAATCGACAACTTTACGATAAATGATATGTACTTTTTCTATAACAAACTTATGACTTTTCGTTAACAAATAGAGATCTTATTCAAAACCAAATTAATAGCTTCTCAATAATGAACCAATAACACGTCCGTAGTTCATTTATAATATATCGATAACTCTTCGAGAAAATTGTTATCGATAACAAGCTAATAGCTCGTCACAAACAAATCAAGAACATGCCGATAACAATCCGAGAATAACAATAGCCGGATAATTGTTTATATTCATAATCTAATTTTTCATTACCCCAAAATAATCGCTAACATAATCCCGTAATTATTTTGAAATTCCTCCACAATGATCTCAAAAGGAATTAGCAACGATCTTAAAATAGTCACAAGACAGTCCCGAAGCGATGCCGAAATAGTCTAGAAAATAATTTCGAAATGTTCCCAAGCACATTCCAAAATTGATCCCGAAATAGCACGAAAAAAAAAAAATCGGAAATAGTCCTGAAGTGATCTCAACATTGCTACAAAAAAGTTACACAATTTTCCCAAAATTATACCCGAAAAGTCCAGAGTTGATATTAAGGTGGCTCTGGAAATAATCCCTGCAACTGTAATGTGGTTGTTGTGTTAACACTGCTTCGCCCTATTCAATAGGTGCAACCACTAACAAATTGTCATCGTAATCCTCTTACGGGAGTCCAAGGAAACTGGCTGTTTCAACAGGGGCGGACCATAGAGAGATGGGTGTTAGAGGCATAGGTTCCATATTACAATTGAAAGGTTGGATTGTGGCATGCGGGAATTCATCGCATGCAGGTCATATATTACGTATGTCCATCCAGTAAGAGTTTAACATGTTATAATATCCACAACGAAGTTGGGCCGGAGTAATTCGTGTATCTCTAATAGTATGCTTTCTTCTTCAGCAAGGGTTGAATACTGTTCCACATCAAAAATAGGTGGTGAGGGCGGGATGGCCCAGAAGTTTCAATTTGGTCATATTAAATTGTTCCCAAGATGGTCGGGCTTATACCTTACTAGTGCTTGTTATAGCACGTGCGGATCTATATCGGGCAAAGGATCATCAACATCGATAAGACTACCCAAAATCTTCGGGGAGTGTCTTTATCGCTACAATAACAAGAAAAGGATTTTGTTGTACTTTAGATACCTTTTTGAAGGCATGCGCCTTGAACGTGAGAATGTTATTGAACGTAACCGCTTTGATCTCTGGGTGACTGACAGTAGGTAGGGTAATACGACATTTCTTCCTTCCACGTCGCCAACGGAGTGGCGGTGGATTTGACGGTGGAAGGACTTAATTAATTGTTTTGAAAGTATAGAGTCTATTGCAGGCCAAGTCATGTTGCCTTTATCATGCACTCGTCGCTTAGGAAATAATAGAAATTACTTCTGTTGGGGAAGGCAGTATTGATATGAAGAAATTAAACAGTGTGTTTATAATGTAACACTCTGTGGCACCATCTGTTTAATTCTCCTAGATTTTGAGGTCTGGTTCCTAGATTGAACAGACGCTTGTCCAACTTTCAGTTAATATCTGGCCCCTCTTTTTAGACAAGGGGGAAGGGGTGAACCTTCTATGTGTTGGAGCAGTATGTAATGGTTGAATGTGTTAGCAACACAGTTATTGCTTACTTAAAGGCAGCACTAATTCAAAGTTCTTACAAATTTTAAGGTTTACTTCTTAAAATATTAAATTTTTCAATTTCAGTGGCGCAAATCATGCAAGCATTTACTCATATCCCTCTTATTGAATTCAATTTACCAGATTTTGATTTGCATTACAATTTTTTTCTGTTCAAAGCAATTATATTTTGCTATTATATATTATTTTTTGTTACTCTTATTAGGTATGTACATAGTATCCTTTATCTTTTGCACTTGTGCTCAGGCTATATTTTTAAACCAATTCGCCCCGCTTCATACCTCCAACCACCACGTGACGTAGAAGACAACATGATAGTAGGATTCCTTTGCTAGCACAAAAGTAGTTTACACTATATATATATATATTATATGCAGCTAAGCACATAGTTTCTTTGTATATACTCAAAGCAAGCATCAGCAAAAAGCAAATAAAATAAAAGCATTGGGAAAATGACAAAAACCACGGTAACGTTGGCATTAAGGCGAAATGAATAAAAGCTTTTTTGTTAGTAGTATTAACTAATACTATAACAACAAAAAAAAAAAAAAAAACTTACGAAATATCTCTGTTATACAATACGGGTATTAGTATGTGTGCATGTGTGTGTGTGTGTGTGTTTCTTGTAGCAGCTGTCGCTCTACGCATTGGTTGCCGTATTCATTTACTTTTGGTGCGGCGAAAATTTAACCACCTACACAAAGCTTCTTTGGTCTAGCTTGAGTGTGTGTATGCATCTAAACGCCTCCAAGCTTTAAAAGTGAAAAATAGAAAAACAGAAATCAAGCAAAAATAAAAAAAAAAAAGAAAATATTGCGAAAATAATTTTTTCGTATTCCGCTTTGCCACTCAATTTTCTTTGCTCTCGGCCATAACCAATTTTTTTTTGTATTTCTTTTACTTGCGCTACAAAGTACTTTGAGAATATTTTTATATATAATTTTTTTAATATATTGTAGATCACGGCGGCAACCGTGGTGTGATGGTAGCGTGCTCCGCCTACCACACCGAATGCCCTGGGTTCACACCGCGGGCAAAGCAACATCAAAATTTTAGAAATAAAGTTTTTCAATTAGAAGACATTTTTTCTAAGTGGGGTCGCCCCTCGGCAGTGTTTGGCAAGCACTCCAAGTGTATTTCTGCCATGAAAAAGCTCTGAGTAAAAACTCATCTGCCTCGCAGATGCCGTTCGGAGTCGGCATAAAACAAGTAGGTCCCGTCCCGCCAATTTGTAGGAAAAATTAAAAAAGGAGCACGATGCAAATTGGAAGAGAAGCTCGGGCTAAAATCTCTTCGGAAGTTACCGCGCCTTACATTTATTTTTTATTTATATTCTTGTTTCTATCTCGGGACATTCATATATCTAAGCTGCCTACCGCATCATCATGCTTACCACACTTGGTCTTCATCATCTTTCTTCGTTATATTTCCTCATTTCTTTTATGCTTCAACTACTTGTATACCACTTATTTTTTTCAAGTTTCTGCTTTCACATATACTTTCTACCATAAAATATTTGTTGTTTGTATTTTATGTTAATACTTCTATGTGTATGTGTGTGTATTCTGTGACTTTGCTGTTCTTTCTGCACACTTTTCTTTTGAATGATTCGATGATTTTAAGCGCCTGCGTTATATGAAAACCAATCGCATCAAAGCACCCCATTAAATTTCATCATCAGGCATATATATTTTGTATCCTTCGTTAGCTGAGGCAAGCAGAATCTCATAGCAAATATACATACATACATACATACGTATACCAATATCCTCTTAACTTTGTCGACCGCCGCACATCATACTCATACTTACTACTTACTTATGAGTATGACGATGTGAAAAGACCAACTTTTCACAGTGCTATGCAAAGCTTTATAGGTATCCAGTTGAAGCAGCTGTTGTTGTTGTTGCGCTTGTAAGTATGATTGCGCTCGCTATTACATATCATCTTCCGCTTCACCTAAACACAGAACCCAACTCAGCCCATCTTCACTCAAAATCCAACTCACAGCTCGTCACAATGCATTGCACAAAAAAATTGTGCGCGTCTCGTCTCATTACCTCTTTTCTTGATTCCAAAGTGTATTGTTGCTATTCAATGTTGTTGTGGCAACATCCTTGCCTTTACTCAGCTATGTTCGTGGTCCTTTTTCGTATATCCAAACCTTTTTTCGTACATTTACATACATATATGCACATAAGGACACACAATTTATGTGTTTTATATCGACATACATACGTGTGTGAGTGCCAGTGAAAAATTCGATCACCTTTCACTAGCCACTGCTCCATCAACTCACCTACATGCAGCATACGAACTGGCACCTAGGTGACACTAACTCACTTCCGCTGTCATACTTCAATTTGCATCTGTGCTTATGGCTTGTCTGAAAATTTTCGTTGAATGCCTGCTGCCTCTAGCTAAAACCAGCGACTGCTAAACATTTTTGCTCTACCGTTCTGTGTGTATGTAACTTTGTATGTACATATGTATGTGTGCTAAAGTTTGTGTACTGTCGTCCACTTAGTCAATTCACATTCAGCGCATCATTTACTTTTGTTTGCAATATTTTAGTTGCTTCATTTTGGTGCCAAATATCATCAATACCATCAACGTCGTCATCACAATCATCATCATTATTTCCTGCAGGACTCAACTGGGAGCTCCTTTTAAAGAGATTAATGTTTTTTTCTTCAGTTAAAGCTTTGACTTTTGTAGCGTTTTACATTTACTCGCTACTATCCTTGGTCTGAGTGCCGCCGTTGTGTGGTGGTATCGTGCTCTGCCTAATAAATCGTAGATTCTGGGCTCCAGTCTTGCACGAAGCAACATCAAAAATTTATAAACAAGTTTTTTCAATTAGAAAAAGAAAGGTTTTCTAAGCGTGGTCGCCACTTGGCAATGTTTTAGCAAACACTCCGAGTGCTTTTCTGCAATGAAAAAGTTCCCAGCGGAAACTCATCTGCCTTGCAGATGCCGCTCGGAGTCGACGTAAAATATGTAGGACCCATCACGCCACTTTGTAGGAAAAATTGAAAGGAGCAAATTGGAAGAGAAGCACGGCCAAAATTTTTGCGGAAGTGTATCGTTGTGTTCTTGGTATGAATTTTATTGCTAGCCATCTTCGTTGTTCTTCTGTATGAATAACTCCATCGACACACCATTAGGGCAGCATTTTGTTGAATTTCTATGCTTAGCATTTTAACTTTCTTTATACTTCGTTTTATTTCATGTTTAAGGTTAAATTTAGTGTATGTCAGACTTTTGGTTCATGTGAAATCATTGTATGGAATTTTTCATTTAGTTTAACCTTCACCCAACTCTCAGCTGCATATTAAGCCAGACGACGACCAGTTTGATTAGTCTGACTGAGTGCTTTTGGAATTAGAATGCAACTAACGCAGCGGTTAAAGTTGTGTGACGCTAAGCGACGAATCAAGTAGCTTTCATGCCAAAATTGAAAGTTTGGCTGTGTTAGTGAAATTAAAGTCACCGTAATGATTGTCGATTAACGTACAACGTGGTAGGACGTATGCACGCATGTTTTTTAACACTCAAAGAATAATTCGCAAATACGCCATACAAATATTATTTTATTGCTTGTGTATAACCAAACAATTAAAACAAAATATTTATATGCAGCACCAAATAATAATAAAAATATTACGTATACGCACCGGTACCTGCATTTTCAGACATGTAATCAGATGATTTTTATAAAACATCATGCTTATATTTAACTGAAGTTTAAAGTACTCTTTGTTAGTGAGCGAACTTATACCTACAAGCTTGCAGAGTAGTTTACCGCGAAAAACCCCTCATATCTAATACAGTTCGTATTAGACTAAATGATTGTGAATTTAGCGATTTGTAGAAGTTAAGCTTTAGTCGTCTTTTTATTTCCCTTATGCAAATGTAAGCTATAAAACGTATAGCATAAGTAATCTTTTAATAACTTACAGTATAGAATGTTAAATGGATTCTATTTCGCATGATCTCGATTAATAATTAATTAAATAGTTGAAAAAGTAATAAAAACTTATCATGATTATTGGCCGCTAAAAAGATTATCAAAAATAATTGGAAGAATTAATATTTGTCATAGATAAAAAAAAAAAAATTATTAAAAATAATCAAATAATTAAAATTAGTCAAACATTTGAAATTAGTCAAATAATTTAAAATAATCAAATAATTTTAAGAAGAAGAATTAATCTTTGTTTTAGGTTAAAATAAAAAATTATTAAAACCAATCAAAAAATTAAAATTGGTCAGACATTTAAAATTAGTCAAATAATTTAAAATAATCAAACAATTATTGAACTAAATTTAGGCTGGAAACTGCATTATGGAAACAAATTAAAATTATGAAGTAAGTATTAATCATTAAAAAGACATATCCCCTGGCAATTAATGATTAAACGATTGCCTGAAGACTGCTCAGAATAAACCATAATCCCCTAAAATTTTAATCATCATTTACCAATATTAAACTCAACGGATTATATTAATTAATTTTGTAATTAAAATAATCAAAATTTATTAAAATTATAAAATTGAAATAATCAAAATTAATTAAAATAATCAAGTAGTTATGTTAATCATGCAATAAAAATATTACCCACTGGCCATTACTCATTAAACAATTGCTTGGGAACCGTTCGATATAATTAATAATCTCATTAAAATAGTTCATCATCATTCAACGGGTCTGCTTCGAATCTTGAATTCAATGCAATTATGTATGCATATATTTTGTAATTGAAATTTCTTGAAACTTCCTACGTAGTTACAGCAAAACTACGCAACAAGTTGCTTATTACTATTACCCATAATTGGGCAATCGGCCATAGCTAGGACTCATTGTTATTCAGCCATTTTACACAAACGATACCTAGGCCAGGGAAAGTGCTTCTATGTATGACCTCTTATTATCTATACGTATGCATATTTTCTTTTGTAAAAGATACTATACAAATTTTAGTAGAAGTGTAAAAGAGGAACAAAATATTTTAATACATTTACCCACATACAGATGCAGTTGCCTAACTACATATGTACGTTCAATCAATGAAAGTGGCAACAGGGCGTATAAGCAACGTAACTCAAACATATTTACAGGCGAGTTACCATTAATTTTATAATGAATACACAAAATGCGACAGTGAATATGCAGAATAGTAAGGTATGTGTATGTATGTATATGCATATGCATGCTCATGTTGTGATAGAACTTTAAAGCAAAGTACGTACAATCGAGTTATCGGTTTGTTATTGCCAAGTCACCGGCTTCTTATTTGTTTACCGCCCTGATATCGACGGGTTATAGATGTGTCACCGAGTTTGAAGTTGTATCGCTAATTGTCTCATAAGAAACCGACGAGTCGTCGATAGTCAATCGATAACATGCCAATAACGCACTGATAACACTGAGTTAACATATGGATAACTTTTCAATTACAAGTCGATGACACGACAATAACAAATTGGTAACACACCAATAAAAAATCGATAACGCTTTGATATCATATCGATCATTTTACGATAGTAAATTGATAACTTTACGATAGTAAATCGATAATATTTCGATAACAAATTGTTAGTTTTTAATGGCAAAATGATAACGAATCGATTACTTTTGGATAACAAACCTATAACTATCAGATAAAATATCGATAACTTTTCGACATCGAACCGATAACTCGGTTTATTTACATATGACCTTTGCCATATTTACACGATATTTTAGCAGCCATGCAGCGAATATGGAAGACAGTCCCGCAAAGCGAGAGCTTCGCACTACAGATTTATGAGTGGGGCAGTTGGCAGCCATTGTTATGCAAAAAGTTCTTAAGTTTTAGCAATATTTTGTTGTTGGTGTGTTAATAATACTTTGATCCAATCAATGGGTTCGACCACTTACAAATTCTCACCAAAGCCCCCCAATTGTATTCCAAAGAATCTAGCAGTTTCAACAGGAGTGGACGATAGGGAAGTTGATGTAAGAGTCGTAGTTTGCACACTACAATTGAGCATATGGTTGTTAGGAGTTTAACGTGTTACAGAACGAAGTTCGGCCAGCGTGACTCTTGTCTCCCTTGGCAGACTGATTTTTTCTTCAGCATGGGTTGGACAATGTACATTCATAATGGGGTTCACCGGGCGTGACTTAGCAGAGGTGTTTGCCGATTCTGTGTGGATTTTGCTTGGGGCATCCTGGTGCTTATCTATATCAAACGGCTACATAGGTAGGTGCCGGATCTTATGTCTACAAAGCAGCTAGCTACCTTATACTTCTTGGAGACGGGGTTCAAGCAAGCAGTTTTCTTTATATTTCCCCAAGTTCTATATGAAGGTGAAAGTTTTATCCAACGTTACTCCTAAGACCTTTGGGTGACTGACAGTCCGTAGCCTAACAACATCGACGTGAACGTCCAATATATGCGTAAACTGCTCCTTACACTTTGTAAACAGAGTGGCGATGAATTTGATAGGCGATAGTACCTGGTCGGGCGAGGTGAAGAAACTAGAAAGAGTGGCGAGATAGGTGTTTATTCTAGAAACTAATCGTATATTGGAAGGGCAGGTTCCATTTACCATTATCATGCAGTCGTCGTTTTAGGAAATTATAGAAATTCCTTCTGGTGGGGAAGGGAGCTTTGATAAGTAGAGATTAAACAAAAGCTTTGAGGTATCGCTCCTAAATTCAATTGACGCCTGCAAAGAAAGCAGTGAACCTTATATGTCTTGGAGAAGCCTTCCGTGGATGTCTGTATCAAAAGCTTTTGATTGGTCAAGTGCCCCGAGCACCCTAAGAAAACGAGCTCATATGGCTTTTAAAATTGTTGCATTTTACGACATGTTTCGGAATTTCACTGTTTCATCAGCCAGCTTTTCGAGTGCTGTGTTTGGCGGTCGAGTTCACCTACGTTCATACTGGTTTTCTGGCAAATGGCTCTATAAACTCAGCCATTTGAATTCCACGCTACACGCCTTGTAATTTGTCTCAAAGTATTATTGCCTTTTCTTTGCTATTCCTTTTATACACATATATACTCAGTGTTTGTAGCATAATTGTGTAAAAATATCTTTAGGCTCATTCAACAGAACTTGATCAGTGACATAAACTTGTGGATTCATACAATAAGATGGTATTCTTTATCTCTTTATAGCTTTAAAATTATCTTTTGTGCTTATTCATAATATGAAGAAAGAAGCTTCTAGGCCATGATCAATTTCATTGTTAGACAATATTTCTGATTTTATTTTCTTTAATTGTATTTTCTCCATATTTATATGTATACGTATAGAGGTATATAAATACATATATCTCATATATTTAATTGTTTTTATTTAGTTTTCATTTGCTGCAACAGACACAAAGAAATACAAACTTAACTACTTACAAACTTTATTACATACATAGTTGCATGCCTTCAAGTAGTGCTTTTAAAGAGCAGGCGTTCGTTATATATGTATATATATTTTTTTTAATTATGACTTCGAAAATCAGGACAATTTGTCTGGTGACTATGCAAAAAACGATTATTTTCGCTTTTTGTGCATGAAATTATCTGCATGGCTCAGAGTTGGTGGTTGTTGGCTAGTAATGTCTGTGTCGACTTGTAGGATGTATGTGATGATGATAGCAGACTTTTAGGCGCATGTTATGTGTTGTTGTTGGTTGTATTTGTATGACTTGTGCTTAAGGCTATGCTGCAGACAATTGTATTGATTATTTTTAATTAAAGCGAATGAATTTATTTTAAAGGTTTTTTTCAGTAAGTCAACTGAAAACGTTTTTGAAAAGGATAGTTATGGATAGAAGTTTGTGAACAAAGTACACTGAAGCGGGATTTAAGAATGATTTACAGAAGCTTTGTAAAATTAAATGCAGATTTGAATCAAAGATCCTACTATCTTAAATTTCAGCAGTCCTTTTATGCTTTAAAAATTGCGTATACTTTTCCCGGATACGGACATTTTGCAGAACCGGTTACTTCTTTTAGAACTGAGTACTTTTTATAAACGTTTATTTTTTTCAGAACTGGTTACTCTTTTAAAAGCGGGTACTTTTTTAAAGCCTCATACTTTTAGAACCGAGTACTTTACTAAAACCAATTCTTCTTAAAACCGGGTACTTTTCATAAATTGAATACATTTACCTGGTACTTTTTGAACCGGTTACTTTTTAAGAACCGGGTAATTTTCAAAACCCGGATACTTTTTGAAACCGGGTATATTTTTATACCCGGCTACTCTTCTAAAACTGCATACTTTTCTAAAACCGAATGCAATTTAAAACCAGGTACTTTATTAACTGGGCAGACAGAAATGCCTTTGCCTAACTTTGTCAAATATAAAGTGAATCAATGATGCCACTGCGTGAACCTCTCTGTAGCTTCAACAAACACACATTTTAAAGTAAATTGAAACTTGTTGCATGGTCTTCCATTACACGGTATCGCGTCAGAGCCTTTATCAATGAGAATACACCTTGCCGCGGACTTCCGAGCAGATAAAACTACAAGAACCGAACAAAAGTGGCCAACAGTACTCATATTTTGTACAGGTTCCTTTCATGATATCCGCCTGGCAGCTGCTCGAGATATTGCCATGGCGTGTACCCAGATAAAAATACTCTTAGTTCGGGTCAACAGAAGCGTGGTTAGGCCATCCAGATCGGGATATTAAATTTTTCAACCGAAGAAACACTGCACATCATCACATTTTCGGCATCTATAATCGCGTCAGGTCCCACTAAAAAACACTAGTCTGAAACTTGCATATTAGAGCGATCTTCCCAAGCGAAATTCACAATCAGATTTCTGTTCCCATTTCGACTGAACTTTAAACCAGTTTACCAGTTCTATACCACGTTTAAAAAGTCTTTTGATCCGCTCTTTTCTGTGGAAAAAGAAGGTGTTAAAGCAAGCAACGAGCTCTTACTGACCCTTGAGGAGTGTTCGTTTGATATGGCGCTGACATTGGAGCTATGGTTCTCATCTGCAGGAAAGGTTTCTGTACTTAGAGCGCGCGAATTCAGCGCTTATTACGCAAACACGGAAAGTAGGGTTAGAGCTGCAGTTATGGTAAGGAAAGACCTTTACTCGTGTATGATATCCAACTTCAGCACTAAAGATCTAGCGGTGGTGTCATTCTAAGAGAAAAATAACCGTGCCTTGTTCTGGCATCTAGCAGCTATAGGCACTCAGTAGTCTGACTTTTCTGGGATTACAACGAAAACGATGTATAGTTCCAAGTTAGCTGTTGTACGTCTAGTGCGTTGCAACTGACTGGTACCCTACAGTAGAGTGACATACAAGTGAAGTCGATATAAGCATGTTAATAAAATTAAAATAACAAAGCAAAGTATTAATGTAAATTAAAAGAAATTATATCGAATAAACCTACAAGCGGAACACCCTAAGGCTAATATAAGAAATTCTGCCTGCAGCGATCATAATCGTAGAAAATATTAAATTACATTTTAATGCCCGGTTTTTCAGTGCGAGTTTAAACATCAGTCAAAGTTGACTAGAATTTGACCTTGCCACTTTCGATAACATAAAATGTTGCTGCTCATCTCAACTTAAGCGTCCAAAGTGGCAAGGTTAATCTCTAGTTAGTCAACTTTAAGCCTAAAATCAGCTTAAAATTTATCTACGACACTTTCGGTTGTATTTTAACGCCTCAAGCCTAAAGTTTACACTAAAATTCATGTCATACTACTCCCAAGAATCTAATACTGCTTATGAAAGTAAAATGTTTAGCTATCAAAATGTTCAGACTTTTGAATTAAGTCTCAAAACTGTTGCATTTCAATTGCGCACGCCTAAAAGCATACTTTTATTAAATTTTTTAAAAGGCCATTAAAATATGGCACAGTTTTAACGCACTCAACTGCTAAATCTATTGATTTTTCAAGCACTGTCGACATGGTGTTTCCTAATTTTTTATGAGTTTTATTTATCCCAACTCTTTTTTCTTGCACGCATATTTATGCAATGTGTGTGTGTGTGTATGTGATGGCAGTGTAAATAAAAATCACTTATGTGAAAAATTTGGTTGTCTATTATTTTTTTTAAGTACGCCAATCGGTTGTTTAGCTTACAGTGCTATGAGTTTTGATATGCTGAAAATTCAGGCCCTAGACTTCGACTTTTTAACCTAATAACACCATAAGCCTATAGTTGTTGCGAGCGCATACATTTTCAATACACATCTACGCATATAGAGTGCCATTTTTTTTATATTTTGATGTGGGCGTTCGTATGTGTGTGTGTGGAACGGATTGTACGTGTGTGAAAGCTTTATGGCACTTTCGTTGCGGCAATACCACTCACAACCACCACACGCATAGATACTTACATACATATTTAGGCATATGAGTGTATATGCTTGTGCAAGCCTACCACGAGTCATGCTCATTCACTACTTTTATATGTATACCGCAATAAAAAAACACTAAAAATAGCAACAACAAAAACAACTAAAAACTGCCGCTTTTACATTGACACTTACAATGAAATGGTAACAGTTTTTGATGGTTTCTAAAGCTTTTATGGCAGTTTACATTGACTGTTTGTCTGACTGTCAGCTAAAACGATGCGACCTTTCTTCTTTGTCACCCTCTCTCCCTTACACATCGCTTGATTACAACTGCACTTGCTGCTCTTTGTTTGCGGCGTGCTTGTAGCTGCTTTACATGCACCAAATTTGTATGCCCAAACAAAGAGAATCATAATAATAATAAAAGAAATAAAAAAGTAGTAAAAGGCACATGAAAACGCTGGTAAAAAATCTAAAGCACAAACCTGTGCCAGGACAAGCAAACTTGAAAGCAGGCGTAATGCAGTATACTGGCAAATGGGGGTGGTAGTAGCGTTAGCGGTGTCTACCCAACCAGCTGAGCAGGCTTCGAAAGCTTGATGGCGCGCGCCATGTATGTAAGCGTAGTGCACAATGGAAAACCAGTGTCAAGGTTAACGACCAATGAATTTATTTTGCTTGAATAAATTTTACGATAATGAGGAAATTGTCGTTGTCGTTTTGGGGGTTTTTAATGTTAATGTTATTACAAACTACGTACGTACAAAGAATACGAGTATCTTTCTTGTTCCAGTTACCTTGTAAGCATATAAAATGTGATTGTTTCTGAGGTGGAAGTAGAATAAAGTTGGTTATGTACACCCAGTGACAAAAATTGTCTTTAATCAAAGTATATGCTATTAATATGTCTTAGGAAATGATTTTGCCCATAGTTTCCCAGAGCTCTGCTGTTTGCTGCATATAAATCTTCTATCAGATTTTCAAAATTTATTTAAGTTTTCGTGATATTCTTGCCTAAGCGTGCGAGCATCACGCTTTTCGGCTTTTATGCACTACGCCTTTTCGACAAGAAAATTTCTTTTTAATAAAAAACAACATACAATGTTTGAAAGTGCTATTGTTTTTGTTGTTGTTTTAGCGATAAAGGCACTCTCGGAAAGTTTGGGGATTGTAATTGATGCTGGTGGCCCTTTGCCGGATAAAGATCCGGTACGTTCCGGTAACAAGCAGCATTAAGTTATAATCCCCACAATCCCGGGAACGATTTAATATGACCACATTGAACCTTCTAGGCCATCCCGTGCCAATGACATAGTTCCATGAGGAGTGTGCGGCTGCCAAAAAACAGGATTCGCAATGGGTAGGTGAGGTTGACAAATGGGTTGGATAAGCTATAAATTGCGCTGGCATCTCCTTGAAAGGGTTGCACTATAAAGGGTCCGTATTATGTGTTGCGATCAGTGACTGAAAACCATTTTGAATCAAGCGATAACTATGCAACTGTCAAATTATTTCTATTTATTATAAAAATTTATGGATCTAACGAGTGCTATATGTTGCTAGTTCGCATATGCCATTAATCTGGTCCACCATTTCTGAGCTATTGTCATTAAAATTATATTTAATTAATAATAGAAGACAACATTTTAAAAAAATATCATAACCACTTCCTCTACTGCTTCGCAAATTCTACCTTTAATAAGAAAACCTGCCCGAAAGTGTGCCACAAATATTTTCACAACTCTAAAGCAGATGTCAAAAAAAGACGAGTTTGCAAGTCCCATGATTTATTTTAAATAAAAAGCTATTTCCCTTTAGAATACTTCTTCAAAGTTTCCTTTACATATTTGGAATATACATTTAGGCGCATTATTAGTAGCATAATAGCGGTGTTTTTTTTTTTTTCAACTCTATATACGTTTACGCTTAAACTTTATATGGACTGCTAAGCGACAAATTTTAAATACACCTCTGAAATTGCTACACATAAAATTTGTCCTACTAAATTTCAGTACGCATTATACTCAGATGTAACTGAAATGTGTGTCTATGTTTCACCCTCTGCACTAATTCTATGTATTCTATGCGCGTCCACTATTTATCACAACTGATTCAGCTACATGTTATACACAGAAATACAACAGAGGGTTGTGTCTCCGCTTTTCGGTACACCCTGTGCTGTAGCTATTTGTTTAACCACTGCCGCTAGATGGATCTCCTAAGCATTATCTAAGCGACGATAGGAGTTTTTTCACGCGCAAACGAAACGTATACGCGTGTAAAAAAAAACACGGCTAATAACTATGAAAGTGGCTTCATCAAGCCATGGGTGTTTAAAATGCAGCTATGTTAAATTAATAAAGATTATACATTTAAGTTCATATTATCGACTATCTCTTCTGCTGCACAACTCCAAACCTTATATAAGAAAACCAGCCTGAAAGTATGCTACAAATATTTCCACATCTCGAATGCAGTTATCGGAAAAATCCGTGTTTTGAAGCGTCTTGATTTATCTTAATATATAAAAAACACGTGTCACAACATTTTCGACCGCGATGGACTCCTAAACTATTAAACCGATTTTGAATTTGTTTTGCACCCCGTGTGTAGTTTGATCTATCTTGAGAGATAGGATAGGTTATATCACAGTTTATAACCGCAATATTATTTTATTATATACGCAGTGGCACTCATATTTTCAGGTGGTGCGGATATACTTCCGTGTAATTGCTTGGTGTTTAATTAAACAATCTGCTTATCAATAACAAATATTATAGCGAATGATATCAAGTACAGGACATCACCAGGCCCGCCGAGAGGGGGGCGCGGGGGGTTTTTCAGAGAGGGCCCCCGATTTAGAGGTACTATGACATTTTTTTTAGTTAAGGAAAGTCTTTAGTTGTATAGAGGGTAATTTTCATACCCCTGGGTGACAAGGGTCTCGAGATATAGGCCAAAACGTGGGCCAGTGAATGCCTAGACAGTGTTTATACAATATGGATATCAAATGAAAGCTGTTGATGAGTGCTTTAGTACAGAGTAATATATTATCCAGAGACGGACTGGGACTGGGATTAGGACTAGGACTGGGACTGAGACTCGGAGTGGGACTGGGACTGAGACTCGGAGAGGGACTGGGACTGGGACTGGAATAAAATACTTACCACCCCCTGGGACAGGCAATAAGGGATGCAGAAGAATGAGAAGAAATTGAGAGAAGAGAAAAGAGAGAAGGAGAAGGAGATTGAGAAAGAGAAAGAGATAGAATGAGACGAAGATGGAGATAGATGAAGCGAAAAAGACGGAGGGAGGAGTGAATAAAAGGATTAGGAAAAAGTGAAGGGGCAGAGTCAGACGGAAAAAGATTATTAAAATGTATGCAGATAGGCCAAATTTAGGGCAGGACAACGTTGTATATAAAAACTTTTGTCCTTTAGAATGCTTTTTCAAAATGTTATTTTTATGTTTTTGAAGTATACATTTAGGCGTATTGGTTAAAAGAATACAAAATATGGCGGTAGCTTCATCAAACCATTAGAACAAAGACATCATGCGACTACCTTTTATACTGCACAAGTGCAAACCTTAAAGGCTATACTTAGCATAGACTTGACTTGACTTGAGAACTGTCACTTACAGTTCTGTTAAACGAACATTGCATGTTACTGATTACTCAAAACTTAGCAACACTTCACTTAACTTAGAAGTCTGTTGAATTTTGATTTTCTATGTAAGTTCTAAGTGACGTTGATATTTTGAGATGCCATTTGTTTGCTTCCATTTCATTTTGACATTTTGTCATACAAATTGACATTTATTGATTATGATGCCAGATTGTATGCGCTAAGTGGAGTATAATCGTGGCTAAGTTGCCAAGTTTACGCCAAGTCAAGTCAAGTCTATGCTAAGTATTAGTAATGGAGCCTTAAGTCAGCCTGAAAGTGTGCTACAAATATTTCCAAAAATTAAGTGTTGATACCGAAAAGAAAACTATTTTTTTTTTTTTCAAATGTGAAGCACTATTTCTTATTAAAAATTTAAACTATTAAAAAAAGATTGATTTCTGCGTTTGTTTTTTCAAATTTTGTCTACCTTTGTTACAGGAATCGAAGCGCTCGATCAATTGTGATCTTTAACCAATTGCGCTGTGGACGGTTAATAAAATAAGTAGAAAAGACAGCCTTCGTGTTTTCTTTTTTTGCTGACTTTTTCTTAGAAACTTTAATATGCACCCCAGGTAAAGCTTGAAATCAATCAGAATATATTATACGGGTTTGCTTACCACTTCCGCCTGAAATTAGATCTGTAGAAAAAAAGTTTTTAAAAAAATGTCAGGGAAAGCAATTTTTTTCATTTTACATTTTTTATAATGTATGATAGAACCAATGCGCAGAATAAAAAGCCACCGTGGTTGAGGATGCGGACTTTTTCCTATAACATCTACATTACACTGGGTTGACCTATATACCAAATAAAAAATTGCAAATGTACGCTATAAAGCCTACGCTGAAAGAATTTACAAAAAAAAAGAAATTTGCTGCCGAATTAGTTTTCTTTTTAGTTGGAACTTGGTGATTCGACATACCATTTTCAGAATAGATACGTCATTATTTTGTTCTTGAGAGGGTCTATAATTTTCAAAGTTGGCTTAACGTGAAGCACACTTTAAAGCGCTACAACTTGTTTAGTACACAAGGATATATGAAAAAAACAGGGTAAAAAAGAACTTTCAAAACAAATATTATGACATGAATAATTACACTCAGTTGAGCAGAGCTCACAGAGTATATTAAGTTTGATTGGATAACGGTTGGTTGTACAGGTATAAAGGAACCGAGATAGATATAGACTTCCATATATCAAAATCATCAGGATCGAAAAAAAATTTGATTGAGCCATGTCCGTCCGTCCGTTAACACGATAACTTGAGTATATTTTGAGGTATCTTGATGAAATTTGGTATGTAGGTTCCTGAGCATTCAACTCAGATCGCTGTTTAAAACGAACGATATCGGACTATAACCACGCCCACTTTTCCGATATCGAAAATTTCGAAAAACAGAAAAAGGGCAATAATTCATTACCAAAGTCAGATAAAACGATGAAACTTGGTAGGTGAGTTGAACTTATGACGCAGAATAGAAAATTATTAAAATTTTGGACAATGGGTGTGGCACCGCCCACTTTTAAAAGAAGGTAATTTAAAAATTTGCAAGCTGTAATTTGGCAGTCGTTGAAGATATCATGATGAAATTTGGCAGGAACGTTACTCATATTACTATATGTACGCTTAATAAAAATTAGCAAAATCGGAGAAGGACCACGCCAACTTTTAAAAAAAATTTTTTTAAAGTAAAATTTTAACAAAAAATTGCATATCTTTACAGTATATAAGTAAGTATGTCACCATTCAACTCCAGTAATGATAAGGTGCAACAAAATACAAAAATAAAAGAAAATTTCAAAATGGGCGTGGCTCCGCCCTTTTTCATTTAATTTGTCTAGGATACTTTTAATGCCCTAAGTCGAACAAAAATGTACCAATCCTTGTGAAATTTGGTAGGGCTTAGATTCTAGGACAATAAATATTTTCTGTGAAAAAGGGCGAAATCGGCAGAAGCCAAGCCCAGTTTTTATACACAGTCTTCCGTCTGTCCTTCCGCATGGCCGTTAACAGGATAACTTGAGCAAAAACGACATATCTTTACTGAACTTAGTTCACGTACTTACCTGAACTCACTTTATCTTGGTATAAAAAATGAACGAAATCCGACTATGACCACGCCCACCTTTTCGATATCGAGAATTACGAAAAATGAAAAAAAATGCCATAATTCTATACCAGATACGAAAAAAGGGATGAAACATGGTAATTGGATTGGTTTATTGACGCGAAATATAACTTTAGAAAAAACTTTGTAAAATTGTTGTGACACCTACCATATTAAGTAGAAGAAAATGAAAAAGTTCTGCAGGGCGAAATAAAAAATCCTTGAAATCTTGGCAGGTATTACATATATAAATAAAATAGCGGTATCCAACATATGATGCTCTGGGTTACCCTGGTCCACATTTTAGTCGATATCTGGAAAACGCCTTCACATATACAACTACCACCACTCCCTTTTAAAACTCTCATTAATACCTTTAATTTGATAACAATATCGTACAAACAAAGTCTAGAGTCAACCCTGGTCCACCTTTATTGCGATACCTCGAAAAGGCGTCCACCTATAGAACTAAGGCCCACTCCCTTTTAAAATAAACTTGTCATACAAACACATTCCAGGGTTTCCCTCGGTTCATTTTCCTACATGTTTATTTTACCTTATGTTGTCACCATAGCTCTCAACTGAGTATGTAATGTTCGGTTACACCCGAACTTAACCTTCCTTACTTGTTTTAAAAATCGTATCTGAAATAACTAAATTAAAGTAAATGAAAATCTGTTGTATTTGCAATGAAAAAATAAAATAAAATTGCCTAGAGAAAATCTCAATATAAAATTCAAATTAAGGGGCGATCTTTAACAACTTTCTTTTTCTGTCCAGTCAAACTGACACCTTCAAGTTGGCTTTTTTCCTGCTGGGTTTTGTGCGCGATCTTCGCACGTTATGTAAGCAGATAGCAAGCTATACAAACAGATACTACCAATAGTTCAAGCCAGGCATGCTTAACCAACGAAGCGATATCATTTCGTTACGATAATCAACGTTAATAAACGAAACGAAGTCATTTCGTTTCGTTTATTAACGTTAAGATCGTCAAATTAACGAAATGATTTCGTTTCGTTTTCTGCCATATCAAAACGAAATCAAATCGTTTATGTTGATTATTAATTTCAAACTATGCTGGCAAAGCTGATTGATGGCGGAGTCATTAAAGGTGAAAGCATTATCCAAGCTGATTGCAACTTTTCTCATGAATTTTGACAGTACGAACATTTCTCAGAGTATTTTTGACATTACCACCAACGAATTACACAAACAAATTACATAGAGTCTGTGTGTGTATGTGCGCTCGTTGTTGCCACCTTACGGCTTCACCATGGCTATAGCATTGCCAGCACAATGCAAACATAAAGTATCACGTTTTCGTTAACGTTTTTAACGTTAACGAAAGCTTTTCGTTTCGGTTAAAAACGAGATACAATTTATCTTGATAATTTCTTTATCGATAATATTTCGAAGTGTTTCAACGGAAACGGTGGAAATTTTTTGATAAACGATTAGCTTAACGTTAAGGTGCATCCCTGGTTCAAGCAAAGTTACCTATAAAAGGCGCCTGTATGTATGCTACAAATTTTATAAACGACATGTGCAGTCAGTGAAAGCGCACAACACCAACAATACACTCAGAAGGCAGACGCTGTTATTACAACAAATATACGTACATACATACGTGTATGCAGCGCCAAAGTAAACATATCCATTTGGCTTGGTACGCTTTTCCTTTTTAATTTTATTTGTATTGTTATGATAATAACTGGTGCACGATATGTAAGTGCATACATATATATGTACCTACATAATGTCGATTAAGGTGCAAAAATGCATAAAGTGCTCTTCGACAACAATATAATACCGATATGACTAATATCAAGATTTGTCAATTCGTTCACATTTAACTTACGTTTTGGGTCTGAGGAATTTTGCCGACATTGCACCTTTAAGGATTTCATTCAATAAAAACTCAATTGGCCTTAAATTAAAAACTTTAGTCTAAATACGGTAGCACACTCAAATTATTGCATATGTTCGATACGCGTTTTTGTACTTTAAACGACTACATGCTCCCTTCACTTATGTATGTAAAACTACATAGATATAAGTTTGAATGTATACATGTAGAATTTGCGCCGCCACATACATAGGTAAATATATACACATACAACCTCATTTAACAATTTTGTATGGAGAAAACCCATTCAATGCCAAATAACTTCACACATACTCATTCACCAACACATTGGTTTTGTTTTCGGTCCGGTACTTTTGCATGAATAAATGTTAGTGTTAGTGCATGTTCATTGGTGAAAGTTCTTTGACTCCTTTAATCGATATTTTTCTGTACGCTGAGGTGTTCCATTGAAATGGTGATAAATTATGAGGCACAATTTTAAATTGCAAAATAAAAGCGAAAAAGTAGTGAATCAGAATGAAAGTGTGTCTATTGTGTGAATACAATGATATGGCATAGTTTTAGGCGCTACATAACTCCTTAATGTATGCTATAGATAAAACTGTAAAGAGTATTTTCTTCGGAAATTTAAAATATTTTGAAAGAAAGTAATTGGTATTGGTTATTAAATACGCCGTTTTAATATGAAGCAGTTTTTTTTTTTTTTTTTATTCTGAAGTGGTGATTCATTGCGACTCATGCAGAAAGTATGAGTAATTACAAAAATTCCATTTTCAAAAGTGATAGGTGCCTTAATTTGCTCTCAAAACAGGCCATTTGTTTCAGTAATGAGCTCATAATAATAATTCATCTACTCATGTTTTCAAGATTAGAAACAGGAAATAGCTAGAGGGAGCCCTCAAGTATGGAAGGCACGCTTAACGAGCTAGCAGTTCGCCGCATACTTTATGACATTTTACCATTTTTTTCTTTGCCAACTGAAATCGTTCGTGCTTTAAAACGATAAAAAAAATCATAAAAACGCTCGGTGTGACTGGCATCTCCTGCTTACTACAAAATTAGGGTCATGTTTTTATTGACGGGCACATTCATTTTGGTCTGCTTAGTTCACGTCCTAAAGGAAAAACGTATTTCCTTGGTTTCTGGTGTGGTATAATGGATCCATGTTTCGTCACCGCCAAACAAGCATTTAGAGTGGTCACACACGCATGCGGAAAGTTTTTTGATGTTCAAGTACGTGACGACTTCTTATAGTCGACCTAAACATATTGGGTCACTCGTGCTGACATAAACAATACGGAACAAATTAAACTATTTATTAACCATGGAAATAAATTGTGCAGCATAGCCATAGCTGGCTAGGCCATGTTATGCAAATGAACGAAGACGCTCCGGCTAAGAAGGTATTTCAATCGACAATGCTATTTAGAAGAAGATGATTCAGAGACATCTACTGAGTTGGGAGAGGCAGGCGGCGGAGAAAGATTTCAACTCCCTTGGTACTCCGAATCAAAGTCGTTCATCGCGAAACTAGGATACTTTTCGTGGCTTACCATGAAACGGCCAAAATCGCTAAGGCAGTTAAGCGCCTATTAATGTTGATGATGTTATTGAGTACCCATAGTATCTATCAGGCCTCAAATTAAAAGTTTCGAGGAACGTAACTGGTTCGAGAAAAGTGACCGGTTTTAGAAAAGTAACTGTTTCTAAGATGGTAACCAGTTTAAGAAAAGTGAACGTTTCCAAAAAAGTAACCGGCTCTAGGAAATGAATCGTTTCCAGGAAACTAATCAGGTTTATGAAATTAACTGGTTCTATGAAAGTAACCGGTCTCCGGAAAGTTCCCGAAAACAAGCCAGTTCCAGGAAAAAGACCGCATTCAAAAAGTAACAGGCTACAGAAAAGTAACCGACTCCAAAAAACAAACGGTTTCAAAAAAGTAACAGGTTCCAAAAAAGTAACTTATTTAACTCCAGGAAAGTTCCAAAAACGAAGCCGGTCCAAAAATAAGTGTCCGTTTCCAAAAAAGTGACCTGACCCAAAAAAGAAGCCGATCCAAAAATAAATTTCCGTTTAATATAAGAATAAATTTTTTAAATCGCAATAGCTTTGAAATGGTTAATCGTATTTGGGAAATATGTGAAAAGGTTCTCATTAGATCCATAACTTATTATCATTTTTACGAATCTTTTGACAGTTTCTGATTTATCGTTTGAGTGAAACTGCTTTTCGATAAGTGATCGTATAACACGATACGGGCCCTGATATTGCGACTTCTATTATTAAAGTCATAACTAGATGAAATTACTCTCGCAAGTCTCAAAACGAGTGCAGTACATTTTTAAATAATGAAGATCGCGTTCTGTTGTGGGTAATTCAAGGCGTAAGAAGAACATCTAAAAATTGGTGAATAAGACATCCTCCATAAAACTTTCTCGAAAAGGAAGTCCAACTCTCAATACCGGGCGGAAGTTCGCTTTGCACATTAGTAAAGTGAAGGCTGAACAAAAATGATCACTAGGTGGCGCTGAAGTTAGATAAATCCCAAAAGCTATCTATTTCGCTCATATTTTGGATATGTTTTGGTGACAGTATCTAATATATTACTGTAAAATCGAGTGGTGCTGATATCGCGCTAACTCGTATTTATGATTCAATTGGTAGCATAGTTGAGATATTTATTTTCATAAGCCTATTTGGAGCATGCCATATTCAATTCATTTCATTGCATTAAATGGTTAAATTTAATAAAAGTGGTTTCTTCTAACGGATACATGTTCTGAATACAAATACATATGTACGTACGCATATACTTCCATTTGTATGAACTTATCAACTTAATTTCGAAAATGCACATGATTTTGGTCAATGCTTGATCAATTTACCTCCAAAATCATTGACTCTGTTGACGTCCACTGTGACATTTTTGTTGATGCCTGTAACGTCATCGTTGGCCTTTCACAAATGTTGTCCAAATGTATGTATGTAATTATGTAGAATACCTACTTTCTTTTAGGCATTTATCAATTTGTCCACTAGTCTGCCCGTTTGTGTTCGTTTGGCGGTCACGTGACCCTAATAAATCACAGATTTAATGTTACGTGAAATGAAGTGTGTGCGCGACACTACAGACAGCTTTACCGCGGTCTAACACAACAACAAAAATAAATGGAGCTGATCTTCCCTTCCCCTTTTCAAATATGCCTGTGTACAGTATGATTGACAGAGTGATTGTTACAGTTATAGCTAGAAATGTTTTGATTGCGCCTGTGCTTTTCATTTTTAGGAAGGACGAAGCGAGTTTTACGTACATTTGACCGGCACATCACCATATCAGCAACTCAGCCGTCTGCAAAACATGCAAACATTTTGGGGTTTTTGATTTTGCTTTGCAAATTTTGTGCGAGTTGTTTCGTCTATTTTGGATTTAATGTGCGGTGTTCTGGGGTTCTTTTAGCTTAGCTCCGGTTGGAAAATAGCTTGCAGTTTTTTAATATTGGCATTGGGATTTGGAATTAAGATGATGAAAGGACTAAAGATATAAAATTTAGCAGCACTAAATTTTAGAAAACAGTTGGGTTGTTGATTGGACTTTCTAACTCGACATAACTCATTAGTTCTCTTTTTTTAATGCTTTCATAGGGATACTCAAGACTTTAAAGTACAGAAAGTGAAGAAGTAGAGGTGAAGGTAGAGATAGAAAATGAAAAAGACGTTGGTGGAACGACAACATAGTGGAGGATCGCAGAAAATGCCACAAAGCATGACGAAGGCGCAGAGCGCTCAATTATCACCACGATATGAGGAACTACACAGTACTAACATAGCCCAAAGAATAGCGCTAACAAATGATATAAAAAAGACTAAGACAGCGTACTTCTAGGAACTAATGGATAGTGGCGATTTTCATCCTTGAGATTGGCCTAAATAACGTCTATAATTAAAAGACAGGAATCAGAGTAAACTACATGCCCGATACAAATGAAAAGAATCGTCGAAACTCTTTTTCCGACACAAGATTACTGTATCTACCAAAGCCAAAACCTTGAAGGTATAGCAATCGCAGGAATAATAGAACTGTAGGTGCTAGATGCAACACATAGAGTTACAGATAATAAGTACCAAGGTTCCGATTAAGTGCCAATATAGTATTTTAAGCAGCAATAAGGTATAGACCAAAGGTCGCCAACTAGTGAAATAATTATTCGCGCTCAGTTCACACATATTATTCTCTTTCGTTTAGTTGACGCTAAGCAAGCGTCCTAGAAACATCGGAGGATGCTGCCGTTTATTTAAGTTGCAAGTTAACAAATCCGTACATATGTATGTGTTACCTCGTTGCGCGTTAATCAACGACTCACTTTACCAACACAGTCACTGCTTAAACGTCACTGCTTAAAACGTCAAAGACTGATCCAATGGATTTGAGGGAGTTGTAGTAACAACATTTATGCATGAACCAACGTAAACACCTCAAAAAAATATAATGCAAAAATATATGCCAGCTAATGGAAATATTAAAGATAATAATGGTGCACAACAAAAATTTACTATGCAAATAAAGAATCAGTAAAATGCAATAAAATATATAAAAAATATATTAAAATGAGCAATAAATAAATAACGAAATTAACTTTGTCATAAAGAAAGCACGCTGTGTGGGAATGTAAAAGAAAATCGCTTTACGAAGTAAATCGCTTGTAGTTATAATATAGATTGGAAGAGTGGAGACGAGCAGCTCAACAGAGCAAAAAATGGTCAGGCATGCGACATTAATAACTGATGGGTGCTCGTTGATGATGCGCTGTAGCTTTTTAAATTGGTGTTACTTGTATGACTGTGTCAGACTAAGTTTGCCCCCTTTTAGCCTCAACGGTATCTTATAACGTTGATGCTGGCCACAACTGGTCGATTGGGCAGTGGTGACATCGTTTGTGCTGCAAGTGTCACTGACTTTCAGTTGTCTGCGAAATTGGTTTTTATTTTTTCTTTTATTTATTTTACATTTTTCTTAAGTTTATTTTATATGAGGTATCACTTTTGAGCTTTTACAAAAATCCACAAAATAAATGTATGTATGTACTATACATGCAAAAAAAATTCTTACACAAAACATTACGAGCTATACTTATGCCTGTTGATCGGCGCACGATCTGTGTTGATGTCGCCATATGCTGTTGTTTGTTGCCCTTTGCTTGTAAAATGATATGCCAAGCAACAACAAAATGTATAAAGCCAAATAAACAAAAGCATTTCACAAGTATGTATGTTTGTAGTATAAGGATACAAATAAAAAGAAACAAAACATCACAAAGATTTTGATTGTAAAGGCTGGGATAAATGTAAAATTCTCCAACAAGATGTGCCAAAACAAAAAAAAAATTGATACGAAAAGTGTGCAACCGAAAGTGTGTTGGAGTTTGAGCCGATATCTTGCAGAGTTGCATTGCTGTCACATAATATCTCTTTCAATATTTTTTTCTTGCTTCAATTGTGATGAATGACCGTCTAGGGATAGTACACGGCATTCACTCCCTAACCGGATGATAAAATAACTTTCGGCTGATGTTAATTTTGCTGATGTTTGCTTAATTGCAACATACATGAATGTATTGAACTATAAAATAAGGGTGCAGATTGTTATTGTTGGGAATATTTGCCATTGACACGTGTCATATGCATTACGCTAATGAGCTCAGTCGAAATTTGAGAATTCAATCAGATGAATTTAGTTCTTGTATTTTCTTGTATATTTCTATCATAAATGATTTTGTGAACAAATCACGCTATAGATAGAGACAAAGATACACCCAGCGGTCTAGGGGACTTAGGTTATACCCTAATTAGCTTTGCCTGTCATAAGAGGACTA
The DNA here is from genome assembly GCF_040869045.1 of Eurosta solidaginis. Classification (NCBI taxonomy): domain Eukaryota; kingdom Metazoa; phylum Arthropoda; class Insecta; order Diptera; family Tephritidae; genus Eurosta; species Eurosta solidaginis. Next base: position 264,241,845 of record NC_090319.1, on the reverse strand, counting down.
AAATATCTCAATTATTCAATGGGTTGGTTCCTTCAAGAGGAACCCCGCGCAATTTATAGATTCTCCAACCCAATTGTCAACCCCAACTAACCGTTGCGAATCCTGTTTCTTTAGCAGCCAAATCTCTGGCGGGCCCAAGTTTCTCATCGAACTAGGGAGTTGGGTGTGGTATGGCTTTGAAGGTTCAATGTGCTCATAATAAATCTTTCCCGGGACAATCCGACTTACATCTTAATAGTGCTTGTTACCACATCTATATACGGCAAAATACCCATCAACAGCGTAAACACTCCCCAAAATCGTCGGGGAGTGCCTTTATTGCTACAACAACAACATAGAGATAGAAATAGAGATGTAAAGATAGAAATTCAGATAGAGATGGATATAGTTATGGGGAAATAGATAAAGATAAAACTAGGTATACCTAGAGATGTAGATATAAAATATCTATTAAAAAAAGGAAAAATAGTTTATGATATTTCGCCATTGAAACCCTTCCCTAAATAGGTAACAAGTAAATTATCTAAAAAAATTAGTTAAATATTTTTTTTTCTTAAGCTTATCATTTCGAAACTCCCCATCTTCATTTTGTTGGCGGATAGTTTTTATGACCATTTTTACATATCTTTTTCTTATAAAAAAAATTCGGACTGCATATTAGAATAAGGCAAGACTCATTGGACTCATTCGCCATGCAGAAGAATGTCAAATCAAAAGAAAATTTTCATTGATTCCTATTAACTGACATGTTGTAATACAAGGCGTTGTATGGAAAATAATCAAGAAGAAGCAATGGGATAACAACACCTGGTACACTGGAAGAAATGGTGCTAGTAAAATCAACAAATCTGTTAGCTTGTTCTTGACTTAACAGAGATTCGATGAAATTGATCGAATTACGGTTAATTCGACCGAGTTCTTTGTCAAGCGAACAAATTAGTTTAGTCATTTCAACAGAAGAGAAATTGTCGCTCTTAAGTTAACAGAATTCTGTAAAGTTGACAGATTCTTAATCAATCTAACTGATTTTTCTGTTAACACAACTGATCTTACAGGTAATTTCAACAGCGAACAACAGTCAATGCATGATCAAATTTCAAAGAGAGTTTTACGCTCACTGCGCTCTCTACCTTGTACTTATGACGATGGTGCCACTTGTTAAAAAAAAAACACCAAAATAAGAAAACCACTAAATCGAAAAAACACACAAAATGGGAAAACAACAAAAAACTAGTTTTTCAGAAACCAATACAAAACGACAAACCCTTTTTTGAATTTACTGTGCAAAAAATTATGAGGAACCGGGACACCTGTTTATCGGGCACAATTTTGCAACTTCACCTCCAAGCGAAATGCGAAATGTAAAATGCAAAATTTCGCCCCCTTGTTGCAAAAGTTTTGTTTGAACGAACAGGGTTTTTCCAAAGTTAGCAACATTTTGTTAAAGTTTTTACGAATTTTCGCTCACGCGAACGTATCTAATAAGATAATAAAAGACATCCTTTTTAATGTATGTTTGTTTAATGGTGTGTTCAGTTTATACTTATATTTAAGAATTCATGAGCTTAACAATTCTTGTTAAAAATTCTTGCTTGAAAATTCAATTATTATGTTTTCTAAGAGAAACTGAAAAGAATGAAACATTTACTGGCATATTGCTATGGAACTATTTCGAAAACCGCCAACGTAATCATCATCAGGCAATTTTGTAATGTTGTTTAATGTTGATGTTTCCGACAGCATAAAAGTTTGAGCTGTTTTGGAATCGTTTCAAAATAAAGTGTTACAAGAATTAAACTTGCCGAATTACATGTATAGTTACTTCAGTGGTGAATTACCTTCCTGCGATTTGATTCTTTACTTTTCTATAACTAAAAAGTTCTCTATTTAAAATGTTTTGTCAAACATTTATACTAAAAGTTTTGTTCGAAACAATCAAGTGTGGCAACTACATGCGGGAGAAGAAATTGAGAATGAGCTGAGCTGCAACTGAAAGAATTGCGAATCGGTTTTGTAACTTCTATTTTCATTTATATTTACAAAGCGAAGTTCAAAACTATAAACTAAATAAATTATAAAATATAAAATTTGGTGAAAGTGTGTTTAATAAAACAAAATAATAAATTGCATAATCTGGCGAAAACGAAAAACACGTAAAACTCCTTTTCGTCACTTAATATATTTTTTATTGTATTATAAAAACAATAATACTTTCCAATACAAAATTGTTTCGGCACTCGCGTGGTGCCATCCTCAGTTGGTAGTATTCAACTAAACATTGTCTAATACATATATCGCAGAATAAGTCCATAAATATTAAAAATATGCAAACATAATTTACTAAATACAGTAGCTACATATAACAAAAGTAATGAGAAAATGTGCAATGATACAAAATACATTTCGACCAATAATTGCCGGTTATACTTCCCCTACATCTAATATAGCCAGATGGCTGAGCAATTATTTTAATAGTCTCAAAAGCTTTGATGAATTTTCCATAAAGGATTCTTTGGAATTAGTATCGAAAATAAAAGATGTACGCCTGAGCTCAAATGAATGCTTTGCGTCATTCGATATATCCTCGTATTTCTCCAGCGTGCCGAAGAAAGGAGCCTTGGATGCGCTACTTGCTTGGCTCGATAGGCAAAACATTAATCCCTCGGTCGCTGGTGCTTTATTTGAACTAACCGTTTTATGCGTGAACCAGTCATTTTTCCAGTTTAGAGGCCAATTCTTCGAGCAAACCGATGGCTTACCGATGGGATTAAATATAAGCCCCTTCTAATGCAACCTTTTTATGAACACTATCGAAGAACAATTAATCCAGAGCTCACTTTTCCCACGGGTATATTTTCGATATGTAAATGATTGCGTGGTCGTTATTGAGAAGGAATAACTAGAAAACACGCTTAACTTGTTTAATTCAATAAATAATGCTATACAGTTTACATATGAAACTGAAGAGGATAATGTACTACCTTTCCTTGATCTCAAACTTATACACAATATCGACGGATTTATCGAATTAGATATTTATCGAAAACCCACATCCACTGAGCATTTCATTCCAATTGAATCAAACCACCACTACTGCCACAAATTGGCAGCTTTTAATTCTATGGCTCATCGCCTTGTAAATGTACCGCTCAGCTGCAGCGCATTTAAAAGAGAAAAAGAGAAGATAATAAGTATAGCTGAAACGAATGGGTACTGCCCTAACATCATCATACAGCTAATTAAGAGGCACCAAATAAAAAAGAAAAGAAGAGAATGCACCTCGTTTTTCGATACAGTGGGCAAAAATGGTGGCAACGCTATTTGTAGTATCGCGTACGATGCACATTATTTCAACAATATTAAAAAAGTTTTCAATAAAGCACACCTTAAGGTTGTTCCAAAAACAAAGACAAAGCTGAAATCTTTGCTTAAATCGACGAAGGACAAGTGTGACAGTTTAGATAAGCCGGGGGTTTATTCGATCACATGCTCACAAATCAATAACGACGGAGATGTATGTGGCGCAAAATACATAGGCCAGTCGACTCGCACTGTACGTATCAGGATGAACGAACATTTGAAGTACATTAAAAATATTGAACCGAAAAGTGGAATTGCGGAGCACGCTTTATTGAACGAGCACGTATTGAGTGAGGATGACTGTAAAGTGATTAAATCGGAATATAATATCAATAGATTAAATATTTTAGAATCATTACATATTTATGTAAACAAAAATGTCGCGGTGAATCGGGATATTGGCCCACTGTACTCTACTCTTTTTTCAGCCATACAGTAAACTTATGATTTGCTTGCTATTGTTATTGTTCTTGTCATTGCACATTTTCTCATTACTTTTGTTATATGTAGCTACTGTATTTAGTAAATTATATTTACATATTTTTAATATTTATGGACTTATTCTGCGATATATGTATTAGACAATGTTTAGTTGAACACTACCAACTGAGGATGGCACCACGCGAGTGCCGAAACAATTTTGTATTGGAAAGTATTATTGTTTTTATAATACAATAAAAAATATATTAAGTGACGAAAAGGAGTTTTACGTGTTTTTCGTTTTCGCCAGATATTTGCGTCGCTTAGCACTCAAAACAAACATATAATAGAGTGTATAATGTTTAATATGTGCCAGCATATTTGATGTGCGCCCAATTGAATTTCGGCTAGTAAGTGCCACTGTTGTGTGATGGTAGCGTGCTCCGCCTACCACACCCTATGCCCTGGGTTCACACCCCGGGCCAAGCAACATCAAAATTTTAGAAATAAGTTTTTCAATTAGAGGAAAATTTTTCTAAGCGGAGTCGCCCCTCGGCAGTGTTTGGCAAGCAGTCCGAGTGTATTTCTGCATGAAAAGCTCTCAGTGAAGACTCATCTGCCTCGCAGATGCCGTTTGGAGTCGGCATAAAACAAGTAGGTCCCGTACCGCCAATTTGTACGAAAAATCAAAAAGGAGCACGACGCAAATTGGAAGGTCGGCCTAAAATCTCTTTTCGTACAAAGCTGGCGCAATAACTTTTTTTGTTCATTTGACTACTAAAATGTTCAATTACGAATCAACGATTTGTGCGCAGTTGATTCAACATCTTGGTGCGATAGATAAAAATTGATAGAAATTTCGGTTGAAATTACCCATATTTCGGTTGATTTTACTAGTATTTTTCTTTTAGTGTACTGAATTCGCCTTGGAATAAGGTAAAATATCCTAAGTTTATTGACAAAACAATTGCCAAAAGCAGAAATTGTGTTTAGGGTTTTAAGATAAATATTTTATAGCACTAAATTTCAATAATCTACAAAACTGAATACTCAGAAAAATTCTAGCGAAAATTTTATTGATAGTTCGTGTTTCGGATTTGAGTTTTAGCAAATGTTGCGTAAGATGTCGCAGATTAGTTTTTTAATGATTTTATGATATATTTGTACATGTTTTTATAACAAAACAGCGCAGACTATTTTGCTTAAGCAAAACTATTTGAAAACTTCAAAAAGTGCTTGTGCCAATACTCTTTTCTGCGAGTGTTGCCATTTTTGAGTTATGAAAAACGATATCTCCAGAAGTTATGTCTTGAACATTGTTAGACCCTGATGAAAAACGCACTGTATGGTATATATAAATACATACTGAACATTCTAGATAGAAAACGAAATTTGTTAGTGAGAACTTTTTATGGGTTCGTACTACAGTATTTCACTGCAGGACATACATACATAAAACAGAAAAGCCTAAGTGTATTTTGTTAAAGCACCAATAACTACTTAAAACGTCAACAACAAAACTAAGATTTCAACTACAAAAAATATATAAGAAAGAAAAAAAGAAAATTTTAAAGCAACTGCTGCAACTGCTTGCTATTTAGATAAAATTGTATTTCAAAAGTGACAGCTGAAATGATTTATCACTAACGCCCGTTCGAATGTCCCACTAAATACATATGCATGATACCACGCTTCCACAATTCACTATTACAGCAGAGCCCAAAAGTTTGCTCGTCGCAGCACTCAGTGGCAACGTCACAAGCGACACTTTGCTCGCTAATGCTAATGCGCCAGCTTGTGTTTGTTGTAATGTTGTCTACGACAGTTTTGTTGTTGCCGCCTTTCACTGATATAAGAATGTAATTTCAATAGCTATGGTCTCAAAAGCTCGCCTGTTTGAACACACTGTGTCTATCCCACTGCTTGTCTATCTACTTAACTAACTGTAACTGTCCGCTAGTTTTTTGTTTTTGGTTTGTCCATTGCTATACTTGTACAAAGCGTCTATCATTTCTATTGCTATTACCGTTTGTACACACTTCTCCCACCCGCTGAAATGTGTTCTTTGTGTTCCCGCGGATAGCGAAGTATGGAAGAAATTTTACTGTGACGGAGTGAATGTCTTTGTTTGTCTGTGGGTGTATGTGTGTGTATGTGTGTGTTTATGAGCCCCATCTATTATAGCATCATAGCCTTACACTGCCTCAAATTCCATCTTCACCTTTTGCCGCTCCTATCATGTATTTTATGTTGTAATTTTTCCTTTTGCTCTAAAATTGCTGTTATCAAACTTTTTAGCGCAAGTGTTCTACGACTCGCCGTCGCCGCTCTGCTTTAACCTAGAATACTGCATCAAAATGCGCGACCGTCAAATGCTTTCCCAAGCATCTAAAGAATTTTGTCCGAAGCAAGCGCTGTAAGAAAAAAATTTAAATTGCTTTTTTGTCAGCATTACTTTTGTTAGTATTTGGTGGAGTTTCATGAAAGTCACAGCCATTTGTTGATGCTGAGAGCCACATTAGAAGCGTTGAGAAAACAAAAACATAAATGAAAAGAGAATCCAACTCAACAACGAATAATCAAATTTTCTCAAATTTTTTATTTGATTAAAGAAAACACTGAAATAAATTTATTTTAAACTAGAATACCCGGCAGACGTTGTCCTGCCCTAAATTTGGCCTATATGCATACATTTTAATAAGCTTTTTCCTTCTGAATCTGCCCTCCCCCCTCTTCACTTTTTCTCAATCCTTTTATTCACTCCTCCCTCCATCTCTTTCGCTTCATCTATCTCCATCTTCATCTCTCATTTTGATTTTGATTTTCACGAGTCGGCCAGAGTCATATCTGTGTGACTAATATTAGAATATTTTCACTAACACATCGAAAGTGACTCTTGACCCTGAATCACTGTGTGTAGACCTTAAAATATTTTCTAATTTTGGAAAAAACGATTCATTAATTTGAGGGAACATTTTTTTCAACTTTTCTAATCAATAATATTTAAATTTAAAGAACTTTCAGCTTATTCGCATGCTCATATTTTATCGCTCAGTACTTTTTTTTTCAATTGATGAAGTCTTTTTTTAAGTGATAACTCATCAAGGCATTTTCTAAGCCACCAAGCACACTTATTTTTTTTTAGATCATAACCTCTTGACCAAAATTGTTTAGTATTTGATCATATATTTAGGTCTAAGGATTATGAAAAAGTGGACAGTAGCAGCCTTTCCTTCCTGCCGCGAAATATTTTTGAAATTTTTTGGGATTTCTGGTTGTCTACTTCGTTTCCTTGCAGTTCTTTGAAGTTATGTTTTGGGAGCATTTGGGGACCAATATCTTACAACTTCAGGATTCTTTGTTTCCATCCAGATAAGTCAATCGAAAAAGTCGATAGCATGCTCAACCATAAATCCGTTAGCCTATCCGTCAGAAGCCCCATCGTCATATATTTTTTGCATATATGAAAATAAGAAATACTCGTATATATATAAGAAAGTTGGCCCGGTTACCAGCCCATTTTTGTGAGGAGCTACATGGCTGTCTCCTGATCGAAATACTCGCAATCAGATCGATCACGTTGTGATAGACGGACGGCATGCCTCCAGTGTTTTAGATGTGCGCACGATCCGAGCACCTAACATCGATTCGGACCATTATCTCGTTGCAGCCAAAATACGCACTCGCCTCAACGCGGCTAAAAACAAGGAACAAAAAACACAAGGAAAGCTAGACGTCGAAAAGCTTCAATCACAACAGACTGCCAATGATTTCACAACTCGACTCTCACACCTGCTCTCTGAGGGCACAACTCATCCTGAAGGAATACAGGAGCAGTGGGAGCATATCTCCAAAGCACTTCGTACTGCCGCCGAGGAAAAAATTGGTTACCGGCGGCCACGAAAAAACAACTGGTATGATGAAGAATGCCGCGTTGCAACCGAAAGAAAAGACGCTGCCTACAGGGCTACGTTAAAAGCGAGCGCGACAAGATGAGTGTGTGAACGCTATCGTGGGTTGAAAAAGGAAGCGAGACGCCTTTTCAGGAAGAAAAAAGCAGAAGCAGAAAGGCGTGCGTGCGAGGATCTTGAGCTGCTAGCCACCAGGAATAACGCCCGAAAATTTTACCAAAAAATACGGTGGCAGACGGAAGGTTTTAAGACCGGGGCAAACTCCTGTAGGAACGAAAACGGCGACCTTGTAACTGATGTCCAGAGAGTGCTTAGATTATGGAGGGAACATTTCTCTGCTCTCCTAAATGGAGACAGCAATTTACCGCGCAGAGATGAAGAGCCCGATCCCGCAATCGATGATTATGGAATATATGTCCCCCCGCCCGATTATGACGAAGTTAGAATAGCAATAACCAGATTGAAAAACAACAAGGCCGTGGGCGCTGATGGATTGCCTGCGGAGCTATTCAAGTTCGGCGGCGAGGAGTTGGTAAGGCGCATGCAGCAGCTTCTTAGCAAAATATGGGCGGACGAAAGCATGCCCGACGGTTGGAATCTAAGTGTTCTTTGCCCAGTCCACAAGAAGGGGGATACTGCAAAATGCACCAACTATCGTGGAATCAGCCTTCTTAATATCGCATATAAGGTCCTTTCAAGTGTATTGTGCGAAAGATTGAAGCCCACCGTGATTGGATCTTATCAGTGCGGCTTCAAACCTGGTAAATCTACCATCGACCAGATTTTCACAATGCGCCAAATCTTGGAAAAAACCGTGAAAAGAGAATAGACGCACATCACCTCTTCGTCGATTTTAAAGCCGCCTTCGACAGCACGAAAAGGAGCTGCCTATATGCCGCTATGTCTGAATTTGGTTTCTCCGCAAAACTTATACGGCTGTGCAAAATGACGTCGAGCAACACCATCAGCTCAGTCAGAATTGGGAAGGACCTCTCCGAGCCGTTCGAAACTAAACGAGGTTTCAGACAGGGCGACCCCCTATCATGCGATTTCTTTAATTTGATGCTGGAGAAAATTATACTAGCTGCAGAACTTAACCGCACTGGAACAATATACTATAAAAGCGTGCAATTACTGGCATATGCTGATGACATTGATATCATCGGCCTAAACACCCGCGCTGTTAGTTCTGCTTACTCCAAGCTGGAAAAAGAAGCGCTAAAGATGGGTTTGATGGTGAATGAGGGCAAAACGAAGTACCTGCTGTCATCGAGCAAAGAGTCAGCGCATATGCGCCTTGGCAACCACGCTACTGTTGGCAGCCATAATTTCGAAATAGTAAAAGACTTCGTTTATTTGGGAACCAGCATCAACACTAGCAACAACATCAGCACTGAAATCCAGCGAAGAATCAATCTTGCCAATAAATGCTACTTTGGACTAGGTAGGCAATTGAAAAGTAAAGTCCTCTCTCGGCGAACAAAAATCATAATCTACAAGTCACTTATCGTACCCGTCCTGCTATATGGGGCAGAAGCATGGACCATGACAACAGCAGATGAAGTGGCTTTGGGAGTGTTCGAGAGAAAAGTTCTTCGAAAGATTTATGGACCTCTACGCGTTGGCGATGGCGAGTACCGAAGAAGATTTAATGATGAGCTGTACGAGCTATACGCAGACATCAACATAGTCCAGCGAATTAAAACGCAGCGGCTGCGCTGGCTAGGCCATGTTATGCGAATGAAAGACGATGCTCCGGCCAAAAAAGTGTTCCTATCGGAACCCGCCTATGTAGGCAGAGGTAGAGGGCGGCCCCCACTCCGTTGGAAGGACCAGGTGGAAAACGATTTAAACTCCCTTGGTGTGACCAATTGGCGCCGGTTGGCGGAGCGAAGGAGCGACTGGCGCGCCTTGTTGGACGGCCATAACCGTTTAGACGGTTAAGCGCCAATTAAGTAAGTAAGTAAGTATATAAAACAATTATCCTAGGAGTGGGAGTGGTTGTCCAAGGATTTTTTCCCTGGAGCAGGTTACCTTCGAAAAGGGAAGATGCGCGCCAAATTTCCTCACCTTACCCTAAACTGATCTGGACGTATCGCTAAATAAATTTTAATTCAAGCTTCATTTCTTTCATACATGTGCATTAACCTGGGTGGATTTGTATAGAGGAAAGTTAACCGATATCGCGTTATCGATCCTTCGATAGGATTTGTGCTCAGGAAAGTTCCACTACGCCTACCCAAAAAAATAATATTCGAGCCCGCGAAATGTTTTTTTTTTATTTTTTTAAAAAACTGTTATCGCCAACGTTTTTAGCGGACATTTTTGGGTCGGACAGGGTATACATATGAAAATTTTTTTTATAAGGTCATGAAAAAAACCTTAAAAATCAAAAAGAAAAAACAAACAAAAAAAATTTCGCAGGCTCGAATATTATTTTTTTGGGTATGCGTAGGGAACTTTTTTTTCCTGAGCCCAAATCCTATCGAAAATCTGTTAATAAATCGTCACAGTCTAATGTCATACCTAAATAACTCATGTTGTAAATGAAATTTTCTATTCTAAAACCTAATTTGCTTAGTTGTAACATGCAAACACTTATACAGACATACTCTATCAGTTATTACCAGCTTTATAGCTTTTTTTTTTTTTTTATAGCTTTTTTTTTAATTTTTTTTAGTTTTCTGTACTTTTTTGTTATTATTGCAGCTGTTGCTTTTTGTAATTTTTATCTTTTTTCAATGCGGTAAAATGATTTAAGAGCGTTGAAAAATTCATATCAAAATACAAAGCGAAAAATATAACAAAGCGTAACTGTAATGAAACAATAATGTGAATGAAAAACGAAAACTTTAACAGACTAACTAAAAAAGAATGAACTAAATAAAAAAAAGCTTTCAAAACAAAAATTGTTTTATTTGTAAAAACTGTAATATATCCGCATGCAAACATTCACTTGTACATACATATATACATTTGTAGATCTTTATAGTAAAAACGTAAACAACTGAATGCAAATTGTTTGTTTAGTAAAGTTTATTACATTTTCATTACACTGATTTGTGGTAGAGAATGTAATATTTTAAGCGATAGCACTCTTTGTACGAATTGTATATATATTTTGCCCAGTGATAGTTGGGTTGGCAATGTGTGCAAGTTTTCTTTGTTTTACATAATTTTAGTTTGCCTAATTTAATTTCTTTAGTTTGAATTAATTGGTAGTGCAAATTATTGCTTTATATATGTTTTTGCTTGTTTAACCTATCTCAAAATGTATGTATATTCTAATTTGTTCCATAGCTCAGCTGCCAATTCGAGAATGCCCTATATCCGAATATTTTCCAAAAAATCCCCAGGCTTGTTTCAAAACCTACCTAAAACAGTATTATGGAGAAGAACGGCCTATCGGTTATTTTTTTTTTTATAAACACCCTAACCAACGTCAAAATGTATGGAATTCATGCTCAGATATGGCTTTTTGAAACAAATTCTGATATAGAACAATCTTCAGTCGAACTCTCCTACCTACATCAGAATTTGTTTCAGAAACGACCCTTCTCAAAATTCAGTTGAAAAACGTCTTATCTAGCAACTTTTTTCTCAAGTGCCCTAGGAAACATCAAAATGTATCGAATTAATGGTCATATATGGCGCTTTTTAAACAAATTCTGAGATAGATAATATTTGAAGCAAGTTCCAAAATAGGGCGTTTTTCAAAAGATTACTGAGATTCGTCATTTTCAAAACAGCAGCCCAGTTAGGGTGATATTCCATTGAACAGCCGATTAACAATACGTATTAGTACTCCTAAATTAATAGCAATAAATCCACCTTATCCAACTATAAATTTCCAGCTCAGATTAGACCTAGCCATTCTCCGCTACCCAAATTTGGGGGTTGGAATGTGTCGACGCTAGTCTTCTCTAGGATCTGGCACATCGTGAAGATGTGGCCGATAGTAAACCTACCAGGTCTGAAGCCGCATTGATAAGATCCACTCATCTCGTTGACTATGGGCTATAGTTTTTCAAACAGGATGCTAGATAGGGCCTTATACGCGATATTAAACAGGCAAATTCCGCGGTTATGGGCACATTTTGCGGGGTTGTCTTTCTTGTACATTGGGCAGAGCACACTAAAACTTCAATCTGAAAGTTTGAGCTCATCGCACTCACCCCGTTCTGCCACACATTTTTTTTTTCTAAAAGACGCGTTTCTTCCTACTTTATATCGCAATAACGTTCCAATATACCGGCCATTGCCGCGCCCGCACCCAGCGGGACCCTATAGGCACCTTTTTCGATTTTAATAGATTTCAAAATTTCGGGGCTACCAAGAAATGAACCCAACTCTTTTTGGGCGTATTTTATACCTATCGCTTGAACATTTGTAAAAAGTGATTTATTGGATTATAACGTAAATTGACATCTACAACAAAAAAAAAAAAACAAAATTGGTTGGACTGTCTGATGTCCAAGCAGATTACTTCCTAGTTGTCATCAAGGAGCCATTTGCTTTATTTGATGAACCTAAGTAGGAGTGAAAGATCAGTCCTGGACACCGATAGAGAAAGTGATGAATTCACTGCTCTTCCTTATCATCCTGACAGTTTCTGCGGAGGGAGCTTATTGGTATGTGCCACCGTAGGAACATTGGTATAATAGCGCAATGACTTGTCATAACTCCCGTAAGTATTCTCACTGCACATTGGTTAGCTTGAAAATGAAGTTAGTTGCCTTCCTATCCAAAAATTACCATAACATGACATAAGACCTCGCAATCATTCCGGCTGGTGCACAGCAAGTCCGTTCCCCTAATCTTATAATTTCCGATTTTCCTCAGGAGATAACCTAGCGATATTGAGCTGGGCTATCCGCCTCGAAGTTGTTCATTTCGGAACCTTTCCTGGCCATCTCATCTGCAAATTCGTTCCCGTCAATATCGCTCTGTCCTGGGACCCAGCAAAGTGAGACATTTAGGTGTCTTATGAACGCCAGCGATGCTCGACACTTCTGCACGATATCCGAATTTATCAATTCTAATGTCTTTAAGGCGTCCTGCCTGTGGACATAATAAATAGCACTAAATATAAAATCAAGATTTCAGCGACGGCAAAAACACCCACCAGCTTTCTGATCAAATCAGACGAAATACGGGCGCAGAAAATAATAAAATTTTTATGAAAACAAAATACTTGCACGTGTACATACATACATACACAAAAACAATTGCATATGTAAAACCGTTATCTTAATAAATTAATTAATTTGGTTATACTTCATTGGAGCTCATCGCCAAAATAAAACAAGTAAGGACGGGACTGTCTTCGGCTGTGCCGAAGACTTCATACCTTTCATGAATGTGGCTGAACAATAATCTTATCCCATTCGTAATCTCCAAATAATGCGCTGTATAAGATAAGAAATATATAGTGAACAGATGTACATACCTAAACGATTTTAAGATAAATATAAAAAAATGCAAAAAACCTTGAAAAGAACCCTCTGAACGATCTGTTGTATGGGATATATATTATATATAGGTCCGATCGAAATGATTTTTACAGGAAATCTTCTATGATATATTAGAATATATAGCACCAAGTTTCATGTTTTTAAATTGGAAACTAAGGGAGAAATGCCAAAAATCTTTCTATCTGAACGATCGGTTGCATGGGATATTACTATATATAGCTCCGATCAAAGTGATTTTTTCAGGATATCTTCTATGATATATTAGAATATATATCACCGAGTTTCACGTTTATACTTTATAAATTGCGGCAGGAATGACCAAAAGCGTCTTATCTGAACGTTCGGTTGTATGGGAGATATATGTTATTTATAGTGGTCCGATCCTACCGGATCCGACAAATGTCTAATATAATACAAAAATACATACTTGTGCCAAATTTCATTGAGATATCTCAAAATTTGAGGGACTAGTTTGCGTTCAAACAGACAGACGGACGGACGGACAGACGGACATGGCTATATCAACTCAGTTCTTCGCCCTGATCAATTCGGTATACTTAGTGGTGAGTCTATCTTCTGTATTTCTCAACGTTACAAACATCGGACCAAAGTTAATACACCATTTCATGTTCATGAAAGGTATAAAAAAATGCAAGCTATGTAGACGAGGATATTTAGTTGTCTTTTCCCCTCGCCCCCTTACCAGGTTACGCTTACTTATTTATTATTTGATGAATAAAATAAAGTGGCACCTAAATTATTTCACAAAAGGGTGTCCCGCGCCGGTGCATCTGTACAATCACAAAATATGCTGTGCGATGCTGCGGAAATTGACGAAGAAGAATTATCAATTCGATTTTTCTCAGCAGCTTTTCAATTATATTTCTCTTAGATAAATTCGCTTTTGTTTGCAATGAGTTGCTATTGATAAATTCGCCGTTTTCGCTTTAAAAATAAATTTACGATATAAAGCCTGCGCTGAGTAAAAGAGTTTACGCTATTTAGCCACTCATATGCCCGCTGCTTTTGAAAATGTGTGTGTGTGGGAATGAGCTTTTGAGTTTTGAGTAAATGAGTACATATGAATGCTTGAGGGGAAATGTTTGTTATTGAATAAACAAATTTAGAGTGAGAGATAAATTCGCCGTAGGCTCTCTTTTGTATGAATACATTATTTGAGTTGAGCGAATTATGAACGAACACCACCATTAAACAGCGGCATCACACACACACACTAAGTTAAACACACACGCACACATTTCACCGTCACTCAAGATTGATATATGGCGTATGCGCTCCAATGCCCTGCCCAACGGCCCGCGGTCTTAACGGCGACGGCAAAAAGCCATGTGCTAGCTGTGTAGAAGTTGTCGCCGCCATTACAGCGACACGCTGGCTGATTTTAAAGCGCGTCACATAAACATACATTTATACAAATTCTAAATGTTCAAAATTCGACGAAATGAATAGCAAGTATTCAAAAAATTATTAAGATTTATGTGCGAAAAATGTTGGAACACTAAAGACTGTTTGTTATTTTTTTTGGTAGAAATGTTTATGTTGTTGTTTTTTTTAGGTAGGAATGCGGTGAGCACACCGGTGAAGTCTATTAATTTATTCAAAAAAATCCAAAAATAAATTTTAATATTTTTTATGTGCAAGACCAGAGGCTTTTATACAGATCTGTACGTAGATATGCCTTGGGTAATGAGTTTAGCATTTTAAACGTCATTCAGTCAGCCACAAAGTTACTCCGTCCGTCATTCTGTCAATTGGGCAGCGAAGTTAACAACGCTACTTATTGTTGTTGCAAATGTGAAATGTACGGTTCTGCCGCATATTGTGGCATGTGTGTAAAATATTAGTAGCGCGTCGGTGGCAACTCATCAAGTGTCACAATTTGTTGATTTTTAATGATTTTTATGGTGATCTTTTTTTTGGAAATAGGAAACCGACTACAATGGGAATATGTATACATTTATGTATATGTAGATACTTATACGTATGCACTAGCTTATAATAATAGGTACAATAAAAAGTATGACATTAAATGTCTGACTTTACTTAGAAGTATGTATGTCTACTATATACACATATGTACATATATACATATGTATATTATACATAATATGTATAACTGTTTGTTTATTTGGGTGATACAACATGTGTCAGGGGGAAATTAAAAAATTGTATGCATTCAGTAGTTGAGTTTTATAAGAGCGCTAAACGAGCTGTGGCAATTAAGTTTCGCAGCCTCTCCAAAACGACGGCCTCCGCAAAAAAATACGCATAAATACAAAACAAACGCGATATACACTTCAACTTTGAATTCTAACTAAAAGGAAGATCCCTCTCTTAGACAGATGATAACGAATGAAAACGCTTTGTCAGTTTTTAAACTATAACTAAATTCCCGACCCTTAATTGCCACACCTCGTATATATCCAGCTCTAAACCCAAATTTCACTAACAAAAAAACAAGTAAAGGTATCTAAGTTCGTATGCAACCGAATATTATATACTCAGCGTGAGCTTCCATTGCACATTTAATTTCAGATAAATTAATTTTCTATATAACACGTCACACCGCCCGTTTAAAAAGAATGTCTCACCATTTCCTATTACAATAAAACTTGATAAGTGAAATATCATTGATTCAAAACTATTTTTAGCTAAGTTATAGCTTATTATTCTAGTCTATGAACCTTTTAAATTTGTTTTGTATCTAAGTAGCCGTGGTCTTTAACCGATCCCGTCCATTTTTACTAGAAATATTTTCTGCATAGAAAATTGCTTAGTCCTAAAAGGGGTGATGCCACACCCAATTTCAAAAATTTTATTTTCTAATTTAATGTTATAATTCAATTAAGAAAGTAAAATTCTATTGGTACAAAGCTATTTTTCGCTAAAATATAGCTTATTATTTTCGTCTACGACTCTTTTAAAAATCTCTTATATAAAAGTGGGCGAGGTCTTTAACCAATCTCGTCCATTTTTTCTAGAAATATTTCCTGCTATAGGGAAAATTTGTGTACCCGATTTTATTAAGATCCGTTAATTTTTCTTCGAGTTATGGCTCCGGAAATATAGAAAATTGCTTAATCATAAAAGGGGTGGTGCCACGCCGAGTTTTTAAAATTTGAAGTTTTTCCTATTTATTGTTATAAATCCACTTGGGAAATGAAATACCATTTTATTCGTCAACAACCCTTTTAAAAATCTTTTATATAAAAGTGGGCGTGGTCCTTAATCGATTTAGTTAATTTTTCTTCATAGTATTCCTTATAGTAAAGGCAACCTCTCTGCCGAATTTTTTTACGATAGCTTCAACGATTTTTGATTTATGATTAATAATATTTGTAAAATTGATTTTATTGCAAGTGGGCGGTGCCACGCCCATTTAAAAATTTTTTTTTAAATTTTTATCAAGAGTCTCAACATCAGTCCACACGTCAAATTTCAACATTCTATTATTTACTAAATAATCAGGTTTTTTGTGTTTTCCAAAATGATATATATATAAAAAGTGGGCGTGGTTATCATCCGATTTCGCTCATTTTCAATACCAATCTATTTTGGGTCCATACCAAATTTGGTGAAGATATCTCAATGTTTACTCAAGTTATCATGTTAACGGACAAACGGACGGACGGACATGGCTCAATCAATTTTTTTCGAGACTGATGATTTTGATATATGGAAGTCTATATCTATCGCGATTCCTTTATACCTATACAACCAACCGTTATCCAATCAAAGCTAAAAAAATAAGCAGGAGGTGATGCTCAGCAGGCCATGACTTAGTTCCAAGTAGCACAATTTAAAGAAAAAATTTGATATTTTATCTACAAGTGGTGCGACAATGCCATCTTTTTTTTCTTGGTATTTTGCCTTTTGGAAACGTGGAGTGGCATGTTGAAGAACTTCTCCTGTAAGATTTTATTTTTGTTGATTACACTTACAGTTGATGTTATGACTCAATATGTAGATTGGCATATTTACCGCGGGTAACCTCTAAGTCCCCTAACCCGCTGGGGCTTTAGATGAGTTTTTTCTGAAGTTTTCCAGAAAAATGAAAATAGGATAAAGTAAAGGAAGTGAGATTAAAAAAAAAAAACAACTTTTTCAGAAATTGAGACCGCTACACCGAAAGAAATTTGATTTTCCAAGTTTTACAATTAACAATTTTTTTTCATGATATATTCTAATGTTTATATATAAAAAAAAAAGAATTAATGATATTATTTGAAATCCTACTTCCTAAAATTGCAATAAATCTTTATTTAAAAAGTAATCACACAACACATTACAAAATAAAAAAAAAACAAGTAAGGAAGGTTAAGTTCAGGTGTAACCGAACATTACATACTCAGTTGAGAGCTATGATGACAACATAAGGGAAAATAACCATGTAGGAAAATGAACCGAGGGAAACCCTGGAATGTGTTTGTATGACATGTGTATCAAATGAAAGGCATTAAAGAGTATTTTATGAGGGAGTGGGCCATAGTTCTATAGGTGGACGCCATTTAGGGATATAGCCATAAAGGTGGATCAGGGTTGACTCTAGAATGCGTTTGTATGATATGTGTATCAAATGAAAGGTGTTAATGAGCATTTTAAAAGGGAGTGGGCCTTCGTTTTATAGGTGTTCGCCTTTTCGAGATATCGCCATAAAGGTGGACCAGGGGTGACTTTAGAATTTGTTTGTATGATATGGGTATCAAATGAAAGGTGTTAATGATTATTTTAAAAGGGCGTGGGGCTTAGTTCTATAGGTGGACCCCTTTTCGAGATATCGCCATAAAGGTGGACCAGGGGTGACTCTAGAATTCGTTTGTGCAATATGGGTGTCAAACGAAAGGAGTTAATGAGTATTTTAAGAGGGATATCAAATGAAAGGTGTTAATGAGTATTTTTAAAAGGGAGTGGGCCTTCGTTTTATAGGTGTTCGCCTTTTCGAGATATCGCCATAAAGGTGGACCAGGGGTGACTTTAGAATTTGTTTGTATGATATGGGTATCAAATGAAAGGTGTTAATGATTATTTTAATAGGGCGTGGGGCTTAGTTCTAAAAGTGGGCCCCTTTTCGAGATATCGCCATAAAGGTGGACCAGGGGTGACCCTAGAATTCGTTTGTGTAATATGGGTATCAAACGAAAGGAGTTAATGAGTATTTTAAGAGGGAGTGGGCCTTAGTTCTATAGGTGGACGCCTTTTCGAGATATCGCCATAAGGATGGACCAGGTGTGACTCTAGAATGCGTTTGTACGATATGGGTATCAAATGAAAGGTGTTAATGAGTATTTTAAAAGGGAGTAATCCTTAGTTCCATAGGTGGACTCCGTTTCGAGATATCGCCATAAAGGTGGGCCAGGGGTGACTCTAGAAAACGTTTGTGCAATATGGGTATCAAACGAAAGCAGTTAATGAGTATTTTAAGAGGGAGTGGGCCTTTCCAGATATCGACCAAAATGTGGACCAGGGTGACCCAGAACATCATCTGTTGGATACCGCTAATTTATTTATATATGTAATACCTGCCAAGATTTTAAGGGTTTTTTATTTCGCCCTGCAGAACGTTTTCATTTTCTTCTACTTACTATGGTAGGTGTCACAACCATTTTATAAAGTTTTTTCTAAAGTTATATTTCGCGTCAATAAAGCAATCCAATTACCTTACCATATTTCATCCCTTTTTTCGTATTTGGTATAGAATTATGGCATTTTTTTCATTTTTCGTAATTTTCGATATCGAAAAAGTGGGCGTGGTCATAGTCGGATTTCGTTCATTTTTCATGCCAAGATAAAGTGAGTTCAGATAAGTACGTGAACTGAGTTTAGTAAAGATATATCGATTTTTGCTCAAGTTATCGTGTTAACGGCCATGCGGAAGGACAGACGGACGACTGTGTATAAAAACTGGGCGTGACATCAACCGATTTCGCCCATTTTCACAGAAAACAGTTAGCGCCATAAAATCTATGCCCCTACCAAATTTCAAAAGGATTGATTAATTTTTGTTCGACTTATGGCGTTAAAAGTATCCTAGACAAATTAAATGAAAAAGGGCGGAGCCACGCCCATTTTTAAATTTTCTTTTATTTTTGTATTTTGTTGCACCATATCATTACTGGAGTTGAATCTTGACATAATTTACTTATATACTGTAAAGATATTAAATTTTTTGTTAAAATTTTACTTTAAAAAAAAATTTTTTTTAAAAGTGGGCGTGGTCCTTCTCCGATTTTGCTAATTTTTATTAAGCGTACATATAGTATTAAGAGTAACGTTCCTGCCAAATTTCATCATGATATCTTCAACGACTGCCAAATTACAGCTTGCAAAAGTTTTAAATTGCCTTCTTTTAAAAGTGGGCGGTGCCACGCCCATTGTCCAAGGTTTTACTAATTTTCTATTTTGCGTCATAAGTTCAACTCATCTACCAAGTTTCGTCGCTTTATCGGTCTTTTGTAATGAATTATCGCACTTTTTCGGTTTTTTGAAATATTCGATATCGAAAAAGTGGGCGTGGTTATAGTCTGATATCGTTCATTTTAAATAGCGATCTGAGATGAGTGCTCAGGAACCTACATACCAAATTTCATCAAGATACCTCAAAATTTACTCAAGTTATCGTGTTAACCGACGGACGGACGGACGGACATGGCTCAATCAAATTTTTTATCGATCCTGATTATTTTGATATATGGAAGTCTATATCTATCTGGATTCCTTTATATATGTACAACCAACCGTTATCCAATCAAACTTAATATACTCTGTGAGCTCTGCTCAACTGAGTATAAAAACAGCGACCACATTCACCAAATCCCTAAAGACGCATAACTAAACATTAATACAAATTTTATAGTTCCATCAACTTGCATTTTATTTATTTATTTTTTCATACAAAGTAAAAAGTCAAACATTTGCCTACTTTCAAAGTACGCATCCAACCACACCACTTTTTTTACATCTCATATATATGTATTTAATATCAGAGTCCCCAACACTGAATGAACTTTCTTAATATGCACGTTTTGTTAATGTTATAGCCACTATAGCGGTTAAGGTGTCATACAAAAAAAAGTTTAATAAGAAATTAAAAAAAAAAACGTAGCTATCAAGCAAATGTTGCTAAAAAGTATCAGCATAAGACTACACACAAGTCGAAATCAACCAACAGACAAAGTCACTTCATTTCACAACGCAAGCTAATAATAATTCATTTTATTAGTTGCAATTGCCATAAAGACAATGGAAATTTCAAAGTACAATTTTTTTAACAGCAGTAACGCCATTATGTAGCTAAGGTGCGTGTAGCCGTCATAACATCCACTCTAAAACGAAAAAAATAGGGAGTTTAGAATTTCACGCTTAGTACCTTTTTGAAATTATAAAAAAAAAAACCAACACAAAATTTTAAATTAGAATTGTGTCAGCACAATGCAGGGCCACAACACATATATTTCTTTGCTGCGCGTGTTCGATTTGTTGAGTGGGTGGCGCGTATTGTCAGCACCCCGCCGGTGGTGTAAATTTGCATTAAATTTTTTTCATAAGTAAATTTTGTTGTTTTTTTTTTCATTTTAAAGTCGCACCTTTGTTTATTATGCAAGCGTAAACTAGTATGCTTAGTTCTTTTTCCTGAGTGGGACATTTTTTTTGTCAAATTGCTTTTGATTGCGCTCTTACACCCAGCCCAACGGCGATAACACGCCCTTAATGACTAATTATCTTTGCCGTAATATATGTTGCAGTGAATATTAGCAATTCCTGTATATGACCTTTAAAAACATCCATCTCAGCCATGGTTTAATTATACAAGGTTACCCATGTAGCGCAATGTCACCCTGTACTTTTCACCTTCCAAACTCCCACATTGCTCCTAAAAACTTAAGGTGTTACTTCTTTTTAAACTCCTTTTAGAATATCGAACAAAAATTTTAAAAACGTATTTTTTTTTAGGGAAAAGTATAAGTTGGGTACACTTATATACTTTTGATAGTTTATTTTGTTCTCATCCGTTAAAAAATAAAATATTTTCCTTGCATTGTCAAAATTTGTTTATATTGTTGTTTTATGTATTAACATTTCGTTTTTTTTTTTTGCAAATCTAAATTTTGCGTCCCCGTCAATAACACGATTACCTCCATGAATTCGTTAATAAAAGATCTTAACGTTTGAAATTAAAGCGAAAATTATAAAATGACGCTCATGTACACTGGCCCCTAAGGATATCGATTCCCGATGAAGATGTGCCATACGAAGAAGAGACCGAAGGCGCCAAATTGTATTTATGGACAAAATGCCAGTATTTATTATTTGAAATTTGTACAATGCTTTGCGCATGTATAGACGACGCTAGCTGAAATAATGCCCAGAGGATGCGGAAGAGTGTATTTAGTATTTAATAGATGTGGGACGTTGAGATGAAGCTGCATAATACTAAGCTTCGCGGTGGACAATGAAAACGTTTTGTCCAAATACAGAAAATCAAATCAGTTATTGAACAAATTCTGTGAAGAATACTGATTGTTGAATGTAGGTGTCTATACGCAGTGGGCTTAGGCGCTACACCGACCAACTTGGCTATTTATGTAACACTTTAGCCGATTATTATGAACTCTTTGGTTTATTTTCTTGTTTCCGTGAAATATACCTATGAAGAAACCAAAAAAACCGTGCTATATACGTGATTGGCATAAACGTGTAAAGTTCTATGGAGACATGAGATTATCATTACCAGTGCAGTCTGTTGGGTGTTCTTTACTGTACACTTAATATAAATAAATAAATTCAATTCTTGTGTTTAAATACAAAACAGTTGTACTTTTGAGTTATAAAAGGAGTTGACCAACGCAATGCAACATTTGCGATCGAGCAATTTCTTCGGCTTTATTGCGTTGGTCCATAAAGAAGTTGCTGTTTATTCATATTCATGTTCATATCTTTATTAAGTCAATGGTAAAAGACCCTACTGACTAGGTTTACAATGTTATTATAAATTAACTTAAAACCAATTAACAGTGAGTTCAAGGAACAGTTGTATTTGCTCGGTAGAAAGACTCAATCAGTAACTTAAACAAATGTCTTGAAATCGTGAAGTCAAGATCCAGATTTCTAGAGATCCGATTAAAATGCAAGTCCTCTAACGACAGGTGCAAAATTAAGATTATTAGATCTCCTAACTTCAATGTAAAATATATTATAAGAACGGAGGGTTCCATTGGGAACATTGAAACAAATTTGTCCAAGAAGAGCCAGCGATAATGTCGAAGATAAACATTTAATTTTGAACAAAACGTCTGGTTTCGAGCGGCAAAATATTTATAGGTAGTTCAACACTGTGCCTCCTGGCTGGCTTTGCAAGTACGATGCTTAGCCCGGGTTTTTCAATGCGAGCTTAAACTCGAGTTAAAGTTGACTAGAATGTAACCTTGCCTTTTTGTTCAATAACATAAAGTTTTGCGAATCATCTCTGCTTAAGCGGCTGAAGTGGTAGGATAAACTCTAGTCTACTTAAACTGGAGTTTAAACTCTCACTGAAAACCCGGGCATTAAATTCATAACCTTCGTCAGATATTATTATAACAATATTAGTAACTTCAATCCATACCGTCTTGTAAAATTTTAATACCTTTTTGAAAACGGGATTAAATTCTTCTCCTTTTTCCTCTCGTTCTTAAAAACAACCATGAGTGCGGAGTGTCACATTTTAAAAAAGGTTACATCCGGAACCTCTTGTAATTGAATCATGATCTCAGCCTCGAGTTTTTACTCAAACTGCATTATTTTTTCGTCGTCTAAAGGTTCTTCGAGCTTTGATGATATACGCGCCTCTTGTTCTTTCATATGTGTTTCCAGTTTTGATTTTAATGTACGTGTCTCCTGGGCCTCCAGTTGAGATATCTTATCTGCTGATATTTGCGCCATTTCTGAGTTACGTCTCTCCAGCTGTGAAGACATTTTCGACGTTTATGCAGCCAATTTAATGTTCAAGTCTGTGTTCGCCATTGTGTCGTATCGCCAACAACGTGAAGGATATACCCTTCAACGTTGATTCCTTCTGGCTTCATGACCTCTCGTAGTCGTGATTGCAGTACGGACTTATTACCTGTAGTATTCAATCTGTGGGTTCCCAACACCTTTTTGGTTGCTTTATATCTTTCTTCAATTTACTAAACTTTGTCATGTCCTTGTGGGCCTCTGAAACTCTGGCATTTATTCAACAGTTCCTTTTTTGACACAATTTGTTGTGAATCTGAAGAATTATCGATTATAGTTTGCCTTCTGTTATCCTTTGAATCATTTAACTGTCAAATAAATATAACTCAAATCTTCCGTATACCAAAATGTTCTTCATTCACAATAACACTATGGTAGTAGAACTTCACAATTGAAATTATTCGCGTATTTCACTTACAATGTTTTAAAATCAAGCTGATTAGTCATCACTTGGACTGCCCCGCTTTCATAGTCTCACTTGCCTCGTTCGCTAATTTCTCCCTAGACTCTAGACTTATTGCGATTAATGAGTAATGTTTTCTGCGCTCCTTGTGGCTATGTTCACGTGTGTGTGTAATGTCGTCAGCACTCTTTATTACTGAGTACTCTCACCTGCCTAGATTGCTGTTGTACAGTATTTATAAGATGATGTATTTGAAGACGTTAACTAAAGATTGCCTAGTAAGAAAGAGGGTGAAGGGACAATGATGAGTCAATACATAAAATTCATTTGAAGGCAAGTACCATCATGTAAATGCTTTGTAGTTTTAATTGAGAAATTTCTTACTTATACTCATCAAGTAGAAATTCACTTTCATAATTTTCATTTCAATCCAAAAGTAGGGCAACCCAAAACATGCAAAAAAGACTGATTTTAGGCGGTAATAAAATGTCTTTAATACCTAAATTTATGCTTAAAAATATGCAACTAGGGTCGTTCTAAGCCGTAAAATACACACAATTAATTTTGATGTCAAAACAGCACTTTGTGGTGTTGTTCTATAAATGCCAAAATAGTGAGAATCGTATCCCCGAGATATGCTGAAAAATGGAATGTAAACTATAATAATGAAATAAAAAAATTGGATGTGCTTCAATTGAACACTGGGTGTTCGGTGTGAAAGGCGGTTCGCGCTACCACTACACCGCTGCGGCATTCTGTTCACATCTGTCAGTACTTAATACAACGAGCAACAGCGTTGAATCCAAAATTAGTTTTGATAACACTCCGAAAAGTGTAATACTGTGCAATTAAACAAAACTTTTTCATATTGGACCATTTTAGTGCTAAATTTGAAAGAACATCAAAATTAGTTCCGATATTACACCGAAAAGTGTTAACACTGCACACAATTTTTCTGTGTGTTTTCAGAACATTAAAATTCTCTATGCGGATGCTGCAATACCTTTTAAATAAAAAATATTTAAAGAATAAAAAGTTGATATTATGTTTTCTTAATTTGAAAGATTTACTATAAACTCTAATTTTAGTTCTTTATTTTGCTTTGTAGTCTATTGATGATTTATATTTTTCTTTTCTCATATTTCAATCACTCTTAATTTTACATTATATAGTTGTCTCTCTTTGAAAATTTCAGGTCGATGGTGTCGGAGAGAATGGTCCTCACCTGCCGATGCTAGAAATGCTGATCCCTCACGACGGTTATACTCCTCAGTCTTCCTCGGCAGTCCTGGTAAGTGGAATATACAAACAAGTTTTCTTAGTATAATTATAATTGTTAACATTTGGGCAATTCACAATAGAGTCAAATTCGTTGTAAAGTGTATTTTTTTATGTTTCCTCAAATTCTTCACATAAAAAAATTTGGTGCAAAAAACTGACCTTGCATTTTTCCTTAATTTTCCTAATTGAGGAAAAGAGTACCTCATTTTTACGAATTTTTTTTTTTTTTGAGTGCATGGACAAAAGTGCGAACTAGATTTACAGAGGGAATAAATACATGGGTGGAAGGACACTGATTGACTTTTAGAGCAAGCAGAAAATTGAAGAGAGAGTAAATGATTTTTTTTTTTTTTGTGCTACAAAAATGATTTCCTCAACAAAGACGTTAGAATTTGTGATGTGATACGTCAAAAACAAAAACATGAAATTATTTATGTATGCATATTTCAATATTGTTTGAAAATGTTGAATGAATGTTGCCTATGAACATCACCTTAGATCGCTAAGTCCAAGGAAATAGGTATGGACACTCTTGGGGAGTAAAACGGCAAAAACAACTTTCAAACAATAAGCAAAGAATGCAATGGCAATTGAATACCGTTGATAACACATGCAAAAAATACATCACAAACCATAAATTCTTCTCTGACCCCCCACCAACAACATACAACATAGATATAATACTCACAATACTAAATGCTAACCGATGTTGATGCCGATGCTGAGGATAATGATGAAAACGTCAGCTATCCAGCCAACAAAAAACTTACTGTTCAGACACAATCATCTAGAAAGCCTCGGGCTAAGCTCAGCTATTCAAAGGCACTCTAACCAAACTATGCAGGCTGCCACATGCCACATGCATAATCCGTAGTACATACAAACGTAGAAAAGTTAACGCATCATCTTGCAGGCTGGAAAAGTTGGTGAACAAAAGAGACAAAAAAAAAAAAAAACGGTGAAGTGATGGAGTTAAAACAGTAAGCGCACTTCTGATGTTACCTTCTAAGGATATATAATACGTTGCTTGTTGTTGCTTATACTATTGTTTTTTTTTTTTTGGTTTGCTATCGAAGCCGGAGGTGCTAGAGCTGTTTTGCAATATGATGGCGCTGGCCACGGCGGGAAATGAGCTTCTCAAACACATTTGCGGTATGCATGTTGTAGATGTTGTAGAACAGTCGATGGAACATGCCCGGCTTCCTAGCTGCTGCACAATCATCGTACTCTGTATATACCAACAACGTTCATAGCTTTGTCTTGCCGGTTTGTTAATAAGTCGGTTGATTGTGTGACTAGCTGACTAGTGCGAAATTGCTGCCACACAACTTACGCGCATGTGGAGTATGCAGACTTACATATTTAGTAGGAATGTGGTGGCAGCGCCAGCTTCCACATGTGGCATGGCATAACCAAGTTAATAAGTAGTAGATGGATCAACGAACGAATGGCGCAACAGTGGAAGATTGAGCGATGCTCGATGAATGGTTGGTCGGCGAAATTGTGTTGAGCGAACTAGCTTAAAGAAATTGTCTCGTATGTGTGGATGTGAGAGGTGGAAGGCAGCTTTATTATAGACATAGATATGTTTGTAGATGTTGTTATAATCAAAGTGTGTGTAAATAAGTGAATTTAAGCAAGTGCGTATGCACAAGTGCTGATAATGACCGTTGGCGCATAGAGAGAACTTGGGTAATGCTGGCTACAGTCGACACCCAGCGAGTTAGCAGGCTGAAATTGCATTGTTCAATGATATTTACGCGCCATATAATGTGAAGTCTAAAGGTGGACGAAGAAATCAAGAGAAGCCACAACCACAACCAAATCAGCAAACAGTCAAGGAGCCAGTCGTGCAACCATGCAGAATGAGCAGCAGCAAAGGGGTAGAAGGTCGCGGCAGAAACTCAGAAGTTAGATGAAGTAACATGTCAAAGCTGCGCAGCAACAAAACTTAGCTGGCTCTAGTACTGCACATTAGGGACAGATGCTATAACCTTTTTCTCGGATATATTTTATCTTTTAGTCTAAAAACGAGGCTATTGAGTCTTTGCTCCCAACAAGAACAAGCACGTTTCAAATTCCCATAGAATACTAACACATTTGGCTTGTTTGCATGGAAGTCTAGAATTTTTCGTTCTGTTAGCTTTGCACTTTTGTTTTGTTTTTATGTTAATAGCGCTTCGCCCCATTAAAAAGGTGTGACGCCTCACGAATTGTCTTCGAAGTCCTCTATCGGGAATCCAAGGAAACTTGCAGTTTCAACAGGGTTGGACTATAGGCATACTGCTGTTAAAGACGCAGGTTCCACAATACAATTGAAAGGATGGTTGGTGTCTTATGGGAACACATCGCATGCAGGGCATGCAATTTACGTCGGAGTTGCTTCTGAACAAATAAGAGTTTAACATGTTACAGTATATAGAACGGAGTTGGGTCAGATTGACTCAGAGGCACTCCAAAATAAAAGTGTTAGTCTTCAAAGGGCCGCTAGGTCTAAGCCACGCCGAGGGCAACATTTAAATTTTCTCTTTTGATGCTAAGCATTTCGATGGTTGCCTTATAACTGCCGGCCGTAAAGGTCCAACTCAGTTTATAAAAACTGACATGTTGGCCCAATAAAAACGTATTTTTTTTCTTCTCATCTTTTTAAGCTGTTTTAGCGCTTCTGTGAGGCTTTTTTTTTTAAACTATGCGCTTTTAAGCTTTATGCTTCCATTTAGAATTTGAATTATTAATCGCACAAGTGCGTTGGTGCGGTGAGCTCTTCACCCCTGACTTAACCACCCGCACATTGGATCAAAGCGTATAATGAAGATAGCGCATCAGTCGTTGACTGCAACTTTGGGTTTCTTGGTATCTCAAGCATCTCAAGTCTTATACCTCAACCATAAAGATTTTTTTTTGTGCTTCACTTTTTTTTAGAGCGTTTGGTGTTGTATGGCTTTTATTTTCCGCTCAATGTGCGTTTCTTTTGGATATGTTTTTGTTGCGTATGGTTGTAACATCATCATTTTGAGCACATTTTGGCTAATATGCAGCAACTATCGATGGTCTGCTTCATTGCCGAATTTAAGCGTCATTGTAAGCCATTATTGATGTCGCTTTTGTCGTTGATGCGACGTTAATGGAAAATGCACACAATGATACCGTTACATATCCACATACGAAATTGACCATAACAACACTTTTATAAAGGCTTGAGTTTACATGTGCCTCTGGTTATAGGCGATATGATGTAATGCAATAACTTGCGAGTTCGAAGGCCAAATGAAGGTTGATATTGCACACATATCGGCAAATATCGACCTACGGAAGGTCGTAGCGTAAACGTTTTAGTGAAGAGAGCTTTCTGTTAAAAACGTTGTATCTCGAGAATTGAAACTTCGTAAAGGACGTAAATCAGTAAACTATATATGTGACCCGGCCTATGAAAAGGTGGCTTATGATTCAAAACAAAAAAAAAAGAAAATTACTAAGGAACTGAAGAAATGCATTGCTTATCTTTAACAGCTGTCTCTCGCAATTCCTTTTTTGAGTCATAAGCCACCTTTTCATAGGCCGGGTCACATATATTAATTTTCCTATAATAAAAACTATGTAAAAATAAATTTCATCCGTAATTTATCAATTTTCAAATCAAATAAAAGATTATTAAATTTATTTGGCCGATATCTCAGATCTAGGTTGAGATATGAAAATGGATGAGCACGCTTTGTGTGAAAAATACCTACAAATATACCAACCTAGAAGAAGATACGCGTAGGCTTGATAGCGTATGAGCTTGAGCGTAGTAGCGTATGTGCGTGTCAGTTAAAGCGTGAAAGCGTATAAGCAAAACGAAGAAACTGTTGAACACGTCATATGTGAAAAATATTAATAGCATTTATACACCCAAATATATTTCAACCTTGAAGTATATAAGCGTAATACCTTAAGCGTAGCAACAACGTGTAAACTCCAACGCAAAAGCATTACTTTTTTTATTTATTTTTTGTTTTTTACGAGGAGAAAGCATCGAAGGTCAGTGTGGGACTTTAACCGCAGTAAACCTCCTACCGTCTGAGTTCCATTTACCCCCGGTACTAGCGTCAAGTATTCCGTCGGGAGGCTGAGCACTAGCGTTCACGATGCTTTACTTTGATAGTCGCACGGCATAGTTTAAGCTGGGACTGGTACCCGCCTGCGTATATGCCGCTTTAATCCCACCCCTGTTTACTACATCAATGTGTTGACACATACTAGATCTACGAATATTTGCATACATACCTTAAACGATGTACATACGGCGCGTGTTGCATGTTTGTTACACGGGTTTGTGCTTATGACTTCCTTATTGCAACTGTTGTAGAGGTTTTGTCTCCAATCCGTAGGTTTGTCGTTATGGTTTCTTTTCTTCCTTCTAGACTGCTTCTGATCACTCGGTTGGAGAGGCCTTGTCTCCAATCCGTGCTTTATTCCTTTATCTGGGCCGTTTTCGAACGGATGAAAAGGCCTTTTCTCCAATCCGCCGCCTGGTTTGCTACTATCTTTCCTATATTCCAGCCTTTACCTATTTTATCATTCTGACACCGCTAATTATACGGAAGCCTTGTATCCAATATGTGCTAAGCTCGATCTCCTGGACCTTTGAAGTTTGATCTCCACCCAAAATTGGACTGTTTAATATTCGCATATGTTATTATGCTTGTGATTGAATCGGTGCAGATATTCGTTGAAGCATCCGTGTCCACTCAGTAATTGTGTGAGGTAGAAATCTACCACGCCGTTCTTTTTCGATATCCATATATTAATATCTGGGATACTTCGGTGTGTCCAGCGTTCCTTTGTTGAGGCATTCTACCTGAGCTGTCAGTTCTGTACGCTTATCTCTCTCGACCCCTCACGTGAGCTTGGATCTGAAGAGTGTTTTAGATTTTCTTCCATTAAAAAAAGTGGCATACTTTGTATGGAGGAAAATCTAAAACACCCTCGGAAAAAAATTGCCGAAAATAAATGTGAATTTTAGGAGATTTAGAATTTGCACATTTTAAGACTAAAATTGTTTGTGCGACAAAACTGCATGCTCAAAGAAATAAGAGAACTTCAAATAAAAATTTAGAAGTTTTTGTAAAATTTTCTGGAATTTTCGAATTTTTTCGAAAAAATTTTAGGTTTACTGTGCATAGTTTCAGTTTTAAAGTTTATGAAAGTTTTTTCTTAAAATATGGAGAATAAAAAAGAAAGATTTAATTGAAATTTGATAAAGATTTCCAATTCAGTTTTTCTGTAGTTTATGCGCTTTCATCAACACTTTAGGCGCCAACAATACCGAATTTACAAGATAATTACATGTTGCAATCAAAAGAACGCTTCAAATTGCAGTCCTTTGGCAGCAGCAACAATCAACCAAGCAACTCATATGCAATTCTATTACAAAAAGATTGTCAAATAATGCTGCTCTGAGTTTTATTAGCGCAAATCTACAAATTGGCAAAAAAAATCATACAAATCAACAACAACACCAAATGAATGCCTCGAGTTCAAATGCGTACCGCTTGCGCCTACTGATTTTCAAGTTCTTGCATTTGCCATAACACGCTTTGTTGCTCTTATTACTTACTATTCATATAGTTTTTCTTCCACTTCAGCACTCTACTGCTGTTGGGCAATTCGGTAAAGTTAATTTGCAAATCATTTTTCCATTGAAAGCCATTTCGAGCGCGACCACAATCAGCAGCACAGCGCACCATGCCAATATTGCTGCGTCCTCAGCCTTTCATGAAACAAACAATAACAACAAACAGTGATCTTGCAGTGCTCTTAAACTTAAATTGTAAAGTAAAATAAAAGTAAAAAAGTGGGTGAGAAATCAAATAAAGGCTTTCAGATCAATACGAAATGTATCCGTAGATTCTTCAGTGTGGTAGAAATGAAGCAAAAACGTAGAAAAAAATTAAAAAAAACAAGTAAGGAAGGCTAAGTTCGGGTGTAACCGAACATAACATACTCAGTTGAGAGCTATGGAGACAAAATAAGGAAAATCAATCTGGGGTAACCCTGGAATGTGGTTGTATAACATGTGTATCAAATGAAAGGTATTAAAGAGTATTTTAAGAGAGAGTAGGCCATAGTTCTATGGATGAACGCCATTTAGGGATATCGCCATAAAGGTAGACCAGGGCTGACTCTAGAATTTGTTTGTACGATATGGGTATCAAATGAAAGGTGTTACTGAGCATTTTAAGAGGGAGTGGGCCTTAGGTCTATCGGTGGACGCCTTTTCGAGATGTCCCCATTAAGGTGGACCAGGGGTGATTCTATAATGTGTTTGTACGATATGGGTATCAAATGAAAGCTGTTAATGAGTATTTTGAAAAGGAGTGATCCTTAGTTCCATAGGTGGACGCCGTTTCGAGATATCGCCATAAAGGTGGACCAGGGGTGTCTCTAGAATGTGTTTGTACGATATGGGAATCAAATGAAAGGTGTTACTGAGCATTTTAAGAGGGAGTGGGCATTAGGTCTATAGGTGGACGCCTTTTCGAGATATCGCCATTAGGGTGGGCCAGGGGTGACTCTAGAATGTTTGTACGGTATGGGTATCAAACGAAAGGTGTTACTGAGCATTTTAAGAGGGAGTGGGCATGAGGTCTATAGGTGGACGCCTTTTCGAGATATCGTCATTAGGGTGGGCCAGGGGTGACTCTAGAATGTGTTTGTACGATATGTGCATCAAACGAAAGGTGTTACTGAGCATTTTAAGAGGGAGTGGGCATTAGGTCTATAGGTGGACGCCCTTTCGAGATATCGCCATTAGGGTGGGCCAGGGGTGACTCTAGAATGTTTGTACGATATGGGTATCAAACGAAAGGTGTTACTGAGCATTTTAAGAGGGAGTGGGCATTAGGTCTATAGGTGGACGCCTTTTCGAGATATCGCCATTAGGGTGGGACAGGGGTGACTCTGGTATGTTTTTGTACGATATGGATATCAAATTAAAGGTATTAATGAGGGTTTTAAAAGCGGGTGGCCCTTAGATGTATATGTGAAGGCGTTCTCGCGATATCGACCAAAATGTGGACCAGGTGATCCAGAAAATCATCTGTCGGGTACTGCTAATTTATTTATATATGCAATACCACTAACAGTATTCCTGCCAAGATTCCAAGGGCTGTTGATTTCGCCTTGTAGAACTTTTTCATTTTCTTCTACTTAATATGGTAGGTGTCACACCCATTTTACAAAGTTTTTTCCAAAGTTATATTTTGCGTCAATAAACCAATCCAGTTACCACGTTTCATCACTTTTTTCGTATTTGGTATAGAATTATGACATTTTTTTCATTTTTCGTAATTTTCGATATCGATAAAGTGGGCGTGGTTATGGTCAGATTTCGCCCATTTTTTATACCAAGAAAAAGTGAGCTCAGGTAAGTACGTGGGCTAAGTTTAGTAAAGATATATCGGATTTTGCTCAAGTTATTGTGTTAATGGCCGAGCGGAAGGACAGACGGTGGACTGTGTATAAAAACTGGGCGTGGCTTCCACCGATTTCGCCCATTTTCACAGAGAACAGTTACCGTCATAGAATCTATGCTCCTACCAAATTTGAGAAGGATTGGTAAATTTTTGTTCGACTTATGGCAATAAAAGTATTCTAGACAAACTAAATGAAAATGGGCGGAGCCACGCCCATTTTGAAATTTTCTTTTATTTTTGTATTTTGTTGCATCATATCATTACTGGAGTTGAATTTTGACTTAATTTACTTATATACAGTAAAGATATTAAATTTTTTGTTAATATTTGAATTTAAAAATTTTTTTTTTTAAAAAGTGGGCGTGATCTTCATCCAATTTTGCTAATTTTTATTTAGCACATATAGAGTAATAGTAGTAACGCTCCTGCGAAATTTCATCATGATATCTTCAACGACTGCCAAATTACAGCTTGCAAAACTTTTAAATTACCTTCTTGTAAAAGTGGGCGGTGCCACGCCCATTGTCCAAAATCTTACTAATTTTCTATTCTGCGTCATAACGTCAACCCATCTACCAAGTTTCGTCGCTTTATCTGTCTTTTGTAATGAGTTATCGCACTTTTTCGGTTTTTCGAAATTTTCGATATCGAAAAAGTGGGCGTGGTTATAGTCCGATATCGTTCATTTTAAATAGCGATCTGAGATGAGTGCTCAGGAACCTACATACCAAATTTCATCAAGATACCTCAAAATTTACTCAAGTTATCGTGTTAACGGACGGACGGACGGACGGACGGACGGACGGACATGGCTCAATCAAATTTTTTTTCGATCCTGATTATTTTGATATATGGAAGTCTATATCTATCTCGATTCCTTTATATATGTACAACCAACCGTTATCCAATCAAACTTAATATACTCTGTGAGCTCTGCTCAACTGAGTATAAAAATATTCAGAAATGCCAAGCTTAGTATGCGCGATATGGAAATTTGGTTGTGGCGGCGATTGGTCATTGTTGTTTTTTTGTTCTTAAATACATTTTTCATGTTTGCTGCGTTTTATTTAACTCGCTCTTTTGTTAGTTAAATTTGAGTTGGCATTACCAAGAAATTGTTGCTGAAAGCCATATTTAACTGAAATGCGGAATTTTGTTTGCAAATGAGTTGGCTTCTTAGAGAAGGAGCGAGTGAGGAACATAGGTGTTGGATGTGTGGACTGTGAAATAAGCCAACTTACTTGATAGGTTTTTTGTGAGCTCATGGCCTTGGCACGGTAATAACCGTAACAGTAATAGCAATCACAATAACAATAGCAACAATAATAAAAAACAAAAATCACAAAAGCATATAATGATTTTCTTTGAAATATACGAGCATATCTCGGCAACAATAACATTACACAAACTTGCTCTTGTGGCAGCGACATTAAGTCTAGGTTAGCGAATACTATTGGTTCATTAGGTTACTGTCGTTGTTGCAATGCAACCTCCCTACATGGCTCTTGATATAAAAGAGATAGTGAGACCCGTGAGCGCGTGAGCGTAAGCTTCCCTATAAAAAAACTTGTTCGCCGTTGAAATGATCAATGAAACCAGTTATTTTAACAGAAAAGTCAGTTAGATTGATTGAGGATCTGTAATTTTTTAAGAATATTGTTGACTTGAGACCAACAGTTTATCTTCTGTCAAATTGCAAATTGTTTCTATATGACATGAGGGGAGGTCTCTCTAGCTACCCCAAACTTTATTAAATTGCCCAATATTTAATGCTAATATAGGTTCAACAAATTTATTACACTTGTATTTTTGAAAATATCACATATTGGGCTACCTTTAGTTTAAGCTAGCCCAACCACAAAACAAAAAATAACACAGGTTTCGCTAGCTCAAACTTAGACAAGCGTTATAGAATAATTAAACCTGTATTAAATTGGATTTAAATATTGTGCAATATAATACGTTTCAGTTTTTAGATTGTGCTATTTTTTTTTTGTGGTTGGACTAGTTTAAATATAAAATTTAATTAAAAAAAAAATGCAATAAATTAAATTAGTATTAAATATTGTGCAATTTACTACGTTTTCGTTTTTTGATTGGGTTTGTTAAGGTTGAGTTAGCTTAAGATAACTCGAAAGGACATTTGGAGTAAGAATGTTGCTATACGCCTAAATATTCCACTTCGGTTAACTCGGAAAGATGTAGATATATTGCAATGATTTCATTGTTTCAAAAATGGGACTGAAGATGGCACAATGTCGAAACTGGCCTGTGTTCAAACCAAATGTCCCAAGGGATGACGGCAAATCTTTTCAGTATAAATCTACCATCGGGTTCTCAACAACATGTGGGGTATTAGGTCTGTAGCTTAATAGAAAGTGTCTCAAATCCATTCTGTTCGTCAACTAATGAAACTTTTCTCCCTGAATCACATGTTAAATTTCAAGTCCCTAGCTCAAGTTCAAGTTACTTAAAAATCGATCCTAATATTTCAAAACTCGTTTAAATTTTCTTATTATCTCGACAAGTGCGCCACCTAGCGAGATTTATCTATTTTTATTGCATTGTTTCTATTCACTGAACTAAGTTCAAGGCTTCAAGTTTCTAGCTTCATGGGAAGTTTCTTAGAAATAGATCGCAATATTCCTCATGCTCTGTCAAGATTTTCTAAAATCCACTTTATATTTCGACCCTTACCATCTTGAAAATTGGTTTTCCTAAATATTCCATTTTAAAAGGGTTAAAGGTTTAAACAAAGTTTGAGAGCTCCAGGTTATAGGGAAGTTACTTCAGAAATCCATTTTATGATTCGATTCCTTATTTCGTGCGAATTGTTTTTTTCCAGCCACGTCTAGAAGAATTTGTTGTCTAAAATATTGCATTTTAACATGGTTCTAAACTTTGTTAAAAGTTTCATTTAATTTTAGGAGATTACTTTAAAGTCGACTCAGAAGTTTCCAAATTCGGTCGCGACGTTACTCATAAATCGTTTGCAAGATTTCTTAAATTGCAATAAGAAATGTGGACAAACATGAAGGCGACTTAATATAAAACAAGTAAAAATCTAAGAAATAAATAAGAAGCGGTATGAGCAGTCGGAGTTTTACTCATCTATAATATAAAAATAAGTCGGGTTTTCTTTCCTGACGCTTTAACTCCAGAACGCACGAACCAATTTCCACGATTTTGCATTCGTTGGAAAGGTCTCGGGCTCCGTGAGGTTTATAGCAAAGAAAATTCAGGATCGACGCACAGGGTCTCGAGATATAGGCCAAAACGTGGACCCGGGTACCCCTGGAATGTGTTTATAGAATATGGATAACAAATGAAAGCTGTTGATGAGTGCTTTAGTAGAGCGTAATTTTCATAGCCCTGGGTGACTATGGTCTCGAGATATAGGCCAAAACTTGGACCCGGGTACCCCTAGAAGGTGTGTGTATTATGGATATCAAATGAAAGCTGTTGATGTGGGCTTTAGTACAGAGTAAGTTTTACACCGCTGGGTGACTAGGGTCTCGATATATAGGCCAAAACATGGACCCAGATACCCCTAGAATGTGTGTGTATTATGAAAATCAAATGAAAGCTGTTGCTGAGACCTGCAACGTAATTTTCATTGTGATATTCGATTTAGTCGCATCAACCTGGAAAAACTGATAAATATGCATGCGAAGCCGAAATAAAGACCTGAATTAATAATACCCACATACCTTTCTATACTATTTACATACGTCCTATTCGATTTGCCTGAAATTTTTTATATAAATTTGCCTATATTGGTAATTACGATGCTTTTTTCCGGGAAGTAGACCAGAGATGGACTGGGACTGGGATTGGGACTGGGACTGAGACTGAGACTGAGACTCGGAGTGGGATTGGGACTGAGACTCGGAATTGGACTGGAACAAAATACATACCACCCTCTGGGACTGGCAATAAGATATGAAGAAGAATGAGAAAAACTTGAGAGAAGAGAAAAGAGAGAAGGAGACTGAGAAAGAGATAGAATAAGACGAAGATGGAGATAGATGACGCGAAAAATACGGAGGGAGGAGTGAATACAAAGATTAGGAAAAATTATAGAGGGGCGAGGGCAGAGTTAGACGGAAAAAGCTTATTGAAATCTTTGCAAATTTAGGGCAGAACAACGTCTGCCGGGTCTGCTAGTCATTTTATGAAAATATGGTCTATGTTAGTCGTATATTTCTAGAGAAGAGGTCATCAGCTGTTGATATACATAACTGTTCGGTTTACGTCACACATATCATGATTAAGCACTCTTACCAACACAGTCCCATTTCTCAGTTTGGTGATCACTGTTCTAGAGGTTGAGCCTAAAACCCAAACGTGTTTCTTTTTACTAAAAGGGTCACTCTAATATTCATATATATGTAGGCACCACGCAGCTCTCACAGTTTTAGATGTCACTCCTTGCGGCATCTGCTTTGTTATGATCGATCTCGATTCCTAATCGAACGTGGTGTAATAATACTAAATTGTAGCTGATTATCCTTTTGGCGGTTTTGATACATTTAACTATGGAAGAATGGTATAACCGAGAGCAATAGACTGGAATGGCCAAAACTCTTTAGCATATCAAGCGTGCCTATCTTTATCTATGAGGAGAAAAATAATAGGGAGGGGGACTCGCATGCAAATCAACTAATATGGCAATAAAGGGCTGACGGAATTCGATAACACTTTGAAGGGGATGGCACTGTGTCGTTTATTCTTGGACCATTTTGGGACTACATCCCCACCGTTTCGTGAACATTTCGGAATGACTTCAGAATCATTTCGAGACTATATCGGAACCAATTTTGTAGAATTTTTTTTTCAGTGCGAATATCTCTGAAGATATTCTTATCTGTATTTGTGAGAGCTTTGAGCCAACAGTTCTGTGTCTTCGTGCAATGCTACCGGATGAAAAAAGTACATAGTGATGCTTTTTACCGTTCCTACACAATTTCTTGCCAATTTTTCTACACTTCCTCTGACGCCAGCTTCTCTCCTCATTGCTGATCATCTCGATTGTTGTAAAAGCCTTTCGCAGCGCCTGCGCGCCCTTAACTGCTTTGCATATTGATCGTTGTATTGAAAGTCGTTATTATCTTGCCATGCGCAGCCGCATTTGTAGACGCTGTTGTTGTGGTGGCATACCGCCATTATGCGCGTTCGTCTTTTTGTTTTTGTTTTCTTTTTTGTGGGAACATATGCATGTGTTTGAAGTCATTTGCTGCACCTTCGCTGCATCGTACATGGAAAATGGCATTATGGCCGCTACGCAGCCGCCGAAATAAGAATAGCAAACTTTTTATGCTACAGCAAACAGATGTACATATGTAGGTACATACGTACATTCATAGCTGAAAAGCCGCGGCACATGGTGCATGCCACTTGCATATAAAACTCTTTTGCATGCCGCGCTGCCTGGCTGGTTGCTGCATATGTGATGTTGCTACATATATGCATGATTCGACTTTTGCTTTAGTGTTTTGTCTATCTTTTTACGTAGTTGTTGTAATTTTATTTTATTTTTTGCCCTTTGCTCGTCCTTTACTTGAATTTGAATAAAATCAAGCAAAAATCAAAGCACTTCTGCCGCTTGCACTGACAAGGAAGGGCTGGAGAATAAATAGTCAAGTTTTTTGTAGATATGTACAGTGCTGTGCAAACACTTAGCAAGATAGAATATCGGAAAGTTCACTAAAAAAAAGATTTCCTACAAACGTGGAAAATAGCCATTAAAGTAAGGAAAATGGTACATAATATTTCGCTTAAGAAATCCTTTCCTAAGTCTGTTCAAGTAATTTTCTTAAAAATTTTAGCTGTTTTTTCCTGGGTTATATTTTTTCCTTGGTTTAAGAAAAAATTTAGAAAATTTTATAGAAAAAAAAAAAATTAAATTGTGCAATTTGTTCCATAAAACTGATTACAGTTACCACAGTTCCTTGAATTTGGAAATCTTTCTCCTACTAGCTTTACCCGGCGTACGTTGTAACGCCCGAGATCGAATGAATGTTGCGTTATTTTTTCTGTTTTGTTTGTTGATAATTTAGTTTATTGTTCTGTAAATTTAATTGAATTTTGTACGCATATTTGGTGAAATTTTCGTTTAAAACTGTTTATTATTGTATCTTATTGTAATGCATGTGGGGAACTCTAGAGCAAGCAACATATAGCTGGCCAAGGGAAAAGCACGGACCCTCTAAATTTAATCCTGCAACAGTAAGCGATTGTCCTTGTGCTTTGTTGATTGTAATTGCAAAAGCAAGGCGTACAGGAAACTGTAAGCGCTTAAAATTGAATGGCAAATCTGTAGGAATCATTGAGATCCGAGGTATGAGCATATCTTCAGCTTTGCTTTTACCGCTAATGATTGTTGCTTCGATTATATTCGGCATTAATTTCTTAACGCAAATTCTGGTTTCATTGCACAATTTTGGTGGGTCTAAATTCCGAAGAAGCATGATTGGTGAGCCAATTTTCGAAGTTAATATATGCGCAGGCATTCTAGGTGGTTCTAGAGAGTTTAGAAATCCAATTGGATAATTCACAATTGATCTTCATCTGTAACTGTGTCGATCAATATATATTTCGTCACTTCACCAGGAATTTGGTTTTGAATGCGATCATTTATTTTGTTAACATCATCATTTTTAAGATTGCTCGTTCGCATAGTTAAAAAAAAATTTTATTTAAAATTCTTAATTCTGAAATATGAAAAACCGTCGTCTTGATCGAAGGAACCTATAGCCAAATTTTGGTGATGATTGAAGTGTGGGAAATACGTTTCCATAGGGAACACACACACATAATTTGATTTATATATATATATAGATGAAGATAGACTGAAAATAACAAATTTTGTTAGCGGCGGCAGATTACTAAACGTCCAAAAGGAATACGAGTAACAGCCAAACTCAAAAATGCAGTCAAACTTCAGGTGTTAAAATAACCTAAATTTGTGGCAGCCATAGTTCTAAAAAATCCCATTTGTAGGGAAGGTGCCACGCCCCTTTTTTCCCAATTCCACATTTTACTGAAGGTGTTAGGACTTAACGTCATATAGCTCCTTACCAATTTTCATTATCCTACCATCACTACATCCTGAGACTGCAGTATGATATATTCCATTTGTACGGGAGGTGCCACGCCCCTTTTATTTATCGAAATTATTTTTAAGCTAAAGCCTTCGTGTTGATCGAAAGAACCTATAGCCAAAATTTGGTGATGATTGAAGTGTGGTAAATACGTTTCCATAGCGAATACACACACACATACACACACAGAATTTGATTTTTATATATATAGATTTATTTCTGTA
Source organism: Eurosta solidaginis (assembly GCF_040869045.1). NCBI lineage: Eukaryota > Metazoa > Arthropoda > Insecta > Diptera > Tephritidae > Eurosta > Eurosta solidaginis. The sequence goes on along the minus strand of NC_090319.1, from coordinate 264,202,201 downwards.
TAAAACACGCTTTCACCAATAGTTAAGAGTTCAAAGCTTTGGTTGAACAATTTTTCTTAAATTTAAAACAAAATCTTTGTTTTTTTCTCATTTATTAACAGTATTAGAAAAAATTCATTAAAAACTTTTAAACATCTCGTGCTGCTATAATATTGCACAATACTGTATATAAACAAGCATCTGAGTGCTTAGTTAATCTCGGCTTGAACGGCACTTATCATGGCACGTTACGATTGTGTTTAGCGCGAATCACTTATTACTTGAGAACAATCTGAATGTGATTGCTTTGAGAATGCAAAATCAGACATTTATAGAAAAACGCAAGTACATGTGTACATAGCCTACAAAAATTTATATAATTTGCATATAAGCGCTAAGCCTTAAACCACTGTACATGAAACGTGTCGTCAAAGACGCCTACGAAAGCTGTAGGCTTGCCGTATTTAAATGCTGAGCTGAAACCGAGTCGTCTGACTTACGAGTAAAACAAAACATGACAACTTCAAGTCGCCTAGCCACTCAGGTCGAGAATATATGAAAAAGCTCCGTCCGTTTTTAAATATAACGAAGTGCTATAAAAATAGGACAAACTTTTTTATTCGTGCAACTAGAATTGTTCCTCTGGTTAGCCCAATACGTAAGAATGTATCTAAGAAAATCAGAGAATAAAACTTTGTGCTAAATGATGGAAATTTCTCACATCTTCAGAGAACTACAACTTCTTACAAAATTCATAAGTTTTGTGAGCAAACTATATAAGCCCTTTATAACGCACACAATTTTTTGCTGGGTAATATATATAATATATAACAAAATACAAACAAATGCATTTAAGCTCGTATTTAAAGATGCAAAGCATTGCGCGATCGTGTACCGCTTCAGTGATCAGCAGCATCAAACAAGTCGGCAAAAAAAGATTTTCTTTTTTCTAGTTTAGAAACTTAAGTACATAATTACAGTATGCTTCATTTGAATAGAGACACCTTGCGATTCGTAATATAAAACTTGCCCATATATTTATGACTAAGCGGTTTTCGATGCAAAAATGCACTACTTCAGTGTTTCGATTAAGGTAGGGCTTATTTCAAAATTTTTCTTCCAGAAGATCTTTGTCAATCTAAGTTACCTTGAACTGGCTGGTCGGTGAGGACCTCATATAAACTGAATGATTTCATTGTGTTACCTAGAAGTTTGCGCGAACACGAAACCAGTAGTGGCAATTTTTATCGAATTTCATTAATTAGATTCTATTTTTTTTTTTTTTCGTTAATTTAAGAAAAAACTTGCATTAATTTCGTAACTGAAACTATGCAATCCAATTTCAAAAACGCTTTCGAAAAAGTACGAAAATTCCAGCAAATTTTTATCGAAATTCGCATAAGTTTTTTATACATTTTTCCACACGTCGATTGTAAGAAATCAATGCGAATTTTGCGTAACCTATTACTGGTGCCTTGTGAGACTAAAATTTATTAATGTACGAAACTGCATTCTCAAAAAAAATCAGAAAATTCAAAATAAAAAGTTCGAAATTTTCTCGAAGTTTTCTCGAATTTTCGAATTGTTTCCAAAAGTTTTGTGACTGGTTTGCTTAATTTCAGTTACAAAATTCATGGATATTTGTTCTTAAATTTACGGAAATAAAAAAACAAATGATTGATGAAATTTTTTTAAAATTGCCACTGCTATTTTTACTTAAGTTCCTATTCATCTGACGCGGTGTGTACATATTTTAGTCATGTATTCTAAGCTTTGTGTGCAGATTTTTGTATTTTTTTATATTTTTGTGTCGAAATGAAACGCTTCACTTGTGAGCGATTTGCTTTGTCGGTATTTTGTTGCTATTGAAATGTAGTTAATATAATATTTTGAACGATTTCTGTTTTCCTTCACTTAAATACAAATTATGTAAATGAAATCCTTTGCTAGCCTTCAAAGTTGTTGTTAAACTTCTTACGTTATTAAGATGCTGTGGATACTCTCAATTGGCTTTTTTTGTTGAAATAAAAACAAGAAAATTTTAGATGGTGTCCTGTGGTCTATGTTGTGTTTAATTAGCGAGGAAGACTCATATTGCTTTACACAATTTTGTAATTATTGATATTAGTGAAAAATTACGAAAATTAACGCACGGCGAGGGTCCTAATAACCCTTCTTCATCAGCTAGCTTTTCGGCAGCTGAAACTCTAACCCTCCTGCAATTTTGTTACTATTCCTTTTATATACAATAAGGAACATATGTACATACATATGTACACTACAACAGAACTTAATCAGTTTGGATTTTCAGCTTTGCATTTAATATCTCAAGCACCTACAGTTTCAGGTCACCAATTCTCTGACCTCTACTCTAGCCACTCTTCATAGTCACAAACCTCATCCTCCGCTACGAAACACCACGCTTTCCTTCTTCGCGAATCAGCTGACCGGCTGTCATCTAAACCATCCCGCCTTACCCTCCCTCCACCTTCACTTTATTGTAAGTAACTTTTCACCATTCACCGCTTGTGATGCAATAAATTTGAATTAATTTAAATTTCAGCTAATTTTTTGTCATTAATATTTTTACACACATACATACATACATGGGTGTAAATACGATTACAATTCATTTCATTAATTTACATGCAAACATACAATTCCAATTTATTTTATTGTTTCCATTCAAATTTGCTGTCTTGTCTGGCTGCCGCCCACCTACAGACTTTGTGCTTGAATGTAAAAAATGCAAACTTTTTTTGGAGTTTCCTTCCTCAGCCAGCTGCTTTTATATTAGAGTTCAAGCTTATATGGATATACATATATGTATGTACGAGTATATGTGTTCTTACGTATGTACCTCAAACGAGAATTGCTCTTCGCAAAATTTTAATATCACAAAAATAATTTAAAAAAATTGCCGACTTTTTGAAACGCTACGATACAAAACAACAGCCAAAGCCAGCGGCTATGATTTCCGCTCTGTAATGAGTTTTTGAGTTCCTTAACAAGCCATTTTAAGGAAATAATTGAAACAGTTTTCTGTTATTTCACAAAGAATTGCAAATTTGTGATTTCATTGTCTTAATTCTTAACAAAGATACTGAGGAGTTCGGAGGTTATGTGAACATCCGTAAAATTTACCGTCACTTTAGGAAATGGTGGCATCAATGTAAAAAGTTGTCGCCGATTTTCCGACAAGGTGGATAATCGCAGTATATTGAAATGATTTGCCGTCATCCCTTGTCGAATTTGGTTTGGAGACAAACCGGTTTCGGCGTTATGACATCTGCAGTGTGAATTATTAGAGAACGAATGAATCACAAAAATTACACTGAAGATAGCACAACACCGTAATCGGTTTGTCATCAAACCAAATTTGACAAAGCGTGACGGCAAATCATTCCAATATACAACGATTATTCACCTTGTAGGAAAATCAACGAAACAAAGTGAATTGGGGCCTAATGTTGCACAGTGGTTAGGTTAAGAAAGTATAAGTAATAGATCTCTCAAAGTTCGCAATGATTTTTGACAATTTTTTTCCCAATGGTGTTTCAGATTTTCTTCTATATAAAAAACAAAGCTATGAGCCCTTCCTTAGGAAAAAAAATAGAAAACACCCTTCAAAAAAAAAAAAGTGTTTCAATAATCAATACTAGTTTCGAGAGATCTATAACTTAAACTTTATGAAACTAAAATTTATTGAGCTACAAAACCAAGTAGCCAAAAATTTCGAAATTTTCATACAACTTTCTCGAATCTCCGCATTTTTTCGAAAAACTTTTTGGGTGTGGGTTGCACAGTTTCAGTTCCAATATTCATAGAAACTTTGTTGGTCCGAATTGAATGAGTTATGCTACACGCAAAAAAGCTATAATAAAATATTGATAACTTTTCGATAAATGATCGATAAGTTTTCGAAAGCAAATCAATAACTTTTTGATAATACATAATTTGGTAATTTTTTGATAATTCGATAAGTTTTTGATTACAAGTTTGTGGCTTCTCGTGGAAAACTGATAGCTTTTCGATTGTAAACCGATATATCTTCGATAATATACCGATAACTCGTCGATATCTCATCGATAGCCTTGAAACATTTTTATCGTTTCGATAAGACGTCGATAATCTGTCTTTACTTCGTCGAAACCAATCGTATTACTCGTCGATAACAAACAGATAATTCGCTGACAACAAACCGCATTAACAAATTGACAAAATGTCGTTCTTTTGCGTTTCCGGCTTCGGGTTTGACTTCCAAATATTTTCCTTTCTCCACCCAGATTTTTTTTTTTAATTTATTTCCTCTCTTTTCCTTACCTTTCCATTTCTTTTTATACTCAGCTGAAAAGAGTTCGCAGAGTATATTGACTTTGTTCGCATAACGGTACCCCGTAAGGGCATAAACTAATCAAGATAGATATAGACCTCTATATATTAAAATGATCTGGGCGAAAAAAAGAAATTTATTTAGCCATGTCCGTCCATCCGTCCGTCCGTCCGTCTGTCCGTAAACACGATAACTTGAGTAAATTTGAGGTATCTTAATGAAATATAAGTTCCTGGGCACTCATCTCAGATCGCTATTCAAAATTAAATGGCACCGCCCACTTTTAAAAGAAGGTAATTTAATTTAAAAAAAAGGCGGCCACCGTGGTGTGATGGTAGCGTGCTCCGCCTGCCCTGGTTTCACACCCCGAGCAAAGCAAAATTTTAGAAATAAGGTTTTTCAATTAGAAGAAAAGTTTTCTAAGGGGGTCGCGTCTCGGCAGTGTTTGGCAAGCGCTCCGGGTGTATTTCTGCCATGAAAATCTTTCAGTGAAAACTCGTCTGCCTCGCCGTTCGGAGTCGGCGTAAAACAAGTAGGTCTCATCTCGCCAATTTGTGGGAAAAATTAAAAACGAGCACGACGCAAATTGGAAGAGAAGCTCGACATAAAATCTCTTCGGAGATTATCGCGCCTTACATTTATTTATTTGTTTTTAATTTAAAGTTGTACAAGCTGTAATTTGGCAGCTGAGTATGTAATATTCGGCTACATCCGAACTTAGCCTTCCTTACTTGTTTTCCTTGCCTTTTCTCGGCAAAACTTTTCACATAAATTTGGCTTAAAGCGATGAAAATACTTTTAAAATCATGTCTATAAAAACTTAGTCTTATTTGTTAAAATTTGTTTTGTATTTGTAAGAAATTTGCGCAGATCACATTGATTGTTTTGCAACAGATCATCGCTCTATAAGCCATAACCATTTGTCCCTGGTGAGCGATCGATGGCACGAAGCGCGTCTTTATTATTACTTTGAGCTTTTGCCAATTCAAAAAACTCCAGAGCACTACAACTAACTATAAATGTATGTATAATACTTAATTTTGCGCTTCAATGAAATGTGATCCGCCAAAGGCGTGCGCGGCAAACGCATACAAGCGGTGATCAAATGAGGAGATGAAAAGAAAAAAATTGGAAAAAAATTTGGAAAAAATAAGTATAAATGGAAATAAAATAACGTCAGATTAAATAAAATGAAATAAAAAACAAACAAAAAAAAACAAACGCGAAAAAGTAAGATACATAACTGCAAATAAATATAAGCTATAGCATTGAAGAAAATATTGACTACAAATACCTGCAACACACCTTTAAATCGCTGGGGGATATCATCAGCAATGGAGTGGTGCAATGTCGAAATTTTGCGCGTAAGGAGTTATGTTAAAGAATTTGTATGGTTTGTGGAAGTTGCTAGCTGATCCAGCAGTGATCTCCGAAATTAACAGGAAAACATGTATTTATTTATTTGTTTAGTTTTTGGGATTTAAGTAGGTATTGATGTATGTTTTTTATACAGGGATCGTAGCTACTATATTTTTTATTTTTTATTTTTTTGTAAAATAACAATAATTTCTTGAGTTTTTTGTTTCGAGCGAAATATAAAAGTTATTTTTCGAAATTTTTATTTTGCTCAGAAAATAATAGTTCTTTTTCGAATTTTTTATATCGCCCGGAAATAATGGCAGTTTTTAATTTCGCTGGAAAAATAACAGTTGTGTCTAGAGAAGAGACCGCATAGACCGCGAAGAGAATGCTTTACTGTCAATATCAACAGCTGAAGATACAGCATAGCCCCGAAGAGAATGCTTTATTGTAAACTTCAGCAGAGAAGAGACTACATAACTCCATTGAGAATGCTTTATTGCCAACATCTTGTCAAAAGTGAACTCTCTTCGCATACGAGGTAAAAACACAGCCTCCGCGATTCACTCACTGAAGAGCCAACCCAAGGACAAGAGATGGGACCTGTACACAAGTATGAATGATACAACATATACAGATCACAGCTGCTTTTCATGCTCCCTGCGAGTTCAATTTTAATAAAGACCGTGTTAGGGTGGCGCAACTGATACACCGCGTACACATTGCGTCCTTTCGTGTAATACACCACGTATGGATTAAGTGAGCAATGGTATTATTATCGCCCTTTACAATAGGTATACCTACCGAGCGGGCATATTATAACTTCCAGCCAAACAAAAAAGTACATAAAGTCAATCTAACTATCTATTAACTTATCTAGTTGGCGGTTAAACATTGGCGTTTAAACGTTCATGGCTGTACAACAAGTCAAGTCAGGCCAGTCGCTTTTTCGATGGGTTAAATGGTGCCTGTTTCTTCCAGCAGAATGGGGGCGCTCTCTTTCTTCGCTTCCATATGCGGGTTCCTATAAGAGTACTTTTTTGACCTAGCCAGTGTAGCAGTTGTGTTTTAATACACTGGACTACGTTGGTGTCTGCATAAAGCTCGTACAGCTCATAATAAAACCTTCTTTTGTACTAACCGCTGCCAACGCTTAGAGGCTTATAAGTATTTCGAAGAACTTTTCTCTCGAACACTCCCAGAGCCGCTTCATCTGATGTTGTCATAATTCATGCGTCTGCACTATATAGCAAGGCGGGCCAACTGCTGACTTGTAGAGCAATCTTCGTTTGCCAAGAGAGGACTAATTTACACTCAATTGCTTACTTAGTCCAAGGTAGTATTTGTTGGCTAGAGTCCATGGTTCAATTATGTACAGGTTGGCTCATCTCATCAGCTGATTTTATTTATGACATTGCATGGACGAAGGGATTGTCAAAAGGAGATGGCAAACTCAAAATGAAACCAACACATTGGCAACATTTTACTTACACATACAAAAACTGCTAAGTTTTATGTTTCCATTCCATACCATTTGCACCAACCCCAATACACAGATTTTGACAATTTGAACAGACATATTTTGTTGCTTTACAGATGAGCCAACCTGTGTATAGTTGAACCATGCTAGAGTCTGTGCAATAAGGGCGGTATTGGTTTACTTCTTGTGTTAAAATTTAAAACGATAACACTTATTTGCAATCCCTGATTATATCCATTTGTGTTGGAATTTGTTTTTTTAAACATACCCATAAGCTCGTCTCATTCATTTACGCACTTTTCGCCTGCTGCATCGCCAACTTTTTTGTGTTTTTTTTTTTTGTCTGTCGCTTTTACTTGTAAGTTCATTGTGTAGATTTGTTGTGTGCATTGTTGTTGCTGCTGCTCTTCGAACATGCATTGATACATGTTGTTGCGACAATAAACAATTCGTGTAGTTTTGGTTTACTTCATTTCATGCTTTAAGGCTTCATCATTTTGCTGTTTTGACTTCTTCAATGTGGCTTTGTGCAGGTTCGGGTGGGCGGGTATACGGTAAAGTAGTTAACTTAGTTGACACTTGGCCGAACGAAGAGTTCATAAATAATCGTCTTAAACGGCAAATGATGCCAATGATGGTGGCGAGTATCCATCGATTGATGGCGAGGTCGCGCGTGCGCGCTGGTGCGAGTATTCAAAAATATAACTATATAACTCAGGGATGCACCTTAACGTTAAGCTAATCGTTTATCAAAAAATTTCCACCGTTTCCGTTGTCTCCACTTCGAAATATTACCGATAAAGAAATTATCATGATAAATTATATCTCGTTTTTAACAGAAACGAAAAGCTTTTGTTAACGTTAAAGACGTTAACAAAAACGTTATACTTTATGTTTGAAGCAGGGATGCACCTTAACGTTAAGCTAATCGTTTATCAAAAAATTTCCACCGTTTCCGTTGAAACACTTCGAAATATTATCGATAAAGAAATTATCAAAATAAATTGTATCTCGTTTTTAACCGAAACGAAAAGCTTTCGTTAACGTTAAACACGTTAACAAAAACGTGATACTTTATGTTTGAATTGTGCTGGCAATGCTACAGCCATGGTGAAGCCGTAAGGTGGCAACAACGAGCGCACATACACACACAAACTCTATGTAATTTGTTTGTGTAATTCGTTGGTGGTAATGTCAAAAATACTCTGAGAAATGTTCGTACTGTCAAAATTCAAGAGAAAAGTTGCAATCAGCTTGGCTAATGCTTTCACCTTTAATGACTCCGCCATCAATCAGCTTTGCCAGCATAGTTTGAAATTAATAATCAACATAAACGATTTGATTTCGTTTTGATATGGCAGAAAACGAAACGAAATCATTTCGTTAATTTGACGATCTTAACGTTAATAAACGAAACGAAATGAGTTCGTTTCGTTTATTAACGTTGATTATCGTAACGAAATGATATCGTTTCGTTGGTTAAGCATGCCTGGTTTGAAGTGTGCTGGCAATGCTATAGCCATGGTGAAGCCGTAAGGTGGTAACAGCGAGCGGACATACACACACAAACTCCATGTAGTTTGTTTGTGTAATTCGTCGGCGGTAATGTCAAAAATACTGTGAGAAATGTTCGTACTGTCAAAATTCATAAGAAAAGTTGCAATCAGCTAGGCTAATGCTTTCACCTTTAATGACTCCGCCATCAATCAGCTTTGCCAGCATAGTTTGAAATTAATAATCAACATAAGCAATTTGATTTCGTTTTGATATGGCAGAAAACGAAACGAAATCATTTCGTTAATTTGACGTTCTTAACGTTAATAAACGAAACGAAATGATTTTGTTTCGTTTATTAGCGTTAATTATCGTAACGAAATGATATCGGTTCGTTGGTTAAGCATGCCTGATATAACTGGATACGTATAATATACAATAATTTTTTTTTTCAAAAAACTGCATTAACCATCGTCTTTAGCGCATGAATTCACTTGGGACTACGCCAAATGACACGAAAAAAAACATAAAAAATGATTTGGAGCCTTGAAAATGAAAAAAAAAAAAATGCATAAAAAATCGAAAAAATCGATGAAATTTCGTAGGCTCGAAAGTTATTTTTTTGGGAATGCGTAGGGGAATTTTTTTTCCTGAGCCCAAATCCTATCGAAAAATCGATGGCGCGATATCGCTTAATAAATAGACCCACCCTAATGTATATACATATATATATAATTATATGTATATATGAAAGTATGTATAAAAGTAAAAAAATATATGTATATATATATGAAACATGAGAGCATTAAAGTATAAAGGGAGTTGCTTACAAGCTTAAGTCCTTATTCGCCTTATTCGCACCTTTGTCCTCATTTATTTTTAGCGCTGCCATGGCAAGGAATTTGCCATTTTTTCCCTTGACGGGCAGACATCTTAAAAAAAAAACAATTGTTGATGGACTTCAAGTCGAATTTACAGAAATCAAAACGCCATTATATCAAGCCAAATTCACTTGCCTCTCATACAAAAATTTTCCTGCGCAGTGAATTGTGAATGTAGCCGCATCTGTGCAGCACTTTAAATAGCTGCAACTACTGTGAAACCTTCCTTGGGCGGAAATTCGCCATCAGCGAACTTTCGTCCAACCAAGAGAGGTGTCTGCTCAACGGAGCTATTTTAAATTTAGCTAATAAACTTGGCATTCGTAACAAATTTTTATAATATTATGTTCTAAAACTTATGTAAGTCCGTGATTCGGTTGAGATTTTAGAGCCTCAATAGAATAGAAAAGATGGGGCAAGGACGCCGAAATGTCGAAAGATACGATACACAATACGAAAATAGGACTAAACTAATGGTATACAATAGATTGTGCCGATTCGATAATAACCAGTTCGTACAAACTGGCAGAGATACTGGAAAAAACTGCGCAAACTGCAGTCGCGTAAACTTTTGTATTGAGATCCAGCACAACAACTACATAGAAGTGTGTTAGGGTGAAAATAAAGACTTGGCAGAATTGGAACAGGAAGAAGCTTACAACCATTAAAGGGCTCCGGTCATATGGGCATATTTGGTAACAAGAAGGTCGATGAACTGGGAAAGGAGACAATAGCTGCTCATGATCAACTAAGCAGAAAAGTTGTGATATCAAGTGTAGGGCTTCGAGGTGTCATAGATCGCGTTAAATCAAGGCTCCTGGTGGGGTTTCTCAGTTGGGTCATCAAATAAGCTTCTGGTAACTCTATAGGTACATTCAGTTTATGTGTAGTCCTTAAGAGCCGACCAGTTCAACCTTAACTTAGGGCAGGCAGTCTGAAATCTCTAATCCTCATTAGGTATAAATTGAGTCCTTCAAACGTATAAATTGATATTCATTCTCTCACTTGTTTCGCGTTGAGAGGTTTTAGATTTTTGATTTGTTATGAAAGCAGGTCTCAGTGACCGCCGATAAGAAGTTCGTGTTTGCTCGGTAGAGGTTTTTTAATTCCATTTTAAAGCAAAGAACTGTTTGCGTCTGCCTAACGTAGAGCAATTCGTGCTAAAAAAGTTATACCTCAAACTTGGTGCACGAATAACTGTCCGGCCAAGGAAGGCGTCCATCAAATAGAGGCGTCCGCTGGGATGGGCTTCTCTCTATTTTGATTACACAGTTTATCAACAAAATGTAAACAATGCTATTAAGCATTCCACTAACGTCGTTTTTCCTACACCACCAAGTTGTCAAAAGGAGCGAGCGCCAGACGCAGGCACCATCATCCTGTTCATCTTGAGTTTTGTTTGAATTTTTCACTCAAGACCCTGCGTGAGACACTGATTTCTTTCTGATTCTATTTTCATTCTTCATTTCTGTCTACCATTATTCATTTACAATTTTGTTTCTTCTTCTTCTTTTATCAACGCTCATGATACACTTGCGACGAATTTAAATGACCAAAAAAAGTCGTCAGTTGTCGTCTGTTGATCCCATTTTAATATTCTAGATACCCAAATGAAATACGTGTCTGGCAGCACAACAAACGTTTATTGTTTTGTTAATTGATTATAAAAAACATTTATATGGTCACAAAACTACTGTCGCACTGCTGTCGCACGGTTTGGTTGATATTTTTTGTTGCCTTTGATTGTCATTTGCTACTGCAGCGCATACAATTTACATTGGTTTGGTTGCATGCCTCAAAAAATTAAAAATGCGCACTGCATCAGCGCAATTCACTTTGGCACAAAAATTGGTATGCAAAATTGGTTTTGGCGACACAACAATTCGATTTGAGTCGGGCGTTTGAATTGGTGATAGCGAAATTTGTTGTTTTTGAAGTTGTGTTAGTTTGTTTATCCTTTTGTATTGTTTTTGCTTTTTAATCTGCATACATACTTTTCTTATTTCTTGATATTTTAGCTTGGCTCAAATCACGCCAGCGTTTGTGGCTAAAATATTTGTGCTTCTTGTTTTATGTAACTTCCAAGTATTTGTTTGCTAAGTTTTTTTTTACAGATTTGGCACTATTGATGTCTTGGAAGGTCATTGCAGTTGCTTGACAACCTTGAAAATTGCTTGGTTGGGGCAATGCGTCTGCATTTAAGAACAATTCACATAGACACATAAAAATATATTGCAGTGTCAACACTTTTCGGAGTGATATTAAAACTAATTTTGGATTCAACGCTGTTGCTCGTTGTTTTGAGTAACTGCAGATGTGAATAGCAAGCACTTGTGATGTGGTGATAGAGTGATCCGCCTTTCACATCGAACAACCTGGGTTCAAGTCCCGGAAAAGTCATCAGTATCGAAAAAATTTGATTGAGCCATGTCCGTCCATCCGTCTGTCCGTTAACACGATAACTTGAGTAAATATTGAGATATCTTCACCAAATTTGGCACACGAGCTTATCTGCACCCATAATAGATTGGTATTGAAAATGAGCGAAATGGGATGATAAACACGCCCACTTTTTATATATATAACATTTTGGAAAACACAAAAAGCCTGATTATTTAGTAAATAATACACCTAGGATGTTGAAATTTGACATGTGGACTGATATTGGGACACCGCTCACTTCTGATAAAATCAATTTTACAAGTATTAGGTATTAATCATAAATCAAAACGTAACAAAATTCGGCAGGGAGGTTGTCTCTACTATATAGAATGCTTTGAAAAAAATTAACGAAATCGCTTAAGGACCACGCCCACTTTTACATAAAAGATTTTTAAAAGGGTCGTGGACGAATAAAATAAGCTATGTCTTTGCAAAAAAGAGCTTTATATCAATGATTTTTCATTTCCAAAGTGGATTTATAACAATAAATGGGAAAAACTTCAAATTTAAAGAAATGAGCGTGGCACCGCCCCTTTTATGACTAAGCAATTTTCTAGGTTTCGGGAGCCATAACTCGAAGAAAAGTTAGTTCAGAATAGAACCATATGTATGTATATGTATTATTGCGCAGCTAGGTATGTAATATTCGATTTCACCTGAACTTATACTTCCTTACTCGTTTTTATTATTAATACAATTTAAATTCTACGCATATAATAGCACTTCTTGGGAATGAAATTCACACTATTTTGATTTTTATATAGAACAACACAAAAAGTGCGGTTTTGACACCAAATTTTTTTGCGTGTATGAGTATAGCAATGGCCGTTGAGGTTAGTCTACCCCTAATTTAATTGAAAACTGATTACGATTGTCTTTGTAGTTTCTCATGCAATCGAAAATCTTCTAATATGCAGTTAGATCTGTAGTATATCTATAGCAATTTTGAGCTAAAAAAGCAAAAGTTAGTCTTTATGAGGCATGCGTGATCAAATGTATCTGAAGCGAAAGGCGTAAATCATATATATGAAAATTTGCTATATTTTAAAGTTTTTCTTCACATATCAATTCTCCCTGCGAGTAAGGGTTTGGGTATGCCCGCGATATGGTTATATCGGTCGTAAAGTGCGACTACAATACCATGACTCATCCAATCCATGGGTGGTGTATCACTCAAAAGGAAGTAATGTGGACGCGGTGTATCACTTGCGCGAACCTAGCACGGATTTTGTTAAACCAGTTACCCGCAGTGAGCAGGAAAAGCAGTTGTGGTCTGTATAGACTGTATCATACGAAACTTGCATGCAAGTCTCATCTCCTATCCCTTGGTTGGCCCTATAGTGGGTGAGTCGAGGGAGCTATTGTTTTTACCTCGCATGTTAGTAAGTGCACTTTTATGGAAGTTAACAATAAAGCATATTCAATGGAACTATCCTGCCTTTTCGACGCTGAAGTTGACAATGAAGTATACTCAACGCAGCTCACTAAGTCGACAATAAAGTATTATCTTCGGAATAATGTTGTCTCTGCGCTAGAAAGTTGGAAATAAAGTTCGTTCTTGGAGGCTCTGTCGCCAAGTTTTGAACAGCGTTTTTACTTTTATGAATGCATTTTTTAATTGATTCTTCTGTGGAAGGTCAGAGAAAAGGTTGAACACATCCCTTTATTGTGCGGAGATATCTGATGAATAAATGGCTGATAAAGCAGATCGTTTGTGGATAACAAGTGACAATTGAAAGACTGGGGTATGTGCTCAGTCTTCTTATTGAAATATTTGAAACTACGTGAGGATATGCTTAACGGTATCGAATTTTGGGTAAATGTGCTTAAAAGTAGTCTCCAATTCTCTGGAAATTAATCCCGGTGCGAGCTAAACCCAAACCAATACGAAATTATTATAAAAGATCGCCAACTGGTCTGTAAAGTGACGTGACATCACGGTCGAAAAATGCATCCAACGCATCGCGGAGAGAGCCAATAAGAAATGCCAGAAAGCTCATGAAACTAGCGAATATACAAATTCGTTGAGTAATAGCCTGATCACTTTCCGGAAAGATTCCCGAAAATGATTTTAAAATTCTAAAACTCAGCATAGTACTACAATTTTGTGCAAAAGTGAATAGTAATAATTTGTTTTAAATTTGCGTAGTGGCCACCCTAAAGTGCGCTTAAAATTTTCGGCATAATAAGCGCTCATATTAATTAATACTTTAAAATTGCTGTTCTTAGAAATGTCATTTAAATTTCCTTCCAACTAAATATTACAAAGTTTGCCTATACTTTAAATTGAAAATAAGCCGAACGCATAAAATGTATTCATATATTTTATTGATTTGCTTATGACTAATCACGGCTAAAATTTGATGGGTACACTTGAAAAGTCATAAAAATTCGCAGAGCTTTGATGAGATCTTTTGAACGCCCAAATGGTTTGTTTTAAACCAAAGGTTTTAATTTACTTGTGTTTTTATCATCCTTAAAAAAATTTTTAAGACTTTTGCAGTTTCCGGACATGATTTATGTGAGGCTGAAGCGTTTGTTTCATTAATACTAAAATGTTTGTTTTTATTTAACGCAGTTTCCTACGGTCTTTTTTGTTATGCTTTGCGCTTCTTAACGTTTCGCGCCTTTGTGGCATTGTGCTTTATTGGGGTATTGGCTTATTTATACTTCACACAAGTCATATCAGCCTAGCAGATCCTTGTTCACGAAAGGCAGTGGTGCACAACGCCGGCAGAGCTTCGAATCCAAACACAAAATTTTTTGTAGTGGTATATGTTTACATGAAGAATGTTTGAGCACAGAATTCAGGCAAGAGATGATTGAGTGCTTGCTTTATTAAATCTCTGTCGCTGCGCTCACCCGACATGTAGGTGAGCGCCGAAACGTTTCCATAGCTCTACGAGATTCTCGAGTGCACGACTGACTTAAGGAAATACACCATACGCATTACGCTTATGTGTAACAGATCATTTAATTTTGATACCCATTCATTCATTCATTTGCACGTTCATTCACTTTTGCCTCAATGAGCTCGTTTAAATGTGGGGCTCTTTTTCAAAGCTCCTAACTCATTGGGCACCAATTTGATTGATGGCGAAACATATATTTCATTTTTATTCGTTTATTATAACAAACAGAAAAAAAATTATAAATATACATGTGTAGATATAAAAAATATAAATATCACATATACAAACGTACACATATATTGAGTGTCATGTAGAAAAAAAACTTTAAAAACTGAAACCCACAAAAACACCGGGTCTTTGCAACAAATCACAGCTTTTGGTCGACTTAGCGGTATTTCTTTTTTTTTTTCAAAAATAAAAATGATTTGCTTTTGTTATGCTACGACTTAAACTACATACGTAGTCTGTTCGTACAATTTGTTCGAACCTCTTCGCGAGATTCTCGAAATACTCGTAAAGCGCGCAAGCTTCGCGACGTTCAATTTAATCGCTGCATTGACAGTATTATATAGAGCTTATAATTTTTTCTTGAACATAAATGAGAATTTCTAAAGAAATTGTAAGCTCTCTATATAATGCTGCTAATGCTGCGGCTAAATTGAATATCGAGTAGCTCGCGCGCTTTACCAATATTTCGAGATTCGAGAATCCAGCGGTAAGCCAAGCTTACGATTTAATGAGTCTCGATATTCTCTGTTGTTTTCGCGTAGAAACCTTATGCTCTAATTTAACGTTTTTTTAAATTGAAATATCAATACATGAACTAATCAGAATATTTTGTCTCTTTCTATTTCAGACAATTTCGGCACAAGTGCAAGTGGTAAGAGTATTCCAAAATTTTTTATTAATTAAGATATACAGCAGATGTGCGAAACAAAAAAACACGTATATACATATATTGATGAGTAAAAAACGTTTTCTTTTTTTGGTAAAGTGATTTTCTTTTCCTTCTTTAGCTTTACTGCTTCTTCTCTTCTTTCTCTCCCTGTTACTTTTTTCTACACCTCTCAACATTTTTCTCCATCTCCTTCGCCACATCTTGGCTCTTCACCTAACCTTTGCCACTCTCTTCACTGTCCCAGTTCACCTCCCGGAACAAAATATACCAAGTTTTAGTAAAGAAAAACAGCCAACGTTGTATCAAATTTCAAGCAAACTGCGCGGAAATCAGATTATTTGACAAAGTCAGCCCTAGATCCGCTACGCAGATGAAACTTGCCAAAGGATTAATCGAGGCAAGCTGTCTCCCGCTCTTCCAAATTTCAATAAATGATAAATTAGATTATTCGAATAAATCGGTACCAGATCCATCTACCAGAAAAAAGTATACTAAAAAATCGAGTAAATCGCTGCCAAGCCCACCCTACACATAAAAAAGACTAAACATAAATATAGGTAAAACGCCTTCTATGCAACTTAAAGCAAATCGCACCAAAATGCAATTCTTTTCAAAGGTCTCTTGAAATATAGCTAAGTTAATGAGCTAGCTACGAGCCCAATATGCAGCATATTGGGTAGTCAATTTTGGTGTCCATTGACGACTACAATATGGCACAAGAAGCCCATATATATAATCGATGTTTACGTCGAATATGAGTCTAATTGGGCCACAAGTACTAATTAATAAAAATAGTGCGAACATCTGTTCCACCTATCGGCGTTATGGAAGCATGCGTTCATACGTCTTTCCTCTTTGCTTGATAATCAACGAACAAACCACTACTATGATTTGTGAGCGACCAACACAACCACAGTTTTAATTTTGGTCATCACTTATACTAAATTGAACTTAACCAATCACGCAAATTTAAACCAAAAGTTTTCTTTATCAAGGAGAGTAGGTGAAAAATTTTGTATTAAATAATAATAGATAATAATAATGATGGTTTACCATGCAATACACTAAACGCAGTTTACTTAATCGCCAACATTTAACTTTTTAAAACGTGTAGGAAAACGAAAAAAAAATACAATGAAATAATTCCACACTTTTTCTTATAAAAAAAAATTATGAAAGGTCCATGCACTACAATTGAGCGCAACCAGAAAATTGGGCTACTCTTGCGCGTATTTACTTTTAAAAATATCTATATACATTTGTATACATTCATTCAAAATATCAACTCCTCCATACCATACCATTTTATGAATGTATGCATGCGTGTAAGTATGCGCTTTTGGGTTTTGATATGCATGTGTACCTTTTCATTTAACATTTGACAGGACCTATAATTATAGCCAACCATAACCCATCATCAACTTGCGTTCGACGCGCAAAGCGATATATACAATAAATTTTCTGATTAAAAACCAGCTTATCATTATTATAGGCTCATCGTTCTTCGATGGTTGTAAACCCTTGTGTTTGAGTGAGTGACTAGCTGACTGGTTGTTAGTTGTTTGGTGGGTTCTTTTGTTTCTTGATTGTAGTTCCTTTTTTTTTAATGTGTGGCATTCACTCACCACAGCTTCACTAATTTTGACTTTTTGACTTTAAATATCTTCACCTACCTTCATCGAAAAGGCTTTCCCACCATTCTTTGCTTTTTTTTATACATATGCATATGTATATGTGTTCATCAATTGGCTTTATAAGCATGTGTTCGTGTAAGCACAACAAAATGTCTGCTAGGTTTTGATAGGGAGCATCTTATTTCGACGGTTCAGTGCAGTGGTGCACTCGCGAGCTTAGCAACCTATTCGGCGTTCATCTACATGCCGTGTGAACGCAGCGAAAGAGATTCAGTAATGGCCGAGCCACAATTAAATATTATTTTTCCCACTCCTAAGAACTTTTCGAACAAAAGAATAAGAAACAAGAGGCGTAAGAGGCGACTAATATAACCAATTGGTTCCACGGACTCCCAGCGCAATTTGTTACTTCTCCAACTTAACTGTCAACCTCACCAACCCGTGGCGGATCCTGTTCCTTTATCAGCCGAGGCTCTGGTGACCCCAGGTTCCATGGAACTTTGAAATATCGTATCCCGGAGTTACAATTGAACTTAAACGATCTACTCTGAAGGTATAAAATCCTCAACGTTTGATGGTCCTGTTCCTTTTCAGACATTTGATGGAATTGCTGAATCGCTTCACATTCGCTGAAACGATATCACATCCACTGATTCAGGAAACAGCGTCGCTTTTGTGTAACTCAGTGTTCAAAGTGCCCCGCGTCGAACACAATATTGGCAGATATAAAGGGATTTCAACAGCGTAGTGACGGAATAATCATATGCATTGCATGCGAGAGGTCAGCTCACATAGCACATCACTGCGGCATCAGTATCACAACTCGAAAGAAAATTGAGCAGTTTAACCGTCGGAAGAAACTTGGATGAAAGGAGCGGTTACTGACTGTAGATACGGGCGCTTTTCATTCGATAATCCAATCTGATTTAGTCAAAAGTAAAATAAGACCCATTACACGTGGCAAGATTGCGTACGGCTACTGGCAAGCACAACCATGTCCAGGAAGAAGTGATATGTGAAGACGTAATCGCAGCGATTGTTAATGAAGTTATATTTGCTTCGGCCGGTACCTGAATCCAGGACGTCCCAAAATAAGTTTTAATATGACTTCAAAATAAGTTTTAATATGACTCGGAAAGTGTCAAACTGCACAATTAATTACACCAAACATTGCATATATTGCACTTTGTTGGTATTAGATTTGAAAGAATACCAAAATAAGTAATAATATTACTCCCAAAAATGTTAAAATTGAACTTAAATTTTTTGTGTGTAAGTATGTATATTTTCGTTTTAGGAAATTTAATATATATTTTTTAGAACGTTTTTTTTTTAATATCTGTACATCGAATACATAAAATTGTAATGCTTAAAGTAATTTAATAATCTTCGAAAAGAATTTTTTTTTTCAAACAAAGATCAAATTCCTCGATTCTATTTGAATTATGTGGTGAGTGGCAGGAGATTGTTGGCGCATAGATACCTATGTACGATGTGCATTAGACTGTTGAAAAAACAAATTTCTTCGCTCACAAAAAAAAAAGGAATACTAAATTTAAAAATATGGAAACTACACCAGAAGTGCGTGTTTCATGTCACCGCATGCGGTTTTATATAAAACTTTTAAAATCCATCACTCACTTTTTTAAGGAATATTTCTTTCTTTGTTTTAAGATTTTTGCCCTTATTACCTTTTTGTGATTTTGACTGCCTATTTGACTTTACTTTCATTTCGGGCACACTTTTTTAATAAATTAACAGGTTATTCTGAAACACAAGTCAAACTATTATGCCGAAAAATGCACTTATCTATCAGTTAACCAAATTTTCGTTTTCTCTATGTTAACAGAAGGCTCGTGTCTCAGTTAAGTTCAAGGAAGAAGTGCAAACAAAAGTCAGGTGTTTGGCTAGTTTTCGTGTGTTCACAATAGATTACTACGATTTTTTCTACAAAATATTCACAATTAGCGCTTTAATCCGAGGTTAGTTATTCTGTGTTGGTGAAAATGAAAACGCCATATGAACCTATGACGGTGAAAACGGCTCTGACATATAGTCGGGAAACGGCCCTCAATCCAGCGATGTATTTTTTCTGGGAAAAGTATCTTTCAAATGAGAAGATGCGCAATAAAAACTAAGCACGTGTAACTAGCGTTATCGACATTGCTTCGAGCGCTCTCGCCACAAAAGTATTACACACAAGAAATTAGTATGAAAGTGAATGGTAATATTTAAGTGTCCACCCTATAACTCTGAAACGAAAAATCAAAATCCCAATCGCTTTCTGCAAACTGCATTGTTTATGTAACAATTTTTTGATTAAATTTCTCGAAAAAGATATTCAAATTCAATTTGAACAAACATTTTTTATTTATATCTATCTGTTCCCTGTGAAGCGCCGCCACTTCCCTGAAAGACACGAGAGTCAAATTCAGCAATAGAATAGAATAAAAGTTCTTCAAATAAACATATTGGAACTGAAAATGAACTTAATTTAAAGAGAATACACTAAACATGAGAAAAATACACTTGTGCTCAGGTAGAATTGCAAATTCCATTCAAAAGACTTGTAAATACTGCCACCGTTATCACTGGTATTTAACCGATTGTGTTCTTACAGGGTTGTTCATCTTTAGGGAGCTCTCTATTACATTTTTCATTTTTCTGAACGATTAACGAAATAACAAAACAAGAAGGTTTTAAAAATATGGGTTATTAATTTCTTTAAATTTCACATTGTAATGTAAATGAATAAGTGATTTTGAATTTGTGCAAAAAATATTATTTTGAATCGGTCTATTGTATGCACATACATTAAACAACTAATCCTATGCTCACATATGTGAATATAAGATCAAAAAAGAAATCTGGGATCTTTGAGGAATTTAACGAAATATTTCATTATTATTAGACAGTTGGAGTTGAACGACAAATAAATATATGCGTCAAAGGCTAAACAAGCAGCAATACTATGAATATTTTAGTAATAGAGGGAGGATTTTATACACGAGATATTAGCGTGGGGGAACGAGTTGTTAACATAAGGATTAAAGATAGTGGAGCGTAATGTTGCATGCTAGCGATGTTATTTATTATATACTTTTTGTTAATCACATACATATGTAAATATCTGTATGCAGTATGTATATGAGTATATATACTAAGAGTTTATTGCTACGATAGGCATACACATACATATTATCTCTCTATAAGTTTTTTTTTCATATTTAAATTTGTTTTTTTTTTTCAAATTTGTTTTTCATGGTCACTCAATCAATTGCGTACATTTGCCTCATTATTAAAGCCACTTAGGTGCATGTATGTGTATATGTATGGTAATATACATATGCTTTATAATTTTTGAATATCCCACACACAAATATGTAGTACATATGTTCTGTAGAAAATTTTTGAGTCTGACAAAAAAAACTCTTAGTAAGAAAAACACCAGCGCATTGCAGACAGAATTCAAACAAGAAAAAAATGTATGTACATATATCAAAAACGCGCTGAAGCAATACAGAAACATGAAGAAAAAGCAGAAAATTGTCGGTTAATTAACTTTAGCACGCCATCATGCTACGGCTGATGATTCGTTTCGTGCCCCCGCCGCTAACAATTTGTAGTTTTTTGTTTTTCATTTTTTTTTCTGCAATGCTACTTCGTTTTTTTTCTATTTTTACTGCTGCCTTTTACATTTCGCATTGCCAGCAGCAATTGCGCGATCTCTTTTCCACACACACGCCTTCATATATAGACAGCCAGACTATTATATGTATGCATGGTACATATTTGCAACAAATTGCACAATTTCTGCAATGTAATAATTGTTGTTGTTATTGTTGTTGTTTTGTTAGCTTCAGCTGTAGCTGTTTTTAATTTCTGCATGGCAAACGCCTCATTTCCCTTCTTAATAAACCATTTTGTTGTTATGGCAGCGCGTATAAAATTAGTCTTACATATGGTAGACTACATGCCTAAAATATAAAAAATATGCATATAGGCATGTACATACAATATTCATACATACATATACATATACCCAGTAGCAAAAGTGGATTTACGAGCATTCTATGCAAAATGATGCATTTTTCAATGGAGCTAGAGTGAGAGTGGAATGGGAGAAGGAATGGGAATTTTAGTTTGAGGGGGAGTGGGAGTTGGAGTTGGAGTAAGAGTTGGAGTGGGAATAGAAGTGACAGTTGGAGTGAAAGTTGGAATGGGAGTGGTAGCGAGACTTGGAGTTGGCGTGAGAGTGGGAGGGAGAAAAGTGAAAGGTGAGTGGGAGTGAAAGTGAGAGTGTGAGGGAGATAACTCGAATAAGGTATGGACAAAATTAGAAGAAAAAAGGAGGATAAAGTAGACGAGAATGGTACAGAGAGAGAAGAGAGGAACCGAGGCTCAATTTTTGAATGTACACAAACCTATTTGCAGGCAAATTCCGCCGGGTACACTGGTTATTCATATATGTACATAACTAAAGAATAAAAAAAAAACACAAAAAAATTGAAATACAAATTTTCTTTTTTTTTCAAAATATGGGAAAAGCAACGACTTGTCACTTTTGAGTTGGCTATACGTATGAATAGGCGGCTCGAAAAGATTGTAATCCCAAATCATAATTGTTCTGGAACGTCAATATTTTGTTTTTCAAATTGCATTTCTGAACAATTATGATTGGCGCTTACAACGTTTATCGGACTGCCCATTCATATTACTGCGCTATATGATACAAGAGGTTGCGTAGAGCAGAGAGGTTGCCAGCACAGTTTAAAGCTTTTCCAATATAATTTTCAACCTCATCTACCTGTGGCGAATCTTGTTTCTTCAGCAAGCGAGGCGACTATAAATTCCTCCTGGAGCCAGGGGGTGGAGGGCGGTATGGCCCAGAGGGTTCAATATTGTCGTATTAAATCGTTTTCAAGATGGTCGGGCTTCTACCTTAATGGTGCTTGTTACCGGAGCGTTCGGGATCTATATCCGGCAACATCGATAACACCCTTCAAACCCTTCTGGAGTGGCTTTATCGCTACAACAATTGCCTTATATGAATAAGAATTTCTTTGCAATGACCGAGTTGTTGAGAAGGAACCTTAATATCACTTGTTATTTTGACTATTGGGTATATTTCTACACTTCAAAATCGTTGCCTAACATCCATTAATAGAGTTGCGTGAGTTACGTGGGTCTTATTGGAATATGGCTGCCACCAAATAAAGCAGCATTGCACCATAACGTTAAAAAAAAAATCTTCGAAAAAAAAACTTTGACAAAAAATAATTAAAAACAGAAATTTTAAGCGATATAAAGGAAAAAATATATTCTTAAAATAAAACAAATGGAAATCACTATACTCAAGCTAGCAGAGGGGAGGCGGAAACACATTCACATGGCTGGGCGATAACTGTTTTGAAGGCAGGAGTCAAATATTCAAAAAAATTTGTTAAGTCCACAAAAAAAAAGAAAAAAATGCTAGTAGAATCAACAAATCAGATTTGTTGTTCGTGAATTAACAGTTATGTATTAAAATTGATCACATTATAGTTAATTCAACAGAGTTTTTTTTCAAGACAAACAATTTAGTTAGTGATTTCAACAGAAGAGCAACTGTGGTTGAACTGGCCGGTCCATGAGAACCTCACATAGACTGAATAAGTCCGTACTGTGGGTTTCAAGTAAAAATGATAGCTTCTCAACCAATCTAATTGATTTTTCTGTTAAAAGAACTAATTCTGTGGGTCAATCGGGAACAACTGTCAATATTATGATGCATATATATCGCTTGATTTTAAAAAGAAACTTTCACTCATGGCGCTCACTTACATACCTGCTCTTATAACCAGGGACGGAAAATAATAATTATTTTTTTTTGCGGAGTCGAAAAAGTCCTGGTCAAAAAATTGTCCTAGGTATCCCTATAGCAATATCATGTCGAATCATGCATCCTTTTTATTTTACGAACTTTTTCCGTAAAAGTCCACATATAAAAGTAAAATCTGTATTTTTATTTTTTTAGTCCGATAGAACTAGTTACAATCGGACTTTTAAAAATAAAAGTCCTGAAATAAAAGTTATAATCAATTTTTTTTTTAATTCGGATAAGCCGTTTCTTTGTTATCAAGCGGGACGTTTATTTCGGCCTTACAAAATAAAAGTCTTGATTTAATATTTATTCCGGGACTTTTATTTATAAAAGTCCGAGTTTAACTAGTTCTATCGGACTCAAAAAATAAAAAGCCGAAAATAATTTGTACCTTGATCCAAATATATTTAAAGTCCAAAGTTAATAGTTTTGCAAGGACTTATATTATAAAAGGAATAACAGTTTCAGCCCCTGCTTATAACCATGGTGCAGCAACAGGCGTCTAATATTATAACATACTAGCAGACCCGGCAGACGTTGTTCTGCCCTAAATTTGGCCTATCTGCATACATTTTAATAAGCTTTTTCCGTCTAACTCTGCCCTACCCCTCTACATCTTTTCCTAATCTCTTTATTCACTCCTCCCTCCGCCTTTTTCGCTTCATCTCCATCTTCGTCTCATTCTATCTCTTTCTCAGTCTACTTCTCTCTTTTCTCTTCTCTCAAGTTTTTCTCCTTCTTCTTCATCTCTTATTGCCAGTCCCAGAGGGTGGTATGTATTTTGTTCCAGTCCCATTCCGAGTCTCAGTCCCAGTCCCACTCCGAGTCTCAGTCTCAGTCCCAGTCCTAATCCCAGTCCCAGTCCGCCTCTATTATACTTCCCGGAAAAAAGCGTAGTAAATACTAATATAGACAAATTTATATACGAAATTTCAGGCAAATCGAATAGGACTTATGCAAATAAGTATGTGGGTATTATTAATTCATGTCTTTATTTCAGTTTCGCATGCATATTTATCAGTTTTGCCAGGTTGATGCGACTAAATCGAATATCACAATGAACGTCAGAGCTCTCAGCAAAAGCTTTCATTTGATAGCCATAATACACACACATTCTAGCGGTATCCGGGACCATGTTTTGGCCTATATTTCGAGACCCTAGTCACTCAGCGGTGTAAAACTTACTCTGTACTAAAGCATCCATCAACAGCTTCAATTTGATACTCATAATGTAAAAACACAGCCTCCTAGTTGTATGAAAATTATCCTGTACTATAGCACTCATCAACAGCTTTCCTTTGATATCCATATTGTATAAACACATTCTAGGGGTACCCGGGTCCACGTTTTGGGCTATATCTCGAGACCCTAGCCTCCCAGTTGTATGAAAATTATCCTGTACTATAGCACCCATCAACAGCTTTCATTTGATATACATATTGTATAAACACATTCTAGGGGTACCCGGGTCCACGTTTTGGGCTATATCTCGAGACCCTAGCCTCCCACTTGTATGAAAATTATCCTGTACTATAGCACCCATCAACAGCTTTCATTTGATATACATATTGTATAAACACATTCTAGGGGTACCCGGGTCCACGTTTTGGGCTATATCTCGAGACCCTAGCCTCCCAGTTGTATGATAATTATCCTGTACTATAGCACCCATCAACAGCTTTCATTTGATATACATATTGTATAAACACATTCTAGGGGTACCCGGGTCCACGTTTTGGGCTATATCTCGAGACCCTAGCCTCCCACTTGTATGAAAATTATCCTGTACTATAGCGCTCATCAACAGCTTTCATTTGATATCCATATTGTATAAACACATTCTAGGGGTACCCGGGTGCGCGTTTTGGGCTATATTTCGAGACCCTAGCCTACCAGTTGTATGAAAATTATCCTGTACTATAGCACCCATCAACAGCTTTCATTTGATATACATATTGTATAAACACATTCTAGGGGTACCCGGGTCCACGTTTTGGGCTATATCTCGAGACCCTAGCCTCCCACTTGTATGAAAATTATCCTGTACTATAGCACCCATCAACAGCTTTCATTTGATATACATATTGTATAAACACATTCTAGGGGTACCCGGGTCCACGTTTTGGGCTATATTTCGAGACCCTAGCCTACCAGTTGTATGAAAATTATCCTGTACTATAGCGCTCATCAACAGCTTTCATTTGATATCCATATTGTATAAACACATTCTAGGGGTACCCGGGTGCGCGTTTTGATCTCAAGACCCTAGACACGTAGCGAAGAAAAAGGTAGACGTTGGCCGATTCTCAGACCCACCCAATATGCTCACAAAATTTCATGAGAATCGGTTCAGCCGTTTCGGAGGAGTTCAGCCTCTAAAACCGTGACAGAAGAATTTTATATATTAGATTTGTAAATCTTTTTATCAAAAGAGCGAAAATTATTTTGCTTCAGCCAAAGTAGATGAAAACTGCAAAAAGTCCTTGTACTCAGTTACCTAATTGGCGCTTAACTGTTTAAACGATTATGGCCATCCAACAAGTCGCGCCGGTCGCTTCTTCGCTCTGCCAACTGGCGTCAATTGGTCACACCAAGGGAGTTTAAATCGTTTTCCATGTGGCAATACTTTTTTCCGTGGGTGTATGTTTTGTATTATGGTTTTCTTATTGGGAATTTTCGGGCTTAAATTCGGGAACATATGGTTGCAATTCCTACAAAAGCGACAAAATTGCCAGTTATGACTTATGTATTCTTAAGCCCCCATTACTGATACTTAGCATAGACTTGACTTGCCTTGGCGTAAACTTGGCAACTTAGCCACGATTATACTCCACTTGGCGCATAAAATCTGGCATCATAATCAGCGTTGAAATTTATTTTTAAATAAATGTCAATTTGTATGACAAAATGTCAAAATGAAATGGAAACAAACAAATGGCATCTCAAAATGTAAACGTCACTTAGAACTTACATAGAAAATCAAAATTCAACAGACTTCTAAGTCAAGTTAAGTTTTGAGTAATCAGTAACATGCAATGTTCATTTAACAGAACTGTAAGTGACAGTTCGCAAGCCAAGTCAAGTCTATGCTAAGTATCAGTAATGGAGCCTTTATGCGCTTACAAACTCTGCCCGCATTTTGCATTTTGCACGCCTTGCTGCATGCGCAGTGCTGGCCATCTTTGTACAACCAGTGGTGTGTTAGTGTGAGACTGTTGTGTGTACTTTGTTTATTTAATGTTTAACTCCAAGTATGATGTTCTTTGTTATTTGTTATTTAAGTAAAGCAAATTAACAAAAATGTATAATATAAACAAAATTGTTTAGTAAACAAAAACGTTTTAAACAAAAAAAAAATATATATGTATATGTTTCAAATTTTGGAAAATGCGCATTTGAAAGATGCAGCGAGCATGAACACTTCTTCAAATCCTATGCTAAATGCCAAAATGAGCATGAAAACTTTACCAAATAGTGCTATAGTCAATCGACTTACTTACTGACTTACTTGGCTCTTAACTGTTTAAACCAGGCATGCTTAACCAACGAACCGATATCATTTCGTTACGATAATTAACATTAATAAACGAAACAAAGCCACCTTACGGCTTCACCATGGCTATAGCATTGCCAGCACAATTCAAACATAAAGTATCACGTTTTTGTTAACGTTTTTAACGTTAACGAAAGCTTTTCGTTTCGGTTAAAAACGAAAATACAATTTATATTGATAATTTCTTTATCGATAATATTTCGAAGTGTTTCAACGGAAACGGTGGAAATTTTTTGATAAGCGATTGGCTTAACATTTAAGTGCATCCCTAGTTTAAAACTGTTATGGACTTCCAACAAAGGCGCGCTAGTTCTTGTTGGGCTAACTGCAAATTGGCCATGCCCAAATGTATTAAAATAAACTTCCACGTACTCCTTACAGCGGAGTGGGTACCGTCCCTATTTCTGTTTTTGGCCGAAGCCTCATCTGCCATTATTTCATTAAATCTTCTTCGGTACTCGCCATCACCAACGCGTCGAGGTTCATAAAGAACTTTTCTCTCGAACACTCCCAGAGCCGCCTCATCTCATGTTGTCATGATCCATGCGCTGACTCCTTGCTTGATGACAGCAGGTACTTTGTTTTGTCCTCATTCACCACCAAGCCCATCTTTTCCGCTGATTTTTCTATGCCAATGAAACATGTGTCATCAGCATACGGCAGTAATTGCACGCACTTATAAGTTCTGCGGTTAGTAGCATCAAATTATAGAAATCGCACGATATCGGGTCATCCTGTCTGAAATCTCGCTTAGTCTCGAACGGCTCGGAGAGGTCCTTCCCAACTCTGACTGAGCTGATGATGTTGCTCAACGTCATTTTGCACAGCCGTATAAATTTTCAGTTAAACTAAATTCAGGCAAAGCGGCATATAGGCGGTTTATTTTCGTACTCTCGAAGGCGGCTTTAAAATGGACGAAGAGGTTATGTGTGTCAACAAAGTGCATCTTATTGCAACATTGTTGCAATCATATTCAAACATTACCATTTCGCCTTATACACACTTAATATTAGCTTTTCAAACAATATCAACTTTAATGCATATTTGTACATATTTTAAAATGCAACTGAACAAATTATTCCAAAAGCTTCCAATGTCAATGCAATAATGAAGGACAAACAACCACCAAAGTGGCAGCAAAACGGCGGATGGCACAACCAACAATCCAATGATGTTGAGTGTGAGTGAATGACAGAGTGATGACATTCAAGTGGTGCAGCCACCGCAGCAACAACAACAAAAAATGGGAATAAGAGCCACCGCCCATAGCCGAGAACATATGTATATACATATGTATGTATATATTTACCTGTTGGATACAAATCTCCTGCTGTGCATGGCGCTGATGTGACATGAATACTTTTACTTATTTGATGGACTGTCAGTGTGGCAAACCTTTATTTTAGGTGCATAAATAGATACATACATACATACATACTTCTATGATGATGACAAACTACAATGTTTATATTTAGTTATGGTGTCGTGGTTTTATTTTTTTTATTCATATTACTTTGTTTCTTATTCTTTATTTTATTGCATTGGTAGGAAAGATAAATCAACATATTCATATTATATCAAAAAGTAAGCAGTGGCGAGTCGTAAGATAGGTGCAGCGTGAGATTTGTGTTCGGTTGGGTTAGAGTAATTGAAAACAGGGACTATTATTATATGAAGATTTGTCTTATGATTTGGTGAAATAAGTCAATTACCTAAGTACTTTTTAATAATTATTGTATCTACATATCACTCACGGAAAAAAGTATTGGCACAAGAACTTTTTGCAGTTTTCATCTAGTTTTGCTTAAGCAAAATAGTTATCGCTTTTTTTTGTATAAAAGTATAAACCAATATACAATAAAACAAATATAGACTCAAATTCAAGTTTGTACGCAAAAGTAGCTAAAATTTGAGTTTGAAACACGTATATTTAGTAAAATTTGAAAATTTTCGCATAGAATTATTAGAATTTTTGAGAATGCCAGTTTTGAAGCTCATTGATATTTAAAATTTTACAGAGGATTTACATACATGATTTTGATAAAGTGATATAATATAAAGAGTGCCCTGATTCAAAAATATTTTAATTCAGAAAGTTCAACATTTTGTTTGTAATGAAGATTGTGTTGCCTGATTAACATTTAAGCAAATTTCTTTAGAAGAAATGCATATGAAATATATAAAAAAAAAAATTTAGTAAAGTAAAATTAAATGAAAAAAAACAAAGTAAATAAAGTAAAAAAAGTGAATAATATAAAACAAATAAAAATAAAGTTAAATAAAATAAGGTAAAATAAAATAAAATAAAATAAGATCGCGAGTTCGAATCGAGCTCAAAACCTAACAATAATTATTTTATAATTATTATTGTTATGATACATTTTTTCTTAATTGAAAAAGTTATTAAATTAGAATAGAAGAAAGAAAAAATTTAGACAACTGTCAAAGCTCGTTGTATAAATCTATTTCAGGAACTGCTAAATTCCTTCATCGGCAACGTTTAGGCGCCGCTGTTATAACCATTCAGCCATCACAGCGGTTTTTTGTTTGTCCACTAATCCTACTTCTATTCTGGTTCTTGCCAATTGATATTCACAACACTGCGACATTGCAGAATGAATGTGAAAATTGGACTTGTTTGATGGCAATGCTGCCATAGTGTCGCATTTTATTGCCACTTTTTCCCCATGCTCTGGGATGTATTAACATTTTTGTTGCTATATCGGCCTACTGATTTGTAAGATCGCGGGTTTGAATCTAGCTCAAGGGCTAACAATAATTATTTTATCATTATTATTGTTATGATAAATTTTTTTTTAATAGAAAAAAATTATTAAATTAGAATAGAAGAAAGAAAAAAATTTAGACCACTGCCAAAGCTCGTTGTATAGATCCATTTCGGGAACTGCTAAATAAAATAAAACAAAATAAAATAAAAAAATGAAATAAATAAAGCTAATTTAAGGATTTGGGAAAAATTTAAACAACGTGACATCAGAGCGGACAATGTTTAAATTTTCCCCAAATTATTAAAAAAAATTATAAAATTAAAAATTGCTTCAAATAAATGTTTAGATACATTTAAAAGCAATGAGGGCAATCAATCCCGCCTAATTCATAAAAATAAATGTAAATTAAATTGAGTGGAATTAAATTAAATAAAATAAAATCAAATAAAAAAATTTAAATAAAATTAAATTAAAAAAATAACTCTAAGTAAAATAAAATGAAATAATACTGAACTCAGGCCAGTGTCAATAAACTTCCCTTACTCGTCGTGCTATTATTTTATTTCAGCTTTTTACTTCGTTACCATAATGGCTCGGTTGTGTCGGTTCAGAAAACATATTAATACATTAAAAAATAAATAATAATAGAACTTATACGGCAGATGGTGTTCGAAGATTGTTTTAGTGCAATTGTAAATCCTACTTTAAGGAAAATAAATAGGATTAAAAAGAGAAAATCTCAACATGTTTAAATTTATTGCACATGCAACAGTAATTATTATTTTTTTCTACAATATTATTTCAGTATGAAAAATTTTCATAAAAAGGATAATTCTTTAGTAAATATTAATTTGTATCAAGAAAAAATTAATTACATAATTCACAAGAAAGAGAACCAACCTGTATGTGAACAACAGCAAATTTATGATTGATCACCAATCAAATAACACTAACAACTTGGCATAAAATCGTGCTAAAAATGAGCCAATGCAGTTATAGTAAGATGGATTAACAACGACATCAACAGCATAACAATAAAAGCACAAAGCGAGCAAGAAAAAGAAAAAAAAAACAACAGCCACGACAACAAATAACCTGCTCATAAAAACTACAGCAAAATAACAACAACTTGGAGCGGATATAAAAATTCACTGAGAATTTGAGTACTTTTGTTGAAGTTGTTTTTAAACCGATTTTTTTTTCTTTTACTTAGAAATTGTGTTTTTTGTTGTCGTTGATTTTTAAAATAATTTTTTCGGGCTTTAGAGAATTTTTTGTTTGGTCGCTTTGCAAAGTTGCGGTCAATTCTTTTTAAGCAAAGTATTAACGAAAATATCCATCCAGCATTCATAAGCTAGGCATATACATTGTGAGTAATCGGCGTGGACCTTTCGGCGCTTGTACACAAAAACATACATACATACATATGCATTTATACACTCCAAAAAAAAATTCTTTAAAACGAGGCAAATAGCTTTTAAAATAAGGTAAGATGGTATATGACATTTCGTCGTACAAATTCTTCCCTTAATCGGGACAAATAATTTTCTTAAAAATTAAAACTATTGTTTCCTTGGTTATTGCAATAATTTTATTTAAAATGGCGAAAATTTTATAAAAAAAAAATTCTAAAATTAAATTTTGTAACTGTCACTGCTGTGGTTTTCGAGTCAAAGTTATCAACTTTGCAGTTGTTGTTGTTGTAATAACAATAAAGACACTCTCCGAAGGTTTTGGGTAGTGTTATCGATATTGATGGTCCTTTGCCGGATATAGATCCGGTACGTTCCGGTAACAAAGCACCATTAAGGTACTAGGCCGACCATCTCGACAGTCGAGTGCTCTTATTCACTGAGATAACTTGTAGATGTAAATATTGTGAAAAATATTTCTTGATTCATAAAAGTGAAGACAAAAGTTTACCCAAATTAATGAAAAGTTTTATAGAAAAATTTTTTAGAATTCATTAATAATGTTTCTAGAGGTTTTAGAAATTACTTGCAGACTGATGTCATCTACATTGACTTTACTAAAGCGTTCGATAAGGCCTCCCACGCAATCCATTTGTTTAAAATTGAACGTATAGGTTTTCCACCTATTCTGGTATCTAAAAGATAGAACACAAAAGGTAATATTTAGGGACTGACTAACTTGTTTCATAGATGTTACTTCCGGTGCGCCGCAAGAAAGCCATCTCAGCTCTATTCTGTTTTTATTGTTTATAAACGACCTTCCCACTGTTCACACTAAACTTACGCGAATTTGGCTAAAAGGGCTTTGGACTTTGTTAAACGTTGGTCTAAGGAGTTCAAAGATCTTTACATTAAAACAACGCTGTTCACCTCGCTGGTTAAACCAATCTTGTAATATTCCTCAATGGTATAAAAACAGCGCTATCAAGTTCGTTTAGCTTTGAGATATTCATCATAAGATCCAGGTCCCGTATCGTGTTATACGATCACGTATCTAAAAGCAATTTCACTCATTCTATAAATAAGATACTGAAAAAAGATTCGTGTAAATAATAATAAGTTTTGGATCTAATGAGTAATGGTAGCTACCATTTCACATATTTCCCTAATCCGATTCACCATCGCTATTGCGATTTCGATTGATTTCGATCACGTATCGTATAACACGATACGGGCCCATAACGAAATCTTCCTACTAACAGCAGCCATCAAAAACTTATTAAAATGCCTACCTTACAGAGTCACAAAGAGATGCTTGGTGTGTTATCATGGTAAAACTTACGAGAGGGATGGTACACAGCCCATTCTTGCGTAAAGGGAGTATGTTCAATGTACCTTTTGGACCTTTGAATTATTTTCAAATACTTTTCTTAAGCAATTCCAGAGCTAATTTAGAACTGCATGCACTTTTCCGTTGTATGTGTCAGGATTTCGCTAAGCATTACAATAACTCTGATACCTCTGAATCGCTGTTCCTAATTAAAAAGCATATATTTACTATCTTAAATAATAAAAAACAATAATTCGGACGGGGATTGAAACCACGTCAGTTCCAAACTCCCTGGCATCAAAGCCTTACTTGCAGTATTATAGATGAATTCTGCTGCTCTAAATCGCGTCCATTCTGACAGCATCATAAACAATGTGAAACAAAGAAAACGTTAACCCATTATAAGCTAATTATGTGTATGATAATGTATGAAGGAAATTACAAAGAGGGGGATAATGGGATAGGAGTACGCCAATCCTCCGTGGACTTCTGCTGCATATTCAACACTCAAGAGTTGCTTAGTACCACGTCCATCCCGGCAAAAAACCTCACTCATACATAAATTATATCAGCTGCAACGCGCACTTCATTAACAAACCAACACCATGCTGCTCGGAGTCTCGTCCTTTCCGACAGCATCAACACCGTAGTTCTAACTTGAATTGAACTGAATACACTTTTAG
The DNA here is from genome assembly GCF_040869045.1 of Eurosta solidaginis. Classification (NCBI taxonomy): domain Eukaryota; kingdom Metazoa; phylum Arthropoda; class Insecta; order Diptera; family Tephritidae; genus Eurosta; species Eurosta solidaginis. Next base: position 264,169,219 of record NC_090319.1, on the reverse strand, counting down.
TCTGTAAGATTTACAAATCTCTAGATTAACTAAATATTCTTACTCACTAAGTTGAAATTTAGCTCAGAAAATACTTTAAGAAAATGTTTTCCTCATTTTAGATAAGTTTTTTTTTTCTATGTGTATATAAAATATGGTTCTACATATTTATAGCGGATTTGTGTGATCCGTTGCAATTTTGTGTTGCATTGTTTTGTGGCCTCAAACGTGTTCGATTTTTACTACGTTAGTGTTATTATTGTGCTCGTTTGTTGCAGCGATTTTGTAGCAATTTTTTTTTGCGTTGCTTATTTTTTTTCTCAATTTTAACAGCAAATATTTTTTTGTTGTTAAATTTTGTTGCACATTTGGCGTTTTTCATTCATTCATTCAATATAACAGTGTAACAGATACGTATGTCTTACTTCCATGCACTTATATACTTGGTTGTGTTATTGCAGGTTTCGTAGTTCCGACTGACTGAGTGACTGTGACGAACTGCCGCATAACTATCAATTGAAAATGCATTGTATACCTCTTTGTTGTTGTTTTGTCTGATTTTAATGTTCGTACGTTGTGGAACGTTTGTTTGTCCGCCATTGCGGATCTTTTGTCTATACTTACTTTTGCAACGTACAATGTTTAAGCCATAGCCAAGAGCATAAAGTTCAACCGATCACCAAAGTCATGCGGCTGACTGTTCGGCCATAAGGTTCTCATGAAAGTTTGTCATAATTTTTTGCTCATCTGCTACGCTTTGTTTTTTTTGTTTTTACAATGCAATTTTTAACTTTTTTTCTGCTCTTGCCAAAGCAATTTTCTTGCTTTTCGGTTGTACTTGCATTTTTTGTGTTTTTGTGCAACAAAGATTATATACAATACCGACATACGTATATAGGTATAAAGGTATACAACTGTACCTACTTATATGAGATAGGTAATTTTTCATTGTTGCGAGCATTTGCGCAAAGATTTTGTTGCGGGAGGGCATCTAGTGCCATTTATTTTTTGTTGTTTTCTGTAATGCCCTGCAGTTAACGACCGCTTTATCAGCGAGTCAAACGAACATAAAAAAATAACAACAATAAAAGCTTTACAACAAAATTTACGTAGAAAGCGCAAAAAAACGGAATGCCACCACCAATCAATGCGCCGTTTTCAGGAAGAACACATTTTTTTTTATTTGAGAAAAGCCATCAATAAAATTTAATTTGATATTTTTACATAATTATGTATATTCAGTTTAAATTTGTTGTGTTCTGGGTGTATGTACATACACTGTACTGTTTGTTTCGCATTAATTAGTGCCAATCATTAAGGTCAAAGTGCAAGATTGTTAGGGAAAGGCAGCTCTTGTACTTAAATTACAAAAATGTTTTTTTCCTAAATCATATTTTAAAACATTTTAGGATGAGAAGAAGATGCTGGCTGCTGCATGGGTCAATTGCCAAGCTAATTGTGAGGTAAAGAAGCGGTCATCCATTTCGATTCTGAGTGTTGAGCTCTAGCCAAAAGCAGGCTCAAAACTTTGGTTAGGTTCATATTTCTGGATTTCGAAGAGTTATCAAGATGATCCATAAATTACATCAATAGCTTAAATATCAATCCAAATGGTTTAAAGTAGTGTTTGGCGGCGTTTATTTGTACTTATTCATATACAGTGAAGCCACCGTTGTGCGGATACTCACCGTCAGCATACTTTTCTCTGCCCAAGAGAGTTATCCCGTAGCTATTTTAAATTCTTTAAAATTCGTGAATGTACTTATTAAGTATTCACAACCTTCTATTTTAAAACCAAAATTTTTAAATTATTTTGCTATAAAAATTATGTAAGCCGCGCTTCGGTTAATATTTTGGATAGAGTTGGAAGGGTGGGGCACATAGGTAAGATCTATTATTTTCCAAAAGAACGTAGTTATATCATTATACAGGTCATGATTCTTCAGGGGGTTTTTCATTTTGGTCGTCGAATAAGCCTCTGGACACTATTAAATTATGTGAAGCTCTTAAGGATCGACCAATTTAACCAAACTTAAAGTCAGGCAACCTGGAAGCTTAACAGTTCATTTTAATAAAGGCAAAGGATGTTCCAAAAAAATGTAAACTCAATGCATGAAAAACTGTCCAACCCAGGGAGGTGTAGACCAAATAGTGGTGTCCTCTAGAAGGGGTTTCTCTGTATTATTACAGAAGTATTTTCATACACATGCGTACAAATGAACGACAGCAATTCTCGCTTGGTGGTTTGATTACTAACAATCGGTTATTTCGCTCTTGTGTTTGCATCAAACTCGTATATTCTCACAGCTACCTCGAAGAGCCACGCTGGGCCCATACCTGCTTTATAGTAAATGTCTGTCGAAAAATAATAGCGTCTTGAGGATCGTTCCAGGAGGGCGTTCATCTAATTGGCGACTAGTGTTGCCCTTATTGGGTCCAGTTCAGTGGTGCAAAACGCTGGAAGAGTTTCGAATACAAATGCATCCTTTTTTTGTAGTTATATATGTTAACATGTGGAATATTTGAGCATAGAATTCACACATGAGATGTTTGCTGTTTGAAGTACAGGAAGAATTTAATTTTTAGCCGTGTGAATATGTGCCGTGAGCATAGCGTAGAGATAAAATGGCAAGACACATTTACGTTGTAACTAAGTATAATGCGTACTAAAATTCAGCAGGACACATATTTTGCGCAGCAATCTCATAAGTGTAATAAAGGTATGCACTTAGCCGTCCACATGAAGTTTAAGTGCATATGTACATATGTATATACATGAAACAACAGCTTTTGAGTCTCCATAGAAAAATGTTAATTTTAACCCCTGTGCAACAACCCTTCATCGTCTCGTGGCCAAAATTTATATGTTATAGTTTTGTCTATGGTATTATTGTTTGAATGTGTTAGGCTTGAAAAATCTATAATTTGATTTACAAGTACCTAATGCACATGCTTCATTGTTGTTAGTTACGCACTCACCTTCAAGATTAATGGCAGTTAGGTTTAATTTGTTTTTGGGTGTTCCCATATCTTTTTATTTCACATTTCGATAATTTCTTCGGGTATTTTGATATCACAATGATGATCTTCCTACTCTTACCACATTTCTTTGGTGCATTTTATACTAAGTTACGGATACCCACACATGCATGTGGCAACAAAAACAACAACACACATCCATACATATAATAATATGATTTTATAAAAGACCAACAACAATAACACTGTTCACATACCATAAAACATAAAAACGTATTTGCAGTTGACAAACATGTTGCTGTCCCTCATAGCACATGCTGATGATGATGTTGGTTGCTGCTGCAGCTCTGCATAAAGTGGAGTCAAACATTTTTTTTCACATTTTAATTTTATTTAATCTTGCTGTGTATATGTGCCACACATGCGTTTCTACTTTGAATCGTTTTAAGTTTTTAATTTTTATTATTCTTGTTTTTTTTTATTTTATTCAAAATGCGCACGCACAACAAATCTTGAAACACATTTCTTACATCACAATGCCCATAGCATTCTTTAGAAAGAAAAATATAAATAAAACACATAAAAATCAGCATAGAAATCACGACGTGGGCGACATTTTTGTGCCACAACATGGCTTGCATTTCTCTTTTGTTTTCGAGATTTGTTTACCTTTTGCTGTTGCATTGCTTGCATAAATAGACATCTGTATGTATGTAAGTAAATATGTAGGGTCGTGCATAGCCTCCACAACTGCCATAAAAACATTTTGGTACGTGTGCCATAACAGTCGAGAAGCTTAGTTGAGTGTTAAGTGATTTCAGGCCATATTTGACACTGGTTAGGTGTCACAAAAGCAATTCATTGAAGTGCAAATGCGCGTGTTTTTACGTTTATGTTTGCACTGGTGCGAACTGCTGAAATAATTTTAGAAAAAACATCATATCTAGGTGTTTGTTATGTTCCTTGAGTGTTCTTTATTTGGTTAGTTCTAAAGATATACATAGTCATTGATATTTCCTCTGGGGAATTGTTTTACGGCACTAGATGTTTGTTGGTATATTCGCGTTAGAGTGGGTCGGTCTGCATACGAAATAAATGGGTTGCAAAATGCAGTTGCTTATTTGGCGCCCAATTTTTAAAACTGATATGCCTTGTATTTTTTGAGTAGGCTAGTCTGATCTAATATTTCCTGGTACAAATAAAGATTTATTTTACCTTTCGCCCGACGTTTCGCTGAAAATTTCAGCCTCTTCAGGGGCTACACTATTTTTATTTTCAAATAAATAAATAAAGAAACCAAATGTCACAACACATAGAAATTAACATGAAAACCTCAAATTACACTTACAACAATATTGGACAATAAGAACACACATATAGAACTAAAATATCAGTACCACCCTACGTGGTAATCTTGTCATTTCTAGTTTATTTATTTACTCAAGCATAGCATGTATGCAGCGGCGATATTGTCGCGGTCGTCCTTTCTGTTCATCGTCGTTTGTCTGTTGTTTAAAATGTGTATGCTTTCAAGTGTGTATCTCATCTCTGATCTCTGATATGCTATTGTTTTGGTCTTGAGAATTTCTCTAATTCTGCACATGATACACCCAACAGTTATGGTTTGTCGAAACGAGAAGCATATCTTAGCGAGCGAAAACTGGATGAGCAGACGTCTCAGGAATAGGGATTTTAGCAGTTATATTTTATTTTAAACCCGCGTTTTTGTATAATTATTATTATTTATTTTGTTATCCATAATTAAAATTATAAAATAACTTGTACCTACGCACAAACTAACAATGCTATCGGCGAATTTTAGTATTAGTTTTTTAAGTTTTATTCTTTCTAACGAAAATAATAAAGTTACCGATTTTCACCAGTTTCACCGCTTTATTCAGTAAGGGCTTTTGGCTTAGCCCTGCCGCCTCACGGGCCCATTCCAAGCGCTCACTCTCGGATCGACCACTGTTCCTTAGCGTTGAACAAAATTGATATATGATATTAATATTATAGTATTATAGATTGTTCGTTATAACAAAAAAAAACTATATTATAATTTTTTGAGTCTCCATAGAGCAATCTTAACGTTGTTCTCGATGTGATGCTCTATAACCGTCTAATGTGAAGGGTTCAGACTGCAAGATATCGTTGATTTGATTTTTAAGCGCCACCTTAATTTTCATAGGCAACTCCTAGAATATAAAAGAAATATTAAAAAAAAAAACGTAACACAAATTCGATTGCAATCAATATGTTATGAGAGTAAGGTTCCAGTACTTTTAAGTCAGTTACAATGAAATTTGTATACAGAATTGGCACAAATTGGTTTTGCGGAATTCATAAGATTTTTTTTTAATAATGGTTGAATATGTAAGCACTTATTACCCTAAAATACTTTTCCACAAAATTAATACCAAACTAAAAATCCTACCTATAGGATAGGATAGGATATGTTAATTGGTTTTGAACTAAGGAATGATACAAATGTTATCAATGTTGTGAAGAAAGAGACAAAGTTATTCTGATAGTCTTTGCCGAATATAGTAGAACGCTGCAGGAATCGCATCATAAGATAATATTCTGACAACGCATGTGCAATGTCATTGATCCAGTTCTATTGAATAAACACAATTTGGAATAAAAACATTATGTTTATACATATGTACCAAGTTCTGCATAAAAGAAATAGCAACAAATAGGCAATACTAAGAGACAAATTACAAAGCGTGCAGTGGGCCATTCAAATGGCTGAATGGATAAATAAGTTTGTCTTTACACCACAATGAACGCAGGAGATTTCGAGGTTCAAAACTCAGCTCCCGAAAGAAGTGAAATTCAGAAACATGTCCTAGTAACCATCGTCATGTGCAAATTTTTCTCTTATATTAATATCAAAAAATTTTATAAAGCAATATGAGCCTGTGTCGATAATTAAATACATATTTTAAATATACTCGTAGTTTTCTCCTAAAAATTTAAATTTTCCATAACAACTTTTTTATTGAGCTTTAGTGCTTTTTAATTATGCAAACGTATGCAAATCCAGTTACCAATAAATTTTTAATATTTTCATTTATAAAAAAATATATACCACGTATACACATACATATATTATAGCGATGCGTGCCAGCAATCCCACCACAATAATCAACCAAACCAAACGCTCGTCGTTATCGTAAAACACACCAACCGTACAACCATTCATTGAACCATATAACAACAGAGCGCTGCTGATTGTTGTATGTTGCATGCCACACAAGGCTGCAAAGTGCTTGCGTCTGCCCCAAAAATGCACCCAACTCATATGTGTATGTACATATATATTTATTGAACAATATGCACCTACATTTCACCGATGCGCTCCCCTACCTTCCCAATAAGCATATCCGATACGCTGCCCTTATTCATGCAATACATTTCCATTGTGAATTATTACTTTTCGGTTGCAATTTTTCTCATACATTTAAATGGTGATATCAAGGATGCCAACTTTTATTTTGGGTATACCCGCTGGGCGTCGCGAAAATACCGTTTGTATTACTGCAACGACCTCTGCATACGCCGTAAGCCTGAAGGGTGTCACACATCGAACAGCCTGAGCAGTTGGTTGATGAACAGTGTCCACACTAGTAGTGAAAATACCCCGCCCACCGAATTTGTGGCCTCATGCAGCCCCTCTGCGAAACCGATCCATGTGGTTAGGGCTGGATTGCTTCAATGTACTTAAGACCATCCATTATCGCATATTTAGAGACATTGTTGAAAGCAATTTCCAAGAAGACTCCTAAGGAGTACTCCTTATAATTCCTCTTTGTGCCATGTCTATCGACATGATTGAAATTTTATGCACCTCGAATATTGTTAAGTACTTGTCTCTCCGAAATATTTCGAATCCTTCAAAGAAATTATATTTTACTGCAAGATGGCAACACTTGTAAAAGTGAGTATGTATGAATGTATGTATGTGTTTAAAGCAATATTTTTATTTTATGCATAAAAATTGGAAAATTGTTATTGAAAGTGTGTGTTGCAGTCACCTGCACAACACCACCGCGCCCAATTTCACATTCCACATGCCAGCGCTTTTTGCGCGTTTACACGTTTATTGGGGCGCGTTGAGCTGTAGCGACGAACTGTACCGCCGCGTTGGGCGTATAGCAGATAACACATGAGGGGAATTCATTTTGTCTTGCAAAATGCACGGATTGCACGGGTTTTTTATATTCTATGAAAAAATATGCAAAACTACGAGAGCACCCATTGCGGAATAATAGCATTTATCTATACGAAGCGTAATAATATTAGCATAGAAAATAACAAAATACGTTGAAAAATCGTGAAAACCCATTGCTCAAATTATAATGAACGTAATGAGAAGATTGAGAGGAATGCTGTAGAAGCAGAGTTACTTTTTCATTTCTTACAATTAATTGTACGAAAATATACATAAGTAGAGTTTAGGATCTTGTGCAAATGGTCCAGCATTGTAGCATTTGCAAACTGGTGAAGTGTATTTACACAATACACCAACAAATTATTCGGCTATGCATTTGCCAGCCATTGCAAATACGCAACATCAAAAGTTGCAGTATATTTTCCCAACATGAAATAGTAAATCAGCAACTGTCAATCCGAAAGAAATAGTGCAAAGAAAAAATTTTAAATTAAGGATGTTGCTCACGATGCCTAGTTTAAATAAATAAAAAATAAACGTAAGGCGCGCTAACCTCCGAAGAGATTTTAGGCCGAGCTTCTCTATTGTAACGTTTCCAATACCAATTGCACAAAGCAGTAAACTGCCTTATAGGTTTGGGCATACAAGTAATTGCACGGATTGCATATCGTTTACGTGTATTTTGTTTTTGAGGCTTTTCAATCCGTGCAATCCCTGCATTCCGTGCAATTCGTGCACCGTTTCCAAGACCAAGCGAATCCCCCTATTGCATTTTGATTGCTTCTTTTCTCAATTTTCTAGTTGACATTTGAGTGTTTATTTTTTTTATTGGAAGGGTTACAGAGTTACACACGTACATTGTTGTATGTATTGTTTATAAATTTGGGTGCGCTTGATGGATTTATGTTTCGCATTCGCATCAATTTTTCATTACTGGCTTTGCAGTTTTGTGCATATGCTTTGTTTTTGTGCGGTGTTATAGTTTTTTGTTATAATTTTTTTTCTTTCTTATTTACATTTTGCATATTTGCGTTATAATATATTTTATTTACTCGTGTTGTATTGCGGTATATATGTATATGTAATTTTTTTTATATATTTTTTTTTTTTTTTTTGTTTGCTATTGTTTGTTAATATTGTGTGGATGGCGTGCAAAGCCGTGTTATGTTGCAATTTTTTTTCTCGTATTTGAAATTAATTTTTATCTATTTGTTTTTTGCATATGTCGTTTTTGTCGCAATGCGTGCATCTTATTTTTTACTTTTATTAAATTTTTTTTTGGCTTTCACAATTTTCCATTTGCTGGCTGAGCGCGAAAATTTAATTTGATGTGCGGTTGGCGCGTAATTTGTTGTATGCAACATCGTGTTTGTGTCGTTTGTGGCATTGCATTTTAATGCATGCTATGCAAAACATATAATCACACATATACATATGCAAGTGTATTAAAATATGCCGCCAAATCAGAACACATCTCAATTGAGGCTTCGTGAACCCAGAATTGACATTAGGGTGGTACTATGAGAGCATAGCATTTGCAATTAGGTATGTGTAAATCAGAGATGCTCACAAGAGCTTCATAAAGCGTCGGACATTTACTCGGCCTTTACTTACATATCGTGTGAGCGTATCGATAGAGATTTAGCAGAGGAAGCAGTGAATGAGTTTTCGCTTGTACTTCCGGAAGTAAACCTCACATGCGTGAATTCTGCGCTGATATTTCGTTCACCATCCTCGCTATACACGCACACTACTACAAAAAATTGTGCGTTTGTGTTCAAAGCTCTGCTGGCTGTGTACACCACTGGTGTAAATGCGTTTTTTATGTTTTATATTCTTTCTATATTAGTTAGTAAATTGACATTCTGTTGACGTTGCCATTCCTCCGCCTTTTATCAAATTTAATTTAATCCCGCATTCCTACACTTCCGTGTTATTTATAATTTTTAATACATTAATTTTTTGCAATTAAGTGATAAATTTTGCGGTAAGGCTTTGTGATTTTCGTAGTGATGTTGCAGCTGTGAGACTTTACCGCTGGCAGCAATGTGGGAAAATATTTTCGATTTTTCAAACTGACTTTTTTTGTTGTTTTTCTTTAACTGTTTTTTCTCTTTCGCTAGCGTGTTTTATGTAAGCATTTTTTTATGCTTTCTTTTTTTGTTTTTGTCAAAGAGATATATAACTTTTAATTAAATTATAGTGATAGGCGTTGCAAATGTTGCGCTTAAACGGCGTGTGGGGACGTTATTGCACCGATAACGTGTGTTTTGCGGTTTTGCATTTTAAAATGTGCGGTTTCAGCTTAAAGCGCCATATCAGCCAATAACCAATAACGGTAAGTTCTTAGCAACAATGTAGTATAATTTAATTATTTTTAATGCATTCCATTGTTATGGCTACATTTAAAGAGCAATAAATTTTTTTAGCAAAGCAAAAATGTAGAACCTGGTTATTATACATAAAATAATATCTCTTTGCAATACTCCATGCAACATTTAAAATAATAAAACAGAGTTTATAACAAAATAATTGTCCCATGAGTACTGTTTTGGTTTATAAACGCAGTTTCTACCAAGACCGAAAGCCAATACGGCTTTTATAAAAACATTTATTTCTTATTATTAGAAAAAATATATTTTTATAAACAACTACAGGTTCCGGCAGACTTTTTTCTCCCGAACATTGGTTTATCTAAATTTCAAAAGTGAGTCGCTTTTTCTTTACACTCTTTCCCTTTCACTGCTACTTTATTTACCATTTTCTTCTTATTTTTGCCCATCCCTTAGTTCATTTATCTTCCACCCCTCCTGAGCCCATACCTACTCTAACTACCGCTCCCACCACCACTCCCACTCACCATCCAACTGCTACTTCCGCTTCCACTGCGATTCTTTCTTCCACACCCATAAATTCCCACTTCCGTTCCTAGTCCCACTCCCACTACCACGCCCACTCCAACTCACACTCTCTATACTTCTCTCACCTCCATTTCCGCATATATAGAGTCTCAGCTGACCTATACGTATTTTATTTGTATAACACTAGGTAGGTAGGTAGGTGAAATGGCTGCGACCCTGGTCGCCCAAGTAGCTATTTAAAGCCGGTTTGATGCCATGTAACTCGTCTAAAAACCTACAGAATGTTATGGTCAATGTATTACAGCCAGCCAGAGTTGTTGATAAAATTAAGAATATTCGGGATTGCTATCACAGATAACCCTCTGAGGTCTTCTAGAAACGGCGTTCCAAGGAACCTTAGCCGGGCTCTAGCTAGAGCCGGGCATTTACACATAAAGTGTTCTACTGTCTCCCTGGCATTTGGATCTTTGCAGCTTCTGCTGTAGTCGTTATACGGAATGCCCATCTTTTCCGCATGCGTACCTACTGCCCAATGACCGGTGCTGACTGCTATCAGTTGCGTGTGTTAGCCCTGGATTTGTTCAGAAGACTTCTCGTCCTCTTTCCATCATAGTTTGACCAAATGGATTTTGATATTGCACAGGTGGTGATGTTATTCCACTTTGTTTGTGCTTTCTTCAAGTAGAGGTTTTGGATATTCCCCTTGGCTACTGCTAAGGGTATGCCTACGGCGACATTGGTTATTTACGGTACCCCGTAATGGCATAAACTAATAGAGATAGATGTAGAATTCTATATATCAAAAGGATCTGAGCGAAAAAAGAAATTCATTTAATCATGTCGGTCCGTCCGTCCGTCTGTCCGTAAACACGACTTGAGTAAGTTTTGAGGTATCTGTTTAAGCGACTTAAACTATGACTTGTTTTATTTCGTTTGTTTCATTAGCCATTGAGTGTGCTTGTAATTCTCAACTTGTTAGTGAAATATTCTAAAGATATAGTTTTAGTTTTTAATTTAAAATTGAGGTTCTTTGAGTAGAAGATGGGGGTGCCAATACCTCAGAGCCCAGTGCTCGCCTCCATATCACATTTTTTAAGGGGTTTCTTCAAATAGAAGATGAGGTGGCTCATTAGAGCGAAACCTCAGAGCCCCAGTGCTTGCCCCCAATGAATAAATACAAGAGGTTCTTCAAATAGAAGATGAGGTGGCTCATTAGAGCGAAACCTCAGAGCCCTCAGTGCTCGCCCCCAATGAATAAATACAAGAGGTTCTTCAAATAGAAGATGAGGTGGCTCATTAGAGCGAAACCTCAGAGCCCCAGTGCTCGCCCCCAATGAATAAATACAAGGGATTTTTCAAAGCAAAACAAGGTGGGCTCATCCCGCAGCCAATACCTTGGAGACCCCAGTGCTCGCCCCCAATGAATAAATACAAGGTGTAACAGGTACATAATGACCTCTCTCTAAATAAATTTAAAAATAACAAACAAATACATTAAAATAAAGATATCGTAAATAAGGTGTACCGATGCTTTGCATCGTCCCGTATTTTAAATACACCATAAACAAAGTAAAATAACATACAGTCCATTAAAATAGTAATTTATAAAATAAAAAAGATAATAAATTTAAAAAATGCTTGCTTGCAGTGGGCTTTGAACCCGCAACCCCAAACGTGTGAGTCGGGTACGTCATCCACTGTGCCACGACTCATACGCCTACAAGCGCATCAAATTACTCCCTTATAACTCATATTAAACTGCTCGCCCTCAACTGCCCCACGCTTAGCTAGTATCTTAATGAAATTTGGGGTGTAAGTTCCTGGGTACTCATCTCAGATCACTATTTAAAATGAACGAAATCGGACTATAACCACGCCCACTTTTTCGATATCGAAAATTTCGAAAAACCGAAAAAGTGCGATAATTCATTACCAAGGACGGATAAAGCGATGAAACTTGATAGTTGGGTTGACTATATAACGCAGAGAAAAAAATTAGTAAAATGTTGGACAATGGGCGTGGCAAGACCCACTTTTAAAAGAAGGTAATTTAAAAGTTTTGAAAGCTGCAATTGGCAGCTGAGTATGCAATGTTCGGTTACACCCGAACATAGCTTTCCTTACTTGCTGAAATTACATTCATATTTACATATAAGATGTAGTTAGATAATTGAGACCTTCTGCCCGATAATATTCATCTCTGCAATGTATCTGCTTTGCCAGTAAACAAAGGTATTTGCCATATTTTTGCTCCGCCAAAGATCAATTTTTTGTATCTTCTTACATCTCTCCCCTCTCCGTATTTGGTATCTGACTGTCCTTCGTATTCACCTTTTATTTTCTACTTCCACCTAATTCCTCGACCTCCAATTATTTTTCTTCATCTCCTTCTCTTCGTTAGGTTCCTGCCTTCGTATCTTTTATTTACGCTTCCTCCTTTTTTAACTTATTTCATACTTCCACTTTCTTTCCTCTCCCACACCTCTTCCTTTTTTCTTCTTTTCACCCTTCTCTTTCACTCCGTTTTCAATCTCCACTCCTATCTCTTCTCTTTCTAGCCACGACCCCTTGTTAAAACTTTCATTAACACATCCTATTTGATACTCATGTAGTGAAAAAACATTCTGGGACTACTCTGTACCACATTTTGCTCTATACCTCAGTAATGGGTCTACATATGGAACTAAAATACTTTTATAGACCATCTACGAACTAACTCAGCTATGACTTTTAAACCTGTCTCTTCTGTTTTAGAAGAGGCCGGTTATTGGTTCACATTCCGGAAACATTAGAAATAATTTGTGAATCTAAAGCATCAACAAATTCTCTTGACCACACACACAAAATTTCATCAAAATCGGCATTCTACAATTGTTTTATGATGATTTTTATTAGCGACGTATTTTGAGTTTATATTTTGTCTTCCAGATCTTCAGCATAATCTCCATAAGATATATGTATACCAGCAGCTTTTTAATACTACGAGCTCTTACGCTGATTTCTTTCTTTCTCAGTCCATTGACTATATTTCCGTAAGTTATAGAGCTTTACCAAGCAGCACTGCGGTATTGGAGATTTCAAAGTCCGCGCCTAAAGAGTTTGTTTTGATCTTATTAACTTCAAACGTTCATATATCCTCTACAGGTTCCTAAACTCGTCCCCGCACATTTCGAAATTGAACTTTAAACACGCTTTTATTAAAAGGTATTTAAAATAACTGATCCATTTCAAAGACCATATCGCTCGTAGTTTTTATGCTGCTATTAGCTTCGCCCGCTTTCACACGAAGAGACTCGTAGCAGAGACTGAGACATATTTTCACTTTTGTGTTTACGGCTCTGCTCCATGCTTCGTTCATGTTCAGAGCCGGAGCAATAGCAGAGCATATCTTTTGTTGCAAATGCAAACACAGATTAAAATCAAATTTATTAACTCTATTTCTATCCAGGGTCTAAATTTTCGCGAATAGCCTTCGCGAATAGTTGACTATTTACTTTTCTCATATCACTGTATCTAATATTCACTGTTGTCTTCTATATATGCATGGGAGTAGTGTCGTCTGCACTCTTTGTTGTTGAATAGATGTGTCCGTAATGCCCATTAAAGCTTAGCTATTTGCTGTATCAACTGCTTACAATGCTGTTGTGGTCGTGCAGCATTTATTTGCTAGCGGCATAGTGACGTGTAGGAATTGCTAGTATTCACCACAATATCAATTTTCAGAATGTTGTCATTTATAAAATCACCAACAGTTAGTATCCTACACAAAAAGTAGGGAATTTATAAAGACGCCATCTAAAAATAACAAAAAAATATTTTCAAACGAATTTCAAAAAATCATACTCAATTTTTCTTTTTCTAAATAACAATCGTTATCGGTTAATAAAAACCAAAAAAACGAGCCAAGAACAAAATCGCACCACAGTGCATGTTTTGAAACCAGTTAACCTATTATGACCCCACAAAAGCTATCAGCAATATGCCGCTTACTCACAAAGCCTTGATAAGCGATTTAATGTGAAATAAATTATACAACAATTTATTTTAAAAAATTATTGATGACTTAAATAAAATATTGTACATTATCTAAATGCAACTGCCAACGCATTTAAGCTGCAAGGCAACCAACAAATGTGATCATTCAATCCAGCAGCTCTTTTAAGGTGGACAGCTAAATGCCACCGCAACGATGGCAATCAATAATCGCTTAAAAACAAACAAAAAAATACAGAAGATAATAGCTAACTAGTTGCTACTGCCAAATTAATAAACATTTTTTTTAATTTTCTAATTTTTATGTATTTGCATATAGATGCATACGTGTACACTCAGAGAAAAAATCGTTCTAAAACGAACGAAACAAGTTCAAAATTAAGAACATTCGTTGACAAAAGTCTGTTTAAGTACTTTTTTTCTTAACTCGTGAACCGATGGGCTTGTTTTAAGAACAGTTTTTCCAAGCATACCGTTCGTATTTTATGACCACTTTGGTATTGATGTGTGAAACTTCTGTGCTCATTTCAAGCACTACTTGGGCTTGATTTAGGATTTTTCGTCTCACGCTTCGAGAACGATTTGGGGCCGATTTAACATTTTTCGGTCTCAATTTAAGAACGGTTAGTGCTTGATCTTTGGTGGGAGGGAAAGTATTTTTTTTAATATATTTATTTAATTTTTATTAATAATAATATTTTGTCCTAAATAAAGAATATTTACAACAAAAAAATTGTTATTAAAATTCAAAAGTTTAAGAAAAAATGCATAATAAGCATTTTCTCATACATTTCTCTTATAGAGAAATTGTTCTTATTTAAAGATGTAATCTACATATATGCTTAAAACATTTCATAACAAGTTTGAGAATCACCTGGGGATATTTGTGAATGGAACTGAACGAAAAATAAGAGTTAAAAAATAGAACAAAAAAAATTGTTTTAAAAAATTCAGAGTTTGGTGGTGATCGAACTCGCGCAACACGATCGCAAGCGCAACATCATAGCCGCTGGGCCAGTACAACTGCTTGATAGCTGCTGCCAAATGGTGTATTTAACATTGTAGTGCACACGAATTGTACCGTTTTCTTTTTCTTGGGCTTGATTTAAGAACATCGTTCTCATTAATAGAACATTTGTTCATATTTTAAAGACCGGCCGTTCGTTTTCAAGAAAATGGTGTCAGTTCAAGAACAAGGTTGTTGTTTTAAGAACAGGTCGTTCGTTTTTCAAGAACAAAAAAGTAAGAACATGAAAAGCTTGAGTTGAGTCCGGTGGTGCTGGATTTAGAACGGCGTTTTTCTCTGAGTGTACGTGTGTGAGTCTGAATCGCAATTAATGTGCTACCTGCTTAATATTATCAGCGCAACGCCTACGAAATGCCAAAATATCACCACTTACACATTTAAGCCGAAAGGCAAACGAGTTGCAAACACAGGCCTAGCATCAAAAAACGATTACAAAAACAATGCCAAACTTTGCCGCAATTGATTTAATTTTTAACTTTTAATATTTTTTTTTTTTTTTTGTAAAAAACAACATTGCAGCTGCTTTAAACTTTGCGGCATCAACTCATCAGCGAAACATGTTTGCTTGTTGGTAAGGTTTAGCGAGTTAACGGTGTTGCCATTGTTGCTATGTTGCTGCTGTCATAGTTAGTTGCGTGATTATTCACTTTTCTAGTTGCCATTTTGGCAATGCGCAAATGTAGCTTCTGACAACAACAACTTTTGTGCCACAAGCGTTTGCGCAAAATATTTGTCTGTTGTTTTTTTGGCTTTGTGTTCTGTGTTTGTTTTTGTTGCACAATTTTTTTATTGCCATATTTTGTGTGTAATAGATTTTTATTGAGTTAAGTTAGTTGTTTTTATTTCGTTGCAATAATAATTTTTAACTGCTTTGTCAACTTGGCTGTGCCAAAATGAAAATATTGATAATTAATTTTTTTTTTTGTCATTCCTTTAAATTCATTTAAGTCATTTATCATTTGCGTGTTTTGAGCACGATCAAATAAAATTAAGTTCTTTGTAAATTTGTTTTAAAAAATTCATATTTCTTTAATTTTGTGCTGGAGGTAACGATCAGACTCCAGCATACTTGGTGATGCAAAATGGAGCTAACTCTCAGACTCCGGTTTTCACCTAGAAGTATATAAACGAAGTTGCAAACCAGTCCCTGACTGTGGCTCTAGAGATTGCAGCAATCCAGTGGGCAGATGTTTACCGAAAAGTGAACTAATTAGTATCATGGTAAAAATAATACATAATAAACCAAATAAAGCGCTACCAGCCTTCGAAACAGCTGGATGTTACAATTGGAAATGATGATCTGCACAAATAATGCGACTTTAGAATGACGGCAGAGAGTTGCTCCACACTTTCAAAGGCAAGAAGGCGACGATTAAAGGTGGTGGATAGAGCACTGACTCCCACGATACCAAAGAAAAGGGGGCCCTCCAAGGTAATAAAGAATCGGAGGATGTGTTGCACCTTCAGTGCATGCCTTTTGTCTATAGCAGTTTATCGTCATCTTATATAGGGTGAACATACTACATGGTGCCGTGCCTATGTTTCGAAGGACATCTTAAGGCCACAATACAGCCGGAGGATTGGCGCAAGGGTAGAACAGCATAATATGCACGTGTATAGCGATGGTTCAAAATAAATGGAAGGGGTCGGTTTGCTGTTTACTATGTCGATCCAAACATAAGTAAATCCTAAAAGGCGCCAGTTTACTGCAGTGTCTTTCAGGCTGAAATTTTAGCCGCCGTAAAGAATGCAGCAGAAATTTTGTAGGAAGCGTGCTTAAGCTGCAGATGGGTCAATATATATTTGTATTGATAGTCAGGCAGCCATCAAGGCAGTCATCTGACACGGTACTTCATCAACAAGTGTCCTGGAATCTTAGCCTCGCAAGCGTATGTTACGTACATAAATGTGCTAAATTGTTTCTTCCTCCAAGCCGCACCTCCGAAATTCCCTATTACTGACTAGGCCGACTTTGAATGCACGTGAAGCGATAAGACAGTGTCCAGTGTGAGAATACTCAATAGGCTCATATTTACGAAAAAGGTTTGAGTGTTAAAAAGGTGTGTGGATACATCTTACCACTTTTCTCGCCAATCTACGACTAGCTAATACTACTACGTTGATTTGACTCTTACCAGCACACTTTTTGGGTGACCACTGCACACAGAAGTATGTATGTATGTATGTATAAAAATAACATAAATAATAAAGTATACGCACAGTGGCACTTAACTTGTTTACCAAGAAAACACTATCGAATCGTTGTGAATGTATGTATTTATATTGACAACAATTGAAAAATAAATATATGTATAATAAGTAAAAGCAGAAAAAGAGTAGCCAAAGACAACGAAAGTATAAACATAAAACATAAATATTTAAGCATTGAAGCTACTAAAAGCGCTAAGGGACCACCCAAAACCTGGATGTACTTCTTGTGCGTTCCCTAGCTTTAACTTTATTTTGTCAGCATCTTATTATTTTATTTATGTAATAAGTATTTTTTTAGTGTATTTACATATACGTATCTGCATAAATGTGATATGATTGTTGTACTTTATTATCATAATTTTTGAATTCAAGCATGAAAGTATACAATGCTGTCGAGTCAAGCATGCCCAATGGAACTAGTTTATGGCAGTGGTGCACTCGAGAGCTTCGTAAAGCTTCGGTGAACTCTTCGGCGCTCATCTACATGTCGTGTGAACGCAGCGACAGATATTCAGTAAAGCAAGCAATCAGTTATAGTTTGTACTTCAATCAGTCAACATCTCATAAGTGAATGCTCTGCTCAAAGATTCGCCATATTAGCACATACTACTACAAAAAAGTAGTTTGAAGCTCTGCCGGAGCTGTGCACCTCTGGTATATAACCAAATAAATCTTTTGTTTTTGGCTGTGAATGCAGATAGTGGATATGTTGTACTAAGTGTTTGTGACACTTCAACATATATGTAGTATATTTTCTCGAGTACCACTTACCTATATGAAGTATAAGCATCTACATACATTCATGCGGTTAGCTCTTACTGTAAGGTCTAATGTACATATATAAATATAACGTGCATGCATAACAAGAGGCACAACTTTAAGCGAATATTTGAAATATTTTTTCGCTGTTTCTGAACCGTTAATTTTTTTTTAGTATTTTATTCAAGCGCTAATTCCACTCGACACAGCTTCAAGTGTTTGTCTATGAGTTTTGCTAATAGAAGTAAAAAGCGAAAATATTATATAGATTTTTTTAGAAGGCAATTTGAAAAACTTTACCGCACACTGAAATCAAAGGCAATTTTGAGAAGAGCTTTTTGCCGGCTCCTTATTTATCGGCTTTTTATTTATTTCTTATGGGCTTGTAAAAGTACGGGTAACTGATACGTGATTGATTGACCTTCTATCAGAATTATAACAACCTGATGAGTCGATGATAACAAATCGATAACAAGCCGATTGGTGACAATCCGATAAGAAATCTATAACTTTTCGATGTCAAATAGTAGATAGTTTTTTTGTGGCATAGATTGTCGATGAATAATCGATAACTTTTCGAGAGTAAATCGATAATTTCCTTTTTGATAACAAATCGATAACATTTCAGTAAGTAATACAAAACTTTTAGATAGTAAATCGATAACATATCGATGAGTTTTCTATAATAGATCGTTAACTTTTTAATGCCAAATCGAAAACTTTACATAAAAGCGATAACGTTTTTATAAGATATCGATAATTTCAATAACCAATTGATAATTTTCGGTAATTCACCTATAACTTTTCGAAAGCAACACAATAACTCGTTGCTAAAATATCGGTAACTCGTGTATAACCTTTGCTGTCGAAATACATAGTATGTTAATTCTTTATGGGGAGAAAGGTTTCGTTATGTTGAAATTAGGCGTAAGAGGGGATAATCCATAACCCCGGTTTAACAGATGTATCATGTTTAGCCATCGTTAAGCCAGCGCCTTGTAATTGTTCGACAATATCTAATCTTCGAATAGTTATCGTCTCGTCACTGTCTCGTTTTCATCTCTTCAGCATTCCGTCTCGTCATCCACTAGTAATCGTTACCTCACCATTTCTTCTATGTCCCGTCATCATCTCTTTAACGTCTCGCCCCGTTTTTCGCGACGTTTTCGTCTTCGCTTAATCAAGATTGGCTTTAAGGGAGTAATGGTTAGGAATTTTTCAGTCGAAATCTGAAGTAAATTCACAATTATGTGTTTCAAAAACGATTTGAAAATAATTATTTTTATACTCGGTATTATATGGCAGAAAAAATCCGATAAAAATATTTGTCATATAAATTCGCATTACTTGCGTCACAATTTATCACGGGTTTTAATACTTAATTGTTTATTTCTCGATTACTTACAACCACTGCTGCATGAACTCCTCCACAAAGGTTAAAACCCAAAACAAATTTAAATTCACAAAAATCGCAAGTAATCGCCCAAAGCAATAAAGACATCATTTTTCGATTTCACTATCAAAACACTAAAAACCACTTTAATCACTTCGAAATCAGAGTTTACTTCAAAATCAACTCGGTAGATCTATAAATTATGTATTCGCTGTTCAAGTGGATGCAATCTGCGTTGAGCTAAAACGCAAGCATTTGGTGTATGTGTGCCCAGGCGTATATTATGGTGGGTCAAAAAAAGTTAGAACTGAAAAGGTTAGAAAATGATATGTTAGTATGCGTAAAATAATAAAGAGTTTAGTTTGTTAAAAATATGTTTACTTTTTATGAATAACTAAAATTTTTGGTTGAGCTCAAGGCCAGGTTTTCTTAAATAAAACACTTAGATTTCGACTTCAGTCTGAAGTCATCCTCAGGACTGGACTCAAACACCCCTAAACCTATTCAGTTTTGTTGGTAGAAAGGCAAATAACTTGCTGAGCAAGCTATTTTTATATAATAAATTATCTCTTAGGTTCCAAACTTCATATTTAGGGCGCCCCACATTGGGCGCCATTTATACAAACGTTTTTAAAACCCAAAAGAGCCATAACGTAAAATAAATCAATAAGTGAAGATTTTTGAGCAAAGAGACGTATTCTTATGAACAAATTTTCAATTCGCGTTCTGATTAAATGATTTCATTGTGCAGCTTCTAATCTTATAAGACAGAAAATAATTGAAATTCTCACAAAAAAATGTTTTTAGCAAGATATTTGAGCTACCCTAATACATACATAATAAGGTGGTAGAGATAGTCCAACATTCTTTTGCTATGTGGTGCACTCACTTGTCTCCAAGAAGCAGGCCATTCGTATCTACCAAAAGCCATTACAAGTACTTTTGCACATCGTTATTATAACAATAAGCAACACGCTCATAAGATTAATTTTCAAGTTTAAGTACAAAAAAACTACATATATACATATGTACATACGTACGTTTGTTAGTGTGTATGGTAATTGCAAGTGGATATGGAAATTATCATGGAAGTGGAAATAGTAATGGTAATGATAGTGAAGCACGGATTGTAAGCTCTTTTCAGCCTTTATAGAAGGGGAAGTGGCAATATAAGGCATCAAATGCATTTATAAAATAAGTTATAAAAAATACTTTATTATTTATACATACTTACATACAAAGAATCATGCATTCACGCATGTCCATGCTTTTGTGGTAATGCAGCTGTTATTGAAGACGTTGATAGAGGGCATCTGCTTTCCATGCCTTGTGTTTCCAGCCCAACATAACAATACACATGCAGTGGCACAAACAAACATCACCCAATAAACTTTTAATTCAATCGTGGTTTGAGAAGTATTTGAAAACTTAAGTTAAACTAAATATCTAATGGCTCTTTTTGAATATTTCTTCATTCTATTATTGCTCTAAGAGCCTCTTCGAAACGCAGATACGGAATCAGGTTCGTCCTGCCGTTGAAGACGCTATACTACTATGGCCGTATGGTCTGCGCTCAAGATGCTCCGAGACACTTAGCCTCGTTGCAGTTGTTAACGAGTTCTTCTTTGCCACCGGGTCTATAGGTGGATTGTACAGAGTGGCATACAATGTAGCCCTCAGGGTTGTTTTCACGATAAGCATTGATAGCCTGCATACCTCCTCTAATTTTTTGAGGAAGGCTCTTTTTTGTGTGGTCACCGTGGTGTGATGGCAGCGTGCTCCGCCTACCACACCGTATGACCTGGTTCACACCCCGGACAAAGCAACATCAAAATTTTAGAAATAAGGTTTTTCAATTAGAAGAACATTTGTTCTAAGCGAAGTCGACCCTTGGCAATGTTTGGCAAGCGCTCCGGGTGTATTTCTGCCATGAAAAGCTCTCAGCGAAAACTCGTCTGCCTTGCAGATGCCGTTCGGAGTCGGCATAAAACATGTAGGTCCCGTTCGGCCAATTTTTAGGGAAAATCAAGAAGGGTACGACGCAAATTGGAAGAGGCTCGGCCTTAGATCTCTTCGGGGGTTATCGCGCCTTACATTTTTTTAAATTATTTTTTGTGTGGCTGTCCACAAAACAAGGACTCAATAGTATAGGATAGGCTTTATAATCGCTATAAATACCCAATGAGAGATAGAGCGAGCTATAGACCCCACGTACATCCCAGTATTCTTTTACATGCATAAAATGCCGTCAGGCCTTATTCACTCTGTCCTCCACGTTGGGTCTCAACGACAACTTACTGTCAGAATGATTCCTAGATATATTGTACCAGGTTTATTTTGTGGAGTCACCTATCTATCCTAGCCTAGACTTGGTCCAATTTGAACCTTGTACGTTGGTTTTATTCAGCAAAACCATATCCGTCTTCTCTGCGTAGGCGATCAACCCTACATTAGTTGCCCGGGTATGCATATCCCAAAGCGCCCGATCCATCAAAGAGCTAATTGTTAAAAGGCACTTTCCTCTTATGACAACTGCAACGTCATCTGCGTACACCGTAAATTTGCCGGGACCCTCCTGCCTGAGCAGTTGGTTGATTATAAGCGTCCACAGCAGAAATGATAAGACACCGGAGTACCTTTGCTCATAAATTTCGTGGCCTCATACAACACGCATTGTGAAGTTGTCTTCCTGCATTTTAAAATGCAGCCGATCCTTCTGGTAATAGCTGCATGTACTTCAGTGTAGTAAAGACCATCCATGTTCACCCATTTAGAGACGGATTTGAAAGCCTAGTCAATGTCTACAAAGACTCTTAAAGTATACTCCTTATAATCCAGAGCTCTCTCTATGGATATGTTTATAACCACCCCATACAGTGCCGTGTCTACCGACTTGTTTTTGGTGAAAGTATGTTATGTTGTAGAGAGTAGATTTTCATCCACGGTGGACTTTTTGTACACATCTATTAGCCTCTCTAAAGTTTTGAGTAGAAATGATGTCAAGCTAATGGCCCTGTGGTAGGTGATCAAACCTGGTATTACCTGCACCGTGATCGAAGTGTAAGTTTTGTGTGCTGGCTCTTTTGAATCATCTACCCGTGGGAAATGTTTGTCGAAAATTGTCTAAAGGGGCTTGTCGTTAATATGTACGCAACAATTCCGTTTTATTTCCTTATCTTGATAGGACTTTCCGCAACCGCGCTGTTTCGCTGGAGCCCTCCATGCCCACACATAAGTTTTTCCATGAGACGCTCTTCGCCCTGGAAAATTCACGCACGGAGATACTCAACAGGTCGCTATAATCGTCCATGCACCCTTCGCGCTCTGCCAACTTTGCCAGCTTAAACATTTCTTTTATCTGTTTTCTAAGGATACTCAGCTCATTGCTTCAATCTTCTTTGAGGGCAAGCTCTGTTATACGCAGTCATAAGCGTATGTGTTAGGAAATCATTAAACTACACATTGGTAACCTCTTTATGTTGTCCCAGTTTTGTTTCTACGTGTTTCGGGAGTTTAGTCCACCTGATATAGCGTTTATAAAGGTTACTCCTTCTCTACTCTTTGGACCAACAGATGTAGGGACACTTCTGCTGTTGGCTATTTGCAAATTCGTTTGCAATAAGTAACAGGCATGTTTGCTTTTTAGTTTGTTTGATGACAATCTTGTTTTTATTTGTTTTTTATTTGTAGACAAACACACTCAGATACTACGATAAAACACGCAAATTCTCCGAGCTTTGCGAGGCGTTTGCGAGCCTTTATGCGTTGCAGTACTAGAACTCTCACTGAAACCCGACTGGCCATCTAGCCCCGATACTTGATCTAAACCGCTCTCAAACTTGAAGTTTATTGTCCTCAAACCGATCCAAAACGGAATAGATGGATGCTTCTCAACTTAAGCTCACGCTGACAACAATCAATTCTCAGGTCTTTACTTCTGTTGCTTACTGGGTATATCTGTGTATGTTAATATGTTTGTAAATTAGCATATGTGTAGAGTGCATATGTATTTGTATGTCTGCCTTGTTGGCTGCGCCGCCGTAAATGCATTAATCAATTTCATGTTCTTTTCCAATGATGCTTTTACGATTTTACGATGAGTCTGCGCGCATTCAAGTGCTTGTACAAAAACAATAACAGCAATATAGATATCTAAATATATACATATATAGGTGCTTTATAAGTGCATTAAACCAGCGTTGCAAGTGGCGCGTCGAAGTACTTGTATGGGGTATTTGCGCCCCAATACGATTGGGTATGGCGAATGTGGCAGCAATGTGGCGAAATAATCAATTTCGAGCATCATAAACAACTTTTAATGAAGTTGTAAAAAGTGTTTTTATGTATGTAGATATTATTTTTTGTTGTTGCCACCAAAACCCAATAAAAAACAAACACACAGCATTTAGGCTATAAAAACTATAAACTGTATAATCTGCCACTTAAGCACATAACATTTTACACTTTCCGGGCATTTTCATGATTTAATACCCTTTTTTTATTTGGAGATGTCTTTCAAGTTAAGTTTTGATATTTTTATTTCAAAATTTTAAATTCAAAATATGTTAATTGTTTTTTTTTTTTTTAATTCTTGGTTTCTGAATTGCACTTTTTCATCAGCTAGCTTCTCGGGAGTTAAGTTTTGAACCTCGAAATCTTCTGCATTCATAGCGGCATCTATCCACTGAGCCATTTGAATGCCCCGCTGTACGCTTTGAAATTTGTCTCTTACTATTGCCTTTTTATTGCTATTTCTTTATATCTACACAATTAGGTGCATAGCTATGTATACTATATGTACATATGTTTTTAATCCAAATTGTGTGGAATATTCTCAGGCGCGTTCAGCAGAACTTGGTTATTAACACTGATATTTTAGCAATGCGTTAGCAATGCTTCTGCTGAAAGGATGATGAGGACTTTTATTTCATGCAGAGTGCACATTTTATCAATTTGAAGCGGTTTTAAGTGATTTACTCGAAACTTAAATGGTGTTTGGGACAAACGGATCAGAGATTCGTGTTCAGCGTGCTGAAATGCATATCTGATCGCAGCTCACTGTTTCATGTCGTGGTTATTGTTCCATCACGTATTTGCACAGATCTGTCATCCTCTAAATTTTTTGATAATATTTTGAGTCGTTATTCTAGTGAGTCAATATCTGAAGCCCTACCTACTTATGTACAAACAAGTTTAAAAAATATGATGTGCTAATTTAAAAACACGTCAGCTCTCACCTTCGTCTTTTGTTTAGTCTTAATGTTTATTTTTTTTTGATTTCATAAAATTTGTTTGCTTCATAATTTGCCTCCGTCCAGATTGCGTTACTTTGCGCCTAATGCAATTAATCAAATTAAACTTCCGGTTTACACAAGAAATGCTTTGGATGATCAAACAAACGTTTGTATATTTAAGTACAACCATTTGTGCTTAATGTACGTGTTTTGGGCATATTTAATATACTTTTGATTATTTTTTTTTTAATAGTGAGAAAAGCTTGTAAAGCTTTCCACAATTTTTGCATATCAAATATATGTATTTAAATAAAAAAAAATTTATAAAAGAGCAGCATGGGAGATGATTTTCTTAAATAGTTTACACATGCAAAGATGTGTTTAATAATGTCTCGAAACGAACAATCATGGACAGTTTCAAGTCGGCTGAAGTACATCCGGCCTTAACAAATTGGATTGGCTTCATGTAAAGCTGCAGAATAATCACGTCGCGAGGCCACTAAATTTATTTCATGCACTTACTATAAATTTGGATCATACACTTCAAGATGTATTTGCTTGAGCGCGGAAACCCGATCTAGTACTATTAGGAAGGAAGTATAAGGTCCCTTATTGGACTGATCTCAAGTTTGGAGTGGTATCCATACAAGAAAAATACAGCAAATAGTATTTAAGAATGATAATAGAGTGTAAGTTGTCATGGAAACCACATGTGAAGAGAGCGAAGAAATCTTCTTGTGGCACACCGAAAAAATTAATGGGGATTGAAGATTATGTGATTAGCAAAACGGGTTTGTAGGCCTTATGGCCAAAAATACAGCGCTAGCAGCTGCAACAAGGCTTAAGGCCTCGGTACATCTTGAGTGCAGGTCGTATGGCCATAGCAATATAGCGCCACTAAATATAGGGCGAGCGGAATCCATGGACTTGCGCCTGGGCTTCGAAAGAAATTTGGGGCCACAATAGAGCCAGAGGGTTGGCGTAAGGGCACGACAATTGCAGAACATACTAAACATGTATATATCGACTATTCCAAATTAATGAAAGGTATCGTATCTACTGTTTACTGTGTCCATCCAGAAAAAATGGATCGTACAGGCTTCCAGATCATTGCAGTTTGTTTCGTGCAGAAACGGAAGCCGTAAACAAAGCAGCATAAATTGTGGAGGAAACGTGCCAAAGCTGCTGACGCGTCAGTAATATATATTGGAAAAATCTTGCTCAGGTCGAATTATGTGTCACAAAGAGTTAGGAGGTAACAAAAAGTCCGATGAACCTGCAGCATTTATCGAGTGCTTTGGTAGACGGCCCAATCCATTTATGAAAAATCAAAAGGAGACAAGAGTAGCATATGATCCGTCAAGTAGGAAAGGCGTGGACAGAAGCGCGGCTCTGTAATGCTTCTAAGTTCTCGTGCAAATCCGTTGGACTCACAAATTTTCCCATATCACTAAAAAGAGAAAACTTATCAAGAAACGATTGAGCACATTCTGTGTTCGTGTACAGCGCTCTTGTTCAAGGCTCCGGCTACTGAGGGCCACAAAGTTTCCAAATCTCGAGACAGTAATAAAGCTGGTCCTAGAAAACTTCTAGTATTTGCCAAAAGGATGGAGTTATTCTATAAAATGATTGCTGATGCCTTATTTAGGTTTTTCCGTTCATTCGTCAAACAAAATATGGTAACACTATGGACACATTCAGTATACGTGAGGTCTTTATTGACCGGCCAGTTCAACCAAACCTTACCTCTAGTGACTTCATTGCATTTCTGGCTTGCACTTAACTATTGCAAAAGTTCAATTTCTTTTATCAATGTTATTATTTTTTGAAATAAATTGCATTATCTCGTTATTTTCGCTTAAATGCAATTTTTTTATAATTTTTGCTATTTCATTTATTTCTTCTTCCGACTTTTAAATTTATTATTGGCTTTAGTTACAAATTTTCATACACGCATACATATCTGGCCATATTTTTGCTCCATTTTGTTGGTATTTGCACTGGCTACAAGAACAACGACGATATCTTTTTTTCCACCCTAACTTTGCGCTGCAACTTTTCAAAGATTTCTTTAAATTTTTGTTAAATTTTTATTTCACTTTTTGCATTTTCTATTATATTTTTTTCGGATTTTTCTTGCTATTGTTGGCCTTCTGCAATTCCAATTTGCAGTAAATTTTGTGATTTTCCTTAAGCGCCGTGTCTAGTAAAGAACGCGTGTAAATACAGTCAATGCGCGATATTATGGACTATATAATTTTACACATTCATATCGTCATCCTCTTGCTAGAAGCTGACTGTGTAAAAAGCTGTTTTAGCAGCTGCAATTGTTCTGTGAAATATACTTACTTAATTGGCACTTAACCGTTTAAACGGTTATGGCCGTCCAACAAGGCGCGCCAGTCGCTCCTTCTCTCTGCCAACCGGTGTCAATTGGTCGCACCAAGGGAGTTTAAATTGTTTTCCACCTGGTTCTTCCAGCGGGGTGGGGCTGCCCTGTACCTCTGCTTCCATAACGGGTTCCGATAGAAACACTTTCTTGGCCGGAGCGTCATCTTTCATTCGCATAACATGGCCCAGCCATCGCAGCCGCTGCGTTTTAATTCGCTGGACTATGTTGATATTTCGTATAGCTCGTACAGCTCATTATTAAATATTCTTCGGTTCTCGCCATCGCCAACACGTACAGGTCCATAAATCTTTCGAAGAACTTTTCTCTCGAATACTCCCAGAGCCGTTTCATCTGATGTTGTCATGGTAAATGCTTTTGCACCATGTAGCAGGAGGGGAAAGATAAGTGCCTTGTAGATATGATTTTCGTTTGCCGAGAGAGGACTTCACTTTTCAACTGCCTACCTAGTCCAAAGTAGCATTTATTGGCAAAAGTGATTCTTCGCTGGATTTCTGAGCAGATGTTGTTGCTAGTGTTGATGTTGATTCCCAAATAAACGAAGTCTTTTACTATTTCGAAATTATGGCTGCCAACAGTAGCGTGGTTGCCAAGGCGCATATGCGCTGACTCTTTGCTCGATAACTGCAGGTACTTCGTTTTGTCCTCGTTCACTGTCAAACCCATCTTTACCGCTTCTTTTTCCAATTTGGAGTAATCAGAACTAACGACGCGGGTGTTTAAGCCGATGATATCAATGTCATCAGCATATGCCAGTAATTGCACGCTTTTATAGTATATTGTTCCAGTGCGGTTAAGTTCTGCAGCTAGTATAATTTTCTCCAGCATCAAATTAAAGAAATCGCATGATAGGGGGTCACCCTGTCTGAAACCTCGTTTAGTTTGGAACGGCTCGGAAAGGTCCTTCCCAATTCTGACTGAGCTGATGGTGTTGCTCATGGTTATTTTGCACAGCCGTATAAGTTTTGCGGGGAAACCAAATTCTGATATAGCGGCATAAAGGCAGCTCCTTTTCGTGCTGTCGAAGGCGACTTTAAAGTCGACAAAGTGGTGTTGTGTGTCGATTCTCTTTTCACAGGTTTTTTCCAAGGTTTGGCGCATAGTGAAATCTGGTCGATGGTAGATTTACCAGGTTTGAAGCCGCACTGATAAGGTCCAATCAGCCGGTTCACGGTGGGCTTCAATCTTTCGCACAATACATTTGAAAGAACCTTACATGCGATATTAAGAAGGCTGATTCCACGATAGTTGGTGCATTTTGCAGTATCCCCTTCTTGTGGACTGGGCAAAGAACACTTAGATTCCAATCGTCGGGCATGCACTCCTCCGACCATATTTTGCGAAGAAGTTTATGCATGTGCCTTACCAACTCCTCGCCACCGTATTTGAATAGCTCCGCAGGCTATCCATCAGCGCCCGCGGCCTTGTAGTTTTTCAATCTGGTTATTGCTATTCTGACTTCGTCATAATCAGGTGGGGGGACATTTATTCCGTCATCAACGATTGCGGGATCGGGTTCGTCATCGCTGTGCCGTAAATCGTTGTCTCCATTTAGGAGAGCAGAGAAGTGTTTCCTCCATAATCTTAGTACTCTCTGGACGTCAGTTACAAGGTCGCCGTTTTCGTTTTACAGGAGTTTGCACTGGTCTTAAAACCTTCCGTCTGTCGCCGATTTTTTGGTAAAATTTGCGGGCGTTATTCCTGGTGGCTAGCAGATCAAGCTCCTCGCACTCACGCCTTTCAGCCTCTGCTTTTTTCTTCCTTCTTCATTCATAAATTTTTTCACATTCACCTTATTAAAACCGTAAAAAGGTGTGGTTTACTTTCCTCTTTCATACGTGTGTTTTTTAAGAATTCTCGATAAATCTGCGTCTTCTGTTATCTTTCAAATCACTGAGCTGTCAAATAAATACACTTAAATGTCCTATTTATGAAATGATATTTATTTACAGTTTGACCCTGTTAGTAGAACTGCACAATATATAAGCGTACTTCAATAATAACGTGTTAAAGCCTTATTCCTAGGTTCTAGACTTTTCTAGACTTTTCGCGAATAGCCTTCTCTATAAGATGCTTATTTACTTCTCTCATCTGCTGCATTTCACATGTCTCTTTGTCTTCTATGTATATGTGTGCACTTCGTGGCTGTGTACATGTGTATGTAAAGTCGTCTACTCTCTTAACAATCTGGTTTAAAATAACATGCATTCGGTAAAAGTGAACGCATTATTGCTAATTCAACCGAGTTTCCTGTCAAGACAAGAAATTTGTTTAGTATTTTCAACAGAAAAGAAACTGATGGTCTCAAGTTTACAATTTACAGATTCTCAATCAATCTAGCAAATTTGTCTTTTTAAGATACCTAATTTCATTGGTATTTTTCAACAGAAAACAGCTGTCAATGTTATGCGAATACAACAACAACAAATTTTAAAGGGGAAGTTACGCCCAGGACGCTCACTATTTTGTATTTATGAGTATGAGCCTCCCGCAGAAATCGCTGTGAAATCCACAGCCTTGACTGTTGTTCTAATAATGACCAAAATCTGTTTTACGAAGATTTCTTTTTTAATATAATCTTTGTAGTTACCGGAGTAAAAAAAAAGGTATTGTCTAGAAAATCTAATTTATTTTTGTTTATATTTTTAATGTGTAAAATAACAATTGTCAGTCTGCTATTACTACATTAAATATGTGTTAAAAATGCGGGGAAGACGGTTTATTGCCGTTGTCCATAAACATCTTAAATCAGCGCATATGTGTGTGTACTTACAGAAAAATTTCACTCGCATATACTCACGAAAAAACATATTGGTACAAGCAGTTTTTGCAGTTTTCAACTACTTTTGCTTAAGCAAAATAATTTAAGCAATTTTTTTTATAAAAATTCGCGTTAGTTCAAATTAAAAACACGAATCTTCTGTAAACTTTTTACAATTTTGACTAAGAATTTTTATGAGTGCTCTGAGAATGCAATTTTGTAAATAATCTAATGTTAGTTCAATCATGTGTTAATCTTAATCTCAATGAAATATTTCCTGATATTTCGGCAATTTTTTTTTCATCAGCTGAGTTGAGCATTTTCTTCCATACAAACTATTGAACGTAATTTTTTATAAGGAAGAAATTGCTCAATTCAGCTGAGGAAAAAAAAACTACCAAAAATAAGGAAATTTGCATAGCAGATTAAGATTAACACTTTATTGTACTAAAATTCAATAATCTACAAAACTTCATACTCAGAAAAGTTCTAATTCTAATTTTAAAATTTTACTGAAAATTCGTATTTTGTATACGAATTCCCGCGAATTTTGCGTAAGATGTAGAACTTTGGTTTATATTGATTTTAGTACATATTTGTACATGTTTTTTACAAAAAAAACGCGAAAATAATTGTGTTTGCCGCAATTAGTTGGAAATTACCAAA
Organism: Eurosta solidaginis; assembly: GCF_040869045.1. Classification (NCBI taxonomy): domain Eukaryota; kingdom Metazoa; phylum Arthropoda; class Insecta; order Diptera; family Tephritidae; genus Eurosta; species Eurosta solidaginis. Next base: position 264,138,769 of record NC_090319.1, on the reverse strand, counting down.
AAGTACTTATACCAATACTTTTTTCTTTGAGTGTATAGAAAGCACTTTAAAGAAATAATATTTACATGCATATTTATGGCTTTCAATGCATGACCATTGCTATTCGTATGTATCGAGTTTTTTTTTGTATCCATAAGAATCTTGCTAATAGAATAATTTTGACCAAAAACAGATTTCCTACCCAAGAAACATTTGCTTTATATGCTAAAGGATCGCAATACATTGTAAAAGATAATGCGTATCTGTTGTGTTAATTATGTATTTATTTACAAAACGATCAATTATGCTTGTGTTACTCCTTACGTTTACAATGGATTTCTTATACATATTTTTTCACGTTTTATTTTTAATTTTTTGTTTCGTGCCAGAAGGAAACATGATTGACAATTGATTGGCATGATTATCAATAAACAGTCAAATTCAATGCAATGCCATTAGCGAATGCATTTACCATATGTGCAGTTGAAGGCAAATTCATATTTATATGTAAATACATATATATATATGGGTGTATACAATAAGCATTTGTCTTAAAGTACGAGAAAGAATGCTGAATTTAAAGAGTCTATAAATAAATTAAAGCAGACATATTTGAAAAAAAAAAATTAATAAAGTAAAACTCGTACACACACATTATTTGTAAAACTAAATACACCGAAAGAAATTAAGCTAGTAAAATCAACAAATTAAGTTTGCTGTTATTCAGTAAAATTTATCGCATTATGGTTAATTGTATAGTCATTTCAACAGAAAAGAATCTGTTTGTTTTAAGTAAACAATATTCTATAAAAAATAATAAAAAAAAATGTTTAAGTTAAACGGTTTTATTGAAAACAATACTTACAAGAAGTAATAACAATACTTAAAGCTAAAAAATAATTAGGTAGGTCCTAGGTACTGGTAATCACACTCCTCATCAATCTAGGGCGTTGATCAGATAATTAAATAAAAGCGTTGGGCGTGTCAAGTTTTTAGTCTTTATTTATTATTTCTCATTCTATTTAGTTCATTTAGTGTCTCATTATTACAAGGACTCTTTCATGACAATTTGTTACAATCTAAGTCCTCAATACATAATCCTTCCAAAGACTTTACTCGACTCTGCGCCACGTATGCCTGTTCCTCCTCGGACTCCAAAATATTTTGATGTCACTTCTACTGGACTGTATGTAATATTTGTTCCAAATATAAACCAAATCCGACCACAAATACGATATTTTTGAATAAATTGATCTTTGCGCCACCTAGCGGCGATTTTTTTTATAGATTGCTTTCTATTCTTGTATGTATTATGTGTTCCAAATATGAGGCAAATCGGACCACAAATACGATTTTTGTGAATATCTCGATCCTTGCGCCACCTAGCGGCGATTTTTTCTTATTGTATTGTAATTGTATTGTCGTCGGGTTCTGAACTATATTCCAAGTTTCAAGCTTGTAGCTTATAGGGAAGTTACTTAAATTTCAGTTACAAAATTCGTGCCAGCCAGCCAACCAGCCTGTCAACTCAAGCTAAATAAAACCGTTTAAAAAATGACAGCTTCGCAATCAATCCAACTAATTTTGCTAGTAAGACAACTGATTTCGTTTGTCATTTCAACATCGAACAACTGTCATTGTTATCAAGATGCATCAGCTAATTTTAAAGAAAACTTACGCTCACGGCACTACTTTATTCTTAAGACTATCGTGCCACCGAAAACTCTTTAATATCAACAGCCACGTTCATATTTTAACAGTTTTCATTTGTATGTTTAGGGTTACATTAATAATTGTTGATATCTATGTCAATAAGAAATGTTTAATATATTTTCAGTAAAAAACACTAACAGCGCTAGGCGGCCACTGTGTTGTGTTTGTTATCAAGGTCTGGAAAAAGCAACATCAAAAACTAAAAAAAAGTGGTTTATTTGTATATATTATTTTTTTAACATGTTATTTTTTTTTTTTTAGTTGATTTGGTTGTTAAAACGATTAATTCAGAATTAACAATTTGTGCGAAGTTTATTCAATTGCTATTTGCGATGGATACAATTTAACAGAAATATCGGTTGAATTGACCCGTACTTTGGTTGGTTTGACCAGTTTTTTTTTTTCTTTCAGTGTATGCAAAACAAAATACAGTTCACAGCAGCTACTTTTCTTGCCATTTGCGCTTGAGTAACTTTTTGTTTGTGGGTGGCATTAGCTCTCCCTTTAAATTGAAAATTACATATAACTACAATATAAATTACTTTTAAAAGTATAAAATTTTTTCACCTACTATTTGCTTTTAGAATACAAGTGCTTTGGCCGCTCGAACAATCACTTCACCCTTTTCTTGTTAAATGTTCGTTACCCTTTAAATTTATTCTTTGAGATTAGTCAATTTATTTTTAATTTGTTGTTGCTTGTTGTTTCAAATGGTGTGTTTATGAGAATGGCAGCTACTTTGCAATCAATAGAAAAAAATACATATATTATATGTATATATTAAAGCTTTGCATTTCTTTATTCATCGATTTTAGGTCTCAGCTAAAAAAAATTTTAATACTGTTTTATCGGCCAGTTGATGTGAAAAATCCTCGGTTTGAATATATTTAATGACATATTTTCCTTAATTGAAAAAAGGATCCACAATTTAAAAAAATTTTTTTTTGTCAATTTGTTGCCGTCTTGACTAAACGATTATAATTGTTTAAGTCAACTGCATTGCGGGTCAATTTGACCGTAACTCTGGAAATTTGAATCCACCAAAAATAGCTGTTGAATCAATTTTGCCCGAATTGTTGATCAACAAGGATCGTTTCAATAGTCAAATCAACAAAAAGAAATTTCGTCGTATGTTAGCCATAAAACTGTTAACTTATTATATTATTTTTCACCACAAGTATGACAATGAAAACTGTTAAAATAACTGTTTTTCGTTAACATTAGAATAAAATTGATATGCGAGAGATTTTTGCGGCACTATCCGGCACAAGAATAAACAAATGCACCGAGAGTGTAAATTCAAAATTAACAATGAAATCAGTTCCTTTAACAGAAAAACCAGATTACATTGATTGACAATTTGTAAATGTTACAGAATATTTTAAGCTTTAGATCCATAGCTTCTCCTCTGTTGAAGTGACTAAAAAATTTTGTTTTTTTTACAAAAATTGTTTGCTGATTCAAAAACAAAAACTGATTGCCCGATTTTACTAGCATCATTTCTTTTGGTGTCGAAATTTGCACTCCAATGTATTAAACCTTTCAGGATCTATTAAACTACGTAAAGTTTTGTCCGTATAAGTGATTTCTTCTCCTTCTATTTCTGTAGTACTAAATCGCTGCTCGAAGATTTTGATCTATAATGTAATGATATCTAAAATCTCGGCTGGTGAAATAATTATTTGGGCTCTCTTCACATATAGCATTATTCTCTTTCGTTTGAAAGTCGCTGAGTAAGCATGGTAGCAACATCTCAGGAGGCTATTCTTTATTTGCAAAAAAAGTTTGTATAGCATATTTACGAAATATTTTTTGAGTGTTAACAAATATACATACATATATCTTGCCTCGTTGCTTGTTAATCAACGACTTGCTTGTTAACCACCACTGCGAGTATGGTACTCTTACCAACACAGTACCAGTTCGCAGTTTGGTGATTTATACGTAGTAGTGTTACCTCATTCTGATAAATTTTTTCTATGTAGACTTTTCTGAAACTTATATTTTTCAAGTTATCCTTATTTGCAGATGAAAATTGTGATTTTCCATAGAATATACCCAAGTAAAATCGGCTTAAGGTAAATTTGAGTAAAGGCAATTTAATCTTATCTTCAACTTATAATAAAGAATTGGGAGTTTGAATTAATAAATGTCCATGTTTGCTCAAATGCTGTTATCTAAATACTGCACTTGTGTCATTACAACTGAAGTAACAAAGCAATAATATCACATTTTTTAAGCCGGAGAGCTAACTCAACATATATCACACATAAATAGCTGTATAAGCACTAATGTTTATGTATATGTGTTAACTCGTATAAGCACATACAATGCTTATAAAGAACTACCATTCATTTACCTTCTTATAACTTCTTTATCTAAGACTTATTTGACACGCCAAATGAGTCAACTCAACCGGAAATTTACCTAACAACCTCAGCTTAACTAACTTCCGTACTAATTGTGGCAGGCTTTGCGTTGAAAATCAACCAACATTTATAAACATGTATATCAGTGTATTTGTATAGGTGCCCCGGAGTGATCATAAATTACATAATTTCTCTTGATTTTCATAAAATGCATAGACCTGACAAAAATTTACACCACAAATAAGGCTTATTTTGTTATATAATCAAAAGCGTCACAATAATATAAAATCCCATACAAAAAGTGCTCACGAAAAAAAAATTTTCGTTTATCAATTAGTACCCACTTCTTAAGAAAACTCATACGCTTTCTGCTACCTTTTTCTAAAGATTTTTAAGCAATCGTGCACAGAATGTGCTAGTTTTAACAAAGTTTCTTCTAATGCATTACTGAATCTGACTTTCGTGTCTTGAGGGCAGTGACATCACTTTATAGAGAACAGAAAAAGAAATATATCAAAATTACTTGGTTGCTGTTTTTCACAAAATAAATATAAAGGAAATTTTTCTTAAGCGTTTTCTTATGATATGGATACCGCGCTTTATTTAGACTTTCCTCCTTAAAAAGTGTGAAATATTCTTTATATGGAAGAAAATCTAAAACACCCTTCGGAAAATTTTTTTTTTAAATATTGGTAGGCGTATAACTTCACGGAACATCAAATAAAAAGTTATCGATTTACGTAAAATTGTCTCGAAGTTTCCAGTTTTTCAAAAACATTTTTGAGATTTATTTTGCGTTGTTGCTGCTACAAAACTGATGAAAGATTTTTCTTAAAATATCGAAATTAAAAAAAGAAGAGATTGATTGGCAAAATTATTAAAATTTATTACATGATAGTAAATAACTTAAGACTTATAACCATGTGGTGAATATTAGTAAGCTATTCCAATACATCACTATGTCGCTAATAAATGAATGCTGCACAAACAAAATGGCAATGTTAGCAAATGAGACAGCAAATAGTTATGCACACATGTACACTGCAGCTAAGAGCAGACGACATTACACACACATATGTACACAGCAACAAAGAGTGCACAAGGCATTGCTCACACATGCAAATAGAAGACGACAGCGTATATGAGAAGACAAGATATACATAAGAGAAGTGAATACGCAACAATCAATCGAGAAAGCTCTTTGCGAAAAGTGTAGACCCTGACGCAGTCTGAGAATCTTTCAATCAGTCTGAATTTAATACGTTGTAAGAGATGTACGCGAATAAGTTGAATTGTGAAATTCTACTTCGGTAGTGGCGCTGTAAATAAAGAGAATTTTGCATGCAGAGATTTGATTTGTTTTTTTGACAGTTCAGAGATTCGAACGATAATACAAGGCAAAAATTAATCGAGAATTCCTAAGACTCCTTGCAATAAGAAACAGCTAAGGGTTATCGGTAACCACAATCACTTACAATATTTTTGTTGAAACATTCAACCATCTTAAGAAATTTTCAAATTATTTGTAAGGAGCAAACTATGAGTTATTTTACATATCAAACAGAAGCTTGATAAACATTGAAGCGATAAAACAATGAGGCGCATTATACATTAACATTAAACATAAAATTACATTATGCTGCCCATATATATGAGTACTTAGATGAAACTAACTTCAGATAGAAAGTCAGTGGTTAGCCACTACCAATAATGTTAATATGCAGGAAAATTTACAAACATGCATACATACATATTTCAGCATACAGGTATAAGTGCCATATGCAGACAGCTATTATGTTGATAGTGAGCCTACCGTTAGATAAATACAAATAAATATATACATACAAAAATTTAAAGTAAATAAATAATACACATATACAGTTAATATAGGCAGTCTCCCTTAGGTCAAAATCTGCTTTTGTATTGAAATCTTTTGAGCTCTGGCTCTAGTCAAACAATTTACGCATAGTTAGATAAACTTGACTGAAAATTAACCAAACACTAATTTAACACCAAAATTATGCATGGACATTATTATGCGTTGCATCCAAGCATAATAACAAATATTAATTTTGGTCAAACAAACGAAATGATGCAAATAAAAACACATAAGTAAACAAAAATATTTAGTTATAAAACGTTTTGACGGTGTCGACTAGTTAATTTTTACCTCATTTGGAAGCAATATTCGATAGCGTCTGTATTTTCAGTTTTGAATTTAAGCATATCTTAATGAATTTAAAATTTAATTCAAATTACGATAATTGTGTACAAAAAAGTGCAGTGATTAAAGTTTAAGTATTTCAAATTGAAAACAAATATAAATTCTTCTCTTCTGACGTAGCAATATCTTCAATAACGTAATAATGTTAACACACCATCCGTTACAAATAAGATATTTATAGTTTGTACAAATATATAAGCTACTTACAATTAATATATTATTTGCTTAACCTATGGTATGGCACAACCTCATGGTGTCATAGTGGCAACCGTTTGCACGGCAACTACACCACGAATTCCAATACCATTCTAATCTAAGCACATATAATTCACTGCATTACGTTCTGACCCTTCAGCACTATTAGGCTCATGATAAAATTCCACATTTCAGGTCTGTAAACAACGTTTTCTGAGTACCAGGAATAACCCGCAACACAATTAAGGGATGTGGTTACAATCTTTTTGTCACATCGAATCAAAATATCTGTCAGCTCTACGGCATAGTAAAGTCCCAGCTATTTATCACATTCACAGAAAATCAAATATCACTAACGCAGTTTCACACATTTCATCAGGTACCAATCAACATTTTCATTAAGCTTACTCCGAAGCGTATACTTTATTGTCAAATTTAGCGGAGAAGCGACTGCAAGGCTTCATTGAGTATGCTTCGCTCCTACCTACCCAAAAGTGAACTCCCTTCCATAGTCCCGGCAATTCTTCCACTAAGGAGCCAAACTGAAGGCCAGTAGCTAAGACATGCATATAAGTATCATATGAGAGTATACACAGATCAAAACCGATTTCCTGCTCCCCGCGAATATGGTTTTTAATAACAACCGCGATAGAGTCGCAGAAGTAATACACCGCGTCCACATGCTTCCTTTCGCTTCATGGATTGTATGACCCATGCCAAACCCACAGGGGGATATGCCACCTATTTGAAGAAATTAAAAAAAAATTTAAATAAATTATAAAAAAGTACGACTAAGTATTTATAACAATTATGTTTATCATATATTTTCAGGCGACGCTAGTAATGCCAGTATAGGCAGCGGCGAAGGCACAGGCGAAGAGGATGACGATGCGAATGGTAAAAAGAACCAAAAAAAACGTGGCATTTTCCCAAAAGTAGCAACAAATATCTTAAGAGCGTGGCTGTTTCAGCATTTAACGGTAAGTTCTCATAAAAATATTTGTAATTAATGTAGCATAATTTTATAATATAATAAAGAAGCTTAAATCAAGCTTAAAAAGTATATGATAATGTGGTTTAAAATTAAACATCTCTTCATAATGAACAACAAATATGGACAAAAAGCTGAATTAAAAGGACGGTGAGCTGGGGTGTTCAAGTCCACCAGCCTTGGTTTGGCCGAGGAGGACTATCCATCCTCCTCTTCCATTTTCGGGTAATGGCACCCGGTTGCACGGCAAATCCACCGCGAGTTCCGTGCTTGCCTCAGTATCCTTCTTTCATTGATTTTATAATCTCGGGTATCTAATTGTCAGGTCAATCAGATCGAGATCTGTGTTTTGCCGCAATTTAGGAATGTGACCAACCTTTTCTGTCCTGCAGTGTTCCAACAATGTATAATACATTGTTAACGACGGAGCTGATTTTGCTCAGACATTGCTTGAGGGCGGCACCTCCCTCCAACGCTATGCACCACATGTTATGATCAGAAACGCCCGTTCGCCGTGAACCAAATACCGATGTAATCTATCAGCGCAAGTGTCTTTATTTAAGCATGAATAGCTACTTAAATGTTCCATAGAGTGAGAGTGTCATATAATTCCTTGTGAATAAAACTATCTGTCGTTTGGCCAACAGACAGTGATGCTCACAAGTACTTACGACACAAACACTCACAAGATACATCTTCACTAATCATGGTACTAAACCACTTGCGCAGCAAGACACATCTCGCTAGTCACAGGTACTTGTGCGTTTAAGATCATGTTGCAACTGAAACCCTCTAAACGTTCTATTCAGTTTTATGCAACTTTGTTCTGCATTATTTGCTACTTTATATATGCCCACATATTCATCGTTATTTGCGTTTCTCAATGAAATTTGGGTATGCTATGACAAGCAAGAGACCGAGTTCCCTTGGGTTTGCACGCCCCAAGGGAAAACAAGTCTACTCAGAGCGTGTCATAAAGTGAACTCTTATTTGAAACCACAAGCACCGCGATGCTCCCACAAGGGGGCCATCCCAGGACAGGAGGTGAGACCTAAGTACAAAGCATCGTTCGATGCAGTGCATCAGATCACACTGGCTTCTCCTGCTCTCGCGGTAGCAGTATTTATAAAGACCTTGCCTAGGGTCCCACAGGGTGATACCCGCGTCCACCCTGCTACCTTTCGAGTAAAACACCTTACTCATGGATTGGGTACCCATGGTATTATTGTCGCCTTTTACGACCGGTATACCTACCGTGGGCATATCCTAACCCCTAACCCACAGGGGGATGATGAGTTGGGGTGTAGCAACCGCCCAAATGGGTTGCAGAAAAGTTGGGAATGTCATATAGGTACATATGCGCTCATCTCTAGTAGTCTCAAGTTTAGCCAAAATCTAAAAGTGCAACTAGTAATTCCACGAAGTTACCAAGAGTTAGCCAGTGTACCCACTTCATTAATATTTCTAGGATTATAATAGCGCCTGAATGCTGAGGTTTTTAACTAACCTTAAATTTATATTTGTTGATGTAAAAAGTATTAAGAAATTAAGCACATTATGGGCATAAATATGTTATTATGTACTTACAGAAATATATGTTTATTTTTGTAAAAATATTGCGCTTATTTCCGTGCTAGTTTTTGTTTGCTGAGTTTTTTATTTTACCTTAGTTTTGTTGATGCTCATATAATAGAACAATTTTATAGTTGCTGTATACACGAAATATTTAAGATTTATTGTTATGCGTTTATAAATCAAAAAGATTTGTTTGATTTTATGCAATACTTGGCTTTGGTTTTAGAACGGATGTTTGAATGGTGATGCCAAGTACTGGGGGCATAATAAATATTTAGATCAAAAACTTAGTTTGGCTTAAGCATTTCAGAATATCTTAAACTTAGGTATTAGTAAATAAATTGCCTAAATTACATATTCATTCCTTACCAGTATATTCACTGAAATTATCCGTTTTAATTTCAGCCAATGCTGAAGATTTTATCTTTTAAGTTAATTAGGGTAAGCTTAGCCAACATTGGTTTTTCCTGTTCAATGAATGATAGTTTCGTGGCCCTAGGTTTGCGGCGACGTGATTGATTTTTCGGAGCACATTAAAGAGTAAAGGCGAAAGCATAGTTCATCTTCTACATCTATGCCGGGGTTCGTCCAATATCTGGAAATTTTCGAAAACTTTAAAGTTTTTTTCTCAAAATATGGGTCTGCTGAAAGCTTTAAATGAAGTTTTTGTTGCTTGCATATATTTTATTTAATTTTTTTGATTCTCTCATGTAGCAAAATACCAATTTTATAAGATATATACGGAATACTCTTTGAATATAAGCAAACAATGCGTGCTTTCGTCTTGCTGACTTTGGCGTTGATCAACGACTAAACCACTACCATTACGATCAAAGTACACCTACAAACACAGTCACAGTTTCAGTTTTGACGAGCCCTGGTCTAGTCTCATACCACTTTTGCTGGAGTATTTGATACAAAAAAAATAAAAAATTAAAACCATATTAGCACCCACCTCAATTTCTTGGACGACAATTTTTTAGGGTTATTTGTTGTTTTTACAACTATTTTTTTAGCAAAATGTTAGAGTTCGGCGGATCTTTTGGAAATTATCGCAAAGTCAATCGTAATCAGCATAACGGTATCTATCAAAATGGACTTGGTCCAGATTTAATATGATGCAATAACGCTACTACAAGCTTAAGTTTTCAGCAGTTTGCGAAAATTGTTAAACTTTTCTTAGCGTCTTTCTTTGTAGCACAATATTGTCAAACCAGGTATACCCTAATGCATATATCTACCTGTATCGAATGCATTTTCCGTTACATACTATTTAAACAACATTATCTATGCATATGTATTTGTACATATTTATAGCCATGACGTAGATAAGAATCTTTGTGCAGTTCTGCTACCGATTTTTACTACTTATTTAAGAACACCAGTAGTTGGCTTCTGTAGAAGCGTTTAGGTTGTTGCTGTTGTATTTTAAGCTCTTTGTTATTAAAAATCTACCCACTGCCATTGTTATTAAACATGCTGATATCAGTTTTATTATATTTGTCACTGGCATTAACGGTTTATAATACCTGTACATTTTTATTGTATTTTCTATATATATATTTTTTCTTTACATATCTACAACCATTTTTCTCTCTCGAATTACGTTGCGTGTATTATCCAGTTTGAGCAGTCATTGTGATATGATTTTATACATATATATATAAGAAAATTTGAATATATTTACACATATCTACATAATTTGAAAAAACAAAAAACTTTTTTATGAGTTCACCGAGTTGATAAACGTACAAATGTATGTACATATGTATATGCAAGGGCTTATAGAGGAGGAGATGAAAAAGGAGTACAGATGACCTTCATTACAGCATAATACTGTTGGAAAATTTAGGAAATTACTGATAACCCTGCGCCTTCTGTTATCGTTCGAACCACCGAACTGACGAACAAAAACACGCAAATGTTCTCTGTGTAAAACGCTTTTTATTTACAGCACTACTATGGTAGTAGAACTTCAAATTATTCGTCCACTTCACTTAGAACGTGCTGAAATATAACCAATTCACCGTCACTCAGACTGCGCCGCTTTTCTACTCTCAATTGCCTCGTTGGCCTCTTTTCCCAGGTGTAGACTTTTCGGAAACAACCTCCTCGATTAGTTGCTTATTTATTTTTCTTGTCAGCTGCATCTCATCTGTCTCACTGTCTTCTTAATAATAATGCAAGCATTACACTGGGTGACAAAAAAATATTAAAAAATCAATGCCATAAATTTTTTGGGGTTTTATTCTACAGAACATAAATCTGTAGTCAGGTTTCCCAAATTGGTTCAGGTTATTGAGATAATCGTGTTTGAAATTGCGACAAACGTCTTTTTATGCTATATTACATGCAAATAAAAATCCAAATATACATTGAAATCAGAAACAGGACTAACTTTCCCGAAGGTTTTGACGGGACACCATTTAGATAGATACATTTGAGATCGGGCCACCTTTAGCATTTTTTAGATCATTATTTCTCTTGAAAGTAATACCACTCCTACTCTGTAAAATCGAGCTTTTAGAAAATTATTCATTTTGTTTTGTTGATTTTCCGACAGGGTGGATAATCGTTGTATTTGGAACGATTTTTCGTCATACCTTGCCAAATTTGATTTGCAGACAAACCGGTTGCGGCGTTGCGCCCTTATCAGTGTAATTTTTCGTTCTCAGAACAAGCACAAGAAACCAGGTCGTCTCCAAAATCAGACAAAGGATGAGGTAAAATCATTCCAATCGTTCTTTTACAAAATCTTTTTTTTTTCTGCTTCTGACTATTGAATTTACTGAGTTTGGCATGTTCTTCATTGTGTTGCAATTTTTGTCAAAAGCCGCAAAGAAAATCTAAACAGGCTGAATTTTGGGACAATTTCGGGATTCGCGGATTGAACTTTCAGATAACGAAAATCCCGGGAGCAAAAAATTCAGAAAATCATCATCCCTAGATACTACGCCTACATTAAATTAAGCAGACGAGATTTTTCTTTGAAATGAAAGAAACCAGTTCATCTCCAAACCAAATTGGACAAAGGATGACGGAAAATCATTCCAATATACATACATACATATTTTAGAAAATCTTTATTTTGCTTCTGACAAATTGTATATTGAATTTGCTGAAATTGTCTAGTTCCTCAATGTGTTGCAGTTTTTGGCAAAAGCCACAAAGAAATCTACACAGGCTGAATTTTGGGACAATTTCGGGATCGCGGGATTAAACTTTCAGATCCCGAAAATCCCGGGAGCAAAAAATCCAGAAAATTGTTGGCCCTAGTAACTACGCCCACTTTATATAAATCAGACAAGAATTTCAATCTGTTTTAGAAAATGTTTAGATGGATGTTTTCGGCACCCGATTTGAATCCAAGTAGAAAAAGAGGTTTGGTCTGAACCTCGCCAACCAATATATTTTCACTTTATTTATTTAAACGCTGCCCCGATCGCTGTTTAAATAATAGCTACGCCTATGCCTACATACAATAATTATATTTAACTCTTCCTCATATATGCGGCTCATAAATGCGATTAAAAATATTTATTCATTTTTTTTGTTTTTTTTTTTTTTTTTGTTTTTTGCTCTACACACTCGTATTAAATACGCGTACAGTAGCGCTCACATATATCAACAATTAAATACATATATGCATATATACATACATTCATTCATCGTAACCTTTAACGGCGCCCCATTGGAGCTCTCTCACTCCCATTACCGTTTGGTAGGTGGAGTGATATTTCATTTTGTATGCATTTTGTTGTTGAGATCTGCGCATACACACCCCTTTGCGCATGTTTGTTGTTCTGTTGTTAGTATTTGTTGCACAGTAGCCACTATTGCTGCCATTGGTTGAAATGTGTTGACTCGTTTAGATGTTGTTGTTGTAGGATTGTTTTACTTCAGCTACTGTGGTCGGTTTGCTTAGTTCGTCGTCGTTATATATTTTTTCACTTCATCCATTGTAAGTTGTTGACGCTTTTTCTGTTGTTATAATTGTTGTTGTAACTTTTTAATACCAGTGTTGTTACCAGATATTATTGTTAACTTGAATTCCTATTGCTTTGTCGTTTAAGACACCGCCTGACAGTTTGCGAACGTATAAAAAAGTTTACGCTGGCGAGCACAAAATTAATGGGGCAGTTACTCACGAACGTACGACCCAAAAACGTGTCAGCTGACACGACCTATCTTATGAGTGTGCAATGTAAACGAAAACTCACCGAAGTGCAACGCCCGTACGTACATAGCCCGGAACGTAGAAATCAAAACAATTTTGATTTTTCCCGTAAGAACGTGTCAGCTGATCGCTCTCTCACTAGACAGAGTTGCCTAGTAAACTTTTGTGCGCTAATTTTTGACCGCTTGCAGCTTTATGCAAAAACACCTAATTAACGTTTGAAGAATTGTGAAAATAATTCGAAATAATTATGTAAAAGTGCAGATTGTAAATATGTATTCTATTTATATTTATCTAATATTAGTTCCAGCCTTTTACAACATCAAAAATTGAATTGGAAAAAGTTGATGTTTCAATAAGCATGCATGCAAAATGGTCTATGGCAACAGTGCTTATCTGTAAACAATACACACACAAATATGTTATGTATATTTACACAGACGCACACATTGATTCCTACGGGCTTGAGGGTTCGGCCAAACGTGTTTCGTACGACAAACGTCCGTACGTACGGCACACGTCGGTGGGTAATTGCCGCTTAAGTATGCCGACATTTGTTTATACTGTGCTGCGATTTGTTTGCTGATCGTACAAAGTATTTATGTGCAAACGTTTAGGGAGGAGGGAGTCATTCTTAACATCTCTTAAAATGCTGGAACGTAGATTTAAACCTCTTCTGAGTTGTGTAAGAGTTTGGCAAGTTTTTACATATTAGGTACATATGTGCTGAATATCGATTTAAAAAGCCAAAAGTTTTAAAAGTTGAACTTACATATATAAGTCGTCAGCAAACTTGTCATTTTTGTACATTAGACCGACCCATTTAAAAAAAAAAATCCAATTTTCGGTGCTCTGTACTGAGAATGTTTGTTGAGGCCCCCAGGCTTGTGGGGTGTTAGCCATACTTGTTAATTTTCCACTCACATTAATAATTGTTTTTTTTTTATTGCATGACTTAGCAATAAATAATTAAAAAATAAATGGATAAATTAGCCATTGTTTTAGCGAGGTTAGGTTAGGTTGAACTGGCCGGTCCCTGAGGACCTCACATAGACTGTATGAGTCCGTAGTGTTACCAGAAGTTTGTTTTACCGACCAAATACTAGAAGCTCCTAGGACTTAAGCCACTGGCTGCCTCTAGATCTGACAGCTGTATCACTCGTAATAGCTGGAGTCTTATCCTGGTAAGCGAAGGGCACGAGCACAGAACGTGCTCGGTTGTTGTTGTTGTTGTAGCGATTAGGTTACTCCCCGAAGGCCCCGGGGAGTGTTATCGATGTGATGGTCCTTTGTCGGACACAGATCCGATACGCTCCGGTAACACAGCACCATTAAGGTGCTGGCCCGACCATCTCGGGAACGATTTATATGGCCACATTAAACCTCAGGCCATCCCTCCCTCCCCACCCCCAAGTTCCATGAGGAGCTTGGGGTCGCCAGAGCCTCGTCTGTTAGTGAATCGGGATTCGCCGCTCGAAGGTGAGGTTGACAATTGGGTTGGATAAGCTATATATTGCGCTACACAACCCCTTGAATCCCCAACGTGCTCGGTCGTTTCCTCCTCCAACCCGCACTTCCTATATCTGCTATCACTGACCAAGCCTAATTTAAAGGCATGTGACGCCAGAAGGCAGAGTCCAGTCAGAATACCCGTCATGAGTCTACAGTCCTCTCTTTTTAATGATAGAAGCAACTTAGTTAGTCTAAGGTTGTAAGACCTATACATAATCTTCGACACTTTACAGCCCCGCGCTTGAACACACGCCATTCCCACTTGGTCGATCATGTGCACCTCTCGCCTTCGCTTAATCTCGCTCATTCTAATTGGGACGTCTACGGGGCAAGCTTCAAGGGATGCGCCCTTTTTAGCTAGTTCGTCCGCTTTTTCATTCCCATCTATTCCCATATGCCGTGGGACCCAATATAAATGTATGCTCCTCCCTGGCCCGATTCTCTCCAGAGACTGCTTACACTCTAACACGCATATAGATGCTGTGCTATGCGAGATTATTGCAATATTATAAGACAATTAAAAAATATTCAAAACAATTAAAAATAATCAAATGATAAAAATAAATCCAACAAAATAAATTGATCGAAATTAATCATTAAACTGTGATGATTATACAGTTTAAATAATCAAAATTAATTGACATTAATTATATAATTATTTCTATTTTGTAATTAACAGGAACAAAATGAATTAATGTAATCAAATATATATATATTTATCATGCAATTAAAAATAATTAGTTAACTAATTTCACATAAAAATGTTTTAAAGGGAAATTAACTGTCATAAAAATGTTTAGTCATTTTTTAATCTGTTTCCTTCACGGAACATTTTAGAATTTCCTTAAGTGTTGACATTATATAGCCAGCCAGAGTGTAAAATCTAGAGTATACAAGAACTGGGAGCTCACACAAATAGGTCGTTAACGTTTATTTCAAGTCCAAGTTAAGAAATCTCCAGTCCATTTGCGTGAACATTTTGGGCGATGTGATGTGGGCAAGTTAGATCATAAGCTGGCATGCTAGCATTCATTTTCGACAGGCATGCTTAACCAACGAACCGATATCATTTCGTTACGGTAATTAACGTTAATAAACGAAACAAAGTGATTTCGTTTCGTTTATTAACGTTAAGAACGTCAAAGTAACGTTAATTCAACGTTTCGTTTATTAACGTTGATTATCGTAACGAAATGATATCGGTTCGTTGGTTAAGCATGCCTGGTTTTCGACGATTAGCTTCTCTTTACCCTCTCCCTCCCTCTTTTAGTCCCTTTTTTAGGGAATATTTCTTTTATAATTCCTGTCAAAGCTCAGCTATGGCGCTTGGTAATCTCTTGTCGGAGTCACACCGGGAGGTCTGCTGAGGATACCACTGTAACCACACCACCTCGCGCTGCAATAATCAGACTCACGAAGCCTTACCGCTGAATAGGTTGTATCTTCGTGTTAGAAAAGGTCCAGAAGTAACTGGTCTGTCAAGTGTAAATCGTCTGGTCGGCGACTGTAGCCAGACCGACCTATGTATGCCTTTTAACGAGACTAAAGTTGGCATTAATTTTAATGTATGTATTTGTCAATTTTTTTTTATTTTTTATTTGTCAATGCCGATAGTATCAATTATCAATGTAATAAAGGTTTACCAGGAATTTTGCGATCTGGTGATGAGTTTGTTTAGTTCTGCTGCTCTGATACTCTTGTTTGCAGTTTGTTTGCAGTCCTTATGGAGTTGTTGTTTCTGTAGCCGCTTTAGTTTTGCAGAGAAACCAAATTTAGGATTGGCAGAAGAAATGTCATTACTTTTCCATTGAAAATCACATGCATTGATATGTGAGTAGTTGGAAGATGTGATGTGTATTCTAAAGTTCTCCCCTCCAACGTCAAAAACATTTTTCTTATTTCGATTCTGCTTTTGTATGGCAATAAATCAAATCAAATTGCAATCTGATGTAAAATCCTCAACAAAAAAGAAAAGAAAGCAAATCCACTCAATTCACCAATAAGACAAAAGAAAGCATCCCTCATTAAATTTTCCTAAGATTTAGATATTTGATTCTAAATGCTTACGCAAAAAATCTAACAAATTTAAGCAGTTTCTCCGCGAAGTGTGACTTCAGGCGTTATTAGAATGAAAAAGAATTCATCACTCAATACTGATGTGCGATTAAAAAAAAAATAAATTCAGTCACAGAA
This sequence comes from Eurosta solidaginis, assembly GCF_040869045.1. NCBI lineage: Eukaryota > Metazoa > Arthropoda > Insecta > Diptera > Tephritidae > Eurosta > Eurosta solidaginis. Next base: position 264,121,841 of record NC_090319.1, on the reverse strand, counting down.
AAGCGGATTTATTCAAGTGGCACTAAAAGTTTGTAGAAATACATTCACAGCTGAAGAATGCTGCAGCGGAATTGGGTCCATTAGTGTTTTGGTTCGAAACTACGATGGATATTGAAAAAAGCTTTGCTCAATGCATATAAGGTGATAAAAAAAATTTGAACCTCTTTTTTTTTCATTGACTGAATAGTTTAAAAAGAAACATTAGAACCCACAAATATGGCAAACTCACTGATGCAGTACAAGTTCACAAGTGCCTTCTGCTGCAGGATATATTTTTACCATCAAATACGTAGATGCGTAACTAAAAAATTAAATGTTTTTTGCATTGTACGTATGTAGGTATAAGGTCAGTTGAGAGTGTGTCAATTGAATGTTTCAACTTTCTTCTACCAACAACAAAATCAATTTGTTTAATGCTTTCGCAAACTGCCGTTAATAGCATTAAGAGCAATAGCTCAAAATTGGTAGGATGAATTGATGAGCGTGTGTGTAGACTGTGAAACCTCCCTTGCACGGACACTCACCATCGTACTTCGGTAAAGATCTTACAGTCTCAATAGAGTTGGAAGAGTGGGGCAATGGCGCCGAAATATCGGCACACAATACGAAAATGGCACTAAACTAATGGAGGTGGGATGGTCTACCATAGACTGTGCCGATCTACTAATAACAAGATCATACAAACTGGCAGAGATACGAAAAAAAGCAAACTGCAGTCGCATAAACTTTTGTAATGGCCACCGTACCATCATTTGGGATGAAAATCTCGCATAGCAAAACAACTAGAAGGAAAAATGGAACAGAGAGAAGCTTACAATCATTATGGGCATAAAAAAGGCGGATGAACTGGGAATAGCTGCACATAATCAACCAAGAAGGAAAATGGTTAAACCAAGCGTCACGTCAAATTAAATTTTCCGGTCTAGAAGCAGCTAGTGGGGTGAGTCCCAGGTAACTTCTAGTGCTTTCCAAGAGTACGTAGTTACTTTTTGATATATTTAGGTCACGGGGGTATTGAGGGGGTTTTTCTGTTTACATAAAAGCGATACTAAGTCAGTGACAGACTATGAAACTTCTTGAGTTTGAGTACATACTTATCTAACCCAAAATTGGTTTCATTCGGGAGTCCCCTTTTTCTATTTTGATATTCATTCTCATACTTTGTCCGCCTATGAGCAGTTCTAGTCCGTCCAAAAGAGGGTTTTTATTAATTTGTTATGAAAACAGGCCTCAGTGTTCACCAGTAAGAGATACGTGTCCGCTCAGTCCGCGCATCCCATTTTTTGCCCACGTCTGGCCAAGAGAGTTCCCACCTTACGGAGGAAAATTTGTTTAAAATATATGTAACTAAAACTTGATGCATGAAAACTGTCCGATCAAGGGTTTTCCCTGTATAAAGCTCTGTACATAAACTGTGTTACTTCTAAGTTTTTGCAAAAGTAAACATAAGCGATTCGCTGATTTAAACTGTAATTCATCACTGTCGCACAAATCCTCCTGTACGTCGTAACGTCTGTCTCCTGTTGGCGAAGCGTGAATGCGTGAAGTAAGAGTGGGGCTATGGCGGGTGTGGCTGTAGGGTGGTGTCGTTGATTGCTCAGACGGGTATTGGAAAATCATTAGGCGGGTTTGTTATTCATATATGTATGTATGTATTCTATTTATGTATATGGCCAAATCCAGCAAACCATTGACTTTAAACGAAATGGTTTTTTAATCTTTTTTTTTCTATAAATCTGCTTTGGTACAAATTTTGAAATTAAATAGCAGTGGCAATTATTATCAGATGTCGGCAGTTAAATTCTTTTTTTAATTTTAAATAGTTTAGTAGCAAAAATTTAATCTTCCTCAATCTTAAAAACGTTTTCGAAGAAACTCGTAAACTCGGCAAATTCGTTCTCATATATTTTTTTTTTTTTGGAGTATGCAGTTCTGTAGCCCCAACAATTAAAAAAGTACAAGCTATAGGCGACTTTTAACAATTTTTATTTCGAAGTTATGTTTTTCAGATTTTCTTCAGTTATATAAAAAAGTAAGCGCATGGAAGGAAATATAAAACACACTTTGCGAAAAAATTTGCAAGAATTAATACAAATTTGTTGAGACCTATAGGTTGTATTTTGTAAGAATAAAATTGATGGGACTACAAAAAATATTGAGAAAACTCTAAATTGAAAGTTCGGAATTTTCGTAAAATGTTCTCGAATTTTCGAAAACGTTTTTGAGATTGGTTTGCATAGTTTTAGCTACAGAACTCATAGAAGTTTTTTGCTCAGTTATCGAAAGATAAAAAAAGAAGAATTTGAACAACAGAAAATAATTTAAGCAATGAAAATCATAGCTATGCCAACAAAAAAAGTACACTTTTGAACAAAAGTTACGCTGTCAACTTTTTCGACATTTTTGCTCACATATGTATATTATTTATCTTCCAAATTAAAGCTCATCTATCGAGTTAGAAACCACAGCTGTTTCAAACTTTTTATAAAGCACGTATTTTTCCCAAACCGAATTTGGATACTTTGGTGCTTCAAAAAACTATAAGCAAAAACTCCAAATATTTCGGTTGAGTCAAAATTGATCTACGCTATTTTGCGTGCTTGAAAGTTTTGTATAATTGAGAGGCACTTTGAATTTTCGCTCACATATGGAATTTTCACTAATTTTTCGTAAACCGAGTTTTGATACTTTGTCATTTCAAAAAACTATGAGAAAAACCGCAAATATTTCGGATGAGTCAAAAACCCTTTTGGATGCTCATAATAATTGTATAGCGGAATTTCCGCTCATATATGTACGTAATTTGCGCTAATTTTTCCCAAACCAAAATTCCGATACTTGGTTGCTTCAAAAAACTATGAGCAAAAAACTGCAAATATTTCGGTTGATTCTCTTTTGCGTGCTCGTAATTTTTATATAATTGAGAGGCACATAGAATTTTCCCTCACATATGTAATTTGCACTAATTTTACTCAAACCAAGTTTGAATACTTTGTTATTTCAAAAAACTATGAGAAAAAATTGAAAATATTTTGGATGAGTCAAAAACGAGCTAGGATATTTTGGGTGCTCATAATTTTTTTATAAATGAGAGGCACAATAGTTTTCGTTCACATGTGGAATTCTTACCTAAACCAAATTTGGATATATTGTTGCTTTAAAAAGAAATAGAAATATTTCGGTTGAGTCAAAAATGAGCTATGGTGTTTTGGCCGCGGTGGCAGCGTGCTCCGCCTACAACACCGAAGATCGTTAGTTCAACTCCCGGTCAAAGCAACAACGAAAATTTAGAAAAAAGTTTGTTCAATTATAAACACGTCTTTCTAGGCGGTTTCGCCCCTCGGCAGTGATTTGGCAAACACGCAGAGTGTATTTCTGCCATGAAAAGCTTATCAGTGAAAATTCATCTGCCCTGAAGATGCCGGAAAAATGAAAAAGTAGCACGACGCAAAATGGAAAAGAAGGTTAGGTTATGGTGAAATGGCCGATCCAGGCACAGTAAATTTTCCTTCACATATGTATTGTAAAAATCATGCAGTTAAAACTTCAGAACCATACATCAGAGCATTAAAATGTTATATTCCTTTGTGGAATAATCAGTGAATTCACGAAGAATGTATTTTAGATCGTTCGAAGAACGGACCACCTTTCTGGACGTCTCTCTCTTCATGTTTGTATTGCTTCACTTCCTTTAGATACAATTTTTTTTTGCAATTGTAATAGCTGCTCCAATCATTTATTGAACTTTAGAAAATTCACAAAACTCAGCTGCTGATGCGCCAAACCTGCTCCAACCATACAACAAAAAGCATTCGCCTCCTTCTACCATGCTTCTGCAAAACTATTTTTTCTCCCCTAACGGTCATCTTCATTTTCCTGTTTTTCTCGTTTCTTGCCAAAAAACTTAATGGCATTTTCAAAACAATATTACAAAATACCATTAAGATTGCTATCAATATCTATTATGGCAATGAAGAAAAAATATAAACGCACACACACATGTACATATGCATTTACCTTTTCCGTTCTTACCAGCAGTGGTAAACTTAAAAATTAACTTAAACCACATTTTGGTCAGTTTCCTTAAGCTACTACCATTTCCTCTTCACTACCATCGGCCGCATTATGCGCCACACACTGCAAAAGCTTAGTTAGATAATGTCCTTTTTTTTGCTGTCCATTTGCGGTCAGCATCATATCGCCAACAGGAAATCTTTGAGAAAAATAAGTGCATTTGCAATCACTGGCGTAACGAGTTGTTGCTTTATTTTGAAATGTTCAAAAACGGTCAAAGGAAAAAGTAAGTGAGCAAAGTAAAATTTAATAGTTTTATTTGTTGCTGTTGCTGTGCGAAATTTTGTAATAAGATATACACGCATATATTTACATACTCATAGATGTAAAAGTTTAGATATTTTTGTGGCGCTCATCTATGGACGGGCATTTGCTGTCGGAAACAGTAGCTAGCTTATAGTTCATAGCCAAAATAAATGGTAAATATTAGTGGAATCAAAGCTTATCTAAATTGCCAAAAGCACAATCTTCTTGCACTAACATACATCTGTAATCGATAAAAGTGCAAAAACACGTATTAATATTTTTTTTTAAAATGGCGTAAGTCGCCTGCTTTAAAGAGGCAGAAAGTACCCTATCCCATGGCCACGGAGAGGGGCAGCTGCATAGACAAGACAAGTGGGTCCAAAGCCGTAGGAAAGATGGGCCTCAATAGCGAGGAAGTCATTACCTCGAAAGCAACCACCTCGAAAGCTGCAAACCAGAGAGAGGACGTTAAGAGTGGCGATATGCCAACCACAGAAGTATTAGATAAGCTAAAGGGAGATAACGCTACGACTTCGGTTTTCTCGGAGGTTGCAAAGAGAAGAAGCACTAAAATTTCCGGTGTTTTCGAGAAGATGAGTGATGTGGCAAATCAGTCACTGACTAATGCTCTGGTTAATCGTAGCATTCCTTTCAGACAAATGACTACTTAGAGGTGAATATAAGGCGAAAAGTACCTGGAGGACGCGGACGTCACGACAAAGGTATAAGTGCAGGATGAGTGGTGCTGCGAGTCGCACAGAATAACGTCCAACACAGCATTTTAGGCAGTTGTATCGATGTTGATGGTGCCGCATGCGGTACGTTCCGTAAACAAGCACGTTGAACCTTCTATACTTTCGCGCCCCCAACAGCTCTAGTTCTATGGCCACGCTTGCTAAAATTCTGCATAATATATCGGCATCTTTTTGGTTTATTATCGGCATATTATAGACGGTTCACAGGTGTGTATTCCACTTTATATTTGAGTATTATCCGTGTCATAACAAACCGATGAGCACCTGTTAACAAACTGATAACTCTGTGATAAAATATCGATAGTTTTTCATAATAAATCGATATGAAATTGATACATTTAAAAAAACATAGATTTTTGATAAGAACGTTAAAATTTCAATATTAAGTCGATAACAAATCGATAGCACAGCGATAAGGAATTTGTCACACTTCGATAGAAAAACGAAAACTTTTCGAAGTTTTTATAGCAGTTCCATAACTTTGCGATAGTAAATCGATAACTTTTCGATAAGAAACCGAAAGTTTTTCGATAACAAATCGATACATTTTTGTTAAAAAAAGATAACTTTTAGATAACAAACTAGCACGCCGATAACAAATTAGTAGCACTCCGATAAGAATACGATAACCTTTCCAAAAATTTTTAATAACAAATCGATAACTTTTCGATAGGAAATCGAAAACTTTTTGATAGCAAGCCGATAACCCACCTATGAAAAATCGATCTTTCCACATATGGTCTACCATTTCCAAAGGCTACGCTATCGCTTACACTTACCTTACGCTTTTATTCTCGATTCCCTCATGAGCAAAGATGTTTACACAGCAAAAATTGTTAGCCTATTCATTAAATCAAATTTTACATAAAATAACTTACGCGGTTTTGCACTTCAATCGACGAAATGTATTTGCGTAAAGAGTTTCAAATTGAAATTGAGCAAATGACTGAAATCCCATAATATTACCGAACTTAAACAGTTTAACTTCAAAATGCATAGGTGTACCAAAAAAGCCCACAAAATTTCCAACCATTTCAGTATCTACTGATTTCAGAAGAAAAAGAATTAAATATGTAGTGGTCATAAAGATCAACTTTACAACTACACACTTTCATATGTGGTGGGCCTAGAGTCTATGCTATCGCCCCATTGTAATGGTCAATTTAGTTTTGGTAAATTCGTTTTTATTTCATTGGTACAGTAGCGAACACGAAATTAGCAGTTGCAATATATTGATGAAATTTCGTTCACTAAATTCTTCGCCTTTATTTTGATAATTTCAGAAAAAACGTATATGATTTTCGTAACTGAAACTATGCAAATCAAACTCGAAAACAAAAAATTCGAAAATTCAAGAATTCAAGAAATTGTTGGTTTTTCAAATTTTTTCCCCGAGTATGCAGTTTTGGAGCCCAATCAATCTTAGTCTAAAAGGGTATAAGAATTTGCAGTAATCTCAAAATTTTCATTTATTTGTGTCAGCTATTTTTCCGAATAGTGTTTCGGACTTTCTTCGATAATAAAAGTAAAGTTATGCGCCCTTCGTATGGAAGAAAAAGTAAAAATTTTGAGAGTGGCCTATAACTTGTACTTTGTTAGACAAAAGTTGTTTGGGCTACAAAACTGCATACTCAAAAAAGTTCAGATAACTCCAAATACAAATTTTTGGAAATTTTCGATTTTTTTAAAATTAGTAGGTACGCAAAATTATACAATTCATAGGCGTGTTTTCTTAAGTTATCGAAATTAAAAAGAGAAGAATCGAATGATGAAATTTGTTTTAAAGTTGCCCTATGCTATTTTCGTGTCTGCTACTGTATGTACTTTATTTTTATGCTAGCTTTCTTTAAGGTTTACTTAACTATGCACAAAGCTTTGCCGCTTTGAACTCACTCTCAGCAAGAGCAGCAGTTAGTAAAAATGGAGCATAACAAATTTGTTTATATCGGAAGTGTCATTTAGAGGTCCGGTCAACATTCATAAAAGACATTAAGCAAATACCTAAATTTCTGTAAGCCATTCAAAAGCTATTTGTGTCCATTTGAAATGTATTTAAAGTCACTTGACCATCAGCGCTAGATTTGTATGTATGTATGTAGCGAAAATTGAGTTGCATAGTTTTTTTTATAAGTGCGTAATTTGGTTGATAAAGCACAAGTTTGTTCAATTTCATTTCCTATTCTAAGTAGAAGGGTAAGCTGTGAGGTCACTAAAAGGGTTTAAATGCGGCAATGGCTTAATATTTAGCTGTATTTAACTGTTTTTTAGTCTATAAAAGTAAAGGATTACTGCCACTGTACACAAATTTAGTATTGATAAGCAGTGATAAAGTGAAGGATTTAAAAGAATGCCTGGAAAGATTGTGAATTTTGGTAATTTGTTTTTTGCTGATTAGTCAACTTTTTTCGCCAGGGAGTGTTTTAAGATATTCTTTCTCTGACCTCCGTAGACCTTGGCTATAACTCATGGCTTCAGGCCCGGAAAATGCACTTCAGGCGCAATTTAAGACGTCTTTAAAAGCGTTGAAATAGCTCAGCGAGGTAATGCTAAATTGAAGCTAGTTGTCCTGCTTGCAACCTTAGGCGTAAGAAACGCTTTCAATGGCGCGAGATGGGCGGAGGCTGGCCGGGAGCTGGAGGTTTTTAAAAATATGGAACGTCATCATGAACTTATGCGATAGCGGTGCCGTGGTGGACAACGGTTACAAACAGGTTGGTTTTTAGCTCATGGACACATGGTTGCTGCAACGTCAGCAGTTATGATGCATTATGCATTTTCTATCCCAATTCGGAAAAAATTAAAAACATGACTTTCTAACACATTACCCCCAAAATAATATTGATATTTGAAACAGCGGTTGAGTTAATATGAACTCCTGGTTAACCAACACTCTCTCTTGTTCAATTATCAGCAGTTCTTGTTAAATCAACATCACATAATTCTAGAGATCTATAATTCAGTCGCAGATTGCTCTCAGAGAAAGGCCGAGAGTCGAAAGGGGAATTTTTCAGCTTCTTGTTTCGTGCACAGGAACCTTCTTCACTGCAGTCCTCGCGGAGTGCATATATGCAGTACGTTACAGCTGTCTGCCGTAGATCGCGGTATGCTTTCACGTTTTTTGATCAGGAAACATTTTACTACATGTTTTCATATATAAAAGTAGTGAGGTATGCCATATTAGTTAGACGATTTCTTTTCTATTCACCAACAATTATTCGACCTTTTTGTGGTGTCTGCGAGTACGTGTTATACGAGTATGCCTACAACATATAAACAGACTTAGATACATAAAAGTCACGTAATTGGCCCGCCAGACAACCTCGTGTCTATATTAAGTGTCGATAATTAACCGTTTAGCTGGCAATTAAAAATGTGTAAAAAAAGGTAATAAAATGCTAAAGGTGCGAATTGTATATGGAGACGGCGACGGACAACGTCAGAAAGTTGATGGAAATGCCAAGCAAAGCGGCTAAGCAGTCAAGTCAGTCAAAAATAAAAATAGTTGGCCAACCAAAGTGTCGTCTAGAGCGAGCGCAAAGCACGAAATAGTTAATGTTGCTCTGCCAGTCAAGCCGCCATGCAGCTTGTAATACAACAAACATTCAACCATTTCGCGATTTCCCTAGCGAAGTTGAGAATGCAGTTCAACCAAGCAAGCGAGCAACCAACCACGTACGTGTCCAACGCGAAATGTGAGAAAACATCAAACCTGACATGCGTCGTCTCCGTCTTCGACAGGCGGCCAAACGTGGCTGGCTATAATACAACGGCCATGCTTGACGGTCGTCAGTGCAAATGGCAACAAATGCAATAACAAAAACATTTTCTCAACAACAGCAACAACAACGTGTGCTAACAGCAACCCAACATTCGTCATGAAATAAACGAGTCTGCAACACCATGTTGCAAAGAAACGCCAGATACGCGAAACAGTCCAGAGAAAGAAAAAAAAACATAAAATACATGCATAATAATTTACCCTGGAGTATTAGTAAAAGGGGGGCGGACGCCATGGCGACGACGACGCACACATTCATACACTTATGTATGTATAGCTGATGTGGCGCTAATGAGTGCTTATGACGAATGTATATAACTTGCAAATTTGTATGATGGGCGCGTTCTACATTGTTTAAAGATCAAGGGATAGAAGAAAAATAAAATTTGAAAAACAAAATAGGTAATAGCAGAAAATATGAAATAAGTATGGCTTAAACTTAAAACCAACGAACCAAATGGATTGTGTCTCGGTTGCTGATGGCGGCCTAACAGGCGCGATTGGCTTGCAAATGAAATGTTGCAAGTACAAAATATAGCAATAAGAAAGACTTTATAAGCAGGGATCCTAATAATTATAAGTTTAAGTTGGAAAATGGCTCATTAATAATTATTTGTGGAGTTCCCTTTGAGTTATTATTTAAGATTTTAGCCCAATTAAAAAAAAAACAGCTATTCATCGAGCCTTTCATTTCGTTTGGCATAAAATATTTATTTTTAAAATATTTTTTTCGCTCAAATAGTTACATCTTAACTTTTTTATTTATTTTTAATAGTAACTTTTTTTTATTTGCTTACAAAATAACACTTACGATTTAAATTTTTATTTCTCCCGAAAAGTAACAGTTAAGTTTCGACATTAATCAACAAAAATAAAGATATTTGCTAAGGAAAAAACACGTTTTTGTGAAAAACGGAATAAGTGGACAAAAAATATTTCTTATTTTCCGAATAAAATAAACAAACCTCTAAAATTAAGTGTAATTATTCGAGGGAATTAAATGTCTTAAAAAATAAGTGTGACTTTGTTAGCGAAATTAAACATAAAAATTAAACTTTTACTTTCTTATTGAAAAAAAAACTTAAAAAATAAAAATGTTTGTAAATTGTCGAGCTCGAGGCCATACAATATTAAATAACAAACAAATAATAACTGTTTATTTGTATATGTTATATATTGTCGTTTTTTATTTATCGATATTTCGACTTCAATTAGAAGTCATCTTCAGGACTAGAAATACAAAAATACAAGTATTATAATAAAAAACATAAAAGTACATGTATACATTTGACTTACATCGTTGGATGTACCAGATCGACTAATTTAAAATTTGATATGACAAAAACGAAAATAAATATAAAAAGTAAACAAATAAAGAACCGTAATTATAAACAAAATTCTTAACTAACAACAATATAGCATAAAAAGTTAAAATGTGAGCGACACCCATAGCATAAGTATGTATTAAATTCCCACCAGGTAAATGTTGTTGTATAACACTCTCAGCATTAAAACCAACAAAAAAATTAAAAAATAGTTACTATTTTCAAAGCGAAATAAAAGGTTATAAAAAATAATAAAATAAAAAATTTAAAGAATAACTACTCTTTTCCAAAAAAACTTGTATTTTTCGAGCGAAATGACAAAGCTTAAAATAACTGTTAACTTCCGACCAAAATATTTATTCAAAAAGTAATTGTTATTTTCGAAGCGAAATGAAAAAACATAAACATAAAGCTCTTTTCCAAAAATTATCTATTATGTTTCAAGCGAAATGAAAAACTCAAAATAAATGTTATTTTCCTAGTGAATTTTTTTTTTATATTTAGGGTTATTTTTGATTTTTATAGTACACTCAGAAAAAAAATCGTTCTAAAACGAACGAAACACGTTCAGAATTAAGAACGTTCGTTGACAAAAGTCTGTTAAGTACGTTTTTTCTTAACTTGTGACCGATGGGCTTGTTTTAAGAATAGTTTTTCCAAGCACACCGTTCGTATTTTATGACCAGTTTGGTATTGATGTGTGACCCGTCTGCGTTCATTTCAAGCACTAATGGGCTTGATTTAAGATTTTGCGTTCTAACGCTTTGAGAACAATTTGTGGTCGATTTAACATTTTTCGGTCTCAGTTCAAGAACGGTTTGTGCTTGATTTTTGGGGGGAGTGGGGAAGGTAATTTTCTCAAGTAGTACCCATTCATTTATTTTCCTTATTAATAAATAATTTTTTCGCTATTAATAAAAAAGATTAATAACAAAACAAATTATTATTAAAATTCCAAAAAGGTTTGAAAAAACGCATAATATGCATTTTTTATATATTTCTCCTATCGAGAAATTTTTCTCGTTCGATAATGCAATCTGAATATATAATTAAAACATCTCATAACAAGTTTGAGAATTACCTGTGCATATGTGAATGGAGCTGAACGAAAAACAAGAGTTATAAAATAAAATATAAATTTTTTTTTTTTAAAAACGTCAGAGTTTGACTGCGATCGAACTCGCGCCACACGATTGCAACCGCAACATCATATCCGCTGGGCCACTAAAACTGCTTGATAGCTGGTGCCAAGTGTTGTATTTAACATTGTAGTGCACACGAATTATACCGTTTCTTTTTTCTCAAACTTAATTTAAGAACATTGTTCTCATTAATAGAACATTTGTTCATATTTTAAGAGCAGCCGTTCTCTTTTCATGAAAACGATTGTCAGTTCAAGAACAAGGTTGTTGTTTTGAGAACAGGTCGTTCGTTTTTCAAGAACAAAAAAGTAAGAACATGAAAAGCTTCAATTGAGTCCGATGGTGCTGGATTTTAGAATTCGTTTTTCTCTGAGTGTATAAATCAAAAAAAAAAAAAATAATATATCAATTCAATTTACAATAATCTATGCAATAAAGAATGTATTGATGTACTTCTTATGCAGGTGGTATAACCCCATCAGTATGAGTTTTTTGAATTTAAAGTTTAACAAAGAATATTTATTTGCAATTTCTGCTGCCACGCTGCCATAATTGCGCCACACTAGCTGTTGTTAACGACAAGTTATAATAGGGGCATTCGCTTAATCTTGCAAACGGTGCACGGAATCCATGGGTTGCATGGATTGTAAAGTCCCAAAAATAAAAATCTATTCCAAACCTATAAATATGAAAACCAACCCTTCTTCAACGGCATTCCTCTCATTTGGTTCACGAAATATTGAGCAATAGTTTGTAAAAATTTTTTCATCGTATTTTGTTATTGTATGTGCTAATTTTTTTACGCAATTTTTTAATGCATTGTATAATTTCGCAATGCTCTTGCATATTTTGTTGTATGATATAAACAATCCGTGCAATCCGTGAAAACTGTGCACCTTGCAAGACAAAGCGAGTCCACCTAATATGCTTTTTTTGGACTTGGTGATTGTTGCTGTTGTTTTCTGTTCCTTTACTGCCACTTACGGACATTTTGTTCTTTGTTTACATTTGTGGTGCGCAAGCTATTTTGCATACAACGCCTATAAATTGCATTTATTGTTATTATTGTTGTTTTAGCTTGCTACCACAACAATTTGATGTTGCATTTATGTACGTAATAAAGTGCGCGTCGTCTTGAATGCAAAAGTAATGCGTTTTATTTCACCTTTACCAAGCAAAAGCTGTGAAATAATTTGCTATTCCAAAGCACCACCTCGATGCGCAGCGCGCGTGTTCTCGGACTCACTCGCCTACTCATAAACGTTGCAAGAAGTATTTATCCAACTGTAAGCTATTTGTTTACCATATTAAATGCATATAACATAATATATGTATGTTTATTTGAAATTAAACATTTAGATGGCGTAGACATGCATACTGCAGGCGTTCGTTTGTGTAGGTGTTTTCAGCAACCCTTAGTTTGTGTGGCTACTGTCAGCACCCGGCTAGGCCAAACTTGGCACAACCAGACGCGTCGCACTAAGTATGCATGTAGTATTTTGACCGATATGAATATGGCATGAGTGTTGCATATTTGAAAAAAAAAACGCTTAACGAACGTGCTAGCAACAAAAATTAAGCTTACAAACTTGGCTTCGACGACTCGCCCCCAAATACGTAGTACCTATGCACACAATGGAAAAAGTGAACTAAAGGACTTTTGGTAGTATATATAGCAGACTTGTATACTTTCTATGTTCACACTGCAATTTTCATAGTTTTACTCAAAAAAAAATTAACAATTGTTTTTGTTTTTATTGACCTATTGATAAAGGATTCCTGGTTCGTATTCGAGCTCAAAGCATATAAAAATTATTTGTATGATATATAATTATTGTTTTTTTTTATGGCAGGCTCAGATACCTATCTGATTTATTTCTATCTCCTGTTGCTAATTTAAAATAAATTTTTCAATTATAGAAAAAAAAATTTTATAATTATCATAAAAATATGTACATATATTGCCTTGAGCTCGAATTCGAACAAAAAAAAAATAAAATTATGAAAAGGGCTGGCCTGGCTTCATTGGGCTTTTGAGGGCGTGCGCTCCCACAACGTCCAAGGAAAAAGAAAACGGCGTTGAGTATAAAAACTTCCTCCAAACGATGGGCCCTGTCGATTTAGACATGTCCTCTCCTTTAAATTTGGCATACGGTTGGAATCAAAACCACTATGGCATATGGGCAAATTAATACACCAAGCCTTTGATGACTTTTCTGTATCTCGAATGTTGCGCTGACTTGATGTAAAAAGTTGATAAAACAAATTTTAAAAAAGCTTTGAAAGCTGAAAAATATAATATTTAGCTCTTTTTTAAGCATAGATCTTGACAGCTTCTTTTTTATTATTTGTTTTGGGACACTAATATACTTTTATGAAACCTGGACAAAATCGACGACAGTATGATTGACGTAGAAATCTCTAGAGGATGCGAATACATTCCAACCCCTACATCTAGGTTCATATTAGAGCCGTCGGTGTATATAAGTATGCCGTTATTAGCTGGAAGCGTGCCCATCTTCCAATAATATTAAGAGGTCCCAACCAAGAGGTTCCCCCCACACTATTGAGCCATACGTCAGCACTAACTACACAACTGCCTTATACAGCATCATAGCAGCATCTTTGGCTTAAGACGAACATCTTGTTTTCCGTACCCGTTTATCGCTGCACGTTTTCTCGTTGAGTTCAAAAGCGATTATGAATTTCAGATATTTGGTACTTTTTGATAGGGTATAGGGATTACGCCTGAAGCTAGATCCCTGTGCTCACCTACTTAGTTTTACCAACGATCTTTCCCCGACTTCACTTATAACTGAATTGAATGAACCTGAAACCACGATCACCACATCGTAAGCGAACAACAAAATATTCACACCATTTGTGTCGAGTTTTTATGGAATATAATTTTTACTCATGACCCATGGCAGAAGTGAGAGCGCCCTACCTTGTGGTGTGCCTCTAAATATCTGCTTAGAAATTCTCGATTAGCCAGCTCACCTGATATCTCGCGGTATCAGAAGAAGAGACGAATCCAAATCCTTACTGGTTCCTCCATCTCTGCCGTCCCAAGGGATGATTCCATGTCTCATCAGCTCTTACGTTGTTCAAAGCACCTTCCACATCAACAAATGCGGCGAGAGTAAATTGTTTATGCATAAGGGATTTCTCCACTGTTTGCACCAACTAATGTAACACTGTCTCTGTGTAACTTTACTTCAGGTAAGAATGTTGTGTCAAGTAACCACTAAAGATGTAACACTTATTGCCCTTTTTTTTTTTCTGAGTGTCCATTTAATCGGCACTGCTTCGCATGCACATTTCTCTGCGCTCCCTCTCAGCATCCAACAGGCGTGTCATTACTATAAATGCCATTATGCTCACTGCAGTCCAGCACTCTTTCCTGTTGTACATATGTGATACTAAATTTCTCGTGGTAGGTTCCTCCCCAAAGACTCCATGCAAGGTGAGTATTTCTTCGTGGAAACGGGGGCAGTGGAACATGACGTGTTCTGCATTTTCTAACTCCGTGGTACACATTGTGCAATGAGGATCTTCCTCTATCCTACGCTTCCATAAATACTCTTTGAAACCGCCATGTCCACTCATTATCTGCGTGAGATGGTAGTTCAGTTCGCCGTGCTTCCGCTCCTTCCATTGGGCTACGTTCCAAACTAGTGCGAAAGTCCAGCGCATTTTACTCGAGGCCTCCCACCGTTCTTGCCACTTAGCTATTGTTTGTGTCCTTGCTCTTTTCTTGTCTTCTTTAGATGGTAGCTCAATATTAGTGTTATACAGATCGGCCATTTCGCTTGCCAGTAAGTCCACTGGGATTTTCCGGGTTAGAACCAGGATCGCGTCGTCGGACACCGTCCGTAAAGCACTTGCTATTCTTAAAGAAGCAAGTCGGTACGCTGCTAATATATATTTTTGATGGGTCTGTTTAGATCCATACCACACTGGTGCTGCGTATAGTATTATTGAGCTGGTTACTGTGGACAATAGCTGACGTATAGCTTCGCTCGGACCACCAATGTTAGGCATTATTCGCATAAGTGAACACTTATTGCCCTGAAAACGTTAGGGAGCTCGTGTTCCTTTCTTCCCGACTATAGTATGAAGATCACCCTTAAATTTTGTTGTCTCAAGACCTTAAATGTATGAGAATAAGGTAGTAGTTTGCTGTAAGGTTCTGTTCCCTATTTGGTGTCCAGCAGCGCAATGCAAAAAATCGTCTTTCCCTAGTACGTAATGTTTTTGCTCGATATTTCAGTTAAAACACTTCATTGTATTGACCAAGTATCACAATGCTAGTTCACTAAAGTCCTGCTCTACTTTGTATAGGTTTTTCTCAAAACTCATTTCAATTTGTTTTTAAAAAGCGCGCTTTCCCGTTAGGGCGTGACAGTAATTAATTATTTGGTATATGGCAAATTAATATTCCGAATGGACTTTGTGCTTTTATTTTCTTTATGGACGTAACCAAAACGCACGTCCTACGCGCCAACTTTTGTCCTGTAGTAGTGAGCGCGCACCAGTGAGCATTCACCAACGCCAACATACTCATATTTCTTGACTCATACTCATAGCAGCAGTCATGCAAATTTACTAAAATATATATATGGTACATACTTGTGCAGTTGTGTTTGCAAGTATATATTTATGTAAGTGTTGCATGCCACAGCGCGTAATTAGTGTCAACATTGCAATTTGTGTAAGGAGGCGCGCGATATGGCGGGCGGTGCAAAGCGTTGACTACTTCGTCTCTACAAAAGCGTAAATTGAATTTTGTATACCGCCCTACAACTTCATCTCAGCAGCAAGCTTTCGCGTTATCGTCGTCGTCCCCTCTTCACTTTTGTTAACCATCATACTTGCTTAATGGAATTACATGACAGGTGAAAAGGTAACGGGTGCATAGGCAACATTTGCCAACGCAGTGAGCATTGTGAGTTATTGATGACTTACAAATTAGTTAGAATTGTAGTGCTAATTAAAATTTGCTGACGTCTAGTAGAATGGTAAGAGAGTGATTTCTTGTATTATATTTGGGTTAGTGAGACTCGAAGGTTGAGGTATTTGATAATTTAATGGAGGCATTTAGGTGCCGTGTGGACACCAGCGATGCTTGACACCTCCCCACAATATCCAACTTTATCACGTTGGCTTAAAATGCATTCAAAAGGCTGTCGACCAAGCTCGTTATAAGATGTCAGGGATCGTACTATGCTTGAGCAATCTGGTTGCTCTCCCTATGGCGCAAATGCCCGCCTGGAAGCCACTACTAGAGTCACGGAGTTGGTAATATTGATTTACCTTCACATGCTATGAGGTGCATTCCAGCTCAAGTTCTCTTTATATTTATCTTATGTTATGCATCTAGAAGTCAAAACCCGTCGTGATGTGGTCGGTGTCGGACCAGGTCAGTTTAATTATCGCCCTCTCATATAATCTAATATCGTCACGTCGCCCTATTCAGTTTATTTCCACATGTTGGATTATCTTAGTCGTAGAGTCCGTTATGTTGCAAAAACACTTGTAGACTTCCAGATATGCGCTGATCACCGCGCCTGACATACCCAGGCGTGCTAGCGTTTGGACCTTTCCCGAGCTATGTTGGTTGCTCTCTTTGTCTTGCGCCTTCAACCTGCCATGAGCTCCAAAATACGCAATGACAATCTGTACTTCCTCCCGAAAGCCGTTTTGCAGGTGAAGTATGCTAACGGAGTTTCCTTTGATCTCCCTCAAAGTTCCGTTTCAGCTGAAATTCGGTGTTGATTATCATGCCAAAATTTTTGTTTTTTCTTGCGAACAGAACAAGGTCCGTTTTTCTGCGTCTATCACCTGCCCGGTTTACCCTGCACATCGCGAAATGTGGCAAAGTGCTGTACTCGTGAGCTTGCCAATCTATTTTTCCCGTTTTGAAAATGTTTTCTTGAGTGTATATCCGTTTATATGTTCTTGCTTAACACGAAGATCAAATGTGTATAAAATTAGCTAAATGTGTTTTTCGTAAGCCAAAAATTCATTTCCGTTACAAAATGGCTTCCCTTCCGCAAGGCAGCCGTGCAGACGTTGATACTAACAATAAATGTCTTTATGCATTTTAATTGGATGGAAGGGAAAGAAAAAATGTGATACATGTCTACTACTATTTTATTTTAGCAACTCAGCTCGTATGTATGTGTGTTCGTATAGCTAAATAGCACAGATGCTTTTTTAACATGAACTAGAGTTCGCCCAGTGGTTGAAATTCAAACACCACAGACGTCACTTTACTTGATTTCCTTTCTTTAATTCTCTTTGTTTTCTTTCCTTTTACTGTCCTTTCCTTTTATTTTATTTCATTCTATTTTATTTTATCTTGTTTTCTATTATTATTTTTTACTAACAAAGTAGTACAAAATTGTTGCAACCAACAAAACGAATAAATACTCCAAATTAAATTTTTTGTTTTTTTTTTGTTTTTGTAAACACTTTGTATAACAGTAAATAAAATTACACATTTACTTATATTTGCTGATTCTCCCGCTATACTTCGAAGAATATAATTATAATTACACTCTTCGTCCATTCGCGAGATCAAAACTGAGTACGTTTGCATGAGGCCTGTGGGTTTCCTCAACACAACAACACCAAACTTACGTAGCGCTCGCAGTATGAGTGTAGATATTCTCATGGTTTAAGTACGTGTTTGTTATTTGCAGAGGTTTAATTTTTAATGTCCTGCTCTGCTCCCTCAGTAGACCATAGAATAATAGTTTGGCCGCAAGGGGAGCGGAAAATTTTCAACTTACCTCTTAATATATAAAGGCAATAAAAATAAAATGCATGCTCAACTATTCATAAATGGAACACCTAACCGAATATGTGCCAATTTTTCTTGCTTTAAATGCTATCAAACGAACGAAAAATAGCACTGAAGATGACATAACGCCGAAACCGGGGTTTCCTCAAACAAAATTTGACAAGTGCTATCCGAATCGTTTCAATATACATAAATTTAAATATCTCTCAAGGCTTTGTACTCTATATTACGAAGACATTAAGACTCACGCCACCTAGATGAGAGCTCTTGCCTTGCCAGAGCGACGCATTTGCAGAGAATGTCAACCGGCTTTTCACCATCCAGCTCAAAAAAGCGACAAATTTGTATGTTGGATAGATTTAAATTACTTAGCTGATATCGTAGACTATAGTGTGCAGTATAGTAACCAGTAAGAGTTCGTAGGACCTCTCTGCTTGGACTACGCCTACACTTACATTCCATATCTATTCCTTCATATACCACTTCCTTACACCTACACCTACCTTCCGCCTACATTCTGTATTTTCCTATAACGTGTGTAAAGATGTTTCGAAACTTGAATATTTTACAGACCTTAAGTTGCTCAGAGTAATAATAATTTCTGATTATCTTTTACCCAATTTGTCATAACTAAATCTAATAACAGTTCATTCTTGCTTTATATAATCAATACTTTTCTTCCTTCACAAACTCATTTAGGATAAACTTCAATAATACATTTATTTACCCGCTAGACCAGAGGTATAGCTTTTAATATTTGAGCTTATATGAACAAATTTGCTTACGCAAGCACTTTGCTCTTAGCCAATAATAAAGCTTTATCCAAAATCTTCATTCACTCCCTTTACTCAACTACCAAAGTTTAAGGGCGAAAACGAAATGGAAATACAAAACAGCATCGATATTTATTATATTCGTATGCCAAATGGCAACTTGCTTGAGCCAAGCGTCATAGAGGCGTGCCACAGGACAGCTAAGGACAAATTGGAAGCAATAATACATCAATTGCATTTGATATATGCAAAAAACTGTTTATATAGGATGTCCAATCAACATTTTGAGAACTTTTTCCATGACTTAGGATATACTCAAATCACTTCTGAATCGAGTGTACGAAAGCCTATCTAAATACAAATTCGGAGTAAAGGTCTAATTATACTTACAGCGCATTGCATGGCAAAACAGTACATGGCATGTCAAACATAGAGCTGATTGTACTCTACGTAGCGTTCATAAACTATGGCTGACAAGGGAAAACTCACACACGAATAAAGTTAGTATGTAAAAGCTACACAAATGCAAGCAAACAATATGTTTGACTCTGAGAGTGATGCTAATTTTTCCACTCTTTGTAATAACAATGTTAACAGCACGAAGAGTGAGAGTCGCGCGCATAGCGCATACATGGAAATCAAAATTCAACAGATTTCCATGCAATGCACTGCGTAGTCTAATCAAGTACAGGTAAACCCCATTGAACAGGCATTGTTTGTGAGAGCAATGTTGCTGTGCCCTGCTATGCTATGTAAGTATAACTGACCCTTAAGAATTCAAATTTGACAGCTAAGTGCATCATAAGTGAAGAGTATTCGACTTACTGCTTTTGTGTGTAGCAGTACCCTAACTAAATCATAAATCATACACTCAAATGATCTTTCAAGATAAAAATCTGGTGTTTCAAAAACATAACTGGGTAGCTGCATATGTATTGCCAAACTTGTGTGTTTGTATTTTAGTGTATATTTCTAAATATTTTATATTGCATATGCAAAGGCGCACCTATTTAGAAATAGTAATATGTAACTACCTGTCGCTATGCTAACATTTTCTAAGTCTAGTTGTATCTACATATGTATGCTTGTATGTATGTGCATATACTGTCAATAATCGAATACGTTTTCATATACCAAGTAAGTAGTTAGTAGAATTGTAGTTGTTGTTGTTGCGCTCGTAGAACATGTCATAGCGAAGCGTAAAATGCAATTTTCTATTGGCAGTTGTAAGCATATATACATATTAGAAACATGTTATGCAGTGCGGTGCAGAGTGAATGTGGTGAGCTGCTTGCTGAACTTTGACTAGCAGCAAGCAAGACGATGACAGTGTGGCCAAACCCATTTTTGATTGCCACAACTTGCGCACATTTATTGCATTTGTTCGGTGCAGAATTATTTGGAAGGATATGTATGCATTACTTCTTTTTTTTATACCCAATAGTGCTAGCATGCATATTTTTTTAAAAAAATGTATACAAAAACGTGATTTGCCCTACTGCTTTAAAGAGTCATGATGCGAAAAAGTTATCTTGTATTCATTGTTAGCAAACAACGCGTGAATTCGTCTTACTTCGTTGCTCGTTAATCAAAGATTAAGTAATTAGTACAACGATCACAGACCTTTTGCCAAAACAGCCACGGCGCTACTCATACCAACACAGTCGCAGTATTAATTTTGGTGATCACTGTTCAAAACCGTCTACTGGTCTATGAATAATTCACCTCACAGATACATTTATAGAATTGCATTTTATTTTTTGTTGTTGTTGTTCTTCTTCTGCCTTTTGCTGTTTAGTATCTGTCGTACATGTCGAAATTGTCATTTGTTGCATGAAATTTACCGTTTTCTTATGCAAGAAATACGCCTTTATCACTAAATAACTGCAGTGACAGCATAGGTTGAGTATACGACAAGGAGTGCGGGTAACGTAAGTGAAAGGACATTACAAAACAATAATAGAATACAAGAAACTAAGCAAGTATTGAAAGGAATTTTCAGATATTCAAAATTTTATTATACATATTTGTATGTTTGCATATTAGAGTGTGGCAAAAAAATAGAATGTGTTAAGAGCGCTGAGAACTTAGACTAGTAGCGCACTGGATATGTAATTTTAAACAAAATTATACGGCGCCCCACATGAGGCGCCCTTTTAAAATGTGGACTATGTCAAAATGTTTTTGAACTGTATAATATTTTTATTAAAACAACATTTTCCCCTGGTTTTTGTTCAAATAACTAACATATTTATAATTAAAAACTCCTAACCCTGCTTTCCATATTTTTAAATTGAGTATTGCCGTTAATTTTATATTAAAAAAAAAATATGGGAAGGACTACTGACCACAATCAAAAACAAAACTTCAATTCAAAGTTGAAAAAAATTGTTTGCGCCATTTGTCGCAATTATTATTTTCTGGATTTTCATGAAAAAATTTTAAACTTACTTTTATTTTTACGCACTTGAAAATAGTTTTTTTTATGTTGAGCGTTCAATGTTCTAAAATGCCGAAAGTACATATATCCAGACTCAGTGTTTTATATCATTCAATATTCGATTATGCCATTTTTTACTACTACCGAGCTGGTTAAGTAGTTATAAACAAAATTATTCGGCGCCCCACGTTGGACGCTAATTAAAAAATTGGGTTAGGGTAATACAGGCATCGATAAACCAATGCTCATGCTCAAACTTTAGAGGAAAATTTGCTAAGTGTTAAAGTAGAATGGGAAAAGCCTATAGTTTTTCTGCAACCTTCTAATATATTTCAATTTATTTGCTGCTTGTTTTGTTGTTAATGTTATAGTGCTAGTTGTTCCTGCAAAGAATATATGTACATATGTACGTAAAAGCAATGATATTACAATTTATGTAAAATACGTTCAAATTGAAATTTTTGAAACTCATAGAAACACATGCATACTTCTTTCCATGTCAGCTAAAGTTAGCAGGTAAACAAAGGAGAAAACACCGTGCTATGAGCTCATATGCTGGCATTGGTAAACCTGCTTGCATCCCTCAGTTCGCCTTGTCCTGTGAGTCCTTAAGATATAGCAATATGTTATGCCTTCCACTCTACCTTCTCTTGGTCTGAAAAATTCCTAAGAATGTGTGTGTGAGTGTAAATGGAATTCAGTTATAGCATATTTGTATGTATGTTTTTAAATAAATAGAGAACAGGGTTTCCAACAAGTAGCTATGCAAATATCTAATATTAAAAGTTAATATATGTAAGCTCGGCGGCCGCCGTGTTGTGATGGTAGCATGCTCCGCCTACCACACCGAATAACCTGGGTTCACGCCCCGGGCAAAGCAACATACAAATTTTAGAAACAAGTTTGGAAGAAAATTTGTATAAGCGGGGTCGCCCCTCGGCAGTGTTTGGCAAGCACTCCGAGTGTATTTCTGCCATGAAAAGCTCTCAGTGAAAACTCATCTGTCTTGTAGATGCCGTTCGGAGTCGGCATAAAACAAGTAGGTCCTGTCCCGCAAATTTGTAGGAAAAATTAAAAGGAGCACGACGCAAATTGGAAGAGAAGCTTGGCCTTAAATCTTTTCGGAGTTTATCGCGCCTGTCATTTATTTAATTTTTATATGTACATTCACATACGTAACACACATACGTACCCATAAACAATTTTCCTCTAGACGGGTTTGAGCGAAATGCATTTTCTTTGTTCGCTTGTTAATAAATTTAGTTCGGATATTGGGCGACGAAGCACCTTAAGCACACACTGACTTATGCGTGTATGTATTTGCTTATAAAACTGCAGCGGGCTTTTATTGTCGGTTATCATTTTTGGCAATAACGCATAAGTGATTTTTAGATAATCACACAAATTTTACTTTATAGACAAAATTTCCAAAAATATAGATTTTTTTGTGTGTTTGCTAAAACAACCCTGCAAAAAAAAAAGTTGGTAAAATCACAACCGAAATTTGCAATTAGCTGCTGAATCAACTACTTTTGATTCTGAATTGAACGTTTCAACATTCAAATTCAGAAAACAGATATTGATCATACGTAAGCCATAGCTCTGTTAATTTAAAAATGATTACCTTTACCCTTAGAATACCAATGAAAACTATTAAAAAACAGACTCCCGGCAATGTTAAAATAACATTACAGCCCCTATTGAAACGACAGAGAATTCTCATAAGCATAAAGTAGTAAGCGTAAGTTACTCTTTAAAATTAGCTGATGTATTCGCATAATATTGACAGTTGTTTGCTGTTAAAATTACCAATGGGGTATTTGCAATTTTTACAGAATACTGTTAACTTAAGACTTGGAGTTTCTCTTCAGGTGAAAAAGTTAAACAAATTCTTGACAAAAACTCGGTTGGTTTACCCATAATGCGAGCAATTTTACCAAGTATATGTTAATTTAAGAAGTAAAACATGATTTGTTGATGCTACCAGCGTCATTAATTCTTTAGAAACTATTTGTATCAAATATCCTTTATAGAATGCCACCGAAGTTTGTTATCTTTCACCGCCGATTGAAAATATGCGAAAAACTTATACAACAACAACTATTACAATGTTCAGGAGAAGCAAAAACGATTGACTTCCCCATATGTGGCAATACAAATGTTAGTTCTTACCAACCTCCCACTGGGTGAGTAGTGGAACTAATATTTAGTAGAGTATGCAGATCGATAGGCATTGAATTGGGGAATCCGATAGTATGCATAACTTCAAAATTTCAGATTTTTGACTTAGTTTCCTACTGATCTATTTGAGCGATATGTTTGCAAGTGTTTTTATGTATTACAAGCAAGTGTCTATATGAATGTATGTAAAATGAAAAGTTTAACTCGTATACGCAATTTTCTAAATGTCATTTTATATTTATGCATTTATTGCTATTGTCATTATTATTGTTGTTGTTGTTGTTGTTGTAATTATTCGTTTATTGGCATAGTATGACCAGAAAATAGTCAACAAGCATAAATTACCTAGCGGGAGTATATTAAAATGAAATTTATGTTATTCAACACATACTGACGCACTCTCATATGCATTAGCTCTTCTTTTATGCCGGACTTAGCGCTGAAGTGAAAAGTTTTTCGTAGTAAAATATATTTATCTACTTACCTATATGCATACCAGTGTAGGTTTATAAATAATCTCACAATTTAAGAACTTTTTATTATGTTTATTTAAATTTGTTTTTCGAGCAATTAAAATCGTTATTCTGCTGAAGTAACAAAAAAAAAACATACTTACAGTTTAACATAATCTAAGCTTTTGCTAAGAAAATTCCTGGGCGGTATAGATTACAATAAAAATAATTCATATACTGCTTTAAATAATTTGTAGCATAATACTTCTTTTTAATAAAAGTTTTTACTAAATTTGATAAGTAAATCGTCAAAAGAAATGATTGGAAAAATTTTTTCCATAATACCAGAATCAGCTCTATAAAATATTATTTCAAACTTTGCTCTCTCATTCTAATTATGTTTGTTGATCATTCATATGGTCCATAGATGGCAAGAAATAAAAATCTAAAAGTTGATGATTTACATCTTGTATGGAGAACAATAAGACAACTTAAACCTTTTTCTGTTCTTGATTAGCGAGACATCTTCCTTGCTTTATTCATTTTTTTTATTGCTATTAGTGAAAAGTAGACAAAATTTCCACACGGCGACGGTTACTAGAATATATTTCTGAACATTGTGAATTTATACAAGTGGCGAATGTTTGATAAAAACGTTCACAATAGTAAACAGCCTCGATCACCTGTTCAATCGCTCTTCGATTACTTAAATCATTTGCTCAATAGTGTTTTTCAAACATTTTTTTAGACGACTGGTATATTGCATTATTTACATATTTTAAAATGTTTGCTTAACTTGCTGCTCACATTTAATCTATTAACTTGATTTTAAACAAGTAGGGAAGGCTAAGTTCGGGTGCAACCGAACATTACATACTCAGTTGAGAGCTATGGAGACAAAATAAGGAAAACCACCATGTAGGAAAATGAACCTAGGGAACCCTGGAATGTGGTTGTATGACATGTGTATCAAATGGAAGGTATTAAAGAGTATTTTAAGAGAGAGTAGGCCATAGTTCTATGGATGGACGCCATTTAGGGATATCGCCATAAAGGTGGACCAGGGCTGACTCTAGAATTTGTTTGTACGATATGGGTATCAAACGAAAGGTGTTACTGAGCATTTTAAGAGGGAGTGGGCATTAGGTCTATAAGTGGACGCCTTTTCGAGATATCGTCATTAGGGTGGGCCAGGGGTGACTCTAGAATGTGTTTGTACGATATGGGTATCAAACGAAAGGTGTTACTGAGCATTTTAAGAGGGAGTGGGCATTAGGTCTATTGGTGGACGTCTTTTCGAGATATCGCCATTAGTGTGGGCCAGGGCTGACTCTATAATGTTTGTACGATATGGGTATCAAACGAAAGGTGTTACTGAGCATTTTAAGAGTGAGTGGGCATTAGGTCTATAGGTGGACGCCTTTTCGAGATATCGCCATTAGGGTGGGCCAGGGGTGACTCTAGAATGTGTTTGTACGATATGGGTATCAAATGAAAGGTGGTAATGAGTATTTTAAAAGGAGTTATCCTTAGTTCTATATGTGGACGCCTTTTCGAGATATCGCCATAAAGGTGGACCAAGGGTGACTCTAGAATGTTTGTACGATATGGGTATCAAACGAAAGGTGTTACTGAGCATTTTAAGAGTGAGTGGGCATTAGGTCTATAGGTGGACGCCTTTTCGAGATATCGCCATTAGGGTGGGCCAGGGGTGACTCTAGAATGTGTTTGTACGATATGGGTATCAAATAAAAGGTGGTAATGAGTATTTTAAAAGGAGTTATCCTTAGTTCTATATGTGGACGCCTTTTCGAGATATCGCCATAAAGGTGGACCAAGGGTGACTCTAGAATGTTTGTACGATATGGGTATCAAACGAAATGTGTTATGAGCATTTTAAGAGGGAGTGGGCATTAGGTCTATAGGTGGAGGCCTTTTCGAGACATCGCCAATAGGGTGGGCCAGGGG
Source organism: Eurosta solidaginis (assembly GCF_040869045.1). Lineage (NCBI taxonomy): Eukaryota > Metazoa > Arthropoda > Insecta > Diptera > Tephritidae > Eurosta > Eurosta solidaginis. The sequence continues at coordinate 264,095,899 of NC_090319.1, read as the reverse complement.
TGACTCTAGAATGTTTGTACGATATGGGTATCAAACGAAAGGTGTTACTGAGCATTTTAAGAGGGAGTGGGCATTAGGTCTATAGGTGGAGGCCTTTTCGAGACATCGCCAATAGGGTGGGCCAGGGGTGACTCTAGAATGTTTGTACGATATGGGTATCAAACGAAAGGTGTTACTGAGCATTTTAAGAGGGAGTCGGCATTAGGTCTATAGGTGGACGCCTTTTCGAGATATCGCCATTAGGGTGGGCCAGGGGTGACTCTAGAATGTTTGTACGATATGGGTATCAAACGAAATGTGTTACTGAGCATTTTAAGAGGGAGTGGGCATTAGGTCTATAGGTGGAGGCCTTTTCGAGACATCGCCAATAGGGTGGGGCAGGGGTGACTCTAGAATGTTTGTACGATATGGGTATCAAACGAAAGGTGTTACTGAGCATTTTAAGAGGGAGTGGACATTAGGTCTATAGGTGGACGCCTTTTCGAGATATCGCCATTAGGGTGGGCCAGAGGTGACTCTAGAATGTTTGTACGATATGGGTATCAAACGAAAGGTGTTACTGAGCATTTTAAGAGGGAGTGGGCATTAGGTCTATAGGTGGACGCCTTTTCGAGATATCGCCATTAGGGTGGGCCAGGTGTGACTCTAGAATGTGTTTGTACGATATGGATATCAAATTAAAGGTATTAATGAGGGGTTTAAAAGCGAGTGGCCCTTAGATGTATATGTGAAGGTGTTCTCGCGATATCGACCAAAATGTGGACCAGGTGATCCAGAAAATCATCTATCGGGTACTGCTAATTTATTTATATATGCAATACCACTAACAGTATTCCTGCCAAGATTCCAAGGGCTGTTGATTTCGCCTTGTAGAACTTTTTCATTTTCTTCTACTTAATATGGTAGGTGTCACACCCATTTTACAAAGTTTTTTCCAAAGTTATATTTTGCGTCAATAAGCCAATCCAGTTACCATGTTTCATCCCTTTTTTCGTATTTGGTATAGAATTATGGCATTTTTTTCATTTTTCGTAATTTTCGATATCGATAAAGTGGGCGTGGTTATGGTCGGATTTCGGCCATTTTTTATACCAAGATAAAGTGAGTTCAGATAAGTAGGTGGGCTAAGTTTAGTAAAGATATATCGTTGTTTGCTCAAGTTATTGTGTTAACGGCCGAGCGGAAGGACAGACGGTGGACTGTGTATAAAAACTGGGCGTGGCTTCCACCGATTTCGCCCATTTTCACAGAGAACAGTTACCGTCATAGAATCTATGTCCCTACCAAATTTGAGAAGGATTGGTAAATTTTTGTTCGACTTATGGCATTAAAAGTATTCTAGACAAACTAAATGAAACTGGGCGGAGCCACGCCCATTTTGAAATTTTCTTTTATTTTTGTATTTTGTTGCATCATGTCATTACAGGAGTTGAATTTTGACTTAATTTACTTATATACAGTAAAGATATTAAATTTTTTGTTAAAATTTGAATTTAAAAAAAATTTTTTTTAAAAAGTGGGCGTGTTCTTCATCCAATTTTGCTAATTTTTATTTAGCACATATATAGGAATAGTAGTAGCGTTCCTGCCAAATTTCATCATGATATCTTCAACGACTGCCAAATTACAGCTTGCAAAACTTTTAAATTACCTTCTTGTAAAAGTGGGCGGTGCCACGCCCATTGTCCAAAATCTTACCAATTTTCTATTCTGTGTCATAACGTTAACCCATCTGCCAAGTTTCATCGCTTTAACCGCCTTTGGCAATGAATTATCGCATTTTTTCGGTTTTTCGAAATTTTCGATATCGAAAAAGTGGGCGTGGTTATAGTCCGATATCGTTCATTTTAAATAGCGATCTGAGATGAGTGCCCAGGAATCTACATACCAAATTTCATCAAGATACCTCAAAATTTACTCAAGTTATCGTGTTAACGGACGGACGGACGGACGGACGGACGGACGGACGGACATGGCTCAATCAAATTTTTTTTCGATCCTGATTATTTTGATATATGGAAGTCTATATCTATCTCGATTCCTTTATATATGTACAACCAACCGTTATCCAATCAAACTTAATATACTCTGTGAGCTCTGCTCAACTGAGTATAAAAATGAATATTAATATGTAGCCTGATTTTCAGTATATATATTTAAAAGAAAAACTGATTTGAAACACAATTGGGCAATTCATGGCATTTCAATTTAATAACCGCTAGCAAAAAACAAACCTTTCTTCCATTCTCTGGCCATTCGTGACAGCCGTTCTCCCTGTCAGCTATTATTTGACAGGTAGGTATGGCAATGGAGAAATAGAAAGATTTTTCACTTGTATGAATTCACAATGTTTCTGAATTTCACTTCTCCATCAGCTGGAATTTCGGCTGCTGAGTTTTTTAACTCGAGTACACCTTCATTCAAACTGTTATATAAGAAAAATGTCTCTATCAACTCAGCTATGTATATGAATGCCTCACTGTTAGCTTTGTAATTTGCTTCTAACTTTTTTCATTTTGTGATATCCACGCAATGTCACTGATCAAGTTCTGTTGAACGTGCCTTAAATTATTCCACACAATTAGGATTTGTAACAAAATGGCAACAGTTGGGGACAAATTAAGAAGCGAGTTTGCTCTATTTGTTTTTGACAGCTGCTCTACTCTGCTCTGCCCTGAACTTCTCTATACTTATTTTTGGTTCGATAAACATACCTATTATACTATTATAATGGGTCTGTAAAGAATTGAAACAGACGAAAAATCATACTGCGTCGATCTAATATTTTTGGTATCATGCTGAGACTACTTTCGGGACTATTTCGAAATCATTTCTAGTCTACTTGTAGACTAATTTGAAGACTAAAAGTTTGGGATCGCATCGAGCCTATTTTGAGATTATTTTCGATATTATATTTGGACAATTTCGAATTTTTTTGGCATTGTTTTAGATATTGCTTCGAGATCTCTTTGGGTATGTTTTATTGATAAATTCAGGATTACTTGCACGACCAGTTGAACGGGCCTTAAATTATTCCACACAATTAGGATTTGTAACAAAATGGCAACAGTTGGGGGCAAATTAGGAAGCGAGCTTGCTCTATTTGTTTTTGGCAGCTGCTCTACTCTGCTCTGCTCTGAACTTCTCTATACTTATTTTTGGTTCGATAAACATACCTATTATACTATTATAATGGGTCTGTAAAGAATTGAAACAGACGAAAAATCATACTGCGTCGATCTAATATTTTTGGTATCATGCTGAGACTACTTTCAGGACTATTTCGAAATCATTTCTAGTCTACTTGTAGACTAATTTGAAGACTAAAAGTTTGGGATCGCATCGAGCCTATTTTGAGATTATTTTCGATATTATATTTGGACAATTTCGAATTTTTTTGGCATTGTTTTAGATATTGCTTCGAGATCTCTTTGGGTATGTTTTATTGATAAATTCAGGATTACTTGCACGACCAGTTGAACGTGCCTTAAATTATTCCACACAATTAGGATTTGTAACAAAATGGCAACAGTTGGGGGAGAGCTTGCTCTATTTGTTTTTGACAGCTGCTCTACTCTGCTCTGCGCTGAACTTCTCTATACTTATTTTTGGTTCGATAAACATACCCATTATACTATTATAATGGGTCTGTAAAGAATTGAAACAGACGAAAAATCATACTGCGTCGATCTAATATTTTTGGTATCATGCTGAGACTACTTTCAGGACTATTTCGAAATCATTTCTAGTCTACTTGTAGACTAATTTGAAGACTAAAAGTTTGGGATCGCATCGAGCCTATTTTGAGATTATTTTCGATATTACATTTGGACAATTTCGAATTTTTTTGGCATTATTTTAGATATTGCTTCGAGATCTCTTTGGGTATGTTTTATTGATAAATTCAGGATTACTTGCACGTGCCTTAAATTATTCCACACAATTAGGATTTGTAACAAAATGGCAACAGTTGGGGGCAAATTAGGAAGCGAGCTTGCTCTATTTGTTTTTGGCAGCTGCTCTACTCTGCTCTGCCCTGAACTTCTCTATACTTATTTTTGGTTCGATAAACATACCTATTATACTATTATAATGGGTCTGTAAAGAATTGAAACAGACGAAAAATCATACTGCGTCGATCTAATATTTTTGGTATCATGCTGAGACTACTTTCAGGACTATTTCGAAATCATTTCTAGTCTACTTGTAGACTAATTTGAAGACTAAAAGTTTGGGATCGCATCGAGCCTATTTTGAGATTATTTTCGATATTATATTTGGACAATTTCGAATTTTTTTGGCATTGTTTTAGATATTGCTTCGAGATCTCTTTGGGTATGTTTTATTGATAAATTCAGGATTACTTGCACGACCAGTTGAACGTGCCTTAAATTATTCCACACAATTAGGATTTGTAACAAAATGGCAACAGTTGGGGGCAAATTAGGAAGCGAGCTTGCTCTATTTGTTTTTGGCAGCTGCTCTACTCTGCTCTGCCCTGAACTTCTCTATACTTATTTTTGGTTCGATAAACATACCTATTATACTATTATAATGGGTCTGTAAAGAATTGGAACAGACGAAAAATCATACTCGTCGATCTAATATTTTTGGTATCATGCTCAGACTACTTTCAGGACTATTTCGAAATCATTTCTAGTCTACTTGTAGACTAATTTGAAGACTAAAAGTTTGGGATCGCATCGAGCCTATTTTGAGATTATTTTCGATATTAGATTTGGACAATTTCGAATTTTTTTGGCATTGTTTTAGATATTGCTTCGAGATCTCTTCGGGTATGTTTTATTGATAAATTCAGGATTACTTGCACGACCAGTTGAACGTGCCTTAAATTATTCCACACAATTAGGATTTGTAACAAAATGGCAACAGTTGGGGGCAAATTAGGAAGCGAGCTTGCTCTATTTGTTTTTGGCAGCTGCTCTACTCTGCTCTGCCCTGAACTTCTCTATACTTATTTTTGGTTCGATAAACATGCCTATTATACTATTATAATGGGTCTGTAAAGAATTGAAACAGACGAAAAATCATACTGCGTCGATCTAATATTTTTGGTATCATGCTGAGACTACTTTCAGGACAATTTCGAAATCATTTCTAGTCTACTTGTAGACTAATTTGAAGACTAAAGGTTTGGGATCGCATCGAGCCTATTTTGAGATTATTTTCGATATTATATTTGGACAATTTCGAATTTTTTTGGCATTGTTTTAGATATTGCTTCGAGATCTCTTTGGGTATGTTTTATTGATAAATTCAGGATTACTTGCACGACCAGTTGAACGTGCCTTAAATTATTCCACACAATTAGGATTTGTAACAAAATGGCAACAGTTGGGGGCAAATTAGGAAGCGAGCTTGCTCTATTTGTTTTTGGCAGCTGCTCTACTCTGCTCTGCTCTGAACTTCTCTATACTTATTTTTGGTTCGATAAACATACCTATTATACTATTATAATGGGTCTGTAAAGAATTGAAACAGACGAAAAATCATACTGCGTCGATCTAATATTTTTGGTATCATGCTGAGACTACTTTCAGGACTATTTCGAAATCATTTCTAGTCTACTTGTAGACTAATTTGAAGACTAAAGGTTTGGGATCGCATCGAGCCTATTTTGAGATTATTTTCCATATTATATTTGGACAATTTCGAATTTTTTTGGCATTGTTTTAGATATTGCTTCGAGATCTCTTTGGGTATGTTTTATTGATAAATTCAGGATCACTTGCACGACCAGTTGAACGTGCCTTAAATTATTCCACACAATTAGGATTTGTAACAAAATGGCAACAGTTGGGGGCAAATTAGGAAGCGAGCTTGCTCTATTTGTTTTTGGCAGCTGCTCTACTCTGCTCTGCCCTGAACTTCTCTATACTTATTTTTGGTTCGATAAACATACCTATTATACTATTATAATGGGTCTGTAAAGAATTGGAACAGACGAAAAATCATACTGCGTCGATCTAATATTTTTGGTATCATGCTCAGACTACTTTCAGGACTATTTCGAAATCATTTCTAGTCTACTTGTAGACTAATTTGAAGACTAAAAGTTTGGGATCGCATCGAGCCTATTTTGAGATTATTTTCGATATTAGATTTGGACAATTTCGAATTTTTTTGGCATTGTTTTAGATATTGCTTCGAGATCTCTTTGGGTATGTTTTATTGATAAATTCAGGATTACTTGCACGACCAGTTGAACGTGCCTTAAATTATTCCACACAATTAGGATTTGTAACAAAATGGCAACAGTTGGGGGCAAATTAGGAAGCGAGCTTGCTCTATTTGTTTTTGGCAGCTGCTCTACTCTGCTCTGCCCTGAACTTCTCTATACTTATTTTTGGTTCGATAAACATGCCTATTATACTATTATAATGGGTCTGTAAAGAATTGAAACAGACGAAAAATCATACTGCGTCGATCTAATATTTTTGGTATCATGCTGAGACTACTTTCAGGACAATTTCGAAATCATTTCTAGTCTACTTGTAGACTAATTTGAAGACTAAAGGTTTGGGATCGCATCGAGCCTATTTTGAGATTATTTTCGATATTATATTTGGACAATTTCGAATTTTTTTGGCATTGTTTTAGATATTGCTTCGAGATCTCTTTGGGTATGTTTTATTGATAAATTCAGGATTACTTGCACGACCAGTTGAACGTGCCTTAAATTATTCCACACAATTAGGATTTGTAACAAAATGGCAACAGTTGGGGGCAAATTAGGAAGCGAGCTTGCTCTATTTGTTTTTGGCAGCTGCTCTACTCTGCTCTGCTCTGAACTTCTCTATACTTATTTTTGGTTCGATAAACATACCTATTATACTATTATAATGGGTCTGTAAAGAATTGAAACAGACGAAAAATCATACTGCGTCGATCTAATATTTTTGGTATCATGCTGAGACTACTTTCAGGACTATTTCGAAATCATTTCTAGTCTACTTGTAGACTAATTTGAAGACTAAAAGTTTGGGATCGCATCGAGCCTATTTTGAGATTATTTTCGATATTATATTTGGACAATTTCGAATTTTTTTGGCATTGTTTTAGATATTGCTTCGAGATCTCTTTGGGTATGTTTTATTGATAAATTCAGGATTACTTGCACGACCAGTTGAACGTGCCTTAAATTATTCCACACAATTAGGATTTGTAACAAAATGGCAACAGTTGGGGGCAAATTAGGAAGCGAGCTTGCTCTATTTGTTTTTGGCAGCTGCTCTACTCTGCTCTGCCCTGAACTTCTCTATACTTATTTTTGGTTCGATAAACATACCTATTATACTATTATAATGGGTCTGTAAAGAATTGAAACAGACGAAAAATCATACTGCGTCGATCTAATATTTTTGGTATCATGCTGAGACTACTTTCAGGACTATTTCGAAATCATTTCTAGTCTACTTGTAGACTAATTTGAAGACTAAAAGTTTGGGATCGCATCGAGCCTATTTTGAGATTATTTTCGATATTATATTTGGACAATTTCGAATTTTTTTGGCATTGTTTTAGATATTGCTTCCAGATTTCTTTGGGTATGTTTTATTGATAAATTCAGGATTACTTGCACGACCAGTTGAACGTGCCTTAAATTATTCCACACAATTAGGATTTGTAACAAAATGGCAACAGTTGGGGGCAAATTAGGAAGCGAGCTTGCTCTATTTGTTTTTGGCAGCTGCTCTACTCTGCTCTGCCCTGAACTTCTCTATACTTATTTTTGGTTCGATAAACATGCCTAGTATACTATTATAATGGGTCTGTAAAGAATTGAAACAGACGAAAAATCATACTGCGTCGATCTAATATTTTTGGTATCATGCTGAGACTACTTTCAGGACAATTTCGAAATCATTTCTAGTCTACTTGTAGACTAATTTGAAGACTAAAGGTTTGGGATCGCATCGAGCCTATTTTGAGATTATTTTCGATATTATATTTGGACAGTTTCGAATTTTTTTGGCATTGTTTTAGATATTTCTTCGAGATCTCTTTGGGTATGTTTTATTGATAAATTCAGGATTACTTGCACGACCAGTTGAACGTGCCTTAAATTATTCCACACAATTAGGATTTGTAACAAAATGGCAACAGTTGGGGGCGAGCTTGATCTATTTGTTTTTGACAGCTGCTCTACTCTGCTCTGCCCTGAACTTCTCTATACTTATTTTTGGTTCGATAAACATACCTATTATACTATTATAATGGGTCTGTAAAGAATTGAAACAGACGAAAAATCATACTGCGTCGATCTAATATTTTTGGTATCATGCTGAGACTACTTTCAGGACTATTTCGAAATCATTTCTAGTCTACTTGTAGACTAATTTGAAGACTAAAAGTTTGGGATCGCATCGAGCCTATTTTGAGATTATTTTCGATATTATATTTGGACAATTTCGAATTTTTTTGGCATTGTTTTAGATATTGCTTCGAGATCTCTTTTGGTATGTTTTATTGATAAATTCAGGATTACTTGCACGACCAGTTGAACGTGCCTTAAATTATTCCACACAATTAGGATTTGTAACAAAATGGCAACAGTTGGGGGAAAATTAGGAAGCGAGCTTGCTCTATTTGTTTTTGACAGCTGCTCTACTCTGCTCTGCCCTGAACTTCTCTATACTTATTTTTGGTTCGATAAACATACCTATTATACTATTATAATGGGTCTGTAAAGAATTGAAACAGACGAAAAATCATACTGCGTCGGTCTAATATTTTTGGTATCATGCTGAGACTACTTTCAGGACTATTTCGAAATCATTTCTAGTCTACTTGTAGACTAATTTGAAGACTAAAAGTTTGGGATCGCATCGAGCCTATTTTGAGATTATTTTCGATATTATATTTGGACAATTTCGAATTTTTTTGGCACTGTTTTAGATATTGCTTCGAGATCTCTTTGGGTATGTTTTATTGATAAATTCAGGATTACTTGCACGACCAGTTGAACGTGCCTTAACTTATTCCACACAATTAGGATTTGTAACAAAATGGCAACAGTTGGGGGCAAATTAGGAAGAGAGCTTGCTCTATTTGTTTTTGACAGCTGCTCTACTCTGCTCTGCCCTGAACTTCTCTATACATATTTTTGGTTCGATAAACATACCTATTATACTATTATAATGGGTCTGTAAAGAATTGAAACAGACGAAAAATCATACTGCGTCGATCTAATATTTTTGGTATCATACTGAGACTACTTTCAGGACTATTTCGAAATCCTTTCTAGTCTACTTGTAGACTAATTTGAAGACTATAAGTTTGGGATCGCATCGAGCCTATTTTGAGATTATTTTCGATATTATATTTGGACAATTTCGAATTTTTTTGGCATTGTTTTAGATATTGCTTCGATATCTCTTTGGGTATGTTTTATTGATAAATTCAGGATTACTTGCACGACCAGTTGAACGTGCCTTAAATTATTCCACACAATTAGGATTTGTAACAAAATGGCAACAGTTGGGGGCAAATTAGGAAGCGAGCTTGCTCTATTTGTTTTTGACAGCTGCTCTACTCTGCTCTGCCCTGAACTTCTCTATACTTATTTTTGGCTCGATAAACATACCTATTATACTATTATAATGGGTCTGTAAAGAATTGAAACAGACGAAAAATCATACTGCGTCGATCTAATATTTTTGGTATCATGCTGAGACTACTTTCAGGACTATTTCGAAATCATTTCTAGTCTACTTGTAGACTAATTTGAAGACTAAAAGTTTGGGATCGCATCGAGCCTATTTTGAGATTATTTTCGATATTATATTTGGACAATTTCGAATTTTTTTGGCATTGTTTTAGATGTTGCTTCGAGATCTCTTTGGGTATGTTTTATTGATAAATTCAGGATTACTTGCACGACCAGTAGAACGTGCCTTAAATTATTCCACACAATTAGGATTTGTAACAAAATGGCAACAGTTGGGGGCAAATTAGGAAGAGAGCTTGCTCTATTTGTTTTTGACAGCTGCTCTACTCTGCTCTGCCCTGAACTTCTCTACACTTATTTTTGGTTCGATAAACATACCTATTATACTATTATAATGGGTCTGTAAAGAATTGAAACAGACGAAAAATCATACTGCGTCGATCTAATATTTTTGATATCATGCTGAGACTACTTTCAGGACTATTTCGAAATCATTTCTAGTCTACTTGTAAACTAATTTGAAGACTGAAAGTTTGGGATCGCATCGAGCCTATTTTGAGATTATTTTCGATATTATATTTGGACAATTTCGAATTTTTTTGGCATTGTTTTAGATATTGCTTCGAGATCTATTTGGGTGTGTTTTATTGATAAATTCAGGATTACTTGCACGACCATTTCGAGATCATTTCGATACTTTTTTAGGAATATTTTGATACTATTTTGAATTTATTTTTTAATAAAAATTTTTTTCTTTATTTGATTTGAATTGAGAAGCATCTCAGTTCAATGAGTGAGAATTTCTAATTTTTGCATAAAAGTTTTCATTAATTTGAGAGAAAGTATTTCTTGAATTTTTTCCATCAAAAATACTTATTTTAATATTTCTCACAGTATTAACATGTACGAGTTAGAGTTAACTCCGTCAATGAGAGCACTGGACTGTAAAGTTGAGCACCTCGATTAGAAATCCACGACCATGATATAATAACGTAATTTTTAAATTTCTTGTCGGCAATTTTCTTCATTTTAATATCTTATGCTTTTCTCCTATTTTAATAGCTGCTCTAATTGTTTTTAGGATATTTTTTTTGAGTGTAGGAACATAAATTTTATTTAAGCTTTAACACTTAAAACTCAGAGCCTTTAATATCAGTAAATTAACTACAATTTTAGAGACAATTTGAACAAAAGTTGAAGTAGTATGGAAATAACGGCTCTAGCCCAAATGTGGAAAGGAAAAATGTGAAAGGAAAATTATGTATGTATGTGTGTGTGTATAACCGCAAAACCCCAAATCTGTGTGTGTGTGTGTGTGTGTGTGAACTTTGTGAATCCAGCAAGAAATCGAGCGACTGATACTGATCTGATCAGATACTGATCGATTTCTTACTGGGTTCACAAAGTTCACTCGCACACACACACACACATCTGGGTTTTGCGGTTATACACACACACACACATTTGCGTGTTTGCGGTTACACACACATACACATAAATTTTTCCATTCACCATTTGGGCTGGAACCGTTATTTCCATACTACTGGTTGAAATCAGAAAGATATTAAAACAGTTTCATACCTCAAAGCTGGGTGGCCAATAAGGTTTAATGTGGTCATGTTAAATCGTTCTCGAGATGGTCGCGCGTGTACCTTGATGGTGCTTGGCATCGGAACGTTGCGGTTCAATATCTGGCAAAGGACCATCAACATCGTTAACACTTCCCAAAACCTTCGGGGAGTGACTATATCGCTACAACAACAACATTATAATAGTTTATCCGATGCGCTATAAAATTAAATTTCCGTCACATATTCGATTACGCAATTGTTCCTTAGTTGATTTGCAAAGGCAGCGGCGCTAAAAACCTTTACATTTGTTTAAATATATATGTGGGATTTTCGGGTTTTATTTTATAAAAATGTATTTATGTTATTTAAAAACGTTTAAAAATCCAAGTACAATTTGATCCAATCCAATTTTACAATGATTTCTCCTTTTATAATTAATTCTTAAAATGTTACACAGTACATTCGTCCAGGTCAGGTTACCTTACTATTACAATCGTAAGATTCTATTATTTTTACAAAACTTAAAAGCTACTATGATGTGGAATCCATCTTTGCATATATTCTGCTGCCGTCGACGTACTACCTGGACCCTCATGTTCTCCTACTTTTTCCACAACATATCGCTCATGACCTAATCTTCTCAAAACTTTATATAGACCGAAATACTTAAGTTTAAGATTACTACAAACTGTGTTCTTTTAATGGCAACTAAATCGCCTTTTTCATATCGTTCAGCTTCTTTACGTTTAGCATTAAAACCCCTTCGATTTTCCAACTGGATTTTTTGCAAGTTTTGCCTAGCTTCATTTCTGATTTCATTTCGCTCAGTTTCTAAATCATCTACAGCCGAGTCTTGTATAAATTCATTTAAATCTGGCATATTTTTCATTCACAAGGATGTACAACATTAAGGTGAAAAAGATCTACCTCATCACTAGGTGTTATCTCAGCTTTATACTCCGCGCAAAGACAGCTGAATTCGTTAAGTAATTCATCGCAGTCCTTTTCTATACATTTTTGTTCTTTGTAGTTTTCATGCCCTTTCATATTGAAAATCTTAAAACATTCAACACCGCTCTTTCATGTCAACATATTCAAAAATTGTATTTCCTATAATAACTTGATAATCAATTGCATCTTCATCTACCGTGTGGTAGATTTAACATTATATCTAATAGTAGTCAACTCACTATGACATAAACCATGTAAAATACGTTTTTCTTTTGTTAAATTTTCACCTAAACTCATCTTCCTTAGAACATATTCCCTGAGTAAACACAAGCTAGATCCTGTATCTATTAAAGCATTGCACTCAAAAGTTCCCCATCGATATTCGTTTAAACATAAGACCGCAAACCTCGTCCATAATATTTCCACGTTCCTATTTTACCTTAGCCTCTTTTTTGCACTCAAAAGACCGATGTCCGGTTTCATTGCATCTAAAGCATTTATATTGTTGACTTTTACAGTCCTTAGCCAAATGTGTTGACTTCTTCTTAATGTGTACTTCTTCTTAATTTCTGGCCGTTAAGCATTTTGTTTTTTGGAAAAATTTACGTGATCTGGCTTTACACATATTTTTTCGTATACTTTAATTTGACCTTTCAGCTCACTGATTGATGTAGCCTGGTACAAAGAGAACTTATTCACTTTCAAGTCGGGAATACCTTCTATAAAATAACTGATTATACTTTCATCATCCAAACATAGTGGCTTGGCAATTTCCATTAAAGTATAGAGGTATTCCCTAAGTGTTTCGCTATATTTCCTTTTTCCTATTGCGCAACTTATTATGAATATCTGATGAACAAAACTTTGCACCAAATTCATCAATCAAAGCCTTTTTCAATGATACCCAATCTGTCAGCTCCCTTTCACTTCTAATATACAACTTTGCAGCACCCTTAAGCAATTGCTTGCTGTAAATAAATTTTTGTACATTATTCCACCCTACCCCTGAAGAATTCTCCTCAAATTCCTCTACCCAACGCCTAACATCTACAGAGTCTGTTCCATTAAAGTGAGATAAGTTTTCTTCTATATCTTTAAATCTAAACAGTGGACGCCTTGGGTAAAATGTTCGCCGACGGCAACGTCCTCATAAACAGGAGGAATTTCACGCTTGGTCATCACCTAATAATGCATTTACTTGTTCAAGGCCAAAATGTAGGACGAGTCCATGATTCAATTACTAGAGGTTTGTTATCCAACTGACAGCAGAGCTTTGACACTCCCAAATTCTAAAATCACTCCGGGTTGCATTTCTGTAGGAAGCAAAAAGGGGAATAATTTTCCCCATGATGGTAGGAATGGTAGTATACTAGTATGAAAGGTAGTATGTTAATAGTTATCAATTTTGCATTTTAAAGTATATATGCTTACACGCCCAGACGAAATAAATAAGTACATATGTATAATCGTATTACTGTACCTGAATAATTGGCCTCTCTTATAAAAAGATGATTGTTTAGTTTTTTCAAGACGTTATAGTTTCAGTTTTTAGTATTTTCTTTATCTATTAATGATTTTACAAAATTCACTTTTTACAAACATTTAACAATAAATACACGATTGGTATGCAAAGATATCCAAAAGGAGCGCGCCCGCGATTGCCGGCTATTGGTTTTTGACTAGTTCGTTGCAGTGCATTATTTAGGACGATTTTGAGGCAAAACCCGCGGATCTTTCCAAATGGCCGAAACGTTGATTTGCTTACATACGTATAAGAAAACCTTTCCCAATATTTTTATTTTTTTTAAAACCCTGCCAGATACTCATCCCAACTTTATGATATTGTTCCAGATTGTCAAACATATTATTGACGTCAGCAGTATGCTTCCATATTCATTAGTTGTGGACAATGTGTTAATCTGAAGCCCAGCTATTCAGTTTAGAGGCCGATTATAATAGAGCTTACGCCGCCGCAGCCGATAAAGTGGTAGTAAAGCGTAAACCTCTGGGTCTCAAAAACAAACCCAAAATGATCTAGAGATCGTCCCGAAATGATCACGATATAATGGCGAATTGGTCTGCGGATAGTTGCGAAATGATACTGAAACTATGTGTTTACTTATTTAATTTTCACGGCAGAATAGAACATTAAAATATATTTGATACTAAATACCAGTTAAATAATTGCACAATATTGCATTTATGCTCACTTTCAATAACGGCTGCCTTTACTTTTTACCGATTTATTTAACTTCTTTATGCGTTGGTACATTCGTGTTTTGAAAAATAATTTTTTTTATTTCGATTCCTGCATCTACGTGCTCTGAACAATCAAAGAGTTTTTGCATATAATTTGCGCATGTATTTATTTGATCACCATTAATAGATGTGAATATCGTCTCAAGTCTTTTAATAGTGTTCATAAATTCACTGGACGGCTTAGTTAATGCACCCATTGACACTTCGTCTACATATGTAAAAGTTGCCGTTTTCGTAACATGGTGTGATAATCCAAGTTTCCTTATAAGGAAGCATGCAATATATTCCAAAGCGTCTTCATGAAATTCGCTTATTGCGATGTCCTGTAGCATCTCTTCTGGAAATGCCAACTCATCCGAAAGTTCGAATTCCTTCAAAACCACCTCTTCATCAGTAAGAATATTTTTAAGGCTTTCCACAGATGTGTCACCGAGGCGAATCCACTCAGTTTCGTCGGACTCTACATTTCCACGACCAGCTAGGTACTCAGTACTGCGTGCTAAAATTAGGTACATATTGTGCTTAAATAAGTTAGGGACGGGGCTGTCTTCGGCTGTGCCGAAGACCTCTTACCTTTCATGAATGAAGCCTAGCAATAATCTGATGAAATTTAAAAAATTCATAAAGTCTGAACAATCACTTTGTATGGGATATAAATTATATATACACGACTGATTTCTATGATTTTTTTAGACAACAATGTAAGCATCGTGGGAAATGTTAGAAGCTAATAAAATAAGGAAGAAATTGCGAAAATCCTGTCATGTGAAGATAGGTTTTATGGGAGACATATCCTATGAATATGAAGATATCTCAAAAATGTATGACTTTTTGCGTTCAATGAGACAGGCAGAAAGACATTGTTAAATCAACTAAACTCATCATCCTCATCAATTCTGAACACTTATTGCAGAATCTATCTTTTTTCCTTTAAGCACATAGAATTTTAGAGGTTCGGAACAAACTAAATAAACCATTCTTTTTCATGAAAGGTGTTAAAAGAAATAATTGTGAGATGTTACCTAGCAAATACTTTCGTAGTCGGTATTTAAAATGCATAGGGCTGGGGTTGTCAAATAGGCCACCTTTTGCACGCATGGCGCCGAATAAATGCTCAAGAATGTCTTGATTTAGTCTGTATGTTAAAATATATTGCAGACCATACCTCTCCCTCACATAGTCGTACAACCCCCTTAGTGCATGCTTGCTCATAAGAACCCCTTTTTGAAATGGTAGCAACGACCGGCGACCATGTACTCTCATGTTTATTATATATTCGTCCATTTTTGCCAAAATGTGCAACTGCTCAAATATTTTCATTCCGAAAGGTTGATTTGCTGGATGTGATTGGAGCGTGCTAAACTTAGTGTTAAACACGTCGAACCAATCATTAACCGTCGAAATGAATTCGGCTGTTTCCACAGGATTGTATAAATCATACCCGAGTTGATAGCACCGTCGAATGGCACTTGCGACACTATGCGAAAACAGTTGAGCAGCCAACTTGACTTTTTGACGGCCAGCGTGGTGGGCTGTGAGGTGTTCTTCAGTTATTTTGTACGAAATCGATGCATCTGATACTGAGGTAAGAGCGAGCAACTGTGCTATAGTGACGGGGGTAAGAAATTTGCCAAAAACATCGTAACCGGTGGTCAGATAATGGTTACGGATAAGTTTTAGTAAGTACGGAGTATCGGCAAACACGAAAACCTTTCCGCTGATGGCCGGATTTTGGAACCATGATTGCTCTGAAAAAATATGTTAAATATATGAACTACAAAAACAAGAAATATTTAAATAGACAGTTCAATATACCAATCGTAACGTTTAGCTCTTTCCAAAGAGAAATATTCTTTGAGCCCATGTCGGAGACAACTCCGACCACTGTATATCCCACTGCTTGAATTTTTATTAATAAGTTTTCCAAAATTTGTTTAGTTATTTTGCAGTCATATGCACAAAAAACTGGTTGCTTCCAGGATGACTTTAATCCGCGCACTATTCCTAGATGTACGTTGTTGGAGGGTTTCCGAAGTGTGTCTTGCGCAGCATCGTATTCATAAACGGTTTGAACTTTCATCTCATCGAAACTAAGAATACATAACCGGTCTGCAAGAGGCTGTTCGTTTGCGTGTTTCAGAACTCCAAAGGAGAAACCCAAAATTCCTTCTTGGAAGGGCACTTTCAGCAACCATTTTCGAATGGTTGATTCACCTGGCAATGGGAATCCACTTTTATATAAATGACCATATGCCCTGGGGCCTGCAGCATGAAGCGCAATGGTGGCAGATATATCTTTCCAGTCCCAAACAGTACTTCTTGCCGAATTAGATAATTTCTTTACTTGGCCTTTCGTGAAAATTGAAGAAATTCCTTTCTCAAGTTTCTCCAACTCTTCAACGCGCGCTTTTAAGCTTTTGATAATTTCATCATCAGGGGATTTAGATTCAGTATATATGCTGACTCTTAAAGAATAAGTTAGTAGACATTTTTTTTTTATTTACTGAATATTTGCTCTGTTTGGGTTCCTATGTCGATACTCTGAGGAGTCTTCGAGTAATTCCACACGCATAGGTAACGCGTCGTTTGCTAACTTTATTCGTTTGGAATTTGGTTCTGATAAATAATCAGCCGAACTAAAATGTAGGATACAAATTTTCGAAGATTCGCTTAGGAGCTCTCCGCACGATTCGGACCAGTACATTCTCTTTAACTCATTCTTGGGGACATGTAACATCTTAAACCCCTCTTGGGTCCAGGTTCTTCTACACAAAGTACAGCTTGCTTTCCGCATTTCACATTTACTAAATCAATAACAAAGTTCAGAAAGCTAAGACTTATATATATAATGATATTAAAGAGTCAATATATGTATTAAACGCGGTTTATTTGTTTCAAATGCTTAAGTAGTTACTTAAACTCAATCATTTCCTGAAACAACATTCTACATTTATTCAGGTTTATGTGCGAAAGACTGAAGTGTGGGTCCTTTATTTTGGATAAAGGTCGAAATGTCTACTGAGGAGTACACGGATATTTTCCGAAATGTTAAGCTGACATATGAGTGGAAAAACATGCCACTCACATTGTGTTATAACCAAGATAACGTACAAGACATATTTTTCGGTTGGTATCTCAGTGGTTCAGGAATGGAATTCTCACATGTATGCAATGGCCAAATCAAACCCCTGACCTCAACCCGATTGAGAGCTTGTAAAAAGGCCTTAGGAGAAGATTGTCATCCTTTTAATTTCAAAACAATTACTTATTTTAGCAGAACACGAAGGATTGGGATGGGATAGTACTCCATTGGAGATCTGCCAAAAAAATTTATTAAAGCCGTGCTCAATAGAATAGGGAAAGGTATACATAACACTTAAAATGTCCAGAACCGGTCACTCACCGTCCCAATGGTTTTGGATGGGTGTCCTTTATTTTTGATTAATCTGAAAAATGGTCACGAATAAATTTTAAATTTATGTTTTACAATTAATTGTCTTACCTCTAACTAAGCAATCGAATGCACAACAATTAAACTGCAGTAGCGGGTATTTACTAATGCTTAACACCTGCAAAATGAAGAATAGTTCCTGTATATTGCTTCATTATTAAATTTTTGTTTAAACTTACCAATTTTCATGTGATGAAAACTGTTTGTTTTTTCAAAAATAAATATAAATTAAAACGTCAAATAGATATAAGTGTTGCTGAAATATATTTTTATTCTAAGATTTTGCCTTTAAGTCCTTTTTTTAAACAAACTTGCCAAGAAGCAACACAGTCAGGGGATGTCAGTTCAACTTGGGAGCAAGATGGCCGCAATTGTCAAAAATTTTGGCTGTGGAGCAAACCTCTTGTGATTGAATCATGGGACGAGTCTATTTTGCAATACTTTCTTAACACCAACCACGTCCAGATTCGTGGTAATGACTCACAATTCATATTTAAAATTGTCGGTACATCCATGTTTACAAAAAAAAAAAAAAAAATATAAATTATATCAAAATAAATGATATTCAAAAAATTCTTACATATTTATCAAAAAGTAAACAAACAATATTAAAAACTGAGTTAAAATTGAATATTCAAATCAAATGAAGGAAAAAAATAAACCATTCAATATTTTGACAGTTAGTTTTAAAATCAGCAAAAGAAACATTTTGAAATTTATATTTTTGATGTATTAATACAAATGTAATTTCAACTTTACTTTTACTTATCTTCTTCTTTGTATTTCTATACTTCATCTTCTTTCGCATATATTTTCTTCTTTCTTCGTATTTATTTCCTTCTTCCTTTTTGAATTTCTTTTCCTTCCTTCCTCTTTCGCTTGACGGGAAAATTTTTTCTTTTTTCGTATTTATTTCCTTCTTCCTTTTTCGAATTTCTTTTCCTTCCTTCCTCTTTCGCTTGACGGCAAAATTGGTGAACTTACTTCCCCTAGAAATCTTCTTTAAATCTCATTTTAGGCTTCCTCTTGAATCATCATTCTTCTTATTTTTTGACCCTGTTCTTTCTCCCTTTGACCTCTTTAGTTAGACTCCCTTTCACTTGATGGCAAATTTGTTTTAAGCATCTTTCATATTTTCTCGCTTTCAGCACACAAACAGTTTTCGGATAAGCCATCCTTTGCAATTTGTACGATGTACGTTTTTAAAAATTTAATTTTTTGTATTAAGCGGATTATTATTTCTTTTAAAACATTTCGATTCGCGAAAATATTTGAATAAAAGAAAAATTTGACGATTTTTAATAGTTAATATTTTTCACGGCAAATCGGTTGAGCCCCCAATTTGTGGGATTTTCTGTTTTTATTTTATAAAAATGTATTTATTTAATTTAAAAACGTTTAAAAATCCAAGTACAATTTGATTTGATGATAGAATTGAACTGATCTAGTTTTACAAATGAATTCTTCTTTTATAAGTTTTTTCACATTCGTTATTTTTTACAAAACTAAAAAGCTACTATGTTTAATTTTTAAAATGTTATACAGTACATTCGTCCAGATCAGGGGGTCGATTCCGGTTGTTCGATATCGTAAAGTGTAAAGTATGAACACCAATTCACCACGATTATTGATTCTCGTTTTGCGTTAAAACTTCGAATTGAAGTGAAGTGAAAACAATTTTAACGCCGATACAAATTTTGTATTTAAAAAAAATTGTCAAAAATAAAAAAAAAATATTACAGACAACAAAATAATTTTATAACGGAAAATGGAAAAAAGGGCTATGGGATTCGGCTAGGCCTTCCTCCATCTCCTTCATCTGGGTCCACGATTTGGTCTATATAGCGATACTACTAAAGCATTCACCAACGGCTTCCATTTTATACCCATATTGTTGGTGACACATCCTAGGGTTACACAGGTCCACCTTTTGATCTATACCTCGAGACCCTAGTCACCCAGTGTATGAAAAATACTCTACACCAAAGCACTCATCAAAAGCTTTAATTTGATATCCATATTGTATAAACACATTCCAGGGGTACTCGGGTCCAAATTTTGTCCTATATCTCGAGACCGTAATCACCCAGGGGTATAAAGCACTTATTAACAGCTCTAATTTGATTCCCATATTGTACAAATACATCCCCAAGTCCACGCTTTGATCTGAAGACCCTAGTTTCCTAGCGAGACAAAAATTAGACGTTGACGGATTCTCAAACCTAACCGATATGCGCACAAAATTTCACAAGAATCGGCCTAGAAGTTTCGTAGGAGTTTTACCACTAACACCGTGACAGGAGAATTTTATAAACTTGAATTAAAAGCTAATATTAGTGTTAATGATAGTATTGAATACTATTTTTATTTATTATGTATTTATTTTCATATCTATATTTTTAAATAAATGCTTCAGCAATTCTTGGTCTTATTCTTCTTGCTTGATGTAAAATTGCGTCAGATGTTGGACTTGATTCATTGTCGGTAGATTGGTTAGACTCTTCAATTACATCGGTGAAAGGTACTCCCGCAGAAATAAGGTAATTAAGCAGTACGATATAGGCATATATAAGAATGGCTGATTTAGTGGACTATACAAAAGTGCGCGTTCTTTCGACAAGCATCGAAATCTGTTTTCAGTACCCCAATGCATCTCTCGTTTTTTATACGCTATATTATATGATTCTTCGCAGTTGGACACAGGTTCTGCTATTGGAGTCACGAGCCCAAGCTTAGTAGGAAAACGTATATGCAGGGTAAAATATCCGGAGAAAACTGTTACAAAAAGTGCATACCTATAACGGATATCCGCTCTCTCCCAAGAGCCAGAAATCCCGCTCTCCACTATTAAAAAGATCTTCAAGGGTTGTTCGTAGTTGCGAATTACGCCAGATATAAGCGTCATGGGCTGTGACTCCATATCGAGCACTTGCACTTAATATGCGATAATCGGCATCACATATTATTTGAACATTTTTTGAATGACCTCCCTTCCGACAATAGTACACGTGCTCAATTTCCTTTTTTGGTGCACATATTTTTATATGGGTCCCATCTATTAATCCTATTACTCCCGGATATCCATGCTTTGCAAAAACCAAAGTGATAATTTTTTTTCACTTCACTATAACGCTCAACCGGAATCGGCCCCCAGGTTACCTTACTATTACAATCTTAGGAAACTATTATTTGTACAAAACTTAAAAGCTACTATGATTAATTATTAAAATGTTATACAGTACATTCGTCCGGATCGGGTTACCTTAGTATTACAATCGAATGATCCTACATATATACATATTTCCTTTGCATAGCTCTTTTTGTTTACTCGCAACTAACGCATTGACATTTAACATTTCAAGTTATATAAATACAAATAAATCCCAAAAAATGTGTGGGTAGCATCTGCGGAATAACAAGCAAAACGCCCACATCTGCCGGAAGTTAAATATCGAGAAAGAGAACCCTTTTCATATTGTCGGAGCCGGTGGTCTTTTGTTTGGCGCGTGCTCACATAAACCATAGAATTAAAACTTCTGTGTGTTTTTTTTTTATAAAGAATTTAAACGTGCATTTTTTTTTTCTTAACATTTGTATTGAAAAATGTTTAATATCAAACTGAATAGACTTATGTATGAAACGCATGCGTTACCGAACAATGGCAGCCAGGATAACATAAATACACAAAAATCGGAAAGGATATGCGGCATAATGTTGGTTGATTGTTTGGTGTAAAAAAGAGGATTTCCATGAAACAGCGAAACAATGCGCTGATTCAACAAAATAAGGGGAGTGTGTCTAAAAATTAAGCAATAAAAAAGATAAATATATAAATATAGGTAAAGAAGTAACGCTGCGGTGCTGGGGAAATGAGGAAAAGAAATAAATTGAAACGAGCAAAATACCACCAAAAACCACAATAATTGATGTTTGTATTATATAAAGAGCTAAGCAGTGACTAAAAATGCTATAATACTATGTTGGCTTTTTGCTATTTCTCGGGCTCAAAACATAAACTGAACATAGAGCAGATCCGTTGTATAAAAACGTGATAGAATTTGTTATGCTCTGCTACGAGCTACGTCGTGTTTTAGAGCAGAAAAAATAACTACAAAAATCAAATAAAGACCGAAAAAAAAACTACAGAATAAAATATTGACGCTACATCAGCTCGAACAACAAAAACAAGAGAAAAGACAAAGTTTCTGCATAAAAATGCGAAACAAAGCAAACACCAATACATTTTTAAGTATGTAGCTCGTAGCAGAGCATAAGAAGTGCTATAACTTTTTTATACTTTGGACCTGCTCTATGTTCTGTTCACGTTCAGAACCGGAGAAATAACCAAAAAACCACAGATTAATATATTTTCAGTCACTGGTTAGCTTTTTTTATCCAAATGCAATCGTCTGTTCTATGCTCCATTCATCATCAAAGCCAGAGCAGAGCATATTTTTCGCCGCGAGCGTAGTTGTAAAAAATTGTATAAGTTTCCTATAACAATAAGAAACAAATTGTTGTATGTTAAATTCACCACCCAAGCCTGGTAGAAATAAAACCAGTCGTAAGGACACAAAAACAATCACAATACATGTACCTCCATGTTAAATATATTCTTGGAAGAAGAAGCTTCCGAAAACAAAGATCCAAAAAAGTTTCTATTTTGAGCTGTTTTACGTCTTTTTTGATAAATACCGGAAACTTTTCACAATTTTTTTTAGGATTAACAGGGCCTTATGCGAAGCAATGAACTTTATATGAGAAGACTCCACTAAATCTTCGAATAATTACCAAATCGTGTACAAGAAGCATTTTAAAGTTATTCGTAATCACTTTAGATTCATATTTTATAAGTCCGATGCGTTCACTTCGTTGAAATTTTTTTCCTCGTTCAGGGCTCCGAAAAGAGTCCAGTTATAATGAGAATGTTCCGTAAAATTAATTTCTAATGGCTCCTACTAGAGTCTTTGGTTAGGCTGGTGTTCACAAACTAGGAATACTTACAAGATAAAGAGAATTGGCGGGTAAAGGTTGCATAACGTGCAAATTTGGCAAGATATGACGTTTTAGCATAAAAAATTTTGAAATGACATTTTCGCTGGGAGTTTCAACTAAAACATGTTGGTTTAACATGGACTTGGCAGAAAAACACATTTTACCATAAAAAATGCAGAAATGACATTTTTGTGGGCGACTCCACATCGGATCATGTTCTGTCAACATTATATTGAAATTACACTTTTGTATTATTATTCTCTTTCGTTTAGTATTCGCTGAACAAGCAGAGTAGCGACCTCCAAAGAGGCTATTATTTAGTAGAGCGTTCCAAAAAAGGTATACATATTGTTACAAATATTTGCAACACTAAGGGGTACTGCCATCTCTAAGCCGATGCTAAGCCGTGACTGTACGCACATCAATAATTCAATCATTATGTCTACACATATGTACGTACACGCAGCGGGGATGAGATGCCCAAACACATGCAGATATCTTATTGAGATGCTCCTAAATGTAGGCAATTATAATTGTGGAAGTGTCGCATACATATACAAGCGCATGGGGTGTGAGAGAAGCTATACAAATTATACATCTGTAGTCGTAGCTGAGAAACCAACTAGTAAGTTCTGGAATCGAAAAGCCTAGAAGAATGCAACTAGGAAATCAAAGAGTATAAAAATGCGAGAACAGTAGAGGCGAGAATTCAGTTTCATTTGAGCTATCAATCAGTTTGGTTGTTAAGCAAGCTAGTTGTAAAATATAAGTGTTATTGTGAAGTACTTTAATAAAGGCCATTTTTTTTTCATTATTCAATTTTGGAGTTATTTATTCAACAGTTTAGTGATCGAACTTAGCAAAAGGGCAAATAAGAGGATTTGCAAGTAAATTCGTTACAATATTTTGCAAACGAATGCTTATGCGCAGGATGTTGTAATTGTTTGATATTAACAATATGTATATTTTCTTTTAGTTTTTGCTAAAATTCAAACATTTCAATAATGCTATTATAGCATATTTACGAATAATTTTTTATAGTGTTAACAAACATGCATGCACAGGTCTTGCCTCCTTGCTAGTGAATCAACGACTAAACCAATAACACTACGATAATTTCACCTTTAAGCTGCAGACATTGGTGCTTTACGGTAACCGTATCGGTAACCTTATAACAGCTGATTCGACCAACCTTATGGGAATCAATGCAATCGATTATTGGTGCCGCCAAGGTCGTAACCGAATCGTAGCCAACCAATTGGTTTTTGGTTTACCCTCGTAACGATAAACAGCTGATTACGTTAGGGATACGACTACAGCGATACGACATACGGCACCAATGACTCCCGCTTTACCAACACAGCCAGTGGTTCATATA
Source organism: Eurosta solidaginis (assembly GCF_040869045.1). Lineage (NCBI taxonomy): Eukaryota > Metazoa > Arthropoda > Insecta > Diptera > Tephritidae > Eurosta > Eurosta solidaginis. The sequence goes on along the minus strand of NC_090319.1, from coordinate 264,071,603 downwards.
TACTACTGATTTACATATACTCTTGTACTATAATCTTAAGCTGGGCGCATTCTGATACCAAAAATACCGTTGCACTGTGTAAGAGATACTACCGTTATTATTTTGAAGAACAAAAACAAAAAGACACCACACTGCAGTTGTCTAGCCTATGCAACAGGTTTTGTGGCGCCAATATTTCTACTAAACTTAGATCCAAAAACAAACCAAACGTAAAACTAGCGAAAGTATTGTCATAAAGATGTCAATATTATCAGTATCGAATGACAATATTAATTATTTGTTTATGTTCAAACATCGTCATCACGCATGTAATAAAGGCTGACTTTTTAGAATGTAGATAAGCGATGCACACGCTCAATTTTACGTTGGACACTTATAACAATGACACTGCATAATCATAAATGCAGATATGAAATTAAAAAAAAAAAACAAAAAACATTGAACAATTTTGTTTACATGTACATATTTAGTATGTGGTATGTAGTCACAGTAGGGTTAATTCTGATGAATAGATAACACATTTATTGATCAGTTAAAATGTCATAAAATTTATGTAAATATTTATTTTCCTATGCAAACAGAAATCGTAATGCAAGAATTGAAGAAATTATCGTAAACTAACGTTAAATATGTAATAAACAGTTAAAGCACCAGCTACTGGTTTTGTGGATTTTCTATTTGATTTGTTCTAATTTTCACATAATTTTACATTGTCTTGCTTTTGTGTGGGTGCTCTAAAATGAGTTTAGGCGCTGTATCTACACCGCAAGAAATTAAAAATTCCATCCAAAAAAAATTTCGTTTTTCAAGTAGTCTCCACCGCTCAAACGTGCACAGGGAAGCTCTGGTTTCGCCAAAAAATAAGTGTGCGTTTCATTATTTGTTGAGCAACGACCCTGGTAGAAATATTGAATACCAGGTATAACAATGACTGTATCTATGAGTTTTTTTAATATAATTTTCAATTCTATTTGAACGCAAGTATTCTTTTTCTCGTGTTTAGTGTATGCCCTTAAACTCAAGTGCATTTTCAATGCGAATATGTTAATTTTAACAAATTTTCTTCAAAAACGTCGCTGAATCTGATTTTGTGTCTAGCAGGGAAGTGATGCCGCTTCATAGAGTGATATAAAGGAAACTATTTAGCCGCTACTATTTTCACACAAGAAATACATATCGAAATTTTTCTTGAGCGTTGTGGATACCGCGCTTTATTCTACTAGCACATAATTTGAGTGGCTCATATTTTTTAGATAGCAATGCAGCAGTTGTGTGTGGCATGCAACATGTTGGCTTAGTACATAGCAATCGTCACTCATACATAAAATAAACTCAAGTATTTGCTATACATACAAACATTGTCTGATTTTTTTTTATATTTAATTTTACTTTTTCACAATTTTCATAAAAAAAATTGTTTGCATATCTTTTTGATTATTTTTGTGTTTTTTTTTTTAATCCACTCGCTTTCATTTGCTTGCCCAAGTTAATTTTTTTGTATAAATGTATATATTTTCCCTTTTAATTTTCCAAAAAATTTGTTTACACACTGACGCCACTGTGGCGGCTACTGGTCGTCAAGATTTATGAGGGCGCGCTTTGGGCTGATTTGGTTGTTGTTGATGGAGCCCTTTAAAAAAAAAAAAAAAAATACCAATAACAACTCTGAAGTACTGTGCGCGCGGGTGTCGGTTGCATATCTTGCATTTACTATTGCACCCGTTTATTTAGGACATGTTGAATTTAATAAAAAAAAAGTTCAGTTTACAACAGGACAACAATACTTCTACAAACGTACTCAAGTAGTCATAGTATTTGACCGATTTTATGGCTAACTGAACTTTATTGTTTATTTTATTATTAGAATTATTTATGCATGCGGTTTCATGCATACATACATATGTATGTGTGTATGTTTAAAGCAGCGCCGCCTAAAAGCGCTCTTACTATTTTCCAAATGCTATCTGAGTGCGTGTGTGCCTCTTTCTGGGGGTTTTAGCGTGCTTATTAAAATGTCAGTTTCGCATAAAGGTGCTGACAGTTGGGCATATAGCGTTCATATGATTGATCTGTTTTAGTGAAAATATGCATACATATACACAGAGGAGCTCCTGCTAGCGGACACCTCTCTTAGGTGGAAAGAATTGCCGTTAAAAAACCTTTACTGCATTAAAAAGCCCTTTACCGGGCGGCCACGAGCTTCTTATCGGTGGCAGTGAGACCTGTTTTCATAGCATATTAAACAAAAACCTATTTTGGATGGATGCGAACTTCTCATAAGCGGACAAAGTGCGAGAGTGAATCCGTTACGCGATAACTCTCTTGGACGGGCAAAATTTCGTTGATGGCGACTGGCCGCGCAAGGGAGGTCTCACTGTATGGAATACTTTCATATCTTTATTCACATATATATCACCAAATACTGATAGTAAAGTTGAGTGTGGCGCTGTATTGATGGTGTTATAGATAAACGAAAAGCTGTCAAATAAGTCTGCACTTATTTTTTTTAGCTAAACAACGAAAACTTAATGCACCGCACATTAGTTTCTCTTGTAATTAATATGTTGAGTTCTAGGAAATTTTTGTCGAAATAATTCTTGACGGAATATGATTTACATTGGTATATTATTTAGTAAAAACATTTTTTTTAACACTTTTCATTGATTTAGTTGTGGATTTCCTAGAAAGATCCTAAATATTCAGAAATACATACATTAAGTTAAGATTTTCTCAGAAAATATACAAATTTTAGCAGTGGAATGTGTTTTTAATTCTCCGAATTTTCAAAAATTTTAGTGGTGGAAAAATTGATTTTGTCAATTAAATATTTTTTAGTACTCTCTCTAAAGTAAATTTAAATGCACATTTATCAATTACTGCAATAATCGGTCTGTTGACATACAGACTTGACCAAAGCCACGTGTTGTTGTTGCATTTTTTCTCTCAATTGCCTTCTGCTTTTACTTTCATAAAGAACGCAATTCCTTTGTATACCAGTAAGCAGACATGTTGCTGTTGTTGTTGTAGCCGTGCTTCTCCCCATCTAATAGCGGCGATAACTCACAAATTGTCGTTAGTATCCTCTAAAGGGGGTCCGAGGAAACTTGCCGCTTCAACAGGGTTGGAACAAAGAAATAAGGGTGTTAGAGGCGTTGGTTCCATATTACAAATAAAACGAAGGTTTGGCTCATGTGGAAACACGTTTCAAGCGGTACGTACATTGGGTATATCAGGGTTGATCCTAACTAAGTATGAGTTTATCTATTACAGTATATAGATCAAAGTTAAGCTACAGCGACGCGCGTATTTCTGAGGAGGTTGATTTCCTAAACTGCAAATACAGCTTATGTGTCTTTGAGAACGAGCTTCAACGGCAATTGTTCTCATAGTAATCCAACGACTTTTGTGGATGTATATGAAGGCCTTTTCATGTTCATTTTCTTTATACGGCTGACTTCTTAAGCGCTTCTTCTTCTTAAGTTTCTTCATAGTGCTTACGAAGATGACTTCTTATGTTCCTGGGGGCGGTAAGCTATTTGTTCAGCATTTCATTTTCCCCTTTATGGGAAGTATTCTCGCCTCACTTTGTATATGATGTGGTGAGCGTTGGGCTTTGGATAGGTCCTCACGAAGGTCACACGCAGTATTTTCGGGTGTAGGACAGTTGGTAACGTACCGCCATCGACTTGCGAAGGCCATGAGCTTTGTTCTTGGAGTCTTTATGAACATGTTTCTGGCATTTGGCTTGAAACTCTGCGTTTATCAACAAAAACCAACTTGCATGGTTAGCTATTGTGCTTCTAAAAATTACAGAAGTGAATGTTTTGTTCAAAATCTTCTTCATTTCATTGATATAAAACAGTATATGAATTGACTACCTGCTCTTATTTTTCTGTTTTTGTCAAACAAAAAAAAATTAAGAAATAATGCTCACGGTAGAAAAAGACGATCACAAATTTTATATATTTTGTATATTTATTTACTGCAAATATTTCAAACATATCCAAATCATTACTTAATAACAACAATTTTGATTAAATCCATAATCTCAAAACTCATAATTAATTTAATCATTAATTGCTTGTTTATTTCAGCATCCCTACCCCTCCGAGGATCAGAAAAAACAGTTGGCGCAAGATACCGGCCTAACGATACTGCAAGTGAATAATTGGTAAGTGCTATTGTTGTTATGCTAAAGTTTTAATTTTTTTTTGGCAGTATTAAGGGCCGGCGAAGCCAACTGAGTTTATATGCATTAAAGAGAAAGTTATTAGAGCAGTGGTGCACAAGGCCGACAGAGCTACAAACGCAAGTACAAGCAAAAACTGATTCAATGCCTGCTGCGCAAAATCTCTGTACGGCATATATGTTGGTGAAAGCCGAATTATTTTCTGATGCTTTACGAGGCTCATCTGGGCACCTCTGTATTAAAGCAACACATGAAAACTCGTAAATAGCTCTCAAAAGCCTTACTGTAAGTATTAGTAACGTTGTAACAAGAGAGGTAAGAATTTATCTGGAACAAAGCAGTTCTTCAGCGGGCTTAATTTAACATTTATTTTAACACCAACACAACGTCATCAAAGTCTAGTTAAATCGACAGTTGTGAATATTTTGTGGAACAAATCGCGAACATCTATTGTGAATACACTAAAGCCAACAAAACAGCTGACTTTTTTTACACTTTTGCCTGACACTTAACAGTCAGTTGATGCTTTAGTTAGCATGGAGAAAATAGATACATAGATAACTTATGTTTAAGAGATTGAAATGAATATGATGAAAACGGGCCTAACCTGTACATTGCTATAGATTACTGGTGGACAACGGCGGCTGAACTTCGAATACGAAAAACTTTTTTTGTAATAGTATATGTTTACATGGAGAAGGAGATGTTTACTGATTGAAATTCATGTTAAAACTGATTGACTCATTACTTTAGTGAATCTTTAACGCTGCGCTCACACGGCATGTAGGTTAACACCGAATAGTTTTCCGAAGCTCTAAGAACCTCTCGAGTGCACCACTGCTATGATACATACATGGAAAGAAAATAATTTACAAAAATTTTTTCGCTAGATGGTGTGACTATCTATGAGTTTTAAAGTGTACTCAAGAATTTGTGTAAACTTTGAAATTGTGATTATGTAAAACAAAACTGTGAACAAGAAAACTCACTGATAAAACTTCGTTAGTTTTCTTGACAGCCAGTGTACACTATTGTGACATTAAAAACGCATACTCACTGTTTCAGAATAACTTTTTTCTTTTCATGGCGTTTGATAAACGTTTTCTCACTGATATATGACTTTTACATTCAGCGCTGATTCAGAAAAACAATGTGCACAATACTTTACAGAATCGCATGATAATTCAATTTGTACATTTTGTGTGCAAATGAGTTTTCAATAAGTATACATTTTTCAGTTTTTCACTGTTAGGGAATTGACCCCCCGGTCATAAGAAGTGAATTAACGCCTAACCAGTATACTGAACTTTTAATATTTTATTAATAAAAACGAGTTATTGTGGAGGCTGAAAAAATTAAAACTTTTGAGTATCTGCAAATTTTTGACTACGCTCACATTTTGTTGTATTTTTAAAACTTAAAATATATACACGAAATTGTGGCGTATATTACCCTGCATTCCTTATCGCCTAAAATGTGTCAACCGAAGTAACAAAAATTCATTTACGCTACGATTACAACTAATCAGTGAAAAAGTTTTGCATTGCTACTTGTAAAGTTTTTTTTTATTCTTTTCACCCTAGTAGTATAAAGTAGGACTATTCGGGTTTTTTTTAGTAAAATTCCATACTAAATAAAGAAATTAAGAAAATGCGCTTAAAAACAACAAAGAAAAGCACCAAAATATTCTAGTAATGAAGCCAACTGAAATAAATAAAAAAAACAACGCAGAAACTCGGCAACAACAACATCCTAGAGAGCACAATAAATACCTTAACAAACTTTTTCGATTATAATTCTTGTGTGACCAACTCACATAATCATTCACCCTCGTATTGCCCTCTGCAGCAATGGCACCAATAATGGCCACAAATCGCAAGAATTCACTTTTAAATTTCCGAGTCTTTATTGCTGTTATTGCTTCAATTGGTTTCTAGAATATTCCTTGCTTTTAATTTTCAAAAAAAAAAAAGAGAAACCCGAGTAAATTGTAAGAGAAAATTCCACAAAAGTTTCAGCTGATGTGCGCATTCCGAAAAAACAACAATAACAATATAAGTGCCATAATATACTTCTAGGGCATTCCACGAAAGTCGCAAATTTTCACTGATTTGGAACGGCTATTATTATTGATTTTCAAGTCTAATATGTTACAAATATGTCACAGCAGAGCATACAAAGAATTTAAAATTAGTACATACCAACCAATGTGAGCATGTCTTGCTAATTACATACAGATAAAATAAAATAAAATCAATTGAAAGGAAATAAAAAAGTAAAATAAAATAAAATAAAGCATAATAAAATAACATAGAATAAAATGAAATAAAACAAAAAAATATTTAGTAAAAAAATAAAATAATATTAAATAAAGTAAAATCAAATAAAATAAAGTTAAAGAAAATAAAGTAAAATAAGCTAGCTGATGAAGAATTGAAATTCAGAAACATGTCCCAGTAACCATCGCCGTTTGTAAACTTTGTAATTTTTCTCTAATGTCAATAGCAAAAACAATTGTATAAGGGAATTTGAGGATATCTCGCTAATTAAATACAGATAAAATTAAATAAAATAAAATAAAAAAAATTTATTAAATGAAATCAAAAATTAAATATAAAATAAAGTAAAATAAAAAAATTATAGATGACACATGTGCAACCCTTCGATAATAAACCGATAAGAAACCAATAAGAAGACAATGACAAGCTGATAAAAATTCGAAAACTGGACGATAGTAGTAAATAATACACCGATAGCAAAAGAATTAACTATCGGTATCGATTGCTACCGTTAAGAAGCCGACGCAACTCTTCTCGAAAAGCCCCAAAGTATTTATCCACAAAATATAAATGCAATAAATTTGTTGTTTGTCTGAAAATATTAAAGCGTGTCTTTAGTTAAATTCAAAAACTAAATATGCGTACGACTTGTCCCGTACCAACAATCTTGGAATGCTCCGTTTACTTACGCTTGCGCGAGCTGGCGGAATGGGCACATTAGTGGCAGCAGGCGCCACATTAAATGAAGAAAGCTTATTGCAATAACAAACAATAAATACATATATAATGACACAAATATAGTGTGTACGTGTGTAAAAGTTACAAAATTATAAACTTCTAGCAAAGGCGGCTTTCTATCGATATCCAAGTACTCCTCCTCCCTTTATGCATCATCATCCACCGTATATTAAGCCACATCGTATTGGGTGCTAATGGCCGTTAGTTGGTCATTTAAATGGCTACTACGCCCCAAAGCTCTAGTTTTACAACAAATAACAACAACAACATGCATAATCTCACTCCCTTTGTAAGCTCTGCTTTTGCCCCCCTCCTACTCTTTCTGCTCTATACCTTTTCGTTGCCATTTCCTCTTTTATGTATTTTTAGTTAATTCTAGACCATTTCAAAAGCGCCCAACCGATCATCCTGTTATAGTAGCGTATGTTCGTTGTTGTTGTTCGCACAGTTTCAGTTATTCGCTTTTTGGAGCGTATAAATATAAATTTTAGTTAAAATAAGCAGTAAAAGTAACAGTAGACCACCCCTAACTTGACGTTTCAACGAAGCAGCAAAACGGCAAAAGCGTCAAACCTACTTTTTAGCCTATAAATATGCTATGCTAACACCGTCTGCGAAATTCCCACTGGATTCCAGCATCCGCCAGTTGATATTGGGTGTACTTTTCACTTGTTTTTTTTTGTGCTTTCGTTTTTATACTCAGTTGAGCAGAGCTCACAGAGTATATTAAGTTTGATTGGATAACGGTTGGTTGTACATATATAAAGGAATCGAGATAGATATAGACTTCCATATATCAAAATAATCAGGATCCAAAAAAAATTTGATTGAGCCATGTCCGTCCGCCGTCCGTCCTTTAACACGATAACTTGAGTAAATTTTGAGGTATCTTGATGAAATTTGGTATGTAGGTTCCTCAGATCGCTATTTAAAATGAACGATATCGGACTATAACCACGCCCACTTTTTCGATATCGAAAATTTCGAAAAACCAAAAAAATGCGATAATTCATTGCCAAAGGCGGTTAAAGCGATGAAACTTGGTAGATGGGTTGACGTTATGACCAAGAATAGAAAATTAGTAAGATTTTGGACAAAGGGCGTGGCACGCCCACTTTTACAAGAAGGTAATTTAAAAGTTTTGCAAGCTGTAATTTGGCAGTCGTTGAAGATATCATGATGAAATTTGGCAGGAACGTTACTACTATTACTATATATGTGCTAAATAAAAATTAGCAAAATTGGATGAAGAACACGCTCACTTTTTAAAAAGATTTTTTTTTAAATTCAAATTTTAACAAAAAATTTAATATCTTTACTGTGTATAAGTAAATTAAGTCAAAATTCAACTCCAGTAATGATATGATGCAACAAAATATAAAAATAAAAGAAAATTTCAAAATGGGCGTGGCTCCGCCCATTTTCATTTAGTGTGTCTAGAATACTTTTAATGCCATAAGTCGAACAAAAATCTACCAATCCTTTTGAAATATGGTAGGAGCATAGATTCTATGACGTTAACTGCTCTCTGTGAAAATGGGTGAAATCGGTGGAAGGCACGCCCAGTTTTTATACACAGTCCACCGTCTGTCCTTCCGCTCGGCCGTTAACACAATAACTTGAGCAAAAACCGATATATCTTTACTAAACTTAGCCCACGTACTTATCTGAACTCACTTTATCTTGGTATAAAAAATGGCCGAAATCCGACCATAACCACGCCCACTTTATCGATATCGAAAATTACGAAAAATTAAAAAAATGCCATAATTCTATACCAAATACGAAAAAAGGGATGAAACATGGTAACTGGATTGGTTTATTGACGCAAAATATAACTTTGGAAAAAACTTTGTAAAATGGGTGTGACACCTACCATATTAAGTAGAAGAAAATGAAAACGTTCTACAAGGCGAAATCAACAGCCCTTGGAATCTTGGCAGGAATACTGTTAGTGTTATTGAATATATAAATAAATTAGCAGTACCCGACAGATGATTTTCTGGATCACCTGATCCACATTTGGTCGATATCGCGAGAACGCCTTCACATATATATCTAAGGGCCACTCGCTTTTACAACCCTCATTAATACCTTTAATTTGATATCCATATCGTACAAACACATTCTAGAGTCACCCCTGGCCCACCCTAATGGCGATATCTCGAAAAGGCGTCCACCTATAGACCTAATGTCCACTCCCTCTTAAAATGCTCAGTAACACCTTTCCTTTGATACCCATATCGTACAAACATTCTAGAGTCACCCCTGGCCCACCCTAATGGCGATATCTCGAAAAGGCGTCCACCTATATACCTAATGCCCACTCCCTCTTAAAATGCTCAGTAACACCTTTCGTTTGATACCCATATCGTACAAACATTCTAGAGTCACCCCTGGCCCACCCTAATGGCGATATCTCGAAAAGGCGTCCACCTATAGACCTAATGCCCACTCCCTCTTAAAATGCTCAGTAACACCTTTCCTTTGATACCCATATCGTACAAACATTCTAGAGTCATCCCTGGCCCACCCTAATGGCGATATCTCGAAAAGGCGTCCACCTATATACCTAATGCCCACTCCCTCTTAAAATGCTCAGTAACACCTTTCGTTTGATACCCATATCGTACAAACATTCTAGAGTCACCCTTGGTCAACCTTTATGGCGATATCTCGAAAAGGCGTCCACCTATAGAACTGAGGATTACTCCATTTTAAAATACTCATTACCACCTTTCATTTGATACCCATATCGTACAAACACATTCTAGAGTCACCCTGGCCCACCCTAATGGCGATATCTCGAAAAGGCGCCCACCTATAGACCTAATGCCCACTTTCTCTTAAAATGCTCAGTAACACCTTTCGTTTGATACCCATATCGTACAAACATTCTAGAGTCACCCCTGGCCCACCCTAATGGCGATATCTCGAAAAGGCGTCCACCTATAGACCTAGTGCCCACTCCCTCTTAAAATGCTCAGTAACACCTTTCGTTTGATACCCATATCGTACAAACATTCTAGAGTCACCCTTGGTCCACCTTTATGGCGATATCTCGAAAAGGCGTCCACCTATAGAACTAAGGATTACTCCCTTTTAAAATACTCATTACCGCCTTTCATTTGATACCCATATCGTACAAACACATTCCAGAGTCACCCCTGGCCCACCCTTATGGCGATATCTCGAAAAGGCGTTCACCTATGGACCTAATGCCCACTCCCTCTTAAAATGCTCAGTAACACCTTTCGTTTGATACCCATATCGTGCAAACACATTCTAGAGTCACCCCTGGCCCACCTTAATGGCGACATTTCGAAAAGGCGTCCACCTATAGACCTAATGCCCACTCCCTCTTAAAACGCTCAGTAACACCTTTCATTTGATTCCCATATCGTACAACTAGAGACACCCCTGGTCCACCTTTATGGCGATATCTCGAAGCGGCGTCCACCTGGGGAACTAAGGATCACTCCTTTTCAAAATACTCATTAACAGCTTTCATTTGATACCCATATCGTACAAACATATTCTAGAGTCACCCCTGGTCCACCTTTATGGGGATTTCTCGAAAAGGCGTTCACCTATAGAACTAAAGCCCATTCCCTTTTAAAATACTCATTATCACCTTTCATTTGATACCCATATCGTACAAACACATTCTAGAGTCAGTCCTGGTCCACCTTTATGGCGATATCCCTAAATGGCGTCCATCCATAGAACTATGGCCTACTCTCTCTTAAAATACTCTTTAATACCTTCCATATGATACACATGCCATACAACCACATTCCAGGGTTACCCTAGGTTCATTTTCCTACATGGTGATTTTCCTTATTTTGTCTCCATAGCTCTCAACTGAGTATGTAATGTTCGGTTACACCCGAACTTAGCCTTCCTTACTTGTTTTTTTTTTTCACTTTAGCTGTCAAAGTTTTTTGTTGTTATTTTTGTCTTTATTTCTTTTTTTCTTTGTTTCTTTTTCTTTTTTTCTTGACTGTGACAAGCAAATCGCCAAGGTGTCAGGCAATAAATTACGAAAAGTGTCTACCTTCTGCTTTGTTGTATTTCTGTGCATTTTCTCTCAAATTTTCTATGTAAGTATAAATGTGTTCAAGTATTTAGTTTGTTTGTAACATGCAAAGGCGTTTTCCACTTACTGACTATGTTACTATTAGTACACACTGCCCGCCCACGTTGACTATGCGCTTCGCTTGTTATGAGGTGTTAGTGCCGGAGAGGGGGGGTTGGAGGAAAGCCTATTTCGCATTTTGTTACGCTTTCTTGCATATTTGGTATTAAGTGTGGCGTAAATGTGTTTACGTTCAAAGAATGGTGTGGAACCGAGCTTCAAAACGATGAAAATTTTATCAAAAAATTAAGTGCAAAATATAAAAAATGTCCAACGTATAAAGGCAATGTCCAAACGTATAAAGTAGTGGTGGGATTATTTTCGAATTATATCCGAATAAACGTTATTCGAATAAACGAATAAATTTATTCGTTTCAAATAATCCGGGTAATATTTATTCGGATTTTTTATTCGTTTATCCGGATAGTACTATACGGATAATTTTTATTCGGATAGTACTATCCGGATAGTGCGCACTATCCGGATACTTGGAATAGTAAAATAAAAGACATTGCGTTTATGTTACGCTCATCGCTTGTGCAGATGAGCATGCATATATATTTATACGTACATATATTTATGTGTGTATAGATGCATATATGCATATATTTTTGTTTGTTTGGGGTTGCTTTGTTAATATTCATTTATTTAGTTACATATATTTACGTAACCAAAGTTGTGCTTGAGGCTTAAGCTAGAAATAGTTATCGGGGTCGTTTACAACTGTACTGATCATAGAACTTTGTTTATTAGTAAACAGGTGTGGAAATGGTAATATGGTAGGGATTTTTGTTTCCCATATACATACATATATACATATGTATGTATGTAAGTTGTATGGAAAATGTTTGTTTTGATATCGTTTGGTTTGTATAAACATCTAATTGGTCACCATTAAAAAAATAAGTTTACATGTCATTGTCAACATTTTTTGCGAAGTCTGATGGATCAAAAGTTATTTAAGGTCAATGTTAACTTAATGAAAACTTTTGAAAAAATTTCCTAAAATAAAGTTTGAAGCAATCAATTTTAAACGTAACAAAATTCTAGTGGAATTAGTGACTAGTTTCAAAAACGGCTGTCTGTCTCTTTTTGCCGCTCCTTAAAATTTTGATTGTCCTTGAACGCGTTAAACGCTGTAATATAAATACCCAAATGTGCATATAAGCATATTCTAACATATGTACATGTTGAATTCGTGCAGATTCCTTTGAAATTAGATTCATATACAAGTGCATGTGGGTATCTCTATGTGTATGTATATGTATTCAAGAAAATGCGCAAAGGGTGATATGAAATAAGAATCCCACCTACTTTTACGGTTAGTGTGGGTATTATGTTTATTTTTTTTTATTTAATTTTGTTGATGCTTGGACTAGCTGAGTATTTTTGCTTGCGAATGAAATTCTTTTCTTTTAAATCTTTTGGTTGTTGCAATACGTTTATGTGGGCATGCTCGTGTATTCTACCTGCTACTGACTGACCTAACTACTGCTACTGACTGATCACAGTCCTACAACCATAAATACATACGTGTAGGTAATTCTAAAATAAATTTGCATATACATAGATGGAAATATTCAGGCAAACTTTTCCTTCGGTTTTTAGTTGTGGATTTTTAATCGATTATGTATATGTTCTTTGTCTTTCTTTAAATGCCGCGCTTGGAAATGAATAATTAAGCAAAGATTGTTTTTATTGTAAGTATGTATATAAAAGAAATAAATAAATAAAATTTTATCATGAAATTAAAAAAAATTGTTCACTTTGAAGGGCAAAGGTTAAGGTTTTTTGCTTTTTGAATGTCTTATAACTCGAAATAAGCCTCAAAATACTACTGATAATTTGTGATAAGTGATTTGTCTTCTGTTCAATACGGAGTATAGGTACCCACACCATCAACAAAAAGAAGATGGTATCCTCATTTTATACTTTCCATTGTTTCGTTTTTTATTTATGAATAAGTTACGCGATGCAGGATATAAAAGAACAATGCTGGTTAATATTTATTGTTAACGAAATTTCCAAGCGCGGCATTTAAAGAAAGACAAAGAACATATACATAATCGATTAAAAATCCACAACTAAAAACCGAAGGAAAAGTTTGAATGAATATTTCCATCTATGTATATGCAAATTTATTTTAGAATTACCTACACGTATGTATTTATGGTTGTAGGACTGTGATCAGTCAGTAGCAGTAGTTAGGTCAGTCAGTAGCAGGTAGAATACACGAGTATGCCCACATAAAAGTATTGCAACAACCAAAAGATTTAAAAGAAAAGAATTTCATTCGCAAGCAAAAATACTCAGCTAGTCCAAGCATCAACAAAATTAAATAAAAAAAATAAACATAATACCCACACTAACCGTAAAAGTAGGTGGGATTCTTATTTCATATCACCCTTTGCGAATTTTCTTGAATACATATACATACACATAGAGATACCCACTTGCACTTGTATATGAATCTAATTTCAAAGGAATCTGCAAGAATACAACATGTACATATGTTAGAATATGCTTATATGCACATTTGGGTATTTATATTACAGCGTTTAACGCGTTCAAGGACAATCAAAATTTTAAGGAGCGGCAAAAACAGACAGACTGCCGTTTTTGAAACTAGTCACTAATTCCACTAGAATTTTGTTACGTTTAAAATTGATTGCTTCAAACTTTATTTTAGGAAATTTTTTCAAAAGTTTTCATTAAGTTAACATTGACCTTAAATAACTTTTGATCCATCAGACTTCGCAAAAAATGTTGACAATGACATGTAAACTTATTTTTTTAATGGTGACCAATTAGATGTTTATACAAACCAAACGATATCAAAACAAACATTTTCCATACAACTTACATACATACATATGTATATATGTATGTATATGGGAAACAAAAATCCCTACCATATTACCATTTCCACACCTGTTTACTAATAAACAAAGTTCTATGATCAGTACAGTTGTAAACGACCCCGATAGCTATTTCTAGCTTAAGCCTCAAGCACAACTTTGGTTACGTAAATATATGTAACTAAATAAATGAATATTAACAAAGCAACCCCAAACAAACAAAAATATATGAATATATGCATCTATACACACATAAATATATGTACGTATAAATATATATGCATGCTCATCTGCACAAGCGATGAGCGTAACATAAACGCAATGTCTTTTATTTTACTATTCCAAGTATCCGGATAGTGCGCACTATCCGGATAGTACTATCCGAATAAAAATTTTCCGGATAGTACTATCCGGATAAACGAATAAAAAATCCGAATAAATATTATTCGGATTACGAATACCTGGCGAATAAAAGAGTTTATTATTCAGATAATTTTTATTCGGATAGTCCCACCCCTAGTATAAAGGCATAAGAGTATCTATATAATTTTCGTCCTCTCTTTTTGGTTGACTGCTTTGTTGGTTTTTATAATTTGCTTGTTTATTCTTAATATTTGGTTATTTCAGTGTGCTCGAGTGAGTTTTATTTAATTAAAGCTTAAGTTGGAATTATGTTGCAAGGGTTTCTTCCTATTGGTACAAAAACTGACACTCAGAAATAAACGCTGAGGAAAACATTTCACAATAACCAAAAACGCATGCTCATGAGGTTGATAAGCGCAATTCAACGCTCCGCAACGCATTTATCAACCTCACCTATACGAGGGGGATGCATACATGTATCATATACATATTTCGCAGGCGAGACTCTGGAGACCCCAAATTCCTCATGAAACTAGGCGGTGGGGCGGGATAGGCTAGAAGATACATACGTAGTCATATTAAATCGTTCTCGAGATGGTTGCGCTAGTACCTTAAATAGCGGATCTATATTCGGCAAAGGACCAACCACATCGATAACACTCCCCAAAATTCTCGGAGAGTGTCCTTATCGCTACAACAACAACAACGCATGTTACAGTTTGTGGCCAAGCGGGCGTGACCCTTATAAAATGCAATTTTAATTATTAAATATTCTGGAAGAATTTTAAGCTACACGACATCAACACGGACAAGACAACAAATATTTCGATCATACCTTGTAAATATTTTCAAAGCCTTTTCTGGCATGATCGATCTATTGACAAAGTCACGTATTGTTGTTGAATGACTTTTTCCCAATTTCCTTCTGCTTTTTATTACTTCACGAGTTTGTGAGTATGCCATGATTATTTTCAAAAGGGGTTCGGTATTAAGTATTCAAGGATCTTCGGCGGAGTTCCTTGAGTATCTTTTCAGAATCATATCGGGACTACACTATCAGTTGGGGATCTTTGCAGAATAATTTCGTGATGATATACAATTACTTTTGGATATTTTTGGAATGATTTTGGAATCTTTTTAACAAAAACGCGACCTTTTCGCAAAGATGTGGGTGCTGCCGTGGGATCAGCTCGGACAACTGCGAAGTCATTGTTGTTGCCTTGTTGGGAAACTTGCATGTATTGTTTGGAGATTATTTTTCAATCGCTTCGAAACTATTTCGGAATAGTTAGTTAGGAAATAAATTTCGAAAGTAATACTTTCTATTTTGGAACTTTTTTCAGAAGCATGTCGGGAATAATTTAGCGCAATTTGGGTATACATTTTGGACTATTTGAGAAAAGCAATATCGGCTGTTATATCTAGCAAGTGATAGTGACAAGTTATCTGTTTGATATCGGCTTGTTATCGAGGTATTATCGATAGCATCCAATATTTGCATAGTGATGATGAGTTATATTTTTTTTATTGATGGTTTATCAATTAAAGGGGCTTTTGACACTAATGGCGAAGTCAATGTTATCACCAAAACTTAGTTTTCGTCGTGTCTTGTTTTTCTGAGTGAATTTTTCGGATATGCCGGAAAACTACAGAATTGGTTTTCACTAGTTATATCGTTTTATCCACTACATATTTTTCGTATCTCGTATTTTAACGATTGTAGTACTCAATTGGCGGCCACCGTGGTGTGATGGTAGCGTGCTCCACCTATCACACCGTATGCCCTGGGTTCAACTCCCGGGCAAAGCAACATCAAAATTTTAGAAATAAGATTTTTCAATTAGAAGAAAATTTTTCTAAGCGGGGTCGCCCCTCGGCAGTGTTTGGCAAGCACTCCGGGTGTATTTCTGCCATGAAAAGCTCTCAGTGAAAACTCATCTGCCTTGCAGATGCCGTTCGTAGTCGGCATAAAACATGTAGGTCCCGTCCGGCCGATTTGTAGGGAAAATCAAGAGGAGCACGACGCAAATCGAAAGAGAAGCTCGGCCTTAGATCTCTTCGGAGGTTATCGCGCCTTACATTTATTTTTTTTTAGTACTCATTGTATTCGGTTCTGTTTGTATTCGTTGTCAGTTAACTGGGTTCGTTCAAGTGTTGTTATCAATCGTCAACAATAAGTATTAACCTAAAGTCCCGAACACATACGATGTTTGAGTCAGCATCGTGCGCTGACAGATGAGAAGGTTGCATGCGTTTGCATTTGTTGCTACGCACGATGCTGCATCAGATATCTTATGTGTTTTGGCTTGAAAGCAGAGATCGTCAGCTATCACACATATTATTATTTTCTCTCGTTTAATAGCCGCTGAGCAAGCAGAGTAGCAACATCTACATATGAGCCGTTTATTTTGAAAGTGGCATAAGTTATTTCCAACTCATGGTCTTAAATGCATTGTTATTTTTGAACGAATGCATATATAGAAGGTTCTACAATTATAAAATAATAATAAGAATTGCATCTTTTGGATACTGGACTCTAACAAACTGGAGGCGAGGAGAGATACAAACAAATTATCACTGAACCTAAACGACATGAAATGACTTATGCCACTTTCAAAATAAACGGCTCATATATAGGTTATTGTATATTTGCTTATTTCAAAAAGCAAACAAACGATTGTGTCCAGATTTTTCTGACTGTTTAGTAAATTTATTTAAATTTTTTGTTATACCATATTAACGAATCTTACCTCCTTGCTCGTTAAATCAACGACTAAACCCCTACCCCAACTCGCAGATTTTACTCTAAGCAACACAGACACAGTTTCAGTTTTGGTTACCACTCGCCTAAGGGCGGCATGAGGTATAAGCCTAGTTTGGCAGACGATTTTTACACCTATTTTGGGCCGACGCTACCACCCCGGAGACTGCAGGAAAAAAGTGTTCAACCCGTTACAGGTGCCTATGACTAAAATTTTAAACCCTGAGTTAAAAAATTTATTAAAAATATGTATGTTTTTTTGAGGGGAGAATGTAAAAAAGTCACCCCGGTGACACGTCGGCCGAACTAGGATTAAAGATGTATTTTCGTGTTGATTCCTATTTACTATTCTCTTGTTTGTTTTTTTCTTTATTTTTATGTTCATGGTTGGATCCGAATAGTCCGTTGAAGCTGTTTTCTAATATAATATGTGACCCGGCCTATGAAAAGGTGGCTTATGACTCAAAAAAGAATTTGCGAGAAACAGCTGTTAAAGATAAACAATGCATTACTTCAGTTTATTAGTAATTTTTCTTTTGCATTATGAACAGTAATGGCCAAAAGGCAAAGCACAAACCAGTTTCTGACCGATATTTTGGCTCCATTGCCATCGAAAAAAATGCTATCAAAAAAATCAGAGGATGCTTCACCAGCTACTAAAGTGGCATCGAAGGAATCAATTCTGTTTTTCTTTCATTTGTGCTCGTCTTTCTCTACATTTTTAGTATACTTCTAAGCAAGTTAGGACTTTCTAATTTTCACCGTCTCAAAAACTATCGAAACCAGGAAAAAAGTGAAAAAATTTTGTTTGAGCCATAAGCCACCTTTTTATAGGCCAGGTCACATATAGCTTTTGACTTTCCTAAACCGTTATGTGCCTACATATGTAGGTGCACTTTACATGAAGATGTTTTCACCATTAAATTAGCCACATTGGCAGATGCAGGGCCGCCGAGAGAAAATCCGGGCCCGGGGCAAAAAAATACGGGCCCGATACTAAAATGAACAAATTTTCAAAATCTAAATTACCATCTTTTACATATTTACATGCATGTATATAGTATGTATATATACAATATATGTATATATACATGCGTATTCAATGAATATATAGTTACGAACCTTAATTTATTTACACATTCATACAGATCAACATATGAGTAAATATGTTTACAAAGAAATATACATATTCTTCATAAAGTATTAATATATTTGTAGAAAATAAATTATTATATTGATTGTGAGAAATATTACACTTTAAAAATCGGTGAATAGAGGTGTGAAAACTAATGAAAAAATAAGTACAGTTTATTACTTTTGGATTTTTATATAAATATTGCATTAATTGTACGAAATAAATTTCTTTAAATTGCAATACAAATATTTTTTGGTAGTAATTTGGTATATTAAAAGAGTTTAATTAACACAAGTGGGCTTTCCTGGCCTTAACAGCTGCGAAATTATCTATGATAGTGTCAAAATCCAACTGTCTCGCTGTTGGTGCTTCAATACAGAGCATGCCAAGTCCTGTAAGGCGTTTTTGAGTTGAATACGATCGATGGAAGTTCTTTATCCTTGCAAGAACACTGAAGGAACGTTCAGCACTAGCTAATGTAACAAGTATGGTGCAAAAAATACGTAGAGTAACACAAATGTTAGGAAAAATTCTAGCTAGATTTAGAGCACAGACAGAATTCAACAATTCAAATGGTGACAGATTTTCGTTAAAATTTGCTGAGTAAATGTGCTTCAAGTGGATCATTTCATATCTTAAAATCTGGAAAACGTCTGAATTGTATTTGCTAACAAATTGAACGGAATTTTCTTATATTGAAACCTCATCCATGTATGGAAAAGGTGTTCTTCAAATTTTTCATGACAGCAAATCATTCGGTAATACCTGCAATAAACGAATCAAATATCACCAAGAAGGTGTTGTCTTTGAAATCAGTCTCGTGATCGTCGTTGATCGTCTCGTTTTCTTCACATTCATAAAAATAAGAAAAAAGAATTTGCATCATACCGAAGATTTCTGCTGCAACAGAAAACGAATTCAACTTTATGCTACAAAGCCGACGCCAAAAACTAACAATACCTTATGCGGGGTGCAGACACGTGCACAGATTTATAAAATTTGTTGAAATTTAAACCGATTGCAATATACGAAAGGGGATTAAAGGTGTGGTTTTTTTTATTTTCTGTAAGCAAAAAGCTTGGATAGCATTTTGAGATTCCCGGGCCCGTCCATAGCCCGGCCCGGGCGTAATGACCCCCTCAGCCCCCCTCTCGTCGAGCCTGGGCAGATGTTGCTTGAATTTCCTTAAAAATGCTAAATCAAGTAAAACATTATTTATTAATTAACACTTTACGTTATTTTAATGATTTCTTCTCTTCTCACACTCTTGTCTCATGAATTTTTTTTAAGTTCGCAGCCAAGTTAATTAGGATTATGAGAAAAGAAATTCTCAATTAGTGTTATAGCATACAAACTGAAGTTTGTGGTAGATGTTTTTCTTGGTCTCTAAAAATAAATAACAAACTGTATGCAACAAAATTCTTATAGGAACATTTTTCTTTATCCTGTCAGGTACAAAATAAACCATGCAATCTTCGCACCGTTATCATCCCATACATGCTCATGTTCGTGAGCAATTCACATAAAGCTTTCGCGTTGTCAACATTTCATATGATTTTATATGCCTGACATTGTCACAAATGTTGTTAGCTGTTATTTTAGTATTATTATTTTTATACTCAGCTGAGCAGAGCTCACAGAGTATATTAACTTTGTTCGCATAACGGTAATCCGTAACGGAATAAACTAATCGAGATAGATATAGACTTCTATATATCAAAATGATCTGGGTGAAAAAAGAAATTCATTTAGCCATGTCCGTCCGTCTGTCCGTCCGCCTCTAAACACGATAACTTGAGTAAATTTTGAGTTATCTTGATGAAATTTGGTATGTAGGTTTCTGAGCGCTTATCCCAGGTCGCTATTTAAAATGAACGAAATCGGACTACAACCACGCCCACTTTTTCGATATCGAAAATTTCGAAAAACCGAAAAAGTGCGATAATTCATTAACAAAGACGGATAATGCGATGAAACTTGGTAGGTGCGTTGACCTTATGACGAAAGATAGAAAATTACAAAAATTTTGGATAACGGGCGTGGCACCACCCACTTTTAAAAGAAGGTAATTTAAAAGTTTTGCAAGCTGTAATTTGGCAGTCGTTGAAGATATCATGATGAAATTTGGTAGGCACGTTACTCCTATTACTATATGTGTGCCAAATAAAAATTAGCGAAATTGGATGACGAACACGCCCCCTTTAAAAAAAATTTTTTTTAAGTCAAATTTTAACAAAAAATTTAATATCTTTACAGCGTAAAAGTAAATTATGTCAACATTCGACTCCAGTAATGATATGGTGCAACAAAATACAAATATAAAAGAAAATTTCAAAATGGGCGTAACTCCGCCCTTTTTCATTTAATTCGTCTAGAATACTTTTAATGCCATAAGTCGAAAAAAAATTTACCAATCCTTGTGAAATTTGGTAGGAAAATAGACTATATGGCGATAACTGTTTTCTGTGAAAATGGGCGAAATCGGTTGAAGCCACGCCCAGTTTTTATACACAGTCGACCATCTGTCCTTCCGCTCGGCCGTTAACACGATAACTTGCGGAAAAAACTATATATTTTAACTAAACTTAGTTCACGTACTTATCTGAAGTCACTTTATCTTGGTATAAAATATGGCCGAAATCCGACTATGACTACGCCCAGTTTTCCGATATCGAAAATTACGAAAAATGAAAAAAATGCCATAATTCTGTACCAAATATGAAAAAAGAGATGAAACATGGTAATTGGATTGGTTTATTGACGCAAAATATAACTTTAGGAAAAACTTTTTAAAATGGGTGTGACACCTACCATGTTAAGTACAAGAAAATGAAAAAGTTCTGTAGGGCGAAATCAAAAGCCTTTGGAATCTCGGCAGGAATACTCTTCGTGGTATGGCATATATAAATAAATTAGCGGTACCCGACAGAACATGTTCTGGGTCACCCTGGTCCACATTTCGGTCGATATCTCGAAAACGCCTTCACATATACAACTAAGGGCCACTTCCTTTTAAACCCCTCATTAGTACTTTTAGTTTAATACCCATATCGTACAAACACATTCTAGAGTCACCCCTGGTCCACCCTTATTGCGATATCTCGAAAAGGCGTCCACCTATAGAACTAAGGCCCACTACGTTTTAAAGAATCATTAACACCTTTCATTTGATACACATGTCATACAAACACATTCCAGGGTTACCCTAGATTCATTTTGCTAAATGGTGATTTTCTCTTATTTTGTCTCCAAAGCTCTGAGCTGAGTATGTAATGTTCGGCTACATCCGAACTTAGCCTTCCTTACTTGTTTATTCCTTATTATAATACAAACATGAATATTTTCTCTCACTCCAAGAGCTCATATATACATACAAACATAGTTCTTATTTGCAATTGTCTAATAAAAAATTGTATACTGACTAGTTAACCGGTAAGTTTGTGTTACATCACAGAAGAAACGGTAATGCACGGGAAGGTATCTAAGAAATGCATCGATTGCTTGGTTGTAAATAAATATATATATTTACAAATGTGTGTATATATGAATCATGATGACAAGTTGTTGGATGTGTTGGATGCAGCAATAGTAATACGATGCCTACAATAACTAAATAGTAGACAGGAGAACACATCACGGCTATCAAATCCCAGCCGAGCCAAACGTAGGAAGAAATCTATACTTGCTAGCTTTGTAGTGTCAAATTGTTGCAACTGTCGCATAAAATTCAAATTTGATGATGAAGTTGTTGAGCTTGGTCCACACTCAGCGCTCAGCAGGAACTAGAGTATTCATGTAGCGTATAAGTGGTAGATGGGCGGTTAGTGTGTTTGACTACTCACACGGTACATCATGTCATCTAATACTTGTGTATCGTACCTACTCCTCACTACTTGCTCTGAGTTCGGTGTTTGTTGTTGGAGCAACCGTGCATGCAGAGCCTGGTATGAAAATGAGTAGGAAATAAGTGTCTACCAGAAATGTGTTGAAGAAGTCGTGTATGCAATAAATATGTCACATGCGATAGTTTAACATTTGGTTGTGTATTTTCGACGAATTAATATATTTTTATTTGTCTTCTGATGACTGCAACATTGCTGATGTTTAGTTGACATGAAAAGTTGCTGTGCTAAATATTTGTTAAAGATAGTGTGGCGAATGTTGTTGGTATGGTAGAAAATTAACATATCATATTCTTTAGTAAATAAAAAAGTAATTTTTTCATCGAATCTATGCATAAATATTGTATATCATTTTAAATTTCTATCTTAAATAGATTTCACCTAAATTTTATCCTGCAAATAAGCTTATATTTATTATTTTATAATTAGTTATAGAAAGTAACTTGAATCAAATATGAGAAGCCTACGAGGATATAGAAAATGCTTTTTATTATATCTTCATCAAAAACCTTTAAAAAGCCAATTTTTTTCGCTCAAATCAACACTCCTACTTAGATACACTCACGAATTTTAAGTAAAATTTTAAAATTTTCACTAAGGATATTAAATAGCGGCCACCGTGGTGTGATGGTAGCGTGCTCCGCCTACCACACCGGATGCCCTGGGTTCAAACCCCGGGCAAAGCAACATCAAAAATTTTAGAAATAAGGTTTTTCAATTAGAAGAAAATTTTTCTAAGCGGGGTCGCCCCTCGGCAGTGTTTGGCAAGCGCTCCGGGTGTATTTCTGCCATGAAAAGCTCTCAGTGAAAACTCATCTGCCTTGCAGATGCCGTTCGGAGTCGGCATAAAACCATGTAGGTCCCGTCCGGCCAATTTGTAGGGAAAATCAAGAGGAGCACGACGCAAACTGGAAGATAAGCTCGGCCTTAGATCTCTTCGGAGGTTATCGCCCCTTACATTTATTTTTTTATATTAAATAAGGGTTGGTCTGAATACTCTAAACAAATTTTTTAATTTTTGGTAATTTTTTGTCAGCTTTTTCTTCCAAACAAATCTTTGAACGTAGTTTTTTATAAGGAAGAACATGCTCAAGCAGACAAAAAGAAATAGTTTCAATTGCATCAGGAAATTTTTTTTAAATTACTAAGATAACACATTCAATGAGCTACAAAACTGTACACTCAGAAGAATTCGGAAAATTCTAAGTGAATAAATTTTTAAATTTTACTGATTATTGCAATTTCGAACTTTCGCGAATTGCGCGTAGGACCTTGAACTTTTGTTTATATCGATTTTGTTACATTGTAAAATTGCTAAAACTATTTTCCTTAACCAAAATTAGATGAAAACCGCAAAGCACTGGAAAAGTGGTTAATGGGTAACGAGGTATAATAATTTTATGCCATCTTCCTTTAAACAAAAAAAAAAAAAACAAAAAAAAAAAATAATCAACCAAATTTCAGTCGTTCAACTCCGTAATCGCTTTCTGCACCATTACAATAAGCTATAAATCATCAAAATTAGAATATCATGTAGCCTAACTACCCTTAATTGTAGGCGTAAAACAAAACCAATAAAGTAGATTAAGAAACACGGAAAGAAGCATCAACTCATATAGGACAGAGATTAAAAAAAAAATACACAAAACAATAGCACACGCGCATATGACGAGATAACCTGTGCACATATACATACAAAAATCTGCATGCACCCAGTTGGAAACGGCAGCCAAAACGCCACCAGCATCACACAGAAATTAATTGCCTCCAAACAAGTTATCATTTTGTGAGGTCACATACCCAATGCTTCGTACAACATATCACCTAATACATCATGTAGTTCGTTTTGTTTTGTTGATTTTCCGACAGGGTGGATAGTTGATGTATACTGAATTTTCTGTCATTCCTTGTTAAATTTGGTTTGCAGACAAACCGGTTTCGGTATTGCGCCATCATCACTGTCATATCAATCAATAATAAGGCAGTGCGATTATTTGATTGCATCAAATTGATAAGTCATAATTTTAATCAATCGGTTATTCCATTTATTCTAATTTTTAATTATGAAAAGTGAATTTTAATCAGTTCTTTGATTAATCAAAGCATGTATTACTTAAGAAGTCGCTTTTTTGATAAATCACAATTTGAATAAATAAATTGATTAATCATAATTATTTGCGGCCGCCTATCAACCTTATAAACCTTTGGCTGATTAAATGACTGCTAGCTTTTTATATTTACTTTGTTCTCAAAATTGATATTATTAGGTATTTGTTTTTAAGGGCAGCGAGTCATTTTTTCTCGCATGAACAAAAATTCATATCATATAAGAGAATTCATTCACTTCAGTGAGTAACAGTAAACCTGAATGCTTTTATGAAATTTTTGGTGAATCAGAATCAGAGTCAACTAAAGAAACGTTAAAGGGGAATGCAAGAGATTGCACTGTGCAGTATATAGCCTTTCCCAATCCAACTATCGACCCAGCACGTATTTCATAGATTTGACAAGGAAAATTTTGTTACAACAGAATTTTCAAATGCATTTCCACAAATTTGTTTTATAAAATTTTCAAGGTTCATTTGTTTTGACAAAATTGTTTGTTGTTTTACAAAATTGTAGAAAACGAAAAAATACAATATATATTCAGTAAGCTTTTTTCCATCTGGGAATATTTTTACTTGCGCTCCAAATAGTATGTATGCATGTACTATATGTACATGTGTATGATGGTATGCAAGTAATAGCATTTTCAGAATCGTAAACACCCTTCAAAATCGCCATTTTACGACCATTCAACAGCAACAAATTGCATAGCCCAACGGCTTAACTGGGGCTAGCTGATATATATACATACATACATAGATTCGAATGTTGGAGCGGCTGATATATCGCATACACACAAATCAAAATTAAACAAGATTCTTTAATGCTCAAAGCAAGCTACCCAACCACCCAGTGGAGCCACCCTCTAAAAGTGGTAGTAAAATTTGTTTGTTTACATATCCGTTCAGCATTTTGTGTGTGTGTATAGGTTTTTATACATTTTTCAAAGAAAGTTCTTCCAGTCGCTTTTGATTTGTTTGATGGATTCTTTGGCTGTCATTTTGTGGTGACGCTGCTATATGAACCAATGATGAGGATGTCGCTTCGTAGACACTGCTTCTTTTATTGTTAATTATGAGACGAATGGCAATCGGATGGGTCAAATACATAATAAGTTTAAGTGTGTGAATGAATGAGTTTGGGAATGTGTGTTACAATCAGACTTGTTTAATTTCCATTAATATTAATAATCATTTATTTCTTTGCCTTTTTTATTTTAATGGTTAATTTAATTTTTTGGCATGACATAGTAACTGAAAATTAATTAACTAAGAAAATAATCATGATTGTTGACCATTAAAAAAATAATCATATTATTGGTTTAATCAAAAATAATTGGTAAAATTAGCTATTGTTTTAGATTAAAAACCATCAAGTATTTAAAAATATTTATAAATTAAAATTAATCAAACAATTTTAACTAATAACACTACATAAATGATAAAAAAAAAATCATTTAATTGTATTAATCATAGAATCAAAATAATTATTGTTAGGCCTTGAGCTCGATTCAAACTCGCGATCTTACAAATCAGTAGGCCGATATAACAACAAAAATTTAAAATAATCAAAATTTATTGACATTAATCAAATATCTTTATAATCATATAAAAATCAATTAAAATATTCAAAAAGTTATATTAATCATGACAAAAAAAAAAAAAAAATTAATTAATTTGTGTGTAAAATTAATTGATTACACTTGTTTACAGCCAAAATGCACCAGAGACGTTATTACGAAATTCCTATGTAAAATCACCTCCTGATTCCGAAAATGAAGGTTATTTTTAATTCTTTGGTAAGGTTTTTGAGAATTTACGAATAACCTTTTTTTCAACAAAAAAAAAAAAAAAAAATTTTCCTTTTTTTTTCACTTAATCATATATATCTCAAGAACGAACCCTACTGGTACATATGTGTTAGTATTCATATATCAGTTAGTTAGTTTATGCAGATTTTTTTTCTCTCTATGCTCTGTCTTAGTACAAAAAAACAGCTTTCGTTCAACAAAATCGATGAACTAATACAAAAGTTATAAGCATTCAAGTAAATATATCCATTTAATACTTAAGTAACCTACTGGTACATATGTGTTAGTATTCGCTAACTACCCTGTATTAGTCCATCGATTTTGTTGAATGAAAGCTCATTTGTTTTGTAATAAAACAGAGCTCAGAGTGAAAGAAAAAATCTGTAAAAAAATAAAAAGTTTTCGAGATCCTTCCTCGCAAAGTACACATTTTTTTTTTATATTTTTACAAAAAAAAATTGAAAAAATCCGTAATGATTGTTCGTTATCTTTGAATCTGCAGGGCCTAGCAAAAGTATTGTACGCACAGTTTATAGAAAATTTCATTTCCTTTTAAAAGATTCAAACCGTTTTGGAATTGTTCAATTCGTTCTTCAGATATATAACTCCTAAATATCTCAAAAACGGAATCAGGGGGTAATTTTACATAGGAATTTCAAAATGGCGTCTCTGGTGCAGAAAAAAGTTGGAATTTGTGATCCATTATTATCAATGCGTGCTTTGAAAAAAATTGATAAATTTCTGAACATTAAGTTTAGAACAGTCAACATTATATCGTTCCAAATGATTATTAAAAAACAGAAATTCAAGGACCTTATTTAAAAGGCTGAATTTTTATTCGAATAATCATTTAAGTTCAATAACCAATTGTTTGTTTAATTGATTCTTCGACTAATCAAAACTTTGTTTCATCCCAATCGAGCAATATTTGAGATATTTCAAAGCTTCCTCATTTGGTTCAGTTACTCGTTGTATTTAAAGCTGCTGATAAAGAGTAGAAAGTACAGTAATGCGATAAATAACTTTATTCAAAATCGGATTAATCAAAACAGCTTTTACTCAATTAATTTGTTTTTTGTTTAATCAAAACACTGATTACAAGAGCAAACTACCTTTTTGATTAATCATAAAATAAAATTTATCGATTAAAGGAATATAATTTGTATTAATCAGAAATTTGAGTAAACAATTAATTGGACAACAACACATATTATCAAAAAAATTCTGGTCGAATATAGATATTTTGTAAATAATTCAATTAATTGGAGTTTTGACTTTTTCACAATATTTTTGAAGTTTAATTAAGATAGAAACAGTTTTTCTAAATGACGGATTTTACATTCAGACTTGATTTCTCTTTTGAATATACCGTAAAACTTGCTTTAACTTTTTATGTAGATTTAGAAAATGAATGTGTAAGCGATTTACTGTTTAAAGCACACTTCATGCAACGAAAAAAAAAAAAAAAAACAATGTATAAAAATAATTAATTTCCATGGCGAATATCGATAATTGTATAGAATCTATAAAAATAATAAATAAATCATATGTATGCATTCGTGTCGCACAATCCAATACATCCCAATTTAATGAGCGCAATATCCATTTATTTTACAAAAGGAGCGCTTCAAATCGCATCAGTGCATTAACATTAACCTTAATTTGTTGGTTGCCAAAAAGCGCAAAACTAGATTTATAAAAAAGCCGAAATAGTAAGTTGCGAAGGAAATATACAAAATGCGCTCTAGCCCGCTTTTATACAAAAATAAAAGTCAAAAAACCTTTGCCGCCGACAACCTTTAAGGCATTGCACCATGAGACACAAAACTTTTTTGTGAGCAAAAGATATCTGAATGGTTGACGGAATAAACGTTGCAAGCCTTTTCGTTTAACAAAGTACAAGTTTTATTTAGGTCTCTCAAAATTCGTTATGATTTTTGATAACTTTTTTCCGAAGGGAGTTTTAGGTTTTCCTTCATACAAAGTGTTATCATTTTTTTGTTTATATGGAAGAAAATCTGAGACACCCTTCGGAAAAAAAATTCTCAAATAGTAATGCGAATTTTGATACACCTATGATTTGTACTGTGTTGGACTAAATTCATGCTCGGAACATATTAAAGGAACTCCAAATGAAAAGTTCGAATTTTTTGTAAAACTCTCGAATTTTCCTGGGTTCAAGTCCCCGCCAAAGAAACATACAATTTTTTTTTAAGTATTATTATAATTACAGTCCTATTGTTAGAATATTTTTTAGCACTTCTTGGGAACGAAATACTTACTATTTTGGTTTTCATATAGAAAAACAATAAAAACTGCAATGTTGGCAAAAACATTTTTGTATATGTAGGGAGTCAATATCAATTTTTGGATCAATTTAATTAAGCCACTTAATTTTCTCGCCTGGCCCATAGTGCGATTAGCTCCACAGTATTTTTATTTTTGCAGAAATGCTTCCCTACATTTTTTACTTTTATTAACATTTCCATGATTTTCTTTTTTTTTTGAAACTTTTTTATTGAGATTTCTTTATTTTTTGCAATCCAAATTTTTAACACTCTTTTTTTAACTCTCACATTTTTTTCTATATGATAAAAAAAATTAAATGATGTGGTTGCCAAGAAATCCGTAACTTTCGCCAAGAAAAGGTTAAACAAGAGAGGTACGTGATAGTAGGTAGTGCCGTCTGTCAGTCGTCAGCTCAACTAGCCACCAACCACCAGCAGTCGATCCAGCGGTCAGCTTAGTCTGATTTTGTTGCATTTTTTGCGATGCTGCATGTGTCCTCAACAGATATGGGTGTTTTCTTTTTTGCAGCCGACTGCTGAGCCTCGCTAGCCTTCTTTTGGGGTAACCGCAACGGACAAATGCACACACCTACATACATGTATAGGTATATATGTGTGTGAAAACCTTTGGATAGCTTACTCACAGATTTTCGGTATATTTTGTTATATAAATGCCTGCAATGGCTTTGTAAGTCACTTAAAAGTTCTTGCAACCTGTCTGTCGCTGACCGCTTAGCCTTTGGCGAGTTGCTGTCCCCCCTAGCAAATAATCACAATTGGCGGCATTTTCGCTTTTATCGTGCTTTTACGTATAATCTGTTAGTTAGTTGTCCTCAATTTTTTGTTTAGTATCAGTACTCATAGCAGCACTGGCTGAATATTTTTTTTTTCACCACACATACGGATTTAATTTTTTGTGCGTGTGTGTGAGCATATTCGCCGTTTATTTATTTTTAATAATAAGCTCCATACTTATGGCATACCTTATTATTTCTTCCTGTATTTATTACCAATAATCATAACAAAACGTTTTCGCGGTCGCCTTCAGCCTCTGACTGCTGCTGGCGGTTGGGTACTCAGTCAAGCTACTTACCAAAACGGCGAGCAGTTGAAGAGTTTTCGCTTGCGGCGGCGTTGTAGGCTACTGTTATATATTAAAATAAAAAATATTTACACACATATCCATACTCGACTTATAACTCTATTGTTGTTAAGGTGAAACAATTTTTTACGATCGCTGCACTTAAACCGCCACAAGCTTCAGTGCGGAAACAAGTGATCTTAGTAGCCTTGCAATCATTTTTTGCTGATTTAGCTTTTGTGAATTGCGTGGATTGTGAGGATTTCATAAATAATTTATAAAATAATGCGTGGCGACGTTTTTTCCGTAATATATACACATATACACACATAGGTATATGTTGCAGTTTTTTGTTGTTGTTAGACTTTTTTAAAGCTGCCGCTCGTTTTTAATTTTAATAAATTCTCACAATGCAATATTTCAACAAAGTCGGCTTTATTTGTACTTCATTCGTTATTTTTTTGTTGGGGTTGTTAAATCTGCTGTTATGCTTCTATTGCTGTTGCTGTTTTTGTAATTGCGGTTTTTTTATTACGTTTTGAACAAACGCTGGCCAATTTAGTTGTAAAACACCGCCATAACTTTAAACTAATTATTTTTTATTATTTGTTACTTCAATTTAGCCAGCGCTGTACATACAAATCCACGGCTTTGTTAGTGTGCGCAAATTCGAAAAAAAAAATAGTTTCCCAAGCCACGTTAACTCACATACAGGAAGAATCTTGCATTATTGATTATTATGTTAAAAAGAGCATAAATATAAAATTTTAATTTTGCAAGGGGATGTACTTCATTGGGGACTGAATGCTTTGAAGTTTATTGCAAATGGAAAATTGAACGGAATCTCTCATTATTGAAAGAAATCGGTTCTTTGCTTTCTGACATCGTTCGAATCACTAAATTGTCGAATTAATAAACTCAAATGTTCTGTAGGCCAAATGCTCTTTATTAACAGCACTACTACTGTAGTAGAATTCACAAATTAATGTCTTCGCGTATTTCAGTTATAGCGTGCTAAAAGTATGCTGATTGGCTATTTCTTAGATTGCTCTAGTTTTATACTCTCCGTTGTTTCGTTCGCCCATTCCTCCAATGGTAATAACGCTTCGCAAACAGCCTTCTCGAACCGCTGTAACTCATATTGGCTTTAGCTTTATACATGTACAAATATCTTAAGTTTATTTTGCGTCATATGCACTATTTATTGCCGTGTACATGTGGGTGTAATGTCGTCTGCGCTCTTTCTTACTGTGCACATGTGTGCGTATAGTCGTCTGCACTCCTAGCTGTCGTTCACATGCATTTGTGGCTGTTTTCCATTCCATTTACTTACTTTGTTGTGGTTGTTGTGCAGCATTTATTTACTAGCGCCCCCATCAAACAAACTTCCCTATCCAAATGAACCACCCTCATATAGGACATTCTTCAACCGCGCTCTGAAATAGAGCAAATTCTGAAATTGGGCGTAATTCACTGAGATAGGGCGTTTTCGAAACGACGGTCGAGATAGAATGATGTTCCACTCAGCAGTCGATATAGTTTTACCCAAACGGTGACTCATCGCAGATCTGCCAGCATAGTACCTACTGTTAAAGAGCTAGTTCTTTCAACTTATTAAAGGTTTGCCTTTTTGAGGGAGAATTTGATCAATACCAATGATAACTACCATTCTTTTACATGCCATACCTTTGTAAAACATATTTTGCGATGAGCATCTTTTATGCGTAAATCGAGTGTTTCAAAGTTATTTCTATGTATTTTTTTTATAAAGAGTACTTTATTCAAATTAAACTATTCAACACACTTTTTTCTGAAACTTTTTACTGATATTTAAATTTTTGTTTCCTTATACATTCCAGGTTTATCAATGCGAGACGAAGAATTGTGCAGCCAATGATCGACCAATCGAATCGTGCAGGTAATTTTAAATGAAATATATATGTATATAATTGAGGCATTAAGTAATGAATTAAAAAAAATTACGCGATATCTCAAAATTGACAAATACTCTCTTGGGGAATCCCTAAAAAATAAAATTAAAAAAACATTTCAAATACATTAAGCTGTGTGGTTTTTGAAACGAATTGTGAGATAAGTATTGCTTCGAATGTGTAGTCAGATATGTCGTTTTTGAAGCGGCAGCATTGAGTAGGTAATGGTTATTCCAATCAGCACACACCATAGAGTTATTTCATAAGAGAACTAATTTTTTTAAATCAGTGGTGCACAACGCTAGACAAGCTTTGAATGCAAACTCAGCTTGTTTTTTAGTAGTATGTGTTTACATGGAGAATCTTTGAGCATAGAGTTCACGCATGAGATGCTTGCTGCTTGAATCACAGATGTACAGATATGAAACATTCTTCATCCCTTAATTCGTTTCCAAGAAATGGCTCAAATTCCCAAAAATTAAAGGAATATTTGCAAAAAAAAAAAAAAACAAAAACAGTTTCAAATTTTGAGGCGGTCGTTGTAACTTTCATAATTTTTTTGCACACTCAGAGATGCCTATGCAGAAGGTTGTTCTTGCGCCGTAATATCGTATCGTGTAGCCGGTGTTGAAACTAACCAGAGTGTTTTGCGAAGAAATGCAATGGATCACGCCATCGATTTTAGATCGGTCCAGTTTTTTATGCAAATATCTTTTAACAGAAGCGACATTTTTATGTCTGCTTTCGTACTATAGAACTCGAGGTCAAAGCGCGTCTTCCGACGTTTCTAGATTTGGTTTAGCAGTCAACAATTAATGTAAAGTCTTACCTTGTAATTAACTGATTATTTTGAGAAAAAATTATACAACACAATGTCAGAACGAAAAAGGCGACAGCTGATTCGATTATACCTTGTAAATCTCTTCAAAATCTTTTCTCCCGCCACTCCTGCAATGATCGGTTTGTCGACAAACACTCGGGGTTAATGCCTCTTGTGGCGTAATACAACTTTATACTTTTAGTTAAGTAAATTTGCGATCTATGGCACTCAACGAAATTTAGGCTGAAATATTATGATAAGGTTTCCAAGTATATTGACTTTGAAAAATATTTATTAAGTAGCTGGTACAACACCAGGTATAAAAGCCAAGAAGTTTCTGCGCAGAACAACTTTCTACTCAGCGGCTCCCCTATCAAATAGTATTCCACTGATAGCTTTTCAACGCGAAAAAATATATTCAGGATCTTAATCAATAATGTTACCTTAACAGCCGAGGCTCAGGCGACCCCAAGTTCCTTATGGATCTAGGGGTGGGAGAGCGTTATGGCCTTGAAGGTTTCATGTGGTCATACTTAATCAAACTTGTTGACCAATCGAAAGTAACTACCAAAAAAGATTTCGTGAGCGGCCTTTCGATGAAACGCGTTGTCACGGAAAAATTTTTGAGGGGATTGAAAAGAATTATTTTTTTCTTCGGATTTGTAATCTTGATATAAACTCGTATTTTTCGATACCCCATTTGACCAATTTAAGTAAATTTTCGGTGAAAATCATAAATTATGCACTACCATGTAAATTCCCCAAAGTTAGTATAAAATGCCCAATTTTGATTTAGGATGATGGCATATATGGCCAATGTTACAAAAATGAACCTTTTCGGGTGCTCTCAGAGAGTAATGAAACTTCTTATCTCGGTGGCTTGAAGTACAAGCAAAAACTGACTCTTACTTACTTACTTACTTACTTAATTGGCGCTTAACCGTCTAAACGGTTATGGCCGGCCAACAAGGCGCGCCAGTCGCTCCTTCGCTCCGCCAACCGGCGCCAATTGGTCACACCAAGGGAGTTTAAATCGTTTTCCACCTGGTCCTTCCAACGGAGTGGGGGCCGCCCTATACCTCTGCTTCCATAGGCGGGTTCCGATAGAAACACTTTCTTGGCCGGACATCATCTTTCATTCGCATAACATGGCCTAGCCAGCGCAGCCGCTGCGTTTTAATTCGCTGGACTATGTTGATGTCTGCGTATAGCTCTTACAGCTCATCATTAAATCTTCTTCGGTACTCGCCATCGCCAACGCGTAGAGGTCCATAAATTTTTCGAAGAAGTTTTCTCTCGAACACTCCCAAAGCCGGTTCATCTGCTGTTGTCATGATCCATGCTTCTGCCCCATATAGCAGGACGGGTACGATAAGTGACTTGTAGAGTATGATTTTCGTTCGCAGAGAGAGGACTTTACTTTTCAATTGCCTACCTAGTCCAAAGTAGCATTTATTGGCAAGATTGTTTCTTCGCTGGATTTCAGTGCTGATGTTGTTGCTAGTGTTGATGCTGGTTCCCAAATAAACGAAGTCTTTTACTATTTCGAAATTATGGCTGCCAACAGTAGCGTGGTTGCCAAAAACTGACTCACTGCCTGATTTATTGAATCTCTGTCGCTGCGCTCATATGACATGAACGCCGAATAGCTTTCCGAAGATCTGCGAAGCTGTCGAGTGCACCACTGACTTAAACTTACCAAGTTACTTATTTTTGACTAGGAAAAAGGGACAGACTGAGTCATAAAAAATAAGAGAAAAAAAAATTGCTTATTATTCTTAGGGCCGCTTTCTCGTCAACCCAATAAAGCTCATTTAACTTACCGGGCAGATAAACTATTCCTCACTTTAAGGTCAACTTTAACGATTTTCATTTTGTCATCTGCCCTGTTAATTAAACCTTGCATTTGATGAAGATACGGCAACGTCGCATGAAAACTGTAATACGTTCACATTAAAGGTATACTACTTTTCGTGAAAACTGTAATACGTTCATATTAAAAGTGTGCCCCTTTTTTTTGTTGCTTACTTTTAAGCTTGACATGATATACTTTAATTTGAACCTAAGAATAAATTTTAAAGGCTAGATGAGCTGCCGGTAAATTTTTCCGCCCGGTAATTTAAAAAGAACTCGAGCAAACGAAAATTAACTTATAGGCAGGATAAAGTGAGCTCTAAAATTAAAGGCTTGATGAGAAAACGGCTCTTAAACGGCAAGGCATGATCACTTGATTAATAACAACACGTTGAGCTATAAGCTGACCAAATGCAAAGAAGCGAAATGAAAGGCACACATAAAATACAGTTCATTGTTCATTGTTGAACAAGAAAACGCATAGGAAATGTCAACTTTAAAAAAGGCTGTGTCATCCTTCCAAGGGCGGCGTAGTAAAAGACGACTACACGTGCAAGAAAAAAAATCACACAAATCAAATAGGGCGAATGAAGCACGAACTAAAATTGTGCTCAACTTTATTTTATTTGAGAAAATTGCAATTCAACTAGACAAGTAGTAGAGTGCATTCTTAATAAAAAGCTTTTTCGCTCACCAAACGAATATACTGTTATAAATTATAGTTTTGAAGTGATGATTGCTTCGCATGATAGTGAAAACCGTTCCTTTCTTTCATGCAGGAGATAAAAGCACAAAGAACGTGCGTGCTCCTTTGGAAATGCATGTGGTTGATGTTGCAACATAAATTCGTGTCTTTATTGGTTATAAAAGCTGGAAGTGCTCAATAATGAAATGAGTACATATTTCCTTATTGCTTACGAAATATGAGTAGGAATATATAAGTTGCTCTTTAAAAGAGCTTGCAACTTGGTAACGTTGGTAGTGTCCTAGATTTCTATACGAAAGTCTTGGCTTCGATTTTCGTTTCAGGTGAAGAGAAAGCCCTGATATATAAGGAGTATGCCTTGGGAGTATTCTTAGACATTGTCGGGGGTCTCAAAAATGTCTCTAAACAGGCGATAATGGAGGGTCGTAAATACATTGCAGTACATTTAGCCATAACCAGATGTATAGGCTGCATACTAAATGCAGGATGATTCCTTCACAATAGCGATTGTATGAGGTCAAAGAATCAGTCGACAGGAGCACGCCACAGGGCGGGGTATTATTCTCTGCTGTTTACGCTGGTCATCAACCAACTGCTCAGCCGGTTCGATGAGGGATCTGTCAAACTAACAGTGTACGCAGGTGCCGTTGCAGCTGTCAAAGGTGGAAACGCTTTCTTTCTTTGATGGGTCGGGTGTATCGGGTTATTCATACCTGGGCATCTATTCTGGGGTTAACCGTGAACGCGGAATCATTCTTGACAGTAAATTGTCGTGAAAGCTCAATGTGGATGAGAGAATGAGAAAGGTTTCGGCGTCACTTTATACAAGTTGAATAATGCTGGGGTGTACACGGGGTCTATCGCCCTCTCTTATCAGCTATTTACAGCGACTTTAAAGTCTTTCCTATACTATGAAGTCCTTGTTTGGTAGACAGCCACACAAAAGGGCCTACCGCAAAAAATTTTGAAAACGGTGCAGGCAACGAGGCTGACTGCTCGGGGCAGCGTGAGCGCATACCACACGGCCGTATTAGTATAGCGTTATCAATTACTGGACCAACAGTCTTAGTTCCGTACCTGCGCTTCAAAGGGGATCTAAGAGCCACAATAGAGATGAGCGGTTGGCGCAAGGATGCCCAAAATGGCAGACGAGGCGATACTCATGTCCACCGACGTTTTCAAGGTAATGGAAAGAGTGGGGTATGCGATATACTTAAATTATCCAGAAATAAACGGCGCTGGCAAGGCTAAGACTCCACCTTTAGGATTAGCACAGCTATCAGATCTAGAAACAGCAAGTAGCATAGGTCCTAGCAAGCTTCTAGTATTTGCCAAGAGAACGAAGCTATTTTATAACATAGGTCCTGGTTACTGATAAGGTTTTTCAGCTTGGTTGTTGAGCACACATTCTTTCATAAAATTTAATGGGTTTTAGGTGCCTTTCACAATAATTCTTATATTAAATTATTATATTTTATTTTCTTGGAAAATTTTTTAAAATTTGTTTACTTTTCTAATTGTTTTCCAGTTTATACGCCACATCCAGGTCCATCGCCGTACGGTCATGATGCCATGGGTTATATGATGGACAGTCAAGCGCATATGATGCATCGTCCACCAGGTGATCCGGGTTTCCATCAAGGCTATCCCCATTATCCACCCGCCGAGTATTATGGACAGCATTTGTAATTAATCGATGCAGTTGAGAGTCAAGACTATAGTCAAGGTCATGGGCAATCAACTTTGCAGGTGGTGACACAAGCAGCATCTGCAGCGGCAGCAGCAGCAGCAGCAGCGGCAGAAGTAACGTCGGTGGCTATGCTAGCAACTGGCGTAATGTCAACACCAAACCTAACAACATAGCAAATCAGCAACATCCACAACAACAACACCAAAAACTTTATGATTTGAAAATAGCACACAATATAAATAAACAATAAAACGAAGGCACAGTAAAGCATATAGTGTAAAAACATAGAAAAAATATATATATGTATGTCTACTATATCATCTAGAAACGGCAGTAAATATGTTCAAAATACATTCATCCACAAACGCTTCAATAGCCTGTACGTACGCACTATCAACGCATGAACTCATCTCATCCCATCCTAAAAAAAGCAGCAATTATTCACACATTCAATAAAGTTTCGACACAACATCTTCAGATTTAAAAAAAATTTTCATAAAGATCGCCTTTGCTTCAAACATCGGAATTCTTCGGCAAGCAGCGCTTTTCAGCTTTACCTACCAGAAAACACATTCGTTACCAGCTTTTCCTTTTTCAACTAACAATGCCTAAAGCCTCGTATACGTAATTGGATTTTAAGGAAACCAAAAAAAAATATTAATAATTAATTAATTATTATTAATCGAAACAAAATTATTAAGCAGAAATCCATTGGTCTATAGGAGATCTTCAACGTTTTTTTGTTTTGCTTTAAAAGTTCTCTGACTTTGAACGGAATGCAACGGAAACATTTTTAGCAAAGTTGGTAAGTAAAATTCTCTAATGTTAATCAATACTTGGATATACCCTTGCTTAAAATTAAGAGCGAATTTAATAGTTTTTGAAACGATTATTTTATGCTAGAATGAGTAAAGTTCACAAGCACAAACAGGCTTCATCATGATACTTTTTTTTAGCAGCAAATTTCGATTAGTACGCCAAATATTTTTCCAGTCCACTTTTCACCTTGAACATTATGGAGCGGAACTTTTTTCATGGCAATTCTCTCATTTTTGATAATTATTTACCTTCACTACTTACCCGGTTACGTGTTCAACAGATAGCTGCAATCTTCAAGATTCCAAGAATCACCTTTCAGTATAGGCTTTTTATGGTCCTTAACTTCATTATATATGTGATTCCATCTTTTAAATAATTTATTAGAAAACTTGTAGGTGATAGTATCCTTCTCATATTTCGATAAAATTTTAGTGCTTGAATTGTTAAAATTGTCATTATATGAGTTTGTGTTGATTTTTTCTGTTAGAGACAGATTTTCTAAAGATTTATTTTTTAAATGGTTTTATTTAGGTTGACTTCACAGTTGTGAACGAATTTTGTAATTAAAATTTAAGTAACTTCCCGATAAGCTACAAGCTTGAAACTTGAAATATAGGTCAGAACCCGATGGCAATACAATAATAAGAAAATCGTCGTTAGGTGGCGCAAGGATCGAGATATTCACAAAAATCGTATTTGTGGTCCGATTTTGCTCATCTTTGGAACTCATAATACATACAAGAATGGAAAGCGACCTATGAAAAAAAATCGCCGCTAGGTGGCGCAAGGATCGGGATATTCACAAAATCTTATTTGCGATCCGATTTGGTTCATATTTGGAATACATAACACATACAAGAATAGAAGGCGATCTATGAAAAAAATCTTAAGTTATACGGTTTTATTGAAAACAATATTTACATGAAATAATAATAATACTAAAAGCCAGAAAATAATTGGCTAGGTCCTAGGTGCTAGTCATCACACTCCTCATCAATCTAGGGCATTGATCAGATAATTAAATAAAAGCGTTGGACGCGTCAAATTTCTATTGATAGTCATATATAAGACCAACAGAACCTTAATAAGGTTATGCTACGCCTCACATTTTGAGAAATTTCACGCCCCCAACGCTTTTATTTAATTGTGCGATCAACGCCCTAGATTGATGAGGAGTTTGATGACTAGTACCTAGGGCCTACCTAATTATTTTCTAGCTTTTAGTATTATTAATATTTCATGTAAGTATTGTTTTCAATAAAACCGTTTAACTTAAAAATTTTTTTAAATTATTTTATTAGACATTAAAGTTTATATTAATTTATATTAAAAAAAATGTCAAAAATATCAGCCTATCTCTGAGCTATACAGTTAACTTGACGCTCTGCAAATGGAGCCTAGTCTGCTATGATCTGTTAAATCGGCGTTGTGTGCAATGTTTGGAAATTTGGTGGCGGTAGTAAAGCTTATTTCCTGATTGTTTTATCAAATAGGTCTATGGAATTATTTGAGAGACAAGCCGGCAATACCATCAGTTATAAAGAACTAAGAGTTTCAGTTTTGTCTATTTATGGATTATTTTTTAATACTAAACGTGTTCTTTAGGAATATTCTGTCATCCTAATAAAGAATGTGGGTATCAGGATTTTTTTTAGCGTCAGGTTTGCGTGTAAGCAGTTCTAATTTGTGCATATTTTTGTATATATAAAAAGATTTCATCCAAATTGCAGTCGAAAGGGGAATATCCGTAGTAAGCGATAGGGCAGATTTGTAAATTATTTACTAACGC
The DNA here is from genome assembly GCF_040869045.1 of Eurosta solidaginis. Classification (NCBI taxonomy): domain Eukaryota; kingdom Metazoa; phylum Arthropoda; class Insecta; order Diptera; family Tephritidae; genus Eurosta; species Eurosta solidaginis. Next base: position 264,032,346 of record NC_090319.1, on the reverse strand, counting down.
AGGATCTTTAATGGTGATTGTTCCAGCCATAGAGTCTCCTCAGCAAAGCGCACCACCATGTATGTAATTTATCGCATAGCACATCTTGTACTTGTTCCAACTTTTATATAGCATTCCATGCTTAAAAATGTTTTTAATTACTTTGAATTCGTTTACAGCTTAGGAATTAGTATGTTTCCACTTTTCACTGTACCAAAATATCAGTTTTATGTACCGTGTTGGGGCGTTAACAGCTAGTAGTTAGAGGGCAAAATTAAAATTAAAATTTTCCCTCCTACGCGTTTCGATGCTTCCGCATCTTCTTCAGGGAGTATGACTTTGAAAAATTACTAAGACATTTTCTTATAAATGCCTTTGAAAATTTATTTTAAATTTCTTAATTTCTACAAATTGTCTGCCACTATTAATTTACTTTATATTTCAACCATAAATGTCTTTTACAATTTTCAATTTGATTTTTTTCTCTTTGCAGTACTTGCATTGCTCATCGTGTAAAAGTCAAATAAAGTAAAAAGGCGGAGAATTAATAAACATTTAACTGCACCATGGACCGATCGAAATATACCAAATTTTCAAATAGTTTTGAAACCCGTGCAAAAACAGCTTTGGAAAGTAAATGTAATGAAAAAATAATTAAAAATTGAGAAGCTGGAAAAAAAATTAAAAACATATACATACATAGGTACACTTTGACTTAATTTTTATAATGTTTCGTTGAGTCGCTTTTTTAAAACAGTTTTTTTTTTTTTTTTAGTGATTTGTGGTCAGTTTATTTTATTGTAATACTAAATTTCAAGGGTGTTATGTAAAGTTATATAAATAAATAAAACTTTATTTAAATTTTTTGCTTACACGTATTAATACCACACACAAAAATTTTGATGTAAAAACTGTACTTTGTGCTGTTGTTCTGTATAAAAACCAGAATAGAAAATGTTATACAATACAATACACTTAACTTTTACACATTGCACTATTTTGGTGCCAAATTTGAATCTACACCAAAATTAGTTTGATATTACTCCGAAAAGTGTTAGCACTGCACTTAATTTTTTTGTGTGAAAAATTTAATTACTTTTTTGTTGTTGCTATTTAAAATTTTGTTGCATATAAAAAATTTTATTTTTATAAACTCTGTTGAATCTCTGCTCAAACAAATTCCTCACATACACAAAGCGACTTAAAAATGCAAATACATATATGTATATACATAGAAGCCAACAACCAACAACTAAAAATATTAAATTAAAAACAACAATAATATTAAAATATTTACAAAACAACGCAAACATTAGCATTAACGCAGGCAAAGACAAAACAAAACCAATAAAAATAAAAAACAATAAAAAAAAAACGATTGTGGCAATATCAGTAAGTTTAAATAGTAAAAATATACATAAAAATAACAAAAAATTCATAAATAAATTACTGTAAACATATATGTATGTATAAAATAGCTACTAATTCTAAAATATAAAACTACAAACATACATACACTACTGAAACGATGATATTATTTCAAAGCTTAAACTACGCAAAAATATGTGTAAAGCAAACAAGAAAATTAAAAAAAAAAAATGTATTTTCTAATACTGCAAAAAGTCATAAGCAAACAAAAATTTAACTATATAGTAGAAGAAGTAATTGTAGCGTTTACCAACACTATGTATATGTATATAGCTAATTGCTAGGATATGTGAAGTATTAAGTTAAAAAAAAAATTAAAATAACTTTAAAGGCAATAAAACATTTGGTGGCTATGCACTGTAAGTTGAGTACTTGCACTTCGCAAAATCTAACAGAAAACAAGTGCACTTGAATGCACAAAATTGAAAACAGCGTACACAATTTGAAACTTTTACTGTTGTATATTTCCTATAACACGTTTTTCAGTGTATCCACCATTTGCCAAAACTTCCGCAGAAAAAAATTAAATAAATGCGAACAATACAGCAAAAATCTACTTAAAAACAGTAAAGGCGACGAAGCAAGGCGAATTAAGTAAAATACACTGCTGTGCCATCAGCTGATTGTTTCTTCTAGATAATTTTTAAGCAAAGCCTTGGTACAACAAGATGTCAGTTAATCGAAAACATTTCTTATTTTATTTTGACTTGACATTCTTATGCACGGTGAATTGGTTTTGAATTCGCTTTGCCATATAGCTTTCATAGATTCGCCTTGGCGGCTAAGTAGAAAATAAGTGAAAATATGTTGCATATGTAAAATAAAATTGTAAATGTATGTAGAATAAAAAATTTTATGTATGTAGGTATGATTGAATAAAAAAAATATTTAAAATAGAGAAGAAAATCATATTAGAAAATAGTTGATTTAACAATGAAAGGAAATGAGAACAAAGTAGGTAATTAGGAAAAGAAGTTACGAAATTAAAAAAAAAAAAAAAACATAAACGAAGATGCGGTATTTAAAAAAAATTTAATTTGCTTATAAAAAGACCAAACATATACATAGATCAGCTTGCCTCACTAAAAGAAAATGTAGCAGTTTTTTCAGCGGAATTATATAGTTTTTTTTTCAATTATGAGATGAACCAACATTTATTACCTTTGGGTTTTTCATAAATAAAAACAGGTCTCCCTGAGGAAGGTACAAAATTTATCGAAACGCGGTCAAGTAGCTTTTATAAAGTTTTTCTTGTTTTAAGACTCCTTTCAAAACAAGGTTTAAGTAAGCTGAATACCTTCACAAATCAGTTTGTTGTAGATAAAAGTAAATTTTTGTTTTTTTCAATATTATTCACATTTGCCAGCAAAATATTTTTTGAAAATGACACATATAGAGCAGCGAAGAGGAAATCAGCAGGGACAGTTTTTTCCCGTTTTTAATTTTGCAAATTGCTAAATTTCCTAAAATGATTCTTTTTTGTTTTCCATAGTTTAGAAAAAAAGTTTCATGAATTTTGTAACCAAAACATGCAGACCAATCTAGAAAATGTTTTTTGAAAATTTCGAAAATTCTAGGCAGTTGTACGAAAACTTCGATTCTTTTTTTTTTGGAGTTTTTTGATTTTTTTTAAGTATGCACACTCATGAGAAAAAAAAACAGGAAAATGGTTTCTAAAAATATTTATTTAAATTGAGGAAATTTTCAATTCAGAGAATAACTTCTAATTTTTGTATACAAATTTTGAATAATTTTTGGGAAGTTTTTTTTTTAATTTATTAATTTTTCGTTGCTGACAATTTTGATATAAGGAATCCTTATCTATTTCGTTTGCTTTAAGCCCTTACCTACTTCCGTTATCTAATAAAATGTATAGTACATTTGTGTACAAATACACACTGGGTATAAAAATTCATAGGGCTCCAAATAAAAAAATTGTAATTTTCGTAAAATTCTCGCAAATTTTCGAATTTTTTCGAAAACGTTCTGAAGATAGGTTTGCATAATTTACAGCGGTGGCTAGAAAATAAAGTTTTTTTTTGTTTTTAAATTTCAGTTTTCAAAATTTGTTTAGTATGAATATTTGCAGCTTAAAAATGCCAAAATTTGTTAATCCTTTTTGAAAGAAGACCACGTGTTACTTACGGTGGGCATACTAATTTTTTAACATATGAAATTCATGAAATTTGTTATTAGTTTTTACCTAATAATATTTTGAAAAGCTTACTGAAGTGGCTAGGAAAAAATTCGGTTTATTTTTTAATGAAGGGTTTTAATTTTTTCTAACATATCAAATATACGAAATTGAATTTTAATTTTTTTTCTGTTTGAATTCTGAAACTTTTGACAAAACCATTTCAAAAAGTAAATTTTCGACATCAATAAAATTCCCAAAATTTTTTGGTTTTCAATATTTGTTTTTTGTGTTTGTACATGTCAAAACGCATACTTTTCTGGAAAAAACCTACACTTTTCCACTTCAAAGCATTCGTAACAGTGAAGGCAAAAAAATTAATTTTTATATAAAAAATCTAAAATTTTATATGAATTTCGTAGTAAATACAGTTATTTTTTTAGTTAAGTTGATAAAAGCACTTAATATTAGCTTTAGTTATTCAATCTTATAGCTTCTTCGAAAAAATTATATATTTTAAATTTTATGAGTGAGAAAAGTAAATATACATATTTTACTTCAGAATATAAGGGCAAAAAAGTTAGAAAGTGAGCTAAAAGAAGCAGCACATCAACCATTATCTTGCTTTATAATGTTAATTAGTTATTATTAAAAAAAATTTAGTTTTAAAATGTTTCTTTTTTCCTTCACGCTAGAACAATAAGAAATATAAAAATAAATGTGAGTTATTTGAGCGTTAATTTGTATGTATTGAGCCAATAAGTAAGTCAATAAAAATATTATTAAATTTTTAAATATTTCTAAAAACAAACATAACACAAATTCATATTTGTTGGCTTTATCTGGATTGTGTGTGTGTATACATTGCAATTTTGAGTGTTTGTAAATAAAAGTTTTAAATTGTTTTAAGTTCTAAAATATACTTTTTTTGTAAAAATTAATGTCTATACTACATATACGCAAAACACAAAAACCTACACACATATATAAGCCTAAAAAGAATTTTTATGTACATTTGTAGTTTTAGCAAAACTTTGCAATTATTTTAATTGCATTGCTCCATTTAATTATTTTAACTACTAACATTATAATTATAATTAAAATTATTTTAGTTGCTATTTGTGTGTAGTATTGTTTGTTTGTTTATTGCCTCTGTATAGAGAGGAAAAACATTTATAGCTAGAAAAAAATAATTCACAGCCAACCAATAATATATATAATTTTAATTAATTTACTTAAAATTACACTATTATTAATAATTATTATTATATTATTAAAAGAATTATTGAAATAAAGAAATGAAGAATTTTAAAGAAAATTTAATCAAACACAAATGATTTTGTTTTTATTTTTTACTGCACACATATTGATTTTGATTGGTAGCATGCCTGTATTTCTCTATTTCAGTTATTATAGCTTTTTTTGTTGTATTTGACATCATAATCTTTACTTGCAATTATCAAGCAGTATTTATTATTTTTACATTTAAAGTAGGTATGAGCAAACCATTACACGAGTGTGTAGCTTAATTGAGCTTTCACACATATACCAACCGCAGATATTACAAAAGCTGTGTACATGTGTGTTCATCACTGATTTAAAAGGCTGCATAAAACTGAACACAGTGAAGTTCTTCATAAATGACTGCAATCACAAGGACATCTGATTTGTTTGCAGTAGAAACCATGTTAGCGCCTAGGATAGGTCAAGTTAATAGGCCGTGCGGTGGAATTTTCCACACTTTCACTTGAATAAATTTGGTTCCATTGTGAGTGTCCCAAGTGAGTGCCGGGTGGTACCACATTCGTCCCATCATATTACTTTTTAGTAATCCTCAACGAACCATTTGTTTGCTCTAATGAACATATGTAGGAGTGTAGGATCCACAACCTTTGTCAGACTGTCGAAAAACCGTGCATACAGAAATCTGAGTCGTTTTGTTCGCAGTTCTGCACATCCGCAGAGAAAGTGATGAATCTACTCTTCCTGCTGCTCATTTTGAGAGCTTGTGCAGAGGGGCTTGTATGCGCCACCGTCGAAGCACAAGTGCACAAGCGAATTAATCTATGATAACACCCGTAAGTATTCTCACTGGAGATTTGTTTAGCTTAGTTGCTTTCTTATCGAAGATCTTTCGATTACTTTATTGTTTTTTTCTAAAACAATGACAAACTTTTCCAATTGTTTTGATTATTTTCTAATGGCGAATAGTCAATATTTTTGATTTTTTTAATGGCCAATAACCATGATTAATATTAATTATTTTCTTATTGGCCCATAATCATGATTATTTTTAACTATTTTTTTTAATGGTCAGTAATCATGATTATTTTTAATTAATTTTTTTAATGGGCAATAATCATTATTATTTCAATTATATTTTTAGTAGACAATAAATAATCTTGATTATTTATGATTTTTTCTTTTAAAGGCCAAATTATGATTATTTTTGATTATTTTTTAATTAATTTAGCTTATGCGAAAAATTTTAATTAATCACTAAAATTATAAAAGTAAAGGAACGAATGATTATTAATCTTAACGGAAATTTAACAGGTATATTCTAAACTTATTTGTAATGTACGATAAACAAAATATTATAACAAATTCGAACTTCCTTTTCTATTACACACTATGTAGTACAAGTTCTCTAAAAGTACTGGATGTGAATAACTTGTATATTTTGGCTTCTATTACCTTATACAAGCAGTTTTGTTTTATTTTTTTAGCTACTATAAATGATTTCTATAATGTTTTAAAAGTAAAAGTGCGTTAATTACCAAAAAAACCGAATGGAACTGGTACTGGATGATAACGATATACGTAATTTGATGATGATTTTAGCTATTAAAAAAAATATATATGTAATAAGAAAGTAATCTGCACTGATGTTCTTTTTCTAAGCTTGAATCATATGTACCTTTTTTTATATACATACATGCATACCTATATACATACATATATGTATATAAATGTATTTACCTAGTTATTTCGCAAGCACTGCTATATTTCGCACTACAAACGTACATATTGGTAAATTTGAACTGTAACTATATAAAAAGAAATGTGCACATTCACAGCAATTTTGCAGATTGCTTAATGAAATAAAAATAAAAAACGCTGTTTTTTTGTAAAAATGTGTACAAATATGTAATGAAATCGATATACATAAATTAAAGTATAAGATCTTCCGTTAAATTCGCAAAAATTCGAATTCGAAACACGAAGCGTCAGTCAAATTTGCACTTAAAATTTTTTGAATTTTCCTGAATATGCAATTTAAGAGCACGTTGAATTGTATATAGCGTGTTAATCTTAATCCATTAAAAAACTTTCTGATTTTTGCCAACTTTTTTTTTGTCAGCTGAGTTGAACAAAATGCTCGCTTATAAAAAATTACTTATAAAAGTTTGTATGGAAGAAATGCCCAACTCAGCTGATAAAAAAAAATTGTCAAAAATCAGGAAATTTTTTTTGGGGATAAATATTAACACTTCATTGTACGGAAATTCAATTAGCTACAAAAGTGCATACTCAGAAAAATTCTAAAAAATTTTAGTGAAAATTTTAAAATATTGATGGATAATTAATTGTGTTTTTTGAATTCGAATTTTGCGTATTCTCTTGAAATTCAGTTTATATTGATTTTATTATTGTTTGTACAGATTTTTATAAAAAAAAATAGCGAAAATTATGTTGCTTAAGCACAATTAGGGCAAAATTGCAAAAAGTCCTTGTATACATAAACAAATTGGAAATATAAAGAGCTTTGACTTACCCTTTTAAATACGTATGTCATTTAATTTGAAATGCCTAGCTATTATGTACTTAATAAATTATAACAATTTATTTTGTATATAAAACACAAGCAGAAAGCCTTAAGTTTAAATATTTAGCATGAGCACATTTTAATTGATAATCTGAATAACCAAATACCAAACCAATCAAGTAAAAAAAATCGAATTTGAAATGCTAGTTTTGTGATTTTTATTTTAGTACATAATATGTAAAAAAAAATTAACACTTTTTTCAGAAAAATTAAAATGTCATACAATCAAACAAATGTATACGACTTTCCATGAAATAATAAAATAAAATAAAAAATATATATTTAATTATATGTAAGTTATGATAAATAAATTTCTTTTAAAATATATATAATAACTTATGTATATATTGCACTTAAAAAATATAAACAAACCAAGGTAATGAAAAATTTTTAACATTTTACATTATTCTAAATCAACAACATACGATTTACCCAAAATAAATATTTAGCATAATATTTTGGCTGCACTTGGCTGACATATGAATATGGTGTATTGAAATGGCAACTGAGTTGTAAGTGTAATTTAGTCATATGCAATATATTATTAGGTGTAAAGAAATAAAAAGTAAATAAATAAAAAAACTAAATCGCCTTAAAATTATGTATACGAAATGAGAAAGGTAAAGAATCATAAAAAAAAAAAAACAGTTACAATATGAATTGAAAAATTTAGCAGTATACGAATATGAAGCAAAGCAAAGTACATAGATTTTATTTATAAACATTATTTGTAAACTCATATATATCTAATCGTGTGTATGGAAAATTTGTTCTTAAATTACGTATTTAACTTAAGGTTGCGTGAATTTTGGCAGCTGATTTTAAAATTAAAATACTCTGTTCCAATAAAAAAAAAATTGAAAATTATATTGTAAGAAATCTTTGATTTTTCTGCACCTTCTGTTATCGTTGGAATCGCTGAACTGTCGTATAAATAACTCAAATATTCCGTATAGCAAAATACTCTTTACTGGCAACACTGCTACAATAATTTAGCTTTGAAATTAAGTTACTCGCGTACTCCACTTACAACGTTTTAAAATCAAATTGATCGACAATTTCTTAGCTTGCGCTGCTTTTACACTCTCAGTTGCCTCGTTCTCCTATTTCTCCCAAGGTCTGGAATTTTCACGAACAGCCTTCCGGAATAGTTGCTTATTTATTTCCCATTTCTGTATCTAATGTTGTGTTCGACAATATACACGAATATCTGAACTTTATATAAGGTCATATGAGTTCTTTATTGGTCTGTACATTTCTGCATCTCATGCTCACTGTAGCCCTGTATATGTATGTGAATATCAGTGGTCACCAAAATTGAAACTGTGGCTGTGTTAGTAAGGGTAAAATCATGAAGCTTGTAGCTTATTAGTAGTTGATAAAAACGCAATGAGGTAGGACGTATGCACGCATGTTTGCTAACACTCAAAAAATAGTACGCAAATATGCAATACAAATACTATTTCATTGCTTGGGTCTAACAAAAAAATATATTGCTCATAAGTATTTAACTATTAAAACATTAAGCGCATAGGCGTTTGTTTGCAAAATATCTGTATGGAAACGTGCAAATAAACAATAGCCTCCTACCATGTTGCTACTTGTTCAGCAAATATCAGCTAACGAAAGAGAATAATAATATGTGTGAAGTGAGTGCGAATAATTATTTCACTTGCTGACGACCACTGGTGTATATGACTGATTAACACTGATGACCTGATATGAAACTTCTCGCCCTCTGAGAGCGCGTGAAAATGTGCATTTTTTATAATATTGGCCATAGATACCATCATGCTCAAAATCAAATTTGGGCATTTCAGAATAACTTTGGGGTATTTTACATGGTAAAGGTTTAATTTATAATTTTCACCGAAAACTTACTCAAGATTGTCAAATGGGATATCAAAAAACTCGAATTTTTGTCAGGATTACAAATCCGAAGAAAAAATAACTCTTTTTCACCCGTGGAAAATTTATCAGTGACAACACCTTTCATCGAAGGGCTGCACACGAAACGGATTTTGGTAGCAGCTTTCGATTGGTGAAAAAGTCAGCTTCTTAGTCTTAGCATTGATGTAAATGGATGCATAAAGGCCAGGTTTTGTGGAGCGTTGCAACATTCCACTTTTGACAGCTGAGATAAATTGTAGGTATACGTATAGGTTAACGCACCATGTTTAATTAACAGCCTTTTGCGGACAACAACGCAGATACTTCACCAAGTGATCTAATTTCGTAATTTCTTATAAATTTTTTGCGTTTTTTATTGTATGTGGATATACATATGTATGTACATAAACATTTTGGTAGCATCAAATTGAAAAAGGGGCTAGCCGTTCATTGTTATCTTATGGCGGTGCCAGCGCAACAAAGCAAAGCAACGCAATCGAAATATATTATTTCATATTTTTTCACTTATCTACCGCAAAATATTTCTACAAAACTTTGCCTTTTTTATAAATTTTAATAAGTTTTTATCACCTTACTTGCTGATTTTTTTGAAAATAATGAAACCGAACGGATTTCTTGGAGTTTTTTTTTTTTGGTAGTTTAGGCAACTCTATAGCCATCTGATGTTCAAGACCCCTTCTTGGAAACGAATGAACTTTTGTTTACAATCGAATGAACTTCAAGACCCATTCTTGGAAACGAATGAACTTTTGTTTACAATCGAATGAACTTCAAGACCCATTCCTGGAAACGAATTGAGAGAGAATAAATGTTTCGTATCAGGTTATCAGTGCTGATTAACACTGATGACCTGATACGAAACATTCATTCTCTCTCAATTCGTTTCCAGGAATGGGGCTTGAAATCAGCTGTCTGTTCATTCAATTGTAAACAAAAGTTCATTCGTTTCCAAGAATGGGTCTTGAACATCAGATGGCCATAGGGTTGCCTAAAATACTCAAAAAAAAACTCCAAGAAATCCGTCCGGTTTAATTATTTTCAAATAAATCAGCAAGTAAGCTGATAAAAACTTATTACAATTTATAAAAAATGCAAAGTTCTGTAGAATTATTTTGTGGTACATAAGTGAAAAATATGAAATAATATATTTCGATTGCGTTGCTTTGCTTTGTTGCTCTGGCACCGCCATGAGGTAACAATGAACGGCTAGCCCCTTTTTTCACTTTGATGCGACCAAGACGTTTATGTACATGCACATGTATATCCACATACAATAAAAAACGCAAAACGTGTATAAGAAATTACGAAATTAGATCACTTGGTGATGTATCTGCGTTGTTGTCCGCAAAAGGCTGTTAATTAAACATGTTGCGTTAACCTATACGTATACCTACAATTTATCTCAGCTGTCAAAAATGGAATGTCGCAACGCTCCACAAAAACATGGCCTTTATGAATCCATTTACATCAATGCGAATACTAAGAAGCTGACTTTTTCACCAATCGAAAGCTGCTACCAAAACCCGTTTCGTGTGCAGCCCTTCGATGAAAGGTGTTGTCACTGATAAATTTTCGACGGGTGGAAAAAGGTTATTTTTTCTTCGGATTTGTAATCCTGACAAAAAATTGAGTTTTTTGATATCCCATTTGATAATCTTGAGTAAATTGTCGGTGAAAATCATAAATTAAACCTTTACCATGTAAAATACCCCAAAGTTATTCTGAAATGCCCAAATTTGATTTTGAGCATGATGGCATCTATGGCCAATACCATAAAAAATGCACATTTTCACGCGCTCTCAGAGAGCGAGAAGTTTCATATCAGGTCATCAGTGCTGATTAATGAGCGCTGTATATCTCTGCATTTCATATTCACTGTTGTCTGCTATGGATATGTGTGTATATGCTTGAGTAATATGCGCTCTTTATTGCTAAGTCTAGCATTTATTGCTAGCCGCATAGTGACGTATCGAAACTGCTTTTATATTCTTAACAATATTTTTTGAAAACTCAATGGAACAAAACTTCTTGCAAGTAATACAATATGCAATTAAGAAACTTATCAAGATTTTAAGCAGAAAGTAGTCAGTGTGTTATAAAATCTATGAGAAATTGCATAAAAATCTAAAATACACTTCGAAACAAATTTTTTTAAAATAAATATGTCCAAATTTTAAAATTGCTATAACTAGTGCTTTGGTTGACCACAATTGTTTGGTCTACAAAGCTGCATATCTAAATCCATTGAGCGACGTCCAAATAAAAAGCTATAAATTTTCGTAGTTTTTTCAGATATTTTCATTGTTTCGATAGAGTTTTTGGTTTGATTTGTATAGCTTATGCTACGAAATCCATAGCAGTATTTTCTATAAAAATATAATAAAAAGCGTGACCTAATTGATAAAATTTGATAAAATTTGCGGTTGCTACTTTTTCTGTAACCTGCTGTACATACATAAATCTGTTATTTAATATTTTTTTATTTTTATATTTCATTTTACAACCTAACTGTGAGCAAGAGTATACTACATGTTTATGAAACACATTTGAAATAGTTATTATTCAGATTTTCAAAATTCGCTAGTATATTTTATACTACCAAAAAATACCATCTTTTATATTTTATGAATTTATATTTCAAAATTAGCAAACGATTTTTTTTTTGTAGTATATGCTAAGATTGTATATAGATGTTAATTTAATAATTTTATAGAAATACATAAATTTAATAATGAAATAAAATAGGCTAAAGGAAATGTAAGATAATAATACCCAATTGAAAGTAAGAAAGAAAAAATGCATTGAAATCATGTGCACTAAGTATAAAACAAAAATATTTACATATGTAAATCTTAGCTTAATAAAAAAAAAACGCAGAAAAGGGATATTAAAAGCGAAAGAATTGGTGCACATTATTAGACAAATTCGACTGAAAATAAATAAGCATTATCACGTGGTATACAAATATGCAATTCGAAAAAGAAAGTAAAAACAAAATGAAAAACCTTTTCATGTTTATTTAGAAATTAGTAAGAGGGCAATGTTGAAAATAGCAAGACACAGAAACAAGTAACAAAAGTTTAAGCAGCATCTAAGAGCACTGCAAAATTTTAAGTGAGTGGCAAGGCGAATTCATTATAGGTGGTGTTATCCCATCAGCTGATTGCTTCTTCTTGATAATTTTCCATACAAAGCCTTGTACAACGAAATGTCAGTTAATCGAAATCTATGAAAATTTTCTTTTGACTTGACATTCATCTGCACAGCGAAATGATTGAATTCGCTTTGCCACCACCTGGTATAGATTCGCCTTGGTGAGTGGTGGGAACACCAACGGAGAGTGTTTGAGCACAGAACTCTCGCATGGAATGTTTACTGCTTGAAGTACAAGCTAAAACTTATTGACCGCTTGCTTTACTGAAACTCTTTCGTTTCGCTCACCAGACATATAGATGAACGCCGAATAGTTTCCGAATCTCTACGAAGCTCTCGAGTGCACCGGTGCTTCTGAGCGCCTCTTCAAGCGAAGCATAATTTTTTTTTTGAGTGTAAATATTAATGTTAAAAAAACAGATATTCGCTATGCTTGCGAAATTCTTTTACATACATACATCTAGATAATGCCGAAAATATGAATATATAAAACAAATATTCTAAAATAAGTGAAATATCTTTAAATTAGACAAGAAAAATATTACTATTGCTTTATTAGTAGGGCACAGTGAATGAACAAAACAAAACAAAATAAAAATTAATGTTTATATTTATATGTAAAAGAAAACAATTTATTTATTGTATGGGTATTGTAAATTTACAAAAAACAAAATTATTTTATAAATGATAGTATTAAATGTTATTAAAAAAAGCTCATAAACGAGCAATGAGATGGCATGCTGTATGAATAAAGATATTGCAAATTAGGCTTGATGTAAATTAAAATTATGATATAATTTAATGCATATATAAACAATAAAGCAAATAAAATACGATAATAAAAAAAAACATACCGAATATTTTCAATTGTAATAAGTAATGGAATTATAATTATAAAAAAAAAAAAATTATAAATAAAAACTTAATCTAAAAATAAATGCAAGGAAATTTAAAGTAATGAAAATTTAAAAATGCGTATTTTCTTATTTGGAATTTAAAACCGCTTTAATTTAACGTAAGTGCATATGTCCTTTGCCTTTAAATATTGGTAGTGGGTTGGGTTTTTACTCTCCGCCTAATATTTTGTAAAGTTCTTCAATGCTGACTTCAATAGTTGGCAAATATTCGTGTACCTGGGATTTTGTTACAGCTACTTAAAGATCACAGAACATTTCAGCGACAGCTTCGAAAGAATCACAGTGACTAACTGACTGACACGCAAAACATGGGGTATATCTCCCAAAATTGTATACTGGACATTTAATAATCTTGTGAAGCCACTAACCCATGCATACTGCGTTTGGTGGTCAAAGACCACGCTCAGAACAGCAATAGCAAAATTAAGGAAATTGCATCGACTAATTTTTATTGGCACAACGTGTGCGATGAGAACGTCCCCTGCTGATGCATTTAGTACCTTAGTAGGAACAACACTTGCTGTACTAAGATTTGAAAACATTCCTGAGTTAGGCGACCGTGGTGTGGTTGTAGTATGATCCGCCTACCACACCGATGATCCTGGGTTCAAGTTCCGGGCAAAGGAATATTAAAAATTTACAAACAAGTTTTTTGATTTGGAAAACACTCCGAGTGGATTTCTACCATGATAAGCTTTTCAATGAAAACTAATCTGTCTTACAGATGCCGTTCGGAGTCGGCGTAAAGTGTCAAATAATGAAAAAAATGTAAAAGGAGAAAATTGGAAGAAATCTCCTCAAAGGTAAATCGCGCCAAGCATTTATTTTTTATCAACACCTTAATTGCCATACATCAAGTTTAAACTGTGGGGAGATGTTACGTCCACTTCTCTGAATTTTATCTGCAATGCGAAGAGGCACTTTTAACAAGGCCAAGTGAGATGGCCACTAAGCACTTTACAAAATTCTTACAAAAACTCAGTCGTTCAAGCAATCATTTACAACTGCTGCTCCCGCATGGGGAGGGCTCTCTCTACATTTTCAACATCGTTAAACTTTCTTTTAGATTAGCGGTCGTCAATTCATAGCATAATCTTGTAGATTTAGTTTATTGAATATATTAGTCGTAGCTGAACAAACGGAGTAGACTGTTGTCTATTTACGTATTTCAAAATAGCAAATTTTGCAAACGCTCAAGCGCGGAATTTAAAGCTTTTTAAAACTGGATTATTAACGAAAGATTTTTTGAATGTTAATAAACAACGAGTGCGTTCATCTTGCTTCTCTGGGGTAACAATAATGCAATGCGAGCAAAAAAAACAACAGCTATGCTGTTCTCCTGCAAGAGAGAATTTGATGTCTCATTGTATAAGTGATTCTAATTTAAGGTGTTTTTATTTGGTAGCATTGAAAGGTCTACAAATGGAAAAATTCCCAAGGAAAGTAGTGTTATGCGTTAGCGTTGCTCTTGTCTACACTCCGACGGAAGCACTCAACACTATGCCACACCTACCACCAATGGAGATTAGATCCAAATTAATATAAAAAAATCGGAGCATGGAAGCTACGATTGGACTCGGAGGCTACGGTATTGGTATTTAATACTCACCCGCTTATGTGCGTCTAGAAATATGCTAGTTGGGTCTACAAAAGACGAGAATGTGCTAGTTGACAGCATGTAAAGATTGAATAAGTGATCTTTGCGCCTAAATTGATATTAGAAATGCCTTTCCGCGTTCTTGACCACGGTGCCGTAAATCAGTTAACGTCTATGCCTAAGAAAGCAAGGTCCACACTAAACACGTTGAACTCATGTGCCATTCAATCACAGAATGCTGCAGATTTCTCAATAATATGGTCTATCATTTCGATATAAGCTTTAAATTGATACCTGGACACCTGCATATTGGATTCAAATCTGCAAGAGATGTGCTAATCAGGAGGGTTATGACAGCTTAATTTTTTTAGACTAATTTAGTAGTTCTGCATATAGCCACTTTTAAGCTGCGGCTGGTGTAGCCAATGAGCTCTGGACAGATCCTTGTATGCGGGAGACATCAAAAAACTCCCTATTTAATAGACATTTACGTCGCTAGAACGAGTATCATATCCAGTGGCGGATTTACGGGAGGGGGTGGGGTAAAACTTAAATAAATTAACATACGCACTTTTAGCAGAAGTTCAATGTAAATGCATACCGCTTCATGACATTGGCCCATCTTGTTGGGCAGACGCTTTGTTATTTTTTTGGTATCAAACGCCTCAAACTTTAGTTGAAGCAAATAATCCCTCCTTAATTGCATAGCTTATTTCACAAAAATTTTACGTATTAATAATGAATTTGAAGAACTCATCTGTTATATTACCTCAAAATTTTAAAGTGTACACATCTTTTAATAATAGCAAACGACGCGCACTTTACTGTTACATGTGACAGCAAAATGGCCAAAATCCTCAACAGCATATAGCTATATATACGCGAAATGGAGTATTCCACGCTTGGTACACGATAAAAATAGAAACCTGGTTTTGAAATATTCGTATAAATTCGGCGAAACTAATAATATTTGAAAATAAACCAAAACTCATGTTTAGTAGCGGATCATGGTTTATTAAAAAAAAAATAAGACATGAAATCGCCGAAAATTTACGACAGTATTTCATGGAATGGTCCAAATACAAACAAAAAAATCAAAGCTAAACCAAATTTTAAAAGTTTTTTCTTAAATAAAAAAACTGTATTGTGTCGCATTTAAAGTCTTTTGACATCCCATATAATATGCGGGATTTTGATGCGCTTTACGCGCCTCCGACGAATCACCGTTATACAGCATTTAGCGCTCGGTGTGGTGGACTTTGTGTTATAAGTTGGTGTTACATGTGGCACGTTGCACATATGCGTCGGATTAAACTATTATAAAATTTTAATATTTTCGAAAGCGCATGGCTTTAACAACGCCAACCTGCCAAATGGGTGCAACACAAAGGCATACAAATATATACACGAAAAAAAAACAAATCTGTAAGCACCAGCGCATACAAAATGTGTATACAAAAAGTGTAAGCTAACCAAAGGGTGCAAGTCGTATTAACTCACAACAATAACAATAACAAAATTAACAAAAGAAGACAGGTGGTGGAGGTGAAGCCATGTGGATATAAATATGTACATATGTATGTATGTAATGCAGTGAACAAGAAAATAGCAGTGGCAAATTTTATCAAATTTCGTCAGCTAATTTCGTCTTTTTTTATTTTCGATAGTTAAAAAAAACAACTTCAATGAATTTTTTAAGTAAAACATGAGCGTTTTCTAAACAATTCGAAAAAATTTCGAATTTTTAATTTCGCATTTTTTTGAGTATGCCGTTTTGTAGCTCAATCAATTATGGTCTAACAAACTACAAATTTTAGGTTTATATGCGTAAAGTAAACTATGCGCCCGAAAATATAAAACAGCCTTTGGAAAAAAAAATTGTCAAAAATCAATACGACCTTAGAGCAACTCACAACTTGTGTTTTGTTGGACTAATATGGCCTGGGCTACAAAACAAAAAAAAACAAGTAAGGAAGGCTAAGTTCGGGTATAACCGAACATTACATACTCAGTTGAGAGCTATGGAGACAAAATAAGGAAAATCACCATGTAGGAAAATGAACCTAGGGTAACCCTGGAATGTGGTTGTATGACATGTGTATCAAATGGAAGGTATTAAAGAGTATTTTAAGAGAGAGTATGCCATAGTTCTATGGATGGACGCCATTTAGGGATATCGCCACAAAGGTGGACCAGGGCTGACTCTGGAAATTGTTTGTACGATATGGGTATCAAATGAAAGGTGTTACTGAGCATTTTAAGAGGGAGTGGGCCTTATGTCTATCGGTGGACGCCTTTTCGAGATATCGCTATTAAGGTGGACCAGGGGTGACTCTAGAATGTGTTTGTACGATATGGGTATCAAATGAAAGGTGGTAATGAGTATTTTAAAAGGGAATGGGCTTTGGTTCTATAGGTGAACGCCTTTTCGAGAAATCGCCATAAAGGTGGACCAGGGGTGACTCTAGAATATGTTTGTACGATATGGGTATCAAATGAAAGCTGTTAATGAGTATTTTGAAAAGAGTGATCCTTAGTTCCATAGGTGGACGCCGTTTCGAGATATCGCCATAAAGGTGGACCAGGGGTGTCTCTAGAATGTGTTTGTACGATATGGGAATCAAATGAAAGGTGTTACTGAGCATTTTAAGAGGGAGTGGGCATTAGGTCTATAGGTGGACGCCTTTTCGAGATATCGCCATTAGGGTAGCCCAGGGGTGACTCTAGAATGTTTGTACGATATGGGTATCAAACGAAAAGTGTTACTGAGCATTTTAAGAGGGAGTGGGCATTAGGTCTATAGGTGGACGTCTTTTCGAAATGTCGCCATTAGGGTGGGCCAGGGGTGACTCTATAATGTGTTTGTATGATATGGGTATCAAATGAAAGATGGTAATGAGTATTTTAAAAGGGAGTAATCCTTAGTTCTATAGGTGGACGCCTTTTCGAGATATCGCCATAAAGGTGGACCAAGGGTGACTCTAGAATGTTTGTACGATATGGGTATCAAACGAAAGCTGTTACTGAGCATTTTAAGAGGGAGTGGGCATGAGGTCTATAGGTGGACGCCTTTTCGAGATATCGTCATTAGGGTGGGCCAGGGGTGACTCTAGAATGTGTTTGTACGATATGGGTATCAAACGAAAGGTGTTACTGAGCATTTTAAGAGGGAGTGGGCATTAGGTCTATAGGTGGACGCCTTTTCGAGATATCGCCATTAGGGTGGGCCAGGGGTGACTCTAGAATGTTTGTACGATATGGGTATCAAACGAAAGGTGTTACTGAGCATTTTAAGAGGGAGTGGGCATTAGGTCTATAGGTGGACGCCTTTTCGAGATATCGCCATTAGGGTGGGCCAGGGGTGACTCTAGAATGTTTGTACGATATGGGTAACAAACGAAAGGTGTTACTGAGCATTTTAAGAGGGAGTGGATATTAGGTCTATAGGTGGACGCCTTTTAGAGATATCGCCATTAGGGTGGGCCAGGGGTGACTCTAGAATGTTTGTACGATATGGGTATCAAACGAAAGGTGTTACTGAGCATTTTAAGAGGGAGTGGATATTAGGTCTATAGGTGGACGCCTTTTCGAGATATCGCCATTAGGGTGGGCCAGGGGTGACTCTAGAATGTTTGTACGATATGGTTATCAAATGAAAGGTGTTAATGAGTATTTTAAAAGGGCGTGGGGCTTAGTTCTATAGGTGGACGCCTTTTCGAGATATCGCCATAAAGGTGGACCAGGGGTGACTCTATAGTGTGTTTGTACGATATGGGTATCAAATTAAAGGTATTAATGAGAGTTTTAAAAGGGAGTGGTGGTAGTTGTATATGTGAAGGCGTTTTCCAGATATCGACCAAAATGTGGACCAGGGTGACCCAGAATATCATCTGTTGGATACCGCTAATTTATTTATATATGTAATACCTGCCAAAATTTTAAGTGTTTTTTATTTCGCCCTGCAGAACTTTTTCATTTTCTTCTACTTAATATGGTAGGTGTCACAACCATTTTATAAAGTTTTTTCTAAAGTTATATTTCGCGTCAATAAAACAATCCAATTACCTTACCATGTTTTATCCCTTTTTTCGTATTTGGTATAGGATTATGGCATTTTTTTAATTTTTCGTAATTTTCGATATCGAAAAAGTGGGCGTGGTCATAGTCGGATTTCGCTCATTTTTCATACCAAGACAAAGTGAGTTCAAGTAAGCACGTGAACTAAGTTCATTAAAGATATGTCGATTTTTGCTCAAGTTATCGTGTTAACGGCCATGCGGAAGGACAGACGGACGACTGTGTATAAAAACTGGGCATGGCATCAACCGATTTCGCCCATTTTCGCAGAAAACAGTTAGCGTCATAAAATCTGTGCCCCTACCAAATTTCAAAAGGATTGGTTAATTTTTGTTCGACTTATGGCGTTAAAAGTATCCTAGACAAATTAAATGAAAAAGGGCGGAGCCACGCCCATTTTGAAATTTTCTTTTATTTTTGTATTTTGTTGCACCATATCATTACTTGAGTTGAATGTTGACATAATTTACTTATATAGTGTAAAGATATTAAATTGTTTGTTAAAATTTTACTTTAAAAAAAAATTTTTTTAAAAGTGGGCGTGGTCGTTCTCCGATTTTGCTAATTTTTATTAAGCGTACATATATTAATTGGAGTAACGTTCCTGTCAAATTTCATCATGATATCTTCAACGACTGCCAAATTACAGCTTGCAAAACTTTTAAAAGTGGGCGGTGCCACGCCCATTGTCCAAAAATTTACTAATTTTCTATTCTGCGTCATAAGTCCAACTCATATACCAAGTTTCGTCGCTTTATCTGTCTTTTGTAATGAATTATCGCACTTTTTCGGTTTTTCGAAATTTTCGATATCGAAAAAGTGGGCGTGGTTATATTCCGATATCGTTCATTTTAAATAGCGATCTGAGATGAGTGCTCAGGAACCTACATACCAAATTTCATCAAGACACCTCAAAATTTACTCAAGTTATCGTGTTAACGGACGGACGGACGGACGGACGGACGGACGGACATGGCTCAATCAAATTTTTTTTCGATCCTGATTATTTTGATATACGGAAGTCTATATCTATCTAGATTCCTTTATATATGTACAACCAACCGTTATCCAATCAAACTTAATATACTCTGTGAGCTCTGCTCAACTGAGTATAACAAACACAGTAAACTCTAAATAAAAACTTTGAAAATTTTTTTCGAATGTTTACATTTTTTGAGCACGTTTGGGATATTGGTTTGCATAATTTCAGTTAAGAAATGCTTGAACGTTTATACTTGAATTATCGAAAATAAAAAAGATTTTATTGACGAAATTTGATAAAAATTTAACTACTATTTTCGTGTTCGCCGCTGTGTTTATGGAAACGTATTATATGAGTTCAACTTCTGCGTCGTTTTAGCGCTGGCGTTGCGCCAACAGCTTACTTTGAACACACACGTCTTTATTGACATGTTCTCAATCTACATGCAACGCAACGGCAACGTCAAAGCAAAAGCAAAATAGTTCAAAAGCTTAGGTTTTTTCATGCGGTGCCAATCTCTTATTCTAATATCCTAAATTGCATGCGAAATCCATTAATATGTGTATATCTATTCATGGAAAATTTTTTTTTTTTTTAATTTAACAAAGAATGGAAAGAAATCAAAATTTGAGTGTTTTTACGTTTATTTTGGCAGGCAAACTTCAATCGTGCGTTCTTTCCAGGTGACAACAGCGCCAAAACGACGCAAAATCCGAATGTGTTCGGGCTTTAATAAAGAACATTTTTTTAGCAAGTGTTTTCCTCATTTTAAGTAAGTGTTTTTCTGAGTGTATTTATGTCGGTATGTATCAATATACACATGCCATATATTTTAGTACAGATGCATATAAGTTTGCATATATTTTGAAAATCTTTTAAATTTTCATGCTCATATGTAAAATAGCGATAATAGTGGGCGCCAATAATAATGACAACAACAAACAAATGCAATTTAAGCCAAAAACGAACCTGCACACGTGATTTAATACTAAAGCAACAAACAAATAACATATTCAGATAAACGTACATATATTTTTTGAAAAAAGAAAAACAATGCAGCTTTGTTTAACAACAATAACGAAAGTATTATGAGCTTCGAAATGGGCTATGAAAATAAATTAAAATTTCTATTTCCTATACATGTGCGTCACCTTCCCTTTACAATTCACTGCAGTACACCAACCCTCCAAAAAATTTCACGGGTGGAACAATGGACCACAAAAACAATTTCACAGACGCCCGCCGGCACGTCCAGCATACTTTACATGGCGTCGTACATATAATACGTTCTTTATGCAAAATTGCGTGTAGAAGAGGACGGTGGAAAAATAGCGGGTGGGGGTTGAAACTCTCACTTTCATATATACAGTAACAAACAAAAATAATCGCATACATACATAGAAACATATACATACATACACATAGATGTAAGCATGTTAAATTAAGTAAAGCCTTCAACGTAGAGATGTTAATGGGGATTAGTAGCTATTGTGTGGCTTCTTACTTACAGCCTACTTTTCAGGCAACCCCCTGCTATATGATTGTATGTATGTTGAAATTTGCGACTAGGCATTTGTGTTTGTTTGTTTGTTGTTTTTACTTTAGAATGCTTTTGTTAAAATTTTTGAAATTTGCATAAATTGACGGCTAAAAAGTGGACTAAAATGGTACATAATGGCTTGTAATGCGGTAAACAGATCGTAAACGTAATTGTTATTGGGTAGTAAAACTAAGAAAGTCGGTTGTTAGTAGTGTTTACCGGGGGTGAAGTAATGCTTGCAGCTTGGCGAATGAGGAATATGTTCTCATTCGCTTTTATAATCACTAAACCTAAGTAAATTTAAAACGATTAAAGTAATAAAAGTACTAAAATGCAAAGTTAAATTATCAGTAAGTGCGTTGCTTGAAAGAGGTATGATGTACTAAACACTCCAAAACTAAAGAGCGTGATATAGAGCAGTGATGATAATCATGGTACATGTGTACTTTTTTTGGTACATTTCGTTTCCCGAAAGTACGTTGGTACTGCATTGACATGTTTCGTATATTTTTTGTAAAATTCAGCACTACACTTCAAGTCATGTGCAAAGCAGCTCGGAACGTACAAAAAAATTTAAAAATTTTCGAAGAAAATATAAAGTTAAGTTAAGAAAAATATCATAACTGATTCTAAAATTATGAACAAATTTTGCATCAATAGAATTAAAGCACAGGAAATAAAAACAAATAACAGGGCCAGAAAATTATAAATCCCTAATTGCATTTTGTCAGAAGAATTATTACTCTCTAATAATAGATGAAACGGCTGATATATGTATATCAAAAAATTAGGCAGTTTGGATTCGAATTTTTGATAAAAAGTGCATTGAAAAATTTTTAGATTTGATACTTTTGACCGATAGTAGCACGGAGGGTATTTTTAATACCATTATAAAATCTTTAAAAGACCTTTCAATACCACTTGAAAAAATGTTTCGTTTCACTGCCGACAATTGCTCGGTTATGATGGGAGCACAACGCGAAGTGCAGGCAAGGCTGAAGCAAGTTATTTCAAATCTGCATGTTAATGGAAGTGTTTCTCACATTTTAAATTTAGCTTTAATGGCCGCTTGTGATGCATTTCCCAACAAGATTGATAAATTTTCAAAAGACGTAAACTATCATTTTTGTAACAGCCCCTTTAGGAGGGCAGACTTTTATTAATCTTATATCTGAAAATTTTCAAAGTCCTATTTATAAAGTATATTTTACATTTCTTTCTTATATTTTAAATGAAATAAATAATGAGAATATAGAAATGCAGTCTGAATATATTCGCATACATTTACTTATTACCAAATTAATTTGTTTCGTCCCTCCCACAAATTGTCATCCTCCCAGCAGCTCCTTGCAGCAGGACTGCTACATATTCTCTTACTCCGGGAAGGTATCGAACCCAATCCGGGTCCGTCTCCTGACCCCGGTCCTGAGAAATGGTTTTGCTGCATTTGCC
Source organism: Eurosta solidaginis (assembly GCF_040869045.1). NCBI lineage: Eukaryota > Metazoa > Arthropoda > Insecta > Diptera > Tephritidae > Eurosta > Eurosta solidaginis. The sequence goes on along the minus strand of NC_090319.1, from coordinate 264,009,347 downwards.
AGAAAAGAATCTTTTTAGGACGGTCATACTCTGTTCAGTGTGTCTCGTGCAAGGGATGGTTGCATCGGACAAGTTGTTTTGGGCTTGATCCCAAAACCCGACGTCCACGTAACTTTTATAAATCTTTTGTGGCTCCTTGCTGCTCACGCCCAAGGGCGTCCCGTAGTCTACGCCTAAGCGTAACCCCACTACCTTCCAGCAGCTTCGCTGCTCAGCAAGCCACAACAAGTACCCGCTGCTGCTCGCGCCCCACGGCGCCAACAACTCAAACAGCTGATACCACTCATAACTATTACCTTCGTAGTAGAGCTGGTAGCAATGCTGAGCATCAGCCTCTGCCCCCGTCTTCTTCTCCCCCCCTCTTTTCTGGCAGCAATCGTGCAGGTCAGGGAAACAGACTCTTAGTCCCTGCCTCCGTTTGCACCCTCTGCCAGCACAGAATATATAGGTTTGCGACATCCGCTCAATGCAGCTCCAGCCTTGGGTGGTGCCACAGGGTGGTGTCCTATCCCCGCTTTTGTTTAATTTCTACATATCTAAGCTACCTTCACCACCGGAAGGAGTCACAATCGTTTCCTACGCCGATGACTGCACAATAATGGCCACAGGCCCAGGCCCAGAGATCGATGAGCTATGCAATAAAATAAACGGCTATCTCCCTGATCTCTCCAGTTTTTTCGCCTCGCGAAACCTGGCATTGTCACCGACTAAATCTTCCGCGACCTTATTTACAACATGGACGCCACAATTTCGACCATATTGAACATCCACGTCGATGGCACTACGCTACCGACTGTCCTACACCCCAAAATCTTGGGTGTGACGTTTGATCAGGATCTACATTTTGGTGCGCACCGTAATAAAATCCTCAAATCCCTTGCTGGCAGTACCTGGGGAAAAGATAAAGAAACGCTCTTGACCACATACAAAGCAATTAGCCAGCCGATTACGTGCTACGCGTCACCCATATGGTCGCCAAGCCTAAAAACCACCCACTGGAAGAAACTACAGGCCTGCCAAAATACTGCTCTCAGAATCGCCACGGGCTGTCTTCTTATGTCCCCAGAACACCATCTGCATAATGAGGCGAGAATACTCCCCATCAGGGAGAGAAATGAGATGCTGACCAAACAGTTTCTGTTGAATACCCAGAAACCTGGGCATCCCAACAGACATCTGATTGACGAACCAGCACCGCCTAGGGGCCTAAGGAGTCATCTCCGTAAGCATTTTGAGGAAATACGGCACCTGAGAACCCAGCCGTATGAAGCGAAAAAACATAAGCAGGTCCTTGGTGAACTCCATAGACAGGCGTCGGACCTTTATGTCGGGAATTGCCCGGTGAATCCAGTACTTGAAGAAAAATATCCAGAACTCGCAGAAGAGGAACGCATACTCCCCAGGGAAACGCGTGTCACTCTTGCTCAACTTCGTTCTGGATACTGTAACAGGTTAAACTCTTACCTATCCAGAATCAACCCCGACATACAAAATGTATGCCCTGCTTGCAATGTGTCCCCACATGACACCAACCATCTCTTTAATTGTAATGTGGAACCAACGCCTCTAACACCCCTTTCCTTATGGTCCACCCCTGTTGAAACGGCAAGTTTCCTTGGACTCCCGTTAGAGGATATTGATGACAATTTGTGATCGGTCGCGGCTATTAGGTGGGGCGAGCATTGCTACAACAAAAACAACAACCAAATTAAAAATTTTATAAAAAAATCTTATTTAGACTCCAGTCTTATTTGGATGTTAAATATTGATTCAGACGAAAATCACTTAACCCCAGATGAAGTTTACTGCGGTGTTAATGTGGATATTATTCTATCAAACAACCTTTTCGAAAAGATGATGTACACATATTTAAGAGCTGTGCTAAGCCATTTTATATACAATATACTTTATTAAAGAAAGTAAATTTAAATGATAAAACTTTGTTGTGGGCTTCAAAGCTTTCCCAGAAAGTATTTTAAGCGGTGAAGTTATGGACTTGCTTCCGAAATCTGAATTTGATAAAATAGAGAAAATTAATTCTTAAATTTAGAGCTTTAGCAGAGAATGAGAGCTTTAAAAAATTCAAGAATTTAAATATATGCAGCTTTTGAGAAGAATTAAGATCAGTTAAAAATGAATTAAATGCGCAAATGTTTTCCAATATTTATAGAATAGTTCAACGCATATTGTCGATTCCATATTCATCCACAAACGTAGAAAAGATATTTTCTGTACAAAATTTAAATAAAACTAAGTGAAGAAATATACTTCAAATAAACACAGTTTCCAATTTAATAAAAACGAAAGACTTGATGGAATCAACTAACAGTAGTTGTCATAATATAGATACGAAAAAAAGGTTTTTTTCAACTGAACTCAAGGAAGAAGAACTGTTAATGTAGTGATTGAAATATGAGTTATTAGTATAGATGTAGGCGACAATTTGTCAACTTTTATCCCTGAATCTAAATCTTTTGTACCTAAAATGTTTTTATGAAATGTTTTTGCATTGAATGCGGATGTAATTTTTTTTTTTGAAATATTAATTTTGTGTTCCTTACTGGTACCCAATAAAGAAATGTTTTTATATATGTAAATAATTGTACGCTTCTATCGATAAATTTCTTTTATTATTTTTACTGGATAAGTGTTTCTTCATAAATCATATTTCCCTGTTATACCACCTTTAACTTTAGATCGGGTCTACAGAAAACTTCATATTCCTATCTTATGTATCATTTTTGATACATACCGAAATTCTAAGATAAATGAAACAAATATAGCATTATTTTAACGAAATTTGAAAAGAAATACAAAATTAAGTTTTATTGAGGCATTTACTGCAAATATTTTCCATATGAAATTCTTTACAATAAGGTTTTTTGCATTTGCAGCAATACAAAGAAGTCCATTTGTTTTTATATTTTCCGGAATTGTAACACGAGTAACATCATCCTCTATTCATTTTTAGCGAAATTTTAGTTTTAGCACCTTTTGATGACTCCGGCTCACTATCGTCTGCACTGTTAACAACGTTCATGGAAAAAACACCGAAGCGTTACTATGAGAACGACGCGATCGTTTTTCAACATAAGGCTTGGATAAGAAATAGCTAGATTATGAGAAAGCACTTTCGCTTTGTATGTTTGCTTGTAGGTTTCCAGTTTGGATCTATTTCTTGTATATAATATATGTGCTTAATGCCGAGATGTCGATCATATTGGAGAACACAGCCATACTCCAACGATTGTTTTTACGCTTAGTGCTGTAACAGTTTAACATTTTGTCCACCGTGTCAACCCCTGCTTTCGTCGAGTTATAAAAAGAAATAATTTCCGGCAATTTTTTGGTGGTAGTTTGAATATTGGCGTCGTGATGCATTGTACTCATAACAATTGTACATTTGCTTTTTGGCTTTTATATGAAACAAGAGTAGTATCCGGCGTGAACGCAAAAGTTGATTAAAATCTAGGAACATTTTTGCATATATGTAATTTAGGAGGAATGGATCTTTTATTTTTACGCATTGTCCCAACCATTGCCAAATTTCGCTGCAAAAGTTTCTGGTTCAAAAAACGTGAAGAAAAAAAGGTATCCATAGTAACGTTATGACCTTTTAACCCTTCGACCAGATCCAATACGACTCGGTCGCCTTGGTTTCGCTCTGGAATCCCAGAAATTCCCTTTCCCAAATAAGGCTGTATCTTCAACACATAGCATGTTTGTGCATCAACAGCCAGCCAGAATATGCCGTACTTCTCGGGTTTTAAGGGAATGTATTGGCGGAATTTACAGCGACCATGGAAACCCAATAATTGTTCGTCTATTTTGATGCAGTCATGAGTATTGTAGAATGTGGGAAGTAAAGCAACCCACCGATTCCATAAATCGCGAATTGGAGCAAACTTATCTTCACTCCTTCTTTCGCGTCGACTAAGTACGTCATCAAAGCGTATAACTTTTAGCACGTACAAAAAGGTATTCTCACACATAATTTCGCGAAATATAGGACGCCCATATGTACTATCGAATAAGTCGTGTAGAGTTTCATTTTTGGATCTATTAAAAATGGACTTATTAAAATATATCAAGTTTAGATACTGATTACATTTACTTACTTATATACACCAGCTAATATTAAAACTGCTAGGAAGGCATGAAGTAAATCTTCATCAATTTCCAAATGCTTATCTCCATGCAATTCTTTTCCATACTTATTCGAATTTTCGATTATAACTTTCGTCGCTGATGGAGGAAAAAATAAGAGCATAGCGTCACGGATATTTTCGACACGACTGGATGCATATATTCCTAAAACATATTAGATACTCAATATTTTACTACAACTCATTATAAAAAATAAATTTTCCCAGTAACCTGGTCGTAAATTTATGATATTTTCTGCTCTTGAACGGCCGATGGTGTATGGTTTTGGATTCAAAATAGTACCGTCCTTCCCTATGTAAAGGGGATCCGTACTACAACTTGGGGCAATATCTTCATCAAGATCAGATATACATTTTTCATTTGAATCACTCTCGAACACATTGTTTTCCTCTTGAGTTTCAGAATTGGAAATATTTTCATTTTCGGATTCGTCGTCTGAGCTATTTTCCATCACTTCAGTCACGAGTTCCTCCAGAGTTAAATATTGAGGACGCGACATTTTTGAAGAAAAATTTATTAATAAACACTTATTCACAGAAAAACCACCGTTCAATATCAAAATAACACGCAGCTAATATTTTTCATACTTAAAGCCCCTCAAAATTACATATGTATCATAAATGATACATGTATGGAATCATGAAGTTCGCAAATTTCTTGCAGCCTACTTGATCAAAAAATTTGAATTCTTGTTTGAAATGCGTGCAAGAACGGAAAAAACAAAGTCACAAAAGTTAAGATATGTGTTGCCATCGTGGACGAATTTAATGACTTTTGAAAAATGGAATGTATAATTTTTGATACAAAACTCGATCTACGGTTAACTTGTGTTAGAAAGTTTCGTGACTAAAAACAGTTGTTGTATAAAGAAGCAGAATATAACTCTAGTTTGGTTCAAATTCGCATCCGAAGACTTTTGGCACATTTTTGGATGATTTGGTAAATTTTTTTCCTCGTTTGGTACAAAATGAAAAAATCCATTTAGATCCCTGATATAGAGGTGGATATGCACACATATATATTTAGATTTAGATATATGTATATAAAAATCTATGGTCACCAAAATTGAAACAGTTGCTGTGTTGGTAAAAGTGAAATCAACATAGTAGTTTAGTCGTCGGTTAACGAGCAACAGGCGAGACGTATGCACGCATGTTTGTTAACACTCAGTAAATTCATATACTTGATTAAAAAATTAAAGAAAAATTGTCCTACAAAATTGTGAAAAGTTTTATATAAAAAATAGAAATTTTTACTCTTTAAATATAAAATTTCCTTAATTCAAAAAAAAAATTGTTTAGGAAATGTTTTCCTCATTTTAAGTGTTTTTTTTAGTGTTGTCCCATTCCATTCCAAATATAACGAATTGCATAAAAGGTTCATTGCAAGGAGCCACTCGGTATCGCGAGAGCTGTGTTTGAGTTTGTGATTTTTATTATTGGGTAACGTTATTTCGAACGGGTAGCTGTCAGTCAGTTATTATTATTATTATCATTATTATTATTATTATTATTGTGTAAAAACAACTTGGCCTGGGCATTAAATCCAATGTTGTCTGAACTATTTTGTTTCCCAGGTACCTATGGTTTCCCTATAAAGTGCTTTTGTGAGTCCACAGAAGGCCTCTGAGCCATAAAATGCTACTGCAGCACCCTGCTTGGCTAGATAGTCTGCAAGCTCATTACCTTCATGTCCCTGGTGCCTGGGAACCCATCCTAAAAAAATCTTGTTTTGGGCAGCTGTGTATTCATATACTATTGTAAAATTAAGTGAGTTAGGCTGCAAGGTTGCTGCTGAGGATATTCCTCAAAAATAAGCCTCTCTGTAGACATTCTCTATCGCAAACTTCTATTGCATGGATACCTGCCTGAAAAACAATGGTAAAGCATCCCATTGAAATCGATTTCTTGAAGTTCGTCCCATAGATGCTAGCTCCCGTTCTTCCTTCAACAAATTTTTACCAAACCAGATTTTGAGTCGGGGTTGGTATATAGATTTCTCCCTTTTTGAAAGAGTTTCGACCACAACGGACATTTTGGGTCATTGCATAACGCAGTTTTTATACGGGATTTCCTATGAATTTTCTTATTACATTCGTATGCCCTGTCATGCTTAGCCTCTTTAAAAATAAATAAATAAATAAGTACAGGACACGGTATACCTCCGAAAAGATTTAGAACAAGTTTCTCTTCCGAGTTTCGCCATGTACCTTTTAACTTTGCTTACGAGTTGGTGGAACGGGATCACATGTTTTACTCCGAATGGCATCTGCATAGCAGGTGAGTTTTCACTGAGAAGATTTTCATGGCAGAGATACACAGTGTTGGATGGTCGATAATATTATCAAACAAAAACATGGAAGGAGCAATTCTTGGTACCACAATAACAAAATATACATATACCCACCGAAAATTTTCGGCAAATGTAAGTACTAATTTGAATAAGAATTTGTAATACAATACTAAAGTATAAATAGAAGAACAAAATCTTAAGTAGCCAGGCGGGGTGGCAATGCTCTACAAAATTTACATTTTTGCCAAGTGAAATTCGAGTGGAAGCCGTAATTGAAACAGGATCCAAATAACTCCATATATTCCCACAAATAAATTTGAAATTCTGGGCTTAATTATATAAATTTTTAATGCAGGTGACGAACAAAACACGAAACAAAGAGATAATTGGCGTCGGGGCGTTGTAAGCAAAAACAGAATTTAAATTTGATTAGTTTTGCAGCAGCAATTCAATTCTAACAACAATAGCAGCCAGTTTAGTTGAACCAATCAAAAAGAGATAAATATTTTAAATGTTTATAGTAAAACGCAAATAAAAAGAAGGCATAAGAAACATGTACCCGTGTTGTTCGGTGTTTAAAGTTGTTTAATTTACTAGAGCTTGCCCATGAGAGGAAGTTAAACCACAACCGAGGCAATTTCCCCATAAACCAATTGTTTTGGGATTTTTGAAAAGAGCTTCATCGGTTTTGTTGTTATTGTTTTTGTAGTTATAAAGACATTGAAGATATTGGGGAGTTTTATCGATGTTGATGGTTCTTTGTCGGATACAGATCAGGACGTTCTGGTAACAACCGCCATTAAGGTACCAGTTCGACCATTGCGGGAAATAATTAATATGATCGCATTGAGCTTTCTAGGCCATCCCGCCACCACAACCTAGTTCCATGAGGAGCCAGAGCCTCGCCAACAAAACATGTGTATGACCCATTTATATTTGTCACAGAATCTATGATTTGCGATTATCAACCCCTTGGATCCCTTCGGAAACAACCTATACCGACAAAAAACAAATTTTTGCTTAATAAACGGCTTGTTATCGAAAGCTATTTGTCATAGACGAATTGTTATCGGCTTGCTATCGATGGGTTACAGATGTGCCATCGATTTTATATTAAACTTTCATCAGTATCCGTTTTATAACAAACAAATAAGTCGTCTTTAACAAATTGATAACACACCTATAAATAGCAAATCGATAGAAAATAGAAATAGATAGCAAACGGTAACTTTTTAATACTCTAAAGATAAATTTTTTGTTAAAAAATGTATAACAAAAACATGAAAAATTTGTAACACTACCAAAACTAAATGATGAAATTCTGATAAAAAGTCAATAGTAAGTTGATACCACTCCGATAAAAATTCGATAAATTCTCGATAACAAATCAATAACTCTGTGATAACATATCGATACATTTTCGTTAATTATTCAACAGTTTATCGATATTAAATCGATACCTCATTGATAACTTATGTTACCGATAACTTATGTTACCGTAGCAAATAGATAACTCGTCTAAAACTCATGGATAATGCACAGTTAAAAAAAACACTTACATGTTTAAAATAATGAAAACTTTTTTTATACTCAGCTGAGCAGAGCTCACAGAGTATATTGACTTTGTTCGCATAACGGTAATCCGTAACGGCATAAACTAATCGAGATAGATATAGACTTCTATATATCAAAATGATCTGGGCGAAAAAAAAAATTTATTTAGCCATGTCAGTCCGTCCGTAAACACGCTAACTTGAGTAAATTTTGAGGTATCTTGATAAAATTTGGTATGTAGGTTCCTGGGCACTCATCATAGATCGCTATTTAAAATGAAAGAAATCCAAATATAACCACGCCCACTTTTTCGATATCGAAAATTTCGAAAAACCGAAAAAGTGCGATAATTCATTACCAAAGACGGATAAGGCGATGAAACTTGGTAGGTGGGTTGACCTTATCACGTAGAATATAAAACTAGTAAAATTTTGGACAATGGGCGTGGCACCGCCCACTTTTGAAGGAAGGTAATTTGAAAGTTTTGAAAGCCGTAATTTGGCAGTCGTTGAAGTTATCATGATGAAATTTGACAACATCGTTACATCTATTCCTATATGTGTGCCGAATAAAAATTAGCAAAATCGGATGACGAACACGCCTACAAATATGCCAAAATTTTTTTAAGTCAAATTATAACAAAAATTTTAATATCTTTCCAACATATAAGTAAATTATGTCAACATTCAACTCCAGTTATGATATGGTGCAACAAAATACAAAAATAAAAGAAAGTTTCAAAATGGGCGTGGCTCCGCCCTTTTTCATTTAATTTGTCTAGAATACTTTTAATGCCATATGTCGAACAAAAATTTACCAATCCTTGTGAAATTTGGTAGGGACGCAGAGTCTATGACGATAACGGTTTTTTGTGAAAATGGGCGAAATCGGTTGAAGCCACGCCCAGTTTTTATACACAGTCGACCGCCTGTCCTTTCGCTCAGCCCCTAAAACGATAACTTGAGCAACCATCGATATATCTTTAATAAACTTAGTTCACGTACTTATCTGAACTCACTTTATCTTGGTAGAAAAAAGGGATGAAACATTGTAATTTGATTGGTCTATTGACGCAAAATATAACTTTAGAGAAAACTTTGTAAAATGGGTGTGACACTTTCCATATTAAGTAGAATAAAATGCGAAAGTTCTGCAGGGCGAAATCAAAAGTCGTTGGAATCTTGGTAAGAATACTGTTCGTTGTATTACATATATAAATAAAATAGCGGTACCCGGCAGATGATGTTCTGGGTCACCCTGGTCCACATTTTGGTCGATATCTCGAAAACGCCTTCACATATACAACTAAGGGCCACTCCCTTTTAAAATACTCATTAACACCTTTCATTTGATACCCATATCGTAAAAACACATTCTAGAGTCACCCCTGGTCCACCTTCATGGCGATATCTCGAAAAGGCGTCGACCTATAGAACTAAGGCCCACTACCTTTTAAAATACTCATTAACGCCTTCCATTTGATACCCATATCGTACAAACCAATTCTAGAGTCAACCCTGGTCCACCTTTATGGCGATATCTCGGAAAGGCGTCCACCTATAGAACTAAGGCCCACTCCCTTTAGAAATACTCATTAACACCATTCATTTGATACCCATATCGTACAAACAAATTCTAGAGTCAACCCTGGTCCACCTTTATGGCGATATCTCGAAAAGGCGTCCACCTATGGAACCAAGGCACACTCAATTTTAAAATACTTATTAGAACCTTTCATTTGATTCCCATATCGTACAAACAAATTCTAGGGTCACCCCTGGTCCACCTTTATGGCGATATCTCGAAAAGGCGTCCACCTATAGAACTAAGGCCCACTCCCTTTAGAAATACTCATTAACACCATTCATTTGATACCCATATCGTACAAACCAATTCTAGAGTCAACCCTGGTCCACCTTTATGGCGATATCTCGAAAAGGCGTCCACCTATGGAACCAAGGCCCACTCAATTTTAAAATACTCATTAAAACCTTTCATTTGATTCCCATATCGTACAAACACATTCTAGAGTCACCCCTGGTCCACCTTCGTGGCGATATCTCGAAAAGGCGTCGACCTATAGAACTTAGGCCCATTCCCTTTGTTCGGCCTGAGTGCGTCGTGAACCGGCAGTGGGTAGGCGCGCAAGGGTCGATCTTGGAGTGGATGGTTCGCTCAAAAGAAATAAATAAGTACACAAAGAGGAATTCCTCGTTATAAAATAATATTTAATTTGAGTGTGCGGAAATGTAAAAGAGGATACAATATTACCTTTGTGTATAACTTGACGATGGTGATCCTGGGCGATGTGAACTGCTTGGCGGTCAATCGAAAAAGAGGCCGGTTATCCCGTTGAGGACAACCGCTAAGCCGCGAAAAAGTCCTCTGGTATTAAGGAGGGGAAAAAAGCCACACACACAACAACCCCCACATATACGTGCATGGGTGCTGACAACCTGCACACACACGTGCATGTGTATGAAACGCATGCATGTGCATGCATGCACACAAATGCGGCGTCAGTGTGGGTGGCTGGAAATATTATTAAAACGATAGGGAGGGGCGCCGTCAATCAGGTAAAAGTTAGGCATTTGGCCTAAACATACCGCCCCCTTGCGGTACGCAACATCACAGTCCGCCAAGGATCACCGACCATGAAGAAGAGAAAAAAAAAAAACTTATAGCTAGTTATATCTAACTTAACATAACGCCGGCCAGTCCGCCGGCTTGGCGACACGCAAGATGGTTTGCGCAATGTGCGAGCTTGGTTGCTGATGCCTCGGTCATTCGGCACTTTCCCGGTCTGGGTCAAGGCCTGAGCCAGGTTTGCCTAGAGCTAGGGATTGCGAAAAGAAGTAAGAAGATACATGTGTTGATATTTCTTGCCGTTTATTACAAAGTCATTGGAAATGAATAAGCATAGAATTTTGTATGAAGAAAATTCAATAAAGATAACTTATTGTAATGATAAATGGTTGCAAACGCACACCTCCATTGTGAATTCATACAAGTGGCGAATTTTTTATAAAACGTTCACAATAGTGAACAGCTTCGATCACCTGTTCAATCGCTGTTCGATTACTTAAATCATTAGCTTAACAGTGGTTTTCAACCATCTTTGTAGACGACTGGTATATTGTTTCCTTTACCTATTTCAAAAAATGCCGGCATGGCGGATTGCTCAAACTTAATCTATAAAGTTGATTTTTGGAATGAATATTAGTATGTAGTTTGATTTTCTGTATACACATTTAAAGGAAAAGCTGATTTGAAGCACAAAAGTGCAATTTGTGGCACTTCAATTTAATAACGGCTAGTGAAACAAAACCTTTCTTCCATTCTCTGGCCATTCACGACAACCGTTCTCCGTTTATTATTTGACAGGTAGGTATGGCAATGGAGGAAAAGAAAGATTTTTCGTTGGTATGAATTCACAATGCACATCCTTTGCAATCGTGTACAAAAAAAATTCGATAAAGATAAAAAAGTGTAAAAAATGCATGGGTTTCGGTCGTTACCGGACATTTTTTATGTTAGGCCTTGGTTGTGCCCGAGAGTACCCAACCGAAGATGGTACTCTGAGCTAGCAAAGGGCCAAACGTGGTGGGCAGAATCCCTGGTAGCATTATTTCCGCATATACGTCTGTCCCTAGCACGAGGCGGATAGGGGCGGATGAATAAAATTGCAGATCCGCCAGACGGAGATGTGCATACGGGGATGCGATGGCGCTGTCGACACTGGTCGTGGGGGCCATTCGCCGAAAATTGGACACGACCGCCGCATGGGTTGCAATCCGTTTTTTTTGACCGTGTCTTCCTCGTATGCGTAGTAGGCATCCTGCTTGCCCGCCAATGGTGCTGGTAGGGAGTTGGAGCTCCTGGGCGAGCTCATCCGCAATCACTGTGGTGGGGGAGCATCCATCGATTAAGGCGCGAACGAGGTGGAGCCGCCCCCCCCCCCCCCCCCCCCCCCCCCCCCCGCTTCTATTTTCACGACCGCGGTGGGGGTGATCGCTACCGTCGGTATCATGGTGGCGGTGGCAGCGGAGTGCGGGGCGAGGAGCCCTGCCCGGAAGGTGGACGCTGTGGAGAGCTGCAACGAGCTGTATCGTTGGCTGCGGTCTTGTGTCTGATGATGGGTGTGGTGTCGTTGTTGCAGGCGAAGAGGCCTTGTCTCCGCTCTGCGGTCGCACGGTTGTTGTCTTCGTTGAGGTTCCTTGGTTTGCCGGCGAAGAGACCGAGTCTCCGCTCGGCCGTCACGAATATGGCGCTGGACTGTCGATGTGTTGTGCTGGAGCCGCTTCCTTTCATGCTGCAAAAGCGGTCGAAACGATTTGGCTGCTGGTGTTATGTTCGGGCGAAGAGACCGAGTCTCCGCTCCGGTTCGGTGGATTCGAGCTGGACGAAGAGGCCCAGTCTCCGTTCCAGCATCTGACGCATATAACGATATGGAGTCGTCAATCCGCTCACGGGGTGATTCCAGCTCCTCCTCAACTTGTACACTCCATGGCTTGGAGCGGGCTTCGTGGAGTAGCTGTTCCTCTTCATCAATCGAGGAGATGTGAAGCATCGTGTGATGTTTTTCGCCGCATTTCTTACATCGGCCTTGGCTTGGGCACGCGTTCGAGCGGTGGTCTAGAGCCAAGCAATTTCCACAGCAGCTCCCGCGGATCGCTAAGTAAAGACGCTCCTCGGGTTTTTTGGCCCGAAAGATGGGGCACAGGCGTATGGGATGTTGCTTAAAACAAGCGCGGCATTCCGACGTATAACGCATGACGTTCTTGGCAGCGCTTCGTTGCATAGCGGCAAAGCGACCCATTTTTCTGAAAGAAATGCAATATGTTTGACTGGGTCGAGTCATTCTCGAAAATGCGGGGGCGAGTGGTCCCTAGTTGTATTATTGGGAATTTGGGAAATTTTATTAGCGCGCGCATAAGGGGAAACATCTGTCGCTGCATAAACAAAAATATTCATATGTGGCGTGCATTATATGCATGGCCTCTTTCCCCGCAGGTTATATGCCTGGGTCTTTAGTGCCTTATTTTGTTTATTTTGTGTCACCCGGTAGCGTTTTAGTTAGCCACGGGCACACTAGTGCTGCAGAAAAATTAGCCTTTACGATTTTCGGTTCGCACATTCTGGTACCGAACCGGGTAGAAAGTGTATAGCGTGGGTTCTTTTAAATCGCTGTTATTTGTGTTGTTGGTGCTAAAAAACAACAACTTCCCTGCCCGCCACAAAAAAAATGTTTGGACAGCAAATTGTATGCTATGTAAAGACCAAATAAAAAATCTTCGTTTTGGACGAAGAGAAAAATTTGTAGAATGAATCATTTTTTTTTTTTTCGTATTGCCCTTCACTTATTTCTTCAACTTTTCCCCAAGTACGCGTGTAGTCCTGTTTTATTTATGGCCGTTAGCAAATGGCACGGTTCCCGAAGGGTATTTGGCTCCGGTACCGATTTTTCGGAAACGGAGATTCGCGAAGCATTACACTCAGCTGGCTTTCCATTGCGCAAGTGGACATCAAATTGTGAGGAAATCCTTCAGGACATCCCCAAAACGGATCTGCTCAGCGAGGACTTTCTAGCGTTTGAAGAGGCTAGCTCGGTGAAGGCACTCGGAATACGATGGAACGCGCATTCAGACATGTTTTACTTCACCGCAGGAGTTTTAGAGAATGGCGAGAACATCACCAAACGCGCAATCCTATCCGCTATAGCCAAACTTTTCGACCCTTTAGGCTGGCTTGCACCAATGGTCATAGTAGCAAAAATACTAATGCAGAACATCTGGTTAGAGGGCACCGGGTGGGATGAACCTGTCTCCCCAACTACCTTAGAACGGTGGGAAAATTTCACCCAACACTATAGTGAAATAGATAACATTAGGATACCGCGGTGGGTAAATTTTTCACCGGAAGACGACATAGACATCCACGGCTTCTGTGACGCTTCCGAGAAAGCATATGCGGCAGCGATATACATGCGCGTGAAAAGAAACGATCAGGTTTTCATACACTTACTTTTAGCGAAAACCATAGTAGCTCCAGTGAAAACCATCTCGCTACCACGTTTAGAACTATGCGGCGCCGTGCTGCTGGCAGAGATCATGGAATCAATATTCAGAAACATTCATTTGGGGCCAGCAAAAGTTCACCTCTGGACGGATTCAACCATCGTACTCGCATGGATAAGAAAGCCGCCCTGTTCCTGGTCAACCTTCGTCGCACACCGAATCACTAAGATCATCGATATGGTCGGTAGAAAGGACTGGCTTCACGTGGACTCGGAATCTAATCCAGCGGATCTAGGAAGCAGAGGACTACTTGCATCAGAGTTGGTCAACAATTCGTTGTGGTGGCAGGGACCTTCTTGGCTGCAAGAAGACAATTCCCACTGGCCAGCACAAGAGACGGAATACAAAACGTCCGTTGAGGAGAAGAGGGCAAAAACATATGCCACGACAAGGGTAGATCAGGGAGATATTCTCGACCGTTTTTCACATTTACCCAGGGCTTTGAAGGTTCTATCCTATGTTAGGAGATTCTATAAAAGAACGCATCCTAAAACTAAAGCAGTGTTCCAAGAAAAGTCGTGCATAATCTCAGCCGATGAGATTAAGGCAACGACTCAAGCATTAATACGAGTCTGCCAGAAACAATTTTACGGTACAGAATATTTAAAATTAAAAAATAGGGAACCTATTGATCGGAAGAGTGAAATCCTGCCACTCAACCCATACATCGACAAAGATGATATTATCAGAACAGGAGGGCGTCTAGGGGCTTCAAAAGACATGTCATACAATGAGCGTCATCCGATCATCTTGCCTTACAATTGTAGGCTGTCTCGCCTTACCGTTATGATGGCTCATCATGACTCCCTTCATGGCGAGAACCAGCTCATGCTCCGTCTCATCCGAACCCAATACTGGATACCGAATGTCAAGACCATGATCAGAGCCATCATCCACAATTGCAAAACCTGCATTATTCACCGAAAGCAGGCACAGTCCCAACTTATGGGGACCCTTCCCTGCGAGCGGACTACTTTTACCCGCGCGTTCACCAATACCGGGGTAGACTTTGCAGGGCCTTTCGACATCAAAAGCTACCGCGGTAGGGGATGTCGACTGCCAAAGGGCTACGTATGCCTTTTCGTCTGTTTTTCCACTAAGGCCATCCACTTAGAGGCCACTAGTGACCTTAGTACCCCAGGCTTCCTCGCGGCCTTTTCGCGTTTTATCGCGAGACGAGGATGTCCGAAGAACATCTACTCCGACAATGGTACGAACGTCGGAGCTTCCAGATCTCTACGATCGGAATTCAAAGCCTTCCTGGCAGAAAGCCGAGACAAAACAGTCTCCAAGTATAGCCATCAAGCATTAACTTGGCATTTTATTCCCGCTGGCGCTCCACATATGGGCAGCTTGTGGGAAGCGGGAGTGAAGAGCTTCAAAAGCCACTTCAAAAAGATCCCTTCTCCCCACAAATATACTATGGAGGAGTTCCAAACACTTTTGTGCCGGATTGAGGCGTGCCTCAACTCGCGCCCTCTCAGTCCGGGGTCGAATGACCCAACGGACCTGGAACCCCTAACTCCAGGACATTTCCTAACAGGCAGCCATCTTCTGGCGCCGCCAGAACCGGATGTGAACGAAAGCCCGGCCTCCATAATAAACAGATGGCAGAAGCTCAAAGCCCTCCATCACACTTTCTGCAAACGATGGAAGGTGGAATATCTATCCGAACTTCAAAAACGAGCGAAGTGGAAGCATCCCAAAGAAAATATAAAAGTGGGAGATCTCGCTGTCCTCAAAGAGGACAACTTATCTCCCAACGAGTGGAGGCTAGGTAGAGTCGTCGACGTACACCCCGGAGAAGATAACCGAGTACGTGTAGTCGACCTCTTTACCGAGAAGGGTCAAGTCAGACGACCTTTGGTCAAACTGATCCTTCTTCCCAACGGAGGAGACAGATTGCGAGAAGGCCAATAGCTCCTCGTAACAATCCCTCCGTTCCCCTCCCTCACTCCCTGCCGAACTCCACTTCCCGATCGATAATCCCCCAAAAACCCAGCGCTCGCCCACAGAGGCCAATCAACTAACCTAACGCAGATTCGATATCTGCCACAGAACCGAGGGCATTCGGCCTACTAGATTTTAATTTTTAAAAACCAACCCACAATTCACCCGCTCTCCCAGAGCGAGGACAGCAAATCAACCCAACTTCACTCGCTCACCCCGAGCGAGGACAACAGAAAAGCCTACGACAGAAGGGCGAACCGATCTGCCAGAGAATCTATTCATATTTTTAAATTTCAAAAAAAAAAATCAAACCCGAAATTCACTCGCTCACTTCGAGCGAGGACACCAGCACCCTAATGCGTGCCCATGGTCTGCCACAGAACTCTTTATAAATGATGACCTTTATTCTCGTAATATTATATCGAATACATACTATATATGTAAATCTACTCACTAAGATTAAAATTCGGGCATACACTAACTGGAGAATGGCCGCATTTTTAGTTGGTTGTTGGAGAATCCAAGAAGATGGTTTAAAGCAGCCTTTCTCTCTTATGAAATCATTTGAAATTTGCCAGGCTAGGTATACAGGAAGAGTAATCCTTTTGTGTTCATAGGTATAGAAATTCAAAATTGCTGAGTGGGCATTAGCTCTTAAATGGTGAATCGGATTAAGAAACCATGGTAAATAGGGTCTATTCATCTTCCCGATTTTATCAAATCGATAAAACGAAATAAATATGCAACATAATTAGACATCAGTAAACTCCTTTGAATATTTTTCAATGCTTGAAATAAGAAGATCTTCCTCTTCATAATCTACAAAGCTACTGACATCATTGACCCATGCCGTGGGGTGTATACCAAACGATATCCCGATACCCATTCTTACACCAAGGGTAGTCAACAAACTAAACAGCATTCCAACTTTTATCGGGATCTTTATATATACGTTGTGGAGGGCAAAGACATTAACTAGCACTACTATCATTAAACCCCCACTATGTACAGATATACCCATCCTAAGTGCATAGAGCGCAGTGGCTCCAACCCGCACCACAAACGAACAGAAAGTGGGTGGGAGGTCGAGTAGGGTCGTTTCGGTCTGAACTTGTTCGTGCATCAGGAAAAAATAACGAAAGAGCCGAATCTCTGAAATGAACGAACATCGAAAATGATTCTTTAAATAATACTTTTTTTTAATACACTTGTACGCACAGCTTACACAGTTATATTTATTAAATTATCATAGAACAAGGTATTGAAGCATTACTAATTGTGGGGTTTTTAGTAGATGAAATGGAGAAGAAAACCTAGCCCGTACGAAATCCATACAATTTTAGGTACCCCATTAGTGCAACTTACCCTTCATTTGTTATCATCAAGTCCATCTTCGGCCCAACGTTCATCATGTACTGTCCGTTTCACCAGAGAGATCATTTCCCCGCGCCAGCCGAGGGCGGCCGACCCGTTTCATTCCTTCACAATGTTTGGTTCTCATTTGTCGTATGCGCGTCTTGCCTAAAAAGTTACGCCTGTTATAAATCTTGCACACCATTCAGATACAATATTCATGGAAGTTGAAATACAAATGCAAATTCGAGCACCGCTCGTTTTTTATTTACCTTTCAAAATTAAAGCTCCACAACCAATTTCCATTCGTCAGGATTGCCCGAAAACAAGGTTGGTTCCTGGTTTACAGCCCATATAAAGCTACGTAATCAAACTAGACTTAACTCTCGCAGATCGATATCATCCAACCTTACAGTGGATCATATAAACGTAGTCCTAGTGTAGAAATTGGTTTTTGTTCCCGAACCACTTCGTCCGGCCACCGCTGTGGACTCTCCCGGTTGAAGCGTGAAATGCACACGCCGGAAAACTAAATTGTACGTTTTCAAAGGTCATCTTGCCACACGGGGGCGGTTTTTTTTTTTGAAAATATACCAATGTGTAGTGGAATTGCCCATTACCGATCGAGTATTCCCCAACCACGTTGCGCTGCTCCCACGCCCTTATTGAGTTCAGTATAAAAGTTAGATAAATCATTTATGGATATCGCTGAATAACCAGAGTCTAATATGAAAGAAGTCAATGCACCATTCTGAAAAATTTCTTAAGGATAAACTGCAATTTCCACTTGTACAACTATCACTGATCTTTTCTACTTCCCAACTTTCATATGGGAGACCACCGTATACTTTTTTCCTTGTGAAGTTTCTGAATGCATAGCAGCTACACCGTTTACAGTACGTGAGCCGACAATAGACAAATGCGCCATATTAATGCGCTTCCTACCATCCTCCTCTACCAAAGACATATGACGCATACGTTCAAAGTCGCCCGGATATTTGTTGGCTACGGTTTCTATGAATAGGAAATTAATATGATAGATGATTTGTAGATGACGTGGCAGAATTGACTCCAACAATGAAACGGGCCAGCGTTCCAAAGCTTCGGGCAATATGGTGTAATTTGTGTAGCCGCAGGTACGTTTAGTTATATTCCAAGCTGTACCCCAATCCAAATTCTCCTCATCAATAAATATACGCATCAACTCGGGTATAGCCAGTGTAGGATAAGTGTCATTCAATTGGATGGCAATTTTATCGGGGAAATGATCGAAATGATGTCGCACAGTTTCGCGTGAGCCAAATTTGGAATTTTGTAACGACGTACAATGTCATGTAAAGTGGCAGCAACCATGAAATATTCTTGCTTGAGACGCAATGCCTTGCCTTCGAAGAAGTTGTCATCGGGATAGAGTACACGTGTAATGTTCTCAGCGAGATTACGATACAATACGGCTTGAATGTAGTCACCATTGTTGAAGAATTTCAAATTGAAGTCAACAGGACTCTTAGCAGACCATAAACGCAAAGTATTCACGCGATTGTTACCATAACCAGGTATGGGAATATCGTATGGCATAGCATACACAACCTGTGTGTCCACCCACTTCTTACCCTCAGGCGTATCAATAACACGTCCATAGAAATTAACTGGTTTCATAAGTTCAGGATGTGCGTTTTCCCATGGGTTACCAAAACGTAACCAGTCATCAGACTCCTCCTGTTGCTCACCATTCAAGATCGTTTGCGCAAATATACCATATTCGTAACGTAAGACATAACCATAGGCCGCAATACCAAGAGTAGCCATTGAATCCAATAAACATGCCGCCAAACGTCCCAATCCACCATTTCCCAAACCAGCATCTTCTTCAATATCCTCAAGCGCTTCAATATCTAAGCCCAGCTGATACATAGCCTCTTCACATTCACTTTGAATGCCCAAATTTATCATCGTATTTTCTACCTACTGAACGTCCCATACAGTACTCAAGTGATAAATAGTAGACACGTTTAGGATCCGGCTCGAAGGACCAATGTTCGGCCTGAGTGCGTCGTGAACCGGCAGTGGGTAGGCGCACAAGGGTCGATCTTGGAGTGGATGGTTCGCTCAAAAGAAATAAATAAGTACACAAAGAGGAATTCCTCGTTATAAAATAATATTTAATTTGAGTGTGCGGAAATGTAAAAGAGGATACAATATTACCTTTGTGTATAACTTGACGATGGTGATCCTGGGCGATGTGAACTGCTTGGCGGTCAATCGAAAAAGAGGCCGGTTATCCCGTTGAGGACAACCGCTAAGCCGCGAAAAAGTCCTCTGGTATTAAGGAGGGGTAAAAAGCCACACACACAACAACCCCCACATATACGTGCATGGGTGCTGACAACCTGCACACACACGTGCATGTGTATGAAACGCATGCATGTGCATGCATGCACACAAATGCGGCGTCAGTGTGGGTGGCTGGAAATATTATTAAAACGATAGGGAGGGGCGCCGTCAATCAGGTAAAAGTTAGGCATTTGGCCTAAACACCCTTTATAAATACTCATTAACACCTTTCATTTCATACCCATATCGTACAAACCAATTCTAGAGTCACCCCTGGTCCACCTTCATGGCGATATCTCGAAAAGGCGTCGACGTATAGAACGAAGGCCCACTAGCTTTTAAAATACTCATTAACGCCTTCCATTTGATACCTATGTCATACAAACACATTTTTGGGTTACCCTAGGTTCATTTTCCTACATGGTGATTTTCCCTTAATTTGTCCCCAAAGCTCTCAGCTGAGTATGTAATGTTCGGTTACACCCGAACTTAGCCTTCCTTACTTGTTTTTAATATTTCTTTAAATTGAGGATTCAATTCAACGAATAACATAACAATTACACTGGCCTGTATCATTTGAAAGCACTTATATTGGCCTCATCCGCATCTTGCTTAACCTTCCCAGCAAGACCAAACTATGACGTAATTGATTAAACAATTGTACGAGTAAAAAATATATAATAATTTAGTAATTTAAAAATCAGTTTTTGGTAAAAAAATATTGGGAACTGCTATTAATAATTCTGGTACAGCACTAAATGTATAATATGTCGTTTACCCATTTGTTCTTGCCGGGTTTCTTTTAGTAAGAAAATGTCAAAAGCGTATGTGGATCGAATCGATCGTTTGCAGGCCAAATGCAATGAAATGCACCCCAATTAGTCATTCCAGAAATGTGATTTGTACGAAGAAATGCTTCGGATTTGAATTTCTAGTATTTTGTATAAAATGTTTCATTAAATTGGTGGACAATTTTTAAATTTTTTCATCAAGAAGAGTTGACTGAACACTTCTCACAGTATTTGCTTGTACGAGTTAGCTCAGTGAATAAGACCACTCGAATCTAAAGTTGAGCGGCCGGTATAGAAGGCCATGGCCGTGCAAGTTAAACAAATTAATTTTTAAATTTTTTTATACAATTTTCTACCTTTTTAAAAATATTATTCTAATAAATAAGGAAAGGAATAGTTTTACTTAAAAGAAAAAATACTTGTCCTAATTAAGGAAAGGATTTCTATGGCGGGATATCATTTACCATTTTTTCTTATTTTAATACCTATTTTCCTAGGAAACTTTTTTTAGAATGTTAGACTGCACTTATTATGATTTGTAATTCCTGGTATGAACTGTTCATAATGAACATAAAATATTCTCAAATAAAATGGCATAAAATCAATTCTCAATTTATATATTGTTGTTTTATTGTTGAAAAATTGCTAAAGGAAACATTTCAGGGAGGATCTTGTTAATTCTGTTACAATTGCATGTTACGTACATACATGTTGCATGTAGTAACAACATAACATTTAATTCATTAACGGAGGCAAGGAAATACCAATACTCACCCGCACTTTAAAATGCTTCCTACTCAAGTTGTGGCTCACTTTTGCGACGACTCACTTACAAATTTAATTAAGCTCAATTGAAAGTAGCACTGTATTCTTTTGTTGTGTCGCCCACGCCACAGTCGCAGACGGCTTGGCTTTACTGACAGTATTTTAAACAATTTATCGTTTCAATTGGTTTGTGGAATGTGTCATGCTTAGAATATGCTATGGAATGCATATATTTGCTAGACTGAAGTTTTGAAAAAGTAACTGACGTGGGGAATCGTCAGCTGTACTTGGGGCTTCTGCTACTTTTGGGATCTTGGTTTTGCTCGCGGTTGCCATTGAGAGCGGTGTTGCTGCTGTTTCGTTTTCGTTTCGGCGGACGCTGTATTTTGCTGCTTCTTTTCTATACCCGTAGTTCTGCGTTATCTTCTTTTTTCTCTTTGTTTTCTACTTACTAATTTCTTGCTTCAAGCAGCTATATCTCCCCGTTGTACAGCCACTTTTAAAAAACAAAGTCTCCGTGGTTCTCTTTGCAAGCAGCAGGGAAGGCACGCTATGGTTGATACAAGTCCTTATGGGATCTTGCATGCAGAGCCAGAACAAGGAGTATAATTCAACTTATCCCGCTCGGCTACTTTAGTGGCAATCTGGCTAGGAACGTACTTAGACCTGCCAGGGGTTTAACGGCACGAGGGCGACTATAACATTACCCCACCAGTCATCTCAGCGGAATGAGCTCAGCCATAGTATTGTAACTAATTTACTACAATTCCTCTTATATTCAACCTTCTGCTAAGTTCGAATCACTAAACTGTTGAATAAATAACTCCAATATTGAATAATGGAAAAATGGCCTTTATTAAAGTATTTCACAACTAGCTTGCTTAATAAACAAACTTACTGATAGCTTAAATGAAACTGATTCTCGCCTCTACTGTTGTTGCCTTTTTATACTGTCTGATTTCCTCGTTGCATATTTCTAGGCTTTTCTAATTCCAGAACTTACTACTTAGTTATATATTTCTCAGCTACAACTACAGATGTATAATTTTTATAGTTTCTCTCATACCCCATGCGCTTGTATGTGTGAGCGAAACTTCCACAATTATAATTGCATACCTTTAGGAGTATCTCAGATAAGATATCTGCATGTGTTTGTGCATCTCTTCTCCGCTGCGTGTACGTACATAGGTGTAGACAAAATGATTAAGTTATTGATGTGCATTCACGTCACTGCTTAGCATCGGCATAGAGATGGCAGTACCCCTTAGTGTTGCTAAAATTCCTAACACTGCCCTCCACCTAAGTCTGATCGGGACGAAATCTCTCGATGTAAATGCTACCAGCCTTTCCAAATGGACCACTTTCATTTTGGTTCGTGGTTTACCGATGGTTTGTATGCGGTACACTACATCGTTGATCCATTTTACGACTTTGTATGGGCCTTCCCAATTACACTTCAATTTCGGTGACAAACTTTTTTTCCGTTGTGGGTTGTATAACAGCACCAAATCTCCTTCCTAAAAACCTTCCGAATTAATTGGTTTATCGTATCTGGCTTTCATCTTGTCACTCATAATCTTTGTTCGTTGCCTTATCAGATTGTGTATTTCTCTCAGCTCTTCTTCCAAATCACCAGTGGATTTCTTCACACTTCTCTCCGCATCGGCATCTACCCCAAACTTCAAATCAGCTGGCAGTCTAAGGTCATTGCCATAAATTACTTTTGCAGGGGTTTGGCCCGTTGTCTCATCCACTGCTGATCGGTAAGCCATCAAGAATTATGGTATGCGGGTATCCCAACGTTTATGGAACTTGTCCGCTACTTTCCTTAAGTGCTCCTCCAATGTTCTATTGAATCGTTCCACCATACCATCGGACTGAGAATGCAATGCAGTTCATGTTTTTCAAATGCCCAATGATTTAGACATTTCCTGGAACACTGATTCCTAATTCCTGCCTTGGTCAGAATGTAACTCCATTGGTACACCATACCTTGCAATCCATTCGTTTTTAAACACTTCTTCTACTGTTTCCGTTTCTTGATTTGGGATTGGGTATACCTCTGGCCATTTGCTGAAATAATCCATAACTACCAGTACATATTTGTTTCCACCGTTGCTAGTAGGAAATGGACCGGCGACATCCACATCGATCTTTTCAAATAGCGCACCTGAGTTATATTGATTCATCTGGCCATGACTTCGGGTTTTGGGCCCTTTTGCTCTGTTGCAAACCTCGCATTTGGCAATCCACTCGGTGACCGACTGACGGCAACCAACCCTATGAATCTCTGTTTAATCTTCTCGAGTGCCTTCTTGATTCCAAGATGACCTCCACTTGGACCATTATGCAGCTCGCTGAGCACGTCAGGAATCCCCTTTCTGGGAACAACTATCAGTTTCTTTTTCCTTTGGCCATCCTCACTCTCCCATAATCGATGCAAGCAACCGGATATCAATTCTAAACTGTTCCACTGTGCCCAATATGACTTCGCAATGGGACTCTCTGCTGACATCTCCTCTCCGCTTGGTCTTTCGTTTCGTTCGAGCCCTTGCATAACATGTGAAAGATCTGTATCTTATAGCTGACACTTTCTTAGTTGTTCCTTGTCCCATTCATCTGTACACGTTATAGTCATTAGCCGGACATCTATAATGTCTTCTTTAGCCTCGGCCTTTGAGCAGTGCTTGCATTCCAGACTACATGGTCTTCGTGACATTGCATCAGCATTTCCATGGGTACTACCTTTTCGATGCTCACTGGAAAAGTCATAGCTTTGTAGTCGCTCGATCCATCGTGCCAACTGTCCTTCCGGATTACGGAACTGTAGAAGCCATTTTAACGCTGCGTGATCTGTCCTGACACGGAATCGCTGGCCGTAGAGGTATTTGTGAAAATGTGTAATGCACTCTACCAATGCCAACAGCTCCCTCCGCGTAACGCAGTAGTTCCTCTCTGGTTTTCCAATCGAACGGCTGTAATATGCAACTACCTTCTCTTGTCCATCGACCAGTTGTGAAAAAACGTCTCCTATGGCTTATCCACTCGCATCTGTATCTAGAATAAATGTTGCTCCTGGAATCGGATATGCTAACATTGGGGCAGTGCACAACCGCTCCTTTAATGTTTGGAAAACCACTTCTTGCTCTTTCTTCCATTCAAAAGCTTTATTTTTTCTTGTAAGCTCATGCAGGCTATGGGCTACGCTGGAAAAATTTGGTACAAATCGGCGGTAATATGTGCACAGCCCAAGGAAACTTCTCAATTCATGTAGGTTGTGTGGTCTTGGCCAATCCTTTACAGCCTCTATCTTTTCGTTCGCAGTGCCCAAATAATTTACTTCCTTGTGACCCAAATAATTTACTTCCTTTTTAAACAGCGCGCACTTTTTGGGACTTAACTTCAGACCAGCGAGAGCTATTCTCTGGAAAACTTCCTCCAAGTTCTTATGATGTTCATCAAAGTTCTTGCCCAATACGATATCGTCCAGGTACACCAAACATGTTTTCCAATGTAGACCTTTCAGTACCTTGCCCAGGAGTCTCTCAAAAGTAGCTGGTGCATTACAAAGTCCAAAAGGCATCACTCTAAATTGCCAAAGACCATCACCGACACTGAAGGCTGTTTTCTCTTTATCTTCCTCCTTCACATCAACTTGCCAGTAGCCGCTTTTCAAGTCCAGCGTGGAAAACCATTTCGTACCAGATAGCGAGTCCAGAGTGTCGTCAATTCTTGGCAATGGGTAGCTATCTTTTTTCGTAACGTCATTCAACTTCCGGTAGTCCACGCAAAACTTCATTTTTCCATCCTTCTTCTTAACAAGTACTACCGGTGAGGTCCATGGACTAGCTGATGGTTCGATGACGCCGCTGTCGCTCATTTCTTGTACGATTTGACTCACAACTTCCCGTTTCGCCAGTGGAACACTACGAGGAGTTTGACGTATCGGCCTCGCGTCTCCAGTGTCAATTTGATGTTTCACAACATTGGTGCGGCCTGGTTTGGAACTATCCTGGTCAAATATGTTTGCGTTCTTTAGGAGCAGTTGTTTTGCCTTACTCTGATAGGCTTCCTCTAGTCCCTGCGTCCATGCCGTGATGTCATTTGAAAAATCAGTATTACTAGATGAAACGTGTTCCTGGAGCCGTTCACACTTAATAACTACCTCAGCCTCTTGGCATCTTCCCAAAATAGCTCCTTTGTTCAAACTGAATGGTGACTTGAACTCATTGAGTACTTTTACCGGAATACGTCCATCTTGTTTTGTCACAGCCAGGTGTTTTTCTACAAGTATGTTCAGTGCTGATTTGTTTGCTGCTTCGAAAACCTATGATTTGTTTGTCCCACAATCTCCACTAGCCTGTGCCCAGATGACTGCTTCGGATTTTGGTGGTATTTGCTGACTCTCTTCCACCATCACTCGTTTACTGTTGTAGACTCTCTCGTAGCCGAAATTAAGTGGCACATCCATGTTCTTATATCGCATCGTCTTGCTTTGCATATCGATCTTGATGCCTTGGTTGATTAAGAAGTCCACTCCAATTGTGATTTCATCAACAATATTTGCCACTATAAAATTGTGTAGTACCGTGACGTTCCCAATTTCTACTTCACATTCAACTCCTCCAATTACCTAGGTGTCCTCTCCCGTGGCTGTACGTAATCTTGCTCCAAGCAATGGTCTTATCTTTTTGTTGACTAAATCCGCTCGAATGATGGAATGAGATGCACCCGTATCTACAGTCAGTAAACGTTCCTTTCCATCCACATGTCGTCCAGCAGTAAGATTGCTCGATCTTCTTCCAATCTGCGAGATAAAGATTATGAGGCATTCAATTGCCGGAGCAAGTTGTCGCCCTTTGCGGCTGACTCGATTTAGTTTAACGATTGTGTGGTCTTGGAGATTTGCTCATCTCCTTCTGCTCTGCGTTTACGACCACCCACATTTTTGGAACTGTTAGGGTTGGTGTTGCAATAACGCGCAATATGCCCTGGCTTTCCACACTTAAAGCATTTGACTGCATCATTATTCTTCTGCTGCGTACCCTTCAATGCTTCCAAAATTGCGTCTACCCAGTATTGCCTTTCCACTTCCACGAGATGAGCTTTGTACGCTGGCTTACTCAAAAGTGAGGCTGTTTCCTGAGTCAGTGCATGCGATACCGTTTCAGCAAATATTAGTTTTGGATTCGCATATGTAGCCCGCTTCGTTTCCACATCTCGTATGCCATTTATGAAACTTTGGATTTTTACCCTTTCAGTGTATTCCACGGGTGCGTCCGCATTTGCAAGATGAGCCAATCTTTCAATATCTGAAGCAAGCTCCTGCAATGTCGCATTTGCTTTTTGGTAGCGGTTTTGCAACTCAATTTGGAATATCTGTTTTCTATGCTCGCTTCCACAACGTCGTTCTACAGCAGCCATCAATGCTTCATAACTATTCCGTTCGTACTCTGGAATCGTCTGTAAGATTTCCGCTGCAGGCCTTTCAATGCCACGAACAGTGCAGCAACTTTATCTTCTGCATTCCACTTTTCACTGCTGCGGTCTTTTCAAACTGTAGCTTGAAGACCTGGAAAGGAACAGAACCGTCAAAGGATGGTGTTTTTACCTTTTGATTGCTTGCTGAAACAACTGGACGATTTAGTTGTAACTGCTCCATACGACCTTTCAAATCATCAACCTCTGCCTGAAATTGCGCCATTTTTTCATCCTGCGCTTCCAGTTTTGATGATACCTGTTCCAAAATTTCTGCCAACATTTCAGATATACGTGCCTCTTGTGCTTCCAATTGAAATACCATATATGTCTTTTGGTCTTCCAGTTGAGATGACACTTGCGACGTCATTTCTGAAATACGATAAGGTATTTGTGCATCTCTGCTCCGCTGCGTGTACGTACATAGGTGTAGACAAAATGATTAAATTATCGATGTGCATTCACGTCACTGCTTAGCATCGGCATAGAGATGACAGTACCCCTTATTGTTGCTAACATTCGTAACAGTATGCTATTTAGCGGGATTGGTGCCATGTTTAAGGTATGTGCCATAAGGGACCATTTACAGAATATATCAGGGTTCGGTCCGGTCATTACCTAGATGGAAGTCGTTATAAATTGACACGTGTCTAGATAGTCTGCTTTTTTAAACTGTTCTCCGTGAAAATTTGTCTCTGATAAATGCATTATCTGGTTTCTTAAAATTTTTGATTCGTAAACATCTTTGCTCCCGGTATGGGGGAATCCTGAATGTGAGCGTGAGATGTAAGTGTAAGCGTAAGCATAGTCTTTGCAAGTGGTATACTATATAGGGATATAAGTACATATGTAGAATGTAAATGCAGGCGTTGTGTGAAATACTGCTATGTTGTATGAAGTAATTAAGAATGAGAGCGTAAGTGTCACTACACGGTAGCATAATATGGGACCAAGGTACGTGGTTGAGTTGCTATAAGCGAAATCACTCAGCTAGTCAAGGCAAACACCTAGCCTCTGTATAAATTTAAGTCTGTAAGCATATACACAATTTTTGCGCATGCAAGTTCACGAAGATATGTATAAACTGATGTTCTGTTGGAAATGAAGAGCCAGGGATATAATGGGAAATACGACCGTTTATTACTGGTACACAAATTTTTACAAAAGAAAAGCACATGGTTAGGTATTCAGGTTTAAGCTGAAACTTGATTCCTTTTAGGGTTTTGTTGGTTGTAACATTTTTGTACATTAATTGCTTGGATTTATATGAAGTACTAAAGTGCAAAAAAAGAAAAAAAAAAAATGAAATAAAATAAATCAAATTATATTAAATAAAATATTAAAAAAATAAAAATAAAGTATAATTAAATTAAGTAAAATAAAAATACTTAGTATTTAAACAATTCAGGAGCTTAACACCGGCTTATAATAATTGATTATTATGTTTCTCTAAGAGAAACTGAAAAGAAAGAAAAAACATTTACTGGCATATTGCGATGGTACCATTTCGAAAACCGCCACGTAATCATCATTAGGCAATTTCGTAATGTTATCAAAGGTTTCACAGAGATTCGAACCGCGAATCACACGGTAAAACTGTAGTTGCATTAACCACTATGCTATCCTGTTTTATATGTTTCCTCGCTTAATTCAGTTTATCTCATTTCTACACTAACAACACAATGGAGACATTCTGTATCTATACTAGTTTTGTGTGCTATGTACATTTGTTTTTGTAAAGTTTATTTTCGTTGCGAATGAGAAGCTTTGTAAACTCGGGCTCAGTTTTACATATTTATGTTTGTTTGTTTAATGGTGTGTTCAATTTATACTTGTTATTTTAAGAATTGATAAGCTTAACACCGGCTCATAATAGTTGAATATTCAATTATTACGTTTTTCTGGGAGAAACTGAAAAGAAAGGAAGAACCATTTACTGGCATATGCGACGGTACCATTTTGAAAACCGCCACGTAATCATCATCAGGCAATTTCCTAATAAAAATAAAATATAACAAAATAAAGTAAAACAAAATGAAAATAAATAAAATAAAAACGATTTTCAATCGACGAGCTGTCCGTTTTTATCGAAAATGTATCGATATGTTGTCAATATATTATCTATTTGTTACTAATTTCTTATCGGAGTGTTATCGGAAAGTTGTCGATTTTTTAACCACAGTTTTTCGGTTACTTTCAAAAAGTTTAAACTTAAAGATTTTTTGTCAGAGTGCAACCAATTTGTTATCGGCGTGTTGTCGAAAAATAATCGAGTTTGTCGTGAAAAATGTGTGGATAAGTTATGAAAAGTTATCGATTTCTTATCGGAGTCTCACCAATTTGCTATCGGAATGTTATAGACTCATTGCTTTGTTATGAAGCAGACACATACCCATCAAAATTCAATATAAAACCGGTGGCCAGTCGGTAAAAAGCCGAAATCGAAAACTCGATGATAACAATTCTCTAACAATAATAAACCAATATTAAAACAAGAACTTGTGGTCTTTATTTATTATAACAATGACGTAAAATGGTATATGTAGCTTTAAGATGTGTCTGTTATTATGTTTTACGATCACGTATCGAAAACCAATTTCACTCAAAAGATAAATGTGAACCTTTTCGTAAAAATGATAATATATTATCAATCTATTAAGAACTTGTAGTCACTGTTTTACGTATTACCTTAATCCTTATCACCATTTCAGTGCTATTGCGATTTGAAAAAGTGAAATCGATCACGGATCGAATAACACGATACCGGCCCAGTACAATTTTCGTCTTAAGCGACTTATACAAATTTCTAAAAAAAAAAAAAACAAATACAAAATTTATGTAACAAGCCCAAGTAAAACTGTAATTAAATTCCAAAATCAACGCACATAAAGTACCTTATTACTGCTAAATACAATAATTTTTTCACCAGCAAATATCAGGTTAATACTATTTTTCGGTCATCTAAGTATTTACAGGACTATTAAAAAACCATTTGCTAGCCAACACCTTGGCTAATTGTAATTAATTAGTATGTTGTCTGGCATAATTGGTTATCTATGAATGTAACCTGGTTTCACTTTGAGGTTATGGGCACATTGACCGTGCCACATGCAGCATACTGTGCATGCCACATGTCATCAATGAGACAGAGCATTTATTTTACTGCTTGGTCCTGTGAATTTTTCTTTAACAATACAGCTGTTGGCGATATTCCTTATTATAGCGAACCACAAGCAAATGCTGTTGAAAATTAGTTAACGTGTAAAGAAAAAGGTACAAACTTTCACACTACAAATTAGTTTATAGGTTTGTATTTAAATGTACAGTAGCGAGAAAGAAAACAGCGGTGGTAATTTTCATGAATATCATCAATGAAATTTCTCTTGTTTTATTGCCGATATTTTAAGAGACAATTTTTATGAATTTTTAACTGAAATAATGCAAACTAATCCCACCGATTTTTTTTGAGTATGCAGTTTTGTGGAAAAATCAATTCTAGTGTCACCGAGAACAAGTTTTATGTCTCTCCAATTGGTATTGATTTGTGAACATTTTTTTTTCGAAGGCGTTTACGATTTTCCTTCTTACAACACAATTTTCTTTTATATGGAAGAAAATCGAATTCACACTTCGGAAAAAACTGTCAAAAATCAATGCGAATTTTGAAAGGTCTCCAAACAAAAAATTCGAAATATTCGTCAAATTTTCTTGAACTTTCAAATTTTTCCAAATCTTTTTCCAGACTGATAATAAAAGTTTCAGTTGCAAAACTCATTGACGTTTTTTCCTAAAATATCGCAAATAAAAAAAAAAAAAGAATTTAGCTGATGAAATTTGAAAAAAAAAATTGTACTGCTATTTTCTTGTTCGCTGCTGTACAAGCATACGTATTGTTTGACCGCAAGGAAACGGAAATGCCATTCGCACGCTCTCTCGCTGCCCACTGTTCCATAAAGGCGCTCAACAAATTAACACAGTGTATATACATATATACATATACACCTATCCTCCGATTTACACGGAAGATCGATTCCAGACAAAACCGTGTAAAGTGAAATCTTCATGTTCCTATATAAAACCGTGTAAAGCGAAAAAACTACCCAATTCAGTCATTTATTTAAATAAAACAAAACTAAAACATCTTAATGAAGGTTCACGAAAAGATAATTCAATCGATAACTCACAAGTTCAAACCAAAAAAACTCGCAATAATAGTAAAAATTATCTTTTTGTTCAAATTTTCATCAAACGATTTTCCTTCCACATGAACTACATATGTACTCTGTGTTTGGTTATGTACATACATATTCACAATAAAGGGAATCCATCAATATTGCAATCAGTGTTGCCAAGGGGACTCAAAAAGGTTTTTAATGATTTGTGAATCTTCGGAGTTTTTCAAATTTTGCTGATTTATGAACCGTGTGAAAGCGAAATCGTGTAAAACAAGTACCGTGTAAATCGGGGGATAGGTGTACTTATATATTAAGCTTAAATGTTTTAAATGAATATAGAAACAAGTAAAGGTGTCTAAGTTTGGGTGTAACCGAACATTATATACTTAGCGTGAGCTTCAATTTTACATTTAATTTCAAATAAATTACTTTTCAACATAACACGTGGCACCGCCCGTTTAAAAAAAAAAATGTCTCCCCATTTCCTCTTACAATAAAACTTGATAAGTGAAATATCATTGATTCAGTTGTTGCTTATTTTTCTAGTCTACGACCCTTTTAAACTTGTTTTATATCTAAGTTGTCGTGGTCTTTAACCGATTCCGTATATTTTTACTAGAAACATTTTCTGCTATAAGGAAAATATATGTACACAATTTCATTACGATCCGTTAATTTTTCTTCGAGTTATGGCTCCCGAAACGTAGAAAATTGCTTAGTAATAAAAGGGGCGGTGCCATACCCATTTTCAAAAATTTTAGTGTTTTCTAATTTAATGTTATAATTCAATTTATAAGGTAAAATTCTATTGATATAAAGCACTTTTTTGCAAAGATATAGCTTATTTTATTCGCCCACGACCCTTTTAATAATCTGTTATATAAAAGTGGGCGTAGTCCTTAACCGATTTCGTTAATTTCTCTTCAAAGCAGTCCTTATAGTAAAGGCAACCTCTCTGTGGAATTTTGTTAGGATATGTTAAATGATTTTTGATTTATGATTAATAATATTTGTAAAATTGATTTTATCACAAGTTGGCGGTGCCACGCCCATTTTAAAAAAATGTTTCAAATTTTTATCAAGAGTCTCAATGTCAGTCTACATGTCAAATTTCAACGTTCTAGGTATATTAGTTACTAAATAATAAGTTTTTTGTGTTTTCTAAAATGTTATATATATAAAAAGTGGGCGTGGTTATCATCCTATTTCGCTCATTTTCAATACCAATCTTTTCTGGGTAAAGATAAGCTTGTGTACGAAATGTGGTGAGGATATCTCGGTATTTACTCAATTTATCGTGTTAACGGACAGACGGACGGACAAACGGATGGACGGACATGCCTCAATCAAATTTTGTTTTTCGATACTGATGATTTTAATATATGGAAATCTATATCTATCTCGATTCCTTTATACCTGTACAACCAACCGTTATCCAATCAAAGTTAATATACTCTGTGTGCAAACCACGCTGAGTATAAATATGTATATATAAAAAAGGCAGACGAACCAGTCCGGAACGTGCCTGATTCATATTCTATCAAATTCCGTCACTCAGGCTCAACACGTAAACGATATCTGGTTCATTCAAAGTCATACTTTAACAAGTTTTGGGGCCATCCCAACTAAGTACATTAGCAGCATCAGAATCCATCTCAAGTTTTTAGGAAACTTTATTTTTTGCTTCTGGAAATCGTCTATTGAATTAACTGAGTTCGATGAATTGTATAATCATCGAATTTTTTTTCAATATCTCGAGACCTGCGTAAAATCCAATAAACTCGAAAGACAATTTCTTAGAAGCAAAAAGAGATTTTCCAAAAATTCAAAATACCGTATGTTGTTTAAATATCGGGACAATCGCGGCATACTGGGTTTGAATTTTCAGATATCAACAAAAACTTGGTAGGCAAAGATCCCGAAAGTGACCATTCCTTGTATGTACATATAAATATAGTACATATACATATATCCAAATGCATGCCGATTTCAAATTCACATCGTAAATTCCTCAATTTTGTAGCCATAATTATTTTCCATCTTGCACGCTATTCTTGTACACACTTAAATAAAACAAATTATTTATGATAATGTTTATTGAACAGCCTATCATTTTGTATCTCCTTTTCGCTTTCACATCAATTATCCTTTCGTGACCTCTAGCCATTGATGGCGTACGTTTGTAACTTAACCATTTGTGGTCATCTTCATGGTTATTCCTTTAATTTGGTTTTAATTTCTACGTTCATTGAGTACTCATTGAGCACCAACTGTTCTTTGTTCGTAGTGAGTTGCTTACCATTAATAACTTTTGTATAATCGATAAAAGTGCGGTAAAAGAAAAACCGGGCTTATTTTTTCCCTTTCAAACGGGGACACATCGATTCATATAAAAAAAATCAGGGAATTATTGTTTCTATGTTTATCATTCAATTCATTTTGAAACTACTTCGGGACTGTTCGTGCACTTTTTGGGATAGTTTCAGGATAATTTTAAAGACCATTTCCAAATTATTTCAATTTCGGATTACTTTGAGTAAACCCCAATACTATTTCTGAAAAAATTTGGAACCATTTCACTTCGGAATTATTTTAGGTATCACTTTTGGGTACTTCAGAACCATTTCGAACTTATTTCGAAACCATTTCCCTCTCCGGAACAAGATCATTTCTTGATCACTTCTGGACTATTTCTGAAGTCTATTTTGGTACCTATTTGGAACGATTGCAGGATAACTTCTGCTTTTGAGACGATTTCGAAACGGATTTACAATCCCGAAGATACCCTAAAACCGTTTCAAATAGGTTCCGAAATAGTATCGAATGTATTTCAAACTAATCCCGAAGTGAATCCGACATGATACCAAACCAGTTCCGAAGTTTCCCTGGAACAGCTTCGAAATGATTTTGAAGTTTCCCGAAATGATACCTAAAATAATCCTGAAGTGACCCTGAAATTTTTCCAAATTGCTTCATAAATAGTGTTTAAATGATTCCAAAAAGAGTCTTTAAATGAACCCGAAACGATACCAAAACTGTCACAATATTGTCCGGAAACAATCTCAAAGTGATTCTAAAGTTTTCCCGAAATGATTCGTTAAATAATCCCGTTCCTGAAATTGTTCCAAATCGGTCCAGAAATGTTTTCGCAAATCATCCCAAAGTCTCGATCCTGTAACGGTCTTAAAATGGTTCAAAATAGTCTCGAAGTGTTTCAGAAGTTGCTACGATTTGTTAACTAAAATATTCACGAAGTGATCCTGAAATCGTTCCACACTGGTTCCAAAATAGCGTCGAAATATTTACGAAAATAATCCCGAAGTGATTATGAAATGTTCACGTAGCTCTCCCGAAATGGTTTCGAAATAATACGGAAGTCGTCTCAAATGGATACCTAAAATTATCCTTAAAATAGTCCTGAAGAGTTCCTGAAGCCATTCTGAAATGCTCACGAAACGCAGCCGAAGAAGTACCAAAATAGTCGAAAATAACGATAAAATTTCATCCCCTTCAACAATTGATTGGAGTCCGCCGAGTAACGGCTCTTGTACAAAGGTGGGACTTAACTGCATATAAGTTGGTGAATAATGAAATTTACAGAGATTAGTCGAATAGGGTTTTATATGTATGACTTCATAGCTTCTTGAACCTTTAAGGTTTGCCTACAAATTTAAAGCAAGTTTACTAAATTGAATAACCTGTCGACAAAGTTATTCAAAAATACAAAGTGTCACTGTTACCTCGATGTACTAACCTAGACCTTCATTCGGTCATGTAATCATAAAACCAAAATTTATTTTTTGTCGTTAGTTTGGCTGCACATCGAAACAATCATTCATTTATTCACTTAACGAATCACTCATCCAATACTCAATTATGTTTGGCGTAAAGTGGCGATACTGTAATGAAATTGCCGCAGTTTATACCATGTTCACATAAGAGGCGCTTCGTAAATCACTAAAGCAACATAACACACAATAAACCAGGCGACAATAAAAAATGAATCAGGCCATGATCGGTACCACCCGAGTGTAAGATGTGGCAGCCAAGATACGTACACCTATGGGAAGAGAGCGATCGCAATTACGCTAAGAAAGCTGGTAAGGAAACAGATAGCTGATGTTAAATCCGCTCCGCTATTACACCATGCTCACTGAGAGTAATTTTGAGCTGATACCGGGGGGATTACAGGCATAGCAAAGTGCACATCGTGAAGAGGTACCCATAGTTAAAAGAAAGATAGCCGAAAACTGTTAATACGGAGAGTTTAATTCGTTGACCAAGAATAATGGAATATCCAGATAATAAGCGATAACCTGATAGCGGAGCAAACGTTCCGCCACCGGACTGAGTGGACGTGATAATGGCGGGATAATATCTGGCCTAAACTCCAACAAAGCGCTGGAAAACTATGCACTACCGTCCGATCTTCCTAAACACATAGAGTTGGTTAATTAGGTCTGCTTTACGAAATATACGCATTCTGAGATTGGACCTATTATCGACCATATTTTTTTATTGTATCCCCCAAAGATCTGACTATAAGAGAAGCGAACCGCGCAAACTCTTCTTCGACTCTGAGGGAGCTCTTGACAGCGCGAAAAGGGATTACTTGGTTTTGCGATGAATGAGGACAAAAAAGAATCGGATCATTCGCGCCTTGGCAGGCACGTCTTTGTTGATGATTGTAAATTTGAGACTGTGATGGACTTGGAAATTAACATTACCAGCGAAAACAATGTCATTTAAGAAATAAAATACAGAACAATCCTGGCCAAGAAGTGCTATTTGAGTTTGATAAAGCAACTGAAAGTGAAGTGTTTGGCTCGGGATAATGGACGGTGCTAAAAAAGGTGGCTAGGTCATATTTCGAGAATCAGATATTACGCTCCCGGTCAGAAAGTATTACTGTTGGCATCCGCATTTGGACGCAGAGGAGTGTTGAGATCTTGACTTAGTTGGGACTTGTGGAGGAAGAAGAAGGGTCGGTCGCACCGAATAGGTATGGCTGGGACGATTGATTCAAGGGGCTGCCAGCGCAATTTAAAGGTTCTCCAATCCAATTATTAAACTCACCTACCCGTGGCGAGTCCTATTTCTTTAGCAGGCGCGGCTCTGGAGACCCTAACTTCCTCACGGAACTAGGGGGTTGGGCGGGATGGCCTAGAAGATTAAATGTGTTCATAATAAATAATTCGCGAGATGGTTGGGCTTGTACCTTAACGGTACTTGTTACCGGAGCGTACTGGATCTATATCCGGCAAAGGACCATCAATATCGATAACACTCCCCATAACTTTTTGGGAGCGTCTTTATCGCTACAACAATAACAACAACAACTCCGGTAAGTAATCGATATTTTTGGATATTAAATCGATAAATGTTTGTTGACAAATTAGTAATGTTTGGATGACAAATCGATGACTTTTTGATAAAAAATTAATAGATTTTCGACAACAAATTTATAATACGCCTATAATAAATCGGCAGCACTCCGCTAACAAAGCGATAACTTTTTGATCAGAAATCTATAACCTCTAGATAAAAATCGACAACTTTCCGATAGAAATAGTAATCAATAATTAAAAAAAAACCGACAAATTTGTTGATAACATATCGATAAATTTTCGATAAGATACTGATAAGTCGCGTGCATTTTGTACTCCTCGATACCGCATACCAGTCCCACAGACTAAGATTACACTACCCACTACGCTTATCAACTGGATTCCCCATACCGTGAGCAAAGATGTTCACACATCATAGTGCGTGTTGAAATTTGGTTATATCACCTATAGTAAGATCATAGTATAGGAACCGGTCATTCATTCACACATACATATATATGTATGAGGATTAAAGTCAGTAACTCGACAATTGCTTTTGTTTATTGTATGATGATCATTGATGCCTCCGTTGCTTTTCGCAATTCTTACTGCTATTACTTGTACCGATGTCAACGTAATGATGGTACGGTTTCGGTGTTCTTCATACGCCTCGACGACACTATAATGTTACATTTATGGATTTACATAATTGAATTAGTTATGTGACAATACATTTCAAATGCAGATTTCTTCGCGTTAACATACCATAAGTTGTCGTTGTACTGTTGCTTGAATCAATTGATAGATCCGGTCGAATGTTATGAGATATCTGCATATATTTAAATGTGTATTTATAAATTTGTATTACAAGCTGCCCTTCCGTAGCAACATTATTGAGATATTTGCGTTGTCTATCTGCGCCGCTCACAGCATCCGCTTTTACGTCGCCTTCCAACAACACCCCCATATTAATGTATACGAATAAACAAAAGCGATTGTCTTTGATTATTGAGATTCTCTGCTCTGTTTTAATTTAGTTGTTGCACTTATGTACATATGTACATTTGTGCGCGCGTTCTTGGTATTCATATGCTCACAGTTGCATGCCCCATGGCATGATGCCCTACTGTGCCACCGTCCACTGCTGCCACAATTGTCGACAGTGGCAATTTGTCAATAAAAATGTGGAAGTGATGTGAAGTGGAAATTTGTGTTGCACTGATTTGATGGACACTGATTGAAGTATTATTGAAATAACTAAAATAAGCAGCACTACAAACGAGTGAGTGCGTAAGTATGTATTACGTATTTATTATTTAAAAGAGGTTGTTGAATGTGGTTGATGGTGTGGTGTGGTGTTATTGTTCGTATTCGATGTTCTTGTTGTCAAGTGCAACACTTATTCAATAAACATATATTAAATGTTGCTTTTCGCTTTAATAAGAATATTTAAATACTACAACTTATATCATTCCTTTCACATATTTATGAAGATTTTTTGCAAACTGCTTAGGAGTTTCGTTGTGGGATGCTGAGCTGATTGAGTTTAGGTCAAATGCATACAATTTAGGGATGCCAATTGTTCCGATTTTTATAATCCCCGGATTTTTGGGATCTCGGTGTTGCAATTGAGGGATCGCGGTATCAGTCCCGAAATTTAGATATTCACTACTGCTAATTCGTCGGCCTAACCTTACGATGCATCAATGTATATGAGGCAGAGACCATCTGACCAGCACTCAAGGCTTGCTTACCTTTGTCCCAATTGATGACGTGATCGGACACACCATCATCTTGCTGGGATTGGAGGCCTATTTAACACCTCTTCCTATCCATAGTAGGTCATTGAACCCGGTTGAAATGCAACTCCACATTCGCGATAACCAACTCTTACCGCATTTGGATAATAACCACAGCCACCACGATGAGCACGAAAGGCCTTTCCCAAGTCTTCATAGCCGAAGCTACTACTGTTAGAGTATCCACTTCCTCCGCATCAATGGCCTAGAAAAAAATGTTAGGTTAGGTTAGGTTAGGGTGGCTGACCGATGGTACACTTAGGCCAGTAGTATTAGGCCCGTTGTGATACCACGAAAAACACCGTTACCTTTCCTCTTCGAACCATTTTGAGGACCTGATGAAAGTTATCAGGTCCTTGACGTCATGCTCCACAACCTGGCTCAGATTAACAAGAAATGGAGCTCACAGAAAGCGCTGCCGTGCTCCGCTTAGTGCTGGGCAGTTGCAAATGAGGTGAACCACCGTTTCCTCCTCCTCATCCTCTTTACAACTTCTACAGCAACGACGATAAGGCGCTCCTAACCTTTCTGCATGCCTATCTATGAGGCAATGACCCGTTAGTGCCCCCACAAGTGTGGAAATTGTATCCCTTCTTAGGTTGTACACGTGACGGGATCTTTTAGGATCCCATTTAGGCCAGGTTTTTTCGATATTCGACACCCCTGTGTTTGTAGCCATCTTTCGTCGGCTTCACGGTAGATGTGCTCTTTTAGCATTAGCTTGCATATGGATAGGGGCAAACCTAAGCGTTCTTGGCCAGGAAGAACCTGCCTGGTTGTACCCTGCCTAGCGAGTTCATCTGCAATGCAGTTTCCCTCGATATCCCTATATCCAGGGGCCCATGTGAGGTGTACACGGTTCTGTTGAGCCATCTCTTGAAGAGATCGGCGACAGTTTAGTGCTAGTTCAGAAATGAACGAGTGGGAGCCAAGAGATTTTAGGGCAGCTTGGCTGTCGCTGAAAATAGAAATTTCTTTGCCGACATTGTATGTCCCTATCCTAGCTGCGGCTTCCATTATGGCTGCAACTTCTGCCTGGAATGCACTGCAGTGGTCGGGTAGTCTGAATGAGAGCTGGAGGTCAAGGTCACTTGAGTATACTCCACCTCCAACTCTACCGTTTAGCTTGGAGCCGTCCGTGTATATGGAAATGCTGCTGCTCATAGCAAGGCACTTATCCGACTCCGTCCAGGCATCCCTGCTGGGTATGTTTATCTTAAAGTTGGTATCCGCAACTGTTGTTGTCGCACAGCGATCCGTGCTAAGAGGAACAAAACTGTATTTGTTTAGTATACTTGAGTGTCATGTGGTCTTGTTGTTCCAACACGACAACTCCCTTAGACGCAGGGCTGACGTTGCCGCTGCTCGATGACCAGCTAGATCCAATGGAAGGATGTCAAGAATGACCTAACGAGCTTCGCTAGGCGTTGTTCTTAGAGCCACGCTTATGCTTATCATGCTGGATCTGTGGACTTTACCCAACAATTTTAGGTTTGACGCCTTGCTCAAGGCTGGCCACCATACGACTACCCCATACAGCAGTATGGGTCTGATAATCGCGGTACAAATCCATTTGCATATGTTGGGGTGAGCCCCCATTTTTTGCCAATGGCTCTTTTATACGTATATAATGCAATGTACGCTTTCTTTTGTCGCTGAATAGCGTTGTCCTTCCAGTTCAGCTTTTTGTCTAAAACTACGCCTAGAAATGTGGCTTTATCTGCCAGGCTTAGGCGCACCCCATTTAGTTCTGGTAGGGTTATCGATGGTATTTTGTATCGTTTGGTATATAAGACAAGCTCAACTTTATCGGAATTGACGCTGAGTCCACATCGGGAAGCCTACAAGGAAACCTCTCGCAATGCTACCTGCATCAAGTCGCATAAAGTTTGAGAGAACTTGCCTCTGTAGGCAATCGCTAGGTCATCAGCATATGCCACAGCCTTCCCGCTCCCCTAAATAGTATCTCTTAATAGCGAGTTTACCGTTAGGTTCCATAGTAGAGTGGAAAGGACACCACCCTGGGGCGTGCCCCTTGCGACAAATCGTGTTATATCAACCTTCCCCAGTGAGGAAAGCACTTTCCTTCCCCTGAGCAGTTGATCAATCGGTCCCACTAGGGATCTATTTACGTCCAGACCAGTTAAAGCATTGTTAACGGCGTCTGGACTTATATTGTTGAATGCTTCAATGTCTAGGAAGGCCACAAGACAATAATCCTTTTCGAACAAGGATGTTTCTATAGTAGAGACTAGGCTGTGAAGCGCAGTCTCCGCAGATTTACCTTCGGTGTACGCGTGTTGATAGCCCGAAATGAGGTTCCTATCAATTCTTGTAGTGAGAAAATCGCTAACTATTCTCTCTAGGGTCTTGAGTGAAAGACTAATAGGTCTGTAGTCCTTCGGCTCGTAGTGAGAGGCTTTGCCTGTCTTAGGAATGAATATGACCGTGTCGCTCCTCCATGCAAACGGAATATAGTTCAGAGCCAAACAAGCGGTATATATGTGCCGCAGCCAGCTGGCTGATAACTCCAAAGAGTAGATAAGTTGAGCAGGGATAATCCCGTCAGGTCCAGCAGCCTTAAAAGGTTTACAACTTTTAACTGCCCACCTCACCCTCTCCTCAGTGATGGGTATATTCAAAGCTTATTTTGCTGCAGGTACTTCCGGTGCGTTGGTCATATTTCCGGGGAAATGTGTGTCCAGGAGCAGCTCTAGTGTTACCCCTTCTGTGCTGGTCCACGTACCATTCGGTCTCCGCAGAAAGCTAATAGCTGTTTGCGTCTTAGAAAGCACGCACCGTAGCCTTGATATGTCAACGGCACTTTCGACTCCAGTGCAGAAATTTCTCCATGAAGTTCTCTCCGCTTGTCCCAGGACTATTTTGTAGGTCCTTAGTTTGTCCTTGTATTCTATCCATTGTGCCTCGTTAAAGATGTTAATGAAAGGAAAATTGAGATCAGGTTAGAGCTCAAAAGCCCCTAAACGTCACCAACTTTACACCGCGTCTCCTCCGCCTAAAAATATCCAAAGCATACCTATTTAAGAGCATAATTTGAAAAAGATGAATCAATTACTTTCTTAATTGGCGCTTAATCGTTCAAACGATTACGACCATCCAACAAGGAGCTCAAGTCGCTTTTTCGCTATGCTAACTTGTGGTAATTGGTCACACCAAGGGAATGTATATCGTTTTCCAACTGGTCCTTCCAGCGGATTAGGCGACGACCTCTTCCTCGACTTACGTAGGCGGGTTCCGATAAAAATACTTTCTTAGCCGAAGCATGATCTTTCATTCGCATTAGATGGTCTAACCAGCGTAGTCGCAGTGTTTGCTTGTGATCCTAGTGCCTTAATGGTGGGGTGACATAAAGTCAACGGGTAACAGGTGAATTTAACATTTCAGATGGTCTGAGCCTATAACCTGACCTTAGAACCTAGACTGACTTTGAACTTTTCTCTTATCTTACGACCAATTCAAGATCAGCAAAAGCAAAATATGCTCTTCTTTTTTCAAAGTAATATTTACCTGCCCAGCTTTCAAATCGATTTTTTTATTAAAATGAGACCACAATATCGAAAAAGAAGCGCCGCAGTTGAAAATTTGGATTAAAAAATCTCACGGTTTTGTATTCTAAATTTTCTCTAAACTTTTAGTTGAATGAGTTCTTCTTAGCTCAGAGAGGACCTTATCAGGCCAGCTTTTTAACCCAATTATGGTAACTTAAGCAAAAAAAGAGTTATCAAATGACCATTTCAGAAGTGCAGGATGACCATAATATCAACAACTTTGGCCATTTGGAGCTGTCATAAAGTCAATTGACGATGTAGGAGTTGACGTTGTAAGAGTTGACCTTATG
This sequence comes from Eurosta solidaginis, assembly GCF_040869045.1. NCBI lineage: Eukaryota > Metazoa > Arthropoda > Insecta > Diptera > Tephritidae > Eurosta > Eurosta solidaginis. Next base: position 263,967,426 of record NC_090319.1, on the reverse strand, counting down.
TCACCGCTCCACCTGAATGACGGTAGTGTTCGGAAAGGGGAGGATAAATGTCCGGTAAAGAACGATCAATGTCGTAAACATGTCCCAAAACTTTCGGGAAGAGTCGTTATCGCGACAAGGCTAAGAAAGTCACGATATACCTTCGGCGATATTAAGGCCAAGCTTTTCTTAATTTCTATTACTATTTCTTAATTTTTTCTTCAAATCGATATCGCCGTTATCCTTACAGAGATGAATTTTCGTGACGGAAATACACTCGGATTGTTTTCCAAACCACTGCCGAGGAGCAGTCACGGCTAGCCAAATTTCTTCCTACTGTTTTTTAAGATTTTGTTTTTGTTTTTCCCATTAACTTTGGTGTGCTAGGCGAGCAAGCCACCACCATAATTGGTCAACATTTTAAACGAAATTTAAAATTTTTAAAATCTGAATTTTAGCCAACAACTATGATTATGAGCCAGCCTTGTAGTTGTGTGGATACCTTGTCTTAATTTAGCAACGTTTTTCTGTCACTGGCAAGTGCATGTTGAGCTACTTATTTAATTTCGTTTATGAGTATGCATATGAATACATATTTGGAATATTTCAAAGCACTTTTAGTTGGGCAAAACATGACAACAATCTTCGTACAAATTTAAGGATTTCTAATTATGTATACATAAGACAAGAAGGAAATAAATCATATAAAAATGCTCTACAAACTAATTTCACTTCCAAGGATGTAATTTCCCTCCCATACATCCCTACATATACGTATGTATTTATATATGTGAGCCTGGGCTTATTCAATAAGCACAATGGATTCAGATAGAACTGTTAAGACTATAGAGACTTTACTTATAGGTAGGTGAATGCGTACTTCCAGGTATGTCATTTGCCGTTAGCGAGACTTTCGGTCGATGAGCGAACATAATTAGTTTCGAGACATCACTACGCGGCCAGTAAATAAATGCTGCACAACCACAACAGCAATGTAAGCAGGTGAAACAACAAATAGCTACGCTCACACGAACATTGCAAAACTAAGACTACTGTTAGGAGTAATACAGCTATCAGATCTAGAAGTTGCAATTGGCAAAATTCCTAGAAAACTTATAGTATTTGACAAGAGGACGGCATTATTTTATAACAAAGGTCCTGGTTTCTTATAGGTTATTTCAGTTTGGTCATTAAACCAACTTCTGGTAAAGCTAAGGACACTTTCAGTCTATATGTGGTCCTCACGGAGCGGCCAGAAACATAACCTCTTACATCAGTTTATAAAGCTTAATTTCCGATAAAAATACTTCCTAGTCGCAGCATCATCTTTCATTCGAATACCAAGGCCTAGCGAGTGTAGCTCATCATTAAATCATCTTCAGTACTCGCCGTCGCCAACTCGTAGATGTCTCTCGAAGAACTTTTCCCTCGCACATTGAGCTGATGTTGCAATCTATAAACGGTTTTTTTGGGTAATGTGGAGAAAATCGTGTGATTATATTTACATTGATTATATTTGCAATTCTTCTGTGCATTCAAGGATGTGCAACATTTCTTGAGCATACCAACAAAAACTTAACTAATTGTTAGCTATACATATATGTATGTTTGTATGTATCTACAAATTTTGTTATGTAGAAAGTTCACATATGCATTTTTGTTTTAAAATTCTTACGCTTCTTTGTTGCAGATAGACAGACTGACACTAGCAGAGATTAAAATACTTGTATATAAAAATGTTGAAATTTTAATGCAATATAAAGCATTGAAATTTATAGCTCATAAATTTTGAAAACAAAATACAATTGTCGACAACAAAATGCTGTCGATTGCCGTTAACCACCACCCGCCGTGTGCAGCACTACGTTCCCTCTACAAAACATTTTGTTGCTCTTCAAGCCTTCAACTCTTTTCCACCATTGCGATCAACTGCACTTCATGGCCCCTCTGGCTTAGAGTTGGCGCAAAAATGTTTGTCTGTAAATGAAATTCACAAATGTCTGGCATCGACTACATTAAGCAATTCAATAATTTAATTGCCGATTTATATATTGCGACGTATTTATTTTAATTTAAAATTGTCTATGAATGATACTCGTTTTTTGGCAAACTATTGTATGTAAAGCAAGAGCTATATTTAATTGAAGAGTTAGTTAAATCAAGGTGAATCTACTTAAGCTGGTTTGAAAACGAATACAACCCAATTCGCCGTGCAGAATAATATCCAATCAAAAGAGCCTTAGATTTGTTTCGATTAACTAATATCAGGGTGAATCTAAACAAGTTGGTGACAAAGCAAATTCAAACCAATTCGGCGTGCAGAAAAACGTCAAATCACAAGAAAATTAGAATTGATTGAGATTAACAAACATCAAGGTGAATCCATACAAGTTGGTGGTAAAGGGAATTCAACCAATTCGCCACGTAGGAGAATGTCAAGCCAAAAGAAAATTAGCTTTGATTTAGATTAACTGAGATCTTGCTGTGCCAAGGCGTTACTTGGAAGCTGTCAAGAAGAAGCAATCAACACTACCTTGTACTGAATTCGCCTTGGGTTAAATGTAGGACTATGTACTTTTACCTACTTCCCATTTCTCTCAAACTTCAAAAAGATTGCAAATTTTATTTTCAATTCCAGTTATTTTGAAAAAACTTCGCTTTAATTGAATTTGCATCAAATTTCTTCTCAACTTCGTTTACTCTCATTTGCATTGCCATTGTATTCGACAGCATTTGAATTATCAAACTCACTAATGCAAATTTGCTAATATATTCTTATTGCATTATGCAGATTTTTCATTATATTTCACAGTATACTATATACATACATACATACATACATATGTATGTATTTAGTTATCATTGTGACACTTCTCCAGATGGCAACGACCCACAAGTATAGCCGTCACCACAAAGTCTGTGACAGCTCATTGCGTGGTGAAGTGTCCTCCAGTGTGCGTCATGGAGTGCAAGCGGAAGTTGAGTTGAAAACATTTACGCATATATTAAGAAGTGAATATTTTTTGAAATTATTAAATTTTTAGAATTCTGTGGCACTTTTAAAGAAGGTAATATTGAAATCTGTTGAATTTAAAATTTTTGTATCACAATGAAATAAATACCGACCATTACAGTAACTGGCAGATCATAGCGATGTGTTAGTCTATTAGGAAGGTTGGAAAGGATGTGCTTTTAATCAGTCCTCTACTTCAACTACTACACACGCATACTTTCTCATAGTATATGTATATTAGTTTACTGTTGTCGGAAATTACGGGATTCGGGCCAATACAATAGCGATCGAACTCAGTCAACTCTTTTAAGGCGATTAAAAACTCTTATTGGTAGGTTGGAAAGGTCGCGTTTTCATTCCCTTCTCCAACCTAATTTCTACATACTCAAACTTTGTAGTAGCATTTAAGTGTTCTAGTATTGTTGTAGGGAAGTGCGTGATTCTGATCATAATAGTAGTATATTCTGATCAATTTAGGCGGTTCGCAAGAGATGATGTTTCTGTCATCATAAGCGGCAGATGTCTATCAACAACCAGCTCTGGAGTTGGGTTGACCGCCACGCGGAAAAAATCGATATATTATTGTTTACTACGAAATATAAGGTCCCTATTAGACTAAGCTTAAGCTGAGAGGGGTAACCCAACAAGAAAAGTACAGCACAAAATATCCAGGAATTATACCAAGTAGTAAGTTTTAGTGGAAACTTCATGTGGAAGAGAGCTTAGTAATCCCTCGTTACACTGCATGCATGCAAAAGGGCCTTTCACCCAAGCACTGTCATTGACTATCAATCAGACTATCAATGATTAGCATTAAATGGCATTATTGGTAAAAATATAGCCCTAGCAACTGAAACAAGGCTTAAGCATCGGGGCAGCTTGAGTGCTGGCGGTATGACCGTAGCATTATAGCGCCATTAATAATATGACGAACAAACTACATGATCCCATACCTAAGCTTCAAAAGTGACCTTGGGGCTACAATGAAGCCAAGGGGTTGGCGCAAGTGTGTGGAAATGGCAAAAAATAATATACATGTGTATAGCGATTTTTGAAAATTAACGGAAGGCATCGGGTCTGCTGTTTACTCTGCGATCCAGAAATAATTCGATAACTTCAGTGAGAAAGCAGCAGAAAATCTGAAGGAAGCGTTCTTAAGCTGTAGTCGCGTCAATATATATTGATAGCCAGGCGGCGATTAATTCAATAATCTCAAACAGTAGTTCATCAAGACTTACTTACTTACTTAATTGACGCTTAACCGTCTAAACGGTTATGGCCGTCCAACAAGGCGCGCCAGTCGCTCCTTCGCTCCGCCAACCGGCGCCAATTGGTCACACCAAGGGAGTTTAAATCGTTTTCCACCTGGTCTTTCCAACGGAGTAGGGACCGCCCTCTACCTCTGCTTCCATAGGCGGGTTCCGATAGAAACACTTTCTTGGCCAGAGCATCATCTTTCATTCGCATAACATGGCCTAGCCAGCGCAGTCGCTGTGTTTTAATTCGCTGGACTATGTTGATGTCTGCGTATATTTCGTACAGCTCAGCATTAAATCTTCTTGTTCTTCATCAAGAAGTGTCCTATAATATAAAGAAGCACTGGATAGACTTCTAATATTTCCGAGAGGACTGAGTTATTCTTTAACAAAAGTCCTGGTTACTAATTGTTGTTTTTCCTTTTGATCGTCAAAAATTATAGTACCACTATGTGAGGTCTTTATTGACCGGCCAGTTAAACCTAACCTCGGTGCTATCGCAGACTACAGTATCCTTTATACTACCCAGTGAGAGCCCCTAGGTGCTCTCTGCTTGGATTAATGAGTTTGGCTGCTAACCTCGTTGCTAGGAGTATACAAAATTTGGCCTGCCTCTTCAGTGGGTATTAAATCCAGTGTTGTCTGAACTGCTGTTATTTATAGTTTCCCTAGTGTGTACCTTTGTGAGTCCACAGAAGAACTATGGACGACTATAGTACCCTGCTTGCCTAGGTATTCTGCTTGTCACTTGCCATACTGAAAGCTTTCACCTCATGTGTAATGCTTTGAGATAATCTTATACCGTCATCACCCAGTTCCAAAATTATTGCACCCAAATATATTCGAAATTTAATTCGAACAGGCTAAATGTTTCTTTTTATTCGAATTGCTCTGAAGTGGAAGAGAGTGGAAGAGAAGTAATAAGATTAAACTTTGAAAAATGTTCAGTATGGGTAATCCCTTTTTACTCTTTTAGCAAATGTTTATTAAAAAACCCAAAAAAGGCGAAAATTCCTCGATTTGCATCACTGCAAGAAAGTGCAAAGATGCCAAATCGAAGAATTTTCGCTCAAGTACATACCAGTCGGTATTTGGATTAATAATAAAATCGAAAATGAGTCTTCTATGCACGTCGATACGAATATAAAACTACTCACAACAGCAAGAAAAAGCGCCTTATTAAAATTACGAAAAGAAGCTGGGTACTCTCAGTCAAATACTCACACCTGCATACATATCCACCCACTCCGATTGCATTGCATTCTTTTTTTTTTTGACTCGAAGGTATGTAGGTATTGTTGTGACAATCTAATTGCGGAATGCAGTCAGAACGAAAGTGCAAAATCATGTCAACAGCGATTTTCCATTGGCAGCTTCAAATACGAATTCGTGTATGATTCTTGCACTCAAAATGCATGCGTGTATATATACATACAAAAATACCTACAAACATAAATACGCATATGACAACAAGCTTAATACAATACAATGAAATATGGTGATATATATATGCGTGTTAAAATGTTGCATTTTGTAGCAGTGTCATGCACCCACTGAGCCATAAATGGATGACTGCAAGTAGACCAGTCATTTTTGAGCTATAAATGTGTATCAGCTAGACTGCGTGACAAAAAAGGTCATAACAATCAAGACATATTTTTTTGATAATGTCAGCACTTCGTATAAATTACTTATGTATGTATATGCAAATAAATTTTAAATATTATAACTCTGCTAAATTAATTAATATTTCTTATTTTTTGACAGAAGAGTGGCAACAAATCAGCAAATTCGTAGAAAGAACCACATTTAAGACAAAAAAGCGGTACCTGGTACCTAAAAGAACAGAAGGTTCTTCAAATATTTTAAATATAAACGCTACGCTCAATCGATGGGAAAATTGTTTAGGGATGGGCGACCGTCACGACGCATTTCTGCCGAAAAAGCCTGGCAAAAATCAAAGATGTCATGAAAGCGTTCGGAGGGTGGATCCATATGTAGAAGTCCACGTAAAATCTTGTGATCGCTATTCACGAGGGAATGACCAGGGGTTGCATGCCGTTCAAGCACCTCAATACTCCCGGTCGCAGGCAGCCAAGTATCCTCTAGGTTCCCACTGAACATCCGTTTGGTAGTGAGCAAATGTATGAAGGCCACTTCGTCATAATCGGTTAAAGGGTTAGCTGGGGATCATTTCAGCTGCATCTGATCACCATAAGGTGCGGTCGTCTGTCTTGGATCAAACGGCTCGCTATAAAAACAATTATTATAAATGCGACATCCCCGCTGAGAGGGCTGTGCGCTGGGCTTTGGACAAGCGATACTCAATCTCCAAACTCCAAAGAAGCTTCTTCTTTGTTGACTTACTCGGCAAACGTTTAAATGCTTATGGAATTTCCGTTCATTTAATGGGATTGGTGCCGATACCCGGCTGGTTGATGTCCTCGTGCAACAAAAGCCGACATCACTGCCATCCAAGAAATATGAGGGATGAAGCAAGAAAATAAGACAATTAAAAATTGTGACATTTACTGGTGTTCGGTGTTCGATTTGTGGTGTAAGAGAGACTTAATCGCCAAAATCAAAATTTTGTAATATCTAATTGATCTGCGCCCACGCACCGATGGAGGAGAAGGACGATGAGGTGAAGAACGAATCCTGCAAGCTCTTAGAACACATATATGAGCGCTGAGCCCGCCATGATATAAAAGACGTGCTTGGCGATTTTAACGCCCGGGTGGGCAAAGAAGGTGTTTTTGGCCTCACGTTCGGAAAGTTTGGCTTCTACAACTAGTCGACTGAGGCTAATCGACTTCGCCGGTGCTCGAAATATGGTCATAGCCAACATTAGGTTTAACCATAAAGATATGCATCAAGCTATATGGCCGTCCCCTGATCAAAATACATATAACCAGATCGACCACGTTCTGATAGATGAAAGGCATGCCTCTTGTATTTTAGATGTACGCACGATTCGAGGACCTAACATCGACTAAATTCACTACCTCGTTGCACCCAAAATACAAGCGCCTTTGCGCCACTTAAAGCAAGGAACCAACAAACACTAGGAAAACTAGACGTCGAATGGCTGCAATCGCAAAAGACTTCCAACTCTTCTTCCAACAACTTCTCTGAGAACACAAGTCAACCCTATGGAATGCAAAATCACCCTATAGAGTGCAAAACTAGTTACAGGTGACCACGGATACACAATTGGTACAATGAAGAGCGCCACGTTGCAACCAGAAGAAACGACGCTGCCTATAGGGCTACGTTAAAAGCGAACGCAAGAAGAAGAGTGTGAGCGCCACCGCGAGCTAAAGCGAGGATTTGGTAAGGCGCGTGCATCAACTTTTATGCAAAATATGGTCGAACGAGTGCATACCCAACGATTTGCTTTTTAAGCTTTCTTAGCCCAGTCCACAAGTAGGGGATCCTGCAAGCTGCACCAACTTTTGCGAAATAATTCTTCTTAGTATTGCTTATAAGTTCCATGTTAGGCATATTGTGCGGAAGATTTAAGCCCACCGTGAATCGGCCGATTGGACTTTATCAGTGTGGCTTCAGACCTGAAAAATCAACCATCGACCAGATTTTTACCATGCAACAAATCTTGAGACAACCCGCGAAAAAACAGTTGGCAAACATCACACATCTTCATGCCTATATGCCGCAATGTCTGAGTTCGGTTTCACAGCAAAACATAAACGGCTGAGCAAAATGACGTTGATCAACACCATCAGCTCAGTCAAGATTAGGAAGGACCTCTCCGAGCCGTTCGAATATAAACAAAGTTTCAGACGGTGTGACCCCTCTTTCAAGCGACTATGGAAGCCAAGGAAGAGGGCGGCCCTCATTCCGCTGGAAAGACCAGGTGAAAAACTGGCGCGCCTTGTTTAGCGCCCATAACCGTTTAAACGGCCAAGGGCTAATTAAGTAAAGCAGTAAATAAAAAATTGTTTAATTTTTAGTCATTTAATTGAATTTTTTGTCAATTTAAAGAAATTTTTTTAAAGAAATGTTTTCTTCATTTTCGCTTAGTGCTTTTTTTTGTGTGCGTATGTATACATATATATATATATGAAAATATTGATCCATGCTTTAACACAAATTTATCAAATAGTATAACCCAACAAATGAATCATCGTTTAAATTTGAACTGTAAAATGATTTTTTGTTATGCTACAGCCGAATACAATAATGATAATAATAAATAAATATGTACCTTAATAACAAAAAAAAAAAAATAAAAATAAATAAATACTCGCGAGAACTGTCAAATCCAGCTGAGACTGCATTTGATGGACGCATTGTGCGTCAACCGCCCGCCGTTGAGCGATTTGTAAAACGAACGGCAGACGAAACAATTCATAATGCTTGAACGCAACAGGATATTTAGCCTGTGGGCTGATTATGAGAGGCAGCCGAGTTTTTATGCTCATAGATACGTCTTTGTTAAGTAGCGTAAATATCTCAAAATACAGACTTGCTTGATGAATTATTATCAGCTTTGGGAAGGAGGCGCTGCCAAAATACCTATTGTGAAACGGGCAGTGAATGACGAACACGTGAAATGATAACCGAAGCGGCATATTAAAGCTTTCAATATGTATGTCATAACCTGTTTTAATTGAGGAAGTTAAAAAAAAAAAATACAGGGTGGTCCAAGTGGTTTAAAACTATACGTCTCACCAAAATCACCATAAATCTACTGGGGCAATTTAATTGGTTTCTATAACAGGAAATGCATTATTCCTGAATTTAAGTAACGAAGTGACAGCATTTTTAATGTTAAAGAAATGGAGGACTCCTCCAGTGCACAAAGATTTTATTCTAGGCATCGAAGTAGCGTTTAATAGTGTCCTATTTTGCGCGTTCGCAGAGGCTCAGATTTGTTTCGGAGTGCTTTGTTTTAGTTAATTAAGGTTTATGCAACAGAACCGTTGGAGTTGGATGAGATTATAATCGAGCATAGTTCATGCCCATATTCTGCTAGCACTATGGATACATACAGTCCATGTGAGGTCTTTATTGCCGGGTCAGTTCAACCTAACATAACCTAGCACCATTGATTGTACTACACCAGATATGCCCTCAAGAGCTTCGTTGAACATCGGTTATTCATTCGGTGTTCACCAACATGTCGGTGAGCGAAGCGATTGAGATTTAACAGAGCAAGCAGTGCATCAGTTTTCACTTGTACTTCAGGCAGTAAACATCTCACACGTGTATTATATCGTTAGCTTAATGTGAAAATGTGCTAAGTCACTTTTTTCGAATTTTACAGAAGACGAAAAAACTGACTAATTTTTTAAATAACCTTTTTTATCAAAACTGTGGATGAGTATACCTTAGTTGCAATACTTTTGAGTGCAGAAGCTTTGAAAAAGATAAATAAAAGTTATATATGCTAACCCAGCAGCTATTTTATGACTTAGCACAATTTCCTCAATCAAAACAAATTTTTTCTCCTGACTTAGCACTTTTTACTCAATATGTTTCCCCATCACTCCTCCCCTTTAATGATTGAAATATAATACTAAAACTATATATTTCACAAAAAATACTATTTAATTGTCAAACTATTTCTAACTATTGGCGGCCACCGTGGTGTGGGTAGCGTGCTCCGCCTACCACACCGAATGCCCTGGGTTCACACCCCGGGCAAAGCAACATCAAAATTTTAGAAATAAGGTTTTTCAATTAGAAGACAGTTTTTCTATGCGGGCTCGCCCCTCGGCAGTGTTTGGCAAGCACTCCGAGTGTATTTATGTCATGAAAAGCTCTCAGTGAAAAGTCATCTGCCTTGCAGATGCCGTTGGGAGTCAGCATAAAACAAGTAGGTCTCGTCCCGCCAATTTGTAGGAAAAATTAAAAAAAGAGCGCAACGTAAATTGGAAGAGCAGCTCGGTTAAAAATCTCTTCGGAGGTTATTGCGCCTTACATTTATTTATTTATTTCTTGCTTTTATTTCTAAGGGCTCTGATCTGGACTCTTTTGCCGGATGGTGCACAGACAATAACTTAATTTTAAATTCAAACAAATGCTGTGTTGTGTCTTATTCCATAAAGACAACTGCCACATTCCAATTAAAATTCAAATTTATTAGTTGAACAAAGTGGTTGTGACAGTAAGACGGAGTCTTTTATAGCACATCGTCCGTTTTATAAATACAATATAATTACCATAAAACTAAATTCGAGTTTAAAATTAAAAATAAAACGATTTTCTTACAATTCAAATTAATGTTAAAACTAAATTTAACGTTAAACCTTAAATACACATTTAAGACTAAAGAGCAGAGCCATTTAAATATGGTAGGATGTACTTTATACTTTATCTACAAACTAAATTCTAAGTCTCGTAATCGTTGTCAAGAGAGTAAAGATTTGGGTGTAATTTTTGACTCCAAACCCTCTTTTTCTAATCACATTGATTTCGTTGTTTCAAAATTTGTTGCAATGGTTGGGTTCAGTAGACGAAACACCAGTGACTTTAAGGACCTATGACGTTGAAGGCACTTTATATATCCTTGGTCAGAAGTGGTATTGAAAATTGCTCAATAATATGTAATCCTTTCTATGAATCTAACTCCTATAAAGTTAAGAAAGTTCCAAATTTTTTGTACAAAATTGCTTTACGTATGCTTCCTGGCCAGAAGGCCTCCCATCATATACCAGCAGTCACAAAATGCTTGGTCTTCAGGCTTTGCATGACAGAAGAAGTTTTATCTCACTCATGCCTGCCTATAATGTAATAAACTTAAGCACGAATTGCTCTGATTTATCTACTTTATTCATTCCATATATTCCACTGCGTGATCTTTGGCATAATATATTATTTATAGAAATAACTCATAAAATGAATTATCCTGTGAATGAAGCTATAACTAGGACTATACATCTAGCAAATCGATTCAGTAGTGTTCTTAATTTTAATAACAGCTTATATAAGTTTAAGCTTGAATTGTTTTCTTTTTTTAACTAGTCTGTAAGAAAGCATGTAGTTATCGACATGTAAGAATTGAAGTAGATTATAGTGACCGCAAAGCGTTTATCATACACCAAACGCATGTCTCAATTGGGTAAATCTAATTTCAATGGGTTGTGTTCGCAACCCTGTAAACGGGTTGCCAGTACAATATATAGTAGCTTCTCCAACCCAATTGTCAACTCACCTAACCGTGGCGAATCCTGTTTCATTGAGAGGCGAGGCTCTGGCGACCCCAAGTTCTTCATGGAACTAGAGGTGGGGAGAGCGGGATGGCCTAGAAGGTTTAATGTGGTCATATCAATCGCACCCGAGATGGTCGAGCTAGTAATACCTTAATATTGCTTTGTTACCGAAACGTGCCGGATCTATATCCGGCAAAGGGGAGTGTCTTTATCGTTAATACAACAACAACAAAAACATAGAATGTACTTTTAGACTGAATGAATTAAATAAATAAATAAAGTGCGCGCACAAAGAAATGACTAGTAATTCAAATTGATATTATTGATAGGTTGATTTTGCATATTTTTTTTAAAAGCTGACGACTTAACACATCATTGCCCACAGCACGTAAAAATTAAAAATTAAAATATTTTTTTAAACTCCATTAAAATACAAGTTTTCACAAATAATACTACAAAAATGATTGCGTTTGTATTCGCAGCTTTGTGCACCACTGGACTAATCACGTGCCACCCTGTTTAAAGTTTGATTATATGTTCTGTTTGGAAAACAAATTTATAAATGAATTTGCTCAAGTAGCTCGAAATAGATTAAAATACAAAAGGTTCATTGATTGTGCGTTTAAGTACAGTACGAACAAAAAAGGAGAATTTACTAATTATAAATATAATTTTTATAAATAAAAGTGTGACATGAGGCGTATGAGCACCATTGAGTTGTACGTATAGTATGTGGGTACTCCAATAGGATATGCGCACATGCTTGTATGTGTCCTTGGGGCATCATTTAATTACTTTCATCAACAATTGGCTCATTTCAAAAACATTATTGTTCAACAATTTTATAGAAATTAGTATGAGAATACATAAAAGAGCCACTTAGGAGTGTGTTAAGATTACAGATACTATACGTTTGTGGAGATCTCTTTGGAAAGTGAAAGTCTGGGGCTTAACAAAATGTTTTTACTTAACATATGTATGTGTAAGTGTGTGTTTCTCCTGTCAGACGTTGTGACTCTACATATCGGATGTTAATTGCTGTGCGTGCAAATGACGCACTTCAATTAATTGAATTTCGTTTACTTCATTAGAGCCAAACCAATAATAAAATAAAAATTAACTTGAATGTCTTCATATCGTTGTCCTATGTGCCTGAGTTGATAGTTGCATGGATCGATTCTATGCTCAAGAATGAGTTTGTCAACGCTACTTTAGGAGCTGGCCCAGTTAATAAAGTGACTACTAGAGGTACACCTCCGGGCGGCGTTCTATCGTATTTCCTTTAAGTACTGGTAATTAATGAAATTATAGAAACTTTTAGTGTACAAGGAACGAGGGTAGTCGAGGCGAAATGGTAAAACGATGAATGTCTCTTCTGTGGACAAATATCATTGCATTATACTAGACTCCATACTAAGCTGGAAAAGGAACCTTAAGATGTGATCAGAGAAATCTGTAGCAGCATATTATACCTGAAAAAGGTCTTTCTAGATGGCATGTACAATAAATTCATCCGAACGTTACCTACGTATGGAAAGGCGCTAGACAAGGAGATCAATAGAAATCATTAGAAAGGGTTAAACGTGATTTTTTACTTGATGACTTTACAAATGTTCATGCAGGGGTTGGCCGCGAAAGGAGCTCTACGACTAAAGAAATATAACATGTGGAAATCAACCGAAAATGACCTCGCGATAATTTTAGATTACTTGAAAGAGGGACGATTAAATGGAATCACAACTCACCTAACGTCCGAAATCAACCACATGACGACGCGTTTTGACTTCCATATACGGAAGATAAGATATATTTCATGGAAGCTGGAATATACTCAAAGCATCTGAGGGTAAATCAATCGTACCGACTCTCTGACTCCTGCAGTGTCTTCCTGACGGAAGTCTATATCATAGAGGGAGCAGGCAGACTGCTCAAATGTACTACGGGCCCAGACATAATGTAACATTCTTTGCCGACAGCTAAGCCATACGAAACCAACGTGATAAAGTCGGATATCGTGAGGAGATGTCGAGTCTCGCCAGCATCCATATGGCACCAATATGTCACCCTTTGTTGGAGCAAAGCGATATCTAATGAATGAGTTTGAAGATGAGATGGCCAGGAAAGGTTCTGAAATGGACATAAGCGAGGCATTGAGTTCCGTAGGACCCCCGCTGGGCTATCTTCAGAGGGAAATCGAAAAATTTAAGATGAGGGAAACGGACTTGCTGTAGAACAACCGGTTGATTTCGAGATCTAAAGTTCCTGTGCAGAAGCTGTCAGGATAAGGAAGAAGAGGAGCCGATTTATAACTTTCTCTGCTGATGTCCAAGATTACAAACAAGATGACTCCGATTTCTGGGCGTATGAATTTTCGAAAGTCTGGCAGAGGTTGGGAAAGTGGATCTTTCGCTCCTACTAAGGTTCATCAGAGCAAGAAAAAGGCTCATTGTGGACCACTAGGAAGTAATCTGGCTACACTTAAGACCATATTCCAACCCGCTGCATTTAATTAAGTTCTACGTTTAAACAATGTTGCTTATTTATAGCTTTATTCTTTATATTTTAAGCAGCAAGAACACCGGCAGCGCTACGCAAAGGTATTCACATTTTGTTGTCATTAGTTACGTACTTCATCTTACTTTGGTTAAACTCAAGACTCAATACAATGAAGTATACAACAGCTAAGCATTTTTTTACAACCGAGGCCGGAAATGTGCAGCTGAGTCAGCACCAAGAGGCACAGCTAAATGATGAAGTTGCGCATTGAAGTTTTAAGTTGCAACTTTAAATGAAAAAAATGAAAAAACTAAAAAAATAATTACTACAATTTTAAACTTCAAAACTCACACCTATTAAATCTTCCAGGTTGTGCGTTTAAATCTTAATAAATCTTAGCACAGCCTTCACTATCCTTAAACCTATTGTGAAAGCCTAAGTTGCACAGTGGGGCTACAACCACAATGCAATCAAAATAAAAAGTAGATACAAAATTTGCAAAAGCTTCATTATATAAATGGATTATAACGCAGAATAAAATGTATCCTTAAACACGGAAATAATGTTGATGAATTTTTATTTTGAAATTTTCACAATAATTATTGTAAACAGCTTGTCCGAAATGAAGATATAAAGAGGGAGCACATGTACCGATCTTTGGGGAACAATTACAAAAGTGTAAACGTATTTGAGAAAATATATTTGAGAAAAATGTTTTATTTTAATGTTTTTTTGATTAGTTGTGAAATATGTTTGCACATTTCTCAAAAACATTCTCCCTTTTCATAAATTCGTTTGCCCTTTTCTCAAATACAATTGGAAAAGGTGTAGATTGGAAACTTTGCAAAAAAGAAGTTTCTAAACGTCTATAAATTACGCTCTAGGTTAGGTTTTTGACTTTATGTCTCTATTTAAGGACACATTTTGCGTTGTGTTTTGTTGAATTGGCATAAAAAAGTGTTTGAATTTCCTTTAGCTGAATGGAAATATTATTCCGTATATGATATTTTACGTATGAACTTTTTGTGATTGGTATAGCAATTTGTTGTTGCTCTTGTTGCTGTAGCAGTGTTTCGGCGCATCCAATAAATGTGACTACTCACTTATTGCCATCGATGTTAATTACAAGGGTTAACTTTAGATACGTAGGAGTTTAAGCTATTACAATATCCAGATCGAAATTGAGCTATAGTGGCGAGTGTCTTCTTGTATTAATGTATTGCTTTTATCAACTGTGTGTTAAGGGTATTTGTATTGAAGAACGGGGTTCATCGAGCAATCCCTGCCATAGTGGCCTGACGCCTTTTAGTGGATGTTTCTGAAGACCAAGGAATACAAAGTTTCATATCGGGAAATTACTTAAAAGCCGAACTGAAGATTTGTAAACTCGTATACAGCGTTTCATCATCCCTACAGTGTATCACCTAGCGGAAATTCGTTCTCATTTTAAGGCATTGTCAGCGTACCCTGAACTAAATGAATGTTTACAGTGTCTAAATAAATTAGCAGCTACTCAAATGTCGATTGTTTGATTTGCCGCTGCCCTATTTGGATTTTCTAAAGTTCTTTAAATATTTCGATCCCTGCGCCATATAGAATAACTTTTAATTCTTAATATTTAAATTTTTAATTTTTTCAATAAGATTAGTTTAGTGGGTAAAGATTTAGCTATGCAATCCATATACTACTTGAATGGACCAAGCTTGTTTTTTTTTTTCAAATTATGCGCGCAGATTTCGTTTACCTGCCCCACTGTATTTCACAACTTTGCTTTGCTTCCTTTACTAGTGCAAAACAATAAAGTTGGCATGTATTAAAGTGCAAAACAGTTGTGCCTAATAAAAAGTTTGCAATGAAAGATGCAAATACTGTCGTAAGCCAATGAGGCGATGCAGCTTTTGCCGCCTCATAACCAGTCACAATCAGCCCGTCGGACATCTTTATGCCATTCAATTTTATTCATTGTGTGCCGCTTTTGTTTATGGGGGATGTGCCCAAGTTAATTGAGTGCCTGAGTCTTTGGTCTAAATGGCATTTTCTACTGCTTGTGCTTTTTGTTTGTTGTTTGTCGTCTCTGGTGCAGCCGAATATCTCAACAAAATCTCATAGCAACGGACCGGTGACATTGGCGGATTCATAATTTTGGTCGGGCCGATTGGAGTTAACTTTTTAGGTAATATTTAATAAAGAAAATGTATATGAAGAAAAGCCAACTCTGGAATCGAACAAAATAGGTATTGGTGGCGTCTAGGCATTCAGATCGCTTTATAATTGAAACTTTGTGCACTTTTCGAGCATTATTTTAAAGAAACATGTAAGCTTAGGGCGGTCCTTTTAGATTAAACGATTTGTCTCATTTCTTCAGATCGTAGCACCAAGGTCAAAAATATAACATGTAACTTTTGTTTCCGATTGGAGACGCTTAAAGCTCGCTGTAAAGGGATCCAAACTCAGATTGCTCTAACTATGAAGACTCAATGTACGAAACCCTGAACTTGAATAACACTTCTTCTACGCTTCTAATCGGAACCAACATTTATTGTTTGTATCCTAGTCTAAAGTATTTACGGTTTTCAACATCAGGATTTAAAAAATGCAATTGTTTAAGTCTTTATATATCAATCTTAACTTTTGTCCGCCATTCAACAGCTCAAGAAAGCGTAAAATAAGTTAACCGTCTCCAGTTCGGATCAAAATTCGGTTGTGATATTTTTGACCTACCATCTGAGTACCATCCATCAGAAAGGGTGTGATTGGAAAAGATCGTTAATTTTATTTATATGGACCACCCCATTTTAATCTATTGCTCAAAAAGGTATGCCAAACAAAGAAAAGCTAATGCTTTCAATTTTTACTCGCGATTGTTAGTGGCTCAAACTCCGGGGGCCAACTATCCAAGATATTGTTCCAATTCCAGGAATTCTCCACTATTCTGGACCTTCTTTCATTATTCCAATCACTGAACTGCCGAATAAATAAACGAGAATGTTCTTTATGTAAAATGCTCCGTACTATCTTCACTACTATGATAGTAGATCTTCACAATGTAATGGTATTCGCGTACTTCACTTTCAGCGTGTTAAAATCAAACTGATTGACTATTCCTTAGCTTTCACAGCTTTTATACTCTCAGTTGCCTCGTTCGCCTATTTCTCCCAGGGTCCAGACTTTTCACGAACAGCTTTCGCGAATAGTTCCTTCCTTATTTCTCGTTTCTATATCTCATGTTGTATTTAGCTATAGACATGCATATCTGAGGTTTATATGAGATCATATGCGCTCTTTATACTCTGGTCGTCTATGCATATGTATTTGTGGCTGTTTTCCATATCATCTGATTGTCTTTCTGTTATTGTTGTTGTGACATGGTGACGTATCGAAACTGTTAATATTCACAATAATATTTTATGTGACAATTTCTTAACCAATTTCTTAAACAGATTTGAAAATTGTCAGGCTACTTAATATGTTTTCACACAAGAATATTATAGGTCAAACTTCATTCAAATTGAAGCCTGAAATATTGATTTTTATATTTGTGGTACTTTAAATTATCTGAAATAGTCGGTTCTCAGGGCGGTTTACAGCTTCTCTACCCTTTTGATCCGCCACTGACTGCTTTCTACCCACCGATAGCATAGATGAAAATTTTATATTTTATGATCAATTTAATGACCAATAGACTTTAGATATGAAATTCTTGTAACTTCAAACAAAAGTCATGTAAAAATGTTCTTCAATATTAAGCTAGCTAATCCTTAAGCTGACTTACAGCCTTTGTTAACATTTAAGATAAGTTATTTTCATGACCTGTTTTAGCATTTATTACGATTTTAGGTAAAATATTTACTTGACGCTTATTCCTCGACTTGTACGGAATTTACAAATCAATTGAGAAGATGGGAGTAACATCCGGGAGTGAGGCATCCGTTGCGAATCATTTATTTTCAGCATGATTTAAACTTCCTTTTAGGCTGAGATCACTATGTACAGATGCTGGTAGAGATGTTATGTTGAATATTCTTTAAAATGAGCGAAGATGGTAAGTCATTCTTCACTTCGAATGGTGTGAAGCCATCCCTCTTCCTGTGCTTCCATATGCGGGTGCCGACCAGAACACTCTCTGGGGCAAAGCATCTTTGTCAATTCGCACAACGCGGCAAGCCTATGAAGCTGCAGAACCTTGATTTGGTTAAGTAAAGATCCGCAGGTCATATTTTTGCTGTTACTCAAAAACTCGAGTTTGAGCAAATGCTCTCTTTTCATGTATGAGGCCCATTATTTCCTTCAGCATCAAATTCAAGAAATTTAAGTACAGTGGGTCACCTCGTCTGAAATCTTGTTTAGTCTCGAACTGATCCTGTCCAACTCAGATAGAGCAAGCACTTTAAACAGACTGAGAAAATTGGCAGGGTGATGCATGCCTGTTTGAATAAAGGTGCCACAAATGGCACTACCGTGCCTCACTTTTCCTTATTAATTTTAGCAATGCTAGTTTTCTTTGGGAGCGATGATATGTACACAAACAAATATAATGTTCACATTTTTAGTTTCTCCCGATAGCTTAATACATTTTTCACAACTGAGGTTGACTTGTAATTAATTGTGTGCGCAGACGCGTTATTAGTTAACACTAACACATGTCTAGGAAGGTAAAAATCTAAAAAACTTAATAAAAAAAACAAAGGAATTATGGTGTAGATTGTTAATTCAGAAACAATACAATAGTCCCAAAATAGTTCTATGCATGTATTTAAGTATATGGAGCATTCCACGAATGGTGGGGGACAAATCATACACATTTTCACAGTTCTCAACCTTAACTTCAGCTAAACTAAAACGTTTTACAGGGAACTATTATAATATTGTGTGTTAAATGTTTAAACAAATATAGAAACCTGATTTTGATTTTGTACGGGACAGCAAGGTTAGGTTAGGTTGAACTGGCCGGTCCATGAGGACGTCATATAGATTGAATGAGTCCGTAGTGTTACTAGAAGTTTTTTTAACGACCATACTGAAAAACCCTATCAAAAACCAGGACCTATGTTATAAAATAACTCCGTCCTTTTGGCAAATACTAGAAGCTTCCTAGGACTTAAGCCACTTGCTGCTTCTAGATCTGACAGCTGTATCACTCCTAATAGCTGGAGTCTTAGCCTGGCAAGCGCAGAGCGCAACCACAAAACGTGCTAGATCGTTTCCTCCCCCAAACCGCACTTTCTACATCTGCTATCACTGTCCAAGCCTAATTTAAAGACAAGTGGCGCCAGGAGACAGTGTTCAGTCAGAGTACCCGTCATGCGTCTACAGTCCTCTCTTTTTAATGATAGAAGCAACTTAGTTAGTCTAAGGTTGTAAGATCTACACATAATCTTCAACACTTTATAGCCCCGTGCTTGAACCCATGCCTTTCCCGCTTGGTCGATCATGCGCACCTCTCGCCTTTCCTTAATCTCGCCAAGTCTAATTGGGACATCTACGGAGCAAGCTTCAAGGGATGTGCCCTTTTTAGCTAGTTCATCCGCTTTTTCAGTCCCATCTATTCCCATATGCCCTGGGACCCAATATAGATGTATACTTCTCCCTGTCCCGATTCTCTCCAGAGACTGTTTACACTCTAACACGCATTTAGATGCTGTGCCATGCGAGATTATTGCCTTAATTGCTGCTTGACTGTCAACATAAAAGTTAACACTGTTGCAGCTTAAGCTATTCTCTTCCAGTATTTCTAATGCTTTGGTTACAGCTAATATTTCCACTTGGAAAACGCTACAGTAATTTGGCAGCCTGTAGGATTAATTTATTTCGGGATCAGCACAGTATACCGCAGACCCTACTTTGGTATCATCTGTGTACAAATGTATCGCCTCGTCCCCCATTTGAGCACACTTGCGCATACGGGACAGCACAAAATCAACGGATTTTGGGGAAAAATTCAGTCTAATGGAATTTCGGTGGTTGCGCTGATAATAATATTTGAAGAAAAAAAGAAAACATAAATCACCTTTGGTTTCACTTGGATCAAAGTTTATTAAAATAACAAAAAACCTGAAATATGTTTATTCCATAGATGTTAAGTAATGATTAGATAATGCTAATGATTGCTAATTAACCTTCATTTGCGAAATTCTCTAATTCATTAAACAATTAGAAATAGTTCAACTAATTCCCATTAGATAAAACAAATTTTTTTTCTAATGGTAAATCTAATTGCAATTAGTTGCCATTAGCAAAAAAAATTAGTTTACCTTTACAATTAGAAATTTAATTGACTTCTGCTAATGCAATTAGATATTCAATTAGCTCGAATTAGAATCAATTATTTTGATAAAGATACATTTTTTTCAAAGAACGATTGACGTGAACGAATAATGATGTAAATAAATATAAATAATTGATTCTAATTCGAGATAATTGAATATCTAATTGCATTAGCAGAAGTCAATTAGATTTCTAATTGTAAAGGTAAACCAATTTTTTTTGCTAATAGCAACTAATTGCAATTAGATTTACCTTTAAAAAAAAAACTTCAATTATCTAATGGGAATTAGTTGAACTATTTCTAATTGTTTAATGAATTAGAGAATATAACCCAATTGCATCAATTACTAATTCTAATTGGAATTTAATATGTCTGGTTTATTCCAATAAAAGCTTTTTACACTTTAGCTGCGATGCTCAAGGTGCCTCTACTGGACATGAGCGAAAATTAGTTTTGAAAAAAATAAAAATTTCTTATATTGAATAAAGAAAATTGATGTTGTGGTAATCTTAAGTATTGTATATACATCGAAATTTTTTACTGATCAGTGACTGCTAAACACGGCCCCTCTGTAACAGCAATCAGCAAGTGAATGGGAATACACACTTAAGTACTGACATGCAAGCACTTCACTGGTATAACAGTTGCTTAACCGCGAATTCGAAAACTTCTCAAACTGTTTATAACGATTTATACTTAAGTAGCAACAGTTTGCATTTAATAAATTATCGAAGGCGCACACACTTTTGATCTATAGATGACCACGATCACCCACTACTTTTGGTCTGTAAGGTGATTGGGTGTAAGGAAACCTAGTTCTTACCCGTACCTACCTAGATCAACCGATTCGTGAGCTGTAACTCGTAAGAAACCGATTTCACCAACCACCAGCTGCTTGGAAATCAATCAACCGATGCTTCTTCTGGGCACCGCCGATTCACTTAACCCATCCACCGAATTCATCTAGCCCACCGATCCGTCATTTGCGAGATAGCCGGGTATCGATTGCACCAATCATCCGTTACTTGGGAATCAATGTACCGATCCACCAATTAAACGAGTCGTCATCTACGATTCACCGGGTATGATTTTCACCAACCACCCGCTGCTTGGGAATCAATTATCGAAATTTCTAGGTCTGAAGATATTAGTAGCCTCGAACGACATGCATATCTTCCCGGGAATATTGTAAACCCCTCAATCCGCTGGAGTTTGTGCATAGTCTTTCAAGAGTGTTTTCGACATGTTATTGAAAAGGAGTAAGATTCACGTGAGTAGGACTTTCGCAGTAAGTGAAAACTGTGAGTGAAAATTGTATTATCAATATTATCAATATGATGTTTTTGGTTTTAGAAAAATAAAAGTTATTTGAAATCCCTGAAAAAATCATATGCATAAAACTTTTTCGAAGAGTTCAAAAATTTGAGTTGTCATAGAACGCCCCATATATAATATGTAGATATTTGCGCAAAATAATGGCGCGCTTTTTGTTGTAATTTATTAAATTATCAAATACTCGTCTTTTTTGACGCAATATTTAAGAAAATGCCTTTGTTTCACATACAAATGTCTTAGTTTTTTTTTTTTTTTGCTATTATTCGCACGTCAAGATATTTTTCCTCACCAGCCATTGCCTCTTCTGTGCGAATGAATGTTTGTTCAGATTGTCGTCGCCGTGTCGTAATGTCGCATGCGATTGTGGCTAATTGCGCATTTTGCCACAACAATTTGCCATTCAGTTATTAATAGAATTTCGCAAACAGTTAACAAACCAAATTATAAATGTAAGCAAAAAGACGGGAAGCAAGAGAAAAATTGTGTGTGTTGTATGGGACAAAACATAAAAGTAGAATTTGAAACATACCCAAATATACTTGCACTTCATTCATTATACGTCTTATATGTGACCAGTACAAAGGACTCATAAAAATAAGCTCTGAAATTTGAGAAGAGTTGTATGCAACATACCTTATAGGCCCAACACATACGATTTTTGATGCAGCAACGAGCGCTGACGGATGAGCATATTTCACGTGATTACATGGGGTGCTACATGCGATCTACTCATCAGTTCGCGTGCGATGCTGCATCGAAAATCTTATGTGTCGGGCCTATTATGCTCAATCTCATTCTGATGTGCTGATGCTATTAGACACAAGATTTATCTCTCTCTAAAAGATTACCCTAGATGTAGAGATGATAGGTCCATTGTTTCTAGAATCTACTGCACTCTTTATTTTCTTAACCCAGTTCAACTATTGACACTATAACATTGATGGACACTCCACCGGGGTCGCAAGGACGGCTTCTAATAGGTTAGCTGCGAAACACCAATAAATAGTCCCTGATCAAGAGTGGCCATAGCGAAGAGCGTGGCTCTAGGGGCCATACATACCCAATTAATTTTAGTAGCAAGGCGATTCTGGATCTGTAAACAAACGCTTATAAGGACCTGTGCCAACCCTCTCTGCATATGCATCGCCTCCCTGCATATGCATAGATAATCAAGGGAGTCTAAAAGGCAACTGCACGTGGGCGGTGATAGCGGCTTGGAGCGGAGACCCAACCGAAAAGAAATAAGTCAAAACAATAGTAGTCATTATGAAGGTAAACACAGCTGTGGAACCACTTTTCAAAGGAGCAACTAGGTGCTCCGATCGCCACTGTTAAAATCCCCTGGAAACGCAGTTACGGTGGCAGCAACAAGGACACCCCACCGAGAATTCAGGGGTGACACTACAGATGAAACTGAGGAAAAATAAGAACAAAATAGGTGCCACCCGATCCACCCCGCGAGCGGTAATACTGGAAAGGGAAAGTCAAGGTGATCACCTCGAATATGCATGGATGGTTTTGCGCAGTTTGCAAACTGTTGCAATGAAGCAGAAAAATATGACGATATACATAAAGAACGGCTGATGAAACTTGAAGTAACATTGAGCTGCATGCGCTCTTTAATAGAGGGCAAGGAACCGAAATTGGATAGGGGAAATGAGAGAACACGCACGAACTATGGCTCTCAACCAGGGTCCTCGAAGACTAAGAAAAAGAACCGATGTGGCTTCCATGAAGCAACCCACAGACGAGACGTGGAGCAATATGCAGAGCTGGAAGGAAAAGGTCGCTATGCGCAAGCGCAAAAGAAACCTTCCGAGCAAGCTAAGATGGCAAGAAGAGAAGAGGGGACTAGCAGAGGGTTTGAAATACGCCGAGGTCGTAGGAGCTTCATTGAAGCTATAGAAAGCGCTCTGGGAGAAGCGAGCGAAGCCCATCAGCTTACATGGCGGCTGAGGCTTGTACTGCGCATGGGCTTCAAGGGGTTGATAAACGCAATTCACAGCTTCCGTAACTAAATAGTAAACTTCAACTACGCCAAGTGAATCTTGTAACAAAAATGAATGCATCATACACATATTTGGCTGACCAGGCTCTGGCAATCCCAAGTTCCTCATGATCATATTAAATCTTTCCCGAGATGGTCGTCCTAGTATCTTAACGTAGTTTGTTACCGGAATGTACAGGATCTACATACGGCCAATGACCATCAACATCGATAACAATCCACAAAACCTTAGGGGAGTTTCTTCATCGCTACAATAACATGGACCGCTTGACAATCGTCGAAGAAGTTACGGAGGCTGATCGGAAAGGTACTGACGGGAGAAGAGTGAAACAGGTCCGTGTCTCTATGTTCTCGGCAAACTAGCGCGAATAGAAGATTGCAGCCGTTGAAGTATACAAAGGTGTTGTTTCATTTTATAAGCGAATGTAGGCGGAGAAAGAGTGTAGAGGTGCAGCGAAGCCCAACCGTTGCCCGAATACAGCAGCACTGTATACATTTTTGTTATTTCTTATAATCGCTTACAGAATTTTTTGCTTCGATTAAAAATAAACACCTATGTATATCCCCTTTTATGAAACGATGTCTTAGATCTCGGTGTGCTATATGCATATTTGCAACTTAGATGCCTTTATGTATTTGCATGCTTCTATGAATGAATACATCGCTTTGCACTTTGTCTTTTAATATTTTTCTAAATAAAATAAGTAATGCAATGAAATTTTTTGTAACAATCTTGTTGTAACAAGACGTTTTTCAACTGTCACTGAGTAAGAAAAAAAATATATTTGCATAGACTTACTTCTAATTGATGTTCTTAAGAGCAGGAGGATGGAAGGGGAGAAGGGATTTGATATATTTACGTATGTATATTAGACTGGGTCGATTTATTAACCTATATCGCGCCATCGATTTTTCGATAGGATTTGGGCTCAGGAAAAAAAGTTCCTCTACGCATACCCAAAAAAAATAATTTTTGAGCCCGCAAAATTTCAACGATTTTTTCGATTTTGTATGCATTTTTTCATTTTCAAGGCTCCAAATCATTTTTTATGTTTTTTTTTCGTGTCAATTGGCAAATGCAAAATTGGTAAATGCAGTTTTTTGAAAAAAAAAAATGTCTTTTATGGAGATTTAGAAGAATTTTGGTCGAAAAATCGATTTTTTTGCAAGCTCAAAAATTATTATTTTGGGTATGCATAGTGGAACTTTTTTTCCTGAGTCCAAATCCTATCGAAAAATCGATGGCGCGATATAGGTAAACTTTCGTTCATATGTTATTAATGTATATTTTTTTGCATCTATATATATAAAAAGGAAATGATGTTCGTTCCTGTCCATGTTTTGGGGCCGATACGAGGCCAATTTTATTCGTTATTTTTTTTCATATTACAGGGATCAAATAGGGGAAGGTTTTTAGAAAAACAAATTTTTTTTTTTATTTCTAGGGACTTGAGATATAGGTCGAAACGTGGACCCGTATAACCCTAGGATGTGTTTGTATAATATGGATATCAAATGGAAGCTTCTAATGAGTACTTCAATATGGGGTACTTTTCGTACCCCTAGGTGACTAGGGTCTCGAGATGTGGGCCAAAGTGTGGACCCGGATACCACAAGAATGTGTTTATACAATATGGATATCAAATGAAAGCTATTGATGAGTGCTTTAGTACATGATAATTTATCGTACCTCTGGGTGACTAGGGTCTCGGGATATAGGCCAAAACTTGGACCCAGATACCTCTACAATATGGATATCAAATGAAAGCTGTTGATGAGTTCTTTAGCAGAGGGTAATTTTCATACATCTTGGAGACAAGGGCCTCGAGATATTGCCCAAAACGTGGATCAGAATAACCTTAGGATGTGTTTTTACATTATGGGTATCAAATGGAAGCTGTTAATGAGTACTTTAATATGGGTATCAAAAGGAAGCTGTGTTGATGAGTTGTAATTTTTCTCTGGGTGACGAGCGTCTCGAGAACATTTCATGTGTACAACATTTTTTGAATAAATATACGAATTTTTCGATTTGCGTCGTGCTGCTAAGCAGCGTTGACAGATTGTCGACGCTGTCGTCATTTTGACGACTTTTAACTAGAATGACGCGTGGACGATTTTGTAATGAAAATGACGATTTAATTTAAATATTTAAATATTAACGTTTTATTTTAAATATTCAAACACCAAGAAATTACATATATTTAAAATTGACAAGCTTTATTGAACATTGTATACCTTATACTAAAGATATGCTAGCTTTTGCTGCAGATGGGGCCAATAACATGACTGGCTTGAAGCATTCGGTCGCCCGAATTTTTGAAAAAGAAATTCCTATCATTTTGTTGCTTTTAAATTTATATGTGACCTGGAATCATGAAAGAGGCCTATTATGCGAAAATACCGTTCTTAACTTTTTGAGTGATTCTTACAGAAAATTTAACGCTCTTTCCAATGGAATAATCCGCATAGTTTTCTATCTTTCTTAGTTTTTTCACAAATCGCATTTAAAGCCAAATCGGTCCACAAATACGATTTTTTTCTTATTATTGCATTGTCTTCGGGTTCTGAACCATATTCCAAGTTTGAAGCTTGTAGCTTATCGGGAAGTTACTTAAATTTTAATTACAAAATTCGTTCACAACGGCCGTCCGCTACACAGAGTCAAGCTAAACAAAAACTATAAACATGTTTTACTCGTTAATGATTCCTGGTCACATATGTCATTCTTTGGCACTTTGCTCTACGTATTCCTGCTTAAAGCTACCCAGCAGTGTAGAAACATTGGTGCGCAATGTGTACAATTGTATAAATGATAACTTGGATGATATGAATGAAATTTATATCTCCATCCTGAAGTATATCCTTCATAATATCCTCCTTAATAAAGTTAATAATATTTTCCAGAATGAGGGCCCTCAGTATAATATGCATTAAGAAATAAAAAGACTATTTAAGTATATTGTATAATTTGGTAAAGACGGAATATATACATTAGACCATATGGAAATTATAGATTATAAAAACAATTCAAATATATTGCAAAGTGACCAGATTTATATAGGAGTTTATGCGATGGATAAGCTTATAGGTCCGACACATAAGCAGTTCTTCATACAGATGAGTTTAACACAAGCTTATGCATTATGAGTAGATTGCACATATTTTTATGGAGAATGGTAGAATGAGCGACACTGGCGCCATCTGATATTGAAATGTAGCCAACTCCTCAATTTTGTTCCAAGCAAATCATAAGAAGAAGAATTTGACATTTGCTTTGGATAAGGGTGTTGGCACACTTTGCAAGTGAAAATATTTTTCCCACTGGTTGGTAAATTTTCTAACATTTTTCACAATTAAAAACTGCAATATAACAATCGAATACGACACAAAATATGTCAGTAAGTATTTTTGTTGTATAGGAAGAATGTTTACAACATTGCTTAGCGAAATTTTGTATGTGAGTAGGCTCGGCGTAATAAACTTCAATTGTCAAGTCTGAAGTTCCTTCGTATTTACAAACGCAACATCTTGGTTGATTGTGGCGATGTTATTGGAATGCATAAGCTTGTGTTAAATGTCATTTTACCGATGCCTTTATCGCCTCTAACATTTCCGAGCAAGAAGAAGTTACAGTTAAACAACATTGTATTATTTTTCGTATTGAACTGTGTGATCAAATTAGAAAGTGTTTTGATTCTAACAAAATATATGACAACTTAAGTTTCATGGATCCCAAAGAAGTTGCTGGAAAAAAATTGATCCTTTGCATATGGTCTTACAACATTTGTCGCACACAATCGATCAGAAAATTGTGCAGGATATTGATAGCAAGTATAGGGAATTGAAGTTTTTAGAACTTAAGACATATTTTGAAGACATTTCTAAGGTTCCTCCAGAAGTTTTTGGAAAACTATTTCTACTATCAAAAGAGCTGACTATACATACGCTTTTTCTAATTTATGTGCATTCGTTGCAGATCTAATGTGCTTGCCACACTCTTCAGATAAAATAAATTTAAACAAAACAAAAATCCGAAACCCTTTGGAAACTGATTATTTAAAATTGAATAACTTTTCCTGTGATAATATTGAACCGCAAATAAATATGCTAAAAAAAATGCACTGAATGTTTATATCACAATTCATACTTACTTCTCGCTTCTTTGTTGAGTTAACGGGGGCCAATTAGTCGCACCAAGGGAATTTAAATCATATTCCACCTGGTCCTTCCAGCGGAGTGGGGACCGATTTATTAACCGGAGAATCATCTTTCATTCACATGACCTAGGCAGCGTAGCCGTTACGTTTTAATTCGCCGGAATATATATTTTGATGTTTGCGTAGAGCTCGTACAGCTGATCATTTAATCTTCTTTGGTACTCGCCGTTGCAAACGCAGAAGAAGAATTATCTCTCAAACACTCCCTGAGCCACTATATAGTAGGACGGGTCGGATAAATAACTTATAGAGCCTGATTTCCATTTGCCGAGGGAGGACTATTCAATTGCCAACTTAGTCGAAAGAAGCGTTTGTTTGCAAGAGTAATTATTCGCTAGATTTCAAAACAGCTGGTGCCGTTTATGTTAATGCTGGCTCGCAAATAAGCGAAGTCTTTACTATTTCGAAATTATGGCTGGCAAAGGCGGCTCCATTTCGTGCTGTTGAAGGTGGCTTTACAATCGGCGAAGAGATGATGTATGTCAATTCATTTTCCGACGGGCTTTTTCCAATATTTTACGCATAGTGAAAATGTAGTCGACGGTAAATTTGTCAGGTCTGAAGCGCACAGGTAAAGTCCAATCAGCGTATTCACGGTGGGCTTCATTCTTTCGCAGCATATGATTCACAAAACTTTATAGTGCCCGGCATAAATAGCTGGACTTATGTTGGTTACGATTATGTCGAAAGCTTATTTATTGCCATCTTTATATTTTTGATCCTCATTAAAATTTTGGCTATGTTAAAATTTGAATACCAAAGTTCAGCAAAATTATTTGTATGAGTTAAGAGGGGATTACCCTTATCCCACACGGCATTTAGATGATTAAATTTTGAATTTCCCTACATATAAATACAATTTGATTCTTCTTTCTGACTAAATAATGAGTTATCATACAATTTAACAAAAGAAATAATCAAATATGAATACCTTTGATGATCAAAAACTGAATATAGTTTTTCAATCACATTTTGGAATCATATTTGAATCAAATGTGTTTACTTTAGGTGATCAAACATTTATAATCATTTTTAGTTCAGCTTTCTGAATCTTTTCTGACTATATTTGTTAACTGAATAATGAGTTTTATACTTGTTAAAATTTTACTTTTCATTGAAAAACTTATTTTTTTAACATACACACA
The DNA here is from genome assembly GCF_040869045.1 of Eurosta solidaginis. Lineage (NCBI taxonomy): Eukaryota > Metazoa > Arthropoda > Insecta > Diptera > Tephritidae > Eurosta > Eurosta solidaginis. The sequence goes on along the minus strand of NC_090319.1, from coordinate 263,938,534 downwards.
TTTTTTCAATCATGAAGTTCAGAAAAAATATGTATATAAAATTTTTATTATTAAGACATTCTTCAAGACAATTTAATGCAAATGCTGCTCATGCCCGAAGATTTCCCCAACCATTTCTCCACCTTCCCAGATAATACATAATAGTTGGACAATACAAAAGTTGTGAGCTATTTGACCAAGTAAGTGAAACTCTCTTGACATATGTACCTGGATATGTCTTCAACATCCCGTACCGTATCGTAATTTAAGATATTGACGATCATAGCTGATGTTGGATGTTGTAGTCGCAGGTGAATATCGGTCAAGTTTGTTTGCGAGTGACCTGTGGTTCAAATAGCTCACTTCCGCATGCTTTCTTCCCCTGATGAAATAAGATTATTATGTAGTATCTTATTTTGAATGAGATATGAAGAATAAATGCATCATAATCGCATTCAAAAATGAGTCAAAAATCTAAACCAAAACGATTGAAATATATTCACGAATATGATCAGAAAATGACTGTGAAAAGCAGTCAAATAATACTCTAAAACAATTAAAGCTCAATTTTACAATGATATCAAATATGAATAAAAAGCGTTTCGAAATATGAATCATAAATGATTATTCAAGAATAATCACATTTATGGTACATTTTTCTCCCGACGATACATTAATATTCGAACAGAAAATGCTTTTAAATTTGAACGTTTTTAATCATCTTAGGGTATGATATTTGAATATTTTTTGATCAAAATTTTCAAAAAATGCTGGCTGGGATTGCTTTAAATGTATGAAAACATTTATTTGAAGCAATTTTTAATTTATAATTTATTTAATAATTTGGGATAAATTTGAACAACGTGACATCAGGACGGACAAAGCGACATCTGTTTCGATTATACCTTGTAAATCTCTTCAAAGCCTTTTCTCCCGGGAGTGGGATTTGGACCCGCACTCCTACGATGGATGAAGTGTTACAAACGCATTCAGCCACGTCATGCCTTAGTTGTTGTACCAACAAGCATAATTTTAACACATAATTACATACGATGTATGTAGTGTGTAGAAGAGTAAAATATGCAAAGAAGGCAAATGGGAAAAACTTTACAACAACTAAGGTATGACGGGCTGAATGCGTTTGTAACACGTCAGCAAGATTATGTCTTTGTTTAATGAGAGATTTTTCGTTTCTTTTGGTCTATTTATATAAGGGAAGTGCTTAAAACATGTTTATTTTCTTTTTATTTTCTCTTCTTGTTGCATTGTCAAGGTGACCTGGACTATGTGTAAGGTTTCATGTTTGTATCTCAGTGAGTTACTCAATAATCGATCGCAACATTCCAGAATTCTAAATGGACTTTTTAATACATCTAAATATCTTGATAAAACAATTTATCGAACAATTATTTAAGCCCGAAATTTCGTTCTAAATTCCTGGGTTATTGGGAAGTTCCTTAAAACTCGCAAGCGAAATTTCCAAATTCGAACATTTTTTTTAAACTTTCACTTAACGAAAATGTGTGCCTCATGTTGCACCGTCATGAGGTTCTTCAATATTTTATTAGTTTCGACAATTATATTATACGGGAAGTTATTCAAACAGCGGCCGCCGTAGTGTGATGGTAGCGTTCTCCGCCTACCACACCGAAGATCCTGGGTTCACGCCCCGGGAAAAGCTACATCAAAAACTTAAGAGACAAGTTTTTTCAATTAAAAGAAAATTTGTCTAAGCGGGGTCGCCGATCGGTAGTGTTTGGTAAGCACTTCGAGTGTATTTCTGCCACGAAAAGCTCTGCGTGAAAACTCAACTGCCTTGCAGATGCCGTCCGGAGTCGGCATAAAACAAGTAGGGCCCATCCCGCCAATTTGTGAGGAGCACGACGCAAATTGGAAGAGTAGCTCGGCTTTAGATCTCTTCGGAGGTTATGGCGCCTTACATTTATTTTATTTTTTTTTTATACAAACAGCGGTCGCAAGGTGCCACATGTTATAAATGAACTTTCTAAATATCTATAAATATCTCGATCCCTGTATAATAAATAAAACTCTTTTATCCTAAATACTATAACCTTATAGAGTCAAAACTTTTCTTCAAAATATCAGGTCTCTGGGTTATCAGGAATTTCCTTAAAAATCGAAACATTTCCAAGCTTGGATATTTTTAGAACTTTCCCGATCCTTGGACCAACTAGTAAAGCTTATTTTCTCTTTCGCCACCTGGTGGCAGGTCCTGATGTTTGTTCCAAGTTTCAAGACTCTAGCTTTCCGGGAATCTACTAAAAAATGGACTGCAAGAGTCTCCAAATTTGCATGAAAATTGGAGGAAAAACATCAAACGAAATTAATATAAAGGAAGTAAAATGACATTTATTATTATCGACGAAAAATTAACCCTTAACAAACATTCTCGATATCTTGCCAGATTTTCAATAAACTCAACCGACCATTTCATTGATTTTCCTTAAAATAAAATGAAAATTCCATCCGTTTTCCATATCTTGCAATCTAATTACATTGAGAAATATTCACACATACATGATAGACACATAAACACACATACATACATAAGTAGGCTATTATAAACGTAAAAGCCGCAGTACGCCGCTGACAAATCGAAAGGGGTTGGCTGACTGTAAATGGAAGGAGGAGAAAAATCTTTGCCAGTCAAATGTTAACTACTCCCAATAGAGACATTTCCAACATTCTAGAGCACTTTTCCCATTAAAAAAATATCATTCTTGGCCGCAAATAAAAGGCAATATGCCATTAAGGTGCAACAACAAACAACATACACAAGAAAGCGCACCACTGCCAACTGCTCGACTGTCAAGATATTTTAATATAAAGTTGTTGTTGGCAATATGAATAATACGAGTATTATGCATCTCAAGACAAAACGATGGGATAATACTTTTGGTTCTAAAAGAAGAAGACGTGAAGGAAATGCAGGTAATATGAATTTCATTTTGATGAGATTTTTTAAAACAAGAAAAAAATAAGAAACTGCATAATAAGCAGTTGGGATGCGCTCTAAAGATTTTTTGTTATATCAAAAATTTCGCTACAAGAAATATACCATTAAAATTTTGAATGTACATTTTATACTTTGGCTGTTGTTTTATTTTATTCTCCTACCACCCTACAACTTTTGGCATTTAAATGCAGCAAAAATCTATAGAATACAAAAAAAAAAACAAGTAAGGAAAGCTAAGTTCGGGTGCAACCGAACATTACATACTCAGCTGAGAGCTTTGGAGACAAAATAAGGGAAAATCACCATTTAGCAAAATTAACCTAGGGTAACCCTGGAATGTGTTTGTATGATATGGGTTTTAAATGGAAGGTATTAACGAGTATTTTAAATGGGAGTGCGCCATAGTTCTATAGGTGAGTGCGATTTCAGGATATCGCCATAAAGGTGGACCAGAGGTGACTTTAGAATATGTTTGTACGATATGGGTATCAAACGAAAGGTGTTAATGAGTATTTTAAAAGGGAGTGGGCCTAAGTTCTATATGTGGACGCCTTTTCAAGATATCGCCATAAAGGTGGACCAGGGGTGACTCTAGAATGTGTTTGTACGATATGGGTATCAAACGAAAGGTGTTAATGAGTATTTTATAATGGAGTCGGCCTTAGTTCTATAGGTGGACGCCTTTTAAAGATTAAGGTGGACCAGGGGTGACTCTATAATGTGTTTGTACGATATGGGTATCAAAATAAAGGCATTAATGAAGGTTTTGAAAGGGAGTGGCCCTTAGTTGTATATGTGAAGGCGTCAATAAATCAATCAATCAACATGTTTCATCCCTTTTTTCGTATTTGGCATAGAATTATGACATTTTTTTCATTTTTCGAAATTTTCGATATCGAAGAAGTGGGCGTGGTCATAGTCGCATTTCGCCTACTTTTAAGACCAAGATAAAGTGAGTTCAGATAAGTACGTGAACTAAGTTTAGTAAAGATATATCGATTTGTGCTCAAGTTATCGTGTTACCAACCGAGCGGAAGGTCAGACTGTCGACTGTGTATAAAAACTGGGCGTGGCTTCAACCGATTTCACAGAAAACTGTTGTCGTCATAAAAGCTTTGCCCTTACCAAATTTCATAAGGATTGGTAAATTTTTGTTCGACTTAAGGCATTAAAAGTATCCTAGACAAATTAAATGAAAAAGGGCGGAGAAACGCCCATTTTGAAATTTTCTTTTATTTTTGTATTTTGTTGCACTATGTCATTACTGGAGTTGAATGTTGACATAATTTACTTATACACTGTAAAGATTTCGAATTTTTTCTTAAAATTTGACTTTAAAAAATTTTTTTCAAAAAGTGGGCGTATTCTTCATCCGATTGTGGTAATTTTTATTAAGCACACATATAGTGATAGGAGTAATGTTCCTGCCGAATTTCATCATGATATCTTCAACGACTGCCAAATTACAGCTTACAAAACTTTGAAATTATCTTCTTTTAAAAGTGGGCGGTGCCACGCCCATTGTCCAAAATTTTCGATTCTGCGTCATAAGTTCAATCCACCTACCAAGTTTCATCGGTTTATCCCAATTAGTAATGAATTATCGCACTTTTTCAATTTTTCGAAATTTTCGATATCGAAAAAGTGGGCGTGGTTATAGTCCGATATCGTTCATTTTAAATAGCGATCTGAGATGAGTGCCCAGGAACCTACATACCAAATTTCATCAAGATATCTCAAAATTTACTCAAGTTATCGTGTTAACGGACGAACGGACGGACGGACGGAAATGGCTCAATCAAATTTTTTTTCGATACTGATGATTTTGATATATAGAAGTCTATATCTATCTCGATTCCTTTATACCTGTACAACCAACCGTTATCCAATCAAAGTTAATATACTCTGTGAGCTCTGCTCAACTGAGTATAAAAATGAAATAAAGCCACCTTCATTATTAAAATATAAAAGCACCCAAATTGAAATGCTTTCTTATGGCTTTGACAAGCTGCCAACCACACCCACTTACATGTGCTCTCCCTCTTACGCCCATGCAAAGGTGAAACCGCAGTCACTTTATGGTCGTTAAGGTTTTTAGTAGCACTCCCACGCCAACAAATACCTATACACCAACCACCACAAGTCATTCTTACATCCTTACGGTTGCATTATCCTTAGACGTGTAAGTTTTTAGCTCTTAGCTATGCAGAAGAAGAAGCAGCTAAATGGTAATGTTTTGCTTGTCAAAAGGTGCTTTTTCATTCATTTTGAGACACTTCGCTTCACCACCCCTCCCACAACTGTTTCATGACAGCTTTTTTAGAGCAATATTTGGCAAGAAAGGTGCTGATAATCGAATCGTTGCCACATTATTGATTTGATTTGTCTAACAAGCTCGTTTATTGTTTTACAAGTGAATAACAGATTTTGTTTTTGCCTCAACTCAAAGACTCAATTTTATGCGCATAAAATATGCACACACAAAACATGAATTTCCAATAGAAAATTTTGCATAATTCGATGTATTTTTTTTTCAAAAGGGAGAATATTTGCTACAGCAGCTTAATAAGTGTATGAATTAGAATTTCAAATGTTAAAAACTGTACTTTTCCTTTTGTGTCAAAATTTTAGCAATTATTGTTGTTGTAATGAACATATACACCGATCTTTTGATGCAAATAAAAAAAGACAAGGTGCGAATACCTCCGAAGCGACTTTGGCCCGAGCTTTTCTTCCAATTTGCACCGTGTTCCTTTTTAATTGTTCCTAAACATTAACGGAACGGGACCTTCATCTTTTACGCCGACTCCGAACGGCAGAAGCTTTTCATGGCAGAAATACACTCGGAGTGTTTGCCAAATCACTGCTGAGGGGCGGCCCTGCTTTTTCCTACATTTTTTTATGTTACTTTGCCCGGAAGTTGAACCCAGGATCTTCGGTGTTGTAGGCATAGCACGGCGGTCGCCGTTACCTGAAATTCCTCTAATTGAATATATGTACGTTATAGGAGATTCATTACCAAGTACTCTAAGTAAGTTAGAGCTATCCACCAAATAGCTGTTCACCAGAAAAAATGTATGTATTATCTACAGAGGAATGCCGCAGGGTCATCACCAATGCTCTGGATGCTGGTCATCAAGCAATTGCTTAGGCGGTTCGACAGAGTACCAGTCAAACTCACCGCGTATGCAGCTGACGGCTTAGTTATCATAAGCGGGAATGACATTCCTTGAGTGAGCCGCCAACGCGAAAATAGCGATCTAGTATTATACACTGGGAAGTAAAAGGTCCCTAATTGGGTCCCTTGAAGGGTTAAACAAACCTACAATAAATGTACAGCCCAAAATATCTAGGAATGATTCTTGATAGTAAAGATTAGTGGAAACTCCTTGTAGAAGAGAGAGTGAATAAACCATTCGTGGCCATGTATGTATGCAAGAGGTTGCTAGGATGCACGTGGGGCTTATCGCCCAAACTCTCTCATTAGGTATTTATGGCAATTGTCAATCCCATACATTACTATCGGGTCCGCCATACAAAAATGTACGTTTTCGTAGTTTTTCGCACGCTGTTCTCCATAAAGTGATCGGCGTAAACCTCTATTATGCTTAGCGTAACAGCAGCTTTAAAAACCCCGATAATAGCATTGCATACCATTCTGCAAATCCCGCCTGCAAACCTAACGGCCAAACAAATAGCATTATCAAGTGCAACAAGGCTTAAGGCCTCGGGGAAGCTTAGGTGCAGACCTTATGACCATAGCCGTATAGCACCATCTTATATTGGGACCACAATACAGCTGGATGGTTTACGCAAGGGTGCGGAAATGGCGGTACACACTATGCACGTATATACCAATGGCTTCAAATTAATGCAAGGGAGTCGGGTCTGCTGTTTACTGTGTCGACCCCGAAATAAGTAGATCCTCCAGGCTGCCAGATCCCTGCATTGTCTTTGACGCGGAGATTGTAGCCGTGAAGAAAGCAGCGTTCTGTAGGTAGCATGCTTAAGCTGCAGCCTCGTCGATTAAGGCAGTACTCTCGCAATTAATACTTAATCAAGTTTCCTGGAAAGCAAAGAAGTATTGTTAACAAAAAACACGTACTTCGAGTTCGTCTCGGTCGAATCTGGCTTTATTAAAATTTAATTCTATTTACAACTTAAAACTAATCAGAAGGTATTGTAGGTTAGCTACTAATTGGTGTGAATGGACAAGGGTAATATGAGTACACATATGCAGACCGCTAAATAAGTCAAACGGTACTCAATATCGAAACATCGAAAATGTATTGCACTGCAAATGAGTTGAACCATACGAGCTGATTTAGAGATAAATAACCTCAAGCAATATATTTATGTTGTAAAAGTGCAATTGTGCTTAAAACCGTTGTCCATTACAGTATTAGAAATACTTCGCTCAGGCCGGACCATCTACACTGGGCTACCGGCCATAAAGGCACAAAAAGTAACTAAAGGCCAATGAGTTAGCAAAAGAGGGTGCAGCACTAAATGACTCGATGGTAGATGGCCCAATCCATTTCGGAGAAATCAGAAGGGTACAGGAGTTTCTTATCATCATCCATCAAGCAGAAAACGTGCGAACAGAAGCGCAAGGCTGCACAATTTCTAAGATCATGTTCAAATTACATTTGTCTGACAAAGTTGCTTATATTTCAAACGACAGAAGACTAAAAGCTTACGATGGGCGTATTAACTAGACACTACCTTCTGGCGTCATATGCTTATAAGTTAAGTTTTTCGTTTGGTTGTCAAACAAATTCTGGTAGCACCATGGACATATTCAGTCTATGTGACTTCTTTATTGACCGACCAGTTCAACCAAACCTAGGTGAAATGGGACATTTTGAAAACAAATATGCCGTTTTTAAAAAAATACTGAAGTAGAACGATTTAAAATTATATGAAATTTATTTAAAGAGATTCTAAGATAGGGCTTTTTCGAAGTCTCCGATCAGGCGTATAAAGAGTATGATTGTATGCATATTTACTCACCAGTCCGCACCAAAAGTTAAAGGAGAACAAAATTAGAATAGAGTAAATTAAGCTATAATAAAAGAGAAAACAATGAGATGAAAGCTGTAGAGAATTTAAAATAAAATGAAACCACGACCACCACCTCCTTTCGCACTCTTTTTAGCTGCTCTTACTTAAGCTCTTTTTGCTCCTCCACTACTTGCCCAAATGCCAGTTTGGATTTTAGAACTACATCTTTTAGCCGCATCAACGACCGATGAAAGCAACTTTTCTATATTGTAGCTGCTTTTTCTCAAAGATTCGTGTTTTTATACCTTTCATGAAAATGAAATGGTATATTAATTTCGTCACGAAACCCAAAATTGTAAGTCCTTAAAGGAAAATAGATAGACCCACCATTAAGTATACCGAAATAATCAGGTTGAAGAGCTGAGTTGATTTAGCCATGTCCGTCTGTCTGTTTGTATGCAAACTAGTCCCTCAATTTTTGAGATATCTTGATAAAATTTGGTGAGCGGGTGTATTGGGGTGTCCGATTAGACATTTGTCGGAACCGACCGGATCGGACCACTATAGCATATATCCTCCATACAACCGATTTTTCAGAAAAAGAGGATTTTTGTAATATCTTACCCAATTTAACAGATTGAAGCTTCAAACTTCACCATATTCTTTCTTATATTGCACATATTGTTGCCTGAAAAAATTGATGAGATCGGTCGTATATATAGTATATATCCCCCACAACCGATTGTTCAGATAAGAAACTTTTCGTAATAACTGCCCTATTTTAAGAGCTAGAGGCTTCAAATTTCAGCGAATGCTTGCATATATAGCATATATTGTTGTCTGAAAAAATCATACAGATCGGTGATATATATAGTATATATATATAGTATATATATATATTTTCGCAATTTTAGCCCCATTTAAACAGCTAGAAGCTTCAAATTTCACCAAATTCTTACGTATATAGCATATATTGTTGTCTGAAAAAATCATAGATATCGGTGGTATATATATTATATACCCCATATAAACTGTATTTTTTGCCCCTTTTTTACGGCTAGAAGCTTCAAAATTCATCAAATTTCATCAAATAGTTACGTTTACGTCATATATTTTTGAAATACGTGATTCGTAGTCATAGTTTTTACACGCAGACCACAAAAAACCTGAAACTTTGCATCTTCACACAAAGTACCTACCTATCTTTTATTTTATATTTATCTTAAAAATCGTTTAGATATGTAGATCTGTTCAATATATATTTCTTATCTTATACATCCGATTATTCGGAGATTGCGAACGGGATAAGATTATTGTTCAGCCCCATTCATTAAAGGTATGAAGTCTTCGGCACAGCCGAAGACAGTCCCGTCCTTACTTGTTTTATATTATTTTCCTTCACTTGGAGTGAGGCAACTACGGTCGAAAGGATTTCTCAACAACGATAAGGGAATTGCTCTGTCAAGCAAAGTGATATATGGTCGAAAAGGACTTCAATTTATACAATTTTTATACTTTATTCTTATATTATATTTCAGCGAGAAGATACGAATTTGCGATTTTATTTTCAATATTGTTTGTTGTAATGTATACGGTATTCTTTGGTATGTTGTTGTAGTTGTGGCAGCTTCTATTAACGCCGTAGTTATTGTTCGCTGAATTGTGTTGCTTTTGCCTTTTATGTGGCGCTTTTCTTATTTGTATTGTTGTTGTTGTTCTTACCAGACAGAGTGTGCTAACATACAAAATAATTGTACCGTTTAATATGTACGCTTCGTGATAAAAAACTGATTACAGTGCAGCAGTGATTGGCCCCATCAAAAAAGTGTGATCACTCACAAATTGTCATTGATATCTTCTGCCGGAAGTCCAAGGAAACTTACAGTATCCACATCGATGTTATGCCAGAGTGACGCGCGTCTTCCGGGAAAGTTTGCTTTGCTCAAATGCGAGTTCCAGGTATTTTTCATTGAGTACGGCTTGTGCCAGGTATTTATCGCCAGACGACTTTGCCAACTCTTTGTGAATGTGTCTAAGGACCTTTTTACGGTCTTTTGTTTTACACGGCTGAGTTCTTATCGGGGAGGTGTGGCCCCTTAAATTAGATGTCTGTTAGGATTTCCAGGTTTCTGAGTATTCATTAGAAACTGTTTGTTCAGCATTCCGTTCTCTCCCTTATGGGGAGTATTTCCGCCTTACTGTGTAGATGATGTTCTGGCAACAAAAAAAGACCTCAAGTGGCAGTTCTGTGCGCGGTGTTTTAACAGACCTGCAGTTTCCTCCATATATAAAAATTTAACAAAAGTGATATAGGGGGGGGGGGGGGGAGGGGGGGAGGGTAGAGACTTTCAAATCGTGCAATAACTTGCTGTGATTGATTGTATTTTGATAAGCCAAAGAACTAGGAGAGCGTCAGCCGAGACTATGCGGCAAGCCGAAGCTTACCGTACTGAGTTGGTGGCGATTCGTTTCTTCTGGTATTTCATTGGGTCCGCCCAGATTTCTGCACCGTCTAAGAGTATAGAATTCGAGGCTGATGCAAGCAGCTTCCTTGTACATGGCTTTGAAAGCTGCCATCTATACTCTTATACGGTGCAGAGATCTGGGAGGATGCTATAAAATACCGGAAGAACGAAATCGCCCTAGTAAAAGTATTTTATTTTATTTTATTTTATATAATTTTATGTTTTTAATAAATATTTTTTTTATTTTATTTTATTTTGTTTTAATTTATCTTATTTTATACTATTTAATATTTAAATTTATTAATTTTTTTATATAGTTCTTTTATTTTATTTTATTTGGTTTTATAATATTTAATTTTTTTTTGTATTTTTTTATTGTGTTTTATTTTATTTTATAATATTTAAATTCTTTCTAATTTTGTGTTTTATTTTGTCTAATTTTTTGTTTTTTTTTATTTTATTTTATTTTACACAATTTTTTTATAGATAACTAATGAATCAGAAGAACTGAATCATGTGAGCCTTTAAGCTTGATTTTTTTTATTTCTCGTAGAATTTTCCTGCAAGCAAAGCAAATGAGGCGTATGAGTAACTTTCTGTTGAAAGTTTCTAAAGTCCAATTGAAATTTTCTGAACTAAAATTTAAATATGATGAACATGAATTGTAAGTTTCTGAACTAAATCTAAAAAGGCGCAAACCGTACAAATAATTTGTTTCGTTGTGTTCGGATTCACACTCTGACTGTTACTGTCCTAGAAGAGTATAAATAAAAGTTAGAGTTAGTGAGGCGGGCTAACAGCTGCTATAAAGGGCGGGCATGTGGCAACAAAATAGAAATGACAAAGAGTTTCTGAATAAGGAAAAACGAAATTTTATCAACAAACAACTGTAACGAACGGCGCATACTAGTACGCATATTCGTATGCAAGGATATGAAGAGAGACGGGTTAGCAGGCGCTTATATTGGTTTATACGCAAAGTCTTTTTTTATTTTTTTGTATTTATTAGTGTAACTTTTTAATTTTAATAAATAAAAGCATGGCGCCTTAACTGTAAATAGTATAAATATTCTCACGGCCACTTTAAATATTCCTAGTAAAAAAATACATACGCATAAGTAAAATTTAACTCGCAATACAATTTAAAATATATCATTTTATTGCTGTTGTTGTTGTACGCATGGTTTTTTTTATTTATTTACGCGTACTCCACCTTCAAATACCCCTACACATTCACTAATTCTGCTCAGCTCAGTAGATAGTAGAAGGACACAGATGAAAAATATTTGTGTCAGCGAAATTGTAATTTTCGCAATTGTCACGTTCTCCATTTCAAAAGATTATATTGGGGCTGGTGGGGGAGTTTACGCGCGCGGGGGTCACACCAATCTGTGGTCTTATTATCCGTTCTAATCTAATTGAGCGCACACAAAATCGCTGACAATAAATTTTACTTATGCAAATATTTCAATTTTTTATCCATGTGTATTGCTTAAAGATGAAGTATTCGAGCGAAATTATATGAGTTGGGTTGAGGGCGTAGAAATGCAGTAATCCGTTTTTTTGTAAAGATATGTACATATATATGTATGCGCCTAAATAAACTCATAGCGTGATTTATTTGTGTGTAATTCAGTTAATTTGTAGATTCTTTATTAAAGTCATATCGATAGAATAATTCATCGCCTCTTTCCCAGTATTAAAAGGACCCGTTTTGTGCACGGGCAGGATAATACTGATATTTATTTAGACACACGCATGACTCGAAATTTTATTTTATAAGATTCATTGAAACTACAAGTCAATTTTCGCATGTTAAAATACGAGGGCAATGCGTCAGTATTACTTACTTTATTGGCCCTGAATCGTTTAAACAGCTACGGCCGAACATTAAATGTTCCTTGGTCAATACAATACAACTTTGACCATGTGAACTCTGTTGTTAGTAAGGTGTATAATGTTCTGAGGAACCTGAGAATGCTGCAACCTTTACCCACGCTAACATTAGGAGAAAGCTTGCCATACAATTAATTATGCCGATAATTTGCTACTCTGAGCTAGTGTACAGCAAGTTGAGTTCCCAGTCTTAAAACAAAATTGATGTAGCATTCAACTATGTCACCCGTTATATGTTCGGATTAAGTAAGTTTGACCACATATCTGGTTGGAGATCGCGGTTGTTGGGATGTGAAATTTCTAATTACCTGAAAGCCAGAAACTGTATTTTTATCTATCGACTTATTAGTTATAAAGAGCCAAGCTACTTATATGATAAATTAGTTTTCCCCAGATCTGCCCGAATCAACGATTTAATAGTGCCAACTTATAACTATTTAACTTCGGCCCGGCTATTCTTTGTCAATGCTATTCGTACATGGAACTCTATTCCAGCACCTATTCGAAGTAGTCTTAATAAAAGCAACTTTAACAAGTAAGGAAGGTTAAGTTCGGGTGTAACCGAACATTACATACTCAGTTGAGAGCTATGGTGACAACATAAGGGAAAATAACCATGTAGGAAAATGAACCGAGGGAAACCCTGGAATGTGTTTGTATGACATGTGTATCAAATGAAGGGCATTAAAGAGTATTTTATGAGGGAGTGGGCCATAGTTCTATAGGTGGACGCCATTTAGGGATATAGCCATAAAGGTGGATCAGGGTTGACTCTAGAATGCGTTTGTACGATATGGGTATCAAATGAAAGGTATTAATGAGTATTTTAAAAGGGCGTGGACCTAAGTTCTATAGATGGACGCCTTTTCGAGATATCGCCGTAAAGATGGACCAGGGGTGACTCTAGAATGCGTTTGTACGATATGGGTATCAAATGAAAGGTGTTAATGAGCATTTTAAAAGGGAGTAATCCTTAGTTCCATAGGTGGACGCCGTTTCGAGATATCGCCATAAAGGTGGACCAGGGGTGACCCTAGAATTTGTTTGCACAATATGGGCATCAAACGAATGGTGTTAATGAGTATTTTAAAAGGGAGTGGGCCTTAGTTCTATAGGTGGACGCCGTTTCGAGATATCGCCATAAAGGTGGGCCAGGGGTGACTCTAGAATTCGTTTGTGCAATATGGGTATCAAACGAAAGGAGTTAATGAGTATTTTAAGAGGGAGTGGGCCTTAGTTCTATAGGTGGACGCCTTTTCGAGATATCGCCATAAAGATGGACCAGGTGTGACTCTAGAATGCGTTTGTACGATATGGGTATCAAATGAAAGGTGTTAATGAGTATTTTAAAAGGGAGTAATCCTTAGTTCCATAGGTGGACGCCGTTTCGAGATATCGCCATAAAGGTGGACCAGGGGTGACTCTAGAAAACGTTTGTGCAATATGGGTATCAAACGAAAGCAGTTAATGAGTATTTTAAGAGGGAGTGGGCCTTTCTGGGCCAGGGGTGACTCTAGACTTTGTTTGTACGATATGGGTATCAAATGAAAGGTGTTAATGAGCATTTTTAAAAGGGAGTGGGCCTTCGTTCTATAGGTGGTTGCCTTTTCGAAATATCGCCATAAAGGTGGACCAGGGGTGACTCTAGAATAAGTTTGTACGATATGATCAAATTAAAGGTATTAATGAGAGTTTTAAAAGGGAGTGGTGGTATTTGTATATGTGAAGGCGTTTTCCAGATATCGACCAAAATGTGGACCAGGGTGACCCAGAACATCATCTGTTGGATACCGCTAATTTATTTATATATGTAATACCTGCCAAGATTTTAAGGGTTTTTTATTTCGCCCTGCAGAACGTTTTCATTTTCTTCTACTTACTATGGTAGGTGTCACAACCATTTTATAAAGTTTTTTCTAAAGTTATATTTCGCGTCAATAAAGCAATCCAATTACCTTACCATATTTCATCCCTTTTTTCGTATTTGGTATAGAATTATGGCATTTTTTTCATTTTTCGTAATTTTCGATATCGAAAAAGTGGGCGTGGTCATAGTCGGATTTCGTTCATTTTTCATGCCAAGATAAAGTGAGTTCAGATAAGTACGTGAACTGAGTTTAGTAAAGATATATCGACTTTTGCTCAAGTTATCGTGTTAACGGCCATGCGGAAGGACAGACGGACGACTGTGTATAAAAACTGGGCGTGGAATCAACCGATTTCGCCCATTTTCACAGAAAACAGTTAATGACATAAAATCTATGCCCCTACCAAATTTCAAAAGGATTGGTTAATTTTTGTTCGGCTTATGGCGTTAAAAGTGTCCTAGACAAATTAAATGAAAAAGGGCGGAGCCACGCCCATTTTTAAATTTTCTTTTATTTTTGTATTTTGTTGCACCATATCATTACTGGAGTTGAATCTTGACATAATTTACTTATATACTGTAAAGATATTAAATTTTTTGTTAAAATTTTACTTTAAAAAAATTTTTTTTTTAAAAGTGGGCGTGGTCCTTCTCCGATTTTGCTAATTTTTATTAAACGTACATATAGCAATAAGAGTAACGTTCCTGCCGAATTTCATCATGATATCTTCAACGACTGCCAAATTACAGCTTGTAAAATTTTAAATTACCTTCTTTTAAAAGTGGGCGGTGCCACGCCCATTGTCCAAAATTTTACTAATTTTCTATTTTGCGTCATAAGTTCAACTCATCTACCAAGCTTCGTCGCTTTATCGGTCTTTTGTAATGAATTATCGCACTTTTTCGGTTTTTCGAAATTTTCGATATCGAAAAAGTGGGCGTGGTTATAGTCCGATATCGTTCATTTTAAATAGCGGTCTGAGATGAGTGCTCAGGAACCTACATACCAAATTTCATCAAGATACCTCAAAATTTACTCAGTTATCGTGTTAACGGACGGACGGACGGACGGACGGACGGACATGGCTCAATCAAATTTTTTTTCGATCCTGATTATTTTGATATATGGAAGTCTATATCTATCTCGATTCCTTTATATATTTACAACCAACCGTTATCCAATCAAACTTAATATACTCTGTGAGCTCTGCTCAACTGAGTATAAAAATATTGTTACGAATATTAGCCAAACTAAGGAGTGCTGCCAGCTCTAAGCCGATCTAAGCAGTGACGTGAATGCACATCAATAATTCAATCATTATGTATCTACATAAACGAATCAATAATTGCGTCTACACATATGTACACATTCCGACGAGCAACATTTACATACAAGGCAGCGAGAGATGAGATGTCACACACCGATGAATTTACTTATACGCTTATGTGTGTGCGGGAGACTGTAAACTACAAACACATGCATATACCTTATCTGAGTTGTCACAAGAGAGAGCAATAATTTGTGCACGTAGTTCTGGCTGGCGATTTTGTAGCCGAAACAACTAGTAACTTCTGGAAATCGAAGAGCCTAGAAGTATGCAGCGTAAACTATAAAAGCGATGCAGGCGAGTAAGAAGTAATTCAGTTTGATTTGAGTTGTCAAGCAGTTGCGATTAAGACGATATCTAGCGAGCAATAGCAGTATTATTTTGAATAGTAGAGTTTCATTGAGCTATCAATCAGTGTGGTTATTAAGCAAGCTATTCGTTGCACAGTTGAGTGCATTGTGAAGTACCTTAATAAAGGCCATTTTGCATTATTACAAATTGGAGTTATTTATTCAACAGTTTAGTGATTCGAACTTAGCAGAGGATTGCAAATAAGAGGAGTTGCAAGTAAATTCGTTACAATTGGTGTCAGAAGAGGAATTGTTGAATAAATTCCGAAGATTGGGAATACAACTTGGACATGGCAAAGTTCAGTGAATTGAAGATCCAGCAACTGAAAAAGGAGTTGGAAAACCGGGGATTAAATACAACTGGGAATAAGATCGAACTTCAAACACGGCTACGAGAGGTAATGGAATCGCAAGGAATTGATGTGGACGAGTTTGTCTTTTATCCTGATGGGGACGAAACAACAACAAAAATTGAAGAGAAAAACGAAACATCGCAGACAGTTACGAGCACAGACTTGAACATGATATTGGCTGCAATAACTGCTCAAACATCGACAGTGGCATCTCAGCTGGAATCGCAGGAGACACGTTTAACATCCAAGATGGAAGAACAGAAAACGTATATGTCATCACAGATGGAATCCCAAGAGACACGAATAACATCGAAGATTGAAGCACAGGAAACACAAATTTCTTCACAACTTGACGAACAGAAGACGTATATGGTATCCCAACTGGAATCGCAGGAAACCCGTATAACATCACAATTGGAAGAACAGAAGACACATTTGGCGTCTCAACTGGAAGCGCAAGAGGCACGTATATCTGCAATGTCGGCACAAATTTCGGAACAGGTATCATCGCAGCTCTTTGTGAAACTGGAACAACAGGATGCAAAAATTTTACAACTCGAGGACAAAATTGATGCCGAAATAGAAGCGTTAAAAGGTCGTATGGAGCAGTTACAACTAAACCGCCCAGCTGTTTCAGCGAGTAATCCAAAGGTAAAGACACCATCCTTTGACGGTTCTGTTCCTTTTCAGGTCTTTAAGCTACAGTTTGAGAAGACCGCAGCAGTGAACCAATGGAATGCTGAAGATAAAGTTGCAGCTCTGTTCGTGGCACTGAAAGGGCCTGCCGCGGAAATCTTACAGACCATCCCAGAGTACGAGCGGAACCACTACGAAACATTGATGAGCGCTTTAGAGAGACGTTACGGAAGCGAGCATAGGAAACAGATATTCCAAATTGAGTTGCAAAACCGCTACCAAAAAGCAAATGAGACATTGCAGGAGTTTGCTTCAGATATTGAAAGATTGGCTCATCTTGTAAATGCAGACGCACCCGTGGAATACACTGAAAGGGTAAAAATCCAGAGTTTCATAAATGGCATACGAGATGTGGAAACGAAGCGGGCTACATATGCGAATCCAAAACTAACGTTTGCTGAAACGGTATCGCATGAACTGACTCAGGAAACAGCCTCACTTTTGAGTAAGCCAGCGTACAAAGCTCATCGCGTGGAAGTGGAAAAGCCAGACTGGGTAGACGCAATTTTGGAAGCATTGAAGGGTACGCAGCAGAAGAATAATGATGCAGTCAAATGCTTTAAGTGTGGAAAGCCAGGGCATATTGCGCGTTATTGCAACACCAACCCTAACAGTTCCAACAATGTGGGTGGTCGTAAACGCAGAGCAGAAGGAGATGAGCAAATCTCCAAGACAAATCAATCGTTAAAATAAAGCGAGTCAGCAGCAAGGGCCGACAGCTGACTCCCTCAATTGAATGCCCCATAATCTCTATCTCACAAATTGGAAGAAGGTCGAGCAATCTTACTGTCGGAGGAAATGTGGATGGAAAGGAACGTTTACTGACTGTAGATACGGGTGCATCTCATTCCATCATTCGAGCGGATTTAGTCAACAAGAAGATAAGACCATTGCATGGAGCAATATTGCGTACAGCCACTGGAGAAGACACCCAGGTAATTGGAGAAGTAGAATGTGAAGTAGCAATCGGGAACGTCACGGTACTACACAATTTTATAGTGGCAGATATTGTTGATGAAATCATAATTGGAGTGGACTTCTTAATCAACCAAGGCATCAAAATCGATATGCAAAGCAAGACGATGCGATATAAGAACATGGATGTGCCACTTAATTTCGGCTACGAGAGAGGCTACAGTAGTAAACGAGTGCTGGTGGAAGAGAGTCAGCAAATACCACCAAAATCAGAAGCAGTCATCTGGGCAAAGGTTGATGGAGATTGTGGGACAAACAAATTGTGGGTTGTCGAAGCAGCAAATAAATCAGCACTGAACATACTTGTAGGAAAAACCCTGGCTATGACAAAACAAGATGGACGTATTCCGGTAAGAGTACTAAATGAGTTCAAGTCACCATTCAATTTGACCAAAGGAGCTATTTTGGGAAGATGCCAAGAGGCCGAAGTAGTTATTAACTGTGAACAGCTCCAGGAACACGTTTCATCTAGTAATACTGATCTTTCAAATGATATCACGGCATGGACGCAGGGGCTAGAGGAAGCCTATCAGAGTAAGGCAAAACAACTGCTCATAAAATACGCGAACATATTTGACCAGGATGGTTCCAAACCAGGCCGCACCAATGTTGTGAAACATCAAATTGACACTGGAGATGCGAGACCGATCCGTCAAGCTCCACGTAGTGTTCCACTGGCGAAGCGGGAAGTTGTGAGTCAAATCATTCAAGAAATGAACGACAGCGGCGTCATCGAACCATCAGCTAGTCCATGGAGCTCACCGGTAGTACTTGTAAAAAAGAAGGATGGAAAAATGAGGTTTTGCGTGGACTACCGGAAGTTGAATGACGTAACGAAAAAGGATAGCTACCCATTGCCAAGAATTGACGACACTCTGGACTCGCTATCTGGTACGAAATGGTTTTCCACGCTGGACTTGAAAAGCGGCTACTGGCAAGTGGAGGTGAAGGAGGAAGATAAAGAGAAAATAGCCTTCAGTGTCGGTGATGGTCTTTGGCAATTTACAGTGATGCCTTTTGGACTTTGTAATGCACCAGCTACTTTTGAGAGACTCATGGACCAGGTGCTGAAAGGACTACATTGGAAAACATGCTTGGTGTACCTGGACGACATCATCGTATTGGGCAAGAACTTTGATGAACATCTTAAGAACTTGGAGGAAGTTTTCCAGAGAATAGCTGGCGCTGGTCTGAAGTTAAGTCCCAAAAAGTGTGCGCTGTTTAAAAAGGAAGTCAATTATTTGGGTCACAAGGTAACGACAGAGGGCATCTGCACTGCGAACGAAAAAATATAGGCTGTACAGGATTGGCCAAGACCACAGAATCTACATGAATTGAGAAGTCTTCTTGGGCTGTGCACATATTACCGCCGATTTGTACCAAATTTTTCCAGCGTAGCCCATAGCCTCCATGAGCTTACAAGAAAAAACAAAGCTTTTGAATGGAAGAAGGAGCAAGAAGTGGCTTTCCAAACATTGAAGGAGCGTTTGTGCACTGCCCCAATGTTAGCATATCCGATTCCAGGAGCAACATTTATTCTAGATACAGATGCAAGTGGATATGCTATAGGAGGCGTTTTATCACAACTGGTCGATGGACAGGAGAAGGTAGTTGCATATTACAGCCGTTCGATTGGAAAACCAGAGAGGAACTACTGTGTTACGCGGAGAGAGCTGTTGGCATTGGTAGAGTGCATTAAACATTTTCACAAATACCTCTACGGCCAGCGATTCCATGTCAGGACAGATCACGCAGCATTGAAATGGCTTCTGCAGTTCCGTAATCCGGAAGGACAATTGGCACGGTGGATCGAACGACTTCAAAGCTATGACTTTTCCATTGAGCATCGAAAAGGTAGTACCCATGGAAATGCCGATGCAATGTCACGAAGGCCATGTAGTTTGGAATGCAAGCACTGTTCAAAGGCCGAGGCTAAAGAAGACATTATAGATGTCCGGCTAATGACTATAACGTGTACGGATGAATGGGACAAGGAACAACTAAGAAAGTGTCAGCTAGAAGATACAGATCTGTCACATGTTATGCAAGGGCTCTAACGAAACGAAAGACCAAGCAGAGAGGATATGTCAGCAGAGAGTCCCATTGCGAAGTCATATTGGGCACAGTGGAACAGTTTGGAATTGATATCCGGTTGCTTGCATCGAGTATGGGAGAGTGAGGATGGTCAGTGCAAGAAGAAACTTATAGTTGTTCCCAGAAAGAGGATTCCTGACGTGCTCAGCGAGTTGCACAATGGTCCAAGTGGAGGCCATCTTGGAATCACGAAGACACTCGAGAAAATTAAGCAGAGATTCTATTGGGTTGGTTGCCGTCAGTCGGTCACCGAGTGGATTGCCAATTGCGAGGTATGCAACAGAGCGAAAGGGCCCAAAACCCGAAGTCGTGGCCAGATGAAGCAGTATATTTCAGGTGCACCATTTGAAAGGATCGCCATGGATGTCGCAGGTCCATTTCCTACTAGCAACCGCGGAAACAAATACGTACTGGTGGTTATGGATTATTTCAGTAAATGGCCAGAGGTATACCCAATCCCAAACCAAGAAGCAGAAACAGTAGCAGAAGTGGTTAAAAACGAATGGGTTGCAAGGTATGGTGTACCAATGGAGTTACATTCTGACCAAGGCAGGAATTTTGAATCAGCTGTGTTCGAAGAACTGTGCAAGAAGTTGGGCATTCGAAAAACACGGACAACTGCATTGCATCCTCAGTCCGATGGTATGGTGGAACGTTTCAATAGAACATTGGAGGATCATTTAAGGAAAGTAGTCGACAAGTACCATAAGGACTGGGATACACACATATCATTATTCTTGATGGCCTACCGATCGGCAGTACATGACACAACGGGCCAAACTCCCGCAAAGGTAATTTTTGGCAATGACCTTCGACTGCCAGCTGATTTGAAGTATGGGATAGATGCCGATGCGGAGAGGAATGTCAAGAAATCCACTGATGTCTTAGAAGAAGAGCTGAGAGAGATACACGATCTGGTAAGGCAACGAGCAAAGATTATGAGTGACAAGATGAAAGCGAGGTACGATAAAGCAATTAATTCGGAAGGGTTTCAGGAAGGAGATTTGGTGCTGCTATACAACCCACAACGAAAAAAAGGTTTGTTCCCGAAATTGCAGTGTAACTGGGAAGGCCCATACAAAGTTGTAAAACTGATCAACGATGTAGTGTACCGCATACAAACCACTACCAAACCACGAACCAAAATGAAAGTGGTTCATTTGGAGAGATTAGCAGCGTTTAGATCGAGAGATTTGTCTGATCGGGACGATCAGACTTAGGTGGAGGGCAGTGTTACGAATATTAGCCAAACTAAGGAGTGCTGCCAGCTCTAAGCCGATCTAAGCAGTGACGTGAATGCACATCAATAATTCAATCATTATGTATCTACATAAACGAATCAATAATTGCGTCTACACATATGTACACATTCCGACGAGCAACATTTACATACAAGGCAGCGAGAGATGAGATGTCACACACCGATGAATTTACTTATACGCTTATGTGTGTGCGGGAGACTGTAAACTACAAACACATGCATATACCTTATCTGAGTTGTCACAAGAGAGAGCAATAATTTGTGCACGTAGTTGTGGCTGGCGATTTTGTAGCCGAAACAACTAGTAACTTCTGGAAATCGAAGAGCCTAGAAGTATGCAGCGTAAACTATAAAAGCGATGCAGGCGAGTAAGAAGTAATTCAGTTTGATTTGAGTTGTCAAGCAGTTGCGATTAAGACGATATCTAGCGAGCAATAGCAGTATTATTTTGAATAGTAGAGTTTCATTGAGCTATCAATCAGTGTGGTTATTAAGCAAGCTATTCGTTGCACAGTTGAGTGTATTGTGAAGTACCTTAATAAAGGCCATTTTGCATTATTACAAATTGGAGTTATTTATTCAACAGTTTAGTGATTCGAACTTAGCAGAGGATTGCAAATAAGAGGAGTTGCAAGTAAATTCGTTACAATATTATTTATGCTTATTTCTGTTAACGTAAATATGTATATCTGAGTTTTCGCTATATACAATTACTAGTCAATGAATGAGTTTTCCCGCTGTGTTATGATCAAAGTGTAATAATTTATTTATTTATATATTAAATATAGATGCTAGTTTTAAATTCAATTTTCCTATTAAATTTTTTATTTGTAAATTTGAGTTTGTTATTAAGTTTGACATAGTTCGATTTATTTTATTATTTGTATTATTATAAGAGTTATTCATCTTGGTTGTACTATAAAAGATCCTAGATCTTATTGTACTAATATCTTGTCGATAAATACATATATACATACATACTCGCCGTCGATGACGTATAGAGTCGGTTAAATCCTTCCAAGAATATTCCTCCCGAGCACTTCCATATGATGTTATCTTGATCAATGCTTCTGCACCATATAACCCTTCCGGTAAGTGACTTGTAGAGCTTGATCTTCGTTTGCCGAGCTCTTCTTGTGCAGACAAAGGGAAATATCGATAACGGTTTGTTGTCGATGAGTTATCGCTTTGCTATCTACGGGCTATGCGCGTATTATCCATTTCTTATCGATCAAAAATCTATCCATTTGCTATCGAAAGCTATTAACAATATGAATATATCATACACATATTTAGCAACGAGGCTCTGGCGAGTAGTATGGAAATGCCGGTTCTAGCCCAATTTTGTATGGCAAAAATGGTACAAGGGAATAGGTTTGTGTCCTGGCTAAACTCACCACAGACCGATCTATACACCGCTAGGTGTCGAATCCGTTCTTCCGGTTTGTGTTCTCACCTCTGACTGTTCTCACCTTTGGCTGTTCTCACCTCTGGCTGTTCTCATCTCTGGCTGTTCCCACCTCTGGCTGTTCTCACCTCTGGCTGTTCACATCTCTGGCTGTTCTCACCTCTGGCTGATCTCACCTCTGGCTAATCTCACCACTGACCGATCTATACACCGCTAGGTGTCGCATCCGTTCTTCCGGTTTGTGTTCTGGCTGAGCTCACCTCTAGCTGATCTCGCCTCTGGCTAACTTCCGCAAAGTGGCGCTTATGAAAAAGCTTAGTGGTGTATAAGAAAAAGCTTAGAGCTTTTTACCTTTAGCAGAGCTTGTGAAATTTTAGCTCAATCCGAATATCCATGGGACCGCTTTTTATAGATTCATTCTGATGTGTAACATCTAAAACAATTATTGGATCATGCTGAACAAATTGATCAGGCGATAAAAGTGGTTGGGGAGTGCGTCCATAGTAACTTTGTTGAAATTTCAAATACATGTCATATAATAGAACATACCGATTTCGATCAAATTTAATATTTAGATCATCATATGGATATGTTGTGGAGTTGAGGTGAACTTTAACATCCAATAAGTCACAATGTGTAAATTTATTTTCATTTTGAAATCCTAAAATAATATAGCGAGGTCTTTCATGTTCACCAAACAGTTTGACATTCCATAAGATATTAATGCTTTCCTGTAGAGACGGGTTATGATAAACATCCCAACTTCTAAACGAAATGTTTAGTGGTTGTTTGCTATTAATTGCTCTCAACATAGTTAACCGATATGAGTCTGAAAGTTCAACATGTGGCACTTTCCATGCAATATTTAAAAGTTTTAATAAAAGCTTTTCCGATGGTGTAGTTGACGTCATAACAGCATCGTGTTCTTTGGCTCGTATTAAGATTAATTCATGTTTAAAATTAGCAATAATTTTATCAAAATTTTCAGCGAATCCAAGCAGTTGTTTCAACGGTGTACAAAAATTAAAATGTGCAGTCTTTAGGCTAATATTTTCAAATGGACACCACCCTGCACTTTTTAGATTTTTACTCTCAAATTCGTTAAGTGATACATAATTTTTCATTGCTGTTGCAATACCCAACTTTCTAGTGCGACCAATTTCTATTCCATTAATTTCATATCGAATCTCCTCGAATAAATACGCCATACAATTATTAAGCAGCTGCACAGTTTTTGAAACTTGCGAATTAGTATTTGATATGAATCCCTCAATGTATAAAATACTCTCACTAGGTAACACATATAGGTCTTGATTTTGTATAGGGATCCGAATTTCATCGTTGTTTTGAAACGATTGCAGATATGGTATGTAGCTATGGTAATCCTTTTTATACTCAGTTGAGTAGAGCTCACAGAGTATATTAAGTTTGATTGGATAACGGTTGGTTTTACAGGTATAAAGGAATCGAGATAGATATAGACTTCCATATATCAAAATCATCAGGATCGAAAAAAAATTTGATTGAGCCATGTCCGTCCGTTAACACGATAACTTCAGTAAATTTTGAGGTATCTTGACGAAATTTGGTATGTAGTTTCCTGAGCAGTCATCTCAGATCGCTATTTAAAATGAACGATATCGGACTATAATCACGCCCACTTTTTCGATATCGAAAATTTTGAAAAACCGAAAAGTGCGATAATTCATTACCAAACACAGATAAAGCTATAAAACTTGGTAGGTGGGTTGACCTTATGACGCAGAATAGAAAATTAGTAAAATTTTGGACAATGGGCGTGGCACCGCCCACTTGTAAAAGAAGGTAATTTAAAAGTTTTACAGGCCTTAATTTGGCAGTCGTTGAAGATATCACGATGAAATTTGGCAGGAACGTTACTCCTATTACTATATGTACGCTTAATAAAAATTAGCAAAATCGGAGAAGGACCACGCCCACTTAAAAAAAAATTTTTTTTTTTAAGTAAAATTTTAACAAAAAATTTAATATCTTTACAGTATATAAGTAAATTATGTCAAAATTCAACTCAAGTAATGATATGGTGCAACAAAATACAAAAACAAAAGCAAATTTCAAAATGGGCGTGGCTCCGCCCTTTTTCATTTAATTTGTCTAGGATACTTTACCAAAACTTTTGAAATTTGGTAGGGGCATAGATTTTATGACTTTAACTCTTTTCTGTGAAAATGGGTGGAATCGGTTGAAGCCACGCCCAGTTTTTATACACAGTCGTCCGTCTGTCCTTCCGCATGTCCCTTAACACGATAACTTGAGCAAAAATCGACATATATTTACTGAACTTAGTTCACGTATTTATCTGAACTCACTTTATCTTGGTATAAGAAATGAACGAAATCCGACTATGACCACGCCCACTTTTTCGATATCGAAAATTACGAAAAATGCCATAATTCTATACCAAATACGAAAAAAGGGATGAAACATGGTAACTGGATTGGTTTATTGACGAGAAATATAACTTTAGAAAAAACTTTGTAAAATGGTTGTGACACCTACCATATTAAGTAGAAGAAAATGAAAAAGTTCTGCAGTGCGAAATAAAAAACCCTTGAAATCTTGGAAGGTATTACATATATAAATAAATTAGCGGTATCCAACAGATGAAGTTCTGGGTCACCCTGGTCCACATTTTGGTCGATATCTGGAAAACGCCTTCACATATACAACAACCACCACTCCCTTTTAAAACTCTCATTAATACCTTTCATTTAATACCCATATCGTACAAACATATTCTAGAGTCACCCCTGGTCCACCTTTATGGCGATATCTCGAAAAGGCGTCCACCTATAGAACCAAGCCCCACGCCCTTTTAAAATACTCATTAACACCTTTCATTTGATACCCATATCGTACAAACATATTCTATAGTCACCCCTGGTCCACCTTTATGGCGATATCGCGAAAAAGCGACCACCTATAGAACGAAGACCCACTTCCTTTTAAAAATACTTATTAACACCTTTCAGTTGATACCCATATCGTACAAACAAAGTCTAAGTTGCGATACCTCGAAAAGGCGTCCACTTATAGAACTAAGGCCCACCCCTTTTAAAATACTCATTAACACCTTTCTTTTGATAACCCATATTGTACAAACGCATTCTAGAGTCACCCCTGGTCCACCTTTATGGCGATATCTCGAAAAGGCGTCCACCTATAGAACCAAGCCCCACGACCTTTTAAAATACTCATTAACACCTTTCATTTGATACCCATATTGTACAAACGCATTCTAGAGACACCCCTGGTCCACCTTTATGGCGATATCTCTGAAAAGGCGACCACCTATACAACTACCACAACTCCCTTTTAAAACCCTCATTAATACCTTTAATTTGATACCCATATTAAAAAATATAAGGCGCGATAACCTCCGAAGAGATCTAAGGCCGAGCTTATCTTCCAATATGCGTCGTGCTCCTCTTGATTTTCCCTACAAATTGGCCGGACGGGACCTACATGCTTTATGCCGACTCCGAACGGCATCTGCAAGGCAGATGAGTTTTCACTGAGAGCTTTTCATGGCAGAAATACACCCGGAGCGTTTGCCAAACACTGCCGAGGGGCGACCCCACTTAGAAAAATTGTCTTCTAATTGAAAAACCTTATTTCTAAAATGTTGATGTTGCTTTGCCCGGGAGTTGAACCAAGGGCACACGGTGTGATAGGCGGAGACGGCTACCATCACACCACGGTGGCCGCCAAATACCCATATTGTACAAACAAATTCTAGGGTCCACCTTTATGGCGATATCTCGAAGCGGCGTCCACCTATGGAACTAAGGATTACTCCCTTTTAAAATACGCATTAACACCTTTCATTTGATATCCATATCGTGCAAACAAATTCTAGAGTCAACCCTGATCCACCTTTATGGCGATATCCCTAAATGGCGTCCACCTATAGAACTATGGCCCACTCCCTCATAAAATACTCTTTAGTGCCCTTCATTTGATAGACATGTCATACAAACACATTCCAGGGTTTCCCTCGGTTCATTTTCCTACATGGTTATTTTCCCTTATGTTGTCACCATAGCTCTCAACTGAGTATGTAATGTTCGGTTACACCCGAACTTAACCTTCTTTACTTGTTTAGATAGGTTTTAAATGCAGTCTTATTGATATGTTCAATCCACGAATATTAACGAAGCTACCAGTTTGATCAACAACTCTAAGAACTGAGTGCTTATTTGACGTGTATTAACCCGCAAGTATATAACATTAGCAGGTGTTTCTGAGATTTTATATCCTGGACTAAATCTAAGCGAAAATTGATGAATTGTATGCACAGATAGTTCATTTATATATGATCCGTTGATGATATTACATTCAACAGATATTGTGTTTATTTTTGTTATATCCACTGGATTGTCGGAGTAATGAACAATCCCCGGCTTCAGTACTCTTCTACTGAAACCTAGTAATGGACCAATTGAGCGTTCTTTATCAAAATTTACTTCTTCCTTAAAGCTCATAATTTCAATTCGAAATGGTAAAAGGGGACTATGTCTGCAACATTTTTAATATTTATACAATTGTCGGCATTATTAACCTTAAGTTGGAGACGTTGTTTAACAACTTTCATTTTGTTTACTAGATTTATAACAATATAAACAATCGCTTTTATAATAATATCACAATTTAATTATAACTCGCCCACATACACTCTCACTATTATGAGAAGAAACCAAATACTTAATGGGACGAATACGTAAAAAGGCTGGCCAGGGTTTTATAATAGTTAGATTAATTATTTACCTATTGAGCTTCATTTACCTGGATATCAATTTTGTGGTCCTGGAACGAAACTCCGATAACGGATAGAAAGGGGAGATAAGGGTATAAATCCTTTAGATGAAGCCTGTAGAGAACATGATATTGCATATTCCCAATCGAAAGATATAAATAACAGACATCAAGCCGATAAAGTTTTATCTGAGAAAGCCTGGCAACGTGTAACATCTAAGGATAGTGATTTCAAAGAACGGGCAAACGCTTGGTTCGTTACAAATGCAATGAAAACAAAACTCAAATTGGGGATGGGTATAAAAAATAAGAAAAGAAATTCATCTTAATGTAAAAAACGGAAAAACATAAAAACTCGTAAAGTATCATGAAATAAAAATTTTTTGATGGCAGTTAAAAAAGGTATGAACATACTTAACAAAAAGAAGCCGCAGTCATTTAATGAGGCCTATAATATTTCTAAGAATGCTATAGAGTCTAGCTTTAAAAATAAAGAAATTAATATACCGAGAATAATTCCAGTCCCAAAAATTGGTGGAATTTTACCACTACTTCCCATTTTAACAGCGTTGGGTGCGCTTGGTGGTATAGCATCTGGTGGATCAGCTATAGCAAAAGTTTTGAATGATATCAGGAATAGAAAGGAGCAATTGGCCGAGGCTAGCCGTCATAATAGATATATGGAATCAATCGCTATGGGGAAGGGACTATTCCTCAAACCGTATAGAAGGGGATATGGTTTATTTTTACGACCCTATCAAAAAAACGAATAAAAAGCATATCCAAAAGATCGTTAACAGACATAGATTTAATGAAATATTGCAAACATATTAAACATTTCAGAAGAATTTTTATGCGAAATTCCCTACTGAATAAACCGAATGCTCAAGAATGTGGAATTCTTAATTTAGACGATGCTAATGGTCCCGGCACTTATTGGGTAGCATACTATAAAACAAAAATTATAAAGAATATTTTGATAGTTTTGGAAATTTGCAGCCACCGATTGAACTGATTAATTATCTGAGCCACCAATACTTTACAATTATGATCAGAAACAAAAGTCAACACAGTAATATGTGGTCAATTATGTTTAAAATTTTTATTTAATAAAAATAAATTATATGAAAAATAAATTGTTTATTTTATTTTTAAATATATTACAGTATAGTACTATTAAATATAATAATTCAAAATCTGTTTATTCTGTATGAAATTCAAATAATGGTGAGTTAAATTTTCCACCAGGTTTAATCAGTTCTATATAAAATGTATTCTTATTTATTGTTTCAATAGTTGAATCTTCTAAGGAGTTGTAGGAATTCGGAAGAAAAATAACATTATCATCCAGTTCTATCATTAGCTTCTCCCCAAACTTTGTCCTCACTCTTAAGGCTTTTACTATTTTTAATTTTTTATTAATTGGTACATCAGTCGCCTTCAGTATTGGTTTTTGAAATTTTTCCTTTGAAATGGATTTTAAATCCTTAAGAGCTTGATTCATAATGTGGAATATGTCTATAATCATCAGCGGTGTTAAGAGATGTGTCGATGTATAAGTAGTATAGTTTATTACTGTTTATTAGAAGTGAGCTTGGTTTAACACAGTTGAAAATCCTTATAAAATGATTATCCTTGAAATATAGATGAGTACTGAACAGCTTTAAAGAATTTACTGCATTTTTTACCGAAAAGATGTTCAATTTAAATACATTGTGACAAAAAGCTCTTATTTATTTATTTATTTATTTAAGTAATCAAACACAACAACCATAAGTTTTATTTACAGTGTTTGACAATAGGACTTAAAATAAAGTAAATATACGCAGATACAAAGTGTGTTTAAAAAATTTCAAATAGTTTAAATTTTAATAGTAAGAAGGATTGATGAGGTTGTAAGGGCAATAGGTAGTAGAAAAAAGATAAAAAAAAAAGGTGTAGGAAAGTGTGGAAAGTTTATAGAAAGAAAGGATCACATTTTAAAATATTTAAATTTGTTGAACAAAATAACGCAATAGTTGTCTTTTAAAGGGCAATGTTCCCTTGATACTTCTAATCTCCATCGGTAATGTGTCACAAAGCCGAACCGCAGAAACAAAAAATTGACGCTCAGATGTTCGTAAGTTGAATGCCAAATGCAGTATTTGTGAGGAGCGCACTGATCTTGTGAATTTTAGCCGTTCACTAAGATTTAAGGGTTCCTTATTTACCAGAATCCTTTGTAGGAGTGCTACGGACCTGAACTTTAGTAGATCATCTAGTGGAACACAGCATTTTTTCACAGCATATTCGGAAATGTGTTCGTAACGGCTAATGTCGTAGATATAGCGTGCAATATTATTGTACAAAACATTAAGTTTTCTACTACAGACACTGTCACAATTCGCATAAAGTTCGCAGCCATAAAGTAACGTTGGAATCAAATATGACTTCGCTAAGAGCAACCTTATTTAAAATGGTGTGAAGTGCTGAGTAGTCCACAGTACTCTTAGCCTTCCATAGACTTTGCCTATTGCTGCAAAAATATGATTGTTCCACGTCAACGTTCTATTGAAAGTAACACCAAGGTTTTTTACGGGGACGGCAAATGGTATCTCAGTGTTGTTAAGCATTACTTTGGCATAGCGGTTAAGGTCAAAGGGTTTCTTATAGATAGCGATGCACTGCGATTTACTGTGGTTTAAGAATAGTCCATTATCACTAGCCCATTCATTTAACAGGCGTAGATCGACGTCCAGATTGCGTATGCAAGTTTCAATGGAGGCGAATAGACTACTTAGATATATTTGAACGTCACCTGCATATATGTGAACATTGCTGTGCTTAAGAACATTTGGTAGATCGTTTATATTACTTACTTAATTGGCGCTTAACCGTCTAAACGGATCGTTAATATATAACACGAAAAGTAAAGGCCCAAGTATAGATCCTTGCGGAACACCTTTAGTTACAGGCAATAGGTCAGACATAGAACTACCCACATTTACTGATTGAGATCTCTCATTGAGGTACGACTTGATTAGATCTACAGCTGGGTAAGAAAAGTTAAAAAGGTGCTTAAGCTTAAAACAAAGTAATGCATGATCGACCGAGTCAAATGCCTTCGAGTGATCCAAAAGAGCAAGAAATGTAACACGATCATGGTCCATATTCTGCCTTATATCATCCGAGACATTTAATATCACAGTGATACAGCTTCTATTTTTCCTGAAACTGGACTGGTATGGACTAATTAGGGAGTTACTATTTACGAACGAGTTCATCTGCCGATTCACTATACGCTCGAACACTTTTGACAGAAATGGCAAAATAGCGATAGGCCTAAAATCACCATTGGGCTTGGGAATGGGAATAATTTTCGCCTCTATCCAGCATTTTGGAAAGACCGCCATGGTTAAAACTGTATAGAAAGCATAAGTGAGGTATTGTAGAATTTTTGGCAATAGGCATTTAACAAATTTTGGATGAACGCCATCAAGGCCGACGGCAAATGATTTTACTGACAGTATAGAATCGACAACGTCGCAGTCATCAACACACTGAAAACCAAAAGCGGAAAAAGAGAAATCAGAACTAGCACTATGGCGAGAGTAGTTTGCATTACTCTGATTGCAAAGCAAGCTAACGCACTCTCGGTTCAATTCATTGGCATTTATATTTATATTATCATGTGTGATCGTACTTCTGTTAGTGCTTCCTATATTACCAATCTGCCTCCAGGTTTGTTGAGAGCCAATAACTGTACTGAATATGTTTTCGTAGTATTTCCGTTTATGATTCTTAATACTTCTAGTAACGTCTCTTCTCAAAGTCTTATAGTTAGTGAAGGCACTTTCTGACTTTGTCTTCTTCCAAACCGAGTACGCTCTATTACGTCTTTCAATTAGTTTCTGAATATAGGCGTTAAACCACATGCGTCTTCCAGATTTAGTAGGTTTTGTTATAAGAGGGACAAATTGGTCAAAGAGCATACTTATGTTTTTCTGAATGAAGTTGATTTGGTCATTGGCAGACGCAAGTTGATAAATAGACCTCCAGTTAATGTCATTAACGGCTGCATCGAGTTGTTGGTACTGTATGTTATTAAAATCACGATATGAATAAGATGAAATGGCTCTAACAAATTGAAAATCGTACGTTAAGAATATCAGGTCGTGTTTGGAGAAATTCGGAACTGAAATCTGATCATACAAAAGCACTTTAGACGCATCGTTTACCAAAAAAATATCAAAAAGAGTACTAGAAGAACAGGTAAAGTGGGTTGGTTCAGTGTTGTTTACAAGAAAAAGCCCCAAATTTTGTATAGTCAGCGGAAATTTTAAATCAGTAAGAATATTACAATTAAAGTCCCCTGTCAAAATTATTTTTCTATAGCCGATCAATACATTCTCTAGAAAATCTACAAATTGCATGTAATCAATTTGTTTGTTGGGTCTGTATACACAACCAATGAGCAGTTTCTCAGATTTTGAAAAAATTTCCAAAAAAATATACTCAATCGAGCTTAGAGCCGGAGACGCTTAGGCAAGTTTGCATGAAATACCACTCTTGACATAAATAGCCACTCCCCACCATGCCCGATTCTATCCACACGATATAGATTATACCCATTTACAGCAAATAATTGATCACTGCAACCAGCAGAAAACCATGTCTCCGAAACACAGACTACATCTACATCAGAACCCTCGAACATAAACCTGAATTCATCAATTTTTTTTGATAAGCTTTGCGCATTAATGTGGCAGATTTTTAAACCTTGCTTTTGCCTACTTAAAACGCGAACCATACTGCGGGAACTGTCTTTAGAACAAACATAATTATTACAATGCATCAAAAACAATCAAACGAAATAATTTTATCTTGCTAAATGTATGTATATGGATGCATGTGTCTGTGTCGGTATATATATATATATATATATATATATATATATATATATACCTTGGAACAAGTTTCCCATGGATAGATGTATCCATCGATATCTATTTTGTAGTTTGTTGATCGTTATATCGTACAGTTTCACATTACTAGTAGAGCGACATAATTTGTAATTCAGTATCAAACAGGTGACACAATAAAAAAGAAGAAAATTTCTTTCCCGCAATATTTAGAAACGTTTTTATCAAAATATGGTGACTTAATTGATGATGGTCATCGAATATTTTTTTATTCTATGATAAATGAATTGAGATCATGTCTATCAGAACCATTTATATATTCATTCAATGGATTACACAAGAAAGATTGCAATTTTGCTGATAATTCATATAAGGAAACAGAAGATATATGTAATAGTATTTCGTATTATTACCGATATAAAACATTAAAAAAAATTTATAATTTATATGCTGTCATATTTAAGGAGCACAGATGGTTGTAATCAGTGTGAAAGCACGTTTTATTAAAATACAAAGCAAAAAACTGCAAAACTGTGCTCCAATAATTGTTTTAGATGTTACACATCAGAATGAATCTATAAAAAGCGGTCCCATCGATATTCGGATTGAGCTACAATTTCACAAGGTCGTATCTGCCAACACCGCTGCTTATTGTATACTCATCCATGATAAAATGTATGAATATATTCCATTTACAAATGTTGTCAAAAAGATTATTTAGAAAAATAGTAGTAATTTTATGAAACTACACACACAAGTATATTACGCATTGCTAACCACACCAAAGTATGGAGAAAAATATAAATAAGAAATTTTAAATAAAAATTGTTTTTATTTATTTGAAAGAGATTTATTTGACAAAAAAAGTAAGTATTTACATTGGAACAAGTTTCCCATGGATGGATGTGACCATCGGCATGTATTTTGTAGTTTGTTGATATTCACATGTACAATCAAATGTGTAAGTATGTACATACAAATAAAATGTTCAATAATCGAAAATCATGAGTTCCATATTAAGATAACCTTTAGTTACCAATCTGCCCCTGATCGGGTGCCTGACAGGCCCGTTTTACAAACGAGAAAAAGGGGCGGCACTACAAGTGCCCATCGACTCCTAGGGCTAGGGATCAAAATAAGAAACTTTGCCGAAGGAACCATACCTCTAAAACGAATTATGATGTCCCCCCCTTTGGGTCGTAGGGGCAAATTTTGAAAAATCCCACTTTGAAATGCCTATGTTTTTTCTTTTTGGAGTTTATTTTTCTCTTTAGTAATTTATTTAGTCAGAACATAAGTAAATGAAAAAATGAATTTAACTTAGTAATAGAAAAGAAATTAAAAAAAATTATTAGAAATTAGCGTTTTTACAACCCCCTTTTAAAACCAAGGCATCACTGTGATGCATTTGCATGTCGTAAACATAGTTGTGTGAGTTTTTTATTCAACCGTTTTAAAAAGTGAAGGTATCACTGTGACACAATTGCAGATCGTAAAATTGCTTGTGTTGTTTTTTTTAAACCACCACAAGACACAGCAGGTAGAATTGAAATTGCCCCAACCCAAAAGTTCGACCCAAAGTGGGGGGGGGGGGGGGACATCAGGGTTCCATTTTAGAGGTATGGTTCCTTCGGAAAAGTTACACATATATATATATATGTATATATTAGGGCGGGTCGATTTAAAAATCGTTCATTGCTTTGTGAAAATCGTATTCTAGGGATCAAAATAAAAAAAATTGCCGTTATATATATATATATAATTTATATGCTATCATGTTTACGGCAAAGCTGTACTAAAGGTAAAAAGCTCTAAGCTTTTCTTATACACCACTAAGCTTTTTCTTATGCGCCACCTAGCGGAAGTTAGCCAGAGGTGAGATCAGCCAGAGGTGAGCTCAGCCAGATCACAAACCGGAAGAATGGATGCGACACCTAGCGGTGTATAGATCGGTCAGTGGCGAGATTAGCCAGAGGTGAGATCAGCCAGAGGTGATAACAGCCAGAGGTGAGAACAGCCAGGGATGAGAACAGCCAGAGGTGAGAACACAAACCGGAAGGACGGAAGCGACACCTAGCGGTGTATAGATCGGTCTGTGGTGAGTTTAGCCAGGGCACAAACCTATTTCCTAGCACCATTTTTCCCATAAAAAATTGGGCTAGAACCGGCATTTCCATACTACTCTGGCGTCCCCAAGTTCCTTATGGAAATATGGGGTGCGGGAGGGACGGCCTAGAAGTTTTAATGTGGTCATATTAATCGTTCACGAGATGGTCGGGCTAGTATCTTAATGGTGCTTGTTATCGGAACGTACCGGATCTCTATCGGGCAAGGGATCACCAACATCGATAACACTCCCCGAAACATTCGGAGAGTGTCTTTGTCGTTAATACAACAACAACATGCTGGGGTATACGTGGGGTTTATGGCCCTCTCTATCTCGTTGGGTATTTACAGCGATTCTATTTATAGCCCATCCTTCATATACTATGGAGTAATTGTTTAGTGGACAGAGAAAAAAAGCGTACCTTAAAGAATTAAGGGGCGTATGCAGGCTGTCAATGGTTAATATTACGTGAGCACTGAAAACAACTCCAGCGGCTGCACTGTATGTCATTCTGCATATTCCACCTGTAGACCTGGTGGAAAAGAACATTGCGTTAACAAGTGCGGCGAGGCCTTGTAGCCTCGGGCAGGTTCAGGGCAGACCAAATCATAGTAGTATTGCATCATCAACTAAAGGACGAATAGACTACCAAATTCTGTACCTGCGCTTTGAAGGTGCTCCTGGAGTCACAATAGAGGTGGATTATTGGCGCAAGAGTGCCCAAATAGCAGACAAGGCGATACGCATGTGCAAATATGGTTCTATAATAATTTAAAGAGTACAATCTGAGTTACACTGCGCAGATCCGGGAATACAGAATTCCCATATGCTACCAGATCACTGTAGTATTTTTCAACCGGTGTTGGTTGCCACGAGTAAAGCTGTAGGAACCGCGCCAATTCTTACATCGACAGCCGAGCAGAAATTTAGGCCATAACCTCTCATAGCACAGCATCTAAAAGTGTGTTAGAATGTAAGCGATCCCTGAAAAGAATCGGAATAAGGAGAAATATAGATCTATATTGGGTTCCTGGGCATATCTGAATAGATATACCTAAAAAGGTGGATGAGCTAGCTAAACAGCATTGCTCGAAGCCAGCTCCGTAGACGTTCCAATCTGATTGGGAAGGATTAGTTTCGTAGATCATATGCAGGTCTTAAAACCTTGCACTAACAAAAAAAATCTAATTTTTGCAAAGCGGGGACTGTAGGCTCATGATGAATATTCTTACGGAACACTGCCTTCTAGTGTTAGTGTAAATTAGACCTTGTAATATCACGATTTGTGCTTGTTCCCTGCGATCGCAAAACTAAGACTCCAGCTATAGGGATCTAGGAACAGTAAGAAACATTGGTCCTAGGAAGCTGCTGGAATTTGCCAAGAGTTCGGAGTTGCTTTAAAACATAGCTCATGGCTTCTGATAGGAATCTTCAGCCAGTTCAACCAGGCTTAACATAATTCAGAATTAACAGTGATCCATAATGTATTTTTTGAAGCATTTTTCTTTCAGTGTAGACGTAAAATCTAAAGGTGACCAACGACTTCTTCATAAGATTCTAATTAATTGTTCTTCTTAGCAATAATAATTTTTTAAGTTGATAATTTTGCACTAAACAAATGTACAAATCTAATATTTATGCCGGCCTTTCGCAATTTACGCGACAACAAGAACAACACAAACTTATTTGCGGCTGCTTTGAATATGATTTATGATTTGTCCGAGTTTTGGTGCTGACTTTGTTTATCTCCGCGTAGTTTCATTGTTGATTGCTTTATAGCGTTCCTTAAGGCGCGTTGACTTAGTTTTACTTATTCTATGACATTTGCGTTTCTCGCCTTATTCCGTACTTTTTGATGTCATAATATTTTTTTTTGCACTCTGCAAGTGTGTTTATTAAAATATTTCATTTGACATAATTGGAATTTATTGTGCGCTCCCCAAACTTAGTATGTGGGCTTGTGTAGTATTTGTATCTGTGTGTGTGTGTGCAGTGTTTCGGTGAACGTAGGGCAAAATGTTGATGCTAATTAAAGTCATTTCAGATGTCAAATTAGTTGGATATTAATTCATTGCTTGCATTTCAAGCGAATTTTATTTTTTATGGTTTATCATTGCAACAATAAATACAATTCTTGGGCAATACTTGAATTTCCGTGGGCTGTAGCTTGAAAGGTTAGGTTAGGCTGAATGGGTCCATAGTGTTATCAGCAGTTTACTGAATATCAAACTGAAAATCCCTATAAAAACGAGGATCTGGCAGCTGAACCACTCCTAATGGCTGGAGTCTTAGCTTGGAAAGAGCAGGGTGCAAGCACAAATCGTGTTTCATGGTTGCCACCTCAAACTAGTGTTTCTCAAATCTTCTATTATTGACTGGGCCTAATTTAAAAGCATGTGACGCCAAAAGGCAGTGTCCAGGCATAAAACCAGTCATGAGCGTACAATCCTTTCTTTTTCATATAAGAGTAAGTTTGTTAGTCCAAGGTTGTAGGATATACACATGCTCTTAGAAACTTTACAGCGCTATATTTTGGTTCACTCCTTTTCTTGCTTGGTCGCCTTCTTTTAATAGCGCCTAATCTGATTGTAAAGTTAACCGTACAAGCGATGCGCCCTGTTTAGCCAGCTCATCCCCTTTTTCATTTCCTTCTATTTCCATACCCCAGGGACTCAAAATGGATGTACATTTCTCTCTATCCCGATTCTTTCCAGAAATAACTTACGTTTTAACACACTTCTAGATGTTGTGCTATGCGAAGCAACTGCCTTTATAGCTGCTTGGCTGTCCATATAAAAATTCACGCGGCTGCAGCTTAAGCGATTTTCTTCCAGTTTTAGACTACTTTAGTTGCGGCTACTGCTTCCACCTGAAAAATAGTACAGTGATCTGGTAGCTCGTAAGATCTGTTTATTTCTTAACCAGCACATTATACTGCAGACCCTACTCCTTCCATTACTCTGAAACTATCGCTGTACACGTCTGCAATTTGGTCACCCTTGCGCCAGCTATTCACCTCTATTGTGGCTTTAAGAGCCCCTACGAAACGCATATACGGAATTCATACTGTTTTAAATGACGTATACTACCATGGCCGTATGGTCTGTGCTCAAGCTTAAATGCTGCAAATATACAATAAGAGAGAGGGCGATAGATGGCATGTGCGCCCTAGCATTATTTTCCTGTTCACTCTCTTCTCCACGTTGAGCTTCACCGACAATTTACTGTCTAGAATGATTCCTAGATATTTTGTACAAATTTCTCTTGTAGGTTCACATCTTCCAGCATGGGCGCAGTTTATTTTGGGACTTCTCCGCGTTGGCGGTCAACCCGATATTAGATTCCCAGGTATCTGGAAACGGTCGATCCGTCAAAGAGCCCCTACGAAACTACAACTGCAATATCATCTGCGTATGCCGTAAGTTTTACGGGCCCTTCGTCGACCTGCTTGAACATTTGGTTGATAACCAGCATCCACAGCAGAGTTATAATAACCCATCTAGCGGCGTGCTACTGATTTTGCGGCCAAATACAACCCCCAAAGTGAAGTAATCTTCCTGCAATTTAACATGCAGGCGATCCATCTGGTTATGGCCAATGTAATAAAGTCCTTCCATGAAAACCCGTTTAGAGGCGTTTTTGAAAGCCTCCGCTTCGTTAAAGAAAACATCTATTTATATATTTTTGGTGTTTCCTTCATGCACGAAAATTTTCCCAGACCTCACTTTAAGTCTGGGTATTTTATAATTACTTTTATATTTGTAAACCTAAACAATGATTTTCCCATTCATATGTAATTCTGCACTCATTTGAATTTGATACGATCGAAACACCCAGCTGTACGGGTCAAAACAATACTGCAGCCATAGGACCTTTACTTCACACAAATACGCGTACATATGTAAATACATACGTTAAAATGAATGGTTGAAAAGAACATGTTATCCTGCAAGCTAAATTAAACCTAAATCCTGTTAAATGGCGACAAACTCCCATGAACATCAAGCCCAGGCTGTATTGAGCTCATTCACATCACATCAACACAGCCCACATTGACGGTTGCATCTTATCAGTCGTTAAAGATCTTTTAATGTGGCGTTGTTTTGAGCGACGCTTGCAGGCCTCAAGAGATGATGATGGTAAAAAAAAGAGATGACTGACTGTGATATTAGTGAGGTGCAAGGTAAAATGGAAAATAATTTTTAGACCCACAGAAGCGTACGCCTGTGTGTGTTTTGACTACTAGCTGCGATAAGTTAATCCCTCAAACTGCTTACTTACCTACTGACTATGTACATATATAGATACTTACATAGATACAAAGGTACTTTACGCTTAACAATGACTACGAATTGCATAATTTTACAATTTTCCATTTGATGCTCGTTTTGTGCCCTCTTTGATGGCTTTGTTGCTATTCCTGCTGCTCCTGTTTGTTGGTTTTTGTTTTTTCTTTTTTAATGTTGCGCTTGTAGCTACTAACTGTAAGCATTGTTGTTGTTGTTGTTAATGCTATTGTTACTGCTTTTGATAGTGTTTTGTGTCTATTGTATAGCTGCCGCCGCTCGCTAGCTTGTGAGATTCTTGTCTAATCAACTGTCATTTGTTTGACGTTCCCTAGAGAGTTTTGGTGTTGCCACTTTTGTTAATGTTTTATGCCCGCATTCGTATGCGTGTTTGTGTGTGTGTGTGTGTGTGCATGCATGAAAGTATGCGTTATTTGTTAGGTTTTCTTTGTTAACAGCAGATTGTAGACTAGTCTTCTCCCGTTTGTGGTGGGTGGGCGCTTGCTTTTAATTTTTAGTATACTAGGCGGGTGGTTGGGGCGTTTTGAGTAAAAGTAAAAAATGCGACATAGCAACAAAATGATTGGGGTATAAGCACGAAGAATAAAGTACGCCTTAACTGAAATGTTGTTTTCAGTGAATTTGATGACTTTTATGTGTGTTTTGATGTGCCATAGACGAGATCAACATTTAAGATGACAGCTTAAACGACAACCAGGCAATGGTATTGCGGCTGTGAATGTTTTTGTTTGCTAACTGTTTTATGTTCTCATTGTATTGTTTTTTTTTTTTTTGTATGTGTGTGTGTGGAACACTTGAATGCCAATTATGTGCGGACGCAGTTTATTCAACTGTGGAATTGTTTCTAATTAGGGTCATCAAAGTGTTATGGAAATTGTTATGATATTTGACAAATCCGTAGATAAGAAGTGTTTACGTTTTTTATGAGATCTGCTACGTAAATTTTCAATAATTTGCATATGCAGTGGTTGCTGTAATGGTTTAGGTATGGATCTCGAATTGATGTGGTTGACTTTTATACTCAGCTTAGCAGAGCTCACAGACGGATAAAGCGATGAAACTTGGTAGGTGGATTGACCTTATGACGCAAAATAGAAAATTAGTAAAATTTTGGACAATGGGCGTGGCACCGCCCACTTTTAAAAGAACGTAATTTAAAAGTTTTGCAAGCCGTAATTTGGCAGTCGTTGAATATATCATGATGAAATTTGGCAGGAACGTTACTCCTATTTCTGTATGCGTGCTAAATAAAAATTTGCAATATCGGATGACGAAAACGCCCACTTAAAAAAAAGATTAAAGTCAAATTTTAACAAAAAATTTAATATCGTAACAGTATATAAGTAAATTATATCAACATTCAACTCCAGTAATGATATGGGGCAACAAAATACAAAAATAAAAGAAAATTTCAAAACGGGCGTGGCTCCGCCCTTTTCCATTTAATTTGTTTAGAATACCTTTAGTGAAATTTACCAATCCTTGTGAAAGGGCATAGCTAACCCGCTGGGGGAAGTTCATATTAGCTCATTTAAATGTTCCTGTGTCGGGAGGTGTAATGATCTTCGAAAATGTCATAAATCGATACACAGAGGCCATCGCAATCACTGAGTCACAGCGATTTCTTCTAAGCTGCCGCACAGTGCCGTGACTCCATGCAAAAGATGGACAAAAATAGAAGGAGTGGTCCGAATTGGCTGAAACTTCACGCCTTAAAGTATTATGCCACGCTAATTTCAAAAATGAAATCGGTTTTTCTGTACCGGTTATTCGTTTCGTGAAAACCGAGTTTTTCTCGCATTTTTGTATGAAAATAGTTATTGCGGACATGTGTTGATATAAGTGGAATGAGTCGTCAAAATGGGCCGAAACTTCACACCTCAAAAGACTATATTACGCCAATTTCAGAGAAAGAATCTGTTATTCCATACCGGTTACCAATTAATTTAAAAAAAGTGAAATGTGGCATATAATTGTTTGTAAATGTCTGTGAAAAAACAAAATTTTTTTGATTTTGATATGGATTTAAAATAAAGTTTAATCGCTGTTGACTATGTAAATAAAAACAGAACTATTTTTTATAATCCCTCAGTTTCTGAGTCTTCAGAAGATTCCATGTCGTTGTCGGCTTCATCATTTTCAACAATATATTTTTTAAAGCTGAGATCAGAACCCTTCGAATATTTGTTTCTCTGTTTAATATTTCTTTTAAATGCAACTAATGGATCTGATGATAATATCAAACGGGTCATTAAATTCGTATTGCTTTGTACTCTTCCAGTTTTTCGTGTATGATTAAGGCGATATTTTCTTATGTTTTTGAGTGAACATTCTAAGGCTTCTTCTGATAAAGAACATGATAAAAAACGTAGAAGTACAGATTAAGACAAATAAATCAAAACATAGCTTAAAAATCACTACTTATTGGTAAATTAAAGTATTTAATTACAATATAATAATACAAGTTATACATGAAATTTGAAACTCGCGTTGAGCACCATCTTCCACTAATAGTAAAACTATGAAATTTTTCACAGATAAAGTGATTAGTTAGGTGAACAAAATTATAAAAGAGATCAATCAAAAAAAAAAAAAAAAAAAAACAATTGGACCACTCTAATGTGCATTTTCGGAAAGCTCTTTTTGTTTGTGTTTAAGCTAAATATGCAGATGAAGATGAATATATCACATATTTATATTTTCTTTTTGTTCGCCTTTCGTCTAATGCTAAAGCAGTACCAAAAAACAGCATTTAGTCACTTTTTAAAAATTGAACATTTTGGCGAGGCGGAAGAAGGCGGAAGAGATTTTGATTGTTTCTGTTAGAAGAAGGTCCAAACTACCATAAAAAAAAAAAATTCTGTAAATTTTTTTTTTGATTTAGAAAGAAGAAAAAAAATATTTCACCGACTTGGGTTTTCTTTGTTTCCAAAATTTACCAATTTTTGGATTTTGGTATGTTTAATCATATATTTATTTATTAATAAAAAAAATATTTATAAATTTTGATTTTGGCGACCTTTTTGTTAACTAATCACTTTTTTTCTAGCTAGCTTGAGGTCTGAATTGAAATAAAAACACAAGGGTTTTTATATATATTTGCTATAATACACGAAGATGATGTAAAAAGTACGCTGGACACACTAAACTCTTTCAATAAATATATAAATTTTACAACGGAACTTGAAGAAGACGGAAAACTACCATATCTTGACTCACTTGTTATTAGAAGCAAAAACGAATTGAAGTTAAAGTGGTATAAGAAATCAACATCAACAGGACGAATCATCAACTATTACTCAAAGCATCCAAAGACGATGATAATGAATACAGCAATGGGCTGTATAAGAAGAATGTTAGAAATTACGGACGACACTTACCACGAGGAAATTAAAAATGAAATAAAACTATTGTTAAGAAGAAATGATTTTCCTGAAAACATAATTAAAACACTTTTAAATAAATATCAAGAAGAAAAGAATCAAGAAAAAGAAAAAGGAAAAGAAAAACCGCAGAAAATATTTAAGTCAGTAGCTTATGTGCCAAAATTGTCGGAACGATTGGCCAAATCAGACTGCTACAACAAAGATGAAGTAAAAATAGCCCATAAGCCGATAAATACATTAAAAAACATATATAATCAAACAAAATCAAAAATTCCACATACAGAAAAAAGCAGTATAGTTTACGAAATCCCCTGTAATGGAAAAAACAACCAACCATGCCACAGCGTATATGTTGGAATAACAAAAGGCAAACTTAAAACTAGACTAGCGCAACACAAATCGGATTACAAATATTGCCAACATACTGCAAACCAAAAAACTGCACTTATGACCCACTGTACTGAAAACTCCCACTCACCAAACTTTGACAAAGCTACTATTCTTCAACAAGAACAACATTACAAAAAACGATTTATTCTGGAAATGCTTCACATTATTAACACACCAACCAGTAAACGAATGAACTAACTCTGCTAGCTTCTATAGATATTTGTTGACAAACAAACGATCAGTGATAAACTCCACGTCAAGTGATACACACGTGTAAAAAATGTATGTTATAATTTTTTTAAATTTGTATGTTAGAAAATTTGTTATTTATTTATTTATTTTGTTGTTTTTATGTTTTGTAGTGTTCATCCTGAAGACGATTACCGTGTGTAATCGAAATATATTGGTAATATATAAAAAACCCTTGTGTTTCTATTTCAATTCAGACCTCAAGCCAGCTAGAAAAAAAGTGATTAAAAATATTTATATAAATG
Source organism: Eurosta solidaginis (assembly GCF_040869045.1). NCBI lineage: Eukaryota > Metazoa > Arthropoda > Insecta > Diptera > Tephritidae > Eurosta > Eurosta solidaginis. The sequence goes on along the minus strand of NC_090319.1, from coordinate 263,895,502 downwards.
TTTTTTTTATGAACCACACATTTTTTGGTTTGCCGCATATATCTTCATAAAAGTGCAAAAGTTGATTTTGCTAGGAATAAAAATGTATTTTTAAAAATTTTTTAACTGCGACCACTTTTATGTGCGAAACCCCAAAATGAAATAAAAAACAAGTAAGGAAGGCTAAGTTCGGGTGTAACCGAACATTACATACTCAGTTGAGAGCTATGGAGACAAAATAAGGAAAATCACCATGTAGGAAAATGAACCTAGGGTAACCCTGGAATGTGGTTGTATGACATGTGTATCAAATGGAAGGTATTAAAGAGTATTTTAAGAGAGAGTAGGCCATAGTTCTATAGATGGACGCCATTTAGGGATATCGCCATTGGACCAGGGGTGACTCTAGAATGTGTTTGTACGATATGGGAATTAAATGAAAGGTGTTACTGAGCATTTTAAAAGGGAGTAATCCTTAGTTCCGTTTCGAGATATCTCCATAAAGGGATGACCCTAGAATTTGTTTGTACAATATGGGTATCAAAAGAAAGGTGTTAATGAGTATTTTAAAAGGGAGTGATCCCTAGTTCCATAGGTGGACGCCGTTTCGAGATATCGTCATAAAGGTGGACGAGGGGTGACCCTAGAATTTGTTTGTACGATATGGGTATCAAATGAAAGGGGGTAATGAGTATTTTAAAAGGGAATGGGCTTTAGTTCTATAAGTGAACGCCTTTTCGTGAAATCGCCATAAAGGTGGACCAGGGGTGAGTCTAGAATATGTTTGTACGATATGGGTATCAAATGAAAGGCGTTAATGAGTATTTTAAAAGCGAGTGATCCTTAGTTCCATAGGTGGACGCCGTTTAGAGATATCGCCATAAAGGTGGACCAGGGGTGACTCTAGAATGTGTTTGTACGGTATGGGAATCAAATGAAAGGTGTTACTGAGCATTTTAAGAGGGAGTGAGCATTAGGTCTATAGGTAGACGCCTTTTCGATATATCGCCATTAGGGTGGGCCAGGGGTGACTCTAGAATGTTTGTACTATATGGGTATCAAACGAAAGGTGTTACTGAGCATTTTAAGAGGGAGTGAGCATTAGGTCTATAGGTGGACGCCTTTTCGAGATATCGCCATTAGGGTGGGCCAGGGGTGACTCTAGAATGTATCGTAGTATCAAATGAAAGGCGGTAATGAGTATTTTAAAAGGGAGTAATCCTTAGTTCTATAGCTGGACGCCTCTTCTAGATATCGCCATAAAGGTGGACCAAGGGTGACTCTAGAATGTGTTTGTACGATATGGGTATCAAACGAAAGGTGTTACTGAGCATTTTAAAAGGGAGTGGGCATTAGGTCTATAGGTGGACGCCTTTTCGAGATATCGCCATTAGGGTGGGCCAGGGGTGACTCTAGAATGTGTTTGTACGATATGGATATCAAATTAAAGGTATTAATGAGGGTTTTAAAAGCGAGTGGCCCTTAGATGTATATGTGAAGGCGTTTTCGCGATATCGACCAAAATGTGGACCAGGGTGATCCAGAAAATCATCTGTCGGGTACTGCTAATTTATTTATATATGCAATACCACGGACAGTATTCCTGCCAAGATTCCAAGGGCTGTTGATTTCGCTTTGTAGAACTTTTTCATTTTCTTCTACTTAATATGGTTGGTGTCACACCCATTTTACAAAGTTTTTTCTAAAGTTATATTTTGCGCCAATAAACCAATCCAATTACCATGTTTCATCCTTTTTTTCGTATTTGGTATAGAATTATGGCATTTTTTTCATTTTTCGTAATTTTCGATATCGAAAAAGTGGGCGTGGTTATAGTCGGATTTCGGGCATTTTTTATACCAAGATAAAGTGAGTTCAGGTAAGTACGTGGACTAAGTTTAATAAAGATATATCGGTTTTTGCTCAAGTTATCGTGTTAATGGCCGAGCGGAAGGACAGACGACGGACTGTGTATAAAAACTGGGCGTGGCTTCCACCGATTTCGCCCATTTTCACAGAAAACAGTTATCGTTACAGAATCTATGCCGCTACCAAATTTAAGAAGGATTGGGAAATTTTTGTTCGACTTATGGCATTAAAAGTATTATAGACAAACTAAATGAAAATGGGCGGAGCCACGCCCATTTTGAAAGTTTCTTTTATTTTTGTATTTTGTTGCACCATATCATTACTGGAGTTGAATTTTGACTTAATTTACTTATATACAGTAAAGATATTAAATTTTGTGTTAAAATTTTACTTAAAGATTTTTTTTTAAAAAGTGGGCGTGTTCTCCATCCGATCCTGCTAATTTTTATTCAGCGCATATATAGTAATAGTGGTAACGTTCCTGCCAAATTTCATCATGATATCTTCAACGACTGCCAAATTACAGCTTGCAAAACTTTTAAATTACCTTCTTGTAAAAGTGGGCGGTGCCACGCCTATGGTCCAAAATCTTACTAATTTTCTATTCTGCGTCATAACGTCAATCCATCTACCAAGTTTCATCGCTTTATCCGACTTTGGCAATGAATTATCGCATTTTTTCGGTTTTTCGAAATATTCGATATCGAAAAAGTGGGCGTGGTTATAGTCCGATATCGTTCATTTTAAATAGCGATCTGAGATGAGTGCCCAGGAATCTACATACCAAATTTCATAAAGATCCCTCAAAATTTACTCAAGTTATCGTGTTAACGGATAGACGGACGGACGGACGGACGGACATAGCTCAATCAAATTTTTTTTCGATCCTGATGATTTTGATATATGGAAGTCTATATCTATCTCGATTTCTTTATACCTGTACAACCAACCGTTATCCAATCAAAGTTAATATACTCTGTGAGCTCTGCTCAACTGATTATAATAAATAAATGTAAGGCGCGATAACCTCCGAAGAGATCTAAGGCCGAGCTTCTCTTCCAAATTGCGTCGAGCTCCTCTTGATTTTCCCTACATGTTTTATGCCGACTCGGAACGGCATCTGTAAGGCAGATGAGTTTTCACTGAGAGCTTTTCATGGCAGAAGTACACTCGGAGCGCTTGCCAAACATCGCGAGGGGCGACCCCGCTTAGAAACATTTTCTTCGAATTGAAAAACCTTTTTTCTAAAATTTTGATGTTGCTTTGTCCGGGGTGCGAACCCAGGGCATACGGTGTGGTAGGCGGAGCACGCTACCATCGCGTTTTTATCACAAAAAAACTTATGAACTTCTCTTAGCTGGAGTTTTAGCTGTAACTTGACATCAAAACATCTAAGTTTCAAGACAGTCGATTTTGGAATTTTTGTCCACCTTCGCGGCACTGTGTGCCGCTGCTATTTAATGCGATGTTTTAATGGCCTTGCTAAACCAAAATGTTGACGCTCAATTCTTTACCATATTATTATTTTTTTTTTAGCCAAACCCTTCACCTGGCCTTAGTCGTAACCATAACCCTGAACATAACCAATAGTTCGGTTACGATTGCGCCGTAAAGGTTTTCACAAAGTATAAGGAGCAGCACAACTATCAGATTTAGAAGCATATTGGGAAAGCCGCCAAACTTTGGTTTTTTTTGGAGAAAAACATTTCTTTTGAAACATGGTATCACGAAAATATCTTTTTGTTAGGAACATTGAAGTGTAAATTGGAGCTATAGTGCATCGAGTTACTCGTCTTACATAATGCCTCGAAAAGATATAGTCAAAAGATTGAGCAAAATATATATAAATTGAGGTCGCAATGTTAAATATAGATTTATTTCAACACTTCTGTACCGATTATATCAAAATTTTAACAAAATATGGAGATATATGCAGCTGTTAGCTATGTAAAATTTTTTTGACGAGACCCGGTTCTGTAGATATAGATAGAAATATTAAACCAAATAACCGCCAAATATATTTTACTGCAAAGTTTGCAACACGTTTATTTTAACACCTTTCTACCGATTCTTTTGTAACTTTAAAAACGTGTAGATATGTGAACGAAGTATGTTTAGGTAGAAAAGCTTTAATACCCGATAATTGATTGATAAATATATAAACCCGGAAAACTCTAATTTTTTTTTACTTATTTAAACACTTCTTAACCGATTGTGTTGAAATTTTATCAGGATATACATATCTATGTGGGGTATATTTAGGTAAAATTTTGTTGATACCCGAAACGCGGTTTTAGAGATATCGGCAAAAATATGAAACCGGGTAACCGTCAAATATTCATACCCGTTTGTTAATTTTTTCTGTACACCACAGTAGGATACCATCAATTGCCTCATCTTGGAATATTCGCTCAAGGAAAGTTTTTGATGTTTGTACATGGGGCAAATATACGAAATTTTCGCCAAAAGTTCAATCGTCAAAAAGTGTAGACAATTTTTTTATTTTTTTGTTTAATTTTTGTACCAAATTTGGTTTCTTTTCATTTAATTTTAAATAAAACCTTCTTTTCGACGATTGCCTCAAAAAGCTATAAGCAAAAAACTGTCAATATTGAAAATGACAAATAAAAAAGAGTATCGCTATTTTGATTGATGATAGTTTTGAGTATTGAAGGGGCACATTAATTTTGCTCATACTTTTAGAATCTCAGTCTCAGAAACAACATTCAGTTTAAATTCCATAGCGTTTCAGCGATGCCTCAAAATTTTATTGAAAAAATTCAAAAAAAAAAAAAAAAAATCAAGCGTATCGCTTGAAAAAGTGTAAAAATCGACGTTTTTTACATTTCGAAGTTCTGCAACAACTTACTATCAACTTTATTAATTTTTAAAATCATCAGATCGGATAGTCAAAAGGTCAAGCTTAATGTCCTTGTACCTTTTTCTGGCCTTAAGTTTTTTGCCCGTGTGTAAATCCCGAGTATCCAACAAATTAAAAATTTTTGGGATTTGCCCATATGTTCTAGGAAGCTTCTGGTATTTGCCAAGAGAACGGAGTTATTTTATAACATACTTAGTTCCTCGTTTCTGTTAGGGTTTTCAGTTTGGTCGTTAAGCAAACTTCTGGTTACACTATGTGCACAGTCAGTCTATGCGAGGTCATCGCGGACCAGCCAGTTCAAGCTAATCTAGCCATACGATTCTGTAGTTTTGATTTGATTTATATACACCGCCTCAGCCTTTCTATTTATAAACAGGTAAGGAAGCCTAAGTTCGGGTGTAACCGAACATAACATACTCAGCTGAGAGCTTTGGAGACAAAATAAGGGAAACTCACCCTGTAGGAAAATGAACCTAGGGTAACCCTGGAATGTGTTTGTATGACATGGGTATCAAATGGAAGGTACTAAAGAGTATTTTAGAAGGGACTTGGCTTTAGTTCTATAGGTGGACGCCTTTTCGAGATATCGCCATAAGGGTGTACCAGGGTTGACTCTATAAAGTATTTGTACGATATGGGTGTCCAATTAAAGGTATTGATGAGGGTTTTAAAAGGGAGTAGCCCTTAGTTGTATATGTGAAGGCGTTTTCGAGATATCGATCAAAATGTGGACCAGGGTGACTGTCGGGTACCGCTAATTTATTTATATATGTAATACCACGAACAGTATTCCTGCCATGATTCCAAGGGCTTTTGATTTCTCCCTGCAGAACTTTTTCATTTTCTTCTACTTAATATGGTAGGTGTCACACCCATTTTACAAAGCTTTTTTCTAAATTTACCAATCACCATGTTTCATCCCTTTTTTCGTATTTGGTATGGAATTATGGCAATTTTTAAATTTTTCGAAATTCTCGATATCAAAAAGTGGGCGTGGTCATAGTCGGATTTCGCCCATTTTTAATACCAAGATAAAGTGAGTTCAGATAATTATGTGAACTGAGTTTAGTAAAGATATATCGATTTTTGGTCAAGTTATCGTGTTATCGCCCGAGCGTAAGGACAGACGGAAGACTGTGTATAAAAACTGAACGCCCCAAGGCCTTCGGGGAGTGTCCTTATCGCTACAACAACAAAAAATGCAACAACAACTAATATGAATTAATAAGCCTCTGATTTGTTCTGTGATTAAGTAGCATAAAATGTAACAGTAAGCAATTAAGCAATTACATCTGCGACAATTTAAACGCCTTCGAATCGACGATTCTGTGCTGTTATCATACCCGCCTAACTAGGATTTTGCTGCAAAATTTGGCAGTAGATAGTAACACGACTAACATACTCATTGATTCATACTGCAGCAGCTTAAAGCTCTGTAGTGATAAGCGCTATGATTTTAGTTATTTGAAAGCGTGCAATTTTTTATCATATTGCTTTTCTGTTGTTGTTGTTTTTGTAGAAGTGCTTCGCCGCATACAATAGGTGTGAGCGATCACAACTTGTCATCAATGTCCTCTAACGGGAGTCCAAGGAAACTTCTGTTTCAGCGGGGGTCGGCCATAGTGAGAGGGGTGTTAGAGGCGTTGGTTCCACATTACAATTGAAGAGATGGTTGGGGTCATGTGGGGACACTTTGCAAGCAGGACATACATTTTTTATATCGGGGTTGATTCTGGATAGGTTTAAGCTGTTACAGCATCCGAATCGAAGTTGAGCTAGAGTGACGCGCGTTTCCCTAAGGAGAGTGCGTTCCTCTTCTGCGAGTTCTGAGTGTTGTTTCTTAAGCACCTCATCAATTAGATGTCTGTTGGGATGCCCAGGTTTCTGGGTATTCAACTGAAACTGTTTGTTGAGCATTACATTTCTCTCCCTAATGGGGAGTATTCTCCCCTCATTATGTAGATGATGTTCAGGGGACATAAGAAGACAACCCGTGGCTGTTCTGAGGGCGGTGTTTTGGCAGGCCTGTATTTCCCTCCAGTGAGTAACCTTTAGGCTTGGCGACCATATCAGGGACACGTAGCATGCAATCGGCCGGTCAATTGCTTTGTAAGGGGTAATGAGCGTTTCTTTATCTTTACCCCAAGTACTGCCGGCAAGTGAATTACGGATTTGATTACGGCTCTGGATTTTAGGAACAATTGCGGTTGCATGCTCTCCAAAATGTAGATCCTAATTGAACGTCACATGCAAGATTTTTTGGGTATAAAACAGTCGGTAGCGTAATGCCATCGACGTGGATGTTCAATATATGTTCAATTTGGGACGTCAATGTTGTAAATAAGGTCGCCGATGATTTGTCGGTGATAATATCAGGTTTCGCGGGGTGAAAAAACTGGAGAGTTCAGGGAGGTAGCCGTTTATTTTGTCGCAAAGCTCATCGATCTGTAGGTCTGGGCCTGTGGCCATTATTGTGCAGTCATCGGCGGAGGAGACGATAGTAACTCCTTCTGGTGGCGAAAGCAGCTTTGATATGTAGAAGTTAAACAAAATTAAGGATAGGACACCACCCTGTGGCACCCCTTGTTTAATTCTTCTTGGTTTGGATGTTGAGTTCCTAAATTACACCGATGACTGCACCACCCAGGTAATTTTCGGTCCACCTTGTAAAACTTGGGGGAAGGGAGGACCCGCCCAGTTCTTGCAGTAACGTGTTGTGGTTGACCGTATTTACGGCGGTGTGCACCTTCCAGTTGAAAAGGTTGGCCGCATCCCTTGATTGTTTCAATACAAGTCTGAAATTACAGAAGGGTTTTATAAGAATTATTCCTCTTCTCTTAATGTTCAGTCACAGTCACTAGAACAAAAATTGAAAGAGAAGATACAGTCACACATCATGTGCTTTTGTGATTGTATGAAGGTAACAGGGCTGACAAAAGATGTCAGCGATTTTCTTTAAGTTATTTGGTACCATTTATGTTTAAAATACAAAAAGTCTGCAAATAAATAAATTCCATTTCATAAATAACTTTTTGATTTTACTTTTGCAACAAACTTGCAAACTCTCCTTATGTTTAACAACTTAATTCGATGTTACATTCAACTGAATGATTTACGAGCGCTAATGTTAATAATATAGAAGGTGACACCTTCACCAATTCAACAAAACTGTAAAAAAACGTATCAAATATAAAATTTATCCAAGGCTATTCGCGTCAAGCGGCGAGACAGAGGATTAACCCATACTTCGCTCAGTTACAATGAACATTGCGAGACAGACAAGATCTCGACGAAGACAAGGCACACAAATTTCGCATGTGGGTGTTATCAGAACGACAATGAAATGATGATGATGTTGATAGGCTTGGGCAGCGGTGCGCGGTTGTCTTAGATGCCGGAAAATGCAACTGCATATAGTTGAAATATTTTTACAGAAGATATATATGTCATAGTATATTTTGCTTAAAATGGAAAAATAATTAGATTGTAAAAATTAAAAGCTAAAAAAATGTATACCCAGTTGTGTGATTGTAAGCAAACAGCTAAACAAATATATAACTTTTTAATGGGCCAAAATGTCGGTTTTTATATAATGAGTTGGAGCTTTACGATCGGTAATTATAAAGCAAAATTTAGCTTTCCTTTTCACTCCCACGCATTTCGATGTTACCACTACTCTTTCTGCCTCGCAGCTTTGATTGTAATTGGTTTTTGTAAACGATTCGCTTGGAGTTGCCCCGAAAGCAGCTTTGAAATGGAAGACGTTGTGAGTTGTGCAGTTCTTTTTCACGGCACTTATTCCAATTTGTGTCATAAAAGGAGGTGCACTCAGTATGAAGGCTGATTCCCTGAAAATGAGCGCAGTTTGCCCATATTTGGATATATCTGCAAGCAGTGGCTGATGAGATTGTGGGCTAGGGATCAGCATCTTCCCTGGGTGCTTCGCCTTGAGCACACAGCATTATTTTTTCGATACCCCCTACCATACCAGATACTTTTTTTTCTCAGTGTCTTTTATTGTTGTTGTTGCTGTAGCGATAAAGACACTCCCCGAGGCCTTGGGGTGTGTTATCGATGTTGATGGTCCTTCGCCGGAATCAGATCCGGTACGTTCCGGTACCATGCCCGATCATCACGGGAATGATTTATTATGACCATATGCGACCTTCCAGGGCATACCATCAATGAGGAGTTCGGGGTCGCCAGAGCCTCGGTTGTTAATGAAACAGAATTCGCTACGGATAGGTGAGGTTCACAATTGGGTTTGGAGAAGCTATATATTGCGCTGGCAACCTGAAAGGGTTGCACTTCACAACCCCTTGAAGCTATTTGGTATTTTAGTCGTCTCTTACGACAGGCATACCTACGGCGGGTATATTCTAACCCCCTAACCTGTGGGTGGGGGGGGGGGGGGGCTCAGTGTATTTTCAAAATGCTCTCTTAGAGTTGCGGCGATATATTGGTTCAATTCGACTCTGAGTAATGCAAACATCTAAAACACTGCAGGCATGCCGTTCGCCTATTTCGCCTATTGCAACATGGATGATCTGGTTGTGTGTTCTACAGTCGCATGACAGCCTAGTAGCATGATAGATCTTTTTATGCTTATGTATAGGCCACCTGCAAAATCTATTGGCCTTAATCCACTGATGAATGTCTGGAATTGCTGTTTTCATTTATTAGCGCCTGAGTGTGAGGCTTGTCTTCGCGGCTTGCGATTCTGGGAATATGGAATTTTTGCTCCTCTTCCTGCTTTTTAAAAGCTCGAATGTCGCATTAAGCCGATTGCTGTCTTTATTTCGCTCTCTTCTTCCACTGCTCGCGACGATATCCACTTTTTCTACTTACGCTTGTCGATCGATTATTGTACCGTTTGCTCTGAGTGTGCGCCATGACTTAGCCAAACTCAGGCGAAGTGTAGTTGTCGTTGCTGACAGCCTTGGTTTAAACGACTAAGCCATAGCCAATGCCGTTTAATGATTACAAAAACAAATTTACAACATTCTAACACAATTGGGTATAACTAAATATAAATACATACATGTATACAAGGAAAAAAAAGTATGTACATTTTAATATTAGAGGACATCTAACAAGTTGGTTGCTATCAAAAAAGACGGGAGTATGAACAAGTAAGGAAGGCTAAGTTCGGGTGTAACCGAACAATACATACTCAGCTGAGAGCTTAGGAGACAAAATAAGAGAAAATCACAATGTAGGAAAATGAACCTTGAGTAACCCTGGAATGTGTTTGTATGACAGTGGTATCAAATGGAAGGTAATAAAGAATACTTTAAAAGGGAGGGGACCATAGTTCCACAGGTGGACGTCTTTTCAAGAAATCGCCATAAAGGTGAACCAGGTGTGACCCTATAATGTGTTTGTACGATATGGGTATCAAATGAAAGGTATTAATGAGGGTTTTAAAAGGGAGTGAACCTTAGTTGTATATGTGAAGGCGTTTTCGAGATATCGACCAAAATGTGGAATAGGGTGACCCAGAACATCATCTGTCGGGTACCGCTAATTTGTTTATATTTGTAATACCACGAACAGTATTCCTGCAATGATTCCAAGGGCTTTCGATTTCGCCCTGCAGAACTTTTTCATTTTCTTCTACTTAATATGGTAGGTGTCACACCCTTTTTACAAAGTTTTTTCTAAAGTTATATTTTGCGTCAATAAACCAATCCAATTACCATGTTTCATCTTTTTTTTCATATTTGGTACAGGATTATGGCATTTTTTTAATTTTTCGTAATATTCGATATCGGAAAAGTGGGCGTGGTCATATTCGGATTTCGGCCATTTTTTATACCAAGACAAAGTGAGTTGAGGTAAGTACGTGAACTAAGTTTTGAAAAGATATATCAATTTTTGATCAAGTTATCGTGTTAACGGCCGAGCGGAAGGACAAACGGTCGACTGTGCATAAAAACTGGGCGTGGCTTCAACCGGTTTCGCCCATTTTAATAGAAACAGTTATCGCCAGTTCTTTACCAAATTTCACAAGGATTGGTAAATTTTTGTTCGACTTATGACATTAAAAGTATTCTAGACAAATTAAATGAAAAAGGGCGGAGCCGCGCTCATTTTGAAAGTTTCTTTTATTTATGTATTTTGTTGCACCATATCAGTACTGGAGTCGAATGTTGACATAATTTACTAATATACTGTAAAGATATTAAATTTTTTGTTAAAATTTGAGTTTCAAAATTATTTTACAAAAAGTGGGCGTGTTCGTTAGCCGATTTCGCTAATTTTATTTAGAACACACATAGTAATAGGAGTAAAGTTCCTGCCAAATTTCATCATGATATCTTCAACAACTGCCAAATTACAGCTTGCAAAGCTTTTAAATTGCCTTCTTTTAAAAGTGGGCGGTGCCACGCCCGTTGTCCAAAATTTTCTATTTTGCGTCATAAAGTCAACCCACCTACCAAGTTTCATTGCTTTGTACGTCCTTGGTAATGAATTATCGCCGTTTTTCGGTTTTTCGAAATTTTCGATATCGAAAAAGTGGGCGTGGTTATAGTCCGATATCGTTCATTTTGTACAGTGATCTGAGCTGAGTGCCCAAGAACGTACTTACCAAATTTCATGACCTCAAAATTTACTAAAGTTATCTTTTTGACGGACGGACGGACGGACATGGCTAAATGATTTTTTTCTCCCAGATTATTTTTTTTGTCTATATCTATCTCCATTAGTTTATGCCGTTACAGGGTACCGTTATGCGAACAAAATTAATATACTCTGTGAGCTCTGCTCAGCTGAGTATAAATATAAGAAGTCACCAATGCGCTCCCCACTACCATTACCACCCCCAACATTGCTACCATTGCTATTGCTGCTGACATGACACTTTCGCGTTTATGTTAATCACCTGCATGAAAGCCAGAGATGAGAAATGTTGACAATGACAAATACACATGCGCACGTAAATTCAGCCAAAAATGCAAAATTTTAAAGTGGGTAGCAGCCGCAGCCAAATGGGCAAGCAAATGCAGAACAGGCGACAGACGACAATCGAAAAGATACTTTGTAGCTGCATTAATAGGTGCAATAAATAGCAAAAAGTAAAAAAAGGACTTAAACAACTTATGAACAAGAGCAATGACGAAGAGTTTGTGTGTTTAAAATGTTGTTGATGCAAGTGATGGGAATTAAATGGGTGCCGCTGAGCTCAGTGAAATTTTGTTGCGAAATGTGTCCAAATTTAGAACATGTAGGCACACACTTACACATACAGACGTTCGCTGCTTCTTACTCTGAAGACTAAAAGCCAACGCGCAAAAGAGAAAAGGGAAGCGGCATAGGCTGTTGTTAGATGCAGTCCTGTGCTAGCGACTTTCTTACTCATGTAGTCATGCTTCACAAACTCACATAAACACATTTAGAGTAAGTAATATGCAAACAGTTGGTAGAAGTCATAATGGTATTCATTTTTATACTCAGCTGATCAGAGCTCACAGAGTATATTAATTTTGCTCGCATAACGGTACTCCGTAACGGTATAAACTAATCGAGATAGATATAGACTTCTGTATATCAAAATTACCTGAGCGAAAAAAGAATTTCATTTAGCCATGTCCGTCCGTCTGTCCGTAAACACGATAACTTGAGTAAATTTTGAGGTATCTAAATGAAATTTTGTATGTTTTTATACTCAGTTGAGCAGAGCTCACAGAGTATAATAACTTTGATTGGATAACGGTTGGTTGTACAGGTATAAAGGAATCGAGATAGATATAGACTTCCATATATCAAAGTCATCAGTATCGAAAAAAAATTTGATTGAGCCACGTCCGTCCGTCCGCCCGTCCGCCCGTTAACACGATAACTTGTGTAAATTTTGAGGTATCTTGCTGAAATTTGATATGTAGGTTTCTGGGCACTCATCCCAGATCGCTAATTAAAATGAACAATATCGGACTATAACCCCGACCACTTTTTCGATATCGAAAATTCCGAAAAACACAAAAAGTGCGATAATTCATTACCAAAGACAGATAAAGCGATGGAACTTGGTAGATGAGTTGAACTTATGACGCAGAGTCCAAAATTAGTAAAATTTTGGACAATGGGCGTGGCACCGCCCACTTTTAAAATAAGGTAATTTAAAAGTTTTGCAAGCTGTAATTTGGCAGTTGTTGAAGATATCATGATGAAATTTGGCAGGCACGTTACTCCTGTTACTATATGTATGGTTCATAAAAATCAGTAAAATCGTAGAACAACCACGCCCACTTAAAAAAAAAAATGTTAAGTCAAATTTTAACAAAAAATTTAATACCTTTACAGTATATAAGTAAATTATGTCAAGATTCAGCCCCCATTAAGGATGTGGTGCAACAAAATACAAAAATAAAAGAAAATTTCAAAATGAGCGCGGCTCCGACCTTTTTCATTTAAATTGTCTAGAATACTTTTAATGCTATAAGTCGAACAAAAATTTACCAATCCTTTTGAAATTTGGTAGTGACTTAGACTCTATGACGATAATTGTTTTCTGTGAAAATGGACGAAACCGGTTGAAGCCACGCCCAGTTTTTATACACAGTCGTCCGTCTGTCCTTCCGCTCGGCCGCTAACACGATAACTTGAGCAAACATCGATATATCTTTACTAAACTTAGTCCACGTACTTATCTGAAGTCACTTTATCTTGGTACAAAATATGGCCGAAATCCGACTATGACCAAGCCCACTTTTCCGATATCGAAAATTACGAAAAATTAAAAATATGCCATAATTCTATACCAAATACGAAAAAAAGGATGAAACATGGCATTCGGATTGGTTTATTTACGCAAAATATAACTTTAGAAAAAAACTTTGTAAAATGGGTGCGACACCTATCATATTAAGTAGAAGAAAATGAAAAAGTTCTGCATGGCGAAATCAAAAGCCCTTGGAATCATGTAAAGAATACTGTTTGTGGTATTACATATATAAATAAATTAGCGGTGGTCTACATTTTGGTCGATATCTCGAAAACGCCTTCACATATACAACTACCACCACTCCCTTTTAAAACCCTCATTAACCGTTAATTTGATACCCATATCGTACAAACACATTATAAAGTCACCCCTGGTCCATCTTTATGGCGATATCTCGAAAAGGTGTCCACCTATAGAACTAAGGCCCACTCCCTTTTAAAATACTCATTAACACCTTTCATTTGATACCCATATCTTACAAACAAATTCTAGAGTCACCCCTGGTCCACCTTTATGGCGATATCTCGAAAAGGCGTCCACCCATAGAACTAAGGCCCCATCCCTTTTAAAAAACCCATTAACACCTTTCATTTGATACCCATATCATACAAACGTCTTCTAGAGTCACCCCTGGTCCACCTTTATGGAGATATCTCGAAAAGTCGTCCACCTATAGAACTAAGGCCCTCTCCCTTTTAAAATACTCATTAACACCTTTGATTTGATACCCATATCGTACAAACAAATTCTAGAGTCACCCATTTTCCACATTTATGGAGATATCTCGGAAAGGCGTCCACCTATAGAACTAAGGCCCACTCCCTTTTAAAATACTCATCAACACCTTTGATTTGATACCCATATCATACAAACGTATTCTAGAGTCACCCCTGGTCCACCTTTATGGCGATATCTCGAAAAAGCGTCCACCCATAGAAGTAAGGCCCCCTCCCTTTTAAAATACTCATTAACACCTTTCATTTGATACCCATATCTTACAAACGTATTCTAAAGTCACCCCTGGTCCACCTTTATGGAGTAACTGTAATATTTGTATTTCGTATCACAATCAAGCACAGCCATGGAAAACTCATTACCATCGTTTGCTTGCAATTGATGATAAATTTCCATTTCTTACGCGACGCCAGCAAATTTTCACATTTCGTTCCGAGAGTGTTGCTCACATTAATCTTACCGCATGCAAGCAATGCAATGAAATGTGGCAAATGCTTATAGAATCATAGAGGCATTGTGGAGGAGGACGCAAAAAGGTATAATGCAAGATTATTGAAAATGCGAAAAGTCAAAAGTATCCTTCGATATTTGCTATCCCACACACTAATGTATAGCAGCGACGTTTTTTAGTTTTGTGTTGTTGTTGCATGCATATGAAAATGCATTGCGCGTTAATTATCGACGACGAAATGTTGTTAGTAGGAGGCCAAAAGGCATTTATGCATACATACGCACATACACACATACATTTAATCATCTTAGTTGGCGTGTATGTACCTCGATTGCGTTTGTTTATGCATAGCCGCACATTCATTATCGCACGAACGCACACTCATACGCCACGTAGTCCCCACCGTTAGCGTGTATCATTTATTGAGTGCGCAGGCAGTTTTCGCATTTAGTGCATTTCATTAAGAATCGAAGGAAGGTAACGAATTAATATGGTATGAGAACGTGAAGGGAGTGAAAAAAAAACTGGAGTATGTAGTGGCATGCATGCATAGTGGATATTTACAACTTTATTTCGCTCGAAATATAGTTTTTATACTCAGCGTGCTTTGCACACATAGTATATTAACTTTGAGTGGATAACGGTGGGTTGTACAGCTATAAAGGAATCGAGATAGATATAGACTTCTATATATCAAAAACATCAGTATCGAAAAAAAATTTGATTGAGCCATGTTCGTCCGTCCGCCCGTCCGTCTGTCCGTTAACACGATAACTTTAGTAAATATTCAGATATTTTCACCAAATTTGGTACACGAGCTTATCTGGACCCAGAATTGATTGGTATTGAAAACGAGCGAAATCGAATGATAACCACGCCTACTTTTTTGGAAAACGCAAAAAACCTGATTATTTAGTAAATAATACACCTAGAATGTTGACATTTGATGTGTGGACTGATGTTGAGACTCGTGACAAAAATTTGAAAAAAAAAATTTAAAATGGGCGTGGCACCGCCTACTTGTGATAAAATCAATTTTACAAATATTATTAATCATAAATCAAAAATCGTTAAACTTATGGTAACAAAATTCGGCAGAGAGGTTGCCTTTACTATAAAGAATGCTTTGAAGAAGAATTAACGAAATCGGTTATGGGCCACGCCCACTTTTATATAAAAGAAAAAATCGTTTTTTAGACGTACACTTATTTGCTTGTACATCGAACTTCACGAGTACTTCTTACTTTGGCTTTTTATACGTCTCTCACTTCCGAAATCTCTTCTTCCTCATCTGCGTTTTTCTGAATAAGAGTTGAAAAAAGGCAACAAGTTTTCAACGAATTTGCAATTTTTTGCTTTACATCATCTGGCGAAGACAAGCCGCGAACTAGATTATAAAAATGATGGCTAATTATAGAGCAGGTGTAATCAACGTTAGTTCCTGATTCTTATATTTAGCTGCCAGCCGCGTAGATTGAAGTTTCGTTTGTTCAAAAATTATATAATATCCTGAATTTACTGGAAACTAGCCTAAAGTAGTCGGCCATTCGAAGCAATTGCTGTTCACATACTAAGTGTCGTATAAGGCTGGATTCCTTCCGATTGATGAAGAATTAAGACATACAATCATAGAATTGTAGAAAGGCTTTCACTGGTCAAGCGTCACGGGGGTCCCCAGCTTTGTGCACATAGTTTGGCTTTAATCCAGTATTAATTCCAAACATTATCACGTAAAGCTCATTGGTGCATATGTTTGTAGCCATAGTTTCATCGCCTATTGAGGAAGAGGCATCATTTTATTTGACCGCCTTGTTGAAAATTTGTTTTGGATATCTTCAATCGTAGAGTTCCAGACGTTTTAAAATCAACAGGTAAATGTCACTGGTCTTAGGTATGTGAACATTTTAGCCTTTTTGAAAATTTGATGTTCGTCAAAGACGATGCTCCCTGCTGCGTCGTCGTTCGATGTTACCTGCTATCTCACATTATTTGAGTTCAGAAGTGCGCTTTCGGCAAAGTTGGGAAAATGTCATTGTGTTTTGCAGGGCTGGTCAAGGTTTTTTCGGTTGAACATACCAGCATTACAAGTAGGGAAGATGTAGATGTCCAAAAGGTCTTCCAATCTGGTCAAGTGTGACTGTCAACCCTATCCGCCGTATTTGACTCCCTTATTCCATCTGATGAAACAAAACGGCATCAACCCATATAATGAAACGAACGCACTGTCTAGCGACAAATTTGATACCAATATCTGAATGATCGTCTTTCCTCCTTCATAGTTCAATATTTTTAGTGCAAAATGTTCAAATGTTCGCAAAATGCGCCAAGTAATCGGTTCTGCAAATACTGCGTTAGCTGAATGGAATGCATTTGCAACGCATGAACTTTCATTGGTACAGATGTATGTATGTACTTAGTTATGTGCACATTTACATATCTACTTCATTTGGGTTTCAAAAAAGATTTGTTGGTATGTCGGTACTTGGCACTGTTGGCGCTTAATATGGCGGCCGATTACAAAACCCGTTCCATGCTGTTTTTGCGCATGAATGCAGGAATTTGTGTTGGCACTCATGCAACACACCCCGTAATTAGACGAAATGTCATTTTAGCGCACACGCATGGCAAACAATTTCCGTGCGGCCATGGGGATATACAAAAACAACACAACATTCATTGTGGCATTCAAAGCAAAAGCCAAAAAAATAAAATGAGTAAAAGAAGAAGAGTAGCCTAAATGCAACGATGCCAACATGCAAAAATAGGAACAAAACACAATGCAGGGGGAAGTATGTTGTGAGGTGCGTAAATGGGGAGTGTATTTAAGACGCTTTTGACGAGAATAGAACATGCGATATTTAGCAGCCTGCCGCGCACATTAAGCTTTTACAATCAAAGGCCTACAAGTACTTATATTCGTTCGTATTTGTAGAGATTTAATTTTCAAGTGTTTAGGCATTTAATCCGTTAGGTTAGGTTAAACCGAACTGGCTGTCCAATAAAGACCTCACATCGACTGAATGTGTCCATAGTGTTACCAGGACCTATGTTATAGAATAAGTCCGTACTCATGGCAAATACGAGAAGTTTCCCAGTACCTAGCTTAACTGCTGCCTCGGGACCTGGCAACTCTGCTGCTCCTAGTAGCTGTAGTCTTGACCTCGCGAGCGCAGCACATGAACACAGAACGTGCTCAGCTCGCACTTTCTACATCTGCTGTTACTGACTTCGCCTTATTTATAAGCACGTGATATAGAAGGCGGTTTCCTGTTAGTATGTCCAACGTGAGCCTTGAGTATTCTCTCGTTAGAGTTATGAGCAACTTTGTGAGTCTTACGTCGTAGCATTTGCACATAATCTTAGAAATGTGGCTGCCTTTAGCTTTTGTCCGGGCCTTTCCTGCCTGATGATAACATGAAACTCCTGCCTCCTTTTGATTTCTCCCAAACCGATCAGGACGTCTACCGATGATTTATCGATTGCTGCATTCCCCTTCGCTAACTCATCAGTTTTTTCATTACCTTGTACCCATTATTGACCGGGAAACCAATATAGGGGTATTGTCTGGTCTGAGCGAAAACTCTCCAGTTTCTCTTTGCCTTGTAGGACACTTATTTATGATGTAGTGTGCGAGATTATTGCCTTAACCATCGCCTGACTATCAATAAACATATTTAAGCGAACGCAGTGTAAGCACACCTCCTCCAGGATCCCTGTTGCTTTCTTCATGGCTACAACTTCCGCATAAAGGACACTCCAGTGACCTGGTAGGATCTACTTGTTTCTGTATCAACACAGTAAACATCAGACTCAACAGCTTTCGGTCATTTCAAAATATCGCTATACACGCTTTTAATGCTGCTATTTAAGCACCCTTGGAAAAGGAACAGTAATAGAAATATGTATGGGGATAAGATAAGGATTAGGACCAGAAATAGGAGTACAAAGAAGAATAGGATTAAGGATAGGAATCGAATTAGGAGTGGGAATTGGTATAAGAATAGGAATGGGAATAGGAATAGGGAAAGGAATGAGAATAGGAACTGGAATAGGAATACGAGTAGGAATAGAAATAGGTAAAGGAATAGGAACAGGAAAATGAAAAGGAATAGGTATAGGAATAGGAATGGTAATAGGAATAAGAAAGGAAATGGCAATAGGAATATATATAGGAATAAGAATAGGAATAGGAATAGGATTAAGTGTAGAAATAGAAGTCGGAATTGGAATTGGAATAGGAATAGGAATAGAAATATTAATAGGATTTGGAATAGTTATAGGAATAGGAGTAGGAATATGAATAGGAATAGCAATAGGAACTTGAAAAGGAATTTACTTAAATAGGAAAAGGAATAGGTATAGGCAAAAGAAGAGGTATAGGAATAGAAATAAAGATATGTATAGGGCTGGGAATATATAACGGAATACGAATGAACAATGCAAAGGTCGAAGAAAAGCAAAGCAAGAGGAAAGGCTTAGAAAAATAACTTGACATTTAAAAATATATTCAATAATATTTGTCTGTATTAAAATCTAAAAAACAAGTAATTACTTGCTGCAAAAGTTTCTTCTGAAAACGTAGTTGAATGTGGACTTTTTTCTTGTTTCGAGGATCAGAAAGAAGTAAAGTGAAAAGTCTGTTAGCTGCTGATGGTTAATAGCTCCAAATTTTCTTATCAAATTGCAAAATGCATTAAAAAAACACAAAAATATTCGAATAGTCGAATCTGTCATTAATTGAATAGTTGTTTGCATTAAATTTTTTTATTATTTTACCAAGCTGTTTGCTAATCGATTATTGCTAAAGTCGATTATCAAGAGTACTAGTAAGAAGTCACCCTGTTTCTAGATAATGCCAATTGGAAGCACAAAAGAAGAGCAAGTATTTCCCTTTCTCTTTTTTACAGCGCCGGGGCGTATGCATCGATTCGCTTACTCAATTCAAAGTTAAATAGGTCTCTTTTTCGTAAAATATTAGCCGAGTATATTAACTATTACGACTTCTCCAATATGTCTTAAATAAAGCTGCAGTATAAACAACAAAACGCACATTTATGCATGATATCATATAAAAAAATATATATATATAAGGCGCGATAACCTCCGAAGAGATTTTAGGCCGAGCTTCTCTTCCAATTTGCATCTTGCTCCTTTTTTAATTGTTCCCACAAATTGGCGGGCCGGACCTACTAGTTTTATTCCGAAACCGAACGGCATCTGCGAGGGTGAATCATAATGACTCATTAGCATAAAAAGAGCTACCGACATATTAACATATTTGTTTATTTCTGAGGATTTATGATATTCGCCCCGCAAATATTTTTTCTTAAAAGTCATTCTTTTCTGGAAAAAATGCAAATATGGTTTTACCTAGGGCTAGCATAGCCAACAGTTTTTTTTTTTTCAATCTAAAAATTTATTCGGCGGCATATAGGAAATGAAGTTTCCTAACTCTTCAAGCCCTTCTTTATCTCCTGTTCATTTTACAATTCCGTATCCGCTTCCTCTCTTTTTTTCCTTTTGCATCCTCTCCTTATCTCACGCACCACACCCTTTGTTCCTTTTCCTTTCCCTATCCCTTTTTCTTCCTTTATTTTTCCATAAATATCTACTGCTTCTCCCTTTTTCTTTTCCTTTTGTAAGATGATTTGCCTGCAGAGGCTGTATTTGCTTAAATATTTTTTTAAAGAATTGCCGCGAGTTCCATCGTTAGCTTTGCCTCTAATAACTTCTTTCTAACTTTTTCTGCTACTTGTTCTTTGTCTAACATTCAATCACTCTATTCTTATACTTCTATATCTTCTTCTCGCTCTTGCCTTTCCTTTTTCTTCTCCTCTTTCTCTCCGTCTGACGTCCTTGTCTTTTAGTTGGAGCCTCAACATTACCTTCATCATCATCTTCTCGTTATATCGTAGAAGATCAACTATCGGACTAGAGGGCTAAAGAGATTTATGTAGCAGTCCCGAGCATTTAAGGCGTTAAGAGCAACAACAATAACCAAAAATCTGCCGTGAAACTAATTCGCAAGTTTTTATCACTCTAAGCAGTGCGCATGATAATATGTGCGCTTTGTATTACAAATACATATCACTCCATGTTACTACTACCCCCCTTTACTCACTTTTTTCATAAACTTTTCGACAACAAGAATTGAACTCGGATATCCTTTGACATTTCCGGTTTTTCTTAGTCACTGATTTTTATTCGCTGTTTGAGGATACGCAAATGACCCATTTGGGGGTTGTTATTGTTATTTAAACATATGCATGTGTATGTACCATAGCAACAGCGTTGACTATACTCTCCCAGTATTTAACGCAATATTCTTATGTACATATGTACGCTACATCATGTGGGCTAAACATTTTTAAAGAACTGCTCTTTGAACTGGTGCTGTGATAAATACTTCGGGCCAACTTTATGCTAACGAGTTTTAGAGATTAGGCCCAGCTTCTCTTCCAATTTCCATATTACTCCTTTTTAATTTTCTCTAAAAATTAGAGGTACGGGACCTACATGTTTTGTGTCGAATTCGTAGCCGGCTGCTGCAAGGCAGGTCAACTTTCACTGAGAAGATTTTCAAAGAAATACGACCGGAGTGTTTGCCAAATCACGGCCGAAGGGCATCCAATTAAAAAAAAAAAAAAATTCGTGAAAAAATACCATACAAACAAACTTATGGAAATTTTACCAACTAAATTAATTTATTTTCTATTTTTGGTATTTTGGAAAAAACGTCTATAAATATTGTAACTGAAACTATGCAAACGAATTTCAAAGCAACATTTTCGAAAAAATTCAAAACTGTGAAAACTTCGAACTTTTTATTTGCATTTCTCTGTTTTTCTTTTAAGTGCGCGCTTTTGTAGCCCAATCAGTTATAAGTTAAACGTCACAAAAAATTCGCATTGATTTTCACCGTTTTTTCCGAATGTGAGAACACCTTTTCGAAAAAATGTAAAACTTCGAAAAGTCTATTAAAACTTCGAGCTTATTATTCAATGTTAGTCCAACAAAGTACAAGTTATACGTCACTCAAAATTCGCATTGATATTTGGCAATTTTTTCCGAATCTCAAAAACATTTTCGAAAAAATTTAAATCGTTGCAAGAATTTTACGAAAAGTTTCGATTTTTTTATTTGGTGTCCTCGGAATCTCAAAAATATTTTTGAAAAAATTCAAAACTTCGAAAATTCCTTTTGAAAATTTGGAAATTTTTTTAGATTTCTCTAAATTTTGTTTGACTATGCAATTTTATAGCCAAATCAATGTTAGTCTAAGCAAAGTACAATTTAAATGTAACCCATATTCGAATTGATTTTTGAAAAATTTTTTTCCGAACCTCAAAAATATTTTCGAAAAAATTTAAAACTTTGAAAAAATTGTGCGGAAACTTCGGACCTATTTATTTCTTGTTCTGCGAATCTCAAAAGCATTTTAGGAAAAATTTTAAAACTTCAAAAAAAATGTACGTAAGTTTCGAAATTTTTATTTTTAGTTCTCTAAGCTGTTTTGAGTATAAAGTTGTGTAGCCCAATCAATGTTAGGTTAGCAAAATACCAGTTATATTATATGTACGTCACTCAAAACTCGCACTTATATTTGAAAATTTTGTTTTCGAATCTTAAAATAATTTTAGAAAAATTTAAAACTTCGAAACAATTTTGGTAAATTTTCGCTCTTTTTCTCCGAATAAGTTCTCCGAGTCTAAAAAACATTTTTAGAAAAGTTCAAAACTTGAAAAAAAATTTACAAAATTTTCGAACTTGTTATTTGGACCTCTCTAATATTTTTTGAGTTTGTTGTTTTGTAGCCCAATCTATGCTAGTCTATCAAAGTACAAGTTATGCGTCACTCAAAATTGGCTTTGATTG
Source organism: Eurosta solidaginis (assembly GCF_040869045.1). Lineage (NCBI taxonomy): Eukaryota > Metazoa > Arthropoda > Insecta > Diptera > Tephritidae > Eurosta > Eurosta solidaginis. The sequence goes on along the minus strand of NC_090319.1, from coordinate 263,872,987 downwards.
TTGACAACTTTTTACCGAATCTAAAAAACGTTTTCGAAAAATTTCTAAATTTCGAAAAAATTTTACGAAAATTTTTAAATATTTTTACAACATTTTTTGGAGTATGAAATTTTATATGAAAACTTTTGCAAATATTTTTTTGAATTTTCGAATTTTGCGAAAAGGTTTTTGAGATCTGTTTGTACACGTTGAGTACAATATTCATATAAGTTTTTCTTTAAAATGTCGAAAATAAAAAAAGCAATTTAATTGAAGAAATGTGATCAAAATTGCAAATGCTTTTTTCCAATTCGCTGATGTACCTACTTACTACTGGGTTGCAAAAAAATGGTAAAATTTACACAAAAGTGCTCCTTTTCTGCTCCTGTGACTATGCTGTACGCTGCTTTGTGAAGCTTTGTCTTGTGCATTGGCACATGTCAAATGACCACATAAAAGGGATAAAGAAATTATTTTCACATTTCAAATGTAGTAAAAATAGAAGTGAGTGAACCTGAAGTGCACTAAAAGCAAAAAAAAAAAAAAAAAACAAATTACAATAACAACACATTACGTAAAGCAACTCAAGGGCAACTTATGATAAGAATTTTTATGATATCACAAAGTTAAATCCTTTTTCGCGTTGAGTTTGCTTATAAAACACACACATAGATATTTGTTTGCATAAAACTTTGCTGTTGCTTACGCATAACGCGTATCCTGCAGCGTTGCCACCGGCCTCTGTACTATGCTTGAATTACGTTTAAATGGGAGTGCAGGGAATCGGGTTTTTACCGCGTTATTTTTAGCTATGCTTTGGCGTAGAGCGAAACATTTTTGGCTGATCAACTGTTATTGCTATTTTGTTAAGTTTGAATGAATTTGAATCACAGTTGGATGTGCTATTAAGATATGAATGAAATTGTGTTACAAGGATAATGAATTTTTGTATTCTTTGTTTTGAACCAAAAAGTTAATTTGAATATTGTGCATATAATTGTACTACCAAAGTTAATGATTTGTGAAAGAGAGTGGTGAGGAGTTGAAGTATACATATCATCATAATTAATTGGCGCTTAACCTTCTAGGCGATTTTGTCGGTAGCGAAGCAAGTAACGCTCTAAGTCTGCGCATAGGAAGGAGCGTTCTGGCTGTTGAAGAGATTCGCTGCTTTAGGTTTCTCTTAATGAAGTGTGGCTAGCAATTTGTTCTTGCATTGAAGGTCTTTTTTAACACGCTTATATAATCATCGCTTGTATGTATGCTTGCTTGTAACTCTCTAGGCTAGTCGCGCAAAGGAGAGTTAGACCCATCTAGCGGCATTTATTGATGACTCGCGGCAGTGGGAAAATAACTCGTTACAAAAGCGAGTGCTGAATAGCGGAGACCCGAACTTCTGTGCTATGGTGCTATCAACATAAATTATCTAAGTGGATTGTAGATACTAAAACGGCACCATATTTGCGTGTTTTTTAGTTTTTCTAACTGTATTTATTGTTCTTTATTACATTTTTTAAATTTTTTATTGTTATGATTTATTTTCTTATTTTGTTTTTGCTTTGAATAATTTTTTTATTTTTATAGTTTTCTTTCTCTTTTTTCCCTCAACAGTCTACAAGTGTGTATTCACTCTGGTGTCGCTAGTTACCCAGGTTGAAGAGGCCGTGTCTCCAATCCATGCTCAGACAATCACTACATTTGGAGTTATTGCTTTTTCACTCCTACATTTTCATTTCTACAGTTTCTCTTCTTCACTGCTTGTTTCGCGAGTGATATGCTTGGAGAGGCCTTGTATCCTATGCGTAACTCGCTTTTACTATTTGATTTCTTCTATGCTATAGTGCGGTTGGAAGGGCGGTATTTCAATCCGCACGTGGGATCTCTTTATCTTGCCTTGTTTTCGCTACAGCGTCGCAAACTTGCCAGACCTTTTAGCTATTTCATGGTGTATGTGATGACGTCGAACACCACTGTAAATTTTTCCCACATTTCAAGCATACGCTCTACGAAAGTTTCGTGCGGTGAATTATCACTTCTGCTTTGGACGCTAGTCAACCACCAACTGCTCAGGCGATTCGATGTGGGACCCGTCAAACCAACGGCGTGCGCAGATGAAGTTGCCTTCCAATTACCCCTTTGATGGATCGGACGTTCCAGGATATAGATACCTGGGCATCCAATGTCGGGTATAAGGTCCGGAATCGGTTGAGGCCTAAGCTTGGAGGTATGAACATGCAGGAGAAAGCTTGTACCAAATATCTAGGAATTATAATTGACAGTAAGCTGTCTTGGAAGCTCAACGTGAAGGAGGTCTCGAAAGCACTTCATACATGTAAAAGCCGGGTCTATCGCCCTCTCTTTCTTATTGGATATTTACAGAGATTGTTAAGCCCATATTATACTATGGTGCCCTTGTTTGGTAGACGGCTACTCAAAAAATAATGTACCTAAAAAACTAGAGGGGGTATGTAGGCTATCAATGTTTAGCATAACAGGAGTCCTATGATGGTGACCTATGATCTGGTAACCTTGCCGTGCGCGGACGTGTTTTTGATCGCTCTTCGAATTGTTATTCTTTTTACTTTGTAAACAAGTTTTGTCTTTTATAAATATTTATTCATATAATAGAAAAGAGTTTATAAGTTTAATTTCGTATTAAATCTTTACACAGTGCAATATACATAGTGGATTTTTGTGCAATTTAAACATTCAGTCTCTGTGTTCATATATCATAGATTTTCACAAAAATTTGTGATAACTGCATACCTTTTTGTTGGTAGCTGCTATTAGCAAGTCATTGTGTGCCCTTTTTGCTTTGTGTTGTGTTCGCTGCTAGCTATACGCTGTCTTGCGATTTGCATCCAGTGCTCCAAAATAACTCTTGCCAATAATTTTTGAATAGCTGTTCAATTTATCTTATACTTATAGTTTCTTTTGCCTATTTTTCTTTTGGGTTTGTTTAACTTTGCAATTATGTTGGATTGCTGTGTCAAGAAGTGCAGCAATCAAAAGAAAATTTCCCGTGGTGATACTTATGTTTGTTGTTGGCTCTGTGATAATATGGCTCATGTTATCTGTGACGGTTTCTCTCACATAGGTGGTCGGGTGGTTGACCTAATATCCAGCAAAATTGGACTGAACTGGACATGTCATGATTGTCGTTCCGTAGAAAATGACATGCGAGCTTTTATGAGGCAAACTCAGAAAGAGTTCAACAACATTTTTATTGGGTTTCGTGACCTTAACGAAAGATTTAAAACGATGGAGGCTCACTTTAAAAAATTGAAAGTGATATCTGAATCCCCAAAACGAAAGAAATGTATGCCCAACAATGACTCCAACTTGTCTTCGAGTCAGGGGCAAGGCTGTCCTCCTACGAATGTCCCTTCAACCGCGTTGACTAATACGAACAGGCTAACCAAAGACGTTATGAACAATGCAGCTCAGGAATCTCCACAAGAATCTCCACAAGGTTGTGTCGCGACTTCCAGTGAGACGATCTATGGCAAATTAAACGATGCACCAACTAATAGTGGTACTTTTGCGGCTGTTTGTTCTACGTCACCAATGTTGATTTCGCTGGACTCCCCAATTCATCCTACACCTCCACCGGTATCTTTAGCTCCAATAATAACAGTTACCGATACTGGGGTTGTTGCTAGCGATACAAGTGTACCTGAAAAAAATAGTACGGGCTCGATAACCAACGCTATAACGGCCGCACCTTCCCAGCTCTCTGGTGCTCTATCCGCTACTCCTTTGCAGGTGACTGCCGTGCCACCTCGTAGGGCTGTATTTGTGTCCCGATTACACGCCTCGCTTTCCGAAAATGACATTGCTCATTACGTTTGCTCTAAACTTGGTGTTGCACCCACTAGTAACATCAATGTGTATAAATTTAACTTTAAATATGAGAGAGACATCTCCTCATTTAAAATATCCCTTTCAGATGAATATTTCGATAAGGTACTTGATTCCTCTTTTTGGCCCAAGCATACTGTGGTTCACTTGTTCACGAGAAAGGCGAGGGCCGAACCTGTTTTATTACAGCCAAAAAACGGTATGACGAACACAGTAATAACAACACAAAGGTAATTCTGATCTGTCCCGTCTTCTCATTAATTATCAAAATGTTCGTGGTTTACGATCAAAATTTGTTCCATTCTTCCTTAATTCTTTCAACTTTTCTGCAAAAGTTGTAGCTTTTACGGATACCTGGCTAAAGCCTGATAATTACAATTCTGAGGTTTTTTCAAATAAATATGCTATTTATCGGCGTGATCGCATCTCTAGAGCGGGAGGTGTCCTTATTGCTGTTGAATCTAACCTATCGTCTGAGTTGATTTCGCTGAACAATATCTCTCATATCGAATTCATAGCAGTTAGGCTTTCATTCGGTAGCTATAGCGTAATTGTTTGCTGTTCGTATATACCACCTCGTTCGGATATGGATGTTTATGCTAGTCATAGCTCGGCCATCTGTGATTTGCATTCGCAGTTGGGAGATAACGATCGACTTGTTGTTGTTGGTGACTTTAACTTGCCAACAGTTAGTTGGGTTAATATAAGTGATTCAAACTTTTTAACTCCCACTGCTCAACATGAGTCTCTCAATTGCTTGTTAGACTCATCTCTTTTACAGATTAACAATGTTCCAAATAGTGGAAATAAAATGCTGGATTTAGTATTTGTGGATGGCTCGGCGGGTACTGCCCTTACGCAAATACCACCTTTATCCCTTCCAGAAGACCCTCTTCACCCTACGCTAGAGATATCACTTGATATCAGCCTACCCCGTAGGATTCAAGCACAGTCTCGTCCCCGATCTAATGCTTCTACAAAGCGAATTTCATTATGCTCAATGATCTGTTGGCTTCCCATGATTGGTCGGATCTCTATGCTTGCCCTGATGTCGATTCGGCTATCTCTATATTTTACAGTACGCTTGATAGCTTCTTTGATACCTGCATTCCTACTCGCTATACCCTATGTTCGAATAAGCCCCCTTGGTTTTCAAGGCAACTTATCAGACTTAATAACATCAAATCTAGGCTTTATAAGAGGTTCAAGAAATCTGGAGCATCTGCAGAACTCTCTAAATATCTAATAGATCGTTCTAAATTTCACCGTCTTAATCAGCTTTGTTATAAAAATTACTTGAGTTGTTGTAAAGCCCAATTTTTTAGAAATCCAAAAAAGTTTTACAGTTTCGTAAATTCAAAGCGGAAAACTTCTGGGTATCCTTCCTCATTAACCTTTGGAGGTAAAAAAGCTTGCACTGATGACGACGTTGCTGAACTATTTTCTGAGTTGTTTAAGTCCACGTATTCATCCAGTGGTTTTCATTCTGGTCAATATCCCTATCGCTTAGATAGCTCGAATTACATTAGAAATCCTGCTATTGATGGTAATATTGTTCTTCAGAGTCTTCAATCTTTGAAGCCCACCTTTTCTCCGGGACCGGACGGTGTTCCTAGTTGCGTGCTTAGGTACTGCGCCGAAAACATGTATGAGCCTATTTTAAAATTATTTGAGCTATCTCTGGGATCTGCATCATTCCCGGCACTTTGGAAACAGTCTTTTATTATACCCCTGCATAAAAAAGGTAGTAGGTCAAAAGTTTAAAACTACAGGGGTATTGCTAAACTTTCAGTCATTCCTAAAGTCTTTGAACAGATTGTCACCAATCAACTGCAATATCAGTGTTCTAGTCTTTTATCTCCATGCCAACACGGTTTTATTCGTCAAAGGTCAACCACTACAAATTTGCCCTCTATAGTTATGGAAGGATTTTTAGCGAACAAGCAAACGGATGTCATCTACACGGACTTCAGCAAAGTATTTGATACCGTCAGCCACGAGTTGCTTATTCATAAGCTTGATTTACTGGGCTTTCCGTTTCACCTATTAATGTGGCTGAAAAGCTATCTTTCTAACCGGACCCAAAAAGTCCTGTTCAAGTGCAATCTGTCGGAATCGTTCGGAGTTTCCTCTGGCGTACCCCAGGGAAGTCATCTAGGCCCTTTGCTCTTTGCCCTTTTCATTAATGACTTGCCACAGACAATATTATATTCCCATACTATAATGTATGCGGATAATGTAAAACTTTGCTACACTTACTGTCCTACCGATTTGAGTTCCTTGGATCTTCTTCAGGCCGACTTGGACTCGTTCCAATGTTGGTGCACAACAAATTTACTAGCTTTAAATTGCTCTAAATGTAAGCATATGACATTTCACCGAGTGAAGCCAGCATTGAAATCTTATGTAATAGATGGTACGCCTTTGGAGCGTATATCTATTGCAAATGATCTAGGTGTCCTTTTTGATCCGAAATTGAATTTTAACATGCATATTTCATCTATAGCCAACAAAGCGTTGGGTTTACTTGGATTTGTTAGAAGATGGGCTAAAGAGTTCGATGATCCCTACCTCACTAAGGTTCTTTACACATCGCTGGTTCGTCCAATACTCGAGTATTGCTCATGCGTTTGGTCCCCTGTTTCTCAAAAGCATATAAAGCGTCTTGAGTCAGTTCAAAAGCAATTTTTGATATTTGCATTGCGCGGCCTTAATTGGGACTCAAGTCTCCACCTTCCTCCATACAGAAGTAGACTTCTTCTTATTAACTTACCGACTCTGGAAAATCGGAGAATATTACTGGGGGTATTGTTCATCCATAAGCTCATTATTGGAGAAATTGATTCCGCGGACCTCCTCAGCCGCTTGTTTTTTGCGGTTCCCCCTAGAGTATCCAGACACTACGTTCCTTTCTATTTACCCCTTTGTCGACGAAACTTTGCTAAAAATAATCCTCTTCTTATCTGGTGCGCGCACTACAATGACTTGTATAGCTGCATCAGTCTTGAATGTACTTTTGCCACTATACGTAATGCAATACTTGCCTATCTAATTTAAGAGATACAAGCTAATTTAATTTGCCGGCATTTTATTACTTCGATAAAAAAACAGGAACTGTCTCGCTTAAGGATGGAGGAACATTTATCAACATGTATCATTAAGAAAGAACAAGACAGTACTGTGTTGATTGGAATCTGGTGCATTCCAACAACGTAAAAAACATGCTTTTTCATGAGTCACTGACCGGAATCGTATGCATTCCGGCAGTATAATCTTATGGGTCAGGCATCGAGCTGATTGGAATCCGGTGCATTCCAACAACACAGGTCATGTTACTTTTTTATGCCTTGTGATGGCGTATCCTCATTACACTACTCTTAGCACTGCCGGATTCCCATGACATGCTGATTGGAATCTTGTTGCATTCCAACAGGGAGATTGGAATCCACTCCATTCCGAAATCATGCTGAGCGGAATCTGATGCATTCCGCCAGTATAAGATTTCGGCATAAGATCTTATTTCTGCTCATATTTCTTATTATTATTATATTCTGAAATTAAATAGTAATGTTCATTAATATTTCTTTGTTTGTAATATAACACTGTTGAAAGCTCGATATATCTTAAATTTTATCTTTTGAGTTGTATATTTATATATCTTTTATATTATGCAGTCGACCATAGTTTGTCGTCGACTTTAAATAATAAATAAATAAATAAATAAAAAACCCTGACGGATGCACTGTATGTCACTCTGTACATTAGACCTTTAGAGCTGCTAGCGAAGAGCGTTAGCAACGGCAATGAGACTCAATGCCTCGGGGCAGCTTGAGCGGAGACCATGCGGTCATAAAATATTCAAAGGACGACTACCTAGTTTTCAACCTGCTCATCGATAGGTCTCTTAGAGCCACTCTAAAGTGGAAGATTGCGCAAGGGCGCTCAGAAGACAGACGAGGCGATACACGTTTACACCGATGGTTCGAAAGTAATTGAAATAGTAGGGTCTACGGTATCCTGCGCAAATCCGGAAACAAACTAATTCTATAAGCTGCCAGATCACTGTAGAGTTTTCAGGCGGAAGTAGTAGCCGTCACTAAAGAGGCAGAGATAAAAAATGGCTTAAATTGCAGCCGGAATAGATGGGAATGAAAAAGTGGATAAACTAGCAAAAACGGGGCATCCTTCGAAGCTTGTTTCATAGATGTAGCAATTAGATTGAACGAGATTAAGGGAAGGCGATAGTTGCATTGGATCAACCAAGCGGGAAAGGCGTGGACTCAAGCACAGGCCTGTAAAGCAGGCATGCTTAACCAACGTACCGATATCATTTCGTTACGATAAACGTTAATTATCGTAACGAAATGATATCGGTTCGTTGGTTAAGCATGCCTGCTGTAAAGTGTATAAGATCACGTTTAGGTCTTCCAACCTTAGAACAAATTAGTTACTCCAGATGTAGAAAGTGGGGTTTTGAAGAAAGAAACGACTAAGCACGTTTTGTGTTCGTGCCCAGCGCTTGCCAGGCTAAGACTCCAGCTATTGGGTGTGGTACAGATGCAAGACCTAGAAGCAGTATGTGGCATAGGTACTAGAAAGCATTTTGTTTGTTGGTTTTTCAGTTTGATTGTTAAACTACATAACTTCTACTAACACTAGGGACACCTTCAGTCTTTTGAGGTCCACACGAACCGAGTTGTTCAACCTTACCTAACGGTAAATACTATTGGGCCGCCACAATAACAGCAACATATTGCTTTTCAGGAACAATTCGTTTACGATCTACTTTTTCAAAAGATTAAAATATGTTTTTTTTTTGTTGTAAAACCAATTGTAGCCGCATTTCATAGCTGACTTACTTAGAACTTAATTCAAGGATCTGAATATTCCTGAAAATCATGCTAATTTGGAAGAAAAAAAATGCATTACTGAAATGAGTTGTCAACTTCAATGAGACTCCATCAAAATATGAAATATTCGTACTTCACTAACAAATGCATTGTTTCTGTTTAGAGTAAAGCCCTTCAAGGTAAATGCAATAGCAGCAGAAAAATCTTAAAAATGAGGGAATGAGCTGAGTTTATCCTTGAAGCTAATGCAATGCGCACATCCTTTAGTGCGTTTTGTTTGTTCAATTGTTGATTAAACAAAGGAGTAAGCGATGAATGTGAATATGAGAGTAGTGCAAAGCAGCCTAAGGAAGAAGAAGAAACCGTAGCAGTCATAGAGCATAAGCACCCACGCAACACACAACACGCACACTCATACATAGGTACATATGTGCAAAAATAGAAGCATCAAAAACAATAACAACAAAAATTAGGGTCACGACACAAAAGCGAGCGCAACAATGAAAATCACATAAACAACAATAGCTGTACATTTGTATGGATGTGTGTGTGTATATAGATTTTGCAATTGCTTTGCTGCAACTAACAGCAACAACCACAAGAATGACACACACAATAACAAGAAACAAAGGAAAATGCCACAAGGCGATAGCACGAAGTATGAATGTTCACGAAAGCCAAAACCACAACAACAATACAGCTGTGCTTGCGCACACTTAGTAACGGCAATGCCAACAAAGCAGCAAAAAGAACGGTAACAACAACTTACGAGCAACAACAAAAGGTCGTTGAACAAAAGGACACCGAAGACAGAAAACGTAAATGCAATTTGATCCTTGCGAAAGGGGTAATTCTGCGTTTCAAAATTTGCAAACAAATTCAAAGGCGCACACACATGCGATATAAAAGTGCGATTGTGGGTTGTTACGCACGCGGCGCTTACAGAAAGTGATAACGAACAGTGAACGATTGCATTTCATTTGCTCGCACTCAAGGCAAGGGCTTTTTTGTTTTGGAGTGGGAAACAGTTGCGGGAAAGGATTTTCCAAAGGTCAGTTTCGAAAAGACTTGTAAAGCCAATATATGCAAAAATAATAATAGTTTTGTTTCCCAGCTGATGCCGCTACAGTTGTTTTGATGTATTTTAATTACCCGCGTGTGTTTTTTCCTTTTTTTGAATAGTTACTGAGAAGTGCTGATCGTAGTGTGGAGGGGTTTCGATAGGAGATCTGTGTATGTCACAAATTGCAGTGCTTTCATCTTAATGGATGCTCTAAGAATGAGGACACTCAACTTTATGTACATTAGACGGGCCTCTTTTAATTTTTTATACTCAGTTGAGCAGAGCTCACAGATTCAATCTTAGACACTCTAGAGAGTTGTAAACCGCTTCCCAAGGCAGTCGGTTCTATGTACCGGAGCGACTCGGGATTTTTCCCGACCAAGGACTCTCATTGCAGTGTAACCCCATTTAATTTGTTGTGTCCCTCACACAAATTGTCATCCTCCCAGCAGCTCCTTGCAGCGGTACTGCCCCATATTCTCTTGCTCCGGGAAGGTATCGAACCCAATCCGGGTCCGTCTCCTGTCGCCGGTCCTGAGAAATGTTTTTGCTGCATCTGCCGGAAAAGAATCTTTTTAGGACGGTCATACTCTTGCCAGTGTGTCTCCTGTAAGGAATGGTTGCATCGGACAGGTTTTTCTGGGCTAGATCCCAAAACCAGACGTCCACGTAACTTATCTTTTGTGGCTCCTTGCTGATCACGCCCTAGGGCGTCCCTTAGTTTACGCCTTAGTGTCGCCCCCCCCCCCCCCCCACACTACCTTCCAGCAGCCCCGCTGCTCAGCAAGCCATAACAATTACCCGCTGATGCTCGCGCCCACGGCGCCACCAACTCATGAGGCTGATCCCACTCATACCTCCATAGTAGAATCGGTACCAATTCCGAGCATCAGCCGCTGCCCCCCCCCCCCCCCCCCCCCCTTTCCGGCAATAATCGTGGGAAACAGACTCTTAGTTCCTATCTCCTTTTGCACCGTTTGCCAGCACAGAATATATATGTTCGCGAAATCCGCCCAATACAGCTCCTGCCTTGGGTGGTGCAACTTTCCTAGATGTTCTGGTCTCCGCGATGGCAACCCCCGACGGATTTCATTGCGTCATGTTACCAGACCACATGCGCAAATACACCGGGTACCCCAATGCTTACCAAAGGACGTCCAGTCCCAGGCGTAGTCGCCCGCCACTTACTCCCAGGATGACGACGTCTCCCCCTATGCACTTCAGAATTCTGCAGTTAAACTGTAATGGATTACCTGGGAAGATCACGGAGATAGTCGATTTCATGAAGCGGCACAACATCCGCATTGCTGCGATTCAAGAGACTAAACTCACAGCAAGATCTGCTCTGCAGAACTGTTCTGGGTATAATGTCCACAGAAAAGATCGCGGGAGCGGAAATGGAGGCGGCCTCGCATTTATCATACACCACTTTGTGCAATATCATATATTTGATCCCGACATCGGCCGCAGGGACAGTGTCTTAGAACGTCAAGTGTTATCTCTCTGGCCAAGCGATGCAAATCTAGAAATCATCAACATCTACATCCCTCCTGCCACCTGCTGCCACCTGTTGCCACAGTGGACACCGCCCTAATATCAGCGCTTACTCATTGGCAACAATCGTATTATCTTAGGCGATTTCAATGCCCAACACGATCTATGGCATTCAAACTTGCGGGCGAACATTGGGGGTGAGATGTTGGCGGATCGAATAGAACAAACGACGTTCTGCACAATAAACGGAGGCGCCCCCACACGTACGATTCGAAGATGTCACAGTTCCCCGGATATATGAATCATGAGCGCAGGACTCGTAAGCTGCGTTAACTGGCAGCCGATGGCAACAGTGGCATCCGACCACCTGCCTATACTTATTTCGCTCGAGCGTACCGCCGACTATATCGTCACGGAAAAACGCACTTTCATAAACTTTAAAAAAGGAAAGTGGGACGAGTACAAATCCTTTACAGACAACCGCTTTGCTGCCTTTCCTATCCCGACTGATGTCTGCCAAGGGGAGCGTGTTTTCCGCAAGGTCATTGAGTGCTCCTCGGCTCGCTTCATTCTCGGCGGTAGAATTCCGAAATTCGGCCCACTTTCCGGCGGAGGCCGCAAATTTTGCGAGAGAACGTGACCTTATAAGAGAGCTCGATCCCAGCGACTTCCAAATAAGGGATATTAATTAACCAACGCATCAGATTGCTTGTGGATGAACACAAGCGGGCGAAATGGGAGGAGCACCTAAGCGGTTGTAACCTCTGTCCCGGTGTAGGTAAACTTTGGTCCACCGTAAAGTCCCTATCGCATCCGTCTAAGCGCAATGACAAAATTTCCATCGCCTTTGGCGATAAAGTGCTGTCGGATGCGAAAAAATTCGCTAGCGTTTTCTGTCGACAATATATAATGTATTTTACGGTCGACAAAGATAGACGGAGGGCCAACAGATACGCACATAAACATAAATGCGGGCGTCTCCAATTACCATCACTACCAAAGAGGTGGAGGATACCATCGGCCATGCTAAACCATCCAAAGCAGTGGGCCCGGACGGCATAGCTATGCAGACGCTTAAAAGCCTAGGAAAAGAGGGGTTCAAATATTTAGCACATATCTTCAACCTGTCTCTTTCCCCCTTTGTCATTCCCGAAAAATGGAAAATGGCCAAGGTGGTCCCACTACTAAAGCCTGGGAAACCAGCTAACGTAGGAGAGTCATATCGCCCGATATCTCTCCTATCGCCAGTAGCCAAGGCGCCTGAAGCCATTTTGCTCCCCTACTTCAAAGCAAATTAGCAGCTAGCCTGTCATCAGCATGGCTTCAGAAAACTCCATAGCACCTCCACCGCGCTAAATGCCATTAGCACCCAGATTAATTGCGGTTTAAATCAAAACCTCCACCATAGAACAGTACCCGTTGCGCTAGGCCTATCAAAATCTTTTGATACGGTCAACCATGGCACGTTACTGCAAGAACTGGAAGGGTATGCCCTTCCCCCATGTCTTATAAGGTGTACCACAAATTATGTGGGTGGTCGGCAGGCATTGGTGCAATTAAGAAACGAAACAACAAAACCAATAAGAGTTAAACAAGGGGTGCCACAGGGTGGTGTCCTATCCCCACTTTTGTTTAACTTCTACATATCAAAGCTACCTTCGCCACCAGAAGGAGTTACTCTCGTCTCCTACGCCGATGACTGTACAATAATGGCCACAGGCCCAGACCCACAGATCGATGAGCTTTGCAACAGAATAAACGGCTACCTCCCTGATCTCTCCAGTTTTTGCGCCTCGCAAAACCTCTTATTATCACCGACTAAATCCTTCGCGACCTTAGTTAGAACATGGACGTCCCAAATGTCGACCATTTTGAACATCCACGTCGATGGCACTTCGCTACCGACTGTCCAACACCCCAAAATCTTGGGTATGACGTTTGATCAGGATCTAAATTTTGTTGAGCATGCAGCCGCAATTGTTCCGAAAATCCAGAGCCGTAATAAAATCCTTAAATCTCTTGTTAGCAGTACTTGGGGAAAAGACAAAGAAACGCTCCTTACCACATACAAAGTAATTGGCCAGTCGATTGCATGCTACGCGTCCCCTTTATGGTCGCCAAGCCTAAAAACTACTCACTGGAGGAAGCTACAGACCTGCCAAAATACTGCTCTCATAACCGCCAGGCGCTGTTTTCTTATGTCCCCAGAACACCACCTATATAATGAGGCGAGAATACTCCCCATCTGGGAGAGAAATGAGATGCTAACCAAACAGTTCCTGTTGAATACCCAGAAGCCTGGGTATCCCAACAGATATCTTATTGATGAACCAACACCGCCCAGGGGCTTAAGGAGTAATTTCCGTAAGCATTATGCGGAAATATGGCACCTGAGAACTTAGCAGTATGAAGCCAAAAAAAGACAAGCAGGTCCTCAGCGAACTCCATAAACAGGCGTCGGACCTTTATGCCAGGAATTGCCCGGTGAATCCAGTACTTAAAGAACAGTACACAAAACTAGCGGAAGAGGAACGCATACTCCCCAGGGAAACACGAGTTACTCTAGCTTAACTTCGATCTGGATACTGTAACAGGTTAAACTCTTACCTAGGTTAGGTTAGGTTAAAGTGGCTGCCTCCGCTGTCCGAGCTTAGACTCGCTTAGGCTGATGTGGGCGTTGTGCTATACGCGGGGGGCCCCTATTTCCTGTTACCCTACTTTCGAAGACGAAGAAAGTTTGACCCCAGTGAGGCTAAACCAGCGTGTTTGCCTGATGAAACGCAAGATGTCGTTTGTGTTTGTAGATTTAAGATCCGCAAGGCACCCAAAGGAGTGTCTGTGGAGGCATTGGTACCTGATTTTTGACAGTGCGGGACAGTGGCACAGATAGTGCTCTACGCTTTCTATCTCCTCCTCGTCCCTACAGCTGCGGCAGAAGTCATTTGTCTGTAGGCCCATATAGGCACCGTGAGTGCCCATGAGACAGTGACCTGTGAGAAGGCCCACTAGTGGGCTTATAGAGATACGGTTTAAAAATATCACCGATTGCGATCTCTTTTCATCCAGCTTAGGCCAGGTTTGCTTGGATATACTACATGTAGGTTCCTTGGCCCATCTGGCGTTTGCTTGATCCGTGAAAAGAGATCGTATGCAGTGTTTGCAAGTCTTTAGAGGAGGGCTTGCCCAACCAGCGGAGGTTATTGTTTGCAGGTTGGTGCCTTCCCTAGCTAGCTCATCCGCGGTGCAGTTTCCTGAGATGTCACAGTGACCAGGAACCCATATTATGCTTAGGTTGCAATTTTCAGCTAGTTTGTTGAGGGTTTCTCTGCACTTCAATGCTTCTAGTAACGAGGTGTTACTGCATTGCAGGGATTTTATGGTAGCTTGGCTGTCAGAAAAAATTGAAATAGGATTGGTCACCTTCAGGTTAGAAAGGTAGAGAGGGCTGCTTCCAAGATAGCTATAAGTTCAGCCTGAAAAACACTGCAGTGGTAGTGTAAGCGAAAGCTCTCGCTTAGATTGAGCTTCTCCGAGAATTTTCCGCTGCCGACTATGTTGTTTAGTTTAGATCCATCTGTAAAAACGGAGATTTCGTGAGATCCCTGCTTCCCGCCGTTTGCCCACTCGTTCCTCTCTGGGATTCCTGTGGAAAGTTTGTTGTCCCAGCAAGGGGACGATGTTGTATGGTCCAATTTCGAGAAGGTTTCGGGGACCTGCTTCTGGATCCGGGTGTGGCCGAACCTGCAGTCCCTCCATGGTTCGATAGCGTTGAGCCTTGCCGCGTTGCAGGAGGCACAGTATCTACCATATAGATCAGTGGGGAGAAGGAATAATATGGTTTCAAGAGCTTTGGTGGGAGTGGAGGGAAGGGCAACGCTGGTAAGCATTGCCGCCATCCTCTGCACTCTCGTTACTTTGCTCTTGTTAAATTCGATATCGAGTGCCGTCCACCATACGGTGATGGCGTAGAAGAGTATTGGTCTCACCACTGCCGTGTAGATCCAATGGACGATGCGCGGCTGGAGACCCCACCTTTTTCCTATTGTCGACTTGCAAACGTAGAGAGCCATTGTGGCTTTCCGGGATCATTCCTCCACATTTCGCTTCCAGTCAAGCTTCCTGTCTAGAATAACTCCGAGGTATTTAACCTCGGTAGAGAGTTTGATTTCCCTCCCATTTAAGGACGGGAGGGTAAATTCCAGTATAATGCGTTTGCGGGTAAAAAACAGCATCTCAGTTTTTTCACTGCTGATGCTGAGTCTGCATTCCCTAGACCAAGTGTTTGTTAGATTAAGAGCATTTGGAAGAGTTCGCTAAGCACCGGAAGGTGTTTGCCGGTAACTGTCAAGGCTATGTCGTCGGCATACGCAATGACTTGGCATCCGATGGGCTGTAGTATAGATAACAGAGCGTTCACCGTCAGGTTCCGTAGTAGAGAAGAAAGAACGCCCCCCTGGGGGGTTCTTCTATTGTTATACCTTATTAGCGTTGAGCTGCCCAGCTCAGAGATAATGCTTTTCATGTATAGAAGGAGCTCGACGAATTCCACAAGAGGCCTTTCCACCCCCAGTGAACGTAGAGATTTTGTGACCGCTGCTGGGAAAAAGTTTTTGAAGGCCGCTTCTATGTCGAGAAAGATACCCAGCGTGAATTCTTTAAAGGCAAGAACCTTCTCTATCTTAGTAGTGATAGCATGTAGAGCTGTCTCTATGGAATTGCCCTTAGAGTAGGCGTGTTGGTTGTTGGAGATTAGTGCCTTATTTTCCGATCGTCTAATATAGGCGTCCAGCAAAGAACTTTTAGGAGGAAGAAGGTCAGACTTATTGGTCTGAAATCCTTTGGTCTGTTGCCCGATATCCTGCCTTTTTAGGGTATGAAGACTACCTTTGCCTTGGTCCATTCCATGGGGATATAGACCAGTTTGAGGCAATCCCTGTAAATTTTAGCTAGCAGCGGGTTTATTAGATCGCTTGCGCTTGTAATTCAGCGGGAAATGTTCCATCCATTCCCGGAGATTTGAAGGGTTTAAAGGACTTGATTGCCCAGATAACTCCTTTTTCTCTTACAATGTGGTCCCAGGAATAGATTGCGTTTTTAAGAGGTATTGTTGAGGGCTGCAGCCTGGAAAGTGAGTGCTGACCAGGGTTTCTAGAATTTCTGTACTAGAAGTGGCCCATTCTCCGTTCGCTGTGCGATTGCAGCTGGGAGGTATGGGGTTTCTGGAGAGGACCTTTCGTTGGCGATTGGCCTCTGAGACTTCTTCGATGTCATTGGTGAAGTTCTTCCAGGAGTCCCTTTTGGCCTTCTGGATTGACTTCTTAAAGGATTTTAAGGCGTCCTTATAATGGGAACAGATTCCAGTTCGCTTAGCCTCGTTAAAAAGTTTTCTGCTGTTTTCCTCTGCTCGGAGATTTCTTGGTTCCACCAAGAGGGTTTCTTTTTACCCCTTACCTTAATCTCCGGGCAGGCTATTGTGAACGCAGCGTTACAAGATTTGGTGGTAAGATCTACTGTTTCTTCTATTTCTGATGATGAGTCTAGCTCACCGAGAGAAGCAAATGTTGTGTCTAAAGGAGGCGCTTCATCAGTTGTTAGCGGTAGGCTCGACCTACCGTGAGAAGCGTTTTTTAGGAGAGTAGTAGATAGGACTTTTTTATGAAGGTCCAGTCCGTACGTCTCCTATTCCTGTAAGCCACCCTAGGCGGTGTACGCAAGAGCAGAGTAAAAGTGATATACATATGATCAGAGTAGGAGTTTTCGTTGGAAACTCTATAATTTTTGACAAGGTCAGAGAATGGCCCTGAAACTAGAGTAATATCCAGAACCTCTTTCCTATTTGAGGTGATGAAAGTTGGTTTGTCTCCAGAGTTGCATATACTTAGATTATTATTACTAATAGAATCAAAAAGAGACTCACCCCTAGTCTTAATGTCGGTAGAGCCCCAAGCGGTGTGACGTGCATTGGCATCGGCCCCAATTATTATAGGGAACCCTTTACTGTGGGCCTCCCGTACCGCTTTGTAGAGCCGGTCCTGCACAGGTCGTGCGCAAGATAAGCGGACATCAGCCAGATTGTTTGATCCTGTAGCTCGAGGCTAATACAGGTAAAGTCCTCGTCGCTAAAAAGATAGTAGAATAAATACTAGAGTTTTCTTTATTAGAATACAAGATCTGATTCTTCCTGTCACGGGCGGTGTCACCAGTTGGTAGTCCTTAGAAAAGAGTTCACACACCTTGCTGCCAATGACCCAAGGCTCCTGGACTAGAACGACGTCCTCATATGTTGTGCTGGGGAGTAAGTTTAGGGCAGCCGAGGCTGCCTTAGAGTGGCGCAGGTTTATCTGAAGTACCTGCGCGCCCGTTAAAGGTCCTTTGCGGCATCGACGTCCATCCTCTGCTGATCCGCATTGTCGGATGCCTCCTCTACGATAGTATCGTCGAATTCGGCGTCCGACGGGTCGGATTCCAGCAGAAGCTGCTCGTCCATGCAAGTAAAGAACTGGCCCGCAAACTCAGATACCGAGAGTGTATCGCTCTCGGAATCCGGAGTGCTGCGTGCCAGTTCGATATAGGCCCCATGCCCACTCAAGGTGTTGCCTGGGTCCCTGAGATTCGTTGTGGCGGTTTCGGGTTCGCTCGAGGCGGTATGCCCAATCACCAGATCCTCCGGCGCGGTGGCGGTTCCCTCCTCAGTGCCAGGGGCAGCAGATCCACTCGGGGTGTTTCTGTCTATCTCCCCGCCCTGAGGTACAGGCTCACCCTCGTCCGGTTTTCCTCCTTCGTACCATCCCTTCGAATTTTTAACGGGATGGAGTAGAAGCCGTAGCTTAAAACTCCACCACATACTTCAAGCCAAGGGAGCGAAGCCTCGTTTATGATGAACATAACGCTGCTTCGCCCTTGTCTCGCCGACCCGGACTATCCTCTAATCGCTCGAAGGTAGCCCCTTATTCGACTCCGCGATGGTATCCAAGATCTCGCCAGGATCCGCTATGCCGTCTGGGACCCAGTCCCAAGCTCTCGGTCTGATCTGAATTTTTTTCCAAACCGACTGCATCCAACCTGGCCCCAGGCCACAGCTGTCCTAGCGCAGCAATGCGAGTTTCTAGAGCTTGCACGAGCGTTCGTCGGTGCAGAAAACAAGCTTGACCCTACCCTCGTACCAGCAGGCTTCGCGGATAGTGGGAGCCGGCCCCGGATACTTGGTCATGATGTCCTTAAAGATCTTGAGAAGGCCGTTAGGGACATCCTTCCCGTTATCCGGGGTTATGTTCCCATCCGGGTGACCGCGGTTCAAAACCGCCAGCGAAAAGTTGGCTTTAGTCGCCTCGCTGATGGTTTTGGTCAGGGCAGGGGGAGTAGGGCCCGAAGGCCTGTGCCTTTTAGGATCGCTCAAGGCATTTCCCATAGACCTTTGTCTCTTAAAGGCCGGCATCTTCGGGTCAGAAAGTTGTTTGGCAGAAGAGGAAGAGTTACTCGCAGTACCTTGGGGGATAGGGTTGTTGTTGCTGCCCTTCTTGGCAGCAACAATCTTCCTGGCCCAGGCCAGAGAACATTATTGCTCTGCCGTCAACTTGTCGCTAGGAGAGTTGCCAAGTTTCTCAACGATTTTGAAGGCGTGGCGAATGTTCCGCTGGTTGCGGACCGAAATCGGGGTTCGCTTATTTGCCTTGGAACTCTCAAGGGGTTCAGCCGGCTTGCGACGTAGCTTAGCAGCGTTGGAGGCAGTACTTTTGTCCGTGAAGGACTTAGTGCTGTTACCAGCCACCAGCTGACGAGAGGTGCCCGGTACGGGCGTATGACGGGCCTACTGCGCTTGCTCAGTCGAACGGTGCTTTCCCTCTTTGGGGAAAGCTTTGCCGGCTGCCGCGGGATTGGTCTTGCCCTCAAGGTGTTTAGTCCTTCCGCTAGCTTGCACAGGTGGCCGAAGAGTTGTTTATTACCGTGAAGGCTTGGTAGGAGCCGCTGTGCGGTTCCCGACGGATTGTGGACTTTTTTAATGCCTAGTCCAAGGGCGGCATTTTTACCCGTACAGGGATCCGAAGCAAGGTTTTTATTATTCATTTTCATCTGGTTCGTCGACTGCCTACAAAGGTGAGACCGTTTGGCAGCCTGAAATAATGCGGCCGAAGGCGGTAGAGCCACATACCTTAGCAAGTCGCCGTTACTCCCGGAGGTGGACCGGTATCCGGGAGGCTCCGTAAGAATACATGCCCCTGAGTGCAAACCATCCAATGGGCACGGAATAGCATAACACCCTGGATTAGGGGTGGATCAACTTTTCAACTGGGCGTGGTCCAGTTCCCACCTTGAGGCCACGTTTAAAAACCATTTCCATATGTCTGAGCTATTAAGGAGCCGGAGCACAAATGGAAATTATTCCTAAACTTAGCCAGCACTCCCCTGGAAGGGGAAACTGTGGTGCAGTGTCAGCCCAAGGATATGTGCCAGCCAAACTCTTACCTATCCAGAATCAACCTCGATATACAAAATGTATGCCCCGCTTGCAATGTGTCCCCACATGACACCAATCATCCCCACATGACACCAATCATCTCTTGTAATGTGGAACCAACGCCTCTAACACCCCTATCATTATGGTCCACCCCTGTTGAAACTACAAGTTTCCTTAGACTCCCGTTAGAGGATATTGATGACAATTTGTGATCGGTCGCACCTATTGGGTGGGATGAAGCACTGCTACAACAACAACAACAACAACAACAAGAGTTATAAACATTTTTAAGCTATGGTAGAGATAGTGATAGAGGTAGAAGTTGAAGAACGTGCCTCAAAAAGTAAAACAGGACATTTAGGCTATCAATGCTTAGCATAACGGGCCCTGAAAAAAACCCGATGGTTGCTTTGAGTGCCATTCTGCAAATTCCACTTGTAGACCTGATAGCTGGTAGACTGCAACGAGTCTCAATGCTCGGGGCAGCTTGAGTGCAGGCTTTATGGTCATAGTAGTAAAGCGTCATCAAATATTGGATTGGCAGACTACCTAGATTCCTACCTGCGCTTCGATGGGCCTCTTTGAGCATAAATAGACGCGGAAGTTTGGCGCAAGCGCGCTCAAATTGCAAAGGAGGTAATAGACGTGTATATCGCAGTAGAAGCACTGGAGGAAAATAGTTTAAACTTTAGTCGTGTCAATTTTCTAGATTGATAATCTCTAATAGTACATTATCTAAAAGTGTTTTAGAGTGGGAATAGATGGTAATAAAAATGCGGTTGTGATATTTAAACAGGTCGCATGCCTCGAAAGTTGTGTCGTAGACATCCCAATCAGATTGTGCGAGATTGAAAGAAGGCGAGAGCTACACCGATCGATCAAGTCGGAGTTGAACCAAGCGCAGAGCAGCAAATTGTCTTATTTCATGTGCAAGCCTTACAACCTTAGACTAACAAAGAAAGATGATAATCGAGCACGTTTTGTGGTCGGGCCGTGCTCTCGCAAAGCTAAGGGTGCAGATATTAGGATTGGTACAGATATCAGATCTAGAAGGCGCAGGTTCTAGAAAGATTCATGTATTTGCCAAGAGGAGGGGGGGGGGGGGGGGGTAATTTATAACATAAGTCCTGTTTTCTAATAGGGGTGTCAGTTTGGTGGTTGAGTAATTTCTGGTTACACTATGGACTCACAGACCAGTTAGTTCTACCTAACCTAACCTAAAATAAACCAAACTACACCATCTACCATTATTAGCATACCAAACATACATTTGCATGCTTCAAGTAATTCAAAACTAAGCACGCTTTAGTCGATGTAACCTTGAGCGCGTCCGTCCTTTTGCAAGTTTTAATATCCAGCTGTATTTGTACACAGGGTATTATAACTTTGATTGGATAACGGTTGGTTGTACAGGTATAGAGGAATCGAGATAGATATAGACTTCCATATATCAAAATCATCAGAATCGAAAACAAATTTGGTTAAGCCATGTCCGTCCGTCCATCTGTCCGTTAACACGATAACTTGAGTAAATATTGAGATATTTTCACCAAATTTGGCACAAGCGCTTATCTGGACGCATAATGGATTGGTATTGAAAATGAGCGAAATCGGATGATAACCATGCCCACTTTTTTATATATATAATATTTTGGAAAACACAAAAAACCTGATTGTTTAGTAAATAATACACCTGAAATGTTGAAATTTGACGTGTTGACTGATATTGAGACTCTTGATAAAAATTTTGAAACATTTTTTTAAAATGGACGTGACACCGCCCACTTGTGATAAAATCAATTTTGCAAATATTATTAATCATAAATCAAAAATTACCTAGCTACGTCTACAAATGGTCAGCCATGGATAACTTTTAGATACGGGTTCGTGTATTCACATTCGCTTCGACGGCAGCAAATTACTTTGTTGTAACTGTTGATGAGTTTTTGATTAGGTCCCTGTTGTAGGCGTGGTGATTGGAAGGCAGAGAAGGTAAAATAGTAAGTGCATGAAGGTCTCATAGACAAAGCTGTGTTAAAAATTGATCCGCTAAGCTTTGCGATCGAATCTGTGGATACTGATTGAGACATTTCTGCATGTACGAGGGTAATTTGGTAAATACTAATTTTAGGGGATGACGAAATGGGCGGCTTGAAGGAAACCTTAAATATTTCATTATGTATTTTAAAAACTAAAATATAAGCAGCTAAGTCTTATGCAAATTTAAAAAAATTTATATTAAAGCATGAGCGCAAGACGTGAGAGGTATAGTGGTTAATCGATAGGCTGGGATGCGCAGGTAGTAAGAGAAGGAGTGGGAAGTGAGCGGAAAATGAAGATCGAAGATAGAGGGTAGAAGAGAGAATTTGCTGCTTTTAGATCTCATAGCTGTGTCACTTCCAATAGCTGGAGTCTTAGCCTGGCGTGCGAAGGGCATGGACAAAAACGTGCTCGATCGTTTTCTCCTCCAACTCGCACTTCCTACATCCGATATCGCTGACAAGTTATAATTTAAAAGCATGTCACTAAAGAACTTGTTGTCCAGTCAGCATATCTATCATGAACCAACAGTCCCTTCTTTTCAATGATAAGAGTAACTTTGTTAGTCAAGGTTGTGAGACCTCACATGACCTTCGACACTGCGATTGGTTCCACGGCTTTCAAAATTCGTCGATGGTATGCAATTCTCGCATTCTCTTTATCGCGCCCGATTTGATTGGGATGTCTACGGTACAAGCTTCGTAGGATGCGTCCTGTTTAGTTAGCTTATCCGCTTTTTCATTACCGAGTATTCCCATATGGCCGGAACCGAATATAGTTATATATTTTCCCTCGGCATTTCTACTGCTTTAGCCAGGGCTACTATTTGCCTGAAAACACTGCAGTGATCTGGCTGCTTGTAGGATCTGATTATTTCCGGACCAACGCAGTATACCGCAGATATTACTCCTTTCTTCAAATCTAATTTAAGAAAAGAAATTATCATTACACATAAAATCTGTTGCATCTACTCGTAGTCTTCATGCTATGGTTCTACTAAGCCTCTGTGCTCAATATAAGTAGACCAACGAAACTATTGAACGATGGATCTGGTTGATGATGACGGGTGGATGAATGGGGGAGGGCCTTCCGGTAAAATTTTCCTGTAAAAGGAGATTTGTGCCTAATTAGCCAATCTCGGAATGACCGATGGATCAGTGACCGACTAGGTGATGTCCAGCAACCGATGGATCGACGACAAATCTATTCGTACCTGGGAGATAATAAAATAGTCAGTAACCGATGCCACAAACAGAAATAAAAGAAGCAAGATGAGGGTTTCTGTAGGTTGAGCAGAAGTCGTCTGTTCACCTAGGATATAAGGTACAGATTTATTCTTATCGAAACTGCGCTTTCGACAACTTGTCAAGGGAAAATCGGGCAAATCGGGTTACCTTAATATATAATTATTATTATTTTTATACTCAGCTGAGCAGAGCTCACAGAGTATATTAATTATGTTCGCATAACGATACCCTGTAACGGCATAAACTAATCGATATAGATATAGACTTCTATATATCAAAATGATCTGGGCGAAAAAAGAAATTCATTTAGCCATGTCCGTCCGTCCGTCCGTAAACACGATAACTGGAGTAAATTTTAAGGTATCTTGATGAAATTTGATATGTAAGTTCCTGGGCACTAATCTCAGATCGCTATTTAAAATGAACGAAATCGGAGGATAACTACGCCCACTTCTTCGATATCGAAAATTTCAAAAAACCGAAGAATTTGTAAAATATTGGACAGTGGGCGTGGCAACGCCCAATTTTAAAAGAAGGTAATTTAAATATTTGGAAGCTGTAATTTGGCAATCGTTGAAGATATCATGATGAAATTTGGCAGGAACGTTACTCCTGTTACTCTATATGTTCTAAATAAGAATTAGCAAAATTGGATGACGAACACGACCACTCTTTAAAAAGAAAATCTTTAAAGTCAAATTTTAACAAAAATTGAATATCTTTACAGTATATAAATAAATTATGTCAACATACAACTCCAATAATGATATGGTGCAACAAAATACAAAAATAAAAGAAATTTTCAAAATGGGCGTGGCTCCGCCCTTTTTCATTTAATTTGTTTAGAATACTTTTAATCCCATAAATCGAACAAAAATTTACCAATCCTTTTGAAATTTGGTGGTGAAATAGACTATGACGATAACTATTTTCTGTGAAAATGGGCGAAATCGGTTGAAGTCACGCCCAGTTTTTATACACAGCAAAAATCGATATATCTGTACTAAATTTAGTTCACATACTTGTCTGAACTCACTTTATCTTGGTATTAAAAATGGGCGAAATCCGACTATCACCGCGCCCACATTTTAGATATCCAAAATTTCGAAAAATGAAAAAAATGCCATATTTATAGACCAAATACGAAAAAAGGGATGAAACATGGCAATTGGATTGGTTTATTGAAGCAAAATATAACTTTAGAAAAAACTTTGTAAAATTGGTGTGAAAATGAAAAGGTTCTGCAGGGCGAAATCAAAAGCCCTTGGAATCATGGCAGGAATACTGTTCGTGGTATTACATATATAAATAAATTAGCTATGCCCAACAGATGACGTTTTCTGGGTCACCCTGGTCCACATTTTGGTCGATATCTCGAAAACGCCTCCACATATACAACTGAGGGCCACTCTGTTTTAAAACCCTCATTAATACCTTTAATTTGATACCCATATCGTACAAACACATTCTAGAGTCACCCCTGGTCAACCTTTATGGCGATATCTCGAAAAGGCGTCCACCTATAGAACTACGGGCCACTCCCTTTTAAAATACTCTTTAATACCTTCCATTTGATACCCATGTCATACAAACACATTCCAGGGTGTAGGTTCATTTTCCTAAATGGTGATTTTCCCTTATTTTGTCTCCAAAGCTCTCAGCTGAGTATGTAATGTTCGGTTACACCCGAACTTAGCCTTCATTACTTGTTATTATTATTATTGTTGTTATTACTATTATTGTTATTAAGCTTCGATACACTGCGACCTTTAATAAGATCTGTTGTGCCTGACATTTTAGCCTATACTGTATATTTGTTGGTGGGCGAACGAAACGGGCGTGTTTGTCTTGAGCATAATGGATGTCAGTGAAAAATATATCTTATATGATATAAATTATCTAAAGTGATAGCTTTAAAGAAGTAAGAGAGAGTGACTCTATTTTATAATAATAAATTTTGTTGAAAATCAGTGGAAATTATTTTATATAAATAATATCTGAAGTGCCGTTTAACATGCCTTCCGAGTGTTGTGATTGCACAGCGAAATTGTCGCTCATAGATGAAATCGTGGAGTGTCATGGGGGCTGGGGTAAAAGCTATTGCCTTAAATGCAGTAATATTAAGAGAGCAGAATTAAAAGTTTTAAATGAAAACCTTAACATTAAATGGGTTTGCAATGAATGTAGCTTATCTAGCACTAACATGAAATTTTTGGAAATAAAACATGTAATTGAAAAATCCGAACAAAATAAATTGAAGAAAAACGATGTGAAGGAAATTGTTGATGATATTTTTAGTAGGAAGTGTCAAAAATTTAAGATCGACATAGTAAATGAACTTAGTGTTATATTAGACCAACAGCTACAAGCGAAATATGATGAAATGAAAAAACATATAGTTCAAGAAGTGACCAAAGAGCTAAACAATAACATCGCAAAGAGTAAATTTCCGAACGAACAAAGCACAACTAATTTGAATGCAATAAATGTGGAGAGCAATGTTAATAACAAACCGACATATATATGCACAAGCAGCAAAGAAGAATGTCAACAAAGTAGTTGTTAAACCAAAAGGGAATGAAAAGAAAAATAACAAAGAAACAAAAAATGCTCTTAAATCGGTCATTGAGCCGACAGAATGCCTTATTAAAGATATGAGAGCAATAAACATTGGCGGCATAATTGTTGAATGCGCTGATGGAAATGCATTAGAAACAGTGCAAAAGAAAATCAGTGAACAGATCGGTGAAAAATACGAAGTTGAAAAGATAAGAAACCAAACAAAAAAGAAAATGGTTAAAGTGTTGGGCCTAACAAGTAAACTAAGCGAAGAAAGAATTGTTGAATGTTTAATAAAACAAAATGAAATGGATGACAGTGTGGGGATAAATGATTTCCACATCTAATTAAACGTTTATTTAACTTTAATTCTAACGTTTATTTGTCAATAAAATCCAACTTAAAACTAGTACAAAATTTATGCGTGTTAATTTCAGAAGTTCTAGAAAGTTAATGCTTGGGAACGAAAAAAGAAGTGTTCCTACTGAATACGATTGTAGTCACAAAAAGGAATAAGAAAAAGTACCAATTCCGAAATAATGCTGCCACCCGTGACAGTGGTGTGTAGAGTTCCCACACTACTCCCCCCAAATGATGGCTTGAGCTGGTTGAAAGTCGAATTTAACCTCCGGAGTGGAACTACGGTGTGGCTGTTAAGCACTGCAATGGCAGGCTTGTTGACGTGGCCGGTTCCTGAGGCGGATTTGGCTGGTTGAACACCCGTCTGTGTGGGGTATTGCCAAAGACATCGTCGCTTGCCAAATGTGCTGGTTTCAGTCGTTCGATGTTAACGTTTATTTCTCTGCCGTTGACGTCGATCGTGAAAACTCGTTCGTCAATCCTTTTTAAAATTTTATGCGGACCCGAGTATGGCTAGTCGAGTGGTCGTTTGGTTGCGTCGATTCTTAAAAAGACGTGTGGACACGTCAGTAAATCCTTGTGACAGAAAGTTTTTTGGCGGCAGTGATGTGTTGTAGGGGCCGGTCTGATTTTTCGCATATGTGTGCAGAAATCTTCGAGAAACGAATTCCGGTCGACTGGTGAATCACCATTGATGAAAAACTCGCCCGGTACACGAAGTGTCGTTCCATAGAGGTATTCCGCTGGTGACGCCTTAAGGTCTTCTTTGTAACATGTTCTTAAACCTAGCAAGACCGAAGGTAATGCTTCTGTCCATTGAGTTATCTGGTGGCACATGATGGATGCCTTCAGAGTTCGATGCCATCGTTCCACTAACCCGTTCGCCGCTGGGTGATACGCTGTAGTTCTGATTCGCTTGCCGCCAACCAAACGTGCAAGGGCTGTGAATAGGGCACTTTCAAATTGCGTACCTTGGTCAGTTGTGATCAGTTTGGGGCATCCGAAGCGGGCAATCCAGTGTGAGAAAAACACTTTCGCGACCATGTTCGCCGTAATGTCTTTGATTGGGACTGCCTCAGGCCATTTTGTGAACCTGTCAATCATAGTCATGCAATACTTAAAACCCTGCGACTCCGGCAAGGGCCCCACCAGGTCCAAGTGAACGTGATCAAATCTTTCGTCAGGGTCAGGGAATGACGTGGGTGCTACATGTGTGTGGCGGCCTACTTTGGAGCGTTGACATGGAAGACAATCGCGGGCCCACTGCAACACGTCTTTGTTCATTGACGGCCATACGCATCGCTGGGCTATGATTTTGACTGTGGCTCGGCCACTAGGGTGAGCTAGATTATGTAGTGCTTCGTAGATTTTTCGGCGTAACTGAAGGGGTATGAACGGTCTGATGTTGTTAGTTGAAACGTCGCAGTATACTATGAGCCGACCGGATCCGAAAGTGAGGGTTTGGAGCTTGAGTGAAGTTTCATTGCGAATTAGCAGCTGTTGCAGTTCGTCATCTGATTCTTGTGCGCGCGATAGTTCTTCGTAGTTGATTATTTCCGGAAGATGTATGGTTTCAACACGTGAGAACGTGTCTGCTACATGGTTGTCGGAGCCGGAGATGTGTTGAATATTAGTGGTGAACTGGCTTATAAATCCCAGCTGTCTGATCTGGCGTGGCGACGACTTGTCTGAATTTTGGCGGAAAGCGTAGATCAGCGGTTTATGGTCGGTTCTTATAACGAATTCGCGTCCTTCAATCCAATGGCGGAAATTTTTTATTGCCTCGTAGATTGCTGTTAACTCCCTGTCATACGTACTGTAATTTTGTTGCGCAGGCGATAGTTTCTTGGAGAAGAAGCCGAGCGGTTCCCAGGTGTTGGCGTGTTTTTGTTCGAGAACGGCTCCTATTGCTGTGCTGGATGCATCGCAAGTGATTCGAATATCAGCGGTGGGTAACGGATGCGCTAAAAGCGTTGCGGTTGCGAGTTGCTCTTTGATCGCAGCGAAAGCTTTTTCGGAAGCGTCTGTCCATGGCACCGGTCTTCGGTCATTTTTCTTAGACTCTTTTAAGAACTCGTTGAGTGGTGCCAGGACGTTAGCGGCGTTTTTAATGTGGCGTCGATAAAAATTGATTGCTCCAATGAATCTTCTCAGATCGATGATTGTCTTCGGCTTGGGGAAATCGCGTAGTGATTTGACTCGGTCTGGCAACGGTGCTGAGCCCTGTGCTGTGATACGGTATCCCAGAAAATCGACGGCGGTTGAACCCAGTATGCATTTATCTGCGTTAATGCAAAGGCCAAACTGACTCAGTCTTTGGAATACCAGGCGGAGGTGTTGCTCGTGTTGCTTCTCATTGTTTGACGCAATTAGCAGGTCGTCGATGTAAGCATATACGAAGTCCAATCCGGATAGTGCTTCATTTATGAAGCGTTGAAACGATTGGGCTGTGTTACGGAGACCGAATGGCATACTGACGAACTCATACAAGCCAAACGGTGTGATTACAGCTGTCTTGGGGATGTCTTCTTCTGCTACTGGTATATGGTGGAACGCCCGCCGGAGATCAATTGTGGAAAACAATTTTTTTCCTGCGAGGACGGTGGTATAGTCCTGCAAAAGCGAGATCGGATAACGGTCTGGTATGGTCTGCTCGTTTAGCTTTCGGTAATCTCCGCATGGTCGCCACTCTGCATTCTTTTTCCGAGCCATATGGAGTGGACTAGCCCAGGGGCTATTGGATGGTCTGGCGTGGCCTAGGTCGACCAAAATCTGAAACTCTTCTTTAGCAACTTTGAAGCGTTCGGGGCACAGCTGGCGTACACGTTGGACGCAAGGTGGTCCGGTGGTTGGTATATAATGCTTTATCGAGTGCTTGGTGGCCGTACGGTTCGATGGATCATCCAGTAATTCAGGAAATTCTCTGAGGATGTTTTTGAATTTGCTCGGTTTATTGAGGGCCGTTATCGCTGTGATTGGTGCTGTTGTGTATGCACCTGTGCTGCGAGAACCCGAGTTGGGGTCTATGATACACCCCCGTTTGAGGTCGACTATTAGTCCGTGTTCGTGAATTAGGTCTGCACCGATGATTGGGTATGGTACGTTAGCCATACAAAAAATCCAATGAATTGGTCGGCGGAGCCCAATATTGAGAGTCAGCTCCTTTTGTCCGAATGTTTCGATGACAGTGCCGTTGGCAGCCTGTAGTCGAAATTGGGTTGCTGTTAGTTTGCCCTGACGGGGAGGGGGAGTGACTGAAATATCCGCGCCAGGGTCGACGAGGTATTTTGTGCCTGTTGTGCGGTCGTAAATGAATAGTCGGCGGGGTGTTGGTTTGCCGCCAGTGGTCGCCGAAACTACTGGGGGCATTTTGCGTTTCCCTGATTCTGTGAAAATGTGCATGGTTGTGTGCATCTATTGGCACGTATCCCGAACCTGCGATGATAAAAGCAGGTGGAAGGTGGTGAGCTGTTGGCGTTCGGGCTTTGAGGTATGTTGGTTGCCTTGTTGGAGGACTTGTTCTGTCTGCCTTCTTCTCCGAACGCAGTTGTCATTGTTAATTTTTCAACCTGCTTGGCTAATCTGTTGATTTGTTCTCGTAAACTGCTGCTTGTGTTATCAGCTGTATGTGCGACTGGCATAACGTAACGATTGTCGGAACAGCGCTGAATTTCCATTAGCCGATTTGCCATCAGTGCGAGTGTGGCGTTATCAGGTTCGTTAGATGCAGCTAGTGCTAATTGTACCTGAGGTGGGAGTCGATCGAGCCAAATTGTGCGGACGAACGTAGTATCTAGTTTGTTTCCGCCCAGTCGATTGATCTCTGCAAGTAGTTCCGATGGACGTCGCTCGCCCAACTCAAGACCAGATAGAAGCATTTTGAATTTACGTTCCTGTGAAATACTATAATGGTTGACTAGAACTTGTTTCAGTGTATTATACTTATCGGTTTGGGGAGGGTTTGTAATGACACCCTCTACGATGATAAGTGCATCTTGATCCAGCCGGCTGACTACCGCGTAATATTTTGTTGGGTCGGAAGTGATTCTCCGGAGCTGGAACTGCGCCTCGACCGCGGCAAACCACAGCTGCACTTGTTGCGTCCAAAATGGAGGTAAATCAAGTCGCTCGAATTTATCTATATGTGTCGCTAGTTGTTGATTACCAACTGCTTCATAAAATTCCTCGGCGCCAGCTCCGCCTTGTAATCCAGCGTTGTCGTTCTGGCTTTCTGTTGCATTAGTGTTCATATTGAGTGTGCTGACCAATTATTGGTATATTTATTAAAATTGAAGGGGTCACCAATTATGTGGGGATAAATGATTTCCACATCTAATTAAACGTTTATTTAACTTTAATTCTAACGTTTATTTGTCAATAAAATCCAACTTAAAACTAGTACAAAATTTATGCGTGTTAATTTCAGAAGTTCTAGAAAGTTAATGCTTGGGAACGAAAAAAGAAGTGTTCCTACTGAATACGATTGTAGTCACAAAAAGGAATAAGAAAAAGTACCAATTCCGAAATAATGCTGCCACCCGTGACAGTGGTGTGTAGAGTTCCCACAACAGCAATGTTATCAAAATAATAAAAGTATATGAGGATAAAAACAAACGCGAAGAAAGGTATAATGTACTTTTAGAGAGTGATTTTGATACATGCGAGTTGTTAATTGCGAAAAGAAGAATCAAAATAGAATACGATAGTTGCAGAGTGTTCGAATATTACAACGTACTAAGATGTTTTAAATGTTTAGGCTTTCAACACAAACCCGGTGAATGTACGAGCAAAATTGCCTGTGTAAAGTGCGGTGGTGCACATGAAGAAAAAGACTGTAAGTCTGAAGTAATAAAATGTGTTAATTGCTACGAACTAGTGCAAAAAATGTTATTAGACGTTGACGTGAATCCATGGTTCAACTATATACAGGTTGGCTCATCTGTAAAGCAACAAAATATGTCTGTTCAAATTGTCAAAATCTGTGTTTTGGTGTTGGTGCGAATGGTATGGAATGGAAACATAAAACTTAGCTGTTTTTGTATGTGTAAGTAAAATGTTGCCAATGTGTTGGTTTCATTTTGAGTTTGCCATCTCCTTTTGACAATCCCTTCGACCATGCAATGACATAAATAAAATCAGCTGATGGGATGAGCCAACCTGTACATAATTGAACCATGACGTGAATCATTCTGCATTTAGTGTTAAATACCCGGCATATACAAAATACTGCCAACAAAAAAAGCCAAACCGTAAATAGCAACTATTAGGCATATATCTTAATATAAATAGCATCTTAGCTAAGAAATATGAAGTATAAGCCAAAATGTGTGGTGTATAATTATTAAAATAAGGAACAGTGGTACAAAATGGTGTGTCGGAGTATTATATCATTCACCCAATAGCAATGACATTGATTTTATATATTACTTAAATGAAAGTATTTTAGTGAAATTTGTACCAACTGAGAGTAATATTCTTGTAGGAGATTACAATATAGACATGAACAGAAATGCTACAATTGGAAATAGCTTAAATGACACTCTAGTAAATGTATGCATGACCCAAAAAAATAGATATCAATACCCGAATCACAGAAACCTCCCAAACAAGGATTGATTTATTATACTCTAATAGTGATAACATTAATTATGAGAGACTTGAAGATAATAAAATATCTGACCACGAAACAATTAGAAGTAAAACTCATGAACAAATGGTATGATAGAGAGCTAACAGACTTAAATAAGTGTAAAAATAGCTTGTATAAAATTTGTCAAATAAACGGTGACTGGGTGCAGTATAAAACTATAAACAGGCAATACAAAAAATTAATTAAAATTAAGAAGACTAAATACCTAGAAAATAAAATTTCGATAAATAGCAAAAATAGTAAACAAATGTGGAAATGTCTAAAAGACACTGTAAATTTGAAAAAAGAAAAATCTCTAATTAAAAAGATCGAAATCGATAGTAAAGTATATGTAGATGGAAAAGATATATCTAATAATCTTAATATATTTTTCGTTAAGAGTATAAAAGATATAAACAATGACATTGGAATAGCCACAAATAACTTTAACCACGAATACAACGTGACCAGCTACTTCGAATTTGATGAAGTGACTGTCGATACAGTGACACAAATTGTTAAGAAGTTTAAACATAAGATAGGCGGAAATAATCTTATTACGGAAGGTGTAATTAAAGACTCTGTTATGTACACGGGATACTTTTATACGAATATTATTAATGAAAGCTTCAGAACTGGTACAATGCCAAACTTTTGGAAGCTAACAACAGTTATACCTATTCAAAAAGTTAAAAATACTATAAAATGTAATGAAATGTGACCCATAAATACCTTGCCGGCCGATAAAAAAATGATTGAATCAATTGTAAAAGAACAGCTGGAACAGTACCTGGAGTTGAACAAAATTGTAATACCAGAGCAATCTGGTTTTCGAAAAAAATATTCTTGCGAGTCTGTTTTAAACTCAGTTATTTTTGAATGGAAAAACCAACTTAATGAAAAAAATTTTGTAATTGCGGTATTCTTAGACCTAAAACGAGCGTTCGAAACAACATATCAACAAATTATAATAGAAAAACTTTACAGCATTGGAGTGAGAGATAAAGCGCTTGCATGGTTCAAAAGTTACTTCTCAAATCGTCGCCAAAGAACACTAGTAAATGGAACATTTCTCTCAAATGAAACACCAGTCAATAATGGCCTTCCACAAAGATCAGTACTTGCACCAATATTGTATAAAATATATATAAATGATATAATTAAATCAGTAAAGCATTGTAACTTGAAGTTGTTTGCAGATGATACTCTCATTTTGATAAGCGATAAAAATTTTAATATAGCTATGCAAAAAATGCAATCAGACCTAGATAATATAATTCCTATGGACGTGCCAAAACAAATTAAAGATAAATGCCGATGAGACCAAGTATATGATTCTGAGTAGAACCCCCGTTAGTAACAGTTATGAACTAAAAATAGACAACAGTGTACTTATGGAAACTAAACTATTTAGGTATAGTTATTGATAATAGATTGAAATTTGAAGACCACATAAATGGTCTTAAGCAAAAGATTGCTAAAAAAATAGGTTTCCTGTTCAGGTCATGTAAATACGTATCGAAGAAGCACAAGATCTTAGTATATAGAACTATAGTGGAGCCCCATTTCACTTACTGCCCTACCATACTGTTTCTGGTGGCAGATAACATAATAGATAGCTTACAGAAAATGCAAAATAAGGCGATGAGATTTATATTAAATAAAGAACGTGATACTCCGACAAGTGATATGCTGAACATATTACAATGGCTTAGTGTTAAACAGCGTATACTTTATTTTGTAATGATTTTTGTTTTTAATATTAAAAAAGGGAATTTACCGGAGTATTTGAGCAATAATATTGCATACCAAAAAGATATTCACAATATTAATACTAGAAATAAGAATAACTTTAGGCTTCCGCTCTTTTCCACAGAAAGCGGACAGCTCAACTTATTTTACAAAGGATTAAAAAGATTTAATGAACTTCCTATAGATATAAGAAACTGTGAAGTGCTGAATGTATTTAAAAAGAAATTAATATCATATTGTCGTACAACTGCAATAAGATAGATAGAAGAGATATCATATAATATGTAATATGTGATATGGAGTTATTAATCTAGGCTTATAAGCTGTAATAAGTAAGTAAAAAAATAAATAAATAAATAAATAAATATGGAGTAACGAGGAGACTTAGGGGATATACCTATTTGGGAGAGCCTCTGATTTGCCAAAGTGGTGCATTCGCAGAAAATGTGAACCGGAATTTCAACCTCAGCTCATAAAAGCGTTGGATTCAACTTACTAGATGGTATGTTGTTGTTTATGTTGGTGTTGTAGCAGTGCTTCGCCCTGGACAATAGTTGCGTTTGCTCACAAATTGTCTCCAATATCCTCTAACGGGAGTCCGAGGAAACTTGCTGTTTCAAAAGGATTTGATCACAGTGATGAGTGTCTTAAAGGCGATGGTTCCACAATGCAGTTGAAACGATGGTTGGTGTCATCATCGGTCATGTCGTAGACTACAGGTTCCCCTACAGCTGCCAGTGAGAGCGCGTAAGTCTCTGCTTAGATTTGTGAGTCTGGCTGAGTGGCTCTGATTGCCGGGAGTATAACCAATGTGTACTGTCTTTTCCCTGGGCATTCAATCTAGTGTAGTCCGAACATCTTTGTTTCTCAGTTATTTACCTATGGAAAACTAGTTGGATGGCACCACAAAAGTATCGATTTCTCGAGGTTTGTCTCATAGACTCCAGCTCCCTACCTAAATATAAGTCACTAGTATATCCAGTAGATGTTCTGTCAAAGTCTTTCACATGTTCTTCTACTTTCTCTTCTATTCCTCTTCGTTGTTTTTTAAAACCAATGTCTCTCTGATTCTTTCTTCAAACTCACCTCCTCCCGCGTCAATTTCCCTATATACAAAATGTCGGAGGAAATACCGGGTGACCACGAAAACATACTCTGAAGTTTTCATCTAGAAATAAACATGGAATTATAAAATGTTTGAGAAATTCGCGCATATTCAGATTACTTCGCGAAGAAAATACATGCAGTGCTCACTTGCGTTGAGTCGGTGTCAAGGCAAATCTACACAAAGCAAATTCAAGCAGTTCGCCGTGCAGAAGAATGTCAAGTTAAAATAATTTTTGCATTGATTTCGATTAACGGTTTTACTGTTCTACAGGGCGTTGTATGGAAAATTATCAAGAAGAGGCAATGAGCTCTTGGGATGACAACACCTGGTACTGAATTCACTTTGGCCTTTATCGTTCATTTCGCCGCTTACTGATCGTGTATAGTGGTAACTAGAGAATAAAAACGCAAAGTTTTTGTAGCAGTATGTGTTTATCGCGAGAACTGTGAAAAATATTTGAAGTACAAGCGAAAACTCATTCACTGCTTTCTGTGTTGAATTTCACTCGCTGAGCTCACACGATATGATTGTGAACTTCGAATAAGTTTCCGACGCTTTACGAAGCTCTTGGGAGGATTTCTGAACTAGAGTTTTTACTGTAATCCTACTGCAAACGGTTTTATAAACTTCCTTTAATTTATATTGATTTTTAGTTTTAATTTTCCAGATTTTCCTTTCCGGTGCCTTTTTAATTCCTATTTTTAGTTCCTTCTTGAGCTTTAACTTTTTGCTTTGACATTTGTGAACTATGCTACCTATCCGTCAACGGCAGTATTAGTTTACTGATGAAGATCTTCAAATTTAATAATTTTCGACCAGTTTTTATAAATCACGACAAACTTCCTACCCACAAATAATTTTATAACATTAAAAGCATAACCCGCCCCTATTGAAAAATCCTTTAAAAATACATTCTAAATTTCGCTGATATTTAATTCTAATAAAGCGGAAGCTAAATTTAAAAAATGCACACAAATATGCCGGAAATTCTTTAAATCTAAAAGCGAAACGAATCGGAAGTGTAAAAAGAAAACTTTTTTCAATAGTTTAACTTGGTGAGCAATAAAGAGTTGCGGTTAAGAGCCGGTGGGTTTGGTTGAGCGTTTGAATTTTTGCTGAACGGTGATTTTAGCATTTACATACAAAAGAATTTGTAAAAATTAAAAATAAAATAAAAAACATTTTAAAAAACAAGTTTGCCAAAAAGCAATTGAAATTTTTTCACTAGCAAGAAAAGGGTAGAAAGCCATAAATTTTCTTCAAGTGTCGATATTTGGCAAAGTTGGCAGGAATGCCTGCGGTAGTTGCAAAATAACAAAATATTGAAATACGCCCAAAGTAGTGCGGGCGTGCAAATAAAAAAATGTAAAAAAGAAAAGTAAAATCAACAAAAAATCCTATATATTTGTTTTCTTATTCCATCCAGAATAGCGCAATAAACAGTCAGAGCTCAAGAGTATGAGCCTGATGAGTTTTACATATAACGGCATGTACCTAGATACTTAAGAAGATGAATAACAATTGGGCTCGCAGTGGCGAAACATAGTTGCCAAAGTAATTTTGAAAGTTGGCAAATCATTTGGAAGTTTGGAGAAGTTTGCTTGAATTATACTTACATTGGCTATAAACTAGTGTTGTTTCGGAATAAAAGTATGAGAGTGCAATATTCGAGAGGCAGGACACTACGAGATTCTAGACGGTATACCGTGTAGTATAAGAAATACTTTCAACATATTCAGATATACCAAGACTCAAAATTCAACACACAAATACTCATCCTCTTTCAATAAAACTTCGTCAAGTTATTGCTTATATTAAGTAAATTTGGTGACCTTTAATAATGTATCTCTGAGTTAAGCTGGCACGAAGTCAGTTGTAATAAATACAATAATACAAGAACTTCTTATGTTTTATTACACCTGACCTCGAGCCAGCTTAACTCAGAGGGTTATTGCTTATACTTTGGATGGAGAAGATAATGGACATAGTAAAATTTAAATCTTGTTACGAATAAACGCAAATATTCTTTATATAAAATGCTCTTTATAAATAGCGTACTATGGTATGGCTATATATGGCATACTTCATTTATAGGGTGTTAAAATAAAACTGAGGGAATAGTCAATTCTTTAGGCTGTGCTGCCATTATACTCTCAGTTGTGTCATTCGCCTATTTCTCGGAGGGTCTAGAAATTTCAAGAACAGCTTTCACGAATATTTGCTTATTTATTGCTCGTTGCTCTACCTCATATTGAATGTTGCTTCTATTCTTCTATTCTTCTATTTCTCACAGGGTGTATGCTTTTCACGAACCGCTTTCACGAATAGTTGCTTATTTATTGCTCGTTGCTCTATCTCATATTGAATGTTGCTTCTATGTATATTTATGGTGTATATGTCTGCACATCTCTGCATGCCATATTCTCTGTTGTCTTCTAAGTGTATGTATGTGTATGTGGTTGTTTTCTATTTCATCTGCTTTCATTGCTGTTGTTGATGTATTCAAACTGCTAGTAGTCGCCACAATATATATGAGAGCTCCGTTGAGTATGTAACATTCGGTTGCGCCCGAACTTATACTCCCTTACATTCTAACAAAGCATTCCTCTCCAAAGAAGGAGTTAAATATACAGGATATGTAAAACATAAACAACAGCAAGAAAGAATTTCTCTTTCCAACAAAGAACAACCTTTTATATGTGTTTTCCAAAGTTTGCATATTATAATTTGATTCCTTCCTTTTCGCAATTCCAACGCCATAGTCAACTTACTAAATCGACATGGCGATGATTGAATGGACCAAAAAGCGACTGTAAATAACTCTAGGGTAGGCAAGTGTGGTATGAATGGTGATGTTAGTGAAACGCTTAGAGCTCCCCACTATGACCGCACAGTGGGGTGCGTAAACACAATTTGTGTGCCGGATATGTTACAGCATACATTAAAAGGATTTTCAATTCGCTAGCGCATAAGAAAGTGTGAAAGCTATGGAGAAATTTCTATTTGCAATTGATAAGCATGCAAAAAAGGGATTTGAATGCGGATATACAATTACATACGGATATTCAACTTCATGTACGTATTATTTTGCTCATTTTAATTTCTTCCCTTTACTTTGCTGTTCTGGGAGGGTTGCAGCTTTCGTAAAATAGGTGTGTCGGGAGGCTGGGTTGACTTTGCCAGTTGGCGTGATTTATGAGCTCAGCGCTTGTGGTTAACTTAAGCCAAACGTATATGGGAAAGCGATCTTTTGATATTGCTTTGATGCTTTTGGCTCTTAGAAATGTAGAAGATATGGAGTTGAATTGTATTTTAGATGAATTAAATTCTGTAAATTGGCAGTGATTTTAAGTTGCTGGCGTTTTAGATTTAAAAACGAATTTGGTATATTTAATTGTTTTCAGCGGTAAACAGTATTATGTAAAGTTAGTGACATGGTTGGATGATTTTGATATGAATGAATCACGAATCCAAAAATAATATGTACTTTTTCCTTTTTTGATTTGATCCGATGTCCATATAAAAAATATTCTTTATTTATGATTAGTGCTTTAGCTGCATTAAAGCTACTTCTTCTTATTTTGGGTGTCTTTGATGAGGATTGCTCGCCTAATACACTTCGGCGTCATCCCAAAATGTTAGCAATTGTTGTCGTAGGCGCTTGTACCCTCCCCCAATGATAGTGACACCCGTTAAAGTTTCGGATACGAATACGAGTGGCCAATATAAACAACAATGCAATGAATTTTATTGAATAACCGTTAGTTCAAGAAAAACAAATCTGATTTGTTGATTTTACTAGCTTCATTTCTTTCGGTGTATCCTGGTGTATTTTCATTTTCATATAATTTATTTAATAAAGTAATTCGAGAAAAAGTTTATGTGAGATATCAAGCAAAATAAATTAAAAAAGCACTGAAGCTGTTGATTAATATCGTTTCCTGCATATATTCAAATATATTCACGGCGGCCGCCATGGTGTGGTGGTAGCGTGCTGCGCCTACCACACTAATGATCTTGGGTTTAATTCCCGGGCAAAGTAGCATCAAAAATTAAGAAACATACTTTTTCAATTAGAAAAATATGTGTTCAAAGCGAAGTTGCCCCTCGGCAGTGATTTGGCAACATATGCCGTTAGGAGTCGGCGTAAAACATGTAGGTCCCAATTTAAATTAAAGTAAAACGAGTAAGGCGGAAATTGGAAGGGAAGCTCGGCCTTAAATCCCCTCGGGAGCTAGCGCAGTTTGTATAAATTCAAATGCTAGATACACTGCTGTGCGGGTGACGTAGTGAGGAAACAATATGACCAAAGCATACAAGTAATATTTTTACATCAAACAACTGCTACAACTTTTCCACACCTGTCTTCATAACCGAAGATTTGCTATATGTAGATCTTCGACGTTAAGCAGATGCAGTGGGGTAATTCCATTTATTTGTATATATGAATATACATATGTACATATGTCGGCTATGTGTGGATATAATTTGTAGCTACTAAAGCATCAGCGCAATGTCATCAACTACAATTAAGAGCCTATGGGAAAGTTTCTAATTAAATGATTGTCATCTCCTGCACCTGACCTTGCTGGTTCATTTAGCAGAAATGGTCGAATGGTCGCAGCTATGACCAACTCTGGTCAGTTGTAATCGACTAAAATATAAATTCTTATGTATATATGCATGTGTATTCGTATAATTAGACCAACACCAATAAATACAAGACAATTAAAGATATTTGCAGCTTTCCTGTTTTTGTATTGCATTTGTTACTGGCTGTTAGTGTTCAACTTAAAAAATGACAAACTTTTGTCATTATGCTAAAGCTAAAGAAAAAATAGCAAATTGTCCCAGAAGTGCAGAGAAGCTAAAAGGGAGTTCCATTTTGTTTCTACCAACAGGCACTTTGTTGTTATGTGGCAGACAAAGTGGCGCTGGCAATTTTCGGTGACCAAAATATGGTACGAGAAAAAAAAGCATTTAGGATTTGCATATTTTTGTTGCTTAGTAGGAAGTGAACCAAATTTTCATTTTTTAATTGGCACATAAACGCTTAGTTAACTTTGGCCGTCTCGTAACAAAGTATGTCAGTCATTCCGCTATAGTGTAAGCAAATACGAATTGAGAGAGGTCAAGACTTCCTTCAAGAGTTTATCCCAAATTAGTAGAGGGTTTTCCCTTCTCTTGCTACTGGGGATGTTCTTACTCCATCCACCTTGTGTTAGCTATTGGCGAATCCGTTCGCCTGAGAGGTTATCATGCGATTTCCTTAGTTTGATGCTGGAGGAAATTATACCAGCTGCGGAGCTTAACTGCTCTGGGACAATATTCTATAAGAGCGTGCAATTACTTACGTGGATATGCTGACTTCGCTCATGTCATCGGCCTGAATACCCGCAAGGTTCTGCTTACGTCAAACCAGAAAAGAAGCGGAAAAGATTAATTTGATGGTGAATGAGGACAAAACGAAAAATCTGCTGTCATGAAGCAAAAAAAATTGCGCATTTACGCCTTGGAAATCACGTCTTTGTTGACAGCCATTACTTCGAAATAGTAAAAGACTTCGTTTATTTGGGAACCAGCAATAACACGGACAACAACGTAATTCTAGAAATCCAGCGAATAATCGATGCCAACAAATCCTACTTTGGACTAAGTAGGCAATTAAGGAATAAAATCCTCTCTCAGATAGCGTAAATTATGCTCTACAAGTCACTTTTCGTACCCGTCCTGTTAAATGGTGTTGAAGCATGGACCGTGCTAACATTAGATGGGGCAGCTCTGGGAGTATTCGAGAGAAAAGTCCTTCGGAAGATTTACGGGCATCTAAGCGTCGGTGAAGGCAAGTACAAAAAAAAGATTAAATGATGAGCTGCAGGAGCTTTACGCGAACACCTGCGAATTAAAGCACATCGACTATGCTGGCTAGACCAATTAATCCGCTGGAAGGGCCTGGTGGAAATATTTTAAATTCTCTTATTATGAGCAATTGGCGTCAGTTACTCCAATAAAGAAGTTTGTTGTTGCTGGAGCATAACCGTTTAAACGGTTAAGCAACAATTAAGTAAGTAATTCTCTAGAACAGCCTAACAGATAATGAAATTAGAAAACGTTAGAGCATTGATCGATAAAATTGCCACACAGAATGTGACAGAAATTCTCCAATCTTACGTACTTAATTAGCGTTTAACGGTTCAGCGATTTTTATTTCTTAAAGTATTTATAGTTATATAAAAGGAGAAATAATTACGCAGGAATGCTTTTTCCTATGCCATATCGGCTTCAAAGGAAGCTGCTTCAACCACTTGACAAATTAGTCAAACAGAACCACTCCCAGTGTGTAGAAATATCAGAATCACCCATAGAGCAATTATGAATTAACAACTTGGATGGCAGATGCATTTCACTTATGATGCCATCAATAACAATTATACACCACAAACAATTTAAAAGTGATATTTTATCCTGCTGATTTATGAGGACATTCAGAAAATGTATTTGAATTAAATGAAGAAGCTTGTAAGTAGAATAGCGATCATATTTTAAAAGAATAGAACAAAAGATGCTCAATCATCTAGCAACGGTCCCACCCAACGCTACTGCCGAGCTTTCACATAAATACGGATTGGATGATTTGACAAAAAGTGCTACAATAAATTTTGCACATGCGCATAAAAATGATACTCTCCCTGAAAAGCAAACGATCACCATGACTAAATATGACAATTGCAACGAGTATGGCAACGCCTTCAACATTCCAAATGCCTTTTTGATTATGCCACTGCGTGATTATGCAGGGTAGCGTGAAAGCCGAAGCAACAATAATACAGAGGAAGTTAAATTTGTACAATCAAGCGATGTAACTGTAGAGATAAACACAGAATGTGCACAAATTTAGACGTAACTGCTACGAACCTACCACAGACCAAAGAGGTGAGCTAGCGGCGAGTGGGTGGGTGTTGTGGAGAGGGTATACACAGTACATGTAGGTATGCTGATGATCGCCTGCCATAAATCGCACAAACGACATTTAATGCTTCAATGACTGGGAAATGGGATGTTTCGAGATCGTTGTAGCTGCAGAGTGTTTTTGTGCATTACAATGTGCATTAAATTCAAACAAACTCTCCTCATACAGTTGCAGCTATGACAAACAAAAAGTCTATACTTTGTTGGTGGTTTTTTGTGCCACTTCAGCAAACGGGCAAAACAGTAGCTGATTAAATCGCGATCATCAGTCAAATGAAAAACCGTCATCGTTCGCCGCTTACCTGGACAAATGAGACGCCAAATAGTTATTTTCAAGCCAAATATACGAATGTGAAATAGTCTTGGGTTGGGGTATGCAGCGATTGTCGCCATAGATAATGGCATTGGCATGACAATTTAAGCAAAAAATGACAGCAAAACATATTGCAATGCAAGGCCGTACATGCTGCTAGCTTGCATAGATGCGCATAGTCAAAGCTTTACTTTAACACTAACAACATACAGACGATATTGTTGGTCCGCGCATTTGATCGCTACAGTCATCAAGACTTTGTCGCAGCTAACTTTCATAGTCGCTGCGCGTATCAATGTGCTGATTATGTGTTTTTTTTTTTTATTTGTTCGGCTTTTTTCTTTCACTTTGGACAGACGGTTGGGTTGCACGTGTGGGTACCACTGTCGCTGACAATTTGCAAATCGCGCGCCCGTCTGCCGCGACACCTAAAGTTGCATACATGCGGGGTTTTGGCTGTCGCAACCACTGTCGATATTTAATTGTTTCTCCGCTAATCGTTGAACTTCATCGGAATTAAAATTTTTCATTTTCAATTATCTGACAACCAGTAAGAGTTTTTTCTCCAAGTATGCGTGCGTAAAATTTTACTTATACACAGCTAAAAATTAGCACAATTTCTCAACAAAATAGATCAAGTTAAATTGTGTATTGAAAATGATATATTCCCTGGCAATGGTATAAGAGGGGTCCATTTGGATGCTCCTTCAAAAGCGCAGAATTGCATTACTTGTATCAAAACATTTTTCTAATGAGCAGGCATTGAAAAAATGGATGTTTGTGTCTTTGTCTGTATTATGTGAATATTCAGAAACGGCAGTGCTTTTCACCGATCAATTTTCGTGATTAGCCAAGGTGAGTAGAAGTCAGTATTTTTAGTGGTTTGAGCTGTCTTTGTGTTGGTTGGATTTCTACGTTTAAGGTCCTCCCCGAGAGCGTGATATTGTACCATGAGCTTGATGATCATATGACCATATGATCATGGGTATCATGCAATTTCTTTAATTTGATGCTGGAGAAAATTATACGGAACTCAAGCGCTAGGAAATAATATCACCCTGTCTGAAACCTAGTTAAGTTTCGAACTGATCGGGGAGGTCCTTCCCAATTCTGACTGATGGTGTTGCCTATCATCATTTTGCATAACCTTATAAGTTTTGCAAGAAATCCAAATTTCGACAAAGCGGCATATAGGCTGTCGAAGGCGACCTTAAAATCGATGAAGAGGTGACGTGTGTCAATTTGGTGTACTTCAATCGCACATTGCGCTTGAAAGTACCTTTTGTACGATATAAAGAAGGCTGATTCAGTGATAGTTGGCGCAGTTTGCAGAACCCTTCTTAGTGTCGACTGGGAAAAGATTACTTAAACTCCAAACGTCAGGCATACACTC
The DNA here is from genome assembly GCF_040869045.1 of Eurosta solidaginis. NCBI lineage: Eukaryota > Metazoa > Arthropoda > Insecta > Diptera > Tephritidae > Eurosta > Eurosta solidaginis. The sequence continues at coordinate 263,829,915 of NC_090319.1, read as the reverse complement.
TTCCCACATTTAGCAAAGAAGCTGATGTATGCGTCCTACCAAATCTTCGTCGCCGTATTTGAATAGCTCCGTAAGCTATCTATCAGCGCCCGCAGCCTTGTTGTTTTTGTGTAAATATTTATTGCTATTCTTCAACATAATCCGAAGGAGGAACATTAATTCCATCATTATCGATTGCAGGAATGGTTCATCATCCTAGTGCGTTGTATCGCTGTTTCAGTTTGGGAGTGCAGAGAAATGTTCCCTCCATAATCTAAGTGCTCGTTGGAAATCGGTTACATGGTTGCAATTTTTGACACCGAATTTTCTGGTAAAATTTTGTGTGTTATTCCTGTTGGCTAGCAGCTCAAGCTCTTCACACTCATGCCTCTCTTCTAGTTTTTTTCCGCGGGCGACGGTACGAAATGCTTTCACCGCTGCTGCATTCCATCGGGTTGATTTATGCTCTCAGAGAGCAGCTGTGAGAGTCGAGTTGCGGCATCGTTGCCAGTTTGTTGCGATGGCAGCCTTTTGTCGTCTAGCTTTCCGTGCGGCTGTTATTCATTACTTTTAGCCGCGCAGAGGCGCGCACGAATTTGGCACCGACGATATAGCGATTCGAGTCGATTCTAGGTCCTTGAATTGTGGGCACATCTAAAGCACTGGATGTATGCCATCCGTCTTTCGCAACGTGGTCGATCTGATTGCGTGTGTTTCGATCGAGGGACAGGCATCCAACTTGCTTAATATTTTTATGCATGCAGCTCGTGCTGGATATGACCATGTTTCCGGCACCGGCAATGTATTGTATTGTATTGTATATTCTTTATTGTCTTATAAATACGTACAATTTTCCAAGTAGTACAATAAAAAAAAAAAAAAATAACATATTCAAATAAGAAAATAGTTAATGACATTAAACGCTGATTATAAAAGCAATGGAAATGTCATTTCCTTTAAATATAATTATAAATGCTTGTGGGGCGCATAATAATCACAAGATATAATTGCTACAATCCCTAGTTAAAGTAAAGACCAAGGAATAACTATTTTAAATAAAAAGAAATACTATATTAAATAAAAAAGAAATACTATAAATGACAAATTACTTACATATAAAGCTAAAAACTTCATAAATATTACATAACGGAATTTATACGATGGGTCGCAACAGAATTTCTACACCCTCATGATTGAAACTAAGTAGCCACCGTTTCACTTCCCTCATAAACTTAGACATTTTCTAATGAGTTCTATTACAGCAGGTAATTTATTATACAGTTTAGATGGCACGATTGTGTAAAAGTTACGAAAAAGTGTGGTCCGAAAACGAGGAATTTTTACACTTGATAACGGTCTACTTCTTAGGCTGTAAGGGTTATATATCGGACTTTGTGAATACCCACTCCTTATAAAAAATTTTCAAAACTTTGTAACAGTACAAGTGTCGAATGGGAAGTATGTTTAATTTTTTGAAAAGGTCCATAGAGTGTAATAGACGGTCTGCGTTACACATTTTTCGGATAAAGCACTTCTGTAGGATTAAAAGCGCATTTACTTACTAGAGTACGCTCCACCCCAGCAACTGATTCCATATTGTAGTTTTGAGTGGACTATCCCATGAGATGTTAATGCTAACACTCGATTTGAGCACAGCCTTTTTAGGTTAAAGAAGGAACGAACCGCTGACAACATGTACGATTTCAAAGCAAAAATATGTGATCACCGACTTAGGTCCTGGTCGAATATAACTCCAAAATATTTAAAATTGGGGACTACATCAATTTCAAAGCAATTACTGTCACAACTTATTGTCTCGTGAAAGGTGTTGGCAGAGTTTTGATGAGTACAATTACTTTAACCCGAAAACTCCCGTACATCCGCCACTGCACCCATTATAACAGTATTTGCTGCTTTTTCTCTACTTAAAAAGGGAGAAAACTCCTCATGAAAAAGTTTAAAAGAAATTGAATGAAACCTTTGCAGGCAAATAAAAGTGTATGGAACATTGGATATTAGCAATGAAATTTTTATGGCATCAGCGCTTGATAAGCTTGTCACTTCATACTTATAGATATCTCGCATAAAAACACCAACACCTCCGGCAGAATACGAGTCATTTGCATTAGCAGAAAAATTATAACCAGGTATATTATAATTGTTAATTTCGTAGTAAAAAATCCAAATTTCTGAAACAAATATTATATGGGGAAATTTAACAAGGGATTCAAGGTTGCAAACCAAGGAGTCGAAATTCCGTCTTAGACTTCTTACATTTTGGTGAACAACAGTAAAGATATTATCTTCAGAGGTTAATAAATTAGTCATTGATGATATTTGGGATGGGGCTGTTATCAATAAAAAGGGATCTTGAATTCACAATAAGTTAAAACTAAAAGAAAAGAAATCAAAAATGTATAACAAAAGGTTCAATTTAAATTGAAATCAGCAAGATCATCAAAAGTTCTTATAATAACAGCAGTACCGCTTTCATTTTTTTTTCATTAGCAGTCTCGAATTTTTTAACCATAAGTATTTAAATCTTTTTTTCTTTTTTTACTTTGTTTGCAGCTGAAAAATGAGCTCTAAAATAACTTGTAAATCTATTGTTAATATAGATATTTTTATTTCGGTCATCAGAAAAAAGCGACGTATTTAACGCAGTTCGTTTGGCCATCATGATTTTCTTTTTGCTTTCAAATGATTTAAAATTTACGCAGACAAACTTACTGTCATTAACATTTGACGATTGGGATCGCCGTGCACCAGTGATCTGCTTTGAGTACTAATAAAATTAGTGCACTTAATCATGAGCCAAAAAATTGTGTCTAAATTTGTGCTTAGTCAAGTACAGACAAATACTATGAGTGATTAGCACATAAAATTGAAAATACATACGAGTGCCCCGCAATACATATGTCCCATACACATATGACATTGTTGAGTATAAACTGAAATCATAGTCGCTTTAACTCAGTAGCATGTTGATTTCGTGTGTAATACACTGTGTACTTCGTTTATTACAGGCATGCTTAACCAACGAAACGATATCATTTCGTTACGATAATCAACGTTAATAAATGAAACGAAGTCATTTCGTTTCGTTTATTATCGTTAAGATCGTCAAATTAACGTTAATTTGAAGTTCTTAACGTTAATAAACGAAACGAAGTCATTTCGTTGATAACACTGGACCACGAATTTCAACTTTTTCTCTTTACCAGAAAAGCCGTTATTAAATTCGTATGTAAAATCACCCCCTGATTTCGAAAATTGAGTTCATTTTTGATTCTATGGTACGGTTTTTGAGATATTTGCAATTTACCGTTATTCGAAAAAACCACAAAGATGGCTCCCTTTAATTACGTATATCTCACGAACGGGTAAAGCAAACAACCTGGGTATTTTTATTTGATCGCTTATAACTTACGTAGTTTTCATCGATTTTCTTCGTTGGTAGCTTATCTTTTTTTTAATTAGACAGAGCTTTACGTAAAGAAAAAACATCTGGAAAAAAGGTATGGTTTTGGAATGCTGCCCTCGCAAATAGTAATTTTTTTCATATTTTTTCATAAAAAAAACAAAAATCTGAAATTATAAGCTAATATCTCGAAAACTATCTGGTTGAGCGAAAAACAATGTATTATACATTTATAGAAAATTTTATTGTCTTTGCGATTCTGTAAACTTTTTGCAATTGCTTTACCCGTTCGTGAGATATACGTAATTAAAGGGAGCCACCTTTTTGGTTTTTTCGAATAACGGTAAATTGCAAATATCTCAAAAACGGTACCATAACATAAATGAACTCGATTTTCGAAATCAGGGGGTGGTTTTACATACGAATTTCATAACGGCGTCTCTGGTAAATTTTGGCCGTCGACCAGTGTTATCGTAACGAAATGATATCGTTTCGTTGGTTAAGCATGCCTGGTTTATTATCGGTTTTTCTTTATCACCGTATTCACTTTAGTTTCGTGTACATCGTTGTGTTGCTAGCGTCAGAAGACTGATATGACTACTTATATTCATTTTATTGCACTATTAGTCTTACTGATTCCAATTTGTGTTTTCGTATAACACAGTTGACTTTCTTGCTCAATATGACAATTGAGTACTGAACTGCTTCGTGGCTTATGAGCGCTTATTCATTTTACGAAGCATAGTCATGCTGTGTTTTAGTGGATATAAGTGTTTGATATTCTTTGTGTGCGGACTAATACTCATTTTTTGGTCAGTCCACTAATAACCTTAAAATATGAATAATTGCAGCTCACTGCCGTGCACTGGCATGCCTAATGCTAATGTTTTCAATATCATCGTTCATTAACTCCACATTTAATGCAGCACTGAAAAATTTCGCAATACATTCTTTAGCATTCTCTATGTCGACGTTCGGTACACCAACAACCTCAACATAATTCTCTAATTCCGATTGCTCTTTAAAATTTAGCCGACTCTCCAGCTTATTCACTCTTTTCTTTAACGCTACATTTTCATCGCTTAATTGTTGTATTTTGTTTAAGAAATCGATGTTTATTTGTTTCAGGCTAAATATTTCCTCGTACAAAAGCTGAAGAGTTATTTTACCTTCATCCAATTTTTCGCAATTTGCTGCATGCTCAGCTTTGTTTGCTGCTTTAACTGCTCACCTGTTTTTTGCAAAAATTTTTGAATATAAAGATATTGCATGCGCGAACTTCGGTGGAAAGCAGCGGAGCGTAACAAAATTCTAGTAGGTCACTTTCACCACACCAAAAACTTTAACACAATTTTTAACATAATTTAAGCAGAGAAATACACTGATTGGAGTTTTAGAGAGTAAAAGTTAAAATTCTGAACACATTAGCTGAATAAAAAGTGTACAAATAATTATTAAATAACAAATTCAGACAGTGTTAGTTTAACAGATTCTGCTGTGGTAAGTGGTGAATGTGACCTACTAGAATTTTGTGAAGCTTGCTTGCCTCACACGATTTTTCGTCTATGCAATGTCGCTATATTATATCGCTTCTGTTTTTTGTTTACCTTGCGCGTCTCGGTTTGCAGAACTTGGCGCCCAGTCAATAGCACTGTGTTGTTTTTTTACCACATTTGGTAAACTTCCTAAATTTGGTTTTGGGGTTGCAGACTGCGTTGTCGTAGTTGTTGTAGTTGCCTATAATGTTTTTCTGCGCAAAGCTGCGCATTTGTCACAACGACACTTTTTATACTCAGTCGAGCAGAGCTCACAGAGTATATTAACTTTGATTGGATAATGGTTGGTTGTACAGGTATAAAGGAATCGAGATAGATATAGACTTCCATATATCAAAATCATCAGGATCGAAAAGCAATTTGATTGAACCATGTCCGTCCGTCCGTCCGTACGTTAACACGATAACTTGAGTAAATTTTGAGGTGTCTTGATGAAATTTGGTATGTAGGTTCCTGAGCACTCATCTCAGATCGCTATTTAAAAGGAACAATATCGGACTATAACCAAGCCCACTTTTTCGATATCGAAAATTTCGAAAAATTGAAAAACTGCGATAATTCATTACCAAAGACGGATAAAGCGATGAAACTTGGTAGGTGAGTTGAACTTATGACGCAGAATAGAAAATCAGTAAAATTTTGGACAATGGGCGTGGCACCGCCCACTTTTAAAAGAAGGTAATTTAAAATTTTTCCAAGCTGTAATTTGGCAGTCGTTGAAGATATCATTATGAATTTGGCAGGAACGTTACTCCTATTACTATATGTACGCTTAATAAAAATTATCAAAATCGGAGAACGACCACGCCCACTTTTAAAAAAATTTTTTTTTAAAGTCAAATTTTAACAAAAAATTAAATATTTTTACAGAATATAAATAAATTATGTCAACATTCAACTCCAGTAATGATATGGTGCAACCAAATGCAAAAATAAAAGAAATTTTTAAAATGGGCGTGGCTCTCCCTTTTTCATTTAATTTGTTTAGGATACTTTAAATTCCATAAGTCGAACAAAAATTTACCAATCCTTGTGAAATTTGGTAGCGGCTTAGTGTCTGGGACGATAACTTATTCCTGTGAAAAAGGGCGAAATCGGTTGAAGCCACGCCCAGTTTTTATACACAGTCGACCGTCTGTCTTTCCGGTCGGCCGTTAATACGATAACTTGGGCAAAAATGGATATATCTTTACTAAACTCAGTTCACGTATTTATCTGAACTCACTTTGTATTGGTAAAAAAAATGGCCGAAATCCTACTATGACCACGCCCACTTTTTCGATAACTAAAATAACCAAAAACGAAAAAATGCCATAATTCTATTTCAAATACGAAAAAAGGGATGAAACATGGTATCTGGATTGGTTTATTGACGCAAAATATAACTTTAGAAAAAAACTTTGTAAAATGGGTGTGACACCTATCATATTAAGTAGAAGAAAATGAAAAAGTTCTGCATTGCGAAATCAAAAGCCCTTGGAATCATGGCAGGAATATTGTTCGTGGTATTACATATATAAATAAATTAGCGGTATCCAACAGATGAAGTTTTGGGTCAGCCTGGTTCACATTTTGGTCAATATCTTGAAAACGCCTTCACATATACAACTACCACCACTCCCTTTTAAAACCCTCATTAATACCTTTAATTTGATACCCATATCGTACAAAAAAGTCTAGAGTCACCTCTGGTCCACCTTTATGGCGATATCTCGAAAAGGCGTGCACCTATAGAACTAAGCCCCACGGACCTTATTTTTATGTCCCCTCCAGTAAATATCACATTTGTTGATGCTACTTCTTGGATGGCAGCGATGTCAACATTCGCCTTACGAGAACATCGACCATCCGAGGGGCATCTGCACCAACCCCATTAAAGGAACGGACATTCCAGGTGCATGTCCTCAAATCATAGCTCTTTGAACGTGTGCAGTGGTCATCATAAAGAGTTGTCATAAAGAGTCGTCTTATTATCCGATGCTTGCCTTTTAGTTTTACTGGAGTGTGGTTTTATGTGACCTCCCTTTTATATAGAACAATATCGTACCAAAAAGTGCGGTTTTGACACCAAACATTCTTTGTTTGATCCTGTTACCGCAGGAACCATCTAAAAACGTCAGGAAAATGTGTGTCAAAATCTTATTTTGTATCAAGGAATTGTCTGATTTATATCCATGGCAATCAAATAGACATCCGATAATCATCCAAATCAGCATATGCATTTTGATATCCGCGATTTATTTATCAGGTGTAATTTGGTTGTTCATACTATATACAACTTCTTCCCTTGAATTACAACAAGTTATTAGGAGGTAGCCAAAAATAGCACCAATGCTTAAAAAGCAAACAAAAGACGTGATTTACGACTCCCAAGCGGCGTCACCTGAGATTAAAAAGCAAAGCCTATACAACCAATTTTCTCGCCATCATTTCGTTAGACTCCGATTCGGCAAGAGTTAAATTATACAACGGTAAATGGAAAAGTTATTTTGGTTGGTGTACGAGGTACGTATGGATATTGATAGATATTTACATATACATACCTACATACATACATACATACATGTTTGTAAATGAAGCGAAAAACCCTTTTGCCTTCATCATACCGTGCGGTTTCTCACAAAATTAAGAACAGTAAAATATTGAGAGTAAACGGTAAAATCGGCCAAAAGCAAATCCTTTACCTAAAATAAATACCAACTGCTGCAAAGACTGTACACTTACGTGTACATAATGAATCACATATGTACTAACCCAGTGAACTTTTTGTTATAATGCTCCATCGAAACGGCAAGACCGAGGAGAGACCCATCTTAGGTAGATACAGTCAATGGACTGGCAAAAAAGGACGACAGATAATGGACGCACAGTAGTGAAGAGTTTCCTGAGGCGCTAAGTAGCACACTTTCCATTAGAAGATGATGTTGAAGATTTGTGTAACAATCCGTGAGGATTGGTGATAGATACCAAAATCCAATGTGCCATAAAAACGCCTGCCAAATTCAAATCACAGGGTCCAGAGGAAACATTCCCTGCTATGTTGCAGATGTCAGGCGGAACGATTGTAGGAAAGCTTAGAGCAATCTTGGAAGGTAGCATAAAATTGAAACACTCTCCGCAATCTTGGAGAACGGGTCGAAGAATCTTAATAACGAAAGATGTAAGAACCAATCATCTGCATCCGAAAGACAACAGGGCTATTAATTTGACATCTTTTTGGGGAAAACTATAGAGATATTAATAGAGGTACATACAAATATTTAAAATCGAGTATGAATGAAGCATTATTCTCTTCAGCACAACAAGCAGTTTGTCAATAATAAGCATAACGCGAGCCCTAAAAACTAACACCGACAGTAGCATTGCCTGCCAGGAAATCCTACCTGCAGACCTAATAGTCATAAATATATCGCCTCAACTGCAGGAAGGCTTAAGACGTCGGGGCAGCTTGAGTGTAAGCCGTACGGCCATAGTAGTATACATAATACATACTTACGGCAAACGAACCATATTCTAAAGACATCTCGGGACCACAATATAGCCGGAAAATTGGCGCCAAGGAGCGGAAATGGCATAACATTCTATACACGTGTATACCGATGTTTCCAAATCAAGGGAAGAGGTCGGCTCTGCTGTGTACTGTGTCGATCCAGAAATAAGTAGATCTTACATGTTGGCAGATCACTGCAGGAAGAAATGAAAAAGAGACAGGAATTACATGCCTATGCGAGAGTGAGAAATTGCTTTGTATGAATTTAACTTCTTTGAAGTACAATTTCTTTGAAAATAAATGTCAATTGGGATTATGTATGCATGCATGTATGTGTGCGCCAGATATTTCCCCACATTCATGTGAGGAAGGATAATTGACGCTTCCCGATGAATATGCGGGTGGGTGTGTATGTAGAAGTTTATTTTTACTCCGCTAAAGCTTTCATAGTGCAAAATTGAGTAGATGAAGGGGTGGTGTTATAATAAAGTCGGCATACGGATTCTTGCATTTATGTATGTATGTATATTGTGTTCTGTACCAACGAAAACGGCAACAAACATCATTGGCACCATATGCTGCGCGTAATTTGTGTCGACTATGCTGAATGAAGTTTTTAATGTCACAATGCCCATGCGTGGCTCCGGCGTTTATTGCCACAATTTTCTTTCGTTTGTTTGTTGTTTTGTTCATGCATTCTTTGCTTTCGTTACCTTTGCCTTTGACGATTTTAATTCACATACTAAGATTGGTGGTGCAAAACCCATTTACGGTTATAGACCAGTATGTGTTGCATGTGTGTGTTTCAGTTTGAGGTTCTTTGTCACAGATGAGCTGACAAATGTGAAGTAAATAAATCAGCGCAATAATTGTGAAGCATCAACTTGTGCGAATGAGCTTGACACATTCTGAAAAGGAAATCCTTTATATGTTTTTGTTGATGTAAGAAAGGGCTAAAGTGAAGGTGTGTGTATTTATATTAAATATGGCAGAAAAGAAATAAGGACTATTTCATTCAAACACATATGTGTCATAATGAAAGGGTTATTAAATGGCGTTACGAATTACATAATTTACAAGTTGGTGGAGAAAATGAGATGATTTGATTTTGTATTTTAAACCTGCATAAAACACTGAGAGACATTCAAACTGCTTTCGGCAATATACATATATCGGTCTTGGGGGGAACTCATATATGATCTATTCAAAATGTTTTCTGAACTCCTAAGGGATCTGTTACGGAACTTTTTTGGTAACAAAACGATTACTCTTCATCCGTCGATAGTAAATTGGCAACACTCCGATAGGCAATCGAAAACTTCGAAACATTATGAATATTTTTTCGATAACAAATCGATATATTTTCATTAAAAATCAATAACTCGTCGAAGAAAAAGAAAACTTGTTGACTGAAGATCTATAACCTTTGTTATCTTAGCAATTATAACACTTCGATAATAACTTAATACATTGTCAAATGAATAACATACCGATATCGTCAAAAATAATTGGATAACATCCCTATTATCCATTGATGACACACCGAGAGCTCGTCATTAACGGTTTTTATAGATAACAAACCCTTAACTCTTCGATAAAAAATCGTTAAAACTACGTCCGGTTTCGGATTCTTTTACTTTTCTCAAGTTAAATTGGAGATGGAAAGATAATTATCTATTTAACAAGTAAGCTTTTAATAAAGCTATAGAGAAGTTAGTAATACGAGCCATACCATCTCATCTCTTCCCCTGTTTCTGAGGAAGAGATGAGGTGGTAAAGAAAAGAGTAAGTGGAGCGAAAAAAATATGAAAGGAAAATTTCAGTGAGAGTTCGAAAATCCTCTCTGCTAAGATTAATGAATATCGCTAATACTCTCGTTGTTGTGAGTAAAAACAAATTTGGCCTGTCTTTGCCCTTGGCAATCAATTCAACTATTTCTGAACTGCCTTGCTGTTGTTGTTGTAGCAATGTTCCGGCCCACCTAATAGCTACGAACGATCATAAATTGTCATCAATATCCTCTAACGGGAGTCCAAGAAAACTTGCTGTTTCAATAGGGGTGGACAATAATGAGAGGGGTGTTAGAGGCGTTGGTTCCACATTACAATTAAAGATATGGTTGGTGTCATGTGGGGACACATTGCAAGCGGGGCATACATTTTGTATGTCGGGGTTGATTATGGATATGTAAGAGTTTAACCTGTTACAATATCCAGAACGAAGTTGAGCCAGAGTTACTCGCGTTTCCCTGGGGAGTATGCGTTCCTCTTCCGCGAGTTTTGGGTACTGTTCCCTGAGTACTGGATTCACCGGGCAATTCCTGGCATTAAGGTCCGACGCCTGTTTGTGGAGTTCACCAAGGACCTGCTTGTGTTTTTTTGCTTCATACGGCTGAGTTCTCAGGTGCCGTATTTTCTCAAAATGCTTACGGATATGACTCCTTAAGTCCCTAGGTGGTGTTGGTTCATCAATCAGATGTCTGTTGGGATGCCCAGGTTTCTGGGTATTCAAAAGGAACTCTTTGGTTAGCATCTCATCTCTCCCTGATGGGGAGTATTCTCGCCTCATTATGTAGATGGTGTTCTGGGGACATAAGAACACAGCCCGTGGCGGTTCTGAGCGCAGTAGTTTGGCAGCCCTGTAGCTTATTTCAGTGGGTTATTTATAAGCTTGGCGACCATATAAGGGACACGTACCATGCAATCGGCTGGCCAATTGCTTTGTAAGTGGTGATGAGCGTTCCTCTGTCTTTTCCCCAAGTACTGCCAGCAAGGGATTTGAGGATTTTATTACGACTCTGGATTTTCGGTACAATTGTGGCTGCATGCTCACCAAAATGTAAATCCTGATAAAATGTCACACCCAAGATTTTGGGGTGTAGGACTGTCGGTAGCGTAGTGCCATCGACGTGGATGTTCAAAATGGTCGACATTTGGGACGTCCATGTTGTAAATAAGGTCGCGGAGGATTTAGCGGTGATAATGCCAGGTTTCGCGTGGCGAAAAAACTGGAGAGATTAGAGACCTCCCTGATTATTTTGCAAATCCCATTGATCTGTGGGCCTGAGCCTGTGGCCTTTATTGTGCAGTCGTCGGCGTAGGAAACGATAGTAACTCCTTCCGGTGGCGAAGGTAGCTTAGATATGTAGAAACTAAACAAAGGTGGGGATAGGACACCACTCTGTGGCACCCCCTGTTTAATTTTTCTTGGTTTTGATGTTTCATTTCTAAATTGCACCGATGCCTGCCGACTACCCAGAAAATTTGCGGTCCACATTTTAAGACATGGGGTAAGGGTAGACCCTTCCACGTCTTGCAGTAACGAGCCATGGTTGACCGTATCAAAAGCTTTTGATAGGTCTAGCTCTACGAGTACTGTTCTATGGTGGGGGTTTTGATTTAAACCGCAATTTATCTGGGTGCTGATGGAATTTAGCGCGGTGGTGATGCTATGGAGTTTTCTGAAGCCATTCTGATGGCAGGCTAGCTGCGAATTTGCTTTGAAGTAGGGGAGCAAAATGGCTTCAAGTGTTTTGGCTAATGGCGATAGGATAGATATCGGGCACTATGACTCTCCTATGTTAGCTGGTTTCCCAGGCTTTAGTAGCGGGACCACCTTGGCCATTTTCCATTTTTCGGGTATGACAAAGGTGGAAAGAGACAGGTTGAAGACATGTGCTAAATATTTGAAACCCTCTTTCCCTAGGCTTATAAGCATCGACATGGCTATGCCGTCTGGGCCCACTGCTTTGGATGGTTTAGCATGAACGATGGTATCCACAACCTCTTTGGCGGTGATGGTAATTGGTGACGGGCTGAACTTATGTTTATGTGCGTGTCGGTTGGCTCTCCGCCTATCTTTGTCGACCGTAGAATGCATTATATATTGTCTGCAGAAAGCGCTCGCGCATTTTTTCGCATCCGACAGCACTTTATCGCCAAAGGCGATGGAAACTTTGTCATTGTGCCTACACGGATTCGACAGGGAATTTGCGGTGGACCAAAGTTTACCTACACCTGCAGAGAGGTTACAACCGCTTAGGTGCTCCTCCCATTTCGCCCGCTTGTGTTCATCCACAAACAATCTGATGCGTTGGTTTATATATATTATTTGGGGGTCGCCGGGATCGAGCTGTCTTAGCAAAGCGGTTGTCTGTAAAGGATTTGTATTCGTCCCACATTCCTTTTTTAAAGTTAATGAAAGTGCGTTTTTCTGCGACGTGAAGTTGGCGGAACGCTCGAGCGAAACAAGTATAGGCAGGTGTTCAGATGCCAATTTTACCATCGGCTGCCAGTTGACGCAATTTACGAGTTCTGCGCGCACGATTGAAATATCCGGCGAACTGTGACAGCTTCCTACCATACGTCTAGTTGCGTCTCCGTTTATTGTGCACCCGCAAGTATGAATGCCACAGATCGTGATGGGCATTGAAATCGCCTAAGCTAATGCGATTGTTTCCAGTGTGTACGGCGCTGATATTAGGGCGGTATCCACTGGAGCAACAGGTGGCAGGAGGGATGTAGATGTTGATGATTTCTAGGTTTGCATCGCCCGACCGGACAGATAATCCTTGACGTTCTAAGACACTGTCCCTTAGACTGGGTCGAAAAAAAAGTTGACAATGTCCGCTCCTAAATTTGAAGATTATGTTGAGAGGGTTTTTTGGTAAGGAAAAAAAAAATATACAGTAGGGGGGGGGGGATAAAATTTTGTTTTGTTAGCTGACCTAATCATGTGAAAACGTCTTCATAGCTTAAAAGGACATTAAACGGAAATGTGAAGCTTCTCAAGGCCAAAATAATGACATATCAATTTTAAAAATCGGACGCCAAGTAACCAAGTTACAACGAAAAAACATTTTCGGCTTTATTTCGAAGGATAAAAAAAATTTTTCCGAAACCCTCTCAACATAATCTTCAAATTTAGGGGCGGACATTAGCAACTTTTTTTTTTTTTTTTTATGGGGACCAACCCAGTCTACTGCCCCTGCGGTCGATGCCGGGATCAAATATAATATATTGCACAGTGTGGTGTATGATAAACGCGAAGCCGTCTCCATTTCCGCTCTCGCGATCTCTTCTGTGGACAATATACCCAGAACAGGTCTGCAATGCAGATCTTGCTGTGAGTTTAGTCTCTTGAATCGCAGCAATGCGGATGTTGTGCCGCTTCATGAAGTCGACTATCTCCGTGATCTTCCCAGTTAATCCATTACAGTTTAACTCCAGAATTCTGAAGTGCATAGGGGGAGACGTCGTCACTCTGGGAGTAAGTGACGCGTGACTACGCCTGGGTTGTGGAAGGCCAGGACACGACTGCTGTTGTGGCCCTGAGACTAGACGTCCTTGGGTAAGCATTGGGGTACCCGGTGTATTTGGGTATGCGGCCGGGCAGCATGGCGCAATGAAACCCGTCGGGGGGTTGCCGTCACGGAGACCAGAACATCTAGGAAATTGGCACCGTCCATGGCAGGAGCTGCATTGGGCGGATGTCGCAAACGTATATATTCTGTGCTGGCAAACGGTGCAAAGGGAGGTAGGGACTAAGAGTCTGTTTCCCTGACCAACACAATTGCTGCTGGAAAAGAGGGGGGAAGAAGACTGAAATGGCAGTCCTTGATCGGGAAAAATCCCGAGTCGCTCCGGTATATAGAACCGACGGCCTTGGGAAGCGTCTGAACTGCCTTCTTTCCCAGTTGTTTATTTTTTCCTTAGTATTTGCCTTTTGTGTATGTACGGAAGGGTTCAGAACCATTGAATGTTGCTATAGCACCCTGCTTGTCTATGTTGTCTGCATATTCATTTTCTTTATGATGCTGATACCCGGCAATCCTTCCTATTAAAATCTTGTGTTTGACTCCCATATAATTTAGGACTCATATGCATTCATCCACTAGCTTAGAAGTAATTATGTAAGACTGCAAGCTATGCAAGGCTGCCTATCTATCTGACATAATGAGGACTATCTTCCAGGATTAGCCCCTTCATAGAAAATCTCTATCGCAAACTCATTTTGCATAGGTTTCTGCCTGAAAAGAGTGAGCTAGCATCCCACTGGTATCAATTTCTTGCAGTTCGGCACAAAGATGCCAGTTGACATTTTTTCTACCATCAAATTTTGATCCATCCCGGAACCAGACTTTTGAATCATGATCAGTATATGAATTCACTGTTTCTAAAAAGGCTCTGTCCATAATGGATAAAAAGTCCGTGAGATTCTGAGCTTAGGATCATTGCATCACTTAGTTGCGAAACAGGATTTCTTATATATATTTTCTTATTACTTTTATATGCTCTGTCATGTTTCCGCTCTTTAACACAAATATATTTTGAAGTCTTAGTGCAGCAACAGTTTCTCTTACAGTTATAATGGGGAAAGGAGGAATTCAAACTAAGGCACTAAATATATCAGCAGGGGACTTTCACTTTAGGATTGATAGACAGTAATTTGGTGGATTTTCTTCAGTGGATTGTCCTGAAAATTGATTCCTACATAGATGGAGTTTGTTTAGGTTGACCTCCCTATTGTGTTGATACAAAATTTTTGCCATACCCGTTAGGAGAAACTATTTGAGGCTAATTGGTCGATACGGTGGGCGAAGTTGTTCGGGTTTCACAGATTTAGTACAAATACTACCTTAACCTCTGTCCACCAGTTTGAAATGAAGCCGAGCAGTGGAGATGCGTTAGTAGGTTGGATAAACTGGGGATATATGGTTTATTCCCTGCTGTAACAGACAGGGAATACTCCATCTGATCCTGGGGACTTGAATATGCTGAAAGCACAGAAATCAAATTGCGCTCGCATGACAGTGGTGAGATTTGATGCTATGCTTTTTGCTATGTTTTATATGAGTTGTTGATAGCCTGCTATGTGCAATAAGTAATCTGTTTGTCCAATGTAGTCTCAATAGAAGAGTATTTAAAAATATTATTATAATTTTAAAAACTAAGTTCCACACTTTAAAATAGCCGACAAGTTCCATGTGCTAAGTGTGATTGAGAAAAAATAAAAATGTAAGTCCCACTGGAACATTGTAATGACATGAGTATGATTAAGAATACGTAAGAGTGTAAAAATCAGCGATCTTAGGAGCGCAGTACGCTCAAGCGGCGATTGTAGTGCAGTACTGTCGGTAAGGATGACAGCACAATTGCCACTGGATTGCATACAAATCAGGTATGTGGGATTGGGCCAGCTATTGGAATTGTTTATTTGTTTTAAAAGTGTAAGATTTTTAATTTTCATTTTCTTTATCACTCAAGCGAAAGGCGGCGCAGTTTGCGCTGATAAATATTGCGTGGTCTTCGAAACGACGAGGCGCTTAAGCTGAGTAGAGTTGCATTGTTAGTGTTTCAAGTTAAAAAGTGTTCCAACCATTGCTTTAATGCTTGTTAGCCTGGACTTTGATGTTATATGTTTCTTGTTGTTGTCACATATGCAATTCCTACCGCCACGACATGCAATATTGAGGAACTGTGTGAACAGCAAGTAAGAGCCTGAGTCTCGAACTCCGCTGAGCGCGCTTCAAATGATAAGAATTAAAAGTAGCCATGCGATGAGAAAAAAAAAAATTTAAATAAAATGGCATTGCGATTTGCAGGCGACGATCATTAAGAGAACGTTTTGTATAAATTATGCTAATGATCATTCAATTGATTTGTAATAAAAATCCCGCAAAACGCAAAAGAAGATAAATATCCATGAAGCACGCACTTTAGTCAGATCTAGAGAGAAGCACAAAAAAAAAAAAAAGAAATTGTGAAAACAGCAGAAAACCCGTCAGATTAAAACAGTACAATCAGCCAAAACAACCTGTCGTGCTGTCACCGTACACTGAAAGAAATTAAGCAGGTAAAATCAACAAATCAGGTTTATTGTTTTTTAATTAACAGTTATTCATCAAAATTTATCGCTTTATGGTTGATTGGACGGAGTTTTTGTCAAAAGGACAAACTTTATAGTATTTTTAACAGAGTAAAAAGCTGTTGCAAGTTTCTGGCGAAATGACAGATTCTCAATCAATCTAACCGAGTTTTGAGTTTTATGTTAAAAGAATCGACTTCATTGGTCATTTAAATAGCAAACAACTGTCAATGTTGTGCAAATGCATCAAATAACTTTAAAAAGAAACTTATGTTCACGGCGCTCACTACACTGAAAGAAAAAACTGCTAAAATCAACCGAATTACGGGTAAATTCTACCGATATTTCTGCCAATTTTTATCCATCGCAAATAGCCGTTGAATCAACTTCCCATAAATTGTTGATTCTTTACCGTTGAAACAGTCAAATCAAAAAAAAAAAAAATTATATGTACTCGTAAGCCACAGCACTGTTAAAAAAATTAATATAAATAAACAACTTTTTTTAAAGGTTTTTTATGGCTTTTTTTTTTCTAGGCCTTGAACCCAAGATTTTCGGTTTAGTGGGCGTAGCACGCTGCCATCAAACCAAAGTGGTCGCCAGCTCTCAATTGTGAACTAGCAAATTATTAATGTTACCCTAAAAATACTAATTGCAATTGCTAAAGTGTAGCAGTGGTTGTTGATATAACAGCGACATCTGTGGCAAGTTAGTCACAAGAACAAAGTAGGGAGCGCCGTGAGCGTGATTTTATCTTTAAAAATAGCTGATGCATTAGCATAATATTGACACTTCTTTGCTCTTGAAATGACCAAAGAAATCATTTTTTTAACAGAAAAATCAGCTGGATTGACAGAGAATCTGTCATATTTACAGAATGTGGTTCACTTGAGGGTAGCATCTTCTCCTGTTTGATTGATTGTACAAGTTTGTTTTCTTGACAAAAAACTCCGTTTAATTAACCATTTACTGTATAACTGTTGATTTAACTTGCTACATTTCTTTCAGCGTAGTATTTCATTTGGTTGGCTGTGTTCCATTGTTAGCGCAGCACGTTGTCACTGACTACTGTTGATTACACATTTGTTGTTTTCGAGGCAGGTTGTTGCATTTTTTTGTTTTCTCCTCCTTATTGCTTCTCATTGTTTGCGCCAAGAAATCGACGCCGACTGGTCGTACAAACCCCTTTCCCAGCACTTTATATTCAATAACCCCTTGATTTTTCGTAATCTTACTTTTCTTTAAAACTTTTTTATTTATTTACTTGAAACGTTGCAAGTCGCCATCAGCTCCGCTTTGCAGTAGACAATGTTGCACCGTTACCGCTGCTGTTCAGCATACTTACAAGCGCGCGATATTGCATGCTTATTCAAATTAACCGACAGCCAAGGTAGTGTCGCCAAACAAGGTGGACAACAAACAAATGAGGAGAACCAAGATGAAATAACGCACGAAGGAAAGGAGCAAGACAATATTAGGAGCCTTAGGCAATTTTGTGTCATCTGCCGTCTGGACGTATCGTACTGATTGCCGCCGCATTTACATAGTGCCAGTTGATGGCGATAATGAAAAGCAATAGCCTCTGGCTTAGAATGTGCATGTGATCTTGTAAGTTTGTTAATGTGGTAAGCACAGACAGAATGCAATCCCGCGTTGGAATGCGCGAAATGTGGGAATACGCACTTCAAAATTGTTCATGTGCCCAGGATGCAATGGCAAAGTGCTAAATGTGAAGTGCATAATGAATATAAAACTATAAATTTGTATGCTTTTATTGTTGCGGTTTGATTACATCTTCTTTTTCTTATTCTTCATATTCTTCTTGCAGCAATAATAAGTTTCCGCAAAAATTTTGAGGATTTGTAACGATAAATAAACGGATCTGGTATGTTTCGGAAACCATTGAGATACTTGCTCGACCATCTCGGTAATGATTTGATATGAATACGTTGAACTTTCTACGCCATGCAAAAGTCTCCTTTCATGAGGAACTTGGGGTCGCTAGAACATCGTCTGCTAAATAAACAGGACTACCTGCGTAGACATTTAGGAATTGAGTGTCCGTTTGAAACCTAAAGTACTGCTAGACGTTCATCATCCAACTTCCATGCACCTGTCTTAAGGCCATCAATAATTCCTCGAGCGGAACTTCACGAAGCGCGTTGACAAGTGCATTAACTTGCCTATGAATCACGCCTGGCGCTCTTAATATGGGATTCAAAAATATTCAGGCCCATAGCTTACAGCTTCAAGTCTGAAGGTAATTTGTTCCTCTCAGGCTTATTGATACGTACTGGAATCCACTCTCTACCCAAGTAGTCTTGGTAGAAGTTCGGCATGCTTATAATTTCTAATTATAGAGTCTAGGATTCTAAAAAGCATTTTAGTGATATGTAACTCCTCATGAGAGAGTTGCATGTACCGGTAGTCAGCGAAGATGTGCTCCTAGAAACTAAACCAGCCATGTACCTGACAGGCGGGTCTCCAAAGACAAGCGTTACTAACAAACTCCCTCCACTTAGTTGCAATAGCAAAGGTCACCGCCCATGTTGCAGATACATAAACCCTTATTTGGGTATAAATAAAATTACTCACTTCTACCATTGTATTTCCAACTACAATACACAGGACTTCGGACTTTCACTTGTCCATGTATGTACTATGATATTGTAATTAGCCATACTTAGTTTAGAGGCTTTAATAAAGTAATTACTTATCCATAGCTGTCTGTCTGCCAAGATCTTGATTTAAACCGCAATTTTTAGCAGTCCTATCACTTTTCATATTCCTAGCTGAAGCTTTCACGTTAAAGGATGAGGCGGATGAGATGCTATCCAGTACAACTACGGTGAAAGAATTCAAAATCTACTTCGATAACCAAGCGGCGATTAAAGCACTCGATGATCTGGCAGTGCATGGCCTCGACTGCGATTGCGTCAAGATTAAGCACATATGGACCCTGGGGCATATCAGTATCTTCTACAATGGTTACCTGGATCTCCTAGCTTGAACAGGCACAACTTAACCGGATGTAGGTGCTGCATGGAAGTCGGACCTGTAGCTCGCTGGGCACCTGTAGCTCGCTGCTGCATAGATGAGCCTAAATTCAGCACAGCAAATTCTGAGCAGATATAATCCCTTGCAGAGAAGCGAAATACTTCAGGTGGGTTCTCCAGGACCAACCTGGTTATTCGCATTTTAGCGGGTAATTTTCCATTAGTAGTCCTCAGAGTACTTGCCCAGATTTAAGGATTTCTATGGTGAAGCATCATATACTATGTTTCCTTATTTTATTAGCTCTTTTTGTCATTTTTGGGATTTTTTTTTTTTTGAGTGTGCTATTCTTCGACTTAAGAATCTGTGACTGCTACATTGAAGAGAGTGCAGGAAATATTCGCATTCGATTCCGAAATCAACTTCCCTAATAAACACATTATTTACTTCATATGCATACCAAAGGTGTGTCTTTAATTGAGTCCACATGTTAATCATACATGTCTACTTTTATGCTTTTTGCATATATGCGTTATACATGTGGATGTATTTGTGAGTCTCACGTTAGTGTAAAAATGAAAACATACCTAATTTGGCATAATTGCAATTTGATTTATTGCATCTACTAGTAAGAATTTTCACCATTTGCGCGCCCAAACTGTGCTGCCACCTAACTCAGTTGCTGCAACAGCCACTCGCATCACCCTGAGCAATCTTAACCTCCCATTTGACTTCTTCACTTTATCACCCTTTCACCAAAAACATATTTCTCCCAATGCAAATGCAGCAACACAGTAGCAATATGCTGTTGAAGTTTGATTGCTGCTGTTGTAGCAAAAGAGTTTGTGTGTGTGTGAACTTAACGTTATTAGGAGTGTAGGAGGCGAAAGAACGACGGCAAGCAAGCAAATGTCGTAAATTAGAGAAAGCGAATATTGAGTTGTGGCTTATGACTGCTGCTGCGGTGCAACTTTAGCTACGTATGGCATCAGTGGTGCACAACGCCAGTAGAGCTCCGAATACAAACATAATTTCTATTTGTAGTAGTATATGTTTACATGAAGAATGTTTGCACATAAAACTCATGAATGAGATGTTTACTGCTTGAAGTATGTACAAGCTTAAACTTATTGACAGCTGCGCTCACACGACATGTACATAGATGAACGTTGTACCTGTGTCTACTGAAGCTCACGAGTGCACCACTGGTTTAGATCTTGCTTTGGCGCAACTAAAGCACCATGCATTAAGTATGGAGTATGAAAGTTTAATTATTACTTACAATTTACTCTTGCGATAATATGTGGGAGTTTTGCTATGCTGCAAGTAGCTGCTTGTGTGGCATGAACAAACTTCTACAACATAACATATGTAATGCATTGGAGGAGGCGAGGAAATTGCAATTACAACAAAAAGCATGAGCAGATGAAACAACAACGTCGTTAATGGCAAACAGCAGCGTCGACAGTAACCAAAACCAGCTGGCTGGCTGAAAATTCTTAATGAGTAATTTGTCAGTTCCACGCGGTTATAGAAATAACGATGCCCTGAAAGAGTAGCCGTGTAGGAAATTAAGTTCAAAGTCAACCGACATATCATTTTTCATCACTTTATCGATCTTTTATAATGAATTATAGCGGGTTTTCCATTACACGAAATTTGTGATATCGAAAAAGTGTGCGTGGTTTTCGTTCGATTTCGCACATTTTCAACACTAATCTATTATGGGTTCAGATAAGCCAACTAAATGTCGTAAAGATATATAATTTTTTACTCAAGTTTTTGTTTTAATGGATGGACAGACATGGTCCAGTCAAAATATTTTCCGACGCTGATAATTTTGATATGCGGAAGTCCATATCCATCTTGTTTTCTTTTTGCCCCTACATACAACCGTTATCCAATTAAAGTTGTGATTAATAAGCTTGTGTTCAAGTACACTTACTGGGCTTAAAAACCAATAATTGCATCTAAATTCTAAAATTTAACTTAAAATTTCTGGTTAGACTACCCCGCCACGTTAACCAAAATTATTCAGAAATAGTCTCTGAAATAGTGCTGAAATGGTTCAAAAACCAATACCGAAGCAGCCTCGCAATTCCAACTATCAAAACGTAAAATTCCATCACAAAAAAATATCTAAAACAGTATCAAGTGCGCAGAAAAGTATGCAATATTTAGTACCATATGATCACAAAGAGTAAGTTTACATAGGACTTAGGCGGTTATTTCATCTGATCATCTGGTACTAAATATTGCACACTTTTCTGCGCACTTGATACTGTTTTAGATATTTTTTGGGATGGAGATTTTGCGGGAGAGAAAGCTTGAATTTAAACCAAAAGTAAAATCAAATAAAAATGTTCGTTAAAAAAAGACACATATAACAAGTAAGGAAGTACCCGAACATTACATACTCAGCTGAGAGCTTTGGAGACAAAATAAGGGAAAATTAACCTAGAGTAAACCTGGAATGTGTTTGTATGACATGGGTATCAATTGGAAGGTATTAAAGAGTATTTTAAAAGGGAGTAGGCCATAGTTCTAAAGGTGGACGCCATTTCGGGATATCGCCATAAAGGTGGACGAGGGGTGACTCTAGAATTTGTTTGTACGATATGGGTATCAAATTAAAGGTATTAATGAGGGCTTTAAAAGGGAGTGGCCCTTAGTTGTATATGTGAAGGCATTTTCGAGATATCGACCAAAATGTGGAGCAGGGTGATCCAGAACATCATCTGTCGGGTACCGCCAATTTATTTATATATGTAATACCTCTAACAGTATTCGGTCAAAGATTCCAAGGGCTTTTGATTTGCCCTGCAGAACTTTTTCATTTTCTTCTACTTACAATGGTAGGTGTCACACCCATTTTACAAAGTTTTTTCTAAAGTTATATTTTGCGTCAATAAACCAATCCAATTACCATGTTTCATCTCTTTTTTCGAATTTGGTATAGAATTATGGCATTTTTTTTCATTTTTCGTAATTTTCGATATCGAAAAAGTGGGCGTCGTCATATTCAGATTTCGGCCATTTTTTATACCAAGATAAAGTGAGTTCATATAAGTACGTGAACTAAGTTTAGTAAAGATATATCGATTTTTGCTTAAGATATCATGTTAACGGTAGAGCGAAAGGACAGACGGTCGTGGCTTCAACCTATTTCGCCCGTTTTCACAGAAAGCAGTTATCGTCATAGAATCTATGGCCCTACCAAATTTCATAAGGATTGGTGAATTTTTGTTCGACTTATGGCATTAAAAGTATTCTAGAAAAATTAAATGAAAAAGGGCAGAGCCACCCCCATTTTGAAATTTTATTTTATTTTTGTATTTTGTTGCACCATATCATTACAGGAGTTGAATGTTGACATAATTTACTTATATGCTGTAAAGATATTCAATTTTTTGTTAAAATTTGACTTAAAGAAATTTTTTTAAAGTGGGCGTGTTCTTCATCCGATTTTGCTAATTTTAATTAAGCACATATATAGTAATAGTAGTACCGTTCATGCCAAATTTCATCATGATATCTTCAACGACTGCCAAATTACAGCTTGCAAAACCTTTAAATTACGTTCTTGTGGGCGGTGCTACGCCCATTTTACTAATTTTCTATTCTGCATCATTACGTCAACCCATCTACCAAGCTTCATCGCTTTATGCGTCTTTGGTAATGAATTATCGCATTTTTTCGGGTTTCCGAAATTTTCTATATCGAAAAAGTGGGCGTGGTTATAGTCTGATATCGTTCATTTTAAATAGCGATCTGAGACGAGTGTCCAAGAACCTACATACGAAATTTCATCAAGATACCTCAACATTTACTCAAGTTATCGTGTTAACGGACAGACGGACGGACGGACGGACATGGCTTAATCAAATTTTTTTTCGGTACTGATGATTTTGATATATGGAAGTCTATATCTATATCGATTCCTTTATACCTGTACAACCAACCGTTATCCAATCAAAGTTAATATACTCTGTGTGCAAAGCAGTATACAAATTTTTTTCCAAAGATTTCTATGTTGCATTTTCCACGCTTTGATGCCGAACCCGAGAAAAACCGTCTTCATTTTAAATTTGCTTTATTTAAATATGAGAAGCTGCAAGTGTGAAAACCAAACCTTTTAAATTAAAAAAAAATAAATATTTATTCTGCTAAAATAGTATGAAAATACCTAAAAATAATACGTAAATATTTAAAAATGGCAGAATTATACTTTGGTTAAATATGAGAACATTTTAAGTCAAATATGTTTTCTAATTTGGTTCAATTTTCAATTTTCATCCTTGAAAACACAATGTTGATGATCAAAAGATATTTTATGTGCATATTTAATTAGACTGACTAAATTACAATTTAATGCAAAACCATTGGTAAAAATAGTTAAATCTAAGTGAAAATATTTAGAATTTCATGCTTTTTTCTCTGGGTGCACAATTTTCGGTGTGGAAGGTGTATTACGCTGCCATCACACTACGTTATTTGCATAGCTCTGGTGAGTTGACTAACAAATATTAGTGTCACTCAAAGAATATCAATGAAAAGTGTTAAAATATAACAGTGGTTGTTAACATGACAGTGATTTCTGTGGCATCATGGTCCTAAAAACAAAATAGTGAGCGCCGTGAGCGTGATTTTCTCTTTAAAATTAGCTGATGCGATTGCAAACTATTTACATTTGGTCGCTGTTGAAATGACTAATGAAATCAGTTCTTTTTACAGAAAGGTCGGAAAAGTACAGAAAAGTTAGATTTTTACAGAATATGGCTTTCTTGAGACCAACCGTTTTTCTCCTGTTGAAGTGACTATGCAGAACGAACAATAATATTGGGGCTACTATAACTTAAGGTTTACGCATGAAAAAATCTATGCGGTGGAAGTGAGCAGTTTTCGAATGAATATACAGTCCTGCAGGCATCAGTACTCCTCGAGTGGCATTTACATGGGTGACAATTTTCTCGGAATTGTTACTTTTTTCTTTCACTATTTTCAGAATCTCAAAATATTTTCTTTAGTGGTGTTGTTGCTAAAGTAATGTACAAGACAGTGTTGACAATTTTGACATTAACAGATTGATGATACTGACGTTGTGCTGCCTTATGCTTAAAAGTACTTTTAACTAATGTTATGTGTTAGGAATGCAGCGAATGTCATAAAATACATTTTGATAAATTCGAAAGAGCATGCGAATTCGGTGATGCGAACATATAAAGGTGCAATTAATAATTTGTGAGCTGAAATCATTGTTCAACTTTCTATTAAATTTTCAATCAAAGTTTAAAAAGTGCTAATTAAATATAGATTTATTTCACGCCATATAAATTGCTTCAGTCTAATCTCCGTATCTCTTCTGCATTCATTTCAAAATATTCGTAACGTCACAATAATAAAAGCTCATGTATTTTTCTTGTCTTAACTTGTGCGTCTTGTAATTTTCTTCTCTATATGTTATTTTGTGCGTATAATTACTATTTGGTGTATTGAGGTGCATAAGCGGGAAATATATAAAAGGAGCATTCCACGGTTGATACGAGAAAAATCGTTTGCATCGATAAAATATCAGCCTTTGGTATCGCTCGTCGTTTTTCGGTGAGTTGAAGCTTCTCAGGGCTACAGTTTAGTGTTTTTGGAATAAGTCCAGTTGAGAATATCATCACAATAGGCATTATGCCGACTTTGTGTAGCTTCCATGTCTCCTTTGTTTCGTTTGTTACCATTAGCGACATTCCTCGTCCACCCTTCTGGCGAGACAAGTACAGCGGCTTCACAGCAGATTTAGAGTAGTGGAAACCAAATTTTGTTAAACGCGTCCTTGTTGCCTTTTTCACGCTCTCCAACTCTGTGTCCGCCATTTAAGTGTGCCGAAAGTGTAGGTGAGTACGGCGATCGCGTATGTATTGATGGCTTTAAAAAGATTGTTTCCATTTGAGCAGGACTTTTGTGAGCTCTTCTCCTTATTTGGTATCCATTAAGAGTGTTCAGCACTATTTCACTGTGCTGGATACTTCGAGCCTGAAGCAAACCAAAATATAATGATATTCTGATATAATTTCAAAAATCTTCTGCAAGCTTGGTTTGTTTTTAGGATGGTTGATGATGGGTTCAGAGCGAGGCAGAACCATAGCTGGCTTAATATGTCTTCCTCAAAAATTCCTCCCTTGAGTGGTAAAGAGGCTAATTTCATGAGACCCTTTATTTGGTAGATATTTAAAGTAATTTCCCATCATGATGAAATATGGGACAGTAGTCGCTCAATATTCGGCTCTATCTTATATATTTATTTTATTTATTTATTTATTTATAAGACTCGTTGGTTGAGCGTAAGACTAATGTCTTTTAAGCCCATCATCATTAAATCAATTTACAATATTTTCATATATAAATAATAACAATAATATCTAATAACAATGATAATTTCTGTATATGCATATCATAAAAAATTGCATTAATTTAAATCATAATTAACAACTTATAACAAATATTTTAGATTTAGAAAGATTTATTCCCTAAAATATGAAAAACAGAAATAAAGGTCATAAGAATGAAAAAGTAAAAGAAAATAGGAAGAAATATTTACATATTTAAAAACTTAAACACTTCCCATTTAAAGTGCCTGGGATTTGTTTTCGATTTAATTTTGTTTGGTAAAGAGTTCCAGAGTTTGACAACACTGACAGAAAACGTTCGTGGTGAAGTATTATAATGATGGTTTGGTACGATGGGGTTGCATGTTCTAATCGAATGCGCAAAAGCCAACTTTTCAAAAAGGTACTTTGGATTTCTCGTATTAATGAGTTTATGCATATATATAAGATTACGGTACTTTAAGTAGCAAGTCAGATTGCAATCGAGTATCTTGTAACTAAATTGTGAGATGTGGTCATACATACGCCTACAAAACAAATACCTTGCACAGCTGTTTATGGCCATTGCAAGTTTTCGCTCAGATGCGCTATCTAGGTGCCCGTAGATGAGTTCGCCATAAGAAATGAGTGGAACTATAAAGGTTTTCACCCAACGTAATGTTGTGTCCTGCAGGTCGAAGTTAGCTGTGGACCACAGCTTTCTTAGAATGAAATAAATTCTAGATATGATTTGGTTAATATAATCGGAGAACCCAAAATATGAATTAACTTTGTAACCAAGGCTAGTTAAAACTGACTCGAAATTTATAGACGAGTTCTCTAAAATTATTGGGGGAAAGAATTCCTCACATATATATCTGGAACTTGCAGCAGTGATGCGTGTAATACACTGTCGAAAGCTTTAGCAAAGTCAATATAGGCCGTGTAGATATTCCTTTGCTTGTGGTATGCTTCTTCCATAAAAACCGAATCAATGTTAAGCTGCTCCTTATATCTTTTGCTCTTTTTTGTACACCCTTTTTATTCGCTGTGTATGATTTCACTGACCTGGATGTGGCCAGACAGGTCGTGAGTACTTTGGACAGTGTACATGGAGAGGTAACTGGCTTATACTTAGATGGGCAGCAGATATGGCCTTTCTTTAAGAAAACTGGAGTTAATAGTTCTGTTTGAAAGAAGGTTTTATAGTTGTTTGCTATTGCCCGATACGTTGTTGTAAACTTCATCATCCAGGAGTTATGAACACAGTTTAGTTCGTAGAATTTCCAGTTAGAGTTATGTTACTCATCTCAACTATCTTTTCCATTCCTTTTCGCCAATCAAAGCGTTGGCTTTTCACATGCTCGCAATCCACCAACCACCTGTACGCTTCAACTTGATGAATATTTGGTGGCTCGATATATTTATTAGTTTGGCTTTCTATTAGTTTCGTGTAGAATACTTATTAACTCTTTTGAAAGACGCATTTTCCGTTCTTCTTCTTTCTCAGAGTAGATATCTTTGCAGACGGCTCGATATAACGGCTAGTCTCTGTCGTATAGTATCTAAGTAGGGCATTTTCCTTGTGTTCCAGGGTCTTCTCTATATTCATGAGTACCCTATGCAACTTTTGGCATTAGATGCAAATACATTATTTCGTGCTTCATTACTCATAACCCTGCACAAAATTTCTACATACAACCCAATTCAAGACCACAAAACAATTGGCTACTTTATTATTCAAAACATCTGTCAAAAATAACATCATTATAAAAGAAATCATCTACACATGATTTATGTGCAATTGTACCCCAAGGGAGCCATATAATTGGTAAACCAATACAATAACCCAAAAATAAAAAGAGTTTAAGGATACATGAAAATGAAGATGTGCACTACTCAACAGCGCAATTAAAATTATGCTACAACACAAACAATGCAAACATAAAATCATTTTTTTTCTTCGGTTAGCAAAAACATGTAAAATTACAACAATAAGCAAATATTATGCTAAGAAATTCCCCATTTACCATTCACCCCCTTCTTTGGGTAGCAACAGAGAAGCAATAAAAAGTAAAAGGATTAAGAGCCCAACTGAAAGGGTCAAGATCTGCTTTTACAAATGAGAATATACAAGAGCAGATTACCAAAAGTCAGTCGAGTCAGTTGAGTTTACAGATTTGCTATAATTATTGGCAAAGTCAAAAATAATATGACTCAGCGCTGCAAAAAGCAGTTATTTGATTTCTTTTTATACTCAGTTGAGCAGAGCTCACAGAGTATATTAAGTTTGATTGGATAACGGTTGGTTGTACATATATAAAGGAATCGAGATAGATATAGACTTCCATATATCAAAATAATCAGGATCCAAAAAAAATTTGATTGAGCCATGTCCGTCCGTCCGTCCGTCCGTCCGTCCGTTAACAAGATAACTTGAGTAAATTTTGAGGTATCTTGATGAAATTTGGTATGTAGGTTCCTGAGCACTCATCTCAGATCGCTATTTAAAATGAACGATATCGGACTATAACCACGCCCACTTTTTCGATATCGAAAATTTCGAAAAACCGAAAAAATGCGATAATTCATTGCCAAAGGCGGTTAAAGCGATGAAACTTGGTAGATGGGTTGACGTTATGACGCAGAATAGAAAATTAGTAAGATTTTGGACAATGGGCGTGGCACCGCCCACTTTTACAAGAAGGTAATTTAAAAGTTTTGCAAGCTGTAATTTGGCAGTCGTTGAAGATATCATGATGAAATTTGGCGGGAACGTTACTACTATTACTATATATGTGCTGAATAAAAATTAGCAAAATTGGATGAAGAACACGCCCACTTTTTAAAAAAAATTTTTTTTAAATTCAAATTTTAACAAAAAATTTAATATCTTTACTGTATATAAGTAAATTAAGTCAAAATTCAACTCCAGTAATGATATGATGCAACAAAATACAAAAATAAAAGAAAATTTCAAAACAGGCGTGGCTCCGCCCATTTTCATTTAGTGTGTCTAGAATACTTTTAATGCCATAAGTCGAACAAAAATTTACCAATCCTTTTGAAATTTGGTAGGAGCATAGATTCTATGACGTTAACTGTTCTCTGTGAAAATGGGCGAAATCGGTGGAAGCCACGCCCAGTTTTTATACACAGTCCACCGTCTGTCCTTCCGCTCGGCCGTTAACACAATAACTTGAGCAAAAACCGATATATCTTTACTAAACTTAGCCCACGTACTTATCTGAACTCACTTTATCTTGGTATAAAAAATGGCCGAAATCCGACCATAACCACGCCCACTTTATCGATATCGAAAATTACGAAAAATTAAAAAAATGCCATAACTCTATACCAAATACGAAAAAAGGGATGAAACATTGTAACTGGATTGGTTTATTGACGAAAAATATAACTTTGGAAAAAACTTTGTAAAATGGGTGTGACACCTACCATATTAAGTAGAAGAAAATGAAAAAGTTCTACAAGGCGAAATCAACAGCCCTTGGAATCTTGGCAGGAATACTGTTAGTGTTATTGAATATATAAATAAATTAGCAGTACCCGACAGATGATTTTCTGGATCACCTGATCCACATTTGGTCGATATCGCGAGAACGCCTTCACATAAACATCTAAAGGCCACTCGCTTTTAAAACCCTCATTAATACCTTTAATTTGATATCCATATCGTACAAACACATTCTAGAGTCAACCCTGGCCCACCCTAATGGCGATATCTCGAAAAGGCGTCCACCTATAGACCTAATGCCCACTCCCTCTTAAAATGCTCAGTAACACCTTTCGTTTGATACCCATATCGTAAAAACATTCTACAGTCAGCCCTGGCCCACCCTAATGGCGATATCTCGAAAAGGCGTCCACCTATAGACCTAATGTCCACTCCCTCTTAAAATGCTCAGTAACACCTTTCCTTTGATACCCATATCGTACAAACATTCTAGAGTCACCCCTGGCCCACCCTAATGGCGATATCTCGAAAAGGCGTCCACCTATAGACCTAATGCCCACTCCCTCTTAAAATGCTCAGTAACACCTTTCGTTTGATACCCATATCGTACAAACAATCTAGAGTCACCCCTGGCCCACCCTAATGGCGATATCTCGAAAAGGCGTCCACCTATAGACCTAATGCCCACTGCCTCTTAAAATGCTCAGTAACACCTTTCGTTTGATACCCATATCGTACAAACATTCTAGAGTCACCCTTGGTCAACCTTTATGGCGATATCTCGAAAAGGCGTCCACCTATAGAACTGAGGATTACTCCCTTTTAAAATACTCATTACCACCTTTCATTTGATACCCATATCGTACAAACGCATTCTAGAGTCACCCTGGCCCACCCTAATGGCGATATCTCGAAAAGGCGCCCACCTATAGACCTAATGCCCACTTTCTCTTAAAATGCTCAGTAACACCTTTCGTTTGATACCCATATCGTACAAACATTCTAGAGTCACCCCTGGCCCACCCTAATGGCGATATCTCGAAAAGGCGTCCACCTATAGACCTAGTGCCCACTCCCTCTTAAAATGCTCAGTAACACCTTTCGTTTGATACCCATATCGTACAAACATTCTAGAGTCACCCTTGGTCCACCCTTATGGCGATATCTCGAAAAGGCGTCCACCTATAGAACTAAGGATTGCTCCCTTTTAAAATACTCATTACCACCTTTCATTTGATACCCATATCGTACAAACACATTCCAGAGTCACCCCTGGCCCACCCTAATGGCGATATCTCGAAAAGGCGTCCACCTATGGACCTAATGCCCACTCCCTCTTAAAATGCTCAGTAACACCTTTCGTTTGATACCCATATCGTACAAACACATTCTAGAGTCACCCCTGGCCCACCCTAATGGCGACATTTCGAAAAGGCGTCCACCTATAGACCTAATGCCCACTCCCTCTTAAAACGCTCAGTAACACCTTTCATTTGATTCCCATATCGTACAACTAGAGACACCCCTGGTCCACCTTTATGGCGATATCTCGAAACGGCGTCCACCTAGGGAACTAAGGATCACTCCTTTTCAAAATACTCATTAACAGCTTTCATTTGATACCCATATCGTACAAACATATTCTAGAGTCACCCCTGGTCCACCTTTATGGGGATTTCTCGAAAAGGCGTTCACCTATAGAACTAAAGCCCATGCCCTTTTAAAATACTCATTATCACCTTTCATTTGATACCCATATCGTACAAACACATTCTAGAGTCAGCCCTGGTCCACCTTTATGGCGATATCCCTAAATGGCGTCCATCCATAGAACTATGGCCTACTCTCTCTTAAAATACTCTTTAATACCTTCCATTTGATACACATGTCATACAACCACATTCCAGGGTTACCCTAGGTTCATTTTCCTACATGGTGATTTTCCTTATTTTGTCTCCATAGCTCTCAACTGAGTATGTAATGTTCGGTTACACCCGAACTTAGCCTTCCTTACTTGTTGTCTATAGATTTAGCTCTAGCCAGCAATGAGGGCCTCAAGGCTGAAGGGTGCAAAGTGTTAACTGTGTCGTTTACAAATGTTTACGTTACTTCAGCTTCTGCTTGTCTGCCAACCATTGCCATTTCGCTGGGTTTTATGCTATAGACAGGGAGCGCGACAGTTAGAAGTTTTACTATGAGTAACGATTTTTAATTGCTTTACTTAAAGTTTAACATTTCGCTCGGAAAATAACAGTTATGGCTTAAGTTATTTATTTGCTTAGTATAAGGTTACAAGAACTTTTCCCGCTTGGTCGATCATGTGCCAATCTAGCCCAATCACATTGGTACGTATACCAATCAGGCTTCCAGGGATGCGCCTTTTTTAGCTAGCTCAACCGCTTCTCGTTCCCATCTATTCTCATATACCCTTGGTCCTAATATATGCTTTTCCCTATACCGCTTCTTTTCAGGAACTACTTACACTCTAACACACCTTTCAATGTTGCGCTATCTGAAATAATTGCCTCTTGGTTGTCAATATAAAAGTTGACGCGACTGCAGCTTAAACTATTTACTTTTCGTGTTCCTCCTGCTGTGATAATAGCTACTTATTTCGCCTGAAAAAAGGGGTCTGGCAGCTTGTGAATTTTAGAGAGCGCGACACAAATTGGAAGAAAAGCTCGGTCAAATATCTAGTTTTATTTTCATTCTACGATTTCTCTACTCGAAATTTGTAGCATGTCATTGAATATCCCATCTGAGCCCGGCACTACCCGCTCCGTGATCCAAGTGTATGTGCAGTCTGCTGGTTCTTCTGAATCATCTCCCGATGGGAATTGTGCCTCAAGAAATTCTTCTCTTATATATAACCATTCCCCGTTCTCTATCCTTATTAGTCTCTGCACTATATTTTGCCTTGCTAGGACTTTCCTTAACTGCGCTGTTTCTCTGGAGCACTCGATGCCTGCACAGAAATTTTTCCATGAGAATCTTTTTTCGCTGGAAATTTCACGATTTTAGATTGCCAACTGGGCCCTGCAAGCTTAATTTTCCGCGAATTTTGCTAGTTTAAACATTGATTTTACCTGGTATAAGTGTCTTTGATAGTAAGTCATTGAATTGCTCCCGTTCTTCTACATTGGCAACCTTTTTGGGTTGTCCCAGTTTTGTTTCTACAGTTCATTAACCTAGGATTTCTAAAGGTTGCACCCTTCTCTTCCCTCCTTAGTGGAATGGTGGAGCTGATATACGCATAAAAGAATAACTGTTAATTTTCGAGGAAAATAATAATCTAAAAAAACAACGCTTATTTTTCGACCGAAATAAAAAATTCCTAAAATAACTAATATTTTCCCGCCTAAATGAAAATTTCAAAAAAATATTTTTTATGGTAAAAGCGAAATTAAAAAGCAAAAAAAAATAATAGATATTTCACAAACAAACTAAAAATCTTAAAATATAATGGAAAAGTAAACAAAAACAATAAAAAAACCAAAACAATTCATTTATCAAAAGTATGTGAAAGAAAGAACGTAGTGGTGTATTCCTTATAAAGCTGGCACAGCCCCTTCAGCATGAAATTTTTATACTTAGCTCACAGAGTATATTAATTTTGTTCGCCTAACGGTACCCCGTAATGGCATAAACTAATCAAGACAGACATAGACTTCTATATATCAAAATGATCTGGGCGAAAAAAGAAATTCATTTAGCCATGTCCGTCCGTCCGTCCGTAAACACGATAACTTTAGTAAATTTTGAGGTATCTTAATAAAATTTGGTATGTAGCTCCCTGGGCACTCATCTCAGATCACTATTTAAAAAGAACGAAATCGGACTATAACCACACCCACTTTTTCGATATCGAAAATTTCGAAAAACCGAAAAAGTGCGATAATTCATTACCAAAGACGGATAAAGCGATGACACTTGGTAGGTGCGTTGAATTTATGACGCAAAATAGAAAATTAGACCAATTTTGGACAAGGGGCGTGGCCCTGCCCACTTTTAAAAGAAGGTAATTTAAAAGTTTTGCAAGCTGTAATTTGGCAGTCGTTGAAGATTTCATGATGAAATTTAGCAGAAACGTTACCCCTATTACTATATGTGTTCTAAATAAAAATTAGCAAAATAGGATAACGAACACGCCCACTTTAAAAAAAATATTTAAATTTAAATTTTAACAAAAATTTAATATCTTTACAGTATATAAGTAAATTATGTCAACATTCAACTCCAGTAATACAAAAATAAAAGACAATTTCAAAACGGGCGTGGCTCCGCCCTTTTTATTTAATTTGTCTGGAATACTTTTAATGCCATAAGTCGAACAAAAATTTACCAATCCTTGTAAAAATTGGTAAGGGCATAGCTTCTATGACGATTACTGTTTTCTGTGAAAATATGCGAAATCGGTTGAAGCCACGCCCATTTTTTATACGCAGTTGACCGTCTGTCCTTCCGCTCGGCCGGTAACACGATAACTTGAGCACAAGTCGATATATCTTTACTAAGCATAGTTCGCGTACTTATCTGAACTCACTTTATCTTGATCGGAAAAATGGGCGAAATCCGACTATGATCACGCCCACTTTTTCGATATCGAAAATTTCGTAAAATGCCATAATTCTATACCAAATACGAAAAACGGGATGAAACATGGTGATTGGATTGGTTTTTTGACGCAAAATATAACTTTAGAAAAACTTTGTAAAATGGGTGTGACACCTACCATATTAAGTAGAAGAAAATGAAATAGTTCTGCAGGGCGAAATCCAAAGCCCGTGGAATCATGGCAGGAATACTGTTCGTGTTATTACATATATAAATAAATTAGCGGTACCCGACAGATTATGTTCTGGGTCACCCTGGTCCACATTTTAGTCGATATCTCGAAAACGCCTTCACTTATACAACTAAGGAACACTCCCTTTTAAAATACTCATTAATACCTTTCATTTGATGTCCATGTGATACAAACACATTCCAGGATTACCCTAGGTGCATTTTCCTACGTGGTGATTTTCCCTTACTTGGCAAAGGATGAAGGACAATCGTTCCAAAAAACGTCACCCTTGGTCTACAATTTGGTCGATATTTCCCAAACGTATGTGATATGGAATTAAAAGCCACTTATAAACCATCTACGAAACCCTACGATACAAACGCAGCTATAAGTATACTTAGATGAGCAAAGCTCACAGAGTATAATAATTTTATTCGCATAACGGTATTCCGTAACGGTATATACTAATCGACATAAATTTACACTTCCATATATCAAAACTAAAAATACATTCTTACCATACGGCTCATAAGTTCCACCTTATACGAGTCATATATGAGTCTTTTATGATTATATGTTTAGATTTTCTCGAGGCACATATTTCCCACATATTTTGGTCTCTTATCGGACTCATAATTAAGAGCGCTTCGAAAATATTTCAGGGGTGATTAAAAACAAAAGATAAAGAAACGGGTTCAAATTTAACCAAGTTTTCATATTAAAAAAAAAAAAATATTCAAATAAAACGTATTGATAGCTGAAGAAAGATAACAAAGGCAAGTTGCTCCACTTTTTAGTATTACCATTTGTATGTATCCATGAAAAAGACAATTTTGTCTCCAAAGCTCTCAGCTGAGTATGTAATATTCGGTTACACCCGAACTTATCCTTCCTTATTTATTGGTTTAAACTTTGACCAATAACACTCACTAGCAATCCCTGCTACTAGACCACTATTACTGTAATTGCTGTTGTTTTTTTCCACCCCTGTGGTGTGGGCGCCTTTTCATCCATTCGTTCTACTTTAGCATAAGCAAAAACCTGCTGATATTATTGTGTACCAACATAATACTAAAGGAATTTTTCTAAAATTATGTTTTGTCGCAGGAAATCAAAAATGGGGTTACTTACAAGTTTTGCACAATGGATAGCATTTCTTCTTTTCCTTACTTATCTACTGAGATGAATAAGCGTAGAAACTGTAATGACATAATGGCATTAGCTAGAACATCCGCTATGCTGTGTGAACGCTCTCAACTTCTCAATATTCACATTGTATCTGAATATTACACCCTTTCCATTTACACAAAGTATTTGTTATCTTCGGAAGAGCGTCACTAATCAGCACAAAATTAAAATTATTAAAAGTATTTCTCAGTATTTATATTTACATGCAACATTGTTGTTGCGCGGTATGGATGTGATATTCTAATGCTGTCAAAACTTCAACGCAGGATGTTGTACCAAGAGTTGTTATTTCGCAGACATTTCAAATGAGCAGAGTACTAAGAATTTGTTATTGAAACATACCAGACACAATTTTTTTTATTATGTTATGTTAGGTTAAACTGGCCGGTCCACGAGGACCTCACATAGACTGAATGAGTCCGTAGTGTTACCAGAAGTTTGTTTTAATGACCAAACTGAAAAACCCTATTAAAAACCAGTACCTATGTTATAAACTAACTCCGTCCAGTTGGCGACTACTAGAAGCTTTCTTGTATCTATACCACTTGCTGCTTAAAGATCAGATAGTTGTATCTCTACTGACAGCTGGAGTCCTAGTTTGGCAAGCGCAATGTACAAGCACAAAACGTGCTCTATCATTGCCTACTCCAACCCTGTGAGGTCAGAAGGCAGTGTCCAGTCAGAACATAATCATGAGTCTACAGCTTCTCCTTTTAATAATAAAACTTACTTTGTTAGTCTAAGGTTGCAGGACCTACAATTGATCTTCGAAACCTTACAGTCCCTCGCTAGGGTTCAAAAGCTCTTCCGCTTTTGCATTCCTATCTATTCAATATATGCCCTCGGTCCCCTCTCTAGGGTAGGCACCTTGTCGTTGGTGTGAGGGCTTAGCCGAACTCCATAGCGCCCGACTATGGACTGACATCTACGCCGTTTCGCCTCATAGGAGGGCGGCGGGTTGTCGGTGACCAAGAACTGCCAACCCCCTAATCCAGGGTGTTATGCGGACCGTGCCTATTGGACGATTTGCAGCCAGGGGATAAATTCGGCTGTATTCGAACGGAGCCTTCCCGATACCGGTCCACCTCGGGAAGTATTTATGGCCTTACCACAGTAAGGGGCGCTGATGTGGCGGACGGTAATTTCCCCGTATATAATACTGGACCGCCGAGCCCGCCTTGTCGGGCAGGTGGTCGTACGACCAATTTGAACGACTCATTACATGATTGTAATAAGGACGATGTAAAGAGGAGGACTGAGTCGTAATCAAAGGACGGCAAATACGAATTAAGCGATGCGTCGGACTCGGGGAGCAAGAGTAGTGCTGATTCAATGAACTCTGTGTTGGAGAATCACAGAAATGAAAACGGAGTAGAAGGGAGGAGAAGGGTACGGAGCAGAGGAAGTAAAAGAGCTCTCTCGCAGTACCGTGCAGCACTAAGAATTGTACAACGCTTGGGAGCAGTGATCGACTCAA
Source organism: Eurosta solidaginis (assembly GCF_040869045.1). Classification (NCBI taxonomy): domain Eukaryota; kingdom Metazoa; phylum Arthropoda; class Insecta; order Diptera; family Tephritidae; genus Eurosta; species Eurosta solidaginis. The sequence goes on along the minus strand of NC_090319.1, from coordinate 263,793,327 downwards.
CAGAAGTGGAGATCGAGCGCTTGGAATGGGCCCATGAAGCGGTTGAAGTAGGTCGAAGGCAGTTCAAAAGGTTTGCTGGGAGAAACCCTCGGTTCTGCAACCGGTACGAGGAGGAAGAAGCGTCGAATGGCAGAATGAAGAGGCAACGTTCGGCGGAAGGCGACAAGCCTGCATTCAAGAGGCAGAAAGGACCCAATCCTAGAGCCGCGAGGCAAGACAGTCGCATAGACAAGACAAGTAGGCCCAAAGCTGTAAGACAGATGGGCTCCAATAGCGATGTAGCAACTACCTTGAAAGCTGCCAGTCAGAGGGAAGTTCTAACTATGCAAGTAGGAGACAAGTTAAAGGGAGTTTACGCTAAGACTCCGGCTTTCTCGGAAGTGCCAAAGGGAGATAACACTAAGACTCCTGCTTTTCCCGAGAAGATGAGTAATGTGGCAAAGCAGTCATCACTGACTGTGGCGCTGGTTGATCGTAGCAGTCCTTTCGGACAAATGACTACTGAAAGGTGGAGATCTGTGGAAAGGGAGCTTATTAGCTTAATGCTTAATACGATGCGGGAACAACAAAGTAAGCCCCTTCCAACCTTTGATTCGGGGGGATGGTATAATGGTGTGAAGATGATAGCGTGCGATAACGTCGCGAGCTTGCGGTGGCTGGAGGAAGTGGCTCCAAACCTCCAAAGGCAAGGCACGCGCAGTTTAAGGTGGTGGATAAAGCGGAAATCCCCACGGTACCAAAAGTTAAGGTATGGATACCATGCGTGATGAAGTCGGAGGATACACTGCGACTTCTGGAGAATCAGAATCCGAACATACCGACACAGGATTGGAAAGTACTTACTGTATCTCGGCCTACCGAGGATGGTCAGTTCTACATCTTCCAAATAAACAAGCAGGCGGAGGATATTTTGTACACGCAGCTTGGCAAAATATCCTTTGGCACTGGCAAAATTTACATGCGACTCAGGAAAAGAAGTCCCGAGGATAAAAACCCTAACACGCTAGAGGTGGGCGAAGTCGAAAAGGACCTCAAAATCTTAAGGGAAAAAAGACAGGTGGAGGTCCCCGACGTCACCACTAACGTGCTAGAAGAGGACCAACCGCTAAATGGTGCTGTGACTCGCACGGAGGAACACCCGGCACAACAGTCACGAGAGGCTAAAGGGGGCCTCGAATACCCTAAACAAAAAGGGCAAGGGCAGGACGACGACGTCAAGACGAAGGTGCTGGAGGGGGACAAACAGCCCAATGGTGCTGCGAGTCCTACAGACTACTCCTAACCCTTGAGGAAGGTTCGTTTCACGTGGCGCTGATCCAGGAGCCATGGCTCTCATCGGGAGGAAAGGTTTCTGGACTTAGCGCGCGCGGGTTTGACATTTACTACGCGCAAACGGAAGGACGGTTGCGAGCTGTAGTAATGGTAAGGAAACAGCTGCATTCATATATGCTGCCTAATTACACCACTGAGGATCTCTTAGCGGTGGCCGTTGAGCAAAAGAATAAGCAGGCATTTATCCTGGCGTCCTGCTACATTGCCCATGCTGCGGAGACTACACCGATGGAGTGCAAAAGGCTAGTATAGGAGGAAGGGCGCAAGGGGCGGTTGGTCATAGGCGCAGATGAAAATGCGCACCACAATGCGTGGGGAGGAGCAGAAACGAACGAGAGAGGCGAATCTCTATTTTGTTATATCCTGCAAACAAATTTGCAGATAGCCAACAGGGGAAATGTCCCTACATACATTGGTCCAACATCCAGCAATGTTCTGGATATTACATTGAGCTCCGAGCGTGATATATCAAGGTATGATTGGATGGTTCTTCTTAGACCATCCTTCTCCGAACATGCGTATATCAGCCTCAGCATCCCCCTAAAGAGGGTAGAGAAGGGAGGAACCTTTAGAAACGAACTGGACTAAATTCCAGAAACATGTAGAAACAAAACTGGGACAACCCAAAGAGGTTGCTAATGTAGAGAAACTGGAGGAGTCGAATGAATTCCTAACAAGGACCCTTATGACTAAGAAGATAATATACTAAGAAGATTCAGAGGAAAAGCAAAGCCGCCAGGGCGAAGCAATGAGCTACGTCTTCTAAGAAGACAGGTAAAAGAAATCTTTAAGCTCACAAAGACCGCGGAAAGCGAAGCGTGTCGGGACGAGTACAGGGATCTACTGAGGCTCTACAAGCGTGAAATTACCAGGGCGAAAACAAACTCATGGAAAAGTTTCTGTACGGACATAGCGTGCTCCAGCAAAACAGCACGGTTTAAAAAGTCCTAGCAAAAGAAAACATAGTCCAGGACTAATAAAGAAATAGAACGGGGAAAGGTCACGTAATAGTGAGGAATCCCTTGAGGTGCTTCTCGATACACATTTCCCATCGGGAGACGATTCAGCAGACATCACACTTCGATCACGGAGCTAGTAGTTCCGAGCTTGGTGACCGATACCAAGCTCGAGTGGGCAGTGAAGACGTTTTCTAAGTTTAAAACGCTGGTCCCAGGGGAATATACCATCCCGTCCATGCTACAAGTCTCAAGTAGGGCAGTCGTGGAATGGCTTAAAATAATATTCGATGGGTGCATAAGACTGAATCATGTACCGCACTCTTGGAGAACTGCTCGTGTAGCTTTTCTACCAAAGGCGGGGAAGATCGGTCACGTGTATCCCAAAGACTATACACCCATTAGCTTAACATCATTTCTGCTCAAAACCTTTTAGAGGCTGATAGATGTGTGCATAAAGTCCAACTTGGATGAAAACCTGCTCTCCACAACACAGCATGCGTACGCCAAAGGCAAGTCTGTAGACACCGCATTGCATAGGGTGGTAATAAGCATAGAGAAATCCCAGGAATATAAGGAGTGTGCTCTAGGAGTCTTCTTGGACATTGCAGGAACTTTCAATAATGTTGCAAAATGGGCGATTATGGTCTTAATTACATTAAAGTACATCCTGCCTTAATCAGATGGATCGGATGCATGTTAAATTGCAGAAAGATTACATCACAATGGGGATTGTACGAGCCACGAAATCAGTGGACAGGGGAACGCCGCAAGGAGGGGTGCTATCACCTCTGCTGTGGACGCTGGTCATCAACCAACTGCTAAGGCAATTCGATGTGTGACCCGTAAAACTTACGGCTTACGCAGATGACGTTGCAATTGTCATAAGTGGAAAGTGCCTTCCAACGATTAGTTCTTTGATGGATCGGGCGCTTCGGAATATTCATACCTGGGCATCTAATGTCGGGTTGAAAGTCAATGCGGAGAAGACGGATACGGCGTTGTTTACAAAGAGGTACAAGGTCCCAAATTGGACCAGGCCTAAGTTAGGAGGGGTGACCTTACAGGAGAAACCTTGCACAAAATATCTAGGAATCATCCTAGACAGTAAGCTGTCATGCAAACTCAACGTGGAGGAGAGTGTCAAGAAGGCCTCAACGGCACTCTATGCATGTGAAAGAATGCTGGGGTGTACGTGGGGCCTATCGCCCTCTCTTTCTCATTGGGTTTTTACAGCGATTGTAAGCCCTATTCTATACTATGGAGTTCTTGTTTGGTGGAAAGCCACACAAAAAACAACATACCTCAAAAAATAAGATGGGGTATGCAGACTATCGATGCTTTGCACTACGGGAGCCCTGAAAACAACCCCGACGGCTGCACTGTATGCCATTCTGCACATTCCACCTGTAGACCTGGTAGCAAAGAACAAATCATTAACGACCGCAACCATAGTAGTATAGCGTCATCAATCACAAGACGAACAGACTACTTTATTCCCTATCTGCGCTTCGAGGGAGATCATAGGGCCACAATAGAGGTGGACGGTTAGCGCCAGGATGCGCAAATGGCGGATGAGGCGATACGTGTGTACACCGATGGTTCCAAAGTAGTGGAAGGAGTAGGGTCAACGGTATACTGCGCTGATCCGGAAATAAGCAGATCCTACAGGCTGCCGGATTACTGTATCGTTTTCCAAGCGGAAATATTAGCCGTAACCAAAGCAGTAGAAACCCTGGAGGAGAATAGCTTAAGCTGCACCCGTGGGTCCCAGGGCATATGGGAATAGATGGGTATGAAAAAGCGGACGAACTAGCTAAAAAGGGCGCATCCCTTGAAGCTTGCTCCGTAGACGTCCCAATTATATTGGGCGAGATTAAGCGAAGGCGACAGGTGCACATGATTGACCAAGCGGGAAAGATGTGGGTTCAAGCGCGGTGCTGTAAAGTGTCGAAGATTATGTGTAGGTCTTACAACCTTAGACTAACACAGTTGCTTCTATCATTAAAAAGAGAGGACTGTTGACTCATGACGGGTATTCTGACAGGACACTGCCTTCTGGCGTCACATGCCTTTAAATTAGGCTTGGTCAGTGATAGCAGATGTAGAAAGTGCGGGTTGGAGGAGGAAATGATCGAACACGTTCTGTGCTCGTGCCCTGCACTTGCCAGGCTAAGACTCCAGCTATTCGGAGTGATACAGCTGTCAAATCTAGAAGCAGCAAGTGGCTCAAGTCGTAGGAACCTTCTAGTATTTGCCAAGAGGACGGAGTTATTTTATAACATAGGGTTATGATAGGGTTTTTCATTTTTGTCGTTAAAATAAACTTCTGGTAACACTACGGACTCAATCAGTCTATGCGAGGTCCTCATGGACCGGCCAGTTCAACCTAACCTAACCGTACCCTCGGTCCCTATATAGATGTATGCTTTTCCCTATCCCGACTCTTTCTAGGGATGGCTTATACTCTTATACACTTTAAGATATTTGCTATGTGCAATAATTGCTTTAATTGCTGCTAGTCTGTCAGTTTAAGCTATTTCCTTCCAGTATTTCTACATCTTTGGTTATGGCTACTTGTTCCGCCTGAAAAATGTCGCAGTGACCCTGCTCCTTTCAATACTTTAGAACCATCGCTATCGTGCTTCGCCTCGTCTGCCATTTGAGCACCCCTGCGCCAACCATTTTGGCTCTTAGCGCCTTTTCAAAGCACAGGTATGGAACAAGATAGTCTGTTCGTCCAGTAATGATGACGGTATACTACTATGGCCGTATTTCCGGTAGTCAAGCTGTCCGAAAGCACTTTACAATAGATGTTAATTACCAATGAGGGAGAGGTGACGATAGACTCCACGTAAGATCTAGCATTTACATGCATATAGTGCCGTCTAGGCCTTCTTCACTCTGTCCTCCACGTTGAGCTCCCATGACAACTTATTGTCTAGAATGATTTCAAGATATTTTGTATACGGTTTTTCCTGCAGGGCCATCCCTTGCTTAAACCTCTTACAGTTTGAGGCCTTGTAGCTCTTACTAAACAAGACCACATCCGTCTTCTCCGCATTGGCTGTCAACCCGATATAGAATTATAAATTTCACTTATGACAAATGCAACGTCATCAGCGTACGCCGGCGGATCCCTCGTCGATCCGAGTGAGTAGTTGGTTGGCAACCAGGTCAACAGCAGGGGCGACAGCACCCCTCCCTGCGGCGCGGCGACTTTATACAACCCTCATTGTGAAGTAAACTTCCTGCAATTTAGTATGCAGTCTGGTTATGGCCGGATGTACTTCAATGTAATTGATACCATCAATTATCGCCCATACGTAGACATTGTCGAAAGCCCCCGCAATATCTAAGAAGAATCTTAAGGCATACTCCCCATATTCCAAGGCTTTCTCAATGTTTATAACCACTCTATGCAGTGCCGTGCCTACCGAATTGGCTTTGGTGTACGCATGTTGTTTTTTCCTGGAGGAAAGATTACTATGTTTATCAGTCTAACAGTAAAAACAGCTTCTGCTGTGAAATTAAAAATAAATGTATAATTAAAATTTAACATTCCAAGAAAGAAGCATACGCACCACCGATAACAGAGGTCAGAAGAGAAAGCACTCAAGTACTATCTTTTAACAACAAAAATATTCATTTGAACACTATGAAATGTCAACTTAACATCAGTGTTTTGGTAATTTTATGTCCATACAAATTTTCATCATCCACTAACCCTTTTAAACCAACAAAAATGGGGAGGATGGTTTAGAAAACCCATAAACCTATTAGATAAGGATAAGAAAGAGAAAACTTGCTATGTTAACTGCGCCTAATTTTTAATTAATTTAAAATGCATAATTTTATGTAGAGTTATCGCTAGTAAAATGGCTTACTTTAATGCGCGGAGCTTTGAAATGGGAAAATGTAATTTAGCAAATTGGTTGAATTATACATCGAAGTCGAGTGGGTTGGATAAGCAGATAGACAGAGGGAGAGCGGTTAAAAACGAAATGAGTTAGCAATATAAATAAGTAAATAGTTGCTGCCACAAACCGCATAACATTATATTACAAACACACACACACACAATCGTATATATTTCGCATAGTATGTGCACTTAACGTGGTTTTGAATGTAAAAGTTTCATTAAATAAACGTTAATTGACATGTGGAAATGGCAAACAGGCCAACTGTAATATTTAAAAGCAAATAAAACTGACAAACGAAATTTTCAATTGCATCACTTTTTTGCCACTAAAGCACTTACGCACTCACACATAAATGCAAACTTATATAAGAGTTAAAACAATTATAAAGCTCATTGCCAAATAATCAACGAAACATCATGCATATTGCATTGCCCCCAATAGTATTTCATTGACTGCCATGGCGTATGCGCAACCTCACAGCATAGTTCTCCTACACTTCCTTCGTCTCCTACATTTCGTTAATATATTTTTTGCAATTGTTTATTTCGCATGTCAGTCGTCATTTGTAGTATGTGTAATAAAAAGTTAAAAATGTCCGCTTATCAAATTACACAAATTTAAAATTCACTGCTAATTAGGCAGTAAACGAATTCTATACATTATTGCTGTCTGCTTTTTTTGTTTGTGTGCGTCATGGATGTATGTATGGATATGTTATGAGAGGATGGTAATGCTCTGGTGAGCAGGAATACATATGTATATAGGTAAGAGTGGGCTACATATTCCATCAGCAAATGAGGTAAACGCTGTTGTTAATTTGACGGCTTTTTATTATTCGCCACATTATGCACAAAACTACTGCATTTTATATTAGTAATAATTTTTATAACTCGCTGTGCTTAGTAGGCAAAAGTATTACAGCTTTGTGCGCAGTTTTGATCTACGTAATGGAGTGCACTAGTGTACTATAACTTGGCCAGAACATGAGTAAAGTAAAGTCAAAACCATAGCCGGTACCGAAAATGGACGGTATGTCATCAACTTTGCGTCGTACTAATGGTCTGTAATCGATTAGTTGTTGGCCTGTTATCGAAATGAACTTTTCGACGAGTTATCGGTTTGTTATGGAAAATTTATCGGTATGTTATCAATAAGTTATCGATTTGCTATCTAAAACGCATCGCTGTTTAAAAAATTATCGATTGGTTATGAAAAAATTGTAGAATTTTTACTTATAAGTTATCGGTATGTTATCGAAAAAATATTGATTTATTATCGATATATTAACGAAAAGTTATCGATTGTACATCGCAAAGATCTCGATTATATGTTGAAAAGTTATCGATATATGATCGAAGAGTTATAGATTTGTTATCGAGTTTTTATACTCAGTTGAGCAGAGCTCACAGAGTATATTAACTTTGATTGGATAACGGTTGGTTGTACAGGTATAAAGGATAGATATAGACTTCCTTCCATATATCAAAATCATCAGTATCGAAAAAAATTCGATTGAGCCATGTCCGTCCGTCCGTCCGTCTGTCCGTTAACACTATAAAGTAAATTTTGAGGTATCTTGATGAAATTTGGTATGGAGGTTCCTGGGCACTCATCGCTATTTAAAGTGAACGATATCGGACAATAACCACGCCCACTTTTTCGATATCGAAAATTTCGAAAAATCGATAAAGTGCGATAATTCATTACCAAATACGGATTAAGCGATGAAACTTGGTAGGTGAGTTGAAATTATGACGCAGAATAGAAAACTAGTAAAATTTTGGACAATGGGCGTGGCATTGCCCACTTTTAAAAGAAGGTAATTTAGAAGTTTTGCAAGCTGTAATTTGGCAGTCGTTGAGGATATCATGATGAAATTCGGCAGGAACGTTACTCTTATTACTATATGTCTGCTTAATAAAAATTAGCAAAATCGGAGAACGACCACCCCCACTTTTTAAAAAAAAAATTTTTTAATTCAAATTTTTATATCTTTACCGTATGTAAGTAAATTATGTCAACATCCAACTCCAGTAATGATATGGTGCAACAAAATACAAAAATAAAAGAAAATATCAAAATGGGCGTGGCTCCGCCCTTTTTCATTTAATTTGTCTAGGATACTTTTAATGCCATAAGTCGAACAAAAATTTACCAATCCTTGTGAAATTTGGTAGAGGCTTAGTTTCTAGGACGATAACTATTTTCTGTGAAAAAGGGCGAAATCGGTTGAAGCCACACCCAGTTTTTATACACAGTCGACCGTCTGTCCTTCCGCCCGGCCGTTAACACGAAAACTTGAGCAAAAATCGATATATCTTTACTAAACTCAGTTCACGTACTTACCTAAACTCACGTTGTATTGGTGTAAAAAATGGCCGAAATCCGACTATGACCACGCCCACTTTTTCGATATCGAAAATTACGAAAAATGAAAAAAATGCCATAATTATATACCAACTACGAAAAAAGGGATGAAACATGGTAATTGTATTGGTCTATTGACGCAAAATATAATTTTAGAAAAAAACTTGGTAAAATGAGTGTGACACGTACCATATTAAGTAGAAGAAAATGAAAAAGTTTTGCAGGGCGAAATCAAAAGCCCTTGGAATCTTGGAAGGAATACTGTTCGTGGTTTTACATATATAAATAAATTAGCGGTACCCGATCGATGACGGTCTGGATCACTCTGGTCCACATTTTGGTCGATATCTCGAAAACGCCTTCACATATACAACTAAGGGCCACACCCTTTTAAAACCCTCATTAATACCTTTAATTTGATACCCATATCGTACAAACACATTCTAGAGTCACCCCTGGTCCACTTTTATGGCGGTATCTCGAAAAGGCGTCCACATATAGAACAAAGGCCCACTCCGTTTTAAAATACTCATTAACACCTTTCATTTGATACCCATATCGTACAAAAAAATTCTAGAGTCACCCCTGGCCCACCTCTATGGCGATATCTCGAAAAGGCATCCACCTATAGAACTAAGGCCCACTCTCTTTTAAAATACTCATTAGCACCTTTCATTTGATACCCATATCGTACAAACAAATTCTAGAGTCACCCCTGGTCCACCTTTATGGCGATATCTCGAAAAGGCGTCCACCTATAAAACTAAGGCCCACGCCCTTTTAAAATACTCATTAACACCTTTCATTTGATACCCATATCGTACAAAAAAATTCTAGAGTCACCCCTGGCCCACCTCTATGGCGATATCTCGAAAAGGCATCCACCTATAGAACTAAGGCCCACTCTCTTTTAAAATACTCATTAGCACCTTTCATTTGATACCCATATTGTACAAACAAATTCTAGAGTCAGGTCTTGTCCACCTTTATGGCGATATCCCTTAATGGCGTCCATCTATAGAACTATGGCCCACTTCCTCTTAAAATACTCTTTAATACCTTCCATTTGATACACATGTCATACAAACACATTCCAGGGTTACCCTAGGTTCTGTTTACAACATGGTGATTTTCCCTTACTTTGTCTCCACAGCTCTCAACTGAGTATGTAATGTTCGGTTACACCCGAACTTAGCCTTCCTTACTTGTTTTTTTTAATATCGACTTTTTACTAAAATACTATCGATATATTGTCTTACGGCTATCGGAATGTTATTGAAAAGTTACAGATTTACTATCCAAAATTTATCTATTACTTATTAAAAAAATATCAATATATTATTAATAAATTTACGATTTGCTATCTAAAAGTTATCATTTTGTAACAAAAAAAGTTGAAGATTTGATTACGGAATGTTATCGACTAATTATCACATCGCTACCAGTTACTTGCCGATTTGTTATCGACGACTTATCGGTTTCGTACGAATTTCAAACTTTGATACAGATACCGAAAAAGCTTCAATATAAATTCGATGAATCATCCATAACCCGTCGAAGACAAGTGAATAAGAAACACATAATACGGCGATGACTCGGCTATAACAAGCGAATACCAAAAACGATAGCTCAACGATAGTAAGCCGATGGAGCGCTTCTCAAAAGTTAACTGTTAAAGTTAGCCCTGTTGTGGTGTAACTTTTACGCCTGGACGAGCTCAAGTTGATTTAAAAACATTATTTTTCTGGGGGTTTGTCGAACTTTACGATATCTAGGTATTCACGCCTTTTTTTTTAATCTGACTCTCACTTCGTCTCTATCGATGTCTTTCGAGTATTTTCTCATAAACACCCCTTTAACGAAGAAACTGGACGATTACTGCCGTTCCGTTTTCGGGATTATTTCAGGATCATTTTGGATAGTTTGTGGATAATTTGTTATCATTTAAGGACTATCTTGTGATCATTTCGAGGTCACTTGGGGACTATATCGAAGCTTCTTTCATCCTGTTCCAGGAAAATTTCGACAAAACATTCAGGATAATTTCCAAAATTTTTCGACATCAATTATGCTCATGTTTGGATATGAAATCAACTAGCTTCCTTCTCATTCTAAACACTTTTGTAGTGAGAATACTTAAGGTTGTTATTGCGCTCCCTCTGCTGAAGCTATCAAGATGAGGAGGAAAAAGAGACGAATCATCACTTTCTCTACCGATATCCATTACTAAAAATAAGATGACCCAGATTTCTGGGCGCCGGGGTTTTCAAAGAGTCTGGTAGATGTTTGGAAAATGGATCTTTCAGTTCTACTTAGATTCATCAGAGAAAGCAAATGGTTTGTTGAGGACTACAAGGAAGTAGTCGTGTTGGATAACCTACTAGACGTTTAAGCGATAATAAAAAAAGCTAAAAAATTTGAAATATGTATAATATTGTCAAAAAAATTAAATTTTAGAGTAGTATCCTGCCCACTATAATACAAACAAAATATTAAAATTTATTTTAATGTATTATTAACTATTTATTTTAAATAAGTAGTATACAATTTATGGTTCAATTGATTATTAATACAACAACAGATCGAAATATTCCATTCTAATCATTTCTGATGTAAGGCCCAAATGGCATTTGTTGGCGACAAAGTGACAAGTGAATTTGGTCGTTTATTTGCAATAACTCATGCAAATGCTAAGTGCACTCTCACTCGAATATGTGAGTGTGTGTAGGTGCTTTGAAAAAAAAAAAATCATTTTGTTTTTGGAATTTAATTTGATTCCCCAATGGTAGCAACGCCATTAAGTGACATCAAAATTTTATCAATATTTGTGGAAAAAGGTAGAGGAGGGGTGGGGAGACCGTCTATAGGCGGATATGAGCATCAAGTTAAATGGCTTCGTTTCCGTTTCTCATTATTTGTTGATGTCGGCATATATAAATATTTTTATTTCCTGTTTCAACTGTTACCACACTTATGTAGTTTCTCATTTTTTGTTGTTGTTGCTGCTGACTGTCATAATTTGTGCTGATGCATTATTATTTTATTTTAACATGTGACTTCGGATATTGTATTTTTTTTTTTTTTGTTGCTATTGTAATTTTATTGTTCACATATTATTGACTGCCTCAGGCATTCGTTTTGTCATTGCCTGCATTTTATTATTTATTTAATAATTGTTTTGCGTAAAAATGCATTTTCAGCCAAATTAGTTGTCAACCGTTTGAGTTGGTTGGTTGCAATTTGCCCTCGGGCATTTGTGAATTGGTGGAAGTTGAAAAATGTTACTATTTTACGAGTATGTGTCAAATGAATTATGAATGCATTTAATATTGCAAACTAAGATTGGACGAATTTTTTAATAATTTTTTTTTTTGCATAACAATAAAAAACAAAAAGCCATTTGTATTACTTAAACAAAATAACTATCGACCGATATCACTCCTCTCGCCAGTATCGAAAACGTTTGAAACCGTTCTACTCCCTCATTTCATTGCGAATCTTCGCTTAGCCACCCATCAGCATAGCTTCCGCACTGCCACCGCGCTAAAAATCAAAAAGACACAGATAAATTGCAGAGTAAACCAGCTAAAACCCCATTAGAGGTCGGCGCACGTAGCACCCGATCTGTCTAAAGCTTTTTTGGTTTCTTAACCTCGTGCGTCCTGGTACTATTACTGACCAAATCCACGGCCACTTTGTTTACGCCGTGGAAGCAACAGATGACTGTCAGTCACCCAACAATATACTGGATATTATTCGATAACCCTCTTACCTTCAAGGCGCATGCATCCGAAATTGTATCTAAAATACATAGCCGCAAGAAAAATTATCAATTCGCCTGTCGGCAGCACTTAGGGAAAAGGTAAAGGAAATCTGCCAGCAACTTGCAATTGGCCGGGGGATCATTTGCTACACGCCGCCACTGTGGTCGCCTGGTCTAGCAAACACACACTGGGACAGGCTTCAGGCCTGCCAAAATGCCGCACTCAGAACTTTCTTGAGGATGCTTTCTCATGACCCCTAAGCATTATCTGTATAGTAAAGCAATATAGCTCATCATAAAGGAGTATAACGAAATGGTAAAGATACACTAACCTGGACGCCCTAGCAAACAACTGCTTGAACTGCCTTCAAAAGGGATTAGGAAATATTTCCGCAAACGCTATGATGCTTTGGTTGATCGGGCGCTTCGGGACATATATACCTGACCATCTAATGTCGGGTTGACCGTCTAAGCGGATAAGGCGGATATGGTCTTGTTTGCTAAAATTTACAAGGTCTCAAATTGAACCAGGCCTAAGCTAGGAGATGTGACCCTGCAGAAGAAACCTTGTACCAAATATTTTCAAATCATTCTAGACAGTAAGTTGTCGTGGAAGCTCAGTATGGAGGAGAGAGTGAAAAAGGTCTCAACGGCATTTTATGTATGTAAAATAATGCTGGGGTGTACGTGTGCTCTATCGCCCTCTCCCTCTCCTTAGATATCTGCAGCGATTTTAAAGCCTTTTCTATTGGAGTGTTTGTTTGGTGTCAAAAAATACATATTAGGTCCATGGTATATTGGGATCAATGGAAATGAAAATGAGGATGAGCTAGCTAAACAGAGGCATGGCTTCTACTGTTGACGATCGAATCAGATTGGGCGAGATTAGAAGAAGGCGTGAGCTGTACATGATCGATCAAGCAGGAAAGGGGTAGAACCAAACGTGGGACTGCAAAGTGTCGAAGAACCTGTGCAGGTCCTACAACCTCAATTGCAAAAGTTGCTCTCGTCATTAAAAAGAGGGATGGGATGGTAGGCTCATGATGGGTAATCGGACTATACATTGACTTCTGGCGTCACATGCTGTTTTACGCTCGTAAGTCTAAGACTCCGGGTATTAGGAGTGTCGCAGCTATAATATCTAGAATGAGCAAGTAGCATAGATCCTAGAAAGCTTCTAGTAAAGAGGACGGGGTTATTTTATAATATAGCTCCGGCTTTCTTATAGGGGTTTTCAGTTTGGTCGTTGGGAAAAATTCTGGTAATGCTATGAACTCATTAAGTTTATGTGAAGTCTTCACGGATCAATACAATCTATCCTCGCCTAGTTTAAACTGTTTTAAAGTTATAAAAATGCTTTATTATACTTTCAAAATTTTTGATGTTGATTTGCGCGAGACCTGAACGCAGATCTTCGGTTTGTTAGGTGGTGCACGCTACCATCACACCATGGTGGGCCCATAAAGCACAGCTGGTAACAAGACAAACCCGCTGTCTAGTATTTTATTAAATAAATCAAGATGCTCCCACTTCTTGAGCCACTCCCTTTCTAAGAGGCTTTTAGCGTCTTTTCTCAAGCCCATCACAATCGTTAAAACTCTGCAATCATTGGCCCCATATGATGAGTATCATGACAAGCAGTCTCTCTATAGAATACATAATTTAAATAAAAAACTTTGAGATGTAATCTTTTTGCAGATGCTCTTTATAATGAACAAAAAAAAAACAAATTTAAATAATTCAAAAGGCATTGCGGTTCACTTAACCCCATTTTATTTTTCCATTTGACAAGTTTTCTGTTCCGGTGTATTTTTACATTGGATTAAATTTTGTATACAAAATCTTAACTCAACAAATGCTTACATTAGCCAATCGACCATTTTCTGATTATCTAAATGTTAATACCTTTTATACACACATACATATGATTAACGGTAATATCTGTGATGATGTTTATGTATGCTCTCTCATTCTAGCATCTGTAGTGCACAGTTTTTGTATTGCAAAAGCAATTTAATGACGAATAACACTAACAAACAAACATCACAAACCCTTTTTTTTTTTTGATACGAGTGTGCTATGTTTGTTGTTATGCGTTTCATTTTTGCTTTTATACAAATACATACAAACATATCTACTCACATTGAAATACTTTAATGCAATTCAAACAATTTTCATTTGTCCAAAAGTCATTAATCATTCGCACGCCGCTACACAAGAGTGGAAAGCAGCATAAGAGCAATCAGACAGAAGACAAAGGACATTATGTTATACTAATACATACATTTATACGTATATACTACATTAGAGTGTCTGTTATTTAAGGCCTTCTTCATCTTTTTTTTACAGAAGATTCTGTTTTAAAAAAAGAAGCTCTATCTTAATTTCATTAGATCTAATTTTTTACCAAATAATAATTGCGTTATGAGTGTGGAAATAATATTTAAAAATCCCTTTTTTAAGAATGTGCTACGTTGGAGCCTCGAAAATAGCTTCTGGAGTGTCGAGCATTCCAAAGCGACCCTCCGTATATTTTGCATGTTACAGCTCTGGTTGTTCCCTCTAGTGTCGTGCGAAACATATAACCAATTATCGCAAAGTTATTACGAATAGCCTGCATTACCTTCGCTTAATTATCAACTTCTATCATAGCTCTACTGAACATCATCCATCTTATACTCAGAAAAAAACAATTACCTAATATAAGGAACACATTTCATGAAATAAAAATATAGTTTAAAAAACAATTGTTTTTTGTTTTATTGGCCTCTTGATAAAGGATTAAAGGTTCAATTCGAGCTCAAAGCCAGAACAAATGCGTCTATCTTCGCAGCTATGGCAGGTTGTATGAAAAATCTTCTATTTACTTACTTTTCTACTTACTTATAGAAAAAGTAAAAAAAACATTAATTATCATTATAAAAAAAGGATTGATCTGGTCTTGAACTCGAATAGAACCTTGAATAGTTTAAAAATCAAAAAAAACAAAACACGCAAATATTGCGGTTTTAGTATCTAAAATCCCCTTAGATATTTGATGTTGATAGCGTCGCAGCAAAGAGGTTCGTGTCTCCGCTATTAAGAACAACTCGTTTTGTAGCGAGTTGTTTAACCACTCTCGCGACTCTTCAATAATTGCGAGATGGGTCTAACACTCCTTGGGTCTAACTCTCCTTTGCGCGCCTATGATAGAGTTACAAACAAGCATACATAAAAGTGGAGCTAATATAAGGGTAATAAAAATGCCTTTTAGTTGCGGAAAATTTTCAATGAAAAATTCAGGCATGCTTAACGAACGAAACGATATCATTTCGTTACGATAATCAACGTTAATAAACGAAACGAAGTAATTTCGTTTCGTTTATTAACGTTAAGAACGACAAATTAACGTTAATTTGACGATCTTAACGTTAATAAACGAAACGAAGTGACTTCGTTTCGTTTATTAGCGTTGGTTATCGTAACGAAATGATATCGTTTCGTTCGTTAAGCATGCCTGGAAAAATTCAATGAGTAAGGTTGACGGCAGAATGCTTGCTATAAGCTATGCTAAGCGAGAAGTTTTTTGTTTTTTTTTTTTTTATTTATTAGTTTTTTTTAAATATATTTTTCAAGCGTGAAACGTTTTTGGAGCTCTGAACCCAATCCCAATTTTCCATAAGAAATAATTTTCATTGCTTTCTATGTTTATATCATAGCAACGCTTCTCGCGTTCACTCTATCGTCAGCTTAAAGCACGATGCCCTGCCACCGCGAAATAAACACGACGAACTTCGTCTGGTCAAAAATAGAATCCCCGTAATTACATGAGGGTGAACACAATGAAATTTACGCGACGGCGTTATGCGACGACAGGTATATTTCTATCCCCGCAGTCGGGCGATGACGACAAACATGAAAAGGGTTGCTGGTGCTAATTTTTTCTCTAAAGTATAAAATAACAAAACATAATATCAAAAAAAATATGTTTTTTTTTTTACATATAATTCTTAATTTTACTGCCAAAATACGTGCAAAAAATTGGTAAAGATATCGAAAGACTTGTTTCGATATCATTATTTACAAATCGCCTACTATAGAATTTAATTAAAAACTAAAAGGTAGTTAGCACAAACATTTCCTAAGTTTTAGTTTTTTTCAATAAATGTTTTCAACTAACCGGCCTAAGTGCGCTGTCGGAAATTGAAACTCATACAAGATTATGGAAACGTATGTAACGTACGCCGTATATATGTGTGGAAAGTTTTTTTAATAAAGAGTTATAATATTGACGTACGCCTACCGGATTGAGGTTCCTGGGTCTTTCGATACAGCTCATAACATTTGGAAGAGTTTTAGCAATCAAGTGCTAAAGCAAAAATTAAACAATTTTTAATTATTTTCATCTTATATCTGTATATGGCTACTCTGAACAAAAAGGGTCAGAAAATTTCACCCGCTCTTAAGTTTTGAGTAGATGGAATATCAGCGCGTAATTTGATAAATGTCAGCGCCAGACGTGGCGAAGATAGTCGTCACTAGGCATTGTGTTTAGAGCTTGGTTTGCACAATACAACAACAGTTTGAACATTCCCTGCAAAAAATGCGATTAGTCTAGGATGAATCCGGGATAGGTCGCAAAGGAATAAACGACTATAGCCAGTTCTGATCTCTTTATCCCTTTTGTTGAGCATGCCCTATTGAGAGACCAATTGTACCTGTTTATGCCTGAACGGGTATTGACGGATTGGTCCTTTTTATACCCTTGCGGGCACTGTCGAACAGATCCTTTTTGTACTGTTCGACACTTCCTCTTTCTACCCCTTCGAGCACTGTTCCACATGCCCTCTTTGTACCCCACGGGTATTGTCGGACAGATCCTTTTTCCACCCTCCGTTATTCCCGTTCGGGCACTGTTCTTCGCGTACTCTTTGCACCCCTGCGGTTACTGTCTGATTAGATCCCCTTTGTTCTTACGGATTTTTTAAACTCTGATACAATATTCTTGATTTTTTTTTTCGTATTAGTGTTGTAGAATAATAAAAACAAAACAAATATTACGATAATGGTCCTAGTATTTTAGGTTTAGTATAGAGCTCCGCATTTTTATACTCCGCTGAGCAGAGCTCACAGAGTATATTAACTTTGTTCGCATAACGGTAATCCGTAACGGCATAAACTAATCGAGATAGATATGTATAGACTTCTATATATCAAAATTATCTGGGTGAAAAAAGAAATTCATTTAGCCATGTCCGTCCGTCCGCCCGTCCTTCCGTCCGTCCGCCTGTAAATACGATAACTTGAGTAAATTTTGAGATATCTTAATGAAATTTGGTATGTAGATTCCTGGGCGATCGTCTCAGACCTCTGTTTAAAATGAACGAAATCGGACTACAACACGCCCACTTTTTCGATATCGAAAATTTCGAAAAAAAGAAAAAGTGCGATAATTCATTACCAGAGACGGATAAAGCGATAAAATTTAATAGGTGCGTTGACCTTATGATGCAAAATAGAAAATTAGTAAACCTTCGGACAATGGGCGTGGCACCGCCCACTTTTAAAAGAAGGTAATTTAAAAGTTTTGCAAGCTATAATTTCGCAGTCGTTGAAGATATCATGATGAAGTTTGGCAGGCAGAGTACACCTATTACTATATGTATGCTAAATAAGAATTAGCAAAATCGGATGACGAACACGCCCACTTTTAAAAAGAAAATTTTTTAAAGGCAAATTTTAACAAAAAATGTAAAATCTTTACAGTATATAAGTAAATTATGTCAACATTCAACTCCAGCAATGATATGGTGCAACAAAATACAAAAATAAAAGAAAATTTCGAAATGGGCGTGGCCCTGCCCTTTTTCATTTAATTCGTCTAGAATACTTTTAGGGCCATAAGTCGAACAAAAATTTACCAATCGTTGTGAAATTTGGTAGGTGCATAGATTCTATAACTGTTTTCTGTGAAAATGGGCGAAATCGGATGAAGCCACGCCCAGTTTTTATACACAGTCGACCGTTTATCCTTCCGCTCGGCCGTTAACACGATAACTTGAGCAAAAATCGATATATCTTTACTAAACTCAGTTCACGTACTTAACTCAACTCACTTTATCTTGGTATAAAATATGGCCGAAATCCGACTATGACCACGCTCACTTTTCGGATATCGAAAATTACGAAAAATGAAAAAAAAGCCATAATTCTGTCCCAAATATTAAAAAAGAGATGAAACATGGTAATTGGATTGGGTTATTGACGCAAAATATAACTTTAGAAAAAACTTTGTAAAATGGGTGTGACACCTACCATATTAAGTAGAAGAAAATGAAAAAGTTCTGCAGGGCGAAATCAAAAGCATTTGGAATCTTGGCAGGAATACTGTTCGTGGTATTACATATATAAATAAATTAGCGGTACCCGACAAAAGATGTACTGGGTCACCCTGGTCCACATTTTGGTCGATATCTCGAAAACGCCTTCACATATTCAACTAAGGCTACTCCCTTTTAAAACCCTCATTAATACTTTTAATTTGATACCCATATCGCACAAACACATTCTAGAGTCACCCCTGGTCCACCTTTATTGCGATATCTCGAAAAGGCGTCCACGTATGGAACTAAGGCCCACTACGTTTTAAATAATCAGTAACATCTTTCATTTGATACACATATCATACAAACGCATTCAAGGGTTACCCTAGGTTCATTTTGCTAAATGGTGATTTTCCCTTATTTTGTCTCCAAAGCTCTCAGCTGAGTATGTAATGTTCAGTTACACTCGAACTTAGCCTTCCTTACTTGTTTATATTATATTCTTCTGAGACCAGATTTGTTAGTATATTTCCTACGTATTTAGACAGATTGTAGCATGGTACATTAACTGATGATATAATTGGGCGAAGGGGAATATCAAGCTTATGAATTTTAGCAAGCTCATATATTCTTGGGGCGATTGCCGTGGAACATGCCAATCCAACAAAAGTAACATACGATTGGCATATAAATCCAACAAAACATTAGGAAGCATTTTGACAAAAACAAAAACACCACTTCAAACTTCACAACATAATAATATTATATACGAAATACCATGCAAAGGGACAGAGAATGAAAGCTGTGATAAAATATATATAGGCACTACCAAAGGGAGCTTTGGTATTCGCCTAAATGAACATGAAGCGGACATTAGAAAGAAGAAAACATACACACCTCTCTCACAGCATACCACAGCGAGTGGCCACACAGCTGATTTACAAAATGCCAAAATCTTAGATAAAGAAAAACGGATAAAGATCCGATACACCATAAATAAATAAAAATAAATGTAAGGCGCGATAACCTCCGAAGAGATCTAAGGCCGAGCTTCTCTTCCAATTTGCGTCGTGCTCCTCTTGATTTTCCCTACAAATTGGCCGGAGGGGACCTACATGTTTTATGCCGACTACGAACGGCATCTGCAAGGCAGATGAGTTTTCACTGAGAGCTTTTCATGGCAGAAATACACCCGGAGCGCTTGCCAAACACTGCCGAGGGGCGACCCCGCTTAGAAAAATTTTCTTCTAATTGAAAAACCTTATTTCTAAAATTTTGATGTTGCTTTGCCCGGGAGTTGAACCCAGGGCATACGGTGTGATAGGCGGAGCACGCTACCATCACACCACGGTGGCCGATTTTTGATGAAAAGAATGTCAAATAAATGCAGTTTCGCCCCTGAGGAAGCTAAGGTGCTTAGCGAAACGTTGGGTCGCAATATTGAAGTTTTACTTGCACTAAAAATAGCAACCATATGGTCAAGAAAAGCCTATTCTCATATAAAAATTATTTGTTTTTAATTTTTTTAATGGCATGTACTTCTCGCTAAGAAGACCTATAGACAAGAATAACTATAATTCCTTTATTCTTTACTTACTTACTTTACAAAACAAATCTACATAACACACAAATTAATACAGAGACAGAATGTCTCAATTGTGTTGTTAGTGTAGAAATGAAATAAACTGAATTAAGCAAGGAAACAAATATAAGCAGGATAACGAAGTGGTTAAGGCAACTGCAGTTTCACCGTGTGATTCGCGGTTCGAAACTCGGTGAAACCTTTGATAACATTACGAAATTGCCTGATGATGATTACGTGGCGGTTTTCGAAATGGTACCATCGCAATGTGCCAGTAAATGTTTCTTTCTTTCTTTTCAGTTTCTCTTAGGGAGAAAAAACCATAATATTGAATATTCAATTATTATAAGCCGGTGTTAAGCTCATAAAGTCCTAAATAATATGTATAAATTTAAAACACCATTAAACAAACAAATATAATTCCTTATAATAAAAATTTGTCCGTTTGAGGATTGCGCCTATTCAATATAGTCTATTTCAATATAAATTAGCTAATTCGCGGGCTATACTTTCAACAAAATAACTATATAAAAACTCTTCTTTAGTTTGCTCGCGAGATCACATCTGAGTTCGTTTTCCTGAGGCATGCCAGGGTTCTCAACACAACAATATTAAACATACGTAGCGTCCGTATTGTGCGTGACAACAGTATCATAGTTTAAATAGGTATTTGGCATTTGTGGTGGTGTCATTTTTAAATTAATACTTGAGCGCTATAATTAAATTATTTGAAATTTTGTTAATGGCCTCTACTTCCCCTTCAAAATGCCTATCCTATCTAGGTTTAATAGCACAACAAATCTAGACAGACTATAATTTTAGTATAAAAAATTATTTATGTATCATTTCTATACTCAGCTGAGCAGAGCTCACAGAGTATATTAACTTAGTTCGCATAACCGCTAACCTAACCTAACCTACCCATGTCCGTCTGTCCGTCCGCCCGTAAACACGATAACTTGAGTAAATTTTGAGGTATCTTGATGAAATTTGGTATGTAGATTCCTGGGCACTCATCTCAGAATGCTATTTGAAATGTGTGAAATCGGATTATAACCACGCCCACCTTTCGATATCGGAAATTTCGAAAAACCCATAAAGTGCCATAATATATTACTAAAGACGGATAAAGCGATGAAACTTGGTAGGTGGGTTGACTTTATGACGTAGAATAGAAAACTGTTAAATTTTGGACAATGGCCGTGGCACCGCCCACTTTTGAAAGAAGGTAATTTGAAAATTTTGCAAGCCGTAATTTGACAGTCGTTGAAGATATCATGATGAAATTTGGCAAGAGCGTTAACCTTATTCCTATATGTGTGCAAAATAAAAATTAGCAAAATCGGATGACGAACACGCCCACTTTAAAAAAAAAAATTTTTTAAATCAAATTTTAACAAAAAATTTAATATCTTTACAGTATAAGTAAATTATGTCAAAATTCAACTCCAGTAATGATATGGTGCAACAAAATACAAAAATGAAAGAAAATTTCAAAATGGGCGTGGCTACGCCCTTTTTCATTTAATTTGTCTAGAATACTTTTAATGCCACAAATTAACCAATCCTTGTGAAATTGGTAGGGGCATAGATCCTATGACGATAACTGTTTTCTGTGAAAATGGGCGAAATCGGTTCGCTCGGCCCTTAACACGATAACTTGAGCAAAAATCGATATATCTTTACTAAACTTAGTTATCGTACTTATCTGAAGTCACTTTATCTTGTTATAAAAAATGGCCGAAATCCGCCTGTGACCACGCCTACTTTTTCGATATCGATATTACGAAAATGAAAAAAATGCCATAATTCTATACCAAATATGTAAAAAGAATGAAATATTGTAATTGGATTGTTTTATTGACGCAAAATATGACTTTAGAAAAAACTTTGTAAAATGGGTGTGACACCTTCCATATTAATTAGAATAAAATGAAAAAGATCTACAGGGCGAAATCAAAAGCCCTTGGAATCTTGGCAGGAATACTGTTCGTTGTATTGCATATATAAATAAATTAGCGGTACCCGACAGATGCTGTTCTGGGTCACCCTGGTCCACCTTTATGGCGATATCACGAAAAGGCGTCCACCTATAGAACTAAGGTCCACTCCCATTTAAAATACTCATTAACACCTTTCCTTTGATACCCATATCATACAAACACATTCTAGAGTCACCCCTGGTCTACCCTTATGGCGATATCTCGAGAAGGCGTCCACCTATAGAACTAAGGCCCACGCCCTTTAAAAATACTCATTAACACCTTTCAAGCAAATTCTAGAGTCACCCGTGGTCCACCTTTATGGCGATATTTCGAAAAGGCGTCCACCTATAGAACTAAGGCCCACTCCCATTTAAAATACTCATTAACACCTTTCCTTTGATACCCATATCATATAAACACATTCTAGAGTCACTCTTTTTCCACCTTTATGGCGATATCCCGAAATGGCGTCCACCTATAGAACTATGGCCCACTCCCTTTTAAAATACTCTTTAATACCTTCCATTTGATACCCATGTCATATAAACACATTTCAGGGTTACCCTAGGTTCATTTTCCTACATGGTGATTTTCCGTTATTTTGTCACCAAATCTCTTAATGTTCGGTTACTCCCTTAGCCTTCCTTACTTGTTTATACTAAAATTATAGTCTGTCTAGATTTGTTGTGCTATTAAACCTCAGCTTATATGCGTGCTGCTCATATCTGCCATTGGGAAATACAAAGACCAACAACGTTGACTCCAAAAAAAAAAAAAAAAAAAAAAAAATTTGTTTACGCTATTTTAGGGCAAATTAAATACACCAGAATTGGTTTTGAGTTTACTTCGAAAATTGTTAACACGGCACCAATTTTCTTTGAGTGTTGATTATTATGGAAAGGACGCATCGGAAATATTTTATACTTGGGATATCTTACCCACACCCGGTCTTGATTTGTATATATTTATTTAAAAATTATGTCTACTTTTAATTGGATTCTTACAAGAGATTTTACATTGATTTACCGGCAACATGGCGGCCACCGTGGTGTGATGGTAGCGTGCTCCGCCTATCACACCGTATGCCCTGGGTTCAATTCCCGGGCAAAGCAACATCAAAATTTTAGAAATAAGGTTTTTCAATTAGAAGAAAATTTTTCTAAGCGGGGTCGCCCCTCGGCAGTGTTTGGCAAGCGCTCCGGGTGTATTTCTGCCATGAAAAGCTCTCAGTGAAAACTCATCTGCCTTGCAGATGCCGTTCGGAGTCGGCATAAACCATGTAGGTCCCGTCCGGCCAATTTGTAGGGAAAATCAAGAGGAGCACGACGCAAATTGGAAGAGAAGCTCGGCCTTAGATCTCTTCGGAGGTTATCGCGCCTTACATTTATTTATTTTTTTTTACCGGCAACAAAAAAATTACTGCGAAAATAATGGGCACTTCAATCTAAATCCAGAAATATATACATACATACATATATACACGATGTGATGTCAAAGTACCAAAGTGACAAGAAAAAGGGAAGACGCGGTTGAAAAACAGGAAAGTATTGGCAATGGTTTTAAACGAAATGTATATTAAGGGGGTTAGTGAAGTGTATTTCGTATGGGGTAGTACGGGGAATCGTTAGAAAAATATGTCATAAGATTATTTCAAAGGAAAAAGCTGTTTAAAAACTTTAAACTACTGTTTGTTGTGAAATTAGAAAAAAAAAATAAAAAATCATTTTTCTTAAACCATAGTTATTCCAACCCCAAAGCATCTTGATAGCTTATGGATTCAATTAATTCATGGATCCATGCATTTAACATATATCAAATAATATTTTCTTAGAAGCTAGCTTATGGAGCTCAACTGGGTTCTTAACAGGTCGTTGAAGTTTTAGATTGTAAGTAGCTGGCGTGCTGTTGTTTGTTGTTGTTGTTGTAGCGATAAAGACACTTCCCGAAGGTTTTGAGCATATATAGATCGGGTACGTTTCTAAGTCCTAACTATTAAGGTGTAATCGATCTATATTGGAACGATTTTGCGTCATCCCTTGTCAAATCATCAGTGCTGATGGCACAACGTCGAAACCGGTTTGTCTCTGAACCAAATTTGACAAGTGGTGACGGAAAATCGTTCCAATATACATCGACTATACCTTAATAGTTAGGAGTTAGGAACGTACCCGATCTGTATATGCCCAAAACCTTCGGGAAGTGTCTTTATCGCTACAACAACAACAAACAACAGCAGCAGTACTTAAAAAAAATAAAATATATAAATGTGAGGTGCGATAACTTTAGTTTTAGACCAAGCTTGACTTCAAATTTGTGTCGTGCTCCTTTTTGGTTTTTCCTACAACTTGGCGGAACAGGACCTACTTGTTTAATGCCGACTCCGAACGGCATCTGCAAGGCAGATGAGTTTTCTCTGATAACCTTTTCATGGCAGGAGTACGCGACCCAGCTTAGAAAAGTATACCTTCTAATTGAAAAAACTTGTTACAAATATTTTGACTTTGCTTTGCCCGGGGCGTGAACCTACTATCACACCACGGCGGCCGCCAGGCAGTACTGATAAGTGCTACTTAATTGATGGAATGCTCCTAATAATCGAGAACTGATAATATGCCAAGCATCAACACGTAGAAACTATCATGCCTTTGGGAAAAATGGGAAAAGTGGTTGAAGGAGAAATGGGGGAGTTTAAAAGTATTCCAATATTCCTTAGAACCCAAAGTTTGAGCCTGTGACCAGTTCAACCCTTTAAATACAAATTAATAATAAGCAATATACTATCCATTTGTATTTCAGAAAAATTATTTGATTTTGAAGGAATGAATATCAGAAAACTGCAAATATTTTTCACGCAATTCTATTTCGGAAAGGTCAGGTATTTCAGAAAACGCCAACTCTACTTCCGATTTTCCAAACGTATTTCAGAAATCGTCAAATATCTTTCAGCAAATGTATTACAAAAGACCCAAAAAGTATTTTGGAAAAAGCCAAATGTATTTTCGAAAATCTTAAATTTATACCCGGGAACCCAGTATAAATGTACAGTGAAAGAATTGGTGCTAGTAAAATCAACGAATCTGTTCCGTTGTTCTTGACTTAACGGAGATTCGATGAAATTGATCGAATTATGGTTAATTCGACTGAGTTCTTTGTCAAGCGATCAAATTAGTGTAGTCATTTTAACAGAAGAGAACTTATCGCTCTTAAGTTAACAAAGTTGTGTAAAATTGACAGATTCCTAATCAATCTAACTGATTTTTCTGTGAGCACAACTGATCTCACTGGTCATTTCAACAGCGAACAACAGTCAATTCATGGGCAAATTTCAAAGAGAATTTTACGCTCGATGCGCTCTAAAACACCAAAATAAGAAAACCAACAAATCGAAAAAACAAACAAATTGGGAGAACAACAAAAACTAGTTTTTCAGTTATCAATACAAAACAAAAAACCTTTTTTGAATTGATATTGTTTTTGTTGCTTTTTAGAATTTAATGTGCATAACGCTGCAAAAAATTATGCTATACCGGGACACCTATTTATCGGGTACAATTTTGCAACTTCTCCTCCAAGCGAAATGCAAAATTGCGCCCTCTTGTTGCAAAAGTTTCGTTTGAACAAACAAGATTTTTCCAAAATTAGTAACATTTTGTTCAAGTTTTTACAAATTTTAGCTCGCGCGAACGAATCTAATAAGCTAATAAAAAACATCCTTTTTTAATGTTGATGTTTCCGACAGATACAAGTTGGAGTTGTTTTGGAATCGTTTCAAAATAAAGTGTTACAAGAATTAAACTTGCCGAGTTACATGTATAGTTTCATTTCGACAATAAACACTGTTAATTTAACAGTTTACTTCGAATGAAAAATCCCTTTAATATTGACAGTTTTGATTGGTATTCTTAGAGCGACAGTAATAATTGTTAATTTAACAAAACTATGGGTAAAGTATAATGAAACAACTTTGTTTTTGCTTATTTGACTACTAAAACGGTCAATTACGAATCAACGATTTGTGCGCTGTTGGTTCAACATCTTGTTGCGATGGATAAAAATTGGCAGAAATTTCGGTTGAATTGACCCGTATTTCAGTTGATTTTACCAGTCTTTTTGTTTCAGTGTATGATCCAGCCTGAGCGAAGTCTTTCCAATGCGTTTTTGCATCCCAGGATATTTTTCATAAACTTACGTCGCCTGACTACCAATATTCACACATTTATGCGGATGCAGCTTTAGCTTGCTTCCTCCAGATGTCTGCTGCTTTCTAAATGCCTACGTATTCCGGCTGATATACACTGCAATGGCCTGCAGGATCTACTTATTTCTGGATTGACACAGTAAACAGCAGACGCAACCCCTCCATAATTCCTATTGGAACGATCTGAATACACGTATATAGTGCGTTCTGCCTTTTCCACACTCTTGCGCAAACTCTCAGAATTTACTATGGGCACACGATGTTCTTCGAAACTAAGGCACGGGACCCTTTATTAAATGACACTACACGACTTTGGTCTAGCAGCCCGTCGCCTTATGCCTTGTTGCAGCTGCTTACGTCACCCGTTATGTTAATTTTTGATAATCTATAATCTGCATCTTCCCTCTAGGTTTTTTGTAAATGCACTTTTTGTGCGTTTGTCCACTAAACAAAGACCCCATAGCAAACTAACGGCTTGACAATTGCCTTAAATACCCAATGAGAGAGCTTGGGCGATAGGTCTCACGTACATCAACTTGCATGTTTACAGTTTCCCGGAGGCTTTCTTCGCTTCGAAAAGGAGTTTCGACGACAACTTAATATATTGCATATTTTCTAGATTTGTGCTGTATTTTTCTTAAAGGGTTAACCCTCCAAGCTAAGGCTTAGTTAAATTAGGGACCTTATATTTCATAGTAAATAATACTCGATCGGTTTTTACGCGTTAGTCGCTTACTTGACTCCAAATGCCGAAGGTACCAACCAACAAAATGTTTACAGGTGAAGCTATTTAAAAATGACAAGTAGACCCAATTGGCATAATTCCGAGAAAATGTTACTATAAGTTGAGTTAACAACTTTTTTTCTTGGAATTTTACGGCCTTAAAATCATACTTCTGTAAAACTCTTTTGTTGTTGTCTCCAAAGCTGCTATAAGACCCTATATAAGTACTGGTACAGAAAGTTCTGCAAATTGAAAAATACTCATAAAGTGCTAGCAGTTACATTGTTTGTACTTTTTTTATATTTATTCGTTGCCGTCCGTATGGCCAAACTTTTCTGGACCCGACATCAAGTTTTGTACAATTGTTCGCCACATTCTTTTTACTTCCGTAACGGTTTTTCTTGGTTTCCCTATTCCCAAAAGTTTTGCTTTCATTTGAGTTCAATATCGCTTTATTAGCCTCAACTAAGGCATCTAGCCTGGATTCAAGTTTTTCCTAACATAATGCACATTGTTATCTTCGAACAAATTTTGGGTGGCCGAGCGTAATGTTCTGAAACTAAGTCCGTCTAAAATATAGATTAACAATTAAGTATGACAACGTTAGAATGGCAGAAGACGTTTTTGAAGACACTCTTTCACGTCGAGTTCTGCGTTGATTGTACCCATCGTAGAGAACGGCGTGGATTTATGCCCACATTCACAAATAAATTGCGAAATCGGACCATTCTACCAAACTTTTCTATCAAAGTGTTTTTTTTTTTCGAATTAAAATATTCTCTTCAAACTGCAAGCAGAAGAACTGGGTACTTGGAAAATTTCTAAGGCCAATTTTCAAAAACGTTCCGTCGTCCATAATAACACAAACATGTTTGTTTGTCAATTTGGTATCGTAGAGCTTACGTGTAAGGAAATGCTTTTTGACGTCTGTTTTTCACTTCGTTTTGGAGCTTTTTTATAACTATATTTTTAAAAATGTTATAAAACACCAATTCAAAGCCTACTATGTCGTTACTAAAAAACTTATAGTGAGCCCTTTATTTGCAGAACTTTCTGTACCAGTTCTTAGTTTACAATGAAAAATTTTATTTTAATTTTTTTTTCCTTTTGAAGGAACAATTGTGTGTTAATCCTTAGACCTCTTATGACATAAAGTCTTGTAACCCATTTTAAACATTTATTTGTTTTATTTCCATTTTGTTATTGTAAGATATAGCAATCAAATGAAGAAAACTAATTTGTTAAAATATATTCATGAAAGATTTTCGGAATACAAAAGAAGTTAACAAAAGGAGACAATGAATTTAAATTAGCTTTGTTGACAATTAATCGATTAAACAAGTAATGTTTTTAAATTAACTTTATAATACAAAGAACATTAAAAGAAGTAAATACAACCATATATATTTAAATGAATTTATTTACGTAAATAATTCTGTAAGTGACACCCTTAATCACCGATTGGGTGAACAAAAACAATACCAATTTCAATATGAATAAGTGGCATTCGATGGAGTGTAGCATGCGCCACGCCACGCCACACCACGGCAACTACACTGAGGCATTCCAAACAACGAAATCATTGAGGCATTCAAGTGCGAACGGAAGTTGTACGCAAATTGTGGAACAAAGAAAACTTTTTGTATGGCACACAGCTTCACACTTACACAAAAACACTTGAACACACCCTGCAGGCATTTCAATTACTGGTGAGTAAAATGTTTGGTGCAGAAGTAGGGGTACCGTACAAAATAAGGAACTAGTACTATCTCAACTGGATGTTCAGTACTTCCAAAGTAGACAATTTGGTTATAATTACAGACTATTCTTAAGTTTTGAAAATTTAACACTGTTTTACATTTTCCAGTTAACCTTTCTGATGCTCTGGGTTTGTTAATCTATAATTTTGTTAACATAATTGCGGTATTTTTATTTGTATTTTGGAAACTTTCCGTTGTCTCCGTTGACTTTTTTATACCCAACTGCACTTGTACACAGGATATTATAGACTGTAGACTGAATATTGTTGGTTGTACAGGTATAAAGGAATCGAGAAAGCTATAGACTTCCACATATCAAAATCATCAGTATTGAAAAAAAATTTATTTAGCCATGTCCGTCCGTCACCCTGACCGTCCGTTAACACGATAACTTGAGCAAATATTGAGATATCTTCACCAATATACGGGCTTATCTTGAACTAGAATAGACTGTTATTGAAAATTAGTGAAATCGGACAATAACCACGCCCATTTTTTTAATATCGAAAATTTAGAAAAATCCGAACATCGCAGACGGATTGGTTTTTTGACGCAAGGGATAAAAAAGCAAACAAAAGCAGCGTTTCAAGTGCACAGTTGGGTATGTAATGTTCGGTTTCACCTTAGAACTTAGACGTTCTTACTTGTTTATAACAGTTTTTGTGGGTTCGAGCTAAATTTCGAAATAAACAAGTAAAGAAGGCTAAGTTCGGGTGTAACCGAAAATTACATACTCAGCTGAGAGCTTTGGAGACAAAATAATGGAAAATCACCATTTAGGAAAATAAATCTAGGGTAAACCTGCAATGTATTTGTATGATATTGGTATCCAATAGAAGGTATTAAAGACAACTTTAAAAGGGAGTGGGACGTATTTCTATAGGTGGACGCTTTTTAAAGATATCGCCATAAAGGTGGACCGGGGGTGACTCTAAAACGTGTTTGTACGATATGGATATCAAATTAAAGGTATTGATGAGGCATTTAAAAGGGAGTGGCCCCCAGTTGTATATGTGAAGGTGTTTTCGAGATATCGACCAAAATGTGGACCAGGGTGACCAAGAACATCATCTGTCGGGTACCGCTAATTTATTTATATATGTAATACCACAAACAGTATTAATGCCATGATTCCAAGGGCTTTTGATTTCACCCTGCAGAACTTTTTCATTTTCTTCTACTTAATATGATAGGTGTCACACCCATTTTACAAATTTTTTCCTAAAGTTATATTTTGCGTCAATAAACCAATCCAATTACAATATTTCATCCTTTTTTTCGTATTTGGTATAGAATTATGGCATTTTTTTCATTTTTCGAAATTTTCGATATCGAAAAAGTGGGCGTGGTCATAGTCGGATTTTGAACATTTTTAATACCAATATAAAGTGAGTTCAGATATCTACGTGAACTAGGTTTAGTAAAGATATATCGATTTTTGCTGAAGTTATCCTGTTAACAGCCGAGCGGAAGGACAGCGGACGACTGTGTATAAAAACTGGGCGTGGCTTCAACCGATTTCGCCCATTTTCACATAGAAGCTATGCCCATACCAAATTTCACAAGGACTGGTAAATTTTTGTTCGACTTATGGCATTAAAAGTATTCTAGACAAATTAAATAAAAAATGGCGGAGCCACGCCCATTTTGAAATTTTATTTTAATTTTGTATTTTGTTGCACCATATCATTACTGGCTTTGAATGTTGATATAATTTACGTATATACTGTAAAGATATTAAATTTCTAGTCTATATATATCTCGATTAATTTATGCCGTTGCAGGCTCAGCTCTGCTCAGCTGAGTATAAAAATGTGTTATAGTTATATTGCTTTGAACCCCAGCAAAGCAAAACTAAAAGGTGTAAGCAACAACCCCTTTCTCTTAGCTTTGGCCGCGGACAAATATCTGACCACCATCGGCTTCCGTGGAACCTTTGTATTACACTTTTTCTCAGCCCAGGGATTGGTCTACGATATTTTGGGTAGAATAAACCCGCCCTGCAGTCTGGCACATATCATATAATGCGAATGACCTTGTACTAACCCCCCATTCCTCGCAGCTTTCGTCGACTACTGCTGGAAAGTAAACCGTTGCAACAAGGTAAAACAATACCACAGCCACTCCAATTATTCCCAACGTCTAAACTGGTATAACCAAACAATTTAAAAATATTCACCAAAAAGATTTCCATGTTGCGTTTTCCAAGCCTTGATTTAAGGATTTTCGGTGTGCCAGGCGTATCAGGCTACCTTCACATTACAGTGGCCGCCTAGCTCTGGTGTGTTAACTAACATTTATTAACGTCACCCTAAAAAAAAAAATGGAAACTGTGGCTAATAATATTACAGAGATTTCTCTTTTAATAGAAAAATCTGCTAGGTTGGTTGAGAATGTGTAATTTTTACAGAATATTGTAAACTTGAGACCAAAAGTTTTTCCTCTTGACATAAAACTCTGTTAAATTAACTATGATGCGATTTATTTTACCGAATCACTGTTCATTCAAGAGCAACAAATCTGAATTGTTGATTTTAATAGCTTCATTTTCTTTTGATGTATACGCCGCGTCGTTTCACCGACGCTGTTGGTCGTTCCGCTCCATAGCTGGTGCGGCCCGATATAATGCTGTGGACAAGTTTTTTACTGTCCCGTTACTCTTAACGGCAATACTCATACTTCCTACAGTAACAAAACTCCGCTATTGCTCAGTTGGTGCAGTCGCAATACTCTCTGTTGCTTTTACCATCGTGGCCCTACAACACTTCGTGAGTAGCATTTTGATAAACCAAGCCAAGTCGATGTCTCGCTTCCCACAATCTTGGTACGGAAAGGTGCTGCTATTCTGAAACCTAAATCCGTGAGTGTATTCCACTTTAAAAGAAGTCCCAACGATTTTCCGCCCACCATCCCGCTCAACCTACACAAGGGGCGCATCTGAACAACGCGTGTAATTTTGATTTTAATTTCAAGTTTTAATTTTAATTCTCAATTCAATTTTTAATAACAATTTTAATACTAGTTTTAATTTTTATTTTTATTTCAATTTGAATTTTCATTTTGATTTAAAATCTAATTTTTATTCTAGCTTTGTTTTTAATTTTTTTTAAGTTTTTATATTAACTTTAATTTTAATTATAATATAATTTTAATTCAATGTAATTTTATTATAAATTTAATTTTAATTTTGATTTCATTAAATTTTAATTTATATAAAAGTTTCATTTCAATTTTATTCTTTGTTGTAATTTTTATTTAAAAACTTTTTCAAAACTTATTTAAAATTTAATTTAAATTTTAATTTTATGTATTAATCAAAATTTTAATTTTAATTTAAACTTTTATTTTAATTTTTATTTCAACTTAACTTTTATTTTAAATTTTAATTGTAATATTAATTTTAATGTTAATTTTAATTTCAATTTTAATTTTAATTTAAATTTTTAATTTTGATTTGAATTTTAAGTTTGCCGAGTCGTTGAAAGTCTATTGTTTGTTAAGCGACGTATTAACACATAAATATTGTTATTTTAGTGAGTGGGGGGACTTGGCGACCTCGCCTTCTCACCTCACATTATCATTATAGTTCCTTCTTCGAATATGTGTGATATTAAAGATTTGGTCTATAAGCACGTTGCCACGCCCCCTTATTATAAGATAATTTTTAATGGCTATAATCTCCTCCATCTGAAATTGATAAGTTTAAACATTGTAAAGATCGTTGATTTACCAAGTAAAAGAGATTCCCAGGCTTTTCCGACCTAAAGAGTCAGCAGGAGTTCTAAATATACTAGTATTATAATATTCCTACTAGGAATTTTCCTGCAAAATTTATCTATGTAAATACTTTTGGTCATTTCACTGTTTTTCGCTTTGACATCAAACTAAACGAAGATTTGCAGCCACAAGAAATGTATTTAAACTTTTCCAACAAGAAGAAGAGGTAAAGAAAAAGACAAGGAAATGAAATTAATGAGAAGATGAAGTGTGATATGCGTGAAAAGTTTGTTGAGCCTGAACCGTAGCCAGAGCTGAACGAACCATCAGATCGAGCTGAGCCAAGTGCCAGACAAGTGACAGGAAATCAGCGATTAAGGATAAGAATTTTGCTACTTGTCTTGGCTTGTGTTATGTGAGCGCGCATGAACGAACCAACGCACACAAACTATGGGAACATTTGAAAAAATAAAAAAATAAAAGTAAAATAATTCAAGTAAATGTTACCAATTTAGTTCTCAAAGCGCACAATTTTGTGGGGCGGATAAACGTGCGATTGGTTGGTTGTGGACATGTGGATGATAGTGTAATTTGAGAATTAATTGCTTTTCAACAAATATAAAAAAAATTTACCAAATGCTTACAAGGAAAACTTGAAGTTTTCATACAGGTATTATTTGTAGTAGTTTTTATCGTATACAATTTTTCATACAACATTTTTTTTTTTTGTTTAAAATTCGCTTTATTACTCATTCTTTTCTTTCAATTACAGTAACACAATGATTAAAGGTTGAATGGCTTAACTCAAAATTGCTGTAATTCGTAAAGAGATTTTTTTCTCTAACTAAAAAGCCTTTGCCAATATATTGCTGTTCATGGCATTAATTGCCATTTTGCGAAAGCGATCGAAATAATATGATTGGGTAGAAAATAAATAAAATCTCATATTGAGGTTGGCGCCCATTGCCAGCAGGAGAATTTGTTGCGCAGCAAAATTGTTTAGTTGCAATTTCCATTCTTATTTTTTTCACTTTTGTTCTCGACTGCATTTCCTGCAGCAATTATGTTTAACAACATTTTTATTTCACTAACATAAGTACAGGCAGGCAGCTAACATTGAAATTACATTTTCACACTCAAACACAGTGATCAATTTCCATTAAATTGCGAATAATTTTTTATCAAAATTCTATGCCATATGGAGTGAAAGTTCGTAATTAGTTAGCCATATTTCGTCATTAAATTTTGAGAAAATTTACCGATCCCAACTTAAGCTGTTGGGACCGAATTTTAGCGTATATGAAATTTAAACGTCAGGAATCCTTAGAGCAAAGCAGTCTGGTATGATTTTCTTTACTTAAGTCATAAAATTAAATATATCTGTCACAGAATCATATCATTGTGGATAAGGCAATTGCGATATCTTCGGAATAGACGTCAATGTTACAAATATAACATATCATCTGATTTTTAAAGTGACTGTCGTGGTCTCATCCTGTATCTCTTTCTATCACCCGCTGAAGATAGCCGGCCGCTTGCGCCGCCATATTCCTGTCAAAATGCTACCAAATGCGAAAAAGTAAGAAAGAATTATATATTGGTATTTTTTAAACAGGAACTTTAATACAAATTTGGTCGGCGCGAAGTGTAGGCCTTCTAACTGACATGAGTGAATTTTACATGGGTACTTAAATTGAAAAAATATTACGTAGCTCATCACAAAGTTGGTTACAGGTATAGCAAAAATTAGAAACAGATACAGGCGAAAAGGCTTCTCCAAATCCTAGTCATAGTGATAGTGATAGTTCTAGTAATATAGACAATAATAGTGATTGTGATAGTGATTTTGATAGAGGCAGCCATAGTTGAAGTGATAGTGATGGTGTTAGTGGTCGTGACAGTAGGGATAGGGATATATGAATATAAACGCTTCAGACGGTCCAGGTATAATCCTTTAGTTCACTCAGTTCTGTTTTTATGTGTCCGGTCCAAACGCACAACCCGACAAGGAACAGGGATATATATAGACATATATGTATATAAAGAAACCATTTCTGGAGGACAAACGCTCGGTTGCAGCGCCATATTTTAGTAAATATTTTGGTTCTATGAGGCCTAAGGTATCCGTGTATTGAAAATATTTGTATAATTTTCTATTACTAGAGTAACTGCGGGTATTGTGGTATAGGCGGGTAATGTGGTACACCAGCTTTTCTCGGAAACTATAAATGTGAACGTAACGGCACATATCCAAATATCTCGGCGTTCTCAGGATAAAAGCAACGCATGATTGTACTCGTGCTTTGTAGGCATTGTTGTGAGTCAGTTGTAATGAATGTGCGTGGCTGTGCGGTTAACTTTTTTTCTTGATCAGATAAAACTATTTTTTACAAAAACTTTAAAAATTTTAAACTACATTCGTTAACGGGTAAGTAATGTGTGAGTATTGAATTAGTGAACTGTTAATGCAATATTTTGCATATATTTGTGTTTATTTAATTATTTAAAAATGATAGGATACAACTCGATGTCGGCTATTGTGGTATAGGTAAAAGCGGGTAAAGTGATATAGTATACCAAATAACCCTTTCGATCACAAACATGCCGAAAAAAGGCGAAATACGAAAACGGAGAGCAGAGGATATGAAAAAAGCTATACAAACAGTAAGGAAAGGAGAAATGGGTATTCTTTTGGCTTCCAAAACATTCAATGTCCCTCATACTACTTCGCAGGGCATGTCAAGAAATGAGAAACCCATCGATGAATTATTGGAAACTAAACTGGGGCGGGCCCCCAATTTTAACAGCAGCAATTGAGGAAGACTTGGTGAAATATTTGTTAGAGGTGGAAGCGAGGTATTGGGGACTAACACGTGCAGATGTCAGGTTTTTGGGCTATCAAATTGCGAAAAAGAACAATATTCCCAATAAATTTTCTGTCATGAAAGAGTGTGCTGGTAAGGATTGTCTAAAAAGCTTTTGCAACCGACATTGAAATATTTCAAGCTTTCGAAAGCCAACTGGTTCAAGCGCCGACCGTGTGCGCAGGTTTTCTCGAGAAAATGTGGCAACATTTTTCGAAAAAGAATATATAAAACATAATTTTCCACCAACTCGTATTTGGAACGTGGACGAAACCGGAATATCAGTAATCATATACCTTATAAAAATAATTTGCAACAAAGCATTACTACGATAAAAAAAAAGCGGAAGGCCTCAGTTAATCAACCTGCTAAAAAATACAATAAAAAGTGGTAAGTGGTAGTGAAGAGTTTCCAAATATTCCACCAACAAAAGAAACCTCATTCAACTATTGCCGAAAAGTTTTTGAGATGATGCTATTATTAGGCCATGGATATCTTGCCTACAGTGCGAGCAAGTTTGGGCCCATGAAAAGTGTATTCCCAACCGTAGTGCTATTTTTCTTTGCGTTTCATGTAAATAAGTCTATGATACTTTTCTGAAACAGTCCAGCTTATTTAATTTTTAATTTTTGAATTTACTGAAATTTTTCTTTGTGTTCCTTGTCAGTTGTTGTTGTTGTTGTTAGTTATCTGACAGGCTTAATTCATTGAATTTATCTAAAAACTAAGACGATTTTTTAAGGTTTAAAAACATTTCGTTTTTAGTTTTTCAGTTTTTGTAATAAATTGTTGCTTTTCAATGAAAAACTGCTTTCTTATTATCTAAGGGTACGATGTGTTGGTATTGTGGTATACTATACCACATTAAACGACACGGTATACCATATTACCCGCCAATGTTTTCAAGAGCTGATTTATGACTTTTAAGATATATTTTTAAATAGCTCTTAACTTTTGAACTGTAAGACTATTGCTTCTTGCTCCTTTTGTTTGTAATCCTTGTAGTATCCTATTAACCCATTTTCATTGAAATTGCATGCAAATTACTTATTTTACAAAGGAAAATAAAATGGGTATACCACATTACCCGCACTTACTCTATTTTCAGCGCGTAAGTCTTGATTTTTTTCCGCCCATTGCCCACAAAATCTTACTATTGCTCTACAGTAACTATCAATATCAAAATCCAACAAAACTTCTACTGTTATAATACCTGAGTAAAAATAATAACAACACACAATTGCAAGAAAATGCGCCAACGGGCAGCCTCCTAACGAAAATTGCAACACCACTAACAAAAAAAATAATAACAAGTTTTACTCTTCAATTCTGTTCAGTGATACGGCACTTAGATGCGTAGAATATCAAGAACCAATGGCGATTCACAACAACTACGCATGCGCTGCACTATACTTAAGCGGCTATGTATGTGCCTCCATTGCACACCGCCAAGAGCACCATCATTGCATCGTTCGTGCAACTGCCAATTTTGTTGCAACCACTTCAAATGTATTTAATTTCAACATCGACCTGTGCTCTCGTTCATGTTGCCCGCTACTTTGTTTTGTTATTGCAGCGTTGATCCTTTTGCCTGTTTAACTTAATTTTGGTTTTGAATGCTTGGCCGTCCACGATATCTGTAACCTGTGATCAACTCATCGGTTCCGTCTTAGCTGCTATGCCACAGAAGTTGTGTGTTGTTGTTTAAATAAATTTTTTGTTTATTATAACTGCTTTTAGTGAGTCTCGGAGATAAGCAATTCTTTATATAATGTGTATTATGTTTATGTTATGGCCTTAACATTGATTGTTAGTTTATACATACATATATGTGGATACATACCTGTGAGGGTAATATTGTGCGTTGATGTTGATGATGATTTCTTGCCACGCCTCAAATGATTTGAAACTCATTTTTCACATGAATTGCATTTTAAATTGAAAATAATTTCCGTTTCCATTTCATTTATAACTTTTATATCATACCATTTTGACCTTAAACAAAAACAAGTGTGCACTTTGAACATTTATATGTATATATGTGTATGTTTGTCAGTGTTTTGGGCTATTATTAAAGTTTTCACGGAATGGTCGCCGATTTTCAAATTGCTCTCATTATTAAATTTCAATGATTCAACGGTTCAAGGACCCAACATCAACTCGGACCACTATCTCATTGCAGCCAAAATATGCGCTCGTGTCTTCGCGGTTAAAGGCAAGGAACAAAAAACATAAGAAAAGATAGACGTCGAAAGGCTCCCACCCCTGCTCTCTAATAGCACAAGGAGCAATGGGAGCATATCTCTTAAGCATTTCGTATTGCAGTCGAGGAAAAAATTGGTTACCGGCGACCGCGGAATAGCAACTGGTGCGATAAAGAATATCGCAACCGCAGCGGGTTAGGGGGCTTGGAAAATACCCGCGGCAGGTATGACTGTCGTAAAAGGTGACTTAAATACCAAATTAATCCAAGGGATTGTATAGTGCAACTCTTTCAAAGGATTTCCAACACAATACATAGTTTCACCAACCCAATTGTCAACCTCAACTATCCGAGGCGAAGCCTGTTTCCTTAACAGCCGAGGATCTGGTGACAGCAAGTTCCTCATGAATCTGGGACATTGGAGGGAGGGATTGCCCAGCAGCTTTCATGTGGTCATACCAAATTGTTGCCGAGATGCTACGACTAGCTCATAACTTAATTGTGATTGTTACCGGAACGTACCGGACCTGCAACCGGCAAAGGACCATCAACATCGATAACACTCTCTAAGGCCTTCGGGGAGTGCCCTTATCAGCACATCAACAACAACAACATGAAGAATATCGCATTGCAACTGAAAGAAAAGACGATGCCCACAGAATTGCCTTAAAAGAGAACGCAAAGTGAAGAATGTGTGAACGCTGCGGCGAGGTGAAATGGAAAGCAAAA
This sequence comes from Eurosta solidaginis, assembly GCF_040869045.1. Lineage (NCBI taxonomy): Eukaryota > Metazoa > Arthropoda > Insecta > Diptera > Tephritidae > Eurosta > Eurosta solidaginis. Next base: position 263,754,922 of record NC_090319.1, on the reverse strand, counting down.
CGCCTTTACAGGAAGAAAAAAGCAGATAAAGAAAGGCATGGGTGCGAGCACCTTGAGCTGCTAGTCACCAGCAGTAACAAATGTGAATTTAATCAAAAATCCAGCAACAGACAGATGGTTTTAAGCCCGGGTAAAACGGAAACAACGGCCTGGTAGCCGATGTCCAGAGGGTGCTCAGATTATGAAGGAAACACTTTTCTGTGCTATTAATGAAAAGAAGAAAGAAACGCCCAGGGAAGATGCTGAGCCCATGACTACAGTCGATGATGATGTAATAAATGTTCCCTCACCCAACTATGACGAAGTAAGAATAGCAATAACCACATTGAAGAGCAAGAAAGGCGCGTGTGCTAATGGACTGCGTGTGGAACTATTCAAATACGGCGGCGAGGAATTGGTAAGGCACATGCATCAGCTTCTTTGCAGAATATGCTCGGATGAATGCATGCCTGATAATTGGAATCCAAAGTATTCTTTGTCCAGTCCACAAGAAGTGGGATCCTGCAAACTGTGCAAACTATCGCGGACTCAACTTTTTTAGTGTCGCAATAAGGCCTTGTCAATCGTATTGTACGAAAGATGGAAGCTCACCGTGAATCGGCTGACGGCACCTTATCAGTGGGGGCTTCCGGTGTGGCAAATCTTAATCGACCAGATGTTCAATATGCGCTTCGATTTTCAAGCCGCCTTGGCAGCACGAAAAGGAGCAGTCTATTTTCCGCTATGGCTGAATTTGGTTTCCCGCAAAACGTATACGGCTGTGCAAAATGACTTTGAGCAACACCATCAGCTTCTTATGCATCGTTTGGCAATTACCAGAACGAGATTTGTAAATGTATGTAATCACACTGCAGAGTAAGATATGGTGTAAGCGATTGTAAGAAATGTGCAATAGTCAAGTAGAGTTGCTTGTTTCAACGATCGATAAACCGAATTTTTTTGGTCGGAGCTTACATTGCAGTCACAATATAATGCCAAAATTTATCTACAACACATAAGGAACAACGTAGATATGTGAAGACAGGACACCCACTAAAAAAATGTCACTCTGACCATCATAAGATATCAACGAAATCCAAACAACCCAACCAAATCAAGCAGCATTGTAAACAGCAATCACTCTGTGTACTCTATGCAAGAACAAAGTGTCAAAAACCAAAAATGTTTTGATACGAAAGCAGTATTGTGCAATACAAAAACAACGAAATAATTATAGTAAATTTAAAGTGTTTTCTTTAATAAGACTGCAGCTCTGTATACCATAGAATTTTTATATGAGTAATGGTAAATTTTTATAATGTAATATAGGGCACACGGTTCACATGGTCCCGTGCTTGAGATTCGGTGGTCACTTTGGGACATAATAGGGCGAAGGGGTTGACGCAATGGTGCGGAAATGGAAGAGTATACTATGCACGGAAATACCGATTGGCCAAAAGTTAGGGGAGGGGCCGGGTCTGCTGTTTACGACGTCGACCCAAAAAAATTTAGATCGTTTAAGCTGCCAGATTACTGCAGTATCTTCGAAGCGGAAATTGTAGCCGCAAAGAAAGCAGCAGAAATTCTTGCGGAAGCGTTCTTAAGCTGCAGTTGCGTTAATATATTGTGGTAGTAAGGCTGCGATCATTGAAAAATCTCATCAAAAAGGGTCATTGAACGCAAAGAAGCATTGGAGAGACTTTTTCCAAATCATAAAGGGTTAAAACGTAACGAAATGGCCGATGAACTGGCACAGGTGAGACGAGTTCTACGACGTTAGACTCACAAAATTGCTAATATATCTAAAAAAGAAGAAAAAAAGATCACCACGGGCTTAATAACTGGACACGGCCTTCTGGCGTCACACGATTGTAAGTTAGGCTTGTTGTTGTTGTAGCGATAAGGACACTCCCTACCGGACGAAGATCCGGTACGTTCCGGTAACAAGCACCATAAAGGTACTAGCCCGACCATCTTGGGAACGATTTGGTATGACCACATGAAACCTTCTGGGCCATACGGCCCTCCCACCCCCTAGATCCAACAGGAGTTCGAGGTCCGCAGAGCCTCTGTAGTTAATTAAATTATTGGAAATATAAATAAATATGACAACCCTGAACTCAATTATTGTACGTATGTTAGTTCGCGCATACATACATTGTTAAGTTTACTTATAAGAAATAAGCAAGAGAGCACAAGTACTAGTTTAAGAAACTCGTTCATGTAACTCGAACTTACAATAAATGAAATTTAGTTATTAAAATAAACTATTAAATAAATGATAAATCCAACAGATGGTGATAAATCCACGGGTAGGTCAGGTTGACAATTGAGTTAGAGAAGCTATATATTGCGCTGGCAACCCCTTGAGAGGGTTGCGCTACACAACGCCTTGAATCAGTTTGGCATTTTAGTGGCCTCTTACGACAGGCATACCTACCGCGGGTATACTCTAAGCCCCCTAACCCGCTGGGGCGTAAGTTAGGCCTCCTCAGTACCAGTAGATATAGAAAACACGAGCTGCAGGAAGAAGCGGTTAACACATTAAATGTTCCTGTCTTGCGCTACTGACCGAGGTCCTATTAAACTTGTAGTATTTCGGGTAAAGACATTTTGGTCCTTTCTCTCTGACTATATAGCTTCTAATATTCTTTAAGTATAAATTCCGAAGAGATAATGCTGTGGCATAGAGCTGTTAGTCTAGCGAATAATGATACATGATGTTCTCTGTTCTCATTCCTTTCACCACACTCCATCTTGGACTTGAGACCAATGCGTGACTTTTGCGATTGCAGCAGAAACCACGCTTACGATACTATAATCGTACTCCACAATCGGGTTAGTTGGTTAGTTGCTGTGCTTCCCTGATACCAAAGACCCGATCCCAAGAAGCGCATGGGGCACCATTTTAATATCTCTCTGGAGCTAATTGCTTTCGTTTAAGTACGGTTAGTCGGTGTTCTGTTCAAACTAATTAATGCACATGAACCTGCCGATATCTTTTCTTTAGTATCCTAATGTGAGCGAAGGCTGGGCGGTCACACAGGAAGTGCGCGACTGTTTCTTCGCTGCCTTCCTCACCGCAGCTTCTGCAGTTGCTGCTAAAAGAAGTCCCCTTTCTCTCAGCATGCAGGCCAAGCGACCAATATCCCGTGATTGCGGCAGTGATCCTATAAATGCCTTTCCTTGACGTATTTAGTAGGTTCTTTGTTCTCTCACTAATTCGGCCAAGTTTGCTTGGTTATACTGCAGTTGTTCGAAGAGTACCGGTTGGAGACACTAACTTCTTGGATCTGTCATGTTTGTTTGATTGATGTTAGTTGATTTTGCATTTGACCTCTGACTGCCTTAGGCGAATGAGCTCGAATACGAGCTGAAGGTCTTAAAATTTTTTTGGAAAATTAATTTTGCAGCACGATATTTTTGCTGTCCTAGTTTCTATAATATAGCACAGCACTGTATCTAAGCTTCTATTAAAAAAATGCTACACTGTCCAAGACATGTCAAATGATTCCAAAACAATATAAACCCATTTCTTGTTTATCTGGTTGGCAGGTTGTTGTTGGTGGTTGCAGCGGCGTTGAAGTTAGCGCAAATTCGTGTCTCGTGTTGAAGAACATGGCGCTATGACACACCTCTACATACACATTCATATGAGTACATGCGCTTTTCGTTGCAATCTTGTTCTCTTTACTCTTGCATCGCTTTGCAAGGGCAATGTTGCATGTTTGCTTTGTTGACAAATGGTGACGCAGATGTACACATTTTAGCGTTTTCGTCATAGAGTTTGCCGCTGAGTATTTCTTATTTGGGTTTCCTTATGCGTTGGTGCATCTCTCCTTTTCTAATTTTTATATCGTCCTAGCATGTTTGGTTGCATGCAACTTCCTCAACTCTACTCTATTGTTTATTCAAAAACAAACATACATACATATGCCTACAGTTGGAACGTTATCGTGTCGAAATACATTTGTGAGAATGTTGCATATATGATGTGACATAGTCACAAATTTTCGTGCTTTGTTGTGGCAACAAAATGTACTGTTATTTACTGTCCGATTAGATGCTATATTGGAGTCTTGTTTGAGCAACCGCTTAAGTGCGATTTGCATGTATTTGTGCAAGTGTTTTCATCCGATATTTTGTGCCATCAACTTCCGTGGGTTTATTCGAATTTCATGTCGCCGTCCATTACATCAAAATTCATCATAAGCTATGATTACTTTGCCAACAGCGTACCGCCCCAACAAATAAATATAGAAAAGTTTAAACAATGTTGCATACCTTGAAGAGTTTCGTTTATGCATTTGCGTTGTATTATGAATGTTATGCTCATCAAAATTATTCTTCTAAAAGACTCCCAAAATTGTGCCGGTTAAGCGGATCATGATCCTATGGCTAGCCTGGTGGCGTGATCGGCAATACATGGCGACGAAGTGTTTCAACCACCACAGACAACGAGTCCTTTTCTGCATGACCATTCCACTGGACGTCGCTAGGGGCTATGACGTACCCCATGCATTCGATTTATTATTGTTGTTGATGTAACTGCAAACTACCAAAAACAAAAACGCGAAGGTTGAGGAAAGTGTTAGGGAGAAGGTTAGTGGAATATGTTTTTTTTTTTTGCGCAGGCAAGATTTTTGTACTCCATGAGATCCAAGACGCGGTGTTGGAGCACGGTCCTTCCAATCGCTTAAGAAGCAAAGAAGAAATCAAGTAGTAAAATCATAGGTATGGATTGGTAATATAGCGGCGCATGCATATACGGGTTGTAGCCCCAGCTTATCAAACGTCATGCCACTGTGAATGTACCTCAAGGTGGCCCCAAAAAACGTAAAGCCTAGTTCTCAACCCAGCTCCCGACGAAATGCTTGTCGTACAAAGACGGTAGGAGTTTTAGTACTGGTTAAAGTTCCACACTGGTAATTTGAGGTGTTCCATGTCACGAACCATCAAACATATTCGTATATTCTGCAAAAGTATTGACACAAAAAGACGGTCCACAACCATATGCAATAAATCTGCGAATGCAAAGATGTACCGGAAATTCCATGCCGTTCCCACCTCGGTTAACACAGAGAGGCGCTGCGTGTTGCCTTAGCACTGTCTGCGGAAGCTATTTTTGCCAATGCGGGAATCAGCTTATATATATTTGTTCGCTGAATATACAACATTGGCACAGAAGTAAGTAAATTGAAATGTTTTTACAGTACAGACCAGTGAAGAACCAATTCGACGTTGACAATAAAATCGTCTTTAAAGAAACCACATTGAGAAGTCGACTTCTAACTGACTTAATTCTGATCCGGTCACGGTTAAATATTCTTATAGTATAGGAAAGGTTGATAATTGGACCAAGAAAATCTAGGAATGGCGTTCACCGGATGCGTGCGGCGCATGCCTCTCACCAAACGTTAAGATCAAATCAAATCACAAAGAAAACACTTAAACTGATTTTGTCAAAACGGCCTTGGCAGGTGTTTGCGATCCTAAAATAAATTATTAATGGATGTTCGGTTGCTATACAGAGGGTGTTTCGAAGCAAGATTATATAACAGTGGTGCACTCGAGGGCTTCGGAAAACTATTCGACGTTTACCTACATGTCGTGTGAGTACAATGACAGAGATTCAGTAAACCCAGCCGTCAATCAGTTTAAGCTTGTACTTCAAGCAATTGTGTAAAAAACAAGTGTGATATCTTATCTGTCAATTGCCTGGCAGAATATTCAGGATGGCTACATTTTTGTGGTTTGCGTTTTGACAGGATCTTCAATATGCCGACGCATACGATCGGCTCTCTTGAGAAGGTGATTGGTTGCACTGGTTATTTCGTTGTCTGTGCTGAAGATATCACAATTGTCTTATCCACAGTGCTTCAAACAGTGAGCATCCTACTCATACTAGTAACACCACTACCTACTACAAAAAATGTTGCGTATGAACCACTGTTCTACAAAAAGTAAGTCGCTTGCATTGCTTGCAAAAAATTTGCAATGGCCAGACCGTAGTGAATGCGGAACGGAAGTTTTACTATTTGCTTCGACTTCTTAACATGGGGCTGCAACGAAGGTCGGCCATTTACATTTTCAACGCCATGACATGAACTTTCAAACTTCATATGCGGAATAGGAATCTAAAACAAAAAAAAAAAAAAAACCAATACATGCCGTATGAAAAGCAATAACAAAACATCAGTAGGTTACATTTAATGCATGTGTGCCTTGCAAAATGTTGGCGGTGATATTCAAATACCATTTGGCGATTGTGGCTACACCAAGAAATTAACAAAAAACTGCAGTTAACTACAACAATGTCTGTATGTATGGCGACAATGATAAAACTGTTGATGACTATGTGACACGCAATAAATGTAGCAGCTTGACCGCTTCTGCTCATATTTGCCAAGCTGTCAAAAAAACAACAAATCAGGCCTATTCACTTATACTAACACTGCAAATCGTTATTGGCCTTATCTTTGCTTCTCTTTCCAACTTTTCTGTGCTTTTCTTCTAATTGTTGCAAATACGGTCTTTTTGCGGAAGTTTTATCTCTCAGAGGACTAAGCTTATTGGTAGATAATATTGAGCGCAGGCAGAACTAAAACTACCATCTAGGTACTGCAAAAAAAGCAGGGATCGTAATAGCAATACGTTGCATTATAAAAGTCGCTTTATGATATTTAATTTTTGAGTTTATTTTTTAACTTAGAATGTATTGGTTGCTATTGAGTTTTTCAAGTTTTTTTATTTTATTAGGAAAGTAAAATTTATTTTTTCTGGTTTTCTTTTCACTTAGAAAGTACAGCAGTTTCTTGATTTTACGAACACCATCGTTGCAGGGTTTGTTCGCAAAATCGATTTTTTCGTAAAATCGAGTACCATAACATTTTTCATATATTCTTGATTAAAATAGCTAAAATAACCAGAGAAAGTAAGTACACTTGTTTTTTAAAACTTGTTTTACTCAAATAACAAATGCAAAAAAAAGAACAAAAAGAAAAAATTCATTTCAGAATGGTTATCGCCGTATAAAATGCATACATATGTACATACATATTGCATATTTTAGCTTAGGTGTATATTCAGAAAAGTTGTTCGAACAGTATCATATGCTTAATTCAGTAAAGGCTTGGTTTCCTCGGAAAGCGGTGCCGCTTAATTACGACCGCTAAAGAACGCCCGGTATACACACCGTTTTCTGCGGCACTGCTTTATTGGAAACTACGAACACTTACGGCAGATGATCCACAAAATTTTATTTTACATTTTTCCTTTTTTTTAGTTTTTCTTATTATTTTCTTACCTGCACATACAAATATAAAACATGTTCAAAAAAATTTTAATTCAAAAATATTGTTTATTTTATAAATATTTGACAAAATGTTCACCGCTTTTACAATAGCGGTGACAATAAACGGTGTTGAACGAGTTTCTACCGTCATGACGGCCGTAATATTGTATGCCCTGCCGCTATATTACGTTACGGTGAACTTCACCGTCTTCTTAGTTTACACATAATTTCTTTTACACTGCAACAATTTTGACAACATACTCAACCGCTAAGTAACGGCCGCTAAATAGCGGCACCGCTTTCGAGGAAACCAATCCATAAGACGGTATTCCCTGAAAAAAAAAATGTTTTAACTATTTTGGTGATGAAATGGTTTTTTGCGTTCTACTTGAATTTGATGTCACATGCAACATCGCCTAATCTTAAGTGCGCACATGCGTGTTATTGATGTTGTTGTTTTTGTTGCACATAAAAAAATAATAAATAAATGTAAGGCGCGATAACCTCCGAAGAGATCTAAGGCCGAGCTTCTCTTCCAATTTGCGTCGCGCTCCTCTTGATTTTCCCTACAAATTGGCCGGACGGGACCTACATGTTTTATGCCGACTCCAAACGGCATCTGCGGGGCAGATGAGTCTTCACTGAGAGCTTTTCATGGCAGAAATACACTCGGAGCGCTTGCCAAACAATGCCGAGGGGCGACCCCGCTTAGAAAATTGTCTTCTAATTGAAAAACCTTATTTATAAAATTTTGATGTTGCTTTGCCCGGGGTGTGAACCCAGGGCATACGGTGTAGTAGGCGGAGCACGCTACCATCACACCACGGTGGCCGCACACAAAACACAACTAAACGCCTTAACAGTGTATTGTATTGTCGTGGCGACAGGAAGCGACCAACTTATCGCATGCAAACGCAAATGCAATCAACCAAATGCAGCACGCACGCACACATGCATATTATATCGTGTATGCAGAACACAGCACAGAAATATCGCAATGAAACACACAAACACAACTCAAATGAGGCCAAAGTTATTACAACTTAAGGCGTCAGCGGTTGCCATGTTTAGTTGCGACAACATTCACTATGGGGAGCCATTTTCGTTGTTAGCCAACAGCAGCAACAACATTCCACGCAATCTTCCTTTTTTGTCACTATTTTTTTCTTCTTCTTCTTCTATATTTCTTTGGTTTGCACTGTATGTCCACTAGCTGACATTTGCACTTATGTATGTGCGTTTCAATATTTCCTGATTGGCTACCCTCTGCTCTATGTAATTGTTGTTTTCGGTGCTGTCGGTTGTTGGTGCTGTTGGTGTTTTGGTGTTCTAAGTGGCCTCTGGCGCTTATCGCCCTTTTATGTTTGCCATGCAAAATTAGAAGTTGACAAAAGACCTGACCAAAACACGTATTTTTGACTAGCGAATGCAAAAGACGACATGTTAAACTAAGCAAGTGCGGCGGGTACTGAGTGTGTAAATGGCAACCACAAAAGTGACGTTGAAGACAAAAGGCTTTTAGCAGTTTTGGTATGTATTATGTGTTTGCAGAGCTTGATAACGCTTTCGTGTGTGAATAAATACAAAAAGTACAAACATTTTGCCAAGATTGGTGTAAGCTTCTGTATATGGACCAGTTGTAGGTATTGGACTAATTTTTTCAGCCTCTTTCAAATACAATTTTTATTTACACTACTCAGTTCTGAAAATCGCTTCCTTAAATATAAATAAACACAAAAATCTACCAGTCAAAAGTACACGAGTCTTAGAACTTTTCTGTAATAGGGGAAAAAACTATAGATAATTAACATAGTCTATAATGGGTTCTCGGTCATAATGGGCGAGAAGGTAGCGAGAAGGCCGATGAGTTGGCAAAGGAGGATGCAGCCTCTATACATATATGGTAAAGTCACAATCCGCTTGGGATAAAGCAAAAGGAGACAGGATTTGCATAAGTTCCTTAAAGCAGAAAAAACGTGGGTAGAAGCGCGGAGCTGTAAAATTTCTTTGATTGTTAGGAAACCCTGCGATATCAAACTTTAGCAACAGAAGATGTGGACGTGCTTGCTACCCGAACGTACAGGATCTACATCCGGTAAAGACTCATCAGCATCGATAACACTCCCCAAAACCTTCGGTAAGTGTCTTTATCCCTTCAACAACAACAAAAACAGCATCTTTTCACTTTCACCGCCTCCACGCTACTGAAAGCGTAAAACAAAATTACGAGGAGTGCTAGGCGTCAGAAAACTGCAAACGCAACAGATTGCTTCTTAGAATACAACACTAGAACGCTTCATACAGTCGATGTAAAAGAAGTTTTATATCGGCGATCATCAAACAACACTTCTAATAATGAAGAATGAAACGTTGCATCCGAAAGAAAGTACGCTCTCTGCACTGACGCGTTGAGATCAGACACAACAAGTATAACTTACATTACTTGCCCAAGGATTTTGATATTCACTTCGCCGTCTATTTCACTTTTTTGAAGTGAGGGAGGGTAATCCCTTCAAAACTGGACACGCTTTTGGAGAGCATTGTCTCCAGGTATATGTTGGAAACTGCAATTAGCATTAAGTAATAGAATCGGTTTTGTTTTTTTTTTAATTTTCCGACAGGTTGATGTAGACTGGAACGATATTTCGTCATCACTTGTCAAATTGGTTGGAGTACCGTTTAAGCCGTTGCGCGATTTCAGAGCAATTTTTCGTTCTGTTCGTTCGATATGTCTCCAAAAAAGTTTAATAAAAGATCAGTGAAAACGTTTAAATATTTCATTCATTGACAAGCGTAAAAAATGTTAAAACTTTCTATCAGCAAGCGATTCAGCCGATAAACTACTTCTTGTTGCAGCTGTCATAGAATGAGCAGTAGTTACGTGGAAGAACCGAAGCACGATTACACCAAATGCAGGCGATTTTTCCTATTTAAAACGTTAGGCATTGTAAACACGTTTGTTAGTAATCGCTTTAGAGCAGTGTTTCCAAATCCTATATCGAAAATTAGCTAAAATTTGCGACATAAATATACGAATATCACAAACGAAAAGAAACAACATTTCGGTAAATTTTCTCTCCTCTCTAAAGTAAAGCCTTTCTGTGTCTACTTTATTCTGATTTCTCATTTAAAACCTAGTTTGAGTAAGACACCATATACTTACATACATATATACATTAAAAAAAAATGTTGATGTCAAAACCTTACTTTGTGGTGTTGTTTTATATTAAAACCAAAATAATATGAATTTCATCCCCAAGAAGTGCTATTCCAAAAATAAAATTTAAATAATAATAATAAAAAAGTTGGATATTGCTAGGGGTGGGACTTGAGCCCAGAACGTTCATGTGGATCACGCTACCACCACACCACATCGCCATTTTATGTTCACATCTGCCAATACTCAATGCAACAAGCAACAACATTGGCTTTAAAATAAGTTTTGATATCACTACGAAAATGTAATATTACTGCACTTGATTTTTTTTTTTTTTTTTTGTAAGATAGTTTTCCCGCAGTTGTTGTACTATAAAAGTTTCATTATTTTAGTATAATAATAATTATATTGTTAAATACATAAAACGAGTATTAACAGAAAAACATCGATGTTTTTCCACCACTAAAAAAAAGCTATAAAAGGCTCCAAAACTCTGTTTAGTAGAAATATTCCAAAAAATTATGTCAGCTGCAAACGTTTCCACCCATTCATTCCTGTCTTAACCCCTATATGCACTTTAGCAACGAGATTCATAATGCTTTCTTTTAGCAACTTTTGTTGGCTATTCCTTAGCGCTCATACTTTGTTTGTCAACATTGTTGGCTTGAAAGGATATTATGAATACCACGAAAGCACGTTATGTCAAGTTGTTGATAACAGCCGCAGCTTAACCCGCCTTCACATACTTCCAAAACAAAAACACATAAGTAAACGGGCGGCATCCAACATGAGAGCACAAGTATAGCAACAAATAACATTAATGTATGCACTCAAAAAAAAAAAAAAACACAAAACAAAACAACGATCCTAAAAACCAGGAAATAGCCAATTCCAACCTTCCAATAATAAGCGCGCAGAAAAGTATTGAACATTTAGTAGCATATGATTACAAGGAATAGCAGCCTAAAGTATGAGCGCTAAGGAATAGCCAACAAATATTTTAACGTAGGACCTAGGCGATTATTGCTTATAACCATATGGTACTAAATGTTGCATAGTTTTTTGCGCACTTCACTGTTTTAGATATTTTTAGCGATGGAGTTTTAGCATTAGTGAATGTTCAAAATTTCTTTAAAGTTAAAACTAATTTTTCTTTGGTTATGGGAACAATTTTTCCAAGAATGGAAAAAAACTGCATAACAAAAGCATGAGAACCGAGTACTCGTGAACTTCGATTTCAATATGTAAACATAGGTCTATAGGTTAACTATAGCTTGTAGAGCGGATGAAGTTAAACCATAATAGAGGTAACTTTCCGAGAAAAAAGTGTCGAACTATTTGAGAAGAGATTCGTCAACTTCTCATCGATAACAACCGACACCGACAAGTTATTGTGTTATTATCGGTTTATCATTGATAACGAATTATAATCGACGAGTTTTCGATTTTTATCGCCGCGCTATCTATTTTTTATCAGCTTGTCATCGTCTTCTTATTGGTTTCTTAGCGGCTTGTTATCGAAGAGATACACAGTTAAGAAAATACGAAATTCCAAGGCAAATATTTACAAGGTGATGGCAAAGCGAATTCAACCAATTCCGCGAGTAGAAGAAAGTCAAGTCAAAAGAAAATTTGCATTGATTTTTATTAATTGACGTATTTTTAACCCAGGCTTTGTATGAAAAATAATCAAGAAGAAGCAATCAGCTGTTGGGATAATAACTAAATTGTGTTTAGTGTGTGTGTTTTTAATAAGTTTTTTTTTTTTCTAAGTGTGGCTACGCCACTGTTGTGCACAATAAAATTTCGCCATTTTGTGCTGCATTTGTATCATGCTGGTGTTTGTTGAGTAGCTTTGCACTTCCGCTTCCGGCTGCCATTGCACTAACGCGCATAACAAGTAAGAAGATTTTGAATGAAATGGAATAAATTCTGGTGCTGTTTGTCGTACTCCCGTTGTCTGATGACTTTTGTTGTACTCAAAAATGTCATATCTACAGCCAGCAGTTCAACATTCAGCATCCAACAGTTTCAGCAATGCGAATCCATATACGTATATGTGTGTGTGTGTGTTGGGAAAAAAAATCCGTAGACAGAGTGGCCGTAAGCTTATTCTAGTTGTATAACCGCATAAGTTCTTACAACAACAATGTAAAAATACAAGCTTATTTGTTACCGTATCTAAAGCAAAGGAAACGTGTAAAAGGATGTGATAACCACAAAATTTTATATAACATCGTCAAATCTTTTGCTTACTATTGTTGTTGTTTTTGTTGATATTATTTTGGCAGTTGCGTTTGCTCATGTTATATGCCTTTGTATTGTGGCTTAGAGATTGGCGTCAGCAGAAATATAGAGGCAGCAGCTGCATTTGACTGTTGAGGATTTTCACAAATTGATAGTCCAACCACAAAGAAAATGTTTCAAGAGTTGCTTCAAAAATTCACGAAAAAAATCTAAAAATATTAAAATTAAATTATATTTAATTAAATGGGGTTAAATAAAATCGACTTTTGGACTTATCATCAAAAAATTATCGAATTGTTAACAATATGCTATTGGTTTTTATCGGATTGTTACCAATTTCTTATTGGGTTGTTGTCGTAAAATTATAGATTTATCATCAAAAAGTTATCGACAACTTAGCGAAAATTTATAAATATTTTATCAAAAGAATATTCTTTTGCCTTTGGAAACTTATAGGCATGTTATCGCATTATAACCAATTTTTTGTCGGCCTTCTATTGAAAAATGATCGATTTTGTTACCAACAACGTATCAATTTGCTATCGAAAAGCTATCGATGACACATATGTAACCCTTCGATAACAAGCCAATAATAAACTGATAAAAGGACGATGACATGCCGAAAACAAGTTTATAGCAAGGGGATAACTATTCGAAAACTAGACGATATTAATTCGCTATCAATAATAAACCGATAACAACACAATGATTTGTCGGTGTCGTTTGTTAACGATAGAAAGCCGATAAAACTATTCTCATAAAGCACGAAACTAACTTCAAAGTCGGCGAAAATTTACAATTTTGCTTGGAGTGCTCGACATGCATATCTTCGATGCCCTTGCAAAACCATCTATCGACCAACTGCAAAACCGTCTATCTAACATCGTTTGAATTTCGTAGGAGAGCAGAAAAACTTATGCAAGACCTTTCTATACCTTTCATGAACATGAAATGGTATATTAACTTTGGTCAGATGTTTGTAACGTTGAGAAATATAGAAGATAGACTCACCATTAATTATACCGAATTGATCAGGGCGACGAACTGAGTTGATATAGCCATGTCCGTCCGTCTGTCTGTTTGAACGCAAACTAGTCCCTCAAATTTTGAGATATCTCAATAAAATTTGGCATAAGGATGTATTTTATTATATTAGACATTTGTCGGATCTGGTAGGATCGAACCACTATAACATATATCTCCCATACAACCGATCGTTCAGATAAGACGATTTTGGCCATTATTGCCGCAATTTAGAAAGTATAAACGTGAAACTCGGTGATATATATTCTAATATATCATAGAAGATATCCTGAAAAAATCACTTAGATCGGAGCTATATATAATATACATCCCATACAACCGATCGTTCATATAGAATGATTTTTAGCAATTTCTCCCTTAATTTCCAATATAAAACGTTAAATTTGGTGATATTTATTCTAATATATCATAGAAGGTTTCCTAAAAAAATCACTTTGATCGGAGCTATATGTATATAGTATATACCTATCCCATACAACCGATCGTTCAGATACAAAGATTTTTGTCCGTTTCTCCCTTAGTTTCCAATATAAAAACGTGAAACTTGGGGATATATATTCTAATATATCATAGATTTCCTGTAAAAATCATTTCTATCGGAGCTATATATAATATATATCACATACAACCGATCGTTCAGATAAGGGGGTTTTTTGCCATTTTTTATTTTATATTTATCTTAAAAATCGTTTAGATATTTTCACTATATATTTCTTATCTTATACATCCGATTATTTGGAGATTACGAACGGGATAAGATTATTTTTCAGCCCCATTCATGAAAGGTATGAAGTCTTCGGCTGTGCCGTCCTTACTTGTTTTCTTCAGGAATGTTTTCCATGATAAATTAAAGCAATATTTTTTCCTATATAGGGTAGAACATTTAGTTTGTATATGCTTAAAAATGCTCCTGTTTTTCTCCCGTTAAACGGTTCATATAAGAAAGAGAGCTTAAATGCAATTTTGGAGCCCAAGTTCAATTCAACCAATATTTTACAAAACTGATATTTAAATATAAAAGCTCTTACTTTTTTTTTGGGATGGAGCGGAATGCGCTGAGCTCAGCGCTAAGAAATCTCACGTTTGCCACATAGTGGTATTTTGGTGGTTTTGCAATTTGTCGATAGATAGTTTTGCAAAAGCGTCGTCGGTATGCTTATAAGTCTATGAATGTATGCATCTGTTGGTAAACTTCATTAAATCTTTTCACACATTGCGCGTTTTTTCGCGTTTTCTTCACACCCCAACACATAGCACTCTATATCTCTAGAGATATGTTATAATTTCACAAAATTTTTTATATTTATAGCACTTTCCCTATTTGCGTTTGTTTTATTTTTTCTCCAAAATCCATGTTGAAATGATAAAGTGTCAAACGAAATGATATGGAAATGGTTCAAGAATCTACATGTGTATGTGTGTGTGCATAAAAATGATAAGTGTGTGAATTTTGAATGCTGTACACAACGTGTTTTTTAAAAGATGCACGAAAAGCGGAATAAATCCATGCAAATATACAAACTTATGTTGAAGTGGTAGCTTAGGAACACTTTTACACAGAAAAAAAAACATAACAAGAAACCCGTAAAATCTTGCCCATCATTGTGCCACATGTTGCCGGATATTTAACAATAGAGTTAGTCCATTGTTCTCATTTATTTTGATCACTGTTCCGGAATCGTTTAGCAAATCGATAAAAAGTTATTAACATTCCTATAAGATAATAATAATAATAAATAATAATCTATAACTTTTCGGTAACAAATCGATACATTTTTGTTAAAAAAAGCGATAGCAAATCGCTAACACAGCGATAAAAAATGGGTAACATTACGCTAGCACATCTATAAGTTTCCAAAAATGAGTTAATAGACTTTTGATAACATAGCGATAACTGATCCGTTACTAACTGATAACTTTCTGATAACAAATCGATACATTTCTGAGGGAAAATTGATAACAATCCAATAGCAAATCGAGAATGTATCAAAATACATCGATAAATTTTCGCTAATATATAGAAAGTTTTTCGGTAAATATGGATAACTCATCCATCAGAAAAACATTTTATTTAATTTACTGCTCATTATTTTACAATATTATATTATATTTTATTTTATTTTATCTAGTTTTTTTTTGTTTTATTTTTATTTGTTTGTTTTTCAATTTTATTTTTATTTTATTTTAACAATTTCTTTCTTCTATTCTAATTAAAAAAATTTTTCAATTAAGAAAAAATTTATCATAACAATAATAAAGATAAAAAATTATTGTTAGGCCTTGAGCTCGATTCGAACCCGCGATCTTATGTTATTTTATTCACATTTTTTTTTCCTTCGCTTGCATTTTAATGTATTACAAAGATGTTACAACCAACAGAATTCTATGAAGAAATGAATTTAAACTAACCATTATTTTGTTTTTGCAAACACTCTCAGGCTTTTTATCTCCAACAAAACAGCAGTGTATACATCTCTTCATACATGCATAAAAACTGTTTTTATGCTCAAAAACTTAAATTTATATGCAAGTGACGTGCCGGATAATTTCGCTAATATCCGCTCTACCACATGCATTGTTCCAACATTACGCTATAGTGTAGTGACCATTACTCTTACATTCTCCATTACTTCATACGTTATACCAATACCACATACCAAACCTGCATTTACATTCTAAACTTCCAATGACTACGCTTAAAGTTACGCTTACGCTTTCACCTTACGCTTACATGCAGGATTCCACCATCTCATTTGCGTAACTGTCACGGCCGTGCATCTCTATTCGAGGTTCTCAGTTTAAAGAAGAGGTTTATGTAAAACAAAGAAATTCTTAATTATTTAATTGAAACTTTTGTCAATTTAAACGGTTTTTTTTTTTGGAAATGTTTTCGATATTTTAGGTAAGTTTTTTTTTAGAGTGTATGTGCTATTTGCATATTTTACAATGTAACTCGTTGAAAACTCATTTCATATATCTGGTTTCATATTTCAGCATGCGTCCCATGAAATATGATAAAAAAGTATGCAGCAAAAGAAAAAATTTAAAAAGCACTTTCAAAACTTGAGATTTTCATATATTTTTTTTCTATTTTTGCAAAATTCTAGTGAATACCCCACCTTAATAAGAAAAGTAATAAGCACGAGACCAAGACAAGAGGAAAGTGCCTTTTATCGTATGTGTTCCCAGGAGACTTGCGTTTTTCTTGTAGTAGCTACTTTGCATAGAAATGACAAAATCACAAACAACAAACACAAATGTCAGCATAGCGAGGTAAACAAATTATTTGCAATAAAATATAAAACCTACAACAAAACGTTGCGTGCATAAAAAAATGTTATATGAAATAACTAAATGTGAGTGATGTGGCAAATCCTTTTAATGCTAAAATGCGCATTTGCAATTTTGAATGCGTGCGAATTATTATCAAGCAGTTGAGAAAATGGGGATGCCGTGCGAAATTGTTATCTGCTTTTAGGCGACTACGCGTACGCAACATTTACAGTTGTATTGAATAGCTCAGAGCGTCTATGCGTGACAGCATGTGTGTGCAAAATAATTGTCATTGTTGTAGGCGGCTAAAAAGTTCTCTTTTTGTTATCATTCTCTTCATCTTAATTATTCATACGTACAATGTACACTCATAGAAAAACAAAGCAACGCGCAATGATTCTTGCGAAAATCATAAAATATATTTTATTTAGACTTTTTCCATCAATCTTTTCCTCACTCATGAATGGTCATATCGTCGATGTTTATCTCAAAAAGACTTTTCAATACCGATAGAACGAGGCACATGGTTGTAACAGTAAAGTGTGTGCTTAATGTCCGGAAACGCTAATAATTACATACTTTCTTAATTGGCGATTAACCGTTTAAACAGTTATGAACATTCAGCAAGGCGCGTCAGTCGCTTTTGATGGGCTAACTGGAGCCAATTGATCACACCAAGTGAACTTATTTTCCACCTGGTACTTTCAGCTAAGTGTGGGTCGCCATCTTTCCCTGCTTCCATAAGCTGGTTTCGATAAGAATAAGATCTGTTTTAACTCGCTGCATTATGTTGGTGTCTGCACAAAGCTCGTACTTCTTCGGTACTCACCGTTGCCGACGCGTAGAGGTACATTCAAACATATTTCGAAGAATTTTTATTTCAAACTTTCCCATATCCGCAACATCTAATGTTGTCATGGTTAATGCTTTTGCACCATATAGCCGGACGGGTATAATAAGCGACCCAACCCTTTAAAAAATCGATTTATTAATAAGCGAGAGAGAGTAAAAAATTATGCAGGTGCACACTAAACAATCGACGAATAAAAAAATATGTCAGAAACTAGTCAAGAGCTAAGTCAAATCCAATCACATAAAAGTGATAGGAACTGAAATTAAAAAAAAAGCAACTTCAAAGAAGTTGCATAAAAATTAAGGGCACAACAAACATTCGGTTAATCGCCAATTAAGAAAGTACACTCGTTTTAGCGCGCATTAACCGATAAAACCATGGCGCTGTGCAAAAAAAACAAAAGACTTAAGCAACGAACATTCAAGCACTTAAATACAGTGAATGTTAGGATGATCGGAAAACAGCCCTAAGCCTAATTTCATGCAACATTTGTTGTTACAAATGGCTGCACGATGGGTACCCACGTTTCGTATTCTATATTTTAGGTTGATTTCTGTTTTTTGTGTCAAAATTATGCTTTATACGTATTTTTATTGGTATTTCAACGCCAGCGTTAATATTTCGCTTATTTTACTTTTTTGTCTATCTTAATCTGCACGTTTTGCTTTTATCTATTTTCCATTGAAGCCAAATGTGCAATTGCTAAGGTTTGAGGCGGTCCCACATCATCATCGGCAGGCGCTCGTAATGCCAAGAGAAAATTACACTGAGGCAGGCCAATTTTATGCAGAAGGCAGTATTATATACCTAGTAGAGATTTTTGTAAGTAATTATCGAGTTTTAATAAAATTTCTAAGAAATGCATCCTATTTTTTTTTTTGCCTAGCCCCCAATATTATATATTCATAATAGCAGTACAGCCGTACATTGGAGACAAATATAAGAAAACGATTTTTTAAATCTATGCAGGTGTTCCTAAGTTTTTCATATCGAAAACTACATATTCCCGTCTTGTATACAAAACAACTGGACAAGGAAGAACACAGTAATTTTGAGGCCTGAAAGACCAAAATAAAAGGTCGAAACGTTGGCGGAAAATAGAAAAGACGTTTTTCTGATTTATTAGGCTGTAAACGCGAAACCAAAAACAAATTTTTTTCGAAGTTATCGGGCGATAATTTAAAAATATTCCGTACCACTCCTTCCGATATGATTCTAGAACGGCCTCAAAATGACTATGAAAACATTAGCGAAACGGTTCGAAAGGGTCCTGGTGTCCTCTTGAAAACAATCTCGAAAGTATATTGAGATAATACCGGAATGGTCATGAAATCGGTCCGGCGCTACTACTACGAGCCTAGAAACTGATCCGAAATAATCCCGAGATGATTTCAAATATAAACGGTACCGAAATAAAAGTCCTAAATTATTTTAAAATAGTCCCGACTAGATTCCTAAAATTATCCCGAAATATACCTTAAATAGTGACTAAATATTTTAAAATTAATTCCAAAATAATTTCGAACACCATACCGGACACAATCCCGAAAGTGTCCCCAAATAATCGTGAAGTAATCTGCGCACAGTCCATTGTTGCATAATACCCTATCTTAATATCGAATATTATTGCTATGGGACAAATACAGATAGTGTAAGAGCAATATAAAAATACTTTTCCCAGAGGGGTGAGCGGGAGTGGGCGGTATCTCTGCTGGCTTTTACAAAATGATTTTGACCCCGGTTTGGTCTAAGACGATGTAACGTAGACTTATCACGATTTCTAGAAACTTTTGAAGAGGGGAAGGGGGTGGGGGAAGAAGATGACACCGCTGCTGGCTTTACCGAAATTTCTCAGAATACTATCTTTCCCAAATACCTACCATATATGTATTATTGGTCTGGAGCAATTACGATGCGAAGACTTATGGCAAAATAAAAACACCGTTCCAGAGAGAAGGAGCGGGTTAGAGGCAGAATCTTCAAACTTTTCCAAAATTTGTATAAAAAAAAATAAAAAAAATGTGTATACCCATTTTAATATATTCCGTAGCCTTAGTATCACTGTTCAAAGTAAATATATTTCAGTTATATCGTCTAATAGTAATTAAAAAGCCACTTTTGCCAAGGGGTGTAGGACCCTACCCCACCTTTTCCAAAAATGTATGTAGCCAGTACATCCTTTATATCTCTATCATTAAAATCCGTTTTGCCGTTCTGGAGTGATCGAGTCACAAAACAAGCGCTTGGACATCCAAACAACTTTCAATTTAATAAGATCAATAAGATATCTTTTAGCTAGGTCTACTGGGTATATAAATTTATTAATTTTGTAGTTCAATTTGCAATCATTCTAAAATTGTTGTTATTGCAACCAAAAGGCTGTTTGTAAAATCATTTCCTTAGTATCAGCAATGCTTGCTGTTGCTTCCTTCCAGAGTTGGGCACTAATCGAAAAAAATTAAAATAAAATTGAAGAGTGTGTCTTAAGAAAACAGGAATTTTTTTGCTTTTCCAATTCAGCCTCTAAAACACAGGTATGGGCTTTCGAAGGCCGAAGTTCGAATTTTCGTAGCATATTTTCACAAATGAATTAGAAGCAGTCATTTCAGTTGTTCTCCCTCCGCCTCTCCCTCCGCCTCTCCCTGCAGCTAACATTCCCACTCTCTCCCTCCCTCGCTCCTTTTCTATACTCTCGCGTGTTTCTTCTACCTTTTCCACACTCTTCTCTCTTTATTTATCTTCATCTGTGTCACTTTCTTTTTCTCCTTCTCTTTCTACCCTCTCTTTCTCTGCCCATATCTCTCCCCATTTCCCTATCTTTCGCCAATCCCAGCTCCCTTTACCTCTTTACCTTCGTCTATTTCTATTTCGTTCTCTGTTTTTTTTTCTCCCTTCCTCGTTTTCTCGTTCTCTGGCTTCATCTAACGAAGTTTCTAGCAATTCGCTTCCTTAAAAAAATAAATATCACCATATGACCCATTTTTCCAATAGATTGCTGCGTAGTCCACCCCCGGAAAAATTATTATCCGAAGAACCTACTAATATGGGTAAGGAGCCAATTTCTTAAATATGCTGTTTAGAGTTGATCTTTCGACTTTCCGGAAAAAAAATTTTCAGGAATACTCTCTGTATGTCTATGTAGTTATCTTGCAATAAAAAGTAGCAAAGAATATTCTGGAGCAATCAGCCTTTCCATTTGGTCTTATTTAATGTAATGTAGTGGAATGCTCTCTTTGAATGCGTGTTTGAACGTTTGTTTGATAGCGAACATACACACAAATTGCTTTTTTTGAAACAATATACAAATAATATTTATTATTTTTTACCACATTTCGTCAAATTATATTTAAATTAAACATTCATATCAGCTTAGCCTTAAAATGCAAAAAAAACATTTTCAAATCAGAGCTTTCTGCGCGCAGTTGGCAATCTTCCTGTTAGTGAGCCCAATTGTATAAAACAATCAAAAACAGAAGACCAAATATTAAAAGAGAAGCTCGGCTTAAAAATTCGCTGTTTTATCGTGCTAAAGTTACCATATTAAAGAGGAACTCTTTTTTTATTTCCTATGCCTATTTCTAAAACGTATGCCCAACTCTGCCCTTCATCTTCATATATATGCATGTCGGTACAACATACCCATTAGACTGGGTCGATGTATTAACCAATATCGCGCCATCGATTTGGATTTTGGCTCAGGAAAAAAAGTTCCACTACGCATACCCAAAAATAACTTTCGAGCCTGCGAAATTTTTTTTTTTGGTTTTTTTTTTTTTTTTTGTTTATATTTTTTTTCACAAACTGTTATCGACAACGTTTTTAGGGGACAACTTTGGGTCGGACAGGGTATAAATGAAAATTTTTTTAGTAGGTCATGAAGAAAACCTTAAAAATCAAAAACCAATCAAAAAACCAAAAAAAAAAATAATAATTTCGCAGGCTCGAAAATTATTTTTTTGGGTATGCGTGTTGGAACTTCTTTTCCCTGAGCCCAAAACCTATCGAAAAATCGATGGCTCGATATCGGTTATTTTTCGTCCATACAATTCGACCCAGGTTAATACCCATACATATATGATCAAATATTTACAACCAACTACGCTCTAAAGCGCCAGCAATCGTCTTTCACCTTCCAACTGCAATGCGATTCTTGAAATAATTACTATAATTACCTTCAAGGTAGATTTTCCAAAATGATGATACCAACCAGCCGCTAGCTAATACCATCGTCCAACAAGACAACCAGCTACACAGCCAACCAACCAGCGTACTGCAATTCCATTGCAAGGGCCAGTCAACACACAGAGTTCGTCTGCTCTAGTAAACTTTTTTTAACTGTAATAATATCGAAGAAAACGCTGGCCAAGCATTTTTATGTTGATTATTTGCTGTCGTTCATTCCATGGTTGTTTATAGCCAGCAGCAACATGCACTAAGGGAAAGCTTGACATCCAATTCGTCCAACTCGTTTGTTAAAAAATTTGCTTTTGATTGTTGATGCTTTTTTCGGTTCTGTTGTTGTTGTTATTATTGCTGCTGATATTCATTCCTTTATTCCATGCATTATAATTTAAGATTTTTAATTTATAAATTCAGTTGTGCTTAACTTAAAAAACGCGTCTCATGATACCTATCCTGATGTATGTCCTGGAATCATAGATGGCGTCTTAGAAAAATGGCATGGTTCTTGGACTAGTCGAAAGAAAACTTACCCGTCAGATTTATGGCCTTTTCCGAGATGCAAGTAGGGGTCAGCGTAGCAAATTCAATTCTGATCTGCCGACTTTAATCCACATGGGAGATTATTGTAGCGAACAAATGTCCATGAACACTAAGCGTTTTATCCTAGAAAGAAGTTTAAAACTACCAATATTTTATCAAAAAGTTATAACAAAAGTTTTAATTTTCTTATCGAATTTCCACCAACTTTTTATCAGCGTCTCATAGACTTGCTATCGGGTTTCTAAGGACTGTCACCATTTCGTTACCAGCGAGTTAACCATTTGTTATCGAAAATTTATCGATTTGCTATAGAAAAGCTATCGATTCTTATCAGAGTGTTGCAAGTTTTTTTATTGGTGTGTTATCGACTTCCTAACAACGGCGCATCCAATTGTTGTATAACCGTTACCGATAAAACTTCATTATAAAATCGATGACACATTTGAAGGCCATCAATAATAAGCCGCTCCGATAACTTGAACCCCTCTAGTTCTAGTTTCTCTAATTTATTTAAAAACATTAGTTTTCTAGACGTATAATTGCATATCGAACTTCACGAGTACTTGAAACTCACGCCTTTTTTATTTAAATGGTTATTGGGCCGACGTTATTTGAAATGTTGCCAACAACACTCTCTGTGTACTTTTTCTATATTCCGGTGTCAATCAAACTTAGACTTCCTTACTTGTTTTACTACGACTATTATCCATTACAGCTTATTTTGTTATTATCATCCCCTTCTCTGTCAGGTTAGCTTATCATTATTGTTGCTGCAGATTGCTTATTTCCATTTTAATTTAAATCATTATCAAATCTTCTTTAATTTATCAGATAGAAGCTTCAAATAGCATATAGCCCATACAATTTTTGTTCATAGCTGTCTCATGTTGACAACTTAACTTTCATGAATAAAAGGTTTGATTTCTAGAAATAAAAGAAATCTAGAGACAGAACTACTCAGTTTATACTTATCAAGATTTAAAATAACTCAATTTGGAACAACAAGAGCAATCAAGTCTCCCCTACACATGTTTTCCTATTCCAAGGTGTCTTTCCTTTTTATATGCTGTCAAACTGTACAATCCGTGTGTCTATTCCTGAGCTAATTCATGAATTCACAAGCATGATCTAGCTGGCGATGTTTGAACTGCTATTAGTTAAGATATCGACTGCTGAGTGGAATATTATCCTTTCTCGGTTGCCGTTTCGGAAACGCCCTCTCTCAGTATTCGGTTTAAGGAGACCCTATCTCACAATTTTTACCATAAACGCCCCAGCTAATATCAAAATGTATCGAAAGTGAGCGATTCCCATGGCAGCCGGTTCTATGTACCGGAGCGACTCAGGACTTTTTTTCGCGGCCAAAGGCTGTCATTTCAGTGTAGCCCCATTTAATTTGTTAATTTTTTAATTTAAAAATTTGGATTTCATATAACGGACAAATCAAGTGTTAAACCAGGAACTGTTGGGTATGAGAGAATTCGTGAGAGTAAAATATATCAAAGATTACTATATTTTAGTAAAACAAATTTTTGAATTGTTTGCTCTCTAATAGAAGCAGCACAACTTCCATTCTTTATCTCTACCTCCTACTTAGTACTAGCAGCGGGCTTATTACAGCATCTGCACTATTTTATGAAGTCAAATTTCATAAATCATTACAAAAATTACACACTCCTTGCAATTATGGCTTTAGTTACTTGTTAATTGTAAATATTTATTATTTCGTATCATAAATATATGCACGAAAACAATGAGAACGAATCTCTACTAAATAACACGTCACCCACAAAAAAAATTGTTTCACATATACTTGCATGTATTATATGACTTTAGCTCAATATGGACGCATACAAATTTCCATAGGTTACTAGTAAAAATATAAGAATCTGTACGAGAAGGCTCCACAAGTTAACTAAAAAGATACATTCGCTCCTCCTACGAATGTGGGTAATTCCAAATAAAGTTGCGTTATGAAGGGGATAGGAACACATTCTAAATATTTTAATAAAATGGTGTTATGAAGGGATGGAGAGCTATATACCATCATCGAATAAGATGAAAGATAAAGATACTTTCATAAAGTTTTACAGCAAGGAACTCGAAATAAGCTGTAGCAATTTATTTTTTTTTTTTTTCAAAAGCCATTAATTCAATTGTTCTTTTTTTATTTTCGAAAATTTAGGAAAAAAACATCCATGATCTTTTTTACTGATAAAAATCTCATAAATGTATGCCAAAAAGTGGAAAATTTCAGAGATTTTTAAGAAAATTTTGAGTTTTTATTTAGAGTTTTCTGAATTACTTTGAGTATGTAGTTTCGTAGCCTAACTAATTTTAGTCTATCAAGGTACAAAGAAAAAATCTCCCAAAATTCGCATTGATTTTTAATTTTTTCGAAAGGGTGTTTCAGGGTAACTACCATGTGAAAAAGTAATCTATGGAAGAAGACATGAAACATCCTTCGAAAAAAAATTGGTAAAAAATCAATACGCATTTTGAGAGACCTACATATATTATTACTAATATTTATATATATATATATATATATATATTATTACTAAAATTTTATGGGTTTCAAAGCTGCAATAACTCACAACGTTCTTTTTTCTTCGAATTGAAAAATGTGTTTGAGATTGGTTTCCTTAGTTTCGGTAACAAAATTCGTGGAAAGTATTTTTTAAATAATCGAAAGTAAATACTTATATAAATAACAAATTGTTGAAATTTCATAAAACTGCTGTTTTCGTTTTCGCAGGTTCACGTTTACTTAAAACTTCTGAATTTAAGAAAATTTTAGGCCCTAATGCAAACATCAAAGGACTTTACACATAACTTTGCACCACTTTGCAAATTTTGAGTCACTATTTCTTATAAATCCGTTTATCCGTGCTAAAAGTCGCTCACTCATAATTACTTTAAGACACGGTTGGAGAGATGGGAGTGTTCCGCACATAGCGGTGAAAAGAAGGCAAGTGTTTAATGTTTGTTGTAGCTTAAAGCCGAGCATCGTTACGACTATAATTCTTATAACAAAAGTTGCTTTTTATCAGTTTTTTTTTTCCTTCAGAAAATAATAAGCACTTCTAAATTTTGCTCCGAAAAAAGCGATTATTTTTTAAAGTTTTTGTTTCGCTCAGAAAAATATAACAGTTATTTTTGGATATGTGGATTTCACTCAGTCATTTAGGCAGATAATATTTGGTTCGGATAATAACAGTTATTTTACGAGTTCTTTGTTTCGCTCGGATAATAACGTTTATTTCTCGAGATTTCGCTAATTTTTTTTTTTTGTTTTTTTTTTTTGGATATTTTAGTTTTTCTCAGAAAATAACAGTAATTTTTCAAGTTTATACTTCATTCAAAAAATTATAGTTATTTTTCGAGAATTTTTGCCCTTTAACAGTTATTTGTTGTGTGTTATTTTTCGCTCAGAAAATAACACTTATTTATGTATATATACACTGAAATTAGCTGTTATATTTCGAGTCGTAGTTTTGTCCAAAAATTTTCTTTTCTGAAATTTTTATGCTCTTTTCCCAAATAAATTTATCGTTTTCTTAAGACCAAGTTTTATTTCGTAAAGAGGTTTGAAATTTAAATGGATTTTTCGAAATTCCTTTGACTTTTAGTGAATTTAATTTACTTTGAAAACCATAATTTTAACCCAGTGTAATCTGACGGCGGACATCACAGATCTACTTGTCAAATCTTCTTTATATCTGGGTTTGCAAATCGTATTTCTAAAACCATAAAGTTGTAAAATTTTATCGTCTTTTAAAAATCGTACATATATAAAAAAAGTTGTTGTTTCGTTTTTCACTACAAATATATTTCAAATACATATATGTACACTCCAAAAAAAACTTCCTAAAAACAAGGAAAATAGCTACTAAAACAATGCAAAACACTATATGATATTTCGCCATAGAAATCTTTCCGTAGAAAAGTAATTTTCTTAAAAATTAAAACTATTTCTATGAATTAAGCGGGGATTGCCCTCATTGCTTTTAAATGTATAAAATCGGACGGACAATGTCGCGTTGTTTAAATTTTTTACAATCTATCTATATAAAAATCAAAGTATGTGTGTGTGTGTGTTCTCTATGGAAACGTATTTCCAACACTTCAATCATCACCAAATTTTGGCTATAGGTTCCTTCGATAAAGACGAAGGTTTTTTATATTTCAGAACTAAGAATTTAAAATAAATTTTTTTTTGCAATTTCACGTGCGCCAGTGGGTGGTGCTACAAATTTTGTATGTCAGCAAAAGTTACTCATACGCCATGTACTTACTTAAGTGCAGACCTTTTGTTTGGTCATAGCATTGAATTCACAAAAAGTTAAAGCGATTGCATTGAGTAATTTAAAAGTTTTATTAAATTTAAGCATTCCACTGTAAAAATAGCTGTCTATACGAGATGATACACTGAAAGAAATGGTGCTAGTAAAATCAACAAATCGGTTCTGTTGTTCTTGACTTAACGGAGATTCGGTGAAATTGATCGAATTATTGTTAATTCGACCGAGTTCTTTGTCAAACGAACGAATTAGTTTAGTCATTTCAACAGAAGAGAAATTGTCGCTCTCAAGTTAACAAAATTCTGTAAAATTTACAAATTTCTGGTCAATCTAACTGATTTTTCTGTTAACGCAACTGATCTTGCAGGTCATTTCAACGGCGATCAACTGTCAATACATGAGCAAATTTCAAAAGGAATTTTAGGTTCACTCCGCTCCCTACTTTGTACTTATGACGATGGTGCCACTTGTTACAAAAAAAAACACCAAAATAAGAAAACCACCAAATCGAAAAAACACACAAAGTGGGAAAACACCAAAAAACTAGTTTTACAGTTATCAATACAAAACGAAAAAACACTTTTTTGAATTTACTGTGCAAAAATTATGAGATATCGGGACACCTATCTATCGGGTACAATTTTGCAACTTCTTGTCCAAGCGAAATGCAAAATTGCGCCCTCTCGTTGCAAAAGTTTTGTTTGAACGAACAGGATTTTTCCAAAGTTAGTAACATTTTGTTCAAGTTTTTCCGAATTTTCATTCACGCTAACGAATTTAATACGATAATAAAAAACATCCTTTTTTAATGTTGATGTTTCCGACAACATAACAGTTTGAATTGTTTCGGAATCGTTCCAACTTAAAGTGTTACGAAAATTAAACTTGCCGAATTACATGTAAAGTTACTCCAGTGGTGAATTACCTTCCCGCGATTCCATTCTTTACCTTTCTATAACTTACAAGTTCTCTTTTTAAAATGTTACGTCAAACATTTATACTACAAGGTTTGTTCGAAACAATCAAGTGTGGCAACTACATGCGAGAGAAGAAATTGAGAATGAGCTGAGCTACAACTGAAAGAATTGAGAATGAGTTTTGTGACTACTATTTCCATTTCTATTTGCAAAGCGAAGTTCAAAACTATTAATTAAATAAATTATAAAATATAAAATAGGGTGAAGGTGCGTTTAATAAAACAATATAATAAAGTGTAATATGTTTAATGTGTGCCAGCATATTTGATGTAGCCCAATTGACGTTCGGTTCGGTAAGTGCCTCCGTGGTGTGATGGTAGCGTGCTCCGCCTGCCACACCGTATGCCCTGGGTTCGCAACCTGGGCAAAGCAACATCATAATTTTAGAAATAAGGTTTTTCAATTAGAAGAAAATTTTTCTAATCGGGGTCGCCCCTCAGCAGTTTTTGGCAAGCGCTCCGAGCGTAGTTCTGCCATGAAAAGCTCTCAGTGAAAACTCATCTGCCTTGCAGATGCCGTTCGGTCCCGTCCGGCCAATTTGTAGGGAAAATCAAGAGGAGCACGACACAAATTGGATGAGAAGCTCGGTCTTAGATCTCTTCGGAGGTTATCGCGCCTTACATTTATTTATTTATTTATGTATATGGCACTATAGGTACTTTCGTACAAAGCTGTCGCAACAACTTTTTTTGTTCATTTGACTACTAAAACGGTCAATTACGGATCAAAGATTTGGCCGCAGTTGATTCAACATCTTGTTGCGATGGATAAATATTAACAGAAATTTCGGTTGAATTGACCCATATTTCGGTTGATTTTACTAGTATTTTTCTTTCAGTGTAGACAAAAATTGTGCAGCTAAAATATTTTGACTAAGTTATGAGATTTTGAGTATGAATTGTGTGTGACAAAATAAAATTTGAAAAATAAAGCAAAGAGTGATAAATTAGAGGAATGAGGGTTGTAAGAAAATAGAAGGAGAGAGATAGAGAGTGTAAAAAAAAGAGGGAGAGATAGGGAAATTATAAAGGGTAAGAAAGAGAAAAATTGGGATACATTTTTAAGAAGATCAATAAAATCTTATATACTGATTGCTTGACTTTGAGTAAGGGCAATGAATGCGTTGAAATACACCTTCTTTTTTAGATTAGTATCTGCCCAACCAGAGCAACGCCGGGTACCCTGCTAGTTTATTAGAACAATTTTCTTAAAAATGGAAAAACATTTTATGATAGATTAAAAAGTTGAATTGTGTAAATGTCACGGACTTAGAATTATAGTCGTGGTGCTCAACTTAAGAGTCGAGTGCTCTTATTTACTGAGCTAACTAAAGTATTCTTGAGTGAAAAAACTTGGCCTAAAATAAATGAAAAATTTCATACAAAAACTAGAAATTTTTTCTCAACAAATGATCACAATTCGTCAATTTTATGAAAATACATTTGGGAAATGTTTTCTTTATTTTAGGTGAGTGTTTTTCTGAGTGTATATAAAGCTACATGCATTTCAACTTTTGTTATGATATAGGCATTTTTGCGAAAGGATCGAAGAATACTGGTCCTGGTCTACTAAAAAGTGCATTTGATATATTAATTATATTTTTTAAAAAATTTTTCCAAAACGAAAATGTTATCAAACACTCCATTCAACAATTTATCTGTGGACTTGCTCATGTGCACTCGTTGAACTCACTTAACTCAGCCACTTCATATATGCCAACCTTTGTCTGCTTGCCAGCCTTTCAGCCTCTTTACATCTCCAAGGCACTCATCATTGTATCTTCCTTCCTTCCGGTGTTGGTAAAATTCAGTGAAGCAATTTCTATGCGAATTTATTTTGTATGAAGATTTATCGCGATTTTAGACAGCATTGGCGACACCTGCCAACGCCTACGAATGTAATTTATGGCGTTGAAATAATTGTCTCCAATATGTGAGTGCATATTTATGTATGTATGTATGTCCTTTGATATTTTTTCGTATGTCGAAATTCTTGTCGTACAATTCGATTTTGTATGCACTTTTCGCCACAACTTTTTTTATCCAAACATTTTTATTTTATGTATTTTGAATTTCAACTTTATTCATTCTTTCATATTGGCTCAGTTACACTAACTTTGTCGCTTTCAATATTACTATCTATTTTTTGTCGTCACAGATGAGGAAAAAAATATTCATCGCATTGTTGATGGAAAATGGCAAGCATAACGACACGTGATTGTGGGCGTTAATATGTTTGTGTGTATTTGTATGGCGTTATTGGATGTAAAAGTGTCTGCATATTTCATTTGTTGCACATATACCATATTTGCATATATGTATATATGTAAATATGCTTTCATATTGGGATGTAGCTTGGTATACGCCTACTGCGTTCGCCAGTCTCGTAGGTGGGTGCGTCTGTTTGCTTTGACGTGGCTGTTATTCGTTGCTTTCTCATATTAACATCTAAAATGAGACAATTTAAGTTAGTTGAAAGTAAATAGATCAAGTCTTGTCTGAAGCTGTTGTAATACTAGCGTCTACATATGTATATTTGCAGTGAATTTGGATATCTTTGGATATGAGCAACAAAATCTCAAAATTGCAAACGCAGGATTAGATAAATGTTTCAAAGTCTGAAGCGCTATGAGATAAACTTTAGTTTGCAACAATGGTTGAATAGGATATATATTATATATGTTTATAACCGAATTTGACGATTTTTAAAACGACTGTCTATGCAAGATACAAATGCATGTGGTACAATTTGAAGCTTCTAGCCACTAATATGAAGAAGGTTAGATTTAACTGGCTGGTCCGTGAGAACCTTATATAGACGAAATGAGTCTCAAACGACCAATCTGGAAAACAATATCAGAAATCGGGACATATGTTATAAAATAACTTCGTCTTTTTGGCAAATGCTAAACGCTTTCTAGGACCTATGCTACTTTCTGCCTTGAGTTCTGATAGCTGCACCACTCTCAATAGTTGCCTTGCGAGCGCAGGGTGTGAGCATAAAACGTGCTTGATCGTTTCCTCTCCCAATCCACACTTCCTACAACTGCTATCACTGACCACGCCTAATTCAAAAGTATGTGACGCCTGAAGCTAGTGTCGGAAATAATATTGTAAGACCTGCAAATGATTTTTGATACCTTACAGCCTCGCGCTTGCTTCAACGTCTTTTAGCTTGGTCATTGATGTGCAGATTGGAATGCTTGGTGTTATTCTAGACCAGTATTCTAGTATCCAAAATGGTGTGAATTTCATCACTAAAAAGTGCTCAATTCTAAATGTATAACAAAAAAATTCAAGCCGCGATAACCTCCGAAGAGATTATAGGCCGAGCTTTCCTTCCAAATTGCGTCGTGCTCCTTTTTGGTTTTTCCTACAATTTGGCGGACGGGACCACGTATTTTGCCGACTCCAAACATCATCTTCAAGGCAGATGAGATTTACTGAGAAGCTTTTCATGGCAGAAATACAATCGGAGTGCTTGCTAAAGAGATACCTCACTTAGAGCGGCGACCCCGCTAGGAAAAACTTTCTTATAATTGAAAAAACTTGTTTCTAAAACTTAGATGCTATTTTACACGGGGCGTGAGCTCAGGATCTTCGGTGTGGTAGGCGGAGCACGCTATCACCACACCAAGACGGTCGTCGTATGGCAGCTTATAGAATATGTTTATTCCGGCATCTGCCAAGTATACCGCGGACCCTACTTTTTCCATTATTTTGGAACCATCGGTATACACAGTGTATCGGCTCATATCCGTCTCCAAAACCCAGGTAGTCTCTTTCAAGCAAAGCTACTAGGAATTGAGAAGACATGTTGCTTCCTGTTTGAGAACTCTGTAAACGGTCGGGAGCTACGCATATTATGAAATAGCCAAGCAGCGCTCATGGCGTTGGGTTCGCCGCTTACGTCCTCCAAGGCCGACGATAACTGAAAAAAGGTGCTACGCAATGCAGAAAATTCAATTCGAACTCAACCTCCAATGGTTTAGTCGCGACTTAAATACCAAAATGATTCAGTTGATTATGTAGCTTAACCCTTCCAAGGGGTTCCCAGCGCAATTTATAGCTTCTTCAGCCCGGTTGTCAACCTTATCTACCGGTGACAAATCCTGGTTCTTTAGCAGTCGCGACTCTGGCGAGCCCAAGTTCCGTAGGGAACTAGGGGATGGGGGCGGGGGCGGGACGGCCTAGAAAGTTTAACGTGGTCATATTAAATTGTTTCCGAGAAAAAAAACATGATTTACTATAATTGTCTAGGAAAGAAATATATAGGATGGCAACTGCAAATCACAGGACACTGGCCCTTTGGCCCACATACAGAAAGATTGGTAATCTCCTTCAATAAAAGAGGTTGTAAGGAAACAATCTCCAACTTCCTCTGGGAATGCCCAACCCTGGCAAATATCATGTACCGAAATCTCTAGGCGGTTTCGTGCTGTCCGATCTAAGAGAGGTATCAAAATTCTTAATGAATAACATCAACAGGTTTACTGAGCTAAATAAATGGCTGGAGTTAAAATACTTAAATATACATGATAACTAATTGGTTGTAGGGGAAAGCTCGTCAAAATGGCGCCTAGAGTGCTACACAGCACAGAAACCAGGCAACTAATATGATTTCTATCTGGCCCTGTAATCAGGCGCCAAAAATTTACGTAAAGGGTTAGATAGAGGTACATTTAAAAGTACATGTAAATGTGCAGATATAAAGCGTGACATACCACAACGCGATGTAATGATGTGATATCACTTGAACATCCAGGAAATCCAAAAAAAAAAATTAAAATTAAAGTTCTGAAGTAAAACACCTTCTGCAATTACCATCTTCAATTATAATAACATTTATAAAAGTGTATAATTTGAATAATTACTCTTACTATGCGTTATTTCTATAACAAATTGTTTTATCATGTTAACAAAACATCACATAGATTTAAATTAAGGAAATAAAATGGATTTAATATATGTAGAAATGCACATGCACTGATGCATGAGAAGTGCGATCTTTTTTTTTTTTTTTTTTTTTTTTTTGTAGCAAATCATACATAGACAAATTACTTTTTAATGCATATTGCTAAACACAAATAATGTACAGGGTATGCACATTGGCATTTGCAAAGTTAAACTAACACAAAAATGCATGAAATATGTAAATAAAATAAAATATTGCACGCGCATGCGCAACGGCAATTATTTAAAAAAACGCAGTTGACCAATAAAAAAACTGGTGCAGCAATTGATTTAGCTTTTGAAGAAACACGCGAAAGTACAAGTAACAGTAGCAGCAGTTGCAACAACTTTTAAAATAACTTGAAGAGGGGAAAGGCGTTAAACATTTATAATGGAAATAAAACATATTAGCAATAACAACAAGCATTCCCTCTTGCACTGCTTCAACGTAGCCATTGCATTAAGGCAATCCTGATATACGTTGGCAACATTATCGAAGTGCTTGAGCCAAAAGAAATACAACATCTACATAAATATAGGCTGTAGCCAACAAATAAAATTGCAGCTGATTTAAAGATTACTTCAATCGATCGCTAGCCTTATAATATGAGGTCGGTTTTTATAAGGAGTCTCAACTCTTTGTTGTATTCATCATGACGACAGAGAAAAGTTAAGTTAACTACGTAAATGGGCTTGAGAGGCTATCTCATACATTAGACCTAAAAGTATGGCTTACATTTATCATAACACACCCTCTTTGCACTCTGCAAAAAATATTTACCTAAAATAAGGAAACAATTTCCTAAAAACATGTCATTAAATTGAAGAAATTTTCAGTGATATCAGTAAGAATTTCTTATTTTTGTGTAAAACATTTCATTAATTTGAAAGAAATTTTTTCTTAAATTCTTTCAATAAAGAATGGACGAGTTAGCTCAGTAAATAAGAACACTTGACTGTAAAGTTGAGCACCGCGACTAGAAATCCACTCCCGCGACAGTTACACAATTAAATTTCTTAATTTGTTTTATACGGTTTTGCCCATTTTTAAGAAAGTTATTTCTGTAATTGTTTTGGTTTTTTAGAAAATTACTTATCAAGTTTAAGGAAGGATTTCTATGGCGAAACCTCATATACCATATTTTCTTATTTTAATAACAATATTCCTCGTGTTTAAGAATTTTTTTAGGTTTCACTACAATTTATGATAACACATTTCCCTCCTGAGAGACATTCTGAAAAAGAGCGAGCAAATCAAAAGATTTGCAATTTTCATAAAACGCGAAAAACTTACATATCAGACAATGCAATGTTAGACATTGAAAGGATGCACTCTCAACAAACTGTCAATGATTTCGCAACTCCACTCTCACTACTGCTCTCTGACCCGACGGGAAGTAGGAGGAGGTATCTCTAAAGCACTTCGTACAATTTGTACGATGAAGAATTCCGCGTAGCAACTGAAAGAAAAGACGCTGGCAGGGCAATATTAAAAGAAGAGTGCGTGAATGCTAACGAGAGTTGAAAAAGGAAGCAAGGTGACATTACAGGAAGAAAAAAGTAGAGGCAGAAAAGAGCTTGAACTGCTCGCAAACAGTAATAATGCCTACAGATTGTACCCAAAAATTCGGAGACGAACAGAAGGTATTAAGTCCTAGGCAAAGTCTTGTAGGAACGAAAACGGCGAACTTGTAAAAGATGTCCAGAAAGTACTTAGATTTAGGAGGGAACACTTTTATGCCCTCTTAAATGGAAACGACGATGTTTTTTCCTAGGGATGAAAAGGCCGAGGCCGCAAACGATGATGATGAAGTAAGAATAGCAACAATTGGACCACAGCCGTTGATAAATTTCGGCGGAGCTATACAAGTACGGCGGCGGGGAGTTGATGAGACGCATAGATCAGCTTCTTTGCAAAATATGGTCGGAAAAAGTGTTCTTTTCACAGTCCAAAAAAAGACGGATCATGCAAACTGCGCAAACTATAGCGGCATCAGCCTTCTTAAATGGGCCTACAAAATCCTGTCAAGCATATTGTGCGCAATATTGAAGCTCACTGTGATTCGGCTAATAAGACTCTGCTTTCAGACTTGGCAAATCAACCATCGACCAGTTTTCAATATGCGCCAGATCTTGGAAATGGCCAAAAAAATAGTTGACACATATCACCCTTCGTCGATTTTAAAGCCACCTTCGATAGTAATAAAACCAGCTGCCTAACTGTCACTTTGGCTGAATTTTTCGCAAAACTTATACGGCTGTGCACCATCAGCTCAGCCGGAATTGGAAAGGACCTATCCGAGCCGTTCGAAACTAATCAAGGTTTCAGACAGGGTGACCCCCTATCGTGAGATTTCTTTAATTTGATGCTGGAAGAAATAATACTAGCTGCAGAACTTAACCGCTCTGGTACAATGTTATATAAGGGCAATTACTGGCGTATGCTGATGACATTGATATCATCGGCTTAAACACCCCCGTCGTTAGTTCTGCTTACTCTAAACTGGAAAAAGAAGCGAAAAGATGGGTTTGGTGGTGAATGAGGACAATATAAAGTACCTGCTGTCATCAAGCAAAGAGTCAGCGCATTTGCGGCTTGGAAACCACTCCATTGTTGGCAACCCTGATCGAAATAGCAAAAGGCTTCGTTTATTTTGGAACTAGCATTAACACAAAAATAGCATCAGCTTTGAAATCTAGCAAAGAGTAGGCAAAAGAAAAGAAAACTCCTCTCTCGGTAAACGAAGAACATCGGAGCGACTAGCAAGCATTAGCAAGCAGTTAAAGTAACGCTTGGCTCTGTTGAAAAATTAAACAGTTTCACTTGTTAAGGGATATAAAAAATGTTTGCCACCGTTTCAATAAATAGGCACATTAACATTATTTCTTTAATATGTTGTGTCTTAAACTACACTTGAATATTTATATTGTTTATGAAATGTTATTTTGATGAACAATTAGATTAATGAAATTATGTCTTAAATAATTATGGAACCGACTAGAAACGCGCTGTATCTTGTGACGTTGTTGTTTACGATGTTATACTACCAATCTCGAAGACTCTCGAATATTGCTCGTCGATTACTGCTCGTTGCATTTAGCGCTGTCATCCACAGAATGATTACAATCAGTGAGTTTTACAGATCCGGCTCACGCTCAATTCTCACGGGAATGCTCTGGAACATTGAGAGACTT
Source organism: Eurosta solidaginis (assembly GCF_040869045.1). Classification (NCBI taxonomy): domain Eukaryota; kingdom Metazoa; phylum Arthropoda; class Insecta; order Diptera; family Tephritidae; genus Eurosta; species Eurosta solidaginis. The sequence goes on along the minus strand of NC_090319.1, from coordinate 263,718,925 downwards.
GAAAAGCGGATGCAGTGAAATTTTCGCGCACGTGAAATGTGATAGGCAGATGTCGCCGCTGTTTTTCATTTAACTCGTACGGCGGAAGGCTAAGCAGCGACATCTATTTTTGAAAAAGTAAGTTTATTAAAGGCAGCGTTGCCAAACTAAAAAGAAGTAATTAAAAAATTATCTGCTCACAAATTGTACCGGACTTCTTTCTATCTAGATTTATCTGGCTCAAATCATTGTTGTTGCATTTACATGCAAAATTATTTATCTGGCTCAGGATTTTGCCACCGGATGATGGCTAATGACAACCCACCCGCAAAGCGTATTTACTCAGCCGTATAGGGTGCTTCGTTTACACACTGAACATGCTTGAATTTAAAATTTTATTCAAAAATACCCCTATGTAAATGTGGGATAGATATATATTATTTTGAAACTTGAATTAGGAAAATCAGGCCAGTAGATCGGCTGTTTTGCTCTAAGCAAGGAAGTGTCTTCAATTTTTTATACATATATGTATGTAGAAAATTTTTCATTCAACGAATTTTGATTTGTTTCATTATTAATTGCTTCTGATTTTTTGTAATTGCGTATGCCATTTTTTGTTGGCTACATATGTACGTATATATAGATATTAAAGCAATTGCCCAACGGCAGGGAGTTAACTTGGCCAACATTTATAATTGGCACTTTTGTAGCGACGGCATATTCGTTTTGGCAGCAACTGCATTGCAAAATGTGTAATTGTTGTTGCCAAAGAGCTGCGAACCATTTTTAAATTCTTGAATGCAGTTTCAACTTAATTTCCATCTACAAACCATTCATCGCTAAATTGTTCTCCTTCATTACTGTTTCAGCATATATTTTTGTTTTAGCTTAGCCTTTACTTTTTTGCAGGCAATACAAACGCGGGAATACACACAAACGTACGTTTTAATGGCTTAAATGTGCCGTTTAGCTTAATCCATCCCTCTTTCGTAACTTTAATTTATTTAGGAATTTTTCTTAACTGTGTTTTTTTTCTACTTCCTTTTTTGCAGCTCAGCAGCAGTTAAGTAATTATGAAATTATATTTTTTGTTCATAAAAAAAAGTTGTTGAAATCATTTAGCAATTCTTACACCGGTTTAGTAATTACATATCTGCGTGCTCATGTATGTGTATTCTTTGGAGCGTGTTGCAATTTAACCGGAAGCTGTATTACATTTGTCTTCAGGCGTTTTGTCCCACTTATATATTTCAAAACGCCGTAATTAGAGTTGGCAGGTAGAACAATTTTTGTGAAACAGCGCGCTTTTTAGTTAGTGAGAATGGTGACACAGAAACAATATAGAATAGCTATCAATAGTCAAGATGAGTTTAGTGTTATTCACATTACTTACTTACTAACTTAATTGGCGCTTAACCGTTTGAATTGGCGTCAATTGGTCACACCAGGGGAATTTGAATCGTTTTCCACCTGGTCCTTCCCACGGAGTGGGTACCACCCTCTTCTTTTGCTCTCATAGGCGGGTACCGATTAAAATACTTTCTTAGCCGCAGTGTCATCTTTCATTCGCATCACATGGCCAAGCCATCGTAGTCGCTGCATTTTACTTCGCTGGACTATGTTGATGCAGACATAGAGATCGTACAATCCGTCATTAAATATTTTTCGGTACGCGCCGTCGCCAACGCGAAAAGATCCGTAAATCTTTGGCGGAACCTTTTGATCGAATACACTCCCCATCTGATGTGGCCATGCTTCTGCCCTATATAGCACGACGTGTACGATAAGTGACTTATAGAGCATGATTTCTTTTTGCCGCGAAAGGACTTCACTTTTCAAATGCCTACCTAGTCCAAAACAGCATTTATTGGCCAGATTTATTCTTCCACGGATTTCAAAGCAGATCCTATTTTTTGTTTTCATGCCGGCTTCCAAATAAACGAATTCTTTAGATATTTCGAAATTATGACTGCCAACACTGGCGTGGCTGCCTATCTTTTCCGCTCCTTTTCCCTGTTGGAGTAAGCAAAATTTTAGGCGTGGGTATTCAGGCCGATCATATCAATGTCATCAGCATACACCAGTAATTGCACGCTTTTATAGAATATTGTTACAGAGAGGTTAAGTTCTGCAGCTTGTATTATTTTATCCAGCATCAAATTCAAGCAATCGGTCGACAGAAGGCTACCCTGTGTGAAACCTCGTTTAGTTTGGAACGGCTCGGATAACACGATTCTGACTGAGCTGATCGTGTTGTTCAACGCCATTTTGCGCAGCCGTATAAGTTTTGCGGGGAAACAAAATTCAGACAAAGCGGCATATAGGCAGCTCCTTTTCGTGCTGACGAAGGTGGCTTTAAAAAAGACGAAGAGGTGATGTGTGCAAATTCTTTTTTCGCGGGTTTTTTCCAATATTTGGCGCATAGTGAAAATCTGGTCGATGGTAGATTAACCAGGTCTGAAGCCACACCGATAAGGTCCAATCTGCCTGACTATAAGGATCTATGCGTTTCTTGCCCATTCCATAAGAAGTGGGATCCTGCAAACTGCGCCATTTATCGCGTAGTCAGCCTTTTTTAGTATCGCATATAAAGTCCTGTCTCCTATGTCTGAATTTATTTCTTAACAAAACTTACGCGGCTGTGCAAAATTACGTTGAGCAACACCATCAGCTCAGTCAAAATTAGGAAGAACCTCCTCGAGCCGTTCGAAACTTACGAGGTTTCAGACAAGGTGAATCCCTATTGTTAGATTTTCTTAATTTGATGCAGGAGGAAATTATTCAAGCTACAGAGCTTAACTGCATTGGAAGAAAATAAAATATAAGGCGCGATATACTTCGAGGATGTTTTCATAGGTCGAGCTCTTCTTCTTATTTGCGTTGTGCTACTTTTTTAATATTTCATATAAATGGGCGAAACGGGTCCAATGGGTTTTATTTCCACTCCGAACGGCATCTGCATGCAGATGCATTTTTTGGAATAAGCTTTTGAATAACAGAAATACACTCGGAGTGTTTGACAAACCACTGCCCAAGGACGACCCCGCTTAGCATTTGTTTAAGTGAGAAAAAAAGTTTTCCTGAGATTTACATGTTGCTTTTCCGGGCTTTGAACCCAGGAACTTCGGTGAGGTAGACCGCACAACGGCATTATGAAGAGAGCAAAAAAGAGATACACACTCTTATAATTTTTTTTGAGTATATGTTAAAGCGATCACATGACAGGTTCATTATAACAGTGACATGCATGGGCTCTCGCTATAGGTTCAAAATGCACGTCACCGAAAAGGAGAGCGATGCTCGCAGCATTTTTCTCTTAAGAGGCTTCCGTACCACGGCCTCTCATGCAGTCAGTGGGCGTGCAAAATCAGAGATATGAGCATTTTGTGGGATAGTCAATACTCAAAAAAGTTGGAAATAAATAACAAAACTAATCACAATTTAAACAACTTTTGATAGCGCGTCATCTTCACGTGATAGCTAAATCAACATCATTGGAAGCGCTATAAAGCATTTGGCGCTTGCGATCAAAAGAAAATCAAAAGTATCAACCTGCCTTTATTATTGCCAAAGAATTTATTGAGACAAATGAAACATTTAATGATCACAACAAAATGAAGCACCGCCAACAAATAAGAAATGTCACACAAAAAAACGAACAAACAACAAAACCAATTCGTAAACATAGAAAAACAATTCCGAACAGAGCCTGGAATGGGCAGGGAAATGGAGATGATCAAGCAGACTTTTGTCATGTCTTGAAACATAATTGTACAAAAGGGGAGGGAGATGAAGTAAACTGGATTTTTGTATGCGCAGTGTAAGTAGGCCTGCATTGAAAGAACTTAAGCTCCTACAAAAGCGTATCAAATGAAGTAGGAAGTTGACGTATTTCAAGTATTATATCAATTTTTATTGCTAGCATATATTTCATCTTATTGAGTCGTTTAATAAATTACATTAAATGCATTAAAATGGGTAAAAGAAAACAACAACAAAAAAAAACGATCGTTAGCAATTACATACAATGTAGTTGTTGTTGGTATCATTATTTTACTTCGCTTAAGTTTTCGAACTTATTGCACGATCGAAATGATGAACAAGTGTACTTGTAATTTTTTTCATTATTATAATTTTTTTTTTTTTTGCAATTTAACAAATCGTATAATGAATGTGAGCTGGGTCGTGTGCTATGACATCAAAGAAATTTTAACCGCTTGATGCCCAAGCAATCACTGTCATTTAATGGATTTGTTTCGTACTTTATACCTTCCATATTGCTTAAATGCAGCTCTGTTCTTTCTTTTTATTGATGGTCGATAGTTGATCTATTTTGATTAGGTAAGACTTCTGTGGGAATTTTTTGAGGTGTCGTAGGTTTAGTGTTCTCGACTTATAAAGGAAACGTTTAGGCTTGAAATAGAGAAACAAATATGAAGATTTTTGCTCCATACAAACACAGAAGAAGTAGCTGACAACATTGATAACGAAATACATGCTGATTTCGAATAAAGCTGCGAAGTCTGGGTCTAATACAAAAATGGGTCTACGGAATGCTTATCCATACTTTAATTATTTATAATAAGCTGATCTCACATTTGATGATCTTCAACCTTTCTGTGAATTGCTAAGAAGCCTTTAAAGGCTGTGCCACGATAGTATCGACCAAGAAACATAAAGAGATCGATAAATGCAAATTGGAATACGGTCTTTGGAAACGTAGAAGATGCAAAGCATAAATCAGGTAGTAAAGGCTGAAATATGGATTGGACTCAAAGCCTCTTCAATCGCAAAAATAACGAAATAGGAGTTTGAAGCAAAAACTGCAAGTGGAAAGATTTTCCAGGCACTGATTTGAGACAAGGCCTCTTAAACCGGGCAAATAACGACGAAAAAGGGGTAACACACGCGCAAAGTATAGTGAGGAAAAAAATATAACTATCGACACAAAAACAAACTAAGCATTACAAAAATAATAAATATAGTTTAAAAAACTAAAAAATACGGCGTAGCACAGACGTTCGGGTCTGCGCTATGAAGATCAACTCTTTTTATAGCGAGTTATTTAACCACTGCCCCGAGTATTCAATAATTGCCGCTAGATGGGTGTAACTCCCCTTTGCGCCCCTAGGCTAGAGAGTCACAAACAAGCATACATATAAGTGAAGCTAATATAAAGAAGCGAAGTCACGGATTGGAGACAATGCCTTTCAAGTGCCCGAACATTATACTGCAGAACTTAGCAGCTATGGAACAATGTTTTATAAGAGCGTGCAATTACTGACATGTGCTGGGTACACTGATATTATCGGCCTGTACACCAGCTTCCTCCAAACTGGAAAAAGAAGCAGAAAAGATGGGTTTGATGGTGACTGAGGACAAAGCGAAGTAGCTGCTGCCAAAGAGTCAGCGTCACCGATGGCAAGTATCGAAGAAGACTTAATGATGAGCTGTATTAGCTTTATGCAGACACCAACATAGTCCAAAGAATTAAAACACAGCCATACCAACATAAAGCTTATACAGCTAATTATTAGACATATCTCCATATAGGCCGTTGGCATTACGGGAAAAATCATATATTGTGGGAAAGCTTTTCTCTGGGATACTTTAAGATCCGTTCTATCTTCAAGAGTGTCAATGATTCAAATCCATACGATAGAACACGAGAGAAAGGAAGAAAAATATTGCGAGTAAGTGTAAAGTAACAAATGAACAAGTAGGCAGAAGGAAAAATCACCAAAATTGAACAAACAACAACAAAGTCTGTTGGGTACTAAATTGCAAGTTTAAAGTTAAAAGTCTAAATTGTAACCTAAAGCGAAAAGCATAGCATTCATTGTTTATAACAACAACTCTCACTTGAATGAAGAAAATCAAATAAAATAAAACTAATTTCAAAATTTTGAAAAAAAATTTTTTTTTAGTTCATCATCACATTTGTCCATGGATAAAAAAAAATAATTGCATTTAATTTGTCGGTCATGCCCTATGGTCAGAACGTGCAAATGACTTTAGTTACTTCAAAATCGGCATCGCTTAAGTTTTTTTGCGCAGTTGCAGGTAATCGTTTAGGTTTTGGAATTTCGCAAGTGGACCCATCTTCATGGCTCATCTAGTGATTTTCCACCTCCGGCCTACAATGTATGAATTTGAGCTGTTGTAATGCATTGAGTAGCATTGGCTCAGCTTACGAACTACCCTACAAATATGTTGCATTACACGATCAGCAACATAGTGCAACAAAGCGTGAATAACATTTTGATATTAGCTTGGCTCCTTATTTTTACTTTTTACGCTTTTGTTATCTTAGTTTATTTTTTCTGGTTTTGTTCTTCGCTAACTTTACTTTTGATTACAAAAATGCTCTGCGGCTCTTTAAGGTGTGTGCTCCTTTTTACATGATTACTTTTCGTTTTTGTTTTTAGTGCTTCTGCTTTTTGCTGTGGTTAAACATTTGCTACTATGTCTATATGTATGTATCTTTTGTGCCTTTGACTCTTTGGTCGCCCTCTACTTGGCCACAATCACGGAAAACATCAAAACCATTACCTGTAAAGCCCATTGCGTTGAAGTCCAATGCACTACCTTTGGCGCTAGACGGGGGTTGGGTGGGGCTAATAGTGTGGCGAAGTGGTTGTGGCATTTCAGTAATTGAACTGACATCACTAATGGGTGCACAGGGCATCGTCATCAGAGGACGACATTTACGGCCTTTGAGCTTCTTCTTCTCTGCATTGCTTTGTTCGGCTTGGTCTAGGAATTGTGGCTTTTTAGTTACAGTTTTTTTAGAAATTTTTTTTTCCGCACTTTACTTACGATAGTATGCTATGTTACACTGAGAGTATTTTTTGTGGTGCTAGCTTTTGTTTTTGTAGTTGTAATTGCATCAGTTAAGCATTTTTACTAATTTGAGTTGAAATGGCAATTGACATGGTCGTGACAGTGATGTGAATGGCTATCGATGGAAATATTAGTAATTTTATTGTAATTAAATTGATGTATTGTCCTATTGCGAGTTGAACGTGGTTGGTAAGTCCGTGGGGGATAAGCGGTTGAGTTTCTAAAGAAAGTAGACTTTAAATATATTCTAAGAAAGAATTCAAATTCTTTACAAAGTTCCTAATCATAACTACAAACTTTTGCAGTAAACAGAGGTTAAAACAATTACTTTGAAATTACAAAGATATGATCGTACCTAAACGAACATAACGCCTTTGAGGATATTATGTCGAAATTTTAAATTTTGCCAGCCGTAAATCAGAATTATTGATATTATTTTGTAATTTGGCAAAACTATATTTCTTGATACTATATACAGTTCTGAGCAAAATGAGTTGCAGAGCATGTCCACTTAAAAAAAAAGTGGCTTAAATATTTACGAACTTAGCAGGCGCTTAACCGTTTAAAAGGTTATAGCCATCCAACAAGGTCGCCAGTTGCTTCTTCGCTGCGCTAATTGGCGCCAATTATTAACACACATGAAATCGTTTCACACTTGATCCTTACAGCCGAGTTTCGCGAGTTCCGATAAAAGTACTTTCGTAGCCGTAAATCTTTCGAAGAACTTTTTTCTGGAACACTCGCAATGCCGCCTCATCTCATGTTGTCATACTCCATGCTTTTGCATCATTAAGCAGGACGGGTACAATAAGTGATTTAACTCCTTCGTCGAGAGAGAACCATACTTTTCATTCGCCTTCTCAGTCCAAAGTAGTGATATGGTAAGAGTGATTCTTCGATCGATTTCAAAGCTGCTGTTGTTTTTGTGTTAATGCTGGTTCCAAAATATACGATATTTGGCGCAGTTTTCAGGATCCCCCTTAATAATTCATGAGCTTAACACCGGCTTATAATAATTGACTTTCAGCAGTTATTATGTTTTCTAAGAGAAACTGAAAAGAAAGAAACATTTACTGGCATATTGCGATGGAACCATTTCTAAAACCGCGAACGTAATCATCATCAGGCAATTTTGTAATGTTATGAAAGGTTTCACCGAGATTCGAACCGTGAATCACACGCTGAAACTGCAGTTGCCTTAACCACTAGGCTATCCTGCTGGTATTTGTTTTCATGCTTATTTCAGTTTTTCTCATTTCTACACTAACAACACAATTGAGACATTTTGTCTCTATATTAATTTGAAATAAGCATGAAAACAAATGCCAGCAAGCAACTGCAGTTTCAGCGTGTGATTCACGGTTCGAATCTCGGTGAAACCTTTCATAACATTACAATATTGCCTGATGATGATTACGTTGGCGGTCTTCGAAATGGTTCCATCGCATTATGCCAGTAAATGTTTCTTTTCAGTTTCTCTTAGAAAACATAATAATTGAAATTCTATTATTATAAGCCGGTGTTAAGCTCATGAGTTCTTAAATATAAAAATTAATTCTTGTCGTCAAAGCAATAATAAAAGTTAAAGTTTGAGTTTTGCGATAGTAGGCACATAAAAACTATTAAATTTTGACTTTTATTTTAAAAGTTATAACCGCTACGATCCCTCGTTTATACATTATATCCAACGTAAACCTATTTTAAGCCGAAGGAAGCAGCGAATACATAGCAATAGAAACTTACTGTGACATAAGTCACTTCATTCACCGGTTTGTAATCATAACTAGTTTCTTACAAATAACACTGCTCTACAAAACTAAACTTTTTGCATTACCCTGGATCACCACTATTTTTTTTTTTATTTTATAAAAATGGTCGAAATTTAAAATTCTATGGAAACGTTTTTGTTTTTTTTTTTTTTGTTTTCTAAAATTTGCCTTTTTTGAAAAGGGAGATACATTTATTTTATCATATCTTTGGAACGGGTTGTCCGATTTTGTTGTAGAAAACAGCATATAATAGCAAATGAAATTACCTTAACATTGTTTAAATACCATTTTTTTAAATACTTATTGGTTTCAGAGTTATTTGCATCGCATTATAAAAAAATCGATTTTTTGTATTAAAACTTTCCATTTTTTTTTTCTTCTTTAATTCGTAAAAAATCGAAGGAGAAAAAAACTTGCAACCTGGCGAATTGTAGAGCCTTTTCTACAATTATGGTTCAAAAATTAAACGCAATTTAATTTTAACTGGACTGTATTTATTTGGCAATAGTTTTCGTGCTAACGCACCGCGTATCAATCTGGTAATAATTTTCTTTAATTCTTCTGATTACCGTTTGATACTTTTTTAGTAAAACGGGATGTACATATAGTGTGAAATTCTTTGTATTTAAGCACGTATGTGCGTATGTGCATACAAACCGCTGCCTAGATGCGATGACAATGATTTTTTTATGGCGATGGAGTGAGTGGGCGATGAGAGTATTTCCTATGTAGTGTTAGAGCTCTAGCGAAGACGACGACAACGATGACGATGATGATGATTATGATGACGACGACGTGGACAGCGACAGCGACGGTCACTGTTCAAGCAATGGTGTACGGTAGTTAATGCTTCCCTATTTACATATGTAGCCATGCATGCTGAGAGTGCATTCTAATATGAAAACTTACAGTTAGAACGAAGAATATTTGTAGGCAGTGTTGGCGATGATTTATTTTCAAGAAGGGGCGCGAACATACTTCCGCCCTTGAAAGCTTTTGCTTTCAATGAGTTTCCTTGACTGGTTCTGAGTCAATGGGCAACTTACACACCCGAGATATTGCTCGTTTGTATGTGCCATCTGCAGTTTTGACTTCCACTACTCTTACCATACCGTCGTCCCCAGGAATAGTTTTGGTAATTCTTCCGATTGGCCATTTGAGTGGAGCTGTCGTCTCCTCCCTCAGCAATACCAAATCGTTCACCTTCAAGTTTGCCATGATTGTATTCCACTTTCAGCGCTTCTGTAACTCCTTTATATATTCGTGGTGCCAACGCTGCCAGAACTGTTGTTGTATGTAGTGAACGATTTGGTAGCGCTTCAGAGAGCTTATTTTTTCCGATGATAGATTAGGCTCTGGTAAGCTAGTTAGTGTCCTGTGTACCAAGAAGTGGCCTGGTGTCAATGGTCGAAGATCATTGGGATCTGACGAAATGGGGGTTAATGGGCGACTATTTACGATGGCCTCTGATTGGCAGACGACGGTATGTAGTTCGTCATGTGATAAGACGTTCAGACCTATGGCGCGACGAAGGTGATGCTTAGCGAGCTTGACGGCGCTTTCCCATAGCCCCCCGAAATGTGGAGACCTTGGAGGTATGAACTTCCAGTCTATGCCCTCGTTTCTGCAAAACTGTTCGACGCATTCGATATGTTCTTTAGCAATGAAAGACTTCAACAAGTCTCTGAGCTCACGATTTGCGCCAACAAAGTTGGTTGCGTTATCGGAGACGATTACACGACACTTTCCGCGGCGGGAAATGAAACGCTTGAGTGCTGCGATGAACGCTGCTGTTGATAGGTCGGGCACTAGCTCAAAGTGCACTGCTTTTGTTGTGAAGCATATAAACACAGCGATGTAGGTTTTGATTGGAGTTCGCCCTCTTATTTGTTGTGTTACTAGAAAGGGTCCACAATAGTCGACCCCTGTTTTCTCGAATGGATATGATGCTGTTATGCGTGAGGCAGGTAGGGAACCCATCATCTGCTCTGAAACAACTGGCCGAAAGCGATAACAAATTACGCAATTATGGATTACTTGCCTGATAATATTTCGACCACCAATTATCCAAAATTGATCCCGAATAATGTTCTGTAGCGTCTGTGCTCCTGCGTGAAGGTTCCTACGATGATGGTGTGTGATTAAAGCGTGAACGAATGGGTGTGAATGTGGTAAGACAATAGGATGTTTGGCATCAAACGGGAGTGTTGAATTTTTCACCCTACCCCCAACTCGTATTATGTTGTTGTGCATGAACGGTGACAGCGCTGCTAATTTTGATGATCTATCCACTGGTTTATTACTTCGAAGTTTGGTATACTCGTTGTGAAAGTATTTTTGCTGAATGCAACGACAAATCATTAGGAGAGTTGAATACATTTCTTCCGGGCTGATTGACGACGGGCGGGTGTATGTAATAAAACGTTTCACATAAGTGAATATGCGAAGAAACTTGGCATAATTGTTGATGTGCTTGTGTTCGGCTATTATGTCCGTAGACTGGTCTATGAGCAAGACTACCCGCTGTCTGCGTTGTTCTGGCAAATCAGGCGGAACATTGTAGATTGAAGCGGGCCAATTTTCAGATGTCGTCTTGAGAAACGCGGGTCCCTGGAACCATTGTTGATTGTTTCTGACGTCGTCTACTGTTGCCCCGCGAGATACCAGGTCAGCAGGATTAAGCGACGAAGGTACGTGATGCCATTTGTAACGCGATGTCAGCTGCTGAATTTTTGAAACTCGGTTGGATACGAAGACTGCCCACCTAGACGGTTCGCCACGAATCCAACACAAAGCAATTGTTGAGTCTGTCCAACAGTGGATGTAGTCTGCAGTGGTAGGAAAGATGGTTACCACAGACTGAAGTAGTTCTGCGAGAAGCATTGTGGCACATAATTCCAAGCGGGGTAAGCTCACTTCCTTTTTGGGAGCCACCCGAGATTTGGCGCACACCAGCGCAGACACCTTTTCTTGCAATGTGCGAGTGACAATGTTGATGCATGCCCCGTAAGCCCTTGTGCTGGCATCTGAAAATGCATGGATTTCAGTAGTAGTGTTAATTGGAACGTACCTTGGAACTTGTATGTTATCGATATGATCTAGTTGTTGTTTAAAGTTTTGCCATTGTGTGTACACATCCTGTGGAACGCTTTCATCCCAGTCTAATTTAAGCTGCCACAGCTGTTGCATGAGCAGTTTACAAGAGACGATCAACGGACTAAGCAGACCAAGGGGATCGAAAAAGCTTGCTATCTGTGATAATATGGATCTTTTCGTGATCTTCAGCTGCGATGAGCGAGTATTATAAGAAAAGATAAAAACGTCTGGTTTAGGCGACCACTTTAGTCCTAGAGTTTTGACATATTCGGAATCACCTAGTTTGACCATTTCCTCCCTGTCTTCTTGAGGTACATTTTCAATGATGCTTATGTGATTCGCTGCAAATTTCCGCAATGGAAACCCACCGCCGCTAAGAAGCGATGTCACTTGGTCCTTTATGGTGATTACTTCATTTATTGTTGATGCACCAGTCATCAAGTTATCAACATAAAAATCCTTAAGTGTTACGGCGGATCCGATTGGGAAGCGGGTGGACTCCTCTTTGGCCAGCTGAAGCAGGCATTTCGTTGCTAGGTATGGTGCAGAGCTGGTACCGTACGTTACAGTCTGAAGTTGATATGCTTGTGGCATATTCTCGGGTAGCTCTCTCCAAATAATGCTTTGCCATGGCGCATCTGCTTCATGCACCAGTACTTGGCGGTACATTTTGGCGATGTCCGCCATGAGCACGTACCTGTGGCTTCGAAACCGAACGAGAATGGTAAATATGTCATCCTGTAGGGTTGGGCCGACGCGAAGAATTTCGTTGAGACTTTTACCCGAGGACGTTCTACATGATGCGTCGAAGACGACGCGAAGTTTTGTTGTGCTGCTGTCGGCCTTTAGTACGCAATGATGTGGTATAAAGTAGCGTCCAAACGGATTGTTCTCAACGTCAACCATATGGCTCATTGATTTGTACTCATCCATGAACCCGGCATATTGCTTGAATAGAGAGGGGTTTCGTGAAAATTTATATTCCATAGCAACTAACCTTTTGAGTGCGATCTCGTGAGAGCGGCCTAGTATCTCTGGATCTTCTTTGAATGGCAATCGAACAATGAATTTTTTGCTGAAAGGGCATCTTGTGGTTGTTGCTTCAAAAAACTCCTCACAGTACCTTTCCTCTGATGAGAGAAACCTTTGAGATTCATTGTGGCTTTCTAGCGTCCAGAATTTCTCTAGCAAGTGATCCAGCTGAGGTTGGTTGCTAGTGGCGATGAAGGATTTGTAGATTGGCGATGAACTAGTGTTCGATGATCCCACAGTCGATGAGTGTGCAGATGGAGCTACTCCTGACACAATCCATCCGAGTTTGGTTTTTTGGAGCACGGACAAGCCGTCCCGGAGTTTTATCTGCCCTACGAGCAGCAAGTCGAAGAATACGCCTGCTCCAATAAGGCAGTCAATGCCGCTAGGTTTATGAAATCTGTCATCGGCAAGAGTGATGTTGCTTGGCACCTTCCATTCGGTTATATCTATTTTACACGTTGGCTGCTGTGAGGTTATTAATGGCAGAATCACAGCTTCGATACTCCTAGTATATGCTGTATGAAGCGACTTCAGTTCAAGTGAGCATGTGTATTGAGTTTTTGTAGTAGTTGTACCAATTCCCATTACCTCTATGCAGCTTTTGGAACGAGGCAAGCGTAAGTGTTGTGCGATATGCTCAGTTACGAAGTTCAGCTGTGAGCCAGAGTCTAACAAGACGCGAGCCGTGAGTGAGACGCCCGACGAATTACATAGCTCGACCAGTGCGGTTGCAGGAATGACTTCCCCTTCATATGCAGTGGCTTGTAGAGCTGTTTGGTTGTTGTCCGTCAGCTTGTTGTTGGAGTTATCACCTTCAACAGATGTCCTGTGTAGCAATGTGTGATGACTGACTTTGCAGTGTTGACACCTACGATGAGATGGACAATTACTAGAGCAATGATTCTTACCTAAACAGTTTATGCATAAGTTTAGTCGTTTGACTCTAAGATATCGTTCCACTGGATCAAGCTTCATGAACGAGTCACAGTTGAAGGGGTTATGACTTGGGCTGGCATTACAAAATATACATTTTTTCTCAGCTTGGGCCACCTCGAACGAGAGCTGGTTATTTTTCTGTAAGGGTTTTTTTGTAAGTGAAGCAGACGTGGTAGGGTTTGCCCCGAGCATGTTGAACGTCTGGCAACGGGATTCCAAAAACGTGGCTAAATCTGACCACGTTGGCATTCGTAACTGCAACGACTGAGTGGTACCCCACTTGGACGCTACTTCCTCCTCCCATCGCGTTCGTGTGGTTACATCTAATTTTTTCGATACTAAATGCAATAAAATTCCATCGCCAATTTGCTGAGCCGTTGCTAGTGATTGCATCGCCCGAAGGTTTACATTGACGATGTCGATAAAATTACGAAGCGTTGGGACATTCGCAGAAGACATTGGTTGGATGTCACAAATATGTTGCATGTGCGCTTGAAAAATCAACCGACTGTTGTTGAACCGGGCGACGATGAGCTCCAAAGCTACCTTGTAGTTGGCGCTGGTTACCTCAAGTGATTGAATGAGCCGTGATGCCTTGTCAGTTAGGCACGAGCGCAGGTATTGAAACTTTTCAACGTCAGACAGATCCTTATTGTTGTGAACCAGAGTTGAAAATACGTTGTAAAAGTCTAACCAGTCGCTCTGCTCCCCACTGAAACGTGTCAGTTGAAGTTTCGGCAAGTTGGTGCGACTACATTGTCGGCGCTCGGTGGAAATATGGGTGCTGCTGAAGTGCTGGGGACTCTCTAAGGGTTGCAGAGAGGCCATTCGGTCGGTAATTGCTGTCTTTGCTTGAATGTACGATTGTTCGATGATGATGCGATGATCTTCTTCTAGTTGGGACTCATCAAGCTCTTCTAGCTTACCCTGAAGTTCTTCGAGCGCGTTGTAGTGGCGCTCTACCAATGCTAATTTGATTTCCAATTGGCGTAATGTGTGTGATTGTTCATCAACGCCAGCGTTCCATGATTGCAAGCGTGCCAGTAGATTTGAGCGTTGTTTGATTTTCACGCGTAGGCTACGGGCTGCTTCATCGCCACCGCTAATATCGGTAAGTGATGAACCATTTTCTGATTCGCTATCTGATGAACCCATTCCAATATTACGGGTCGATAGAACTGATAATCCGAGCCACATCCGGCTCGAAGGACCTATGGCGAATTGTAGAGCCTTTTCTACAATTATGGTTCAAAAATTAAACGCAATTTAATTTTAACTGGACTGTATTTATTTGGCAATAGTTTTCGTGCTAACGCACCGCGTGTCAATCTGGTAATAATTTTCTTTAATTCTTCTGATTACCGTTTGATACTTTTTTAGTAAAACGGGATGTACATATAGTGTGAAATTCTTTGTATTTAAGCACGTATGTGCGTATGTGCATACAAACCGCTGCCTAGATGCGATGACAATGATTTTTTTATGGCGATGGAGTGAGTGGGCGATGAGAGTATTTGCTATGTAGTGTTAGAGATCTAGCGAAGACGACGACAACGATGACGATGATGATGATGATGATGACAACGACGACGTGGACAGCGACAGCGACGGTCACTGTTCAAGCAATGGTGTACGGTAGTTAATGCTTCCCTATTTACATATGTAGCCATGCATGCTGAGAGTGCATTCTAATATGAAAACTTACAGTTAGAACGAAGAATATTTGTAGGCAGTGTTGGCGATGATTTATTTTCAAGAAGGGGCGCGAACACAACCTTTATTATATGATCGTATTACTGTGAACATTCCAAATGAGGCAAGCTTTATTCCATGAAGCTCCATGTATAAACGGTAATATTATTAACAAGTAAGTGAATGAAGGGAAAATACATATTTTTAATATTTTTGTTTATTTAGCTATTTAAGATACCTTTATTAAAGAAATTCTTCAAAATTTAGTACTCCAAATATTTAAAATTAGTGTCTAATTTTTGCTTGTCTACTTTAATTTTCTGAATTCTCAACATCTATTTTAAAATAATCCTTATATGAATTTTGTAGTGAAATAGTGAAATTTCTCCGCCATTTTGCTGTAGCGTAAAGACCACAAACATAACAAAATACATTCGGGTCATTTTTGCAGACAAATTTTCTACTGTTATTATTCATTTTTTTAAAATTCACTATCCAATTAATAGTTTTTTGCTGTTGTTGACAACTTGACTCTTCGCGATCAGGAATGCTAGTTAAACAACATTGAATGAACTAAATGAATTACTTTAAATAGTCGCAGGCCACTTCGATTTTCAAAAGTATGTATCTTTTTTTCTTTCAGTTTGTCACAATCGGCGAGAATATACCATACGGGGCAGGCATCTAATGAATCTGTAAATTTTTTAACCAATACCTGCTAAAGGGTTTGAAAAGAGGGGTTTTCAAAAACACTTCATATGCTATGGGAAATGGCCTGTGCAGGCTGGGATGTTCAATAGGTAACAGTTTCTATTACGGGGTGATAATTGAATTTTTTTGTTTTTATGATTTAAGCATTCTAAGAATATCGCAAGAAATGCCTCAAGGAAAAAGTTGTATATATTTTATAACAAATATATATGACCATACTTCTTTCTTACGAAAACCCGCGTTAGCAACTTTAATTTTCCATACAGTATTAGGCATTTTTTCTTATGATCTGCGTTTTGCCTTAAGAAAAATTGGCGGGGAAAAATTTCTTGAGTGTCATTATGGAGTTTTCTCATTTCTGGCGATGCCCGTAGTAAGCTTTAAAAAGACAAAGTTGCGCAAAATGTCATACCTTCTTAAAAAATTTATTTGTCAAAAACAATAATAGGCTTGATATGCAAAATTTTCGCTAAATTGGGTATTTTAACTTTATTGTCAATAAAACCAACATTTATTCATGTATTTTCACGAAATAAGGTTTCAATTATTTATAATGTTTACAGTTTTAAGACCGTGAAATAAAAATGGTAAGTTTTTAAAACTTTCGATTTTTTATGAATTTTTGAAAAATAAAAAAATGTTGGATTTTGCAAAAAAAAAAAATTTTTTTACATTTTTATGTGAATAACTCCACTGGTGTTTCTCTCAACGAACTTAGATATGTAATTTCCAAGATATGATAAAATAAGTGGAAAGACCTCTGTGAAAATTCGTGATTTTAGAAAAAGAAAAAAAAAACAAAAAATAGTATCCATAGAATTTTAAAGTTTGGGTGTTTTTGTACTTAGGGGGCCATATTACATCGAAATTAAATAGTTAGATTTCCAAGTAATTTCTCTTGTTGACTAGTGTAATATTAATATGTTTTTTGGCTGCACAGTAGTTCGGTATTTGCAAAATTAAACAACAAAAACGCACTACATGCAAAATATCAGGAAAACAACTTGCCGAATGGTACAATCGATCGCATTTCCAACCGCAATACTTTTTCCAAGCATTTCAAATGAAAAGGTAGCTAGAGCCAAGCTTTGTTTTCACCTAAATATTATGCTATCCATAGCTGACAGCACAAGATCCTAATCCACAATACGTCCCTGCAGAGCGCCTCTCCTTCTCAACAACAGCTAACATTAACATATGTGTCTTGAAGTTGCGCTGCATTGCTGTTTGTTTCCGTTTTAATGGCGCTCATAAATCATCTAATTCCGAAACAGAAGTGATCCAATTGTAGCCTAAACATCTGTACGCATATTATTGCTACATGATCATATATGCAGTCGTTTGAGGAGCTCATAGCCCAATACAAAGCATTCACGCTGATCTACTGATCACGCCGCTCCAACTAGTTGTTTTTGTAATCTTCGATGTACTTTTTTGTAGCACGCAAGATTTTTTTGTTTTTCGTGTACGAGTATATGCTCGTACTCAGCTGCAATATTTCTGCCTGTTACTAGCATTCCGGCGTGCCTACCTCTGTCTCCACTTTACCAATATGGTACAAACATTTTGTGGGGGCAATGTCGCACTGTGGCAAGTGATCATTTTTATGATCGATCAGTCTATTAAATTACAAGACTAAGACTTTGCAGAAAACAGCGCCAGAGTACGACAAGAAAATGAACTAAGAATGGAAAAACAATTACACAGCTTTGCAAGGAAATAGCAGCAGCACGCAAAAAAAATTACACAGAAAAAAAAAATAGGAACAATAATTCAAGCATTTCCTCTTTACTTTAAATAAGATCAATTTTATATGTTCGAATCTCTAACAGGAACCGACCGCCATGGTGTGTTGTTGGCGTTGTTTGTGCTGGTGGCTTTGCCTGTGTCGTTGTGATTTTGCCAACTCATTGCTTTTGTTTGTACAGATTCCGATGTGATTTGTAATGACATTTATTTAGTCTATGCGTAGATATTGCCAAGGCAAACTCTGGGGAGTCAGCGCTGGTGGCGCGCAATATGTTTGGTGTTGGTGGTATGGCATTGATTGCTTCGGCGCGCTACAATTAGCAGCCGATCGGGGTTTGCCTGGATATATATTAAAAATTTATGGATTGCGTGCATCACGCTTGTCTATCGACCAACATACAATTCAAAAATGTGTAAATGCATATAACCTTACCTATTTTATGAATTTAGCTGCAGCTCATTGATTTTACATGTTGCAATTTGTGATTGAATTTTTGTCATTACAAGTTTAGTAAAGAAAGGAGTGGAATACATTAATATACATATCTATGTATGTATGCATATATGTAAATGTACGTAGGTATGTATTTACGGGCATATTTATGTAGATTAGCATAATCTTGAATTAAATCCATTAAATTTATGAGAAATCATTTGTCAGCTATTGGCAAAATAGTTTTTATATAATTAATATTTAGAAAGCAATGATTCGGAATGTCTAATTGAGCTTGAATTTCACTTGGTCTTTCCAAACCAGTTTCAGTATCAGATCTATACAAGGTCTTATTTTCTACTAATATTTTTGAAAGTAATCTGTTGCAATTAGATTTCGAAAATTACAATTCAGTTCATAAAATTATATTTGGAAATTCAGAATTTCCAACGTGAATTCAGAAAATGATAATTCAATTTCAAAATGTTCAATTGCAGTTTAGAAAATAATAATTCAAGTTCGGAAAGTTATAAGGAAGGTGTTCTTTTTCAAAAGTTATGAATTAATTTTCCTTTTGCTTGCAATTTACCCCAATCGTATAATAATAACTTTGACTGTTAATTAATATCCTATTTACACTGCACCAAATGTGCCATTTTGGGCGAAATTTTGATACAAATCGCATTACCGCAATGACTCATTTGAGCGCATTTCATCGCTTTTGGTCTGCAAATGCAATCCACACATCCAATTCACACGCGCTTTTGGCATTTTATTACTAAGAGAAGCCCCAAGGGAACACAGTAGTTAAACGACGCGTCATAACCTTAGTGCTGTACCAGAATTACAAATAGCAGTTAGCAATAGTTTTACTACGACCAAAATAACAATTATACCAGAAAATTCTTTGTATTTTTGATATTTTTTCGTTTTTTGCTTTATCGATTACGTCAGTGCATTTTCTTGCAAAGTAGTCGAGTATTGCAAGAAGGTTAGGTGCAATGCGAACGAGGTTAATATAAATTCTTTCATATGACTCATTTGGGAGTATCCCTTCGAGGCCGATGAAAATGTGATATAAGAGCGTCACATCTACACTGTACAAACGAAATGCGTCATTTGGCTGAAAAATTCCAAATTTAACGCATTTTCTCATTCAAACCACATATCTGAAATGACTCGTTTAATCGCATTCAGCTTGCAAATGCAATCTACATATCCGATCCCCACGCGCTTTTGCCATTTTTTTATTAAAGGAAACCCGGCAAAAATACGAGGTTTTAACGACGTATCATAATCTTATTGCTGCACCAGAGTTATAAGTAGCAGTTTCCACTAGTTTTTTAAAGCTAAAATGAAAATTCTACCAGAAACTCCTTTATATTTTTGATATTTCTATTTTTTTATCGTACAATTGTTTAATCAATTGTTGCGAAGGATTGTTGTTCACGTAGTCGAGTCTTACAGGAAAGGTTTAGCATAATGAGAATGAGGCCAATGTAAACGCTTTCAAATTTCTCATTTGGAAGTGCACTTTTGAGGCCAGTAAAAATGTAATATAAGGTGAGATGAGTTCGGATTTTGCAGTACGGAGTTTGTAGAACGTATCGAATAGTTGAGATATTTTTGATACGAGCCGGACCCGTGCGCATCTTGCGCAACCAATACAGAAGTTTCTTATCAAATATCAACAGAAATCAGCGGTTCCATCAATCAATTAAAACTTACAGCTTGCGCTAGCATATGGTAGCAACTGCCGGTAATGCAGTGCAAATATTCACAATAGTGCCATAGTACAAATAGATTTCTTTGTGTGCTCACAATCGTTTATTTTTAACAAATTATTTTAATAAAATATAGCTAAAAAAAGCACTACGACCAAAATTGCCCAAAGCTCGCTAATAGCCCGAATCTCCGTCTTTACAAACGAAACTTTATTTATAGATTTGGATTCCAAATAAGAGCGAAAAAGGGACCCGTACATAAGAACAGCAATTAGAAATAATGTATACGAGCCTGACCCGTGCGCATCTTGCGCAACCAATATAAAAGTCCCTTATCAAATATCAACAGAAATCAGCTGTTCTATTTACTTAGAGCTTGCGCTGCCATCTAGCGTATAATAGCAACTGCCGTCAATCAATTAAAACTTACATCTTGCGCATCCATCTAGCGTACAATACGGCTTGCGCCGCCATCGTGCATACAATAGCAACTGCCGGTAATGCAGTCCAAATATTCACAATAGTGCCATAGTACAAATAGATTTCTTTGTGTGGTCACAATCGTTTATTTTTAACAAATTATTTTAATACAATATAGCTAAACAAAAGCGCTAGGATCAAAATTGCCCAAAGCTCGATAACAGCCCGAATCTCCATCTTTACAACCAAACCTTTTTTGTAAGATTTCGATTCCAAATAAGAGCGAAAAAGGGACCCGTACATATAAACAGCAATTAGAAATAACATATGATGATAAAGTGAGCTCATCTTATAAAGCCAACGATCTTGGAGAATCGTTCTAAGTTCAAAGTACTTTATATTATAGTAAAATCGAGATAATGCCTTTTTAATCCAAGAATTTCTCTAGAAATATGTATATTTTGTACCCTATAATATATAGAAACAAAAAACTTAACACTCGATTTTGCTGTCCTTGATTATTCTGCTTCTATTTTCGTTCAAAACATTGAACTGTCAAATAAATCATTCAAATATTTAGTATAGCAAAATTTTCTTTATTTACAATACTACTAAAGTAGTAGTATTTCACAATTAAATTACTCGCGTACTTCACTTACAATATCTTAAGGTGAACGATTTTATTATTCCTTAGCTTACGCTGCTTTTATACTCCCAGTTGCCTCGTTCCCCTCTTTATCCTAGAGTTCAGACTTTCCGTGAACAGCCTTCTCGAATAGTTGCTTGTTTATTTTTCATTTCTGAGTCTCATATTCACTATTGTCTTCGAGGTATATATGTGTATATGGCTAGGTAATATGCGCTGTTTATTCTGTGTACATATATGTGTGGCTGTTTTCTCCTTCAGCGGCATAGTGACGTATCAAAATTGCTAATACTCGACACAAAAAAAATTTTTTCCTGAAACCATGCCGCGATGAGAATACCATCAAACGAAACCTAATACAAATCAATAAAACTAGAGTTGTTAAATATTCACATAAACTTTTTTTGTCACGGCGACAGGTTACAGTAAATCGCTGCGACAGCTTCGAAAGAATCGCCTTGTGTGATTGACTATGGGGAGACTGCGTCTTGTTCGTAATCATGCCTTTCAATAAAGAAAGTTACCCCCCTTTATCACAGTGTCAACTATCTGCGGTAATATAAAATGTGATATCTAATAATGAATCTGTGATTTTTATTGCGACTCAAAAGTACTCTATGCTCCAGTAAGCTGCTATATAGCTGGCTTTTAAAATGGCCATCCTCGCAGCTTAAGCGATATTAGTCCTTTCGAAGTTGTCGCAGCGATTTACTCTTATCTGCCTTAACAAAAAAAGTCTATTTCAATATTTGATAACTCTATTTTCATTGATTTGTAGTAGGTTTCGTTTGATGATATTCTCATCGCGGCATCGTTTGAGGAAAATCTTTATTGTGGCTAGTATTATCTTATCGAAACAGCCAATACGATACCGGGCAAAAGAAAACAGTCAGGCATACATGTACATTCTTTTATATAACTGTTTAGTCCGAGGTATTTCCTCCAAAATCGCATTTCTCCCATTGCTAAATCGCCTATTCCCAAGAACAATTTTCCGTAATCCTTTGTCAAATTTGGTTTGGATACAAACCGGTTTCGGCACTTTGCCATCTTCAGTATCATTTTTCGTTTACATCAGTTTCAGGATTTCAGTTTTCAAGAGGGCTTCGAAAAAAATTTTTCTTTGCAAACGATGGAACAGTTTCTGGAAATTAGAAATCAAACATCAAAAATGGAACCTTAATGCCCCTATGTTGCAGTACCATAAAATGAAAGAAACTGGTTCTAGATCTCTAGCGATGCAAAGTGTCATGTTTTCAATGTTTGAAACAGGCTTTTGAAATAGACTGTCAAATAAAATACTAAAAACGAATAGCAAAATTATTCATATGATATCGGACCTTTTCGAGTTTAGCTACTAATTCTGAGCATCTTTATGGTTACCGTCGTTTATTCAAAAATCAGCCAATCCAATCTACTTTCTATTTAGCCTTATGTTTAAAACCCAAGCTTTCCAACAAAGAGTCTGTGCTTTTAATTCAATTGCAAGCTTTCACATTCAACTTTTAAATAATGAAAGATTTAATTTACCAAAATTAAATTGTAATTGGATGTCATAAATAAATGGTCGCTAAGTCTGCTGCAATTGGGTCGCTCTCCTAAACGTATTTACAGTTTATATTTGTTACTTATTTGTATGGATGTAATATTTATGCACTTATGTATTTGAGCTTTAAAATAGCAGAGGAAGGAAGCATTCGAGCGAGTTGCAAGTAGAAATTACACTAAATACTACTTAAGTGGACATTTATCATTGTCGATGGAGCCACGATATTGTCGAAGTGCACTTGCACAGTTATTGTAAACGAACTTAATAGATAAAGAATAAATAAATTAAGCTTCTTAAACGGGCGATTGGGGTGAACGGATTGGTTCAAGTTAATGGAATGAAGCTGAATGAAAAAGCGAAAATTGTCTTCTTTTTTTTGTCTGTGCTCACGGTATGCAGGAATCATGAATGTAAGCGTAAGCGTAAGTGTAAGCATGGAGGGGTGGGGACTATGTAGAATGCATGTAAGTGTGTTTGGAATTGGAACGCAGTGTGGAGTAACAGAGAATGTAAGAGCAACGATCGCTACACTGTAGCGTAATGTGGATAAAAGCGAAATCATCCAGCACGTCACCTACATTTAAATTAAAATATGCACGAAAATGGTTATAAGGACATATTTCTGAATTTCACTTCTTCATCAGCTAGATTTTTCGGAATCTGCAACATTCAGACTTCAAACGGATGTTAAGGCAGATGCCTCTATCCCCTTGCTCGCCTTGCAAATTTTGTAATTTGTCTAATATCAATAACTTATATAAAATAAAATAAAATTAAATTAAATTAAATAACGGGGTTTCGAATCGAGCTCAAGGCTTAACAATAATTGTTTTATCATTATTATTGTTATGATAATACATCCCAGAGCACGGGGAAAAAGTGTCAATAAATATGTCACTATGGCATCATTACCATGAAACAAGTCCAATGTTCATATCGTTTCTGCAACAGATGTCGCAGGGCTGTGAAAATCAATTAGAAAGAACAGGATGCAAGTAAAAATAATGAAGACAAACAAACAACCGCTGTGATAGCTGAATGGTTATAGCAGCGGCGCCTAAACGTTGCCGATGAAGGAATTTAGCAGTTTCCGAAATAGATCTATACAAAAAGCTTTGGCAGTTGTCTAAATTGTTTCTTTCTTCTATTCTAATTAAACAATTTTTTCATTTAAGAAAAATAATTGATAAAATAATTATTTTTAGGCCTTGATCTCGATTCGAACCTGCGATCTCAGAAATCAATTGGCCGATATAACAACAAAAATTGTTAAAATTAAACAAAATAAAATAAAATAAATTAACTTAAAAAAAAAATAGATCGATATAAAGTAAAATAAAAATAAAATAAAATAAAAATAAAAATAAAATAAAATAAAACAGAATTTGGGTACCACGCCCGTTTTCAAAAATTTAAATTTTTTGCTTTTTTCCGTTATAACTTCCCTTGAGAAATGCAACACCATTGATATAAATATCTTTTTTGCAAAGGTATAGCTTATCTTATTCATCCACGGCCCTTTTACAAGTTTTTATATAAAAGTGGGCGTGGCCCTTAAGCGATTTCGTTAATTTTTCTTCGTAGCATTCTTTGTAGTAAAGGCAACCTCTCTGTCGATGTTTATTATGATAGGTTCAACGGTTCTTGATTTATGACTAACAATATTTGTAAAAGTGATTCCATTTTCAAAAATTTTTTTTTTATTTTTATCAAGATTCTCAATACCCAGCCTTCTACTAATATTCAGGTTTTTTGTGTTTTCCAAAATGTTATATATGTCAAAATGGGCGTGTTTATCATCTGGTTTCGGTCATTTTAAAAAGCGATGGAAGATGAGTGCTAAGAAACCCTGGTATATAAGATATGTCAGTAATTACTCAAGTTATGGTGTGCACAAACAGACGGACAGACAGACGCCTGGAAGCCTATATTTATCTCGACTCGTTTATGCCGTTACGATCAATCGTTATGTGACCAAAGCTAATATACCTTGTGTGCAAAGCACGAGTACTTGGTACTTACGCCATTTGTTGTTTTTTTAGTTGTTGGATGCTTAAAAGTGTTAATAGTTTTCCGAAAGTTAATCATATTTTCAAGAAATTAAGCTTTTTCTGACATTTGTAGACTCAAATCATATTCCTATTGATATTACTTTAATAAAAAAAAGTCTATTTCAAAATAATTGTATAAGGAAGATGCCTAGTCCACGCTCTACACCGGAGATATTAACGAGTATTTCGGCAGTGTTGCTTTAAAATTTATTCGTTTTTTCAGGTCATACTTTATCATAAGCAAATTCATTATTTACTCACACTACAACTTTTGCAAATGTACAAGTATATTATGCCTTATTGCTATTCCTAAGTAAACTTCATCCAGCTGAACTCTACCAATGTACATTTGCATTTTTAATATGACTTCATCCTTTGGTTCATATGCTTAAACCGCAGCAGATGCGCCCAAAAATGTAAAGTCAAATAAATGTCTCTTTTAGCTAGAATGTCAACGTAATCAACATTTTTATCGTGTGTAGCAAAAGTCGTCTACAACAAAGTGTATGAATGTATAAAGGTATTTGTATATATACATATTTAAATGTTGTGTATACGAATCTAAAATACACGTATGTGCGGGTGCAAGGAATAGAGAAAAATTGATCAGAGGTCTGGGGGTAGGGGAATAGAACTCTGTACAATTTTAATAAAAATTTTAAAACATTAACATAATAGTTCGAAAAGTGAAATTGATCAAATGATTTTCTGTGGATTATATTTTAGGAAGTGAATAACAATATCTTAATATTGTGGCGAATCTTAGCATCACTAAGCTGTTAGTAAATAATCCCGCAGCACCAAAAACATGAAGCAGCCACTCTTATATGTATGTACACATTAAAGCTAGCAACACTTATGTAGAAGGCGATGTAATCATCAGCCGAAGTTCTTACTCACACATACACACGCATATAATTAATTACCAAGCAGGAGATACAAGAGTTCTAGGAGGTGAAACGTCTGGACCTTTGAAGAAATAAGCGGACGAAACAACAGAGAGTATAAAAGCAGCGCAAGCTGAGTAATAGCTAATCAGTTTGATTTAAACACGCTTTCAGTTGCGAAGTGCAGTATATTTGTGAATTATAATTCTACTACTCCCAAAGTAATCTAAATAAAGATCAGTTTGCAATATTGAATATTGGAGTGATTTATTCAACAGTTTAGCGATTCGAACGTTAGTAGAAGGTTTCAGATAAGCGGAATTTCCCAAAACTCTTTCCAATATATATATTTCCTCCTTTCTTAACGACTAAAGCGACTTTGATAAAATTGTGTGTGTGTGCTCAAGGGTGCGAATCGCTTGAAACTAGGTAGAGAGGAGCTTTCTGCGTTCGACCAGTTTTCGATTTATTCAAGTCCCGTGCGGGTAGCGAGCGTCACGATCTATCACGAACGAAAGCAAGCAAGCGTCATTAATCGTCACGCACAGGGACAAGGGGACGGAGGTCGAAAAATAACTAAATGGGCGTCACGTAGTTCAAGGATGGCACCTTTTATAAAAACTAATGTAAGATCTGTTGATCGCTGTAGATCGTAGGTGGTTTGTAAGCAGATTTTAGTTATATGTTAACCCAATTCTGAGATATAGACTAAAAACTCTGGACCAGAGTGGCTCTAGAATGTGTTTTCAAAATATGGGTATAAATAAAAATATAACAAGTAAGAACGGGACTGTCTTCGGCTGTGCCGAAGACTTCATACCTTTCATGAATGGGGCTGAACAATAATCTTATCCCGTTCGTAATCTCCGAATAATCGGATGTATAAGATAAGAAATATATAGTGAACAGATCTACATACCTTAACGATTTTTAAGATAAATATAAAATAAATAAAAAACAGGTAGGTACTTTGTGTGAGGATGCAAAGTTTCAGGTTTTTTGTGGTCTGCGTGTAAAAACTATGACTACGAATCACGTATTTCAAAAATATATGACGAAAACGTAACTATTTGATGAAATTTGATGAATTTTGAAGATTCTAGCCGTAAAAAAGGGGTCAAAATGACAGTTTATATGAAGTATATAATATATATACGACCGATCTCTATGATTTTTTCAGACAAAAATATATGCTATATACGTAAGCATTTTGTGAAATTTGAAGCTTCTAACTGTTAAAACGGGGCAGAAATTGCGAAAATGTTTCTTATCTGAACAATCGGTTGTATGAGATATATACTATGTGTACCACCGATCTCAATGATTTTTTCAGACATCAATATATGCTATTCACGTAAGCAGTTGGTGAAATTTGAAGCTTCTAGCTGTTAAAATGGGGCCGAAATCGTAAAAAAAATATATATATACTATATATATACTATATTTACCATCATATATATATTATATATATCACCGATCTCTATGATTTTTTGACACAACAATACATACTATATACGTAAGCAATCGGTGAAATTTGAAGCTTATAACTGTTAAAATGGGGAAGAAATTGCGCAAAGTTTCTTATCTGAACGATCGGTTGTATGGGATATATACTATATATACCACCGGTATCTATGATTTTCTCAGACAACAATATATGCTATACACGTAAGCATTTGGTGAAATTTGAACATATCTAAACGATTTTTAAGATAAATATAAAATAAAAAATAGGTAGGTAATCTGTGTGAGGATGCAATGCTTCACGTTTTTTGTGGTCTGCATGTAAAAACTATGGCTACGAATCACGTATTTCAAAAATATATGACGTAAACGTAACTATTTGATGAAATTTGATGAATCTTGAAGCTTCTAGCCGTAAAAAAGGGGTCAATATGACAGTTTATATGAAGTATATAATATATATACCACCGATCTCTATGATTTTTTCAGACAACAATATATGCTATATACGAAAGCATTTTGTGAAATTTGAAGCTTCTAACTGTTAAAACGGGGCAGAAATTGCGCAAAGTTTCTTATCTGAACAATCGGTTGTATGAGATATATACTATTTATACCACCGATCTCAATGATTTTTTCAGACATCAATATATGCTATATACGTAAGCAATCAGTGAAATTTGAAGCTTATAGCTGTTAAAATGGGGTAGAAATTGCGAAAAGTTTCTTATCTGAACAATCGGTTGTATGAGATATATACTATATATACAACCGATCTCTATGATTTTTTCAGACAACAATATATGCTATATAAGTAAATATTCGGTGAAATTTGAAGCTTCTAGCTGTTAAAATGGGGCTAAAATTTGCGAAAATATATATATATATACTATATATATATACTATATATACCACCATATATATACTATATATACCACCGATCTTTCTGATTTTTTCAGACAACAATATATGCTATATACGTAAGCATTCGCTGAAATTTGAAGCCTCTAGCTCTTAAAATAGGGCAGTAATTACGAAAAGTTCCTTATCTGAACAATCGGTTGTGGGGGATATATACTATATATACGACCGATCTCATAAATTTTTTCAGGCAAAAATATGTGCAATATACGAAAGTATATGGTGAAGTTTGAAGCTTCAATCTGTTAAATTGGGTAAGATATCACAAAAATCCTCTTTTTCTGAAAAATCGGTTGTATGGAGGATATATGCTATAGTGGTCCGATCCGGTCGGTTCCGACAAATGTCTAATCGGACACCCAAATACACCTGCTCACCAAATTTTATCAAGATATCTCAAAAATTGAGGGACTAGTTTGCATACAAACAGACAGACGGACAGACGGACAGACGGACATGGCTAAATCAAGTCAGCTCTTCAACCTGATTATTTCGGTATACTTAATGGTGGGTCTATCTATTTTCCTTTAAGGACTTACAATTTTCGGTTTCGTGACGAAATTAATATACCATTTCATTTTCATGAAAGGTATAAAAAGAGCGAGGTAAACAGAAAGAAGAGGGAACACCAGAAGGGAAGGCTATGAAGAAAACTAGAGGGCGGTTCGAGAAAGAAAGTGCGAATAGAGGGGCCAAAAATTGAGAAGGTGAAAGGGAGAAGATACAAGGGAAATACAGGAATCAAACATGAAGAGGAGGAGCGAGTGACAGGAATATACACAACTTTTTATTGCAGAAGCTACAATATTACAAATACCTTTGTCCACTGGGACAGTAAATACATCAAAAGGAGAAATACCGTCGGGGAAGAGAATGTCTCAATTTTCTATCTTTATATATATATATATATATATATATATAAATTAAATGATGGTCGTTCCTGTCCATGTTTTGGGGCCGATACGAGTCCAATTTTATTCGTTCTTTTTTCATATTATAGGGATTAAATAGGGGAAGGTTTTTAGCAAAAAAAAATTTAAAACATTTCTGGGGTTTTGAGATATAGGTCAAAACGTGTACCCGGATAACCCTACGATGTGTTTGTATAATATGGTTATCAAATTGAAGCTTCTGATGAGTACTTTAATATGGGGTACTTTTCGTGTCCCTAGGTGACTAGGGTCTCGAGATATAGCCCAAAGTGTGGACCCGGGTACCCCAAGAATGTGTTTCTACAATATGAATATCAAATGAAAGCTGTTGATGAGTTATTTAGCAGAGGGTAATTTTCATACATCTAGGTGACTAGGGTCTCGAGATATTGCCCAAAACGTGGATCAGAATAACCTTAGGATGTGTTTTTACATTATGGGTATCAAAAGGAAGCTGTGCTGATGAGTGGTAATTTTTCTCTGGGTGACGAGCATCTCGAGATCAATTCATGTGTACAACATTTTTTGAATAAATATACGAATTTTTCGATTAGTATGGTGCTGCTAAGTTGCACATTTTTTTCGAAGGAGAGTAAACATAAATACCGAGATTTGTACACTGTTTGTGAGAGATGCTTCAGCACACATACACAAGCGAATGTCACATTTCGTTGCTGGCTGAACATTTCTACTGCTTTGTATTTGTTATACAAACGACGGTTATGTTCCGTTAATTTGTATGCAGCTCAACTGTGAGCAGTGTTCGGACTTCTATCACTAAAGTGGTAGATCTACCACCCTCTTTTTTCCTGAAATATAAGTTCTACCAATTCTACCACGCAAACTTAAAAATAGGTGGTAGAGTTTTATACAAGTTTTCTGAAGAAACCTTATTTTTTCCACAATTATCCTGGAAGAAAATCAATGCAGTGGAACGGTTTTATAAAACTCAGAACAACGTCTAGCTTTGCTCTGATCACCATGGTACCTCTTTTCCTTTAAGTTTTTAGTACAAAACTGCAACGTACCCTAGCTATATATATGGAAAAAAGTGGTTTTTATTCATTATATCAAGATATTTAAAATAAAACCGAAATCTACCACTTTTTTCTCAAATCTACCACTATTTTTTTGGAAAATCTACCACTAATCAAAATTTTCAAGTGCCAATTTTTTTCAGAAGTGAGTCAACATAAACACAGATGTTTGTACGCTCTTTATGAAGAGAAATGCTTCAGTATACATACGCGAACGCCGAACTACTGCTTTGTGATTTGTGTGCAGTTCACTTGTGAGAGCAAGAAGTGTTTTGACAGTTTTCTTTGCGTATTCATATCGATAAGATTACAATATAATACATTGTTCCCGGATATATACGAATTGAAAAAAAAAAAAAATAAAATAAAAAAAAAATCGGTAACGATATCGAAACCGTGATCGATATCGAAATCGTTATCGCTATCGATATCGAAGTCGATATCAAAATCGTTGTCGACATTATTACCCATACACATCCATACCCTACATTTTACATCTTACATCTTACATTTCACATCTTTCATCTTACATCATACATCTTACACCCTACATCTTACATCCTGCATCATATCCATACCATCCACTATATATGTAGGTACATACCCATACCCACCCATACCTTACATCGTACATCTTACATCTTACGTCTTACATCTTACACTTACATCTCACATTCAAAATTCAGCCATACCGTGAGCAAAGATGTTTACACATCAAAAATATTCACATATGATAATAATAATCTCACAAATGTGATTTTTTTTAAGTCAGGCGCAGAAACGAATAAAAAAGTTAGCGCTATGAATTATTATACATTCTGAAATGTAGAAGATTGTTCCACCAATTTATCGTGGATATGTATGCAAAAATTGAGACCGAGCGCTTAAACTATATCAAATTCAACCATACTAATTTACGGTCCGAGGAATACATTCACTTACGGGATGCAGTGAATAACGATGGAAATGTGAATGGCATCGGTAGAATGACCATATTACCAGCAACATATACTGGTATCCCGCGAAATATGCATGAATAAATAAATAAATAAATAAATAAATAAATAAATATGCACAGGATGCCATGCGTATTTTCGCGCTTATGGACGGCCGGATCTGTTTATTACTTTTACATGCAATCCGCAATGGAGTGAAATCAAAGACCATTTGTTTCCTGGCCAATCCCCAATTGATCGACACGACATAACTGCACGTATTTTCAAACTAAAACTAAAATCACTTATGGAGTTTATTGTCAAGCATAGAGTGTTTGGAGAGGTGCGTTGTTATATGTATTCCTTTGAATGGCCAAAGCGGGGATTACTGCACGCACACATTTTGATTTGGTTGGTTGATAAAATTACACCGGATCAAATTGATAGTGTGATATCAGATGGAATACCGGATCAAACGATTGATACCGATTTGTTCGAAGTCGTCACATTGAATGTGAACTCTCCGTGCATGATTGATGGAAAATGTTCGAAGCGATACCCACGAGCATTAATTTCGGATACGGTCACAGGTGACGATGGGTATCCGGCATATCGTCGTCGATCCACTGATGGCAATGGTAAATCAATGATAATTAAGATGGGAAATCGAAATGTTGAAGTTGACAATCGTTGGATTGTTCCATATTGTCCATTGTTGTCCAAATCATTCAAAGCGCATATTAACGTGGAATACTGTTAAATCAATACATTTGTAAATATGTAAATAAAGGAATCGATATGGCTGTATTCGGTGCAGTCGAAAATGAGAACGACGAGATTAAAAAATTTCAAATGGGGCGTTATATAAGCAGTAACAAAGCGATATGGCGAATTTGTTCATACCCAATACACGAAAGACATCCAAAAGTCGTGCATTTAGCGGATCACCTTGAAAATGGCCAACGCGTTTATTTTACTACTAAAAATGCAGCGCTTAGCGCAACAAGTGCACCGTCTACAACTTTGACTGCCTTTTTTTATTTATGCCAATCGAAGCAACAATTTCTAAAGGGAAGTACAAAGGAGAAGACGTTTTGATACCCAGAATTCCTCTGATTACGACGGATTTACCATTCGATTTCAAAGGTTTGCAGTTCTCTATTCGCCTTGCCTTCACTATGACAATTAATAAGGCGCAAGGACAGTCTCTACAAATGTGCGGTATTAATTTAGAATACCCAATTTTTTCTCATGGACAATTGTATGTAGCTTGCTCACGAGTAGGCAAACCATCGTCACTATTTATTTACGCGGAAGATGGAAAAACCAAAAAAGTTGTCAACCAAAAAGTGTTACAATAAAGTTCGAATGAAATTGTATCAAAGGATTTGCTTTGTTTTGTTCTCTTTCAGCAAATCGTTGAATTTATCGCCTAGCGAAGCGGGCGAGAGTACGCTAATCTTATATATAAAAATGAAAGTGGTTTTTCATACCGCTTATTGTTTTGTAGCGACTAAAATATTTCACGAAGGTTTTGCGGTACATTCCGGTAAGAAGCACCATTAATGTACTGGCCCGACTATTTCTGGAACGATTTAATATGATCACATTGAACTTTCTAGGCCAATACCACCTTCAGAGCCTCGCCTGCTAAATATATGTATGATACACGCATATTTGTTACAGGTTTCGCTTCGCGTAGGTGAGGTTGAGAACTCGGCGGAAGCTATGAATTGCGTTTATATGCCCTTTAAATCCCATTCATAAGGTTTGGCTTTTTTTGTTCTTTTTTTCGCTTTATAAAACAAATATATTGAAACCGGTTGGTCAGCTGAAACAGGTATTCAATATTTAATATAGAGATTTCATATATGAGGAAGAAAACGTAGAAGATAAAAAAAAAATAAATGTAAGGCGCGATAACCTCCGAAGAGATCTAAGGCCGAGCTTCTCTTCCAATTTGCATCGTGCTCCTCTTGATTTTATAAATAAATTGGCCGGACGGGACCTACATGTTTTATGCCGACTCCGAACGGCATCTGCAAGGCAGATGAGTTTTTACTGAGAGCTTTTCATGGCAGAAATACAATCGGAGCGCTTGCCAGACACTGCCGAGGGGCGACCCCGCTTAGAAAAATTTTCTTCTAATTGAAAAATCTTATTTCTAAAATTTTGATGTTGCTTTGCCCGGGAGTTGAACCCAGGGCATACGGTGTGATAGGCGGAGCACGCTACCATCGCACCACGTAGAAGATACTGGTATAGAAAGTGAAAAGAGAAAGCGAGGCTCACTTTATAAAAATTGGCTAATCAATTTTAGGGCAGAAAGTCTGCCGAGTACTCTTGTAAGGTACGTATCACATACAACCAATTGTTCAGATCTAAGGATTTCATTAATATTCTCCCCATAGCAGTTGAAACTTTAATCTTTTCCAGGTGCTTACATGACTATATAATAAAATATACATATTGTAGTGTCACAAATTGATAAAAGAGTGTTTAGACTTTGGAACTCTGATCAGTAATCATTTTATTAAAGAAATTCATTACTATTTATACAGAAGTTCTTAACCTATGCATATATACATACTTACATTAATATTTACATACTAAAGGTGCATGAATCAATAGTGAGGAATGCTTGTCAGCAAATTATTGACCTACATATTGTCAATATGATTCCCGCTTGAGCAGTTTTGTATGACGCATAAATGCATTAGGTGACTTTGTGAAAGCGAATGAACTTATGGTAGTTACCTGGGTCAGTGAACGAGCTTTTGTAATGTTAAGCGTGTTTGAAATGGGGTGAATTCCACGCTGATTATTTTTCAGCTTCACATTCATGAAAGGCATGAGTACTACGGCACAGTCGCAGACAGTTCCGTCTTTACTTGTTTAATTGTAAAATAGTTATGGTGACAATTTAAAATTTGTTTAAATTGATTTTTTTTTTGGTTTTGAGAAGCTGAATTGAGAGTTATACTTTGAAGGGCTAGATTTGGTTTTGTGAACAAAACTGTGAGAAAAAGACTTCTCAAAAGAACATTAGATGGAGTTAAAGAGCTTCTCAACGCCAAACGACATCATCATTAATTGGCGTTTAATAGCCTAAGCGATTTTGGCCATTTCGTAACAAGTCAGCCCATCTATCCCTGTTTTGCTATAACTGACGCCAATTGGGAGCACCAAGAGTGGTGAAGTCTTCCACTACCAGCTTCCCTAAACTCAGTGGAGATTTTCCGGTTCATCTGCTTTCAAACTGCGGTGTCGACTGAAATAGGTTCTTGGCATAAAATGACCGGATATCAAGTAACCAAGTTACACTAAAAAACGATTTCGGCTGTACTTTTTTTGCCACCCAGTCTAGTATACACCTTTGTATATGACCTCAAGTGCATTATAAAGAACTTGAATACGTAGTAGCAAACTTTTGAATCGGTACTTTTTGTCCATAAAGTTTTGAAAAGTACTAACATACATACATATCTAGGACACACATTACTCGTTGTAAGCAGTTTTCGATATACCTAAATATTTACATAAACTTTCGTATGCACTAAATGACATTGGAGATGGAATTTTTCATGCTGAGTGAATTAGAGACAGCTTCTCGTAAGCGAAGATACTTGCTATGAAGTTGATGGCAGCAAAAACGAACGTGACGAAAGAAATTTTCTTGGAAAGTGAGGCTGCCGCAGTGGTGTGGTGGTAGTGTGCGCCACCTACCACATCGCAGGCCCTTGGCTCAAGTCCGGGGCAAAGCAACATCAAAAATAGCAACAAGTTTTTTTTAGCATCTACGCAGTGATGTGAAAGACACTCAGAATGTATTTCTGCCATGAAAAGCTTCTCAGTGAAAACTCATCTTCCTTGAAAATACCGTTTGGGGTAGAAATATCATACCGTCTTGTCAGTTTGTAGGAAAAATTCAAAGGAGCACGATGCAAATTGGAATAGAAGCTCGGCCTTCATTTCTTCGGAGGTAAATGGCACCAAGTATTTTTCTTTTTAATTTATGTTATTATTCGTCCTTTCTTGCTTTATGTGAGGAGTTTAAGTCATACCAAGAATAAGCCGAATCGTTATCGTATAGATGATGAGGGCTCGTTATTTTAAGATGTTTTTTAGTTCTCAGTCAGGCTCAGTAAAGTATGATTCGAAGAAAGCATACCATTAAGGGCTTTTATATACATTGAAGAAGTTCGGAGTTGATCTTCGAAATTGTCCTGGTACCGGATCACCTCTTGTGATGCATAACAAGGTAGACTATGAAACGGAAGTCACG
The DNA here is from genome assembly GCF_040869045.1 of Eurosta solidaginis. Classification (NCBI taxonomy): domain Eukaryota; kingdom Metazoa; phylum Arthropoda; class Insecta; order Diptera; family Tephritidae; genus Eurosta; species Eurosta solidaginis. Next base: position 263,683,831 of record NC_090319.1, on the reverse strand, counting down.
CAAGTAAGCACTTCTTTTCTTCTTTTTTTCAAATGAGCGCGTTAGCAGGAAACCTTTAGAGAATATGCTCACCGTAACAGTGGCAAGTGAAACAGCTAAATATTGTTTGAAGTGTTTCTTTTTGTCGTCACTTTTTGCAATTTTAACTTACTTCGGTCTATAAAACGCTTTATCCATGATCTCATATCATGTACTTTCGACATTACAATTGCGGTAAATGCTTCTAGTTTTTAGTTTCAACGCGACTTTAGTACGCAACCAACTACTGCAATCGCCACAGCGGGAGTGGCAAAAAAACAAAAAAAAATCGTACAGCACCACAATAAGTGAACATCTATCGCTGCTATGCAAGCCAAGCAACAACCAACCATAGGACTATGCCTACCAAAATGCTTTATCAATAGGTAGCGATCATCACCGTTGCAATCGCAAGAATATGCACCAACAATGACAACTAAACAAAGCTGCAAAGCTTTGGCAGCAATAGCGTTCGCTAGCAACTTGCAACTGTTTTGCGATCTTTGCTGAAGACGCGCCTACTGGTCTGTGCTTTTTGGTTTTGTAAATCTCTGCCTTGGTCATGAAGCATCCGTATCGGTGCGCTTACACATTATATAGCCAGTAGTGGGATTTGGAAGAAGGAAAGTCATACGATTTTACCTTTACAAAATGTCGTATATATGACCCATACAGCTTATGGTCTAGGTCTGACACACTCAGAGTTCTTAACATGATACTGGGGTGAAAAAGAGAGGGTAGAGAGCGGATGGGGTGTGACACTGCTTACTTTTGCACAATTGATTCGATCTCAATCGAAATGTTGTCCGTGCTGGACTGATAATTAAAATATAACTGATCGCAGGAGGCGTTGGAGTACTCCTCTCCTCCCGTCTTAAAAATATATAGCCGACAGGTCGTACCTGCATATTGGCAAATGGCGTATCAAAGTTCATCTAAATAATCACAAAGCCAAACGTCGATAAGGTAAGATAATGGGCCCAACGCATAACAAGTGAGCATTTACTCAAACTCCAATACATAAGTAAGCTAGTTTTGTTTCTGTAGCGAGCGTTGTTTCTAAAACGAGCTTTCTTTCTATAGAAAAAAACAAACAAGTAAGGAAGGCTAAGTTCGGGTGTAACCGAACATTACATACTCAGTTGAGAGCTATGGAGACAAAATAAGGGAAAATCACCATGTAGGAAAATGAACCTCGGGTAACCCTGGAATGTGTTTGTATGACATGCGCATCAAATGGCAGGTATTAAAGAGTATTTTAAGAGGGAGTGGGCCATAGTTCTATAGGTGGACACCTTTTCGAGATATCGCCATTAAGGTGGACCAGGGCTGACTCTAGAATTTGTTTGTACGATATGGGTATCAAATGAAAGGTGTTCATGAGTATTTTGAAAGGGAGTGGGCCTTAGATCTATAGGTGGACGCCTTTTCGAGATATCGCCATAAAGGTGGACCAGGGGTGACTTTAGAATTTTTTTACGATATGGGTATCAAATGAAAGGCGTTAACGAGTATTTTAAAAGGGAGTGGGCCTTAATTCTATAGGTGGACGCCTTTTCGCGATATCGTTATAAAGGTATACCAGGGTTGACTCTAGAATGCGTTTGTACATTATGGGTATCAAACGAAAGGTGATAATGAGTATTTTAAAAGAGAGTGGGCCTTAGTTCTATAGGTGGACGCCTTTTCGATATATCGCCATAAAGGTGGACCAGGGGTGACTCTGTAATGTGTTTGTACAATATTGGTTTCAAATTAAAGGTATTAATAAGAATTTTAAAAGGGAGTGGTGGTAGTTATATATGTGAAGGCGTTTTCGAGTTATCGACCAAAATGTGGACCACCGCTAATTTATTTATATATGTAATACCACGAACAGTATTCCTGCCATGATTCGAAGGGCTTTTGATTTCGCCCTGCAGAACTTTTTCATTTTCTTTTACTTACAATGGTAGGTGTCACACCCATTTTACAAAGTTTTTTCTAAAGTTATATTTCGCGTCAATAAACCAATCCAATTACCATGTTTCTACCCTTTTTTCGTATTTGGTATAGAATTATGGCACTTTTTTCATTTTTTTGTAATTTTCGATATCGAAAAAGTGGGCGTGGTCACAGTCAGATTTCGGCCATTTTTTATACCAATAGAAAATGAGTACAGATAATTATGTGAACTGCGTTTAGTAAAGATATATCGATTTTTGCTCAAGTTATAGTGTTAATTGCCGAGCGGAAGGACAGACGGTCGACTGTGCATAAAAACTGAGCGTGGCTTCAACCGATTTCGCGCTTTTTCACAGAAAACAGTTATCGTTCTAGAGTCTAAAGCGCCAAATACACGACACGAACATTTCCGGGAACATTCCCGTTATGTCATGTTTCTGCGACGTTTTGTGTCGTGTATGGTGGTGTTTGCCAGTTCGCGCAAATGTTCGCCAAAAATTAAAATATTTTGATTTTTGGCGAACATTTGCGCGAACTGTTCGTGCGTGTATGGCGAAATAGCTCATAATCGTAGTAATTTCTGAACGGAACAGACGTGCGCGGAAAAGTAAAATGGACAATAAAAAATTTCTGGGTGAATTTATTGAAGTGTATAAATCTTTGCCATCATTGTGGCAAGTAAAAAGCAAAGATTATTGTAATAGAATTAAAAAGAATAATGATTACGGCAAAATTTTTTGTAAAAGTTGGTCAAATGTTGCCTTGCTCATACGAACATTAAACCATTCTTTGCACCAGATCCCTCACTAGGGTAGGCACCTTGTCGTTGGTGTGAGGGCTTAGCCGAACTCCATAGCGCCCGACTATGAGGCGGAGCTGTTTAGGACTGACATCTACGCCGTTTCGCCTCATAGGAGGGCGGCGGGATGTCGGTGACCAAGAACTGCCAACCCCCTAATCCAGGGTGTTATGCGGACCGTGCCTATTGGACGATTTGCAGCCAGGGGATAAATTCGGCTGTATTCGAACGGAGCCTTCCCGATACCGGGCCATCTCGGGAAGTATTTATGGCCTTATCGCAGTAAGGGGCGCTGCTGTGGCGGACGGTTCTTTCCCCGTATATAATACTGGACCGCTGAGCCCGCCTTGTCGGGCAGGTGGTCGTACGGCCAAGATGAACAACTCATTACCTGAAGGTAATAAGGAGGATGTAAAGAGGAGGACTGAGTCGCAATCCAAGGACGACAAATACGAATTAAGCGATGCGTCGGACTCGGGGAGCGAGAGTAGTGCTGATTCAATGAACTCCGTGTTGGAGAAGCACACAAATGAAAACGGAGTAGAAGAGTGGAGAAGGGTACGGAGCAGAGGAAGTAAAAGAGCTCTCTCGCAGTACCGTGCAGCACTAAGAATTGTACAACGCTTGGGAGCAGTGGTCGACCCAACAGAAGTGGAGATCGAGCGCTTGGAATGGGCCCATGAAGCGGTAGAAGTAGGTCGAAGGCATTTCAAAAGGTTTGCTGCGAGAAACCCTCGGTTCTGCAACCGGTACGAGGAGGAAGAAGCGTCGAATGGCAGAATGAAGAGGCAACGTTCGGCAGAAGGCGACAAGCCTGCTTTCAAGAGGCAGAAAGGACCCAGTCCTAGAGCCGCGAGGCAGGGCAGTCGCATAGACAAGACAAGTAGGCCCAAAGCTGTAAGACAGATGGGTTCCAATAGCGAGGTAGCAACTACCTCGAAAGCTGTCAGTCAGAGGGAGGTTCCAACTACGGAAGTAGGAGATAAGACAAAGGGAGATAACGCTAAGACTCCGGCTTTCTCGGAGGCGCTATAGGGAGTTAACGCGAAGACTCCGGTGTTCTCGGAGGTTCTAAAGGGAGATAACACTAAGACTCTTGCTTTTCCCGAGAATATGAGTGATGTGGCAAAGCAGTCACTGACTGTGGCGCTGGTTGATCGTAGCAGTCCGTTCGGACAAATGACTACTGAAAGGTGGAGATCTGTGGAAAGGGAGCTTATTAGCTTAATGCTTAAGATGATGCGGGAACAACCAAGTAAGCCCCTTCCAACCTTTGATTCGGGGGGATGGTATAATGGTGTGAAGATGATAGCGTGCGACAACATCGCGAGCTTGCGGTGGCTGGATGAAGTCGTTCCAAACCTCCAAAGGCAAGGCACGAACGCGCGGTTTGAGGTGGTGGATAAAGCGCAAATCCCCACGGTATCAAAAGTTAAGGTATGGATACCATGCGTGATGAAGTCGGAGGATACACTGCGACTTCTGCAGAATCAGAATCCGAACATACCGACACAGGATTGGAAGGTACTTACTGTATCTCGGCCTACCGAGGATGGTCAGTTCTACATCTTCCAAATAAACAAGCAGGCGGAGGATATTTTGTACACGCAGCTTGGCAAAATGTCCTTTGGCACTGGCAAAATTTACATGCGACTCAGGAAAAGAAGTCCCGAGGATAAAAATCCTAACACGCTGGCAGTGGGCGAAGTCGAAAAGGACCTCAGAAGCCTAAGGGAAAAAAGACAGGTGGAGGTCCCCCACGTCACCACGAACGTGCTAGAAGAGGACCAACCGCTAAATGGTGCTGTGACTCGCACAGAGGAACACACGGCACAACATTCACGAGGGGCTGAAGGGGGCCTCGAATACTCTAAACCAAAAGGGCAAGAGGAGGACGACGACGTCAAGATGAAGGTGCTGGAGGGGGACAAACAGCCCAATGGTGCTGCGAGTCCTACCGATAAACCTCCAACACAGTAAAGTGGCGTCGAGCGAACTCCTCCTAACCCTTGAGGAGGGTTCGTTTGACGTGGCGCTGATCCAGGAGCCGTGGCTCTCATCGGGAGGAAAGGTTTCTGGACTTAGCGCGCGCGGGTTTGGCGTTTACTACGCACAAACGGAAGGACGGGTGCGAGCTCTAGTAATGGTAAGGAAACAGCTGCATTCATATATGCTGCCTAATTACACCACCGAGGATCTCGTAGCGGTGGCCGTTGAGCAAAAGAGTAAGCAGGCATTTATCCTGGCGTCCTGCTACATGGCCCATGCTGCGGAGGTTCCACCGATGGAGTGCAAAAGGCTAGTACAGGAGGAAGGGCGCAAAGGGCGGTTGGTCATAGGCGCAGATGCAAATGCGCACCACAATGCGTGGGGAGGAGCAGATACGAACGAGAGAGGCGAATCTCTATTTTGTTACATCCTGCAAACCAATTTGCAGATAGCCAACAGGGGAAATGTCCCTACATACATTGGTCCAACATCCAGCAATGTTCTGGATATTACATTGAGCTCCGAGCGTGATATATCAAGGTATGATTGGATGGTTCTCGATAGACCATCCTTCTCCGACCATGCGTATATAAGCTTCAGCATCCCACTAAAGAGGGTAGAGAAGGGAGGAACCTTTAGAAACCCTAGGGCAACGAATTGAACTAAATTCCAGAAACATGTAGAAACGAAACTGGGACAACCCAAAGAGGTTGCTAATGTAGAGGAACTGGAGGAGTCGAATGAATTCCTAACAAGGACGCTTATGACTGCGTATAACAAAGCTTGCCCTCTAAGAAGATTCAGAGGAAAAGCAAAGCCGCCATGGTGGAGCAATGAGCTGAGTCTTCTAAGAAGACAGGTAAAAGAAATGTTTAAACTCGCAAAGACCGCGGAAAGCGAAGCGTGTCGGGACGAGTACAGGGATCTACTGAGGATCTACAAGCGTGAAATTACCAGGGCGAAGAGAAACTCATGGAAAAGTTTCTGTACGGACATAGAGTGCTCCAGTGAGACAGCACGGTTGAAAAAAGTCCTAGCAAAGGGAAACATAGTCCAGGGACTAATAAAGAAAGAGAACGGGGAATGGTCACGTGATAGTGAGGAATCCCTTGAGGTGCTTCTCGATACACATTTCCCATCGGGAGACGGTTTAGAAGAACCAGCAGACATCACTCACACTTCGATCACGGAGCTAGTGGTGCCGGGCTTGGTGACCGATACCAAGATCGAGTGGGCAGTGAAGACGTTTTCTAAGTTTAAATCGCCGGGCCCAGATGGTATATTCCCGGCCATGCTACAAGTCTCAAGTAGGGCGGTCGTGGAATGGCTTCAAATAATATTCGATGGGTGCATAAGACTGAATCATGTACCGCACTCTTGGAGAACTGCTCGTGTAGCTTTTCTACCAAAGGCGGGGAAGATCGGTCACGTGTATCCCAAAGACTATAGACCCATTAGCTTAACATCATTTCTGCTCAAAACCTTTGAGAGGCTGATAGATGTGTACATAAAGTCCAACGTGGATGAAAAGCTGCTCTCCACAACACAGCATGCGTACACCAAAGGCAAGTCGGTAGACACCGCATTGCATAGGGTGGTAATAAGCATAGAGAAATCCCTGGAATATAAGGAGTATGCTCTAGGAGTCTTCTTGGACATTGCCGGGGCTTTCAATAATGTTGCAAAATGGGCGATTATGGATGGTCTTAATTACATTAAAGTACATCTTGCCTTAATCAGATGGATCGGCTGCATGTTAAATTGCAGAAAGATTACATCACAATGGGGATTGTACGAGGCCACGAAATCAGTGGACAGGGGCACGCCGCAGGGAGGGGTGCTATCACCTCTGCTGTGGACACTGGTCATCAACCAACTGCTCAGGCAATTCGATGAGGGACCCGTAAAACTTACGGCTTACGCAGATGACGTTGCAATTGTCATAAGTGGAAAATGCCTTCCAACGATTAGTTCTTTGATGGATCGGGCGCTTCGGGATATTCATACCTGAGCATCTAATGTCGGGCTGAAAGTCAATGCGGAGAAGACGGATATGGTCTCGTTTACAAAGAGGTACAAGATCCCAAATTGGACCAGGCCTAAGTTAGGAGCGGTGACCTTACAGGAGAAACCTTGCACAAAATATCTAGGAATCATCCTAGACAGTAAGCTGTCATGGAAGCTCAACGTGGAGGAGAGGGTCAAGAAGGCCTCAACGGCACTCTATGCATGTAAAAGAATGCTGGGGTGTACGTGGGGCCTATCGCCCTCTCTTTCTCATTGGGGTTTTACAGCGATTGTAAGCCCTATTCTATACTATGGAGTTATTGTTTGGTGGAAAGCCACACAAAAAACAACATACCTCAAAAAATTAGAGGGGGTATGCAGACTATCGATGCTTTGCATTACGGGAGCCCTGAAAACAACCCCGACGGCTGCACTGTATGCCATTCTGCACATTCCACCTGTAGACCTGGTAGCAAAGAACAAAGCATTAATGACCGCAACCAGGCTCGGTGCTTCGGGGCAGCTTGAGCGCCGACCATATGGCCATAGTAGTATAGCGTCCTCAGTCACAAGACGAACAGACTACATGATTCCCTACCTGCACTTTGAGGGAGATCTTAAGGCCACAATAGAGGTGGACGGTTGGCGCAAGGGTGCGCAAATGGCGGACGAGGCGATACATGTGTACACCGATGGTTCCAAAGTAGTGGAAGGAGTAGGGTCTGCGGTATACTGCGCTGATCCGGAATTAAGCAGATCCTACAGGCTGCCGGATTACTGTAGCGTTTTCCAAGCGGAAATATTAGCCGTAACCAAAGCAGTAGAAACCCTGGAAGAGAATAGCTTAAGCTGCAACCGTGTTAACTTTTATATTGACAGTCAAGCAGCAATTAAGGCAATAATCTCGCATAGCACAGCATCTAAATGCGTGTTAGAGTGTAAGCAGTCTCTGGAGAGAATCGGGACAGGGAGAAGCATACATCTATATTGGGTCCCAGGGCATATGGGAATAGATGGGAATGAAAAAGCGGACGAATTAGCTAAAAAGGGCGAATCCCTTGAAGCTTGCTCCGTAGACGTCCCAATTAGATTGGGCGACCAAGCAGAAAAGGCGTGGGTTCAAGCGCGGGGCTGTAAAGTGTCGAAGATTATGTGTAGGTCTTACAACCTTAGACTAACACAGTTGCTTCTATCATTAAAAAGAGAGGACTGTAGACTCATGACGGGTATTCTGACTGGACACTGCCTTCTGGCGTCACATGCCTTTAAATTAGGCTTGGTCAGTGATAGCAGGTGTAGGAAGTGCGGGTTGGAGGAGGAAACGATCGAGCACGTTCTGTGCTCGTGCCCTGCACTTGCCAGGCTAAGACTCCAGCTATTAGGAGTGATACAGCTGTCAGATCTAGAAGCAGCAAGTGGCTTAAGTCCTAGGAAGCTTCTAGTATTTGCCAAGAGGACGGAGTTATTTTATAACATAGGTCCTGGTTTTTGATAGGGTTTTTCAGTTTGGTCGTTAAAACAAACTTCTGGTAACACTACGGACTCAATCAGTCTATGTGAGGTCCTCATGGACCGGCCAGTTCAACCTACCTACCTTGCACCAAATTCTTTTTTTGCGATCTTCTCTCTTTTTTTTACGCTTAATTGCCACAGCGAGCAATATTGCTGCAGCACAATTGTTGTCCGTATTCATCGCTGTCTGAAAGAGAACTAATGTTCGGCCAAAAGTTCGTATAGTGTATGGCCAAAGCTGCGACCAAGATTGCGGAATGTTCGCGGAAATGTTCGTGTCGTGTATTGGCCGCTTAAGCCGCTACCAAATTTCACAAGGATTGGTAAATTTTTGTTCGACTTATGGCATTAAATGTATCCTAGACAAATCAAATTAAAAAGGGCGGAGCCACGCCCATTTTGAAATTTTCTTTTATTTTTGTATTTTGTTGCACCATATCATTACTGGAGTTGAATGTGGACATAATTTACTTATATACTGTAAAGATATTAAATTTTTTGTAAAAATTTCACTTAAAAAAAAATTTTTTTTTAAAGTGGGCGTGGTCGTTCTCCGATTTTGCTAATTTTTATTAAGCATACATATAGTAATAGGAGTAATGTTCCTGCCAAATTTCATCATGATATCTTCAACGACTGCCAAATTACAGGTTGCAAAACTTCTAAATTACCTTCTTTTAAAAGTGGGCAGTGCCACGCCCATTTTCCAAAATTTTACTTATTTTCTATTCTGCGTCATAAGTTCATCGCACCTACCAAGTTTCATCGCTTTATACCTCTTTGGTAATGAATTATCGCAATTTTTCGATTTTTCGAAATTTTCGATATCGAAAAAGTGGGCGTGGTTATAATCCGATATCGTTCATTTTAAATAGCGATCTGACATAAGCGCCCAGGAATCTACGTACCAAATTTCATCAAGATATCTCAAAATTTACTCAAGTTATCGTGTTAACGGACAGACGGACGGACGGACATGGCTTAATCAAATTTTTTTTCGATACTGATGATTTTGATATATGGAAGTCTATATCTATCTCGATTCCTTTATACCTGTACAACCAACCGTTATCCAATCAAAGTTAATATACTCTGTGAGCTCTGCTCAACTGAGTATAAAAATCACCTTTTACTTAAAAAATCGAGTCTTAGCAACTGCTCGATTTATATATCTGTGTTTTTATTACTACTGGGTATACTAGGAACAGTACAGTACAAATCTCGGAAAAGCATCCGCTGTACTTTGCTTTACTTGTAATTGCTAGCGTATGTTCTTTTTATTGTTGTTGCAGCAATTGCTGCTGATCTGCATATTACCAATATGTATTTGTTGTGGTGATTTCACCATATCAACGTATTTTCTGCATTTAAGTTTTCCGCCTCTCCGATCTTTTCACAGATTCTAAGCAAGTATTCACTCTGCGTTATGCTAAGATTGACTTGCAGCGATTGCGGAAACTTTCAAGTTGTTCCTGTTGTTGTTGTAGCAATGTTGCTTTAAAAGATGCGTTAAATGCATTGAGTACGCAAATGCGATCGTTCATTTTAGATTTCATTCGAGCGACATGCAGCAGCGGTGAATGGCATCACCATTGCAGCGAAATTACTGTAGAATACGAATTGTTAGACATTCTCCCCTCAAGTATATTCCTTTACTACTAACAAATTTGGATTATTTTTCTCATTATTCTTTTTATTATTATCATCACTATTATAACTATTGCACTGCCAACAAGTGTCATTTGTAATGTGGAGTAGCTAGATGTGTAACATTTGCATTCCTTTGTGCTGATTGGAATCCGGAATTACTCCATGTTTTGTATGTGGAATCTGCGAATTTGTTAAATGTCTGCTTGTTCAGCTGCAGGTGATTCTATTGCGAAGTACAAAACAGTGTTTAAAAAACTGTGTGAGCTGTCATGTTATTTGATTTTGCTTGTGCTTGCGCTTTGAGAAAAAACAACAGTATCAGTTCTAGCACAAGCAAAAAACGAAAAGCGAAAGAAATAAAATGCCGTAAACAGTCGCACCTTCGTATATTAAGTTTTTGATATTACCAAATATTGATCGAAGAGTAAAGATGTTGCAGGAGCAAACTTCGGTGGAAAGCAGCGGAGCGTAACAAAATTCTAGTACCCAATTTTTTCTCACTTTCACCACACCAACAACTTTAACACAATTTTTAACATAATTTAAGCACAGAAATACACTGATTGTAGTTTAAGAGAGTAAAAGTTAAAATTCTGAACACACTAGCTGAATAAAAAGTGTACAAATAATTACTAACCCATTAGTGCCCAATGTTCCCATTTGGGAACTTGCACAAATCTTTAGATATTATCGAATAAGAACCACTGATCAAAAATCGATATCGAATTACACATGCCCACATATCTATGCATATAATCAGCTGTTCTTGATGCTCTCTCACGATCACGTGGTCAGTAGCAAGCAAATATTCTAGGAAGTGGCACATTTTTCTCATTTAAGGATTTTATCTGCAAATTTTTATTGATTTAACCTAAAAATTGAAGTGGTATTTTCTTAAAGTGCTATATTGTGACGTAAGTAAATAAAATGACTAGTTTTGTCGCAAGAAAATTGCTTACATTTCACAATTTCAACGTTTTTCCAATGTTCTCAATTGGGAGCATTGGGCACTATGTACAAAAATTTTGTAAATATTTTTCGCTATCGTTTTATGCTGATATTTTTATATCTAAAGCATTTTTATTCAAAGAGCTCTTAAACTTCATGAAATTGAAGGAATTTTAGAAGAAATCCTCGAGGAGGCAGAGCTGGATGGTGAAAGTGATATTGATATAGTGCAACAGCATCCAGATGCTGATACCCTGACTGATTGTGAAGATATTGATTAAGACAATCTTGATGAAGTTACAGAACTGAAGGATGTTCCTGGCGAAGTAGAAATTGATTTTACTGAAAATGAAAAAGATATCGACTTCACGCCAAGTACAAGTCCGAAAAGACAAAAGCTGGAAGAAGAAAATCCAGCCAGCACATCGCGATGGCTTCATACTGATCCAAGTTATAGTAACAATTTTCCATCGCCTGAACGCTGCCAGGATAATATAACTAAAATCCGAGAGAATTCTCAGCAAAGAGAGGCATTTGAAATTTTTGAATTCTTTATTGACAAAGCGCTAGTTCAGCACATAGTTAACGATAGTGTGCGCTATGTACACCAATGTAATTTCCATAACTTCTGCCTTTCTTCAGAATGTTTTCGTAAGTTTCTTGGCATATTGATTTTTACATCATACCACAGTTTACCCAGTGAAAGGATGTATTGGTGCACAGACGACGACGTTGACATTGAAATTGTAAGAAACTGCATGCCAAGGAACAGATACCTTGATATCAAACGATTTTTGCACTTCAATAACAACGAAAACATCCAGGTGGTATACCTGAAAAGGACTTCAAAATAAAGCCACTGATTGAAAAGCTGAACGAAAATTTTTTAAAGCTTAATGTTTTTTCAAAACAATTGTCTATAGATGAGCAGATGGTAAGGTATTACGGAGGTCACTTCTTAAAGCAATTTATCAGAGGAAAGCCAACACCGTTTGGCTTGAAGCAGTGGATCATGGCCTGTGGAGAAACTGGATTTTATTACAATATTTAGCTTTATCAGGGGAAAAGGGACCCGGTTGAGAAAAATTTGACGGGTGTTGGCGAAAAGGTTATTACTTCAATGGTTCAACTTATAGAGTATCCTGAAGACCACGAGCTTTATTTTGACAATTTTTTTTCAAGCTTCAGACTAATTTCAGTTCTTAGTAAAAAAAATGTGCGTGCTACTGGTACAGCCAGATTCAACCGTCTAAATAAGTGTCCGATAAAAACAGATGAAGCCATGAAAAAAGAGCCTCGCGGCGCTACTGATTATAAATTTGATAAAAATAACGAAGTAATAGTTGTTTCGTGGAATGATAACAGATTTGTAAAAGTTATTACCAACCATCAAAGTGTAAATCCCATGCAGCCTGTGCAAAGGTACAGTAAAATGCATAAAAAATATGTTGGAGTTCTTCAGCCTCATGTAACAAATACATGGGAGGTGTGGATAAGTTAGACTGGCATATCAACATGTATCCCCTAAAAATTAAAGGAAAAAAATGGTACTTTAGGCTTTTCACAAACTGTCTGGATATTTTAATGTATAATTCATTCGTTATATATAATTTAAATCATAACAAAATTCCATATCTTGACTTCATTCGCATGGTAGCGCGAAGCTATTATCACATAAATTCTATCCTCTCTGATCCGAAAACGCTTGGTCGCCCAGTTCGTACACTCAGGCAGAACCGAGCCATAACAAAACATGTTTTAGCCGCTATTCCAAATGGAAAACAAAAACGGTGTGCGCTGTGTAAAAAAAATTCACGTAAAATGTGTACTGAATGCGACCGAGGTATACATGTTCATTGTTTTGTAGACTATCACAACATGGTTTAAGTCTTATGTACCCAATGTTCCCATTTGGCAACAAATTTTTCAGATGCAATAAAATATATATATGAAGAATTAAAAAAATTGTTTGTGCATTAGTCTCTATATTTTGGACCATACTAACAGAAAAAGGTGATAAAAGAGCAAAACAAAAGTTGGGCGTTAATGGGTTAAATAACAAATAAAGACAGTGGTAGTTAACAAATTTTGCTGTGGTAAGTGGTGAATGTGACTTACTAGAGGTTTTGTGAAGCTTGCTTCACACTATTTTTCGTCCCTGCAACATCTTTACTCTTCGATCAATCTTTGATATTACTGCGGCTTTCCTCAGTGCCCACAGTCGCTGTAAAATCAATAGTGTTGATTTTAACAGTCGCAGAAATTAACAGTCGCAAAAAGCAGCAGTCGTGAAATATGAAAATCAACGCCGTTTGCAAACTGCAAGCGACTGATATTTTGCGTTTGGTTATGATTTTTCTTTACCAAAGATTGATCGAAGAGTAAAGATGTTGCAGGGACGAAAAATAGTGTGAAGCAAGCTTCACAAAACCTCTAGTAGGTCACATTCACCACTTACCACAGCAGAATTTGTATACAAATGTGCCGTCTCTTCCTGGAACTTACATAGAAAAGCAAAAATCAACAGACTTTTAAATCAAGTCAGGCATTTCCATCGCGGAACCGTCCAAGGTGGCAGCACGGTGACATACCTAAAAACATAAACACATGTTCCATGTACTTTGTTTTTGTAAATCGAGGGACTAATGTCAAATTCGTACTGCGCCGGAAGTTGAAGTACCAAATCATATTAAAAAGTACCAATCACCTGATCTCCGGCAGTCATATGTTACTGTTGTTGTTGTAGCAGTGCTTCGCGCCACCTAATAGCTGCGACCGACCACAAATTGACATCAATATCCTCTAACGGGAGTCCAAGGAAACTTGCCGTTTCAACAGGAGTGGACCATAATGAAAGGGGTGTTAGAGGCGTTGGTTCCATATTACAATTAAAGAGATGGTTGGTGTCATGTGGGGACACATTGCTGGCGGGGCATACATTTTGTATATCGGGGTTGATTCTGGATATGTTACAGTATCCAAAAAAAGTTGGGCCAGAGTGACTCGCGTTTCCCTGGGTAGTATGCGTTACGCTTCCGTAAGTTTTGGGTACTGTTTTTTGAGCACTGGATTCACCGGGCAATTCCTGGCATAAAGGTCCGACGCCTGCTTTTGGAGTTCACCAAGAACCTGCTTGTGTTTTTTTGCTTCATACGGCTGAGTTTTCAGGTGCCGTATTTCCTCAAAATGCTTACGGAGATGACTCCTTATGTCCCTAGGCGGTGTTGGCTCATCAATCAGATGTCTGTTGGGATGCCCAGGTTTCTCGGTATTCAACAGGAACTGTTTGGCTAGCATCTCATTTCTCTCCCTGATGGGGAGTACTCTCGCCCCATTATGTAGATGGTGTTCTGGGGACATAAGAAGACAGCCCGTGGCGGTTCTGAGAGCAATATTTCGGCAGGCCTGAAGCTTCTTCCAGTGGGTAATTTTTAAGCTTGGCGACCATATGGGGGACGCGTACCATGCAATCGGCTGGCCAATTGCTTTGTATGTGGTAATGAGCGTTTTTTGTCTTTTCCCCAAGTACTGCCAGCAAGGGATTTGAGGATTTTATTACGGCTCTGGATTTTCGGAACAATTGCGGCTGCGTGCTCACCAAAATGCAGATCCTGATCAAGCGTCACACCTAAGATTTTGGGGTGTAGGAAAGTCGGTATCATAGTGCCATCGACGTGGATGCTCAAAATGGTCGACATTTGGGACGCCCATGTTGTAAATAAGGTCGCGGAGGATTTAGTCGGTCATAATGCCAGGTTCCCGAGGCGAAAAAACTGGAGAGATCAGCCGGAGAGAGGTAGCCGTTTATTTTGTTGCAAAGCTCATCGATTATTGGGCCTGGACCTGTGGCCATTATTGTGCAGTCATCAGCGTAGGAAACGATAGTAACTCCTTTTGTTGGCGAAGGTAGCTTAGATATGTAGAAATTAAACAAAAGTGGGGATAGGACACCATCCTATGGCACCCCCTGTTAAATTCTTCTTGGTTTTGATGTTTCATTTCTAAATTGCACCGATGCCTGCCGACCATCCAGATAATTTGCGGTCCACATTTTAAGACATGGGGGAAGGGTAGACCCTTCCAGGACTTGTAGTAACGTGCCATGGTTGCCCGTATCAAAAGATTTTGATAGGTCTAGCGCAACGAGTACTGTTCTATGGTGGGGGTTTTGATTTAAGCCGCAATTTATCTGTGTGCTGATGGCATTTAGCGCGGTGGTGGTGCTATGGAGTTTTCTGAAGCCATGCTGATGACAGGCTAGCTGCGAATTTGCTTTGAAGTAGGGGAGCAAAATGGCTTCAAGTGTCTTGGCTAATGGCGATAGGATAGATATCGGGCACTATGACTCTCCTATGTTAGCTGGTTTCCCAGGCTTTAGTAGCGGGACCACCTTGGCCATTTTCCATTTTTCGGGTATGACAAAGGTGGAAAGAGACAGGTTGAAGACATGTGCTAAATATTTGAAACCCTCTTTCCCTAGGCTTATAAGCATCGACATGGCTATGCCGTCTGGGCCCACTGCTTTGGATGGATTAGCATGACCGATGGCATCCTCAACCTCATTGGCGGTGATGGTAATTGGTGACGCGCTGAATTTATGCTTATGTGCGTGTCTGTTGGCCCTCCGTCTCTCTTTGTCGACCGTATAATGCATTATATATTGTCGGCAGAAAGCGCTCGCGCATTTTTTCGCATCCGACAGCACTTTATGACCAAAGGCGGTGGAAACTTTGTCATTGTACTTAGACGGATTCGATAGGGACTTTACGGTGGACCAAAGATTACCTACACCGGCAGAGAGGTTACAACCGCTTAGGTGCTGCTCCCATTTTGCCCGCTTGTGTTCATCCACAAGCAATCTGATGCGTTGGTTTATATCCCTTATTTGGGCGTCGCCGGGATCGAGCTGTCTTATAAGGTCACGTTCTCTCGCTAAACTTGCGGACTCCGCCGGGAAGTGGGGCCGAATTTCGGGAATTCTACCGGCGGGAATGAAACGAACCGGTGGGAGTGAAACGAGCCGGCGGATTCAATGACCTTGCGGAAAGCACGCTCCCCTTGTCGGGCATCAGTCGGGATAGGGAGGGCAGCAAAGTAGTTGTTTGTAAAGGATTTGCATTCGTCCCACTTTCCTTTTTTAAAGTTTATGGAAGTGCGCTATTCTGTGACGATGAAGTCGGCGGTACGCTCGAGCGAAAAAAGTACAGGCAGGTGGTCGGATGCCAATGTTACCATTGGCTGCCAGTTGACGCAGTTTACGAGTTCTGTGCTCACGATTGAAATATCCAGCGAACTGTGACAGCTTCCTATCATAAGTGTGGGGTGTCTTCGTTTATTGTGCAGAATGCCATAGATAATGCGATTGTTGCCAGTGAGTAAGGCGCTAATATTAGGGTGGTATCCACTGGGGCAACAGGTGGCAGGAGGGATGTAGATGTTGATGATTTCTATGTTTGCGGTAAGGCGCAAATTACGGGACGTCCCAGGGAGTGAACAGCAAGGAGCGACAAAAGATTTATAGAAGTTACGTGGAAGTCTGATTTTGGGATCTAGCCAAGAACAACCTGTCCGATGCAACCATCCCTTACACGAGACACACTGACAAGAGTATGACCGTCCTAAAAAGATTCTTTTCCGGCAGGTGCAGCAAAACCATTTCTCAGGACCAGGGTCAGGAGACGGACCCGGATTGGGTTCGATACCTTCCCGGAGCAAGAGAATATGGAGCAGTCCCGCTGCAAGTAGCTACTGGGAGGATGACAATTTGTGGGAGGGACGCAGCAAATTAAATGGGGTTACACTGAAATGGCAGTCCTTGGTCGGGAAAAATCCCGAGTCGCTCCGGTACATAGAACCCACGGCCTTGGGAAACGTTGCTGTTTCCGCCATGAGTATTTCCAAGTATTGGTAATCAGTTATATGAAATACTCATTAAACAGAACCGTATGTGACAGTTTTTAAGTCAAGTCAAGTCCATGCTAAGTGAGAGCACGGCGGAACGATACAAGGGGGCAGCATGGGACAGCTGACTAAACATTTTTTTTTTATTTGATTTGATACATCAACTTCCGGCGCAGTACGATTTTGACATTTGTCCATCGAATTTACAAAAACAAAGTACATGGAATTTTTATTTATATTTGTAGGTGTTTCACCATGATGCCACCTTGTATCGTTCCGCGATGAGTTAGAGTAACGGGCGCTTAAAACAGTGATGCAATCGAAAGCTTAGGAAAGCTTATCGGCGTTCACCTGCATGTCGTGTTCATACTTTGCCTTAAGCAGTAAACATCTCATGCGTGCATTCTATGCTCGAACATTCTCCATGTAAACACGTACTACTGGAGAAGAAAAAGCATTTGTATTCGAATATCTGCCGATTGTGCACTACAGGTCTAAAGATAGCCGGGGTAGAGCTAAGTAAACACCTCAGATATAACAACAGATATAACGGTTGTTATACGTAATAAACCGAACTGCTTCTTCTGGTTAACTCTTAAATGCAACCTCTGGTCCTTACTAAGAAACTAACATGCAGCTTCAAACTTAAATTTTATCTTCAGTGAACTCGATGCAGCAAAGAATTCCTAAAAAAATATTTTTCTAGAACTTCATTCCAAATGATTGACTCCATACACATTCTTCTCGAATTCAACCTTGTCAACTGCTTGCAAACACAACTCCTTTGGTTCTCTCTTACCAACCCTACTTCTATTCTCTTCTAATCCAAAAACACTTAACATAATTGCGTTCTCATTGCGGTTGACTGGTATGTTGCCTATCTTCACAAAACCTCCTTTATACAGTCAAACTCTCTATGAATGCCACTTGCAGGTGGTGTGTGAAATGATAATTTCAATATGTAATCAGCAATATTTAGAAAACCCAGTGCGCTTACAGCTTGACGCTTGCAATCACATTAATGCAGTATTGGCTAGGTGATACGTGCAATAATAAGTAATTGTTTTCTGTTTAATTCTCAATTGTCAATCAAATTTGTCAGTGTAGAGCGTTTTTTGGTAAATACAAAATGCCAATGGGACGAAGTGAGATTTTTTGCGCCCGGAGCAAAGTATTTTTCGTTATTTGTAAATATGTCAAAATCAGTTTTAGTTTGCTGAATGAACGTTCGCAGCTAGCAATTGATACTGAGATAGTCAAGAGTATTTGAAGTATCACTCGCAAGTTTGGAAAAACATCTTCTCCATACGAGATTATAAAAGTAAGTAATTCTTACGGAGTTTTAGGTTCAATTTCTTGTCTACTGTGAAGTAATATTTTCATATTTTTTTCACATATTCTAATTTCTAAGTCGTTATTGTCCTTGTTTAACAAATTTCCAACGTCTAAGAGAAATTTAAATCTAAAATTAAGGTCATTTAGTCGTGTAAATCTTGTACGTATTTCTTGTTGGGGACGATCGAGAACACTTTTTATAACGCGAAAAATTTTACATTCTGCGGAAAGACCAACATCTCTAGCCGATTCTTCGAGCATTTTGCGGTGCCTTCTTATACGTTTTACTATATCAATGTTCCAGTTTTCACAAAGAGACTTCCATTTTTATACTGTTTCTTCTTAGAGAGTGTCTCAAATTTCGGATAGTTTAGTCCATAATGATTTAAGATCATGATACGCTTCTCTAAAATTCATACCCGGATCTTGTAATCTCAGCTGCACACGAACAATCCTCTTAAGATTTCATACCAGAAATGAACTAATCTTATGAAATTAAAATTTTGTATGTATGAATTAAGCGGGGACTGCCATCATTGCGTTTATATGTATGAAAACATTTATTTGAAGCAATTTTTAATTTATAATTTATTTAATAATTTGGCAAATATTAAAGCAACTGTTATGCCTTGTAAATCTCTTGATTGAAACAGCTGTCGCCTTGTCCGTCCTGATGTCGTTGACGTTGTTTAAATTTTTTCCATTTTATTAAATAAAATTTTGTATATATTGCAACAGAACTGTAGCTTCGCTTCTGGTATTACTTGTGGTGTTAGTGTCCCCTGATAATTATATTTTTCAATAATTCCCATCGTAACGTTGAACGTGAGAAAAAAATATATTTGCTTTCAATTATTCGACAACCTGTAAAAAGTGTTTTTAGTATAGAAAATTTGTTCCAGAAATCAATATTTTCCAAATATCAGTTATAGTAAAAATACAAATTATACAGGAAGTTCAGCTTTGTGCACCATTTGGCGCCTCCTGTGAATAGCGCTCGGAGAAAGTGGCCCCCTCACTCTGCCACTGCCAGGGATTTTGAAAACGCGTGGTATTCAAATTTGTGATCTTGTTCAAGAGCCTGAGACCAAGCAACAAGAGACATAATAATTGCAATAAATCATATACATATGTAATACTCCTATATTGGTAATAGAAAATGATCGCAATAATTTTTTTTTTGTGTATACAATATGCTGAATTATAGTGGAATCACCAGGTGAAGTAAATAAAAAAAGACAGAAGATGTACGTTACCTGAAACGGTAGGGATGTTATTTCGACAGTCAGAAGATGTTAAAATTTGCACCCGCTTTGAAACGTAGGAGAGAAAAATAAATGCCTTGCTACGAAAGCCATTACAGAAACTGCTTTTTCCAGAATATCAGTGCCAAAAAAAAAAAAAAAACCGTGTTTTTTTCAAAATGCTATAACTTTTTCAAAAATTGACCGTTTGGGATCTTTTTTTTTTAATTTGTTTTTAAATGTACTTTTCGGAACAAATACAAAAAAATTTTTAAAGTTTTTTTTTTTTTCAATTAAATAAAAAATAAAAATTATCGGCCCACTCCGGGATTAGTGGGGATGATTGCAGAATTGATTGAAGTTTTTTATGAGAAAAAAAAAAAATGGCAAAATTCGAAAAATCTCGAAAAACTCAAAAATTAAAAAAAAAAAACTTTAAAAATTTTTTTGTATTTTTTCCGAAAAGTACATTTAAAAACAAATTTAAAAAAAGGTCCCAAGCGGTCAATTTTTGAAAAAGTTATAGCATTTTGAAAACAAAAACGGTGTTTTTTTAAAAATTCATAACTTTTTTTGAGTCGGATGAAAAAATTTTAAAAAATTCTGAAAACCGTCTTTCATAAGCTAGAAAAAGAAGAAAAACATTCAGCCAATTCTAAAGGGGTCGGGTTCAAAATTGGTCGAAATGGGATGGAATACCCCATATATAGTTTGTGTTATAGTTAGAACGATATTTTAAATTGGAATTATTAAAAAACAAATTAAATACACATAATTTGGGACCAATACCGTTTTAAAGGGAGACCATATTATTTTTCACATAATCGTATATCAACATTTATAAGCTCAATGCCTAAGAAAAGCAAAGAAGACATTTACATTTTCATGAATATCTTCAAACCGTTTTGAAAAGTTTTATAAATAAATACATATATGTATTTGAACTCGATAACTGTAGGTACATATCGATGGTTGGTTGCACACAGATCCCAAGTGACGAATTTCAAATTGTGTATACTATCATAACTTACTAGTACCTGGGCGACCAAGCTTTGCTCGGCAACGTTTCGTTGTGCTGGCAACGTTTCTCGAGTATATTCATGCGACGAATTATTAATTTCAAATATTTTTTTAGTTATACACTATGAAAGTCTCACTATTTTATTACATTCCAAAAACTGTAAATTTCACGAATGACAACTATCAGTTAGTTTAATTAAATGTAAACTTACTTCCCTAAGCGCCATCTGTTGGTAAGTAGTTAAATGGTTAGATTTCGTTTTCAAATTGAACATATGCCTCTAGTGTTCAACGGTAGTAAATTACCAAGGTGAGATATTTTTGCTATGGTGAGAAATCTTTCTAAAGTAATCTGTGAGAAATTGCAATTATTCATTTAATATTTGCCAAAAATATGCATTTAAATATATTTTGTTAGAATTTGCCACGGTGTCTTGATAATGCATTTCAATTTTAGTGGCGTGTGTAAAATTAAGAAAATTAAGTCGAGTCATGTGTAAGATTTTTTTACGAAGATTTTTAACTTTAATATTCTCCTTTAAAGCTTTAATAGAACATGAGTAAGTAGAGTACTATTTCGTCTAACTACCCCAACCCTAAATGGCAGCCCTACTCAAAAATTTCCCTATTGTAATGCGGAGTGAAATACCTTTCGTTTGATACCCATATCGGCATATCTCATGCAATTTTTTTTTTTAATTTCGAATAGGTGGAAACCTTGTGAAACATTCTGAGTGGCATCACCTAGGCAGAAAGTCTTAGAAGGTGATACATTATCTCTGTGCCAAGTTTCATTTAAATCGGTTGAGCCGTTCCCGAGATCGATCGGCTATACCAATATACAAGAATTGCTCGTTTAAAGTTATAAGATTAAATTTTTGAACCAGTTGAACCGAACCGGTTCGGCAGTTCAGAGGTAGCCGCGAACCGGTTCACGAACCGGTTCAAGTTTTGTCTGAATGGTTCGCACCACTGAGCCCTGGAAAAAAAGTATTAAAAGTGGCATATTTTACTCCTGAAAAATGAGGGCTAAGATACTTGGCTTGGATATCATACGTGGTTCCAGGCTCTGGATCAGGGACTGTTATCAGTCTTAGACCGGTCATAGGGACGAACTGTCATGCGTGAGCAAGACGTGATAACCTGCACGAAGTGTCCCAGCTTCTACTGATAATGGCGGAGCTAGAGAGGACAACTCGATAAAACCCGCACCCCTGAGTCATTGTATCGAGCTCAGGGGAAAGAGGACTCTGTTAAGTGTCAAGATCGGTACACAACGGTGACGAACTGGATTGTTAGGGCTTATGATTATTGACTTTCATTTTTGACTTGATGACTTTGCGCTGGTAGGTACCGCATTCTGCCACCTTAGTAGGTCGTGGTGAAATCCTACCGAAATGGCTGGTAGGCTAATGCTGCACCTGCCCACGACCCGCTAAAACAGTGGCGGGCCTCAAGGTACGTTCCGGCTCCGTCGCCGTTAAGTTGGTGGTGTAGGTGCGATTGAAAATTTTCCCGCTTTGCGTCCGGTCAGGCTCTGAACGCATTACCCATAAGGTAATGCGTCAACCCTCGCGTGGCCTCCCTGCGTAGCATAGATAACCACGCGACCGTTGAAGGGCGACTACACAATCGGCTCCGGATAGCGGCCTTGAGGGGGGACTTTTTAGAGTGGACATGACTAACACGAATCCGCCAAGATGGGGTGCGGAAGAAGAGCGGTTTTGATGGAAATCCGTCAAATAAATCTTCAGCACTCTAAGGCGGCTTCCGCAAATTTGTTTCTCTGCGTTGAAAAAGGTGTAGGCGATATAGTCCTTGTGTTAAGAATAATTGCAAGTGTGGCCAGTACATATTTTCATGATGACACGGAAGCCTTTAAACATATCTACGGTGAACAGCTGTTTTCGATTGCTTGTCAACTGTTTTCGTTTTTTTTTTCTATCTCTCATCTCAACCACCACACCGACTGGATCTGCAGGTTTTAATACTGAGTTGCAATATAATACTTTGTATTTTAATGATTGAATTATAATTAATAAAATTTAACATTGAGCACTAAACTAACAACATTGTGATTCTTCGTAACATTTTGGCATCCCTTGCGGGGAACCTCCTCCGTGCATATTAGGAAAATCTTTAAAGTGCATACACAAATTGCAACTACGTGTTTAACCTCAATTGCAAGTACGTAACATTCCTCGTGGTCACTTTAGCAAGGCGTGAGCGTGAATAACTATGGCGCTTGTAAAAGAGGAATCGCTATTAAAGTTCATTCAAAACTTTGGGGCAAACACACATAAAGTGGCGAAAACTAAAAAAACTAAAGGATATCTCAGTGCAAGGCGGAGTTTGCTGGCCGAATACTGGACACGGTACCAGACTATACGCGATGAGCTTGGAACAATGCAGGTAACTGAGTCTAATTCGAAAGCGGTGGCTGACGCACTGTCAGAGCAACATTTTGCTACTGTTGAAGCAGCATATTGCGATGCGATGGGTGAACTTAATGATGGCATTGATGAACTTTCAGAAACCACAACTGATAGCTTAAGTCGGTCAACACTGATTCGTACCATCCCTAGTTCGCCGCGAACAACCCTTCCTAAAATCGAGCTACCAAAATTCGATGGCTCATTTCAAAAGTGGCTTAGCTTTAAAGATCTGTTCATCACATGTATAATTAACGATATTTCGCTTTCCAATGTACAGCGTATGCATTACCTAAAGAGCACCCTGCAGGGTGAGCCGGACGCTATGCTCCGCAGTCTCAACGTGATGGATTCTAACTTTAAAATCGCATGGGATCTGCTCCTACAGAGATACGATAATAAACGCCGAATAGTTAAATCGTACTTACGGAACATTGTCAAGCTGCCAGCCATGTCATCCGAATCGGACACATCAATGCGAAAACTGTTGGGCACGGTCACTGAAGCCGTACGCGCGTTAGAACAGCTCGGACGTCCAACAACACAATGGGATGATTGGCTAGTATTTCTTGTAACTGAGAAACTTGATCCGGTGACTTTAAAAGATTGGGAAATGAGTTTAGGGTCTCCTAGCGAAATACCAGAGTATGGCGCATTAACAACCTTTCTGGAAAAACGCATTCAAGGGCTAGAAGCGATGGGATCTGTGGGAAAAACCAAGTCGAGGGAAATGGTACAGACCCATTCGCAGCACCATCAAGCGGTGCGAAGTCATCACACTAATATTGGGCGATGCCCATGCTGTGTGGGTAAGCATGCCATTATGTACACTCCGGAATTTCGCAAGAAGTCATCGTAGTTGAAATTAGAGTTAGTATATAATGCAAAACTCTGCAAAAATTATCTCGAAGCAGGTAATACAGTAAATGAGTGCACATCAAGTTACACTTGCCAGAAGTGTTCACAAAAACACCACACCCTTTTGCATGATAGTGTATTGCAACCGTCAAGCACCATTACAGCCCACCACGTGCGTTCTGAGAGTTCGGCTCAAACCCAAGATGGCCTCACGTCAAGCCTGCTTGCCAGTGCCGTCGTTCGAGCGCGCTCTGCCTCAGGTCTTGACATACTGCTGCGTGCCCTTCTGGACAATGGATCACTAGCGTCGTTTATTAGCGAGTTTGCTGCACAGCAACTGCATCTTAGCAGAACTCGCCTCCACGTACCCATAACTGGTATAGGCGGGTGTAGTGTAGGTAAATCTAAGGGCGTAGTCCATTTCACTGTGCATTCACAAACTGAGCCGGACTTCAAGTTCCATTGCTCGGCTTTAGTTCTTCCACGATTGGGTCACCTGATGCCATTGAAACGCGTTGATCCGACACCATTCTCTGATTTTCTTTATCTGCCACTAGCAGATCCAAAGTTCTACGAGCCGGGTTCCATTGATATAATCATCGGGCGGATCTCTACGGTCTTCTCTTGCGTGGCGAGATTAAGCGTTCAGCCAACAGCTTCTCTACTGCACAAAGCACACATTTAGGGTAGGTGATCTACGGATACTTGGCCAACGCTTCTACCTTACAACTAAATACCACGTTTTGTGCCACCACCTCGATCGAGTTAAATCAATTGGTTCAGCAATTGTGGAAGTTCAATGACATTGACGGCGTGGAAAACAGCTGTAATATGACGCAAGATGAGATTTTTGGCGAGAAGTTGTTTGAGCGTACCGTGCATCGGAAACCCTCTGGGAGGTAGAATTTCAATATCCTTTCAAGGAATCTTGTGACCTAACTATACTCTCCGATTCTAAATCAGATGCCTTTAAGTTATTTGCATACCAGCAGGCTCGGCTGAAAACCGACCCAAAAATGAATGAACTGTACTCAGCATTCATGGCAGAGTATCTGAACTTTGGACATGTGGAACCAGTTCCAGCCAGTAACAATACGCAGCCAGTGTGCTACCTACCTCATCATGGTGTATATAAGGAATCCAGCTCCACCACTAAGTTGCGCACAGTGTTCAACGCTTCAAGGAAATACAATGCAGGCATTTCTTTGAATGATTGTCTTCACGTCGGGCCCAAGCTCCAAACAGATTTGAACTCTATCATTTTAAAATGGCGAATGCATCGAATCGCGTTTATTGCCGACATTGAAAAATGTTACCGACAGATTTTAGTGAGCAGAGCTGACGCTGATATGCAGCGAATCATCTGGCGTGACGATCAAGGGAAACCCACTATATATCTGTTGCTCACGGTCACCTATGGGTTAAACTGTTCCCCATATCTCACCATCAAGGTATTGCACACTCTGGCGGCTGATGAAGAGCCAGACTTTCCGGCAGCATCAAGAGTTCTAAAGGAGTCGTTTTACATGGATGACTGTCTTCATGTCGTTGATACGGTGGATGACGCTATTGAAATAAAACAACAGCTACAGAAGTTACTACAGCGTGGAGGTTTCAATCTTCGTAAATGGTGTTCAAACTCAGCTGATTTTAGGCGACGACTCTATTCTCTTGAGGACGATTCAGACCTTTGCTGTGATTTAAACCTTGATCGCGAAACTAAAGCCCTAGGGATATACTGGTTATGTGACACAGACAGTATCAGATATAAGGGGAACCTAACGCCCGTATCAGGAAGCATCACGAAAAGGCAGCAACTGTCAGATGTAGCTAAAATCTACGATCCACCTGAGCTTTTAGCACCAGTCGTAGTCAAAGGAAAGGCTATCTGCCAGCAACTATGGTTAACGGGATGTGACTGGGACGACCCAATTCCCGATCCGCTTCAACAAGAATGGCGTCGTTTTAGAGAAGAAGCCCCCCAAATCGAGCAGTTGAAAGTGCCCAGATGGGTCGGAGCCTCACCTAGCATATGTAGTTACCAACTACATGTATTCTCAGGCGCGTCAACTGTTGCCTATGCTGCAGTAGTGTACCTTCGACTAGAAGACGCAGACAACAACATAAAGGTATCAATACTAACTGCCAAAACTAAAATCGCACCATTAAAAAGGATAACCATCCCGTGTTTTGAGTGGAATGGTGCTCTTCTCGCGGCAAAATTATCTGCTAAAGTTCTGTCAACAATTACAATG
Source organism: Eurosta solidaginis (assembly GCF_040869045.1). Taxonomy (NCBI): domain Eukaryota; kingdom Metazoa; phylum Arthropoda; class Insecta; order Diptera; family Tephritidae; genus Eurosta; species Eurosta solidaginis. The sequence goes on along the minus strand of NC_090319.1, from coordinate 263,657,919 downwards.
CCAACAATTCAGACATACTGCTGGTCCGACTCTAAAACTACACTCAGCTGGATTCGGTCAAGTCCGGGCAAACATAAACTTTATGTCAGCAATCGTGTAACCCAGATCTAAGAACTCACGCATATAAACTCTTGGAATTATGTACCTAGTGCAACTAATCCAGCGGACATTGCCTCCCGTGGTGTGGACCCTTCTGAGCTTGCTAATTTGTCATTATGGTGGAATGAACCCCCATGGTTAAGTAATCCGCACTGTGAGTGGCCTGACCAAAGCAAAATTTCGTCCCATCTACCAAACGAGGAATTCGTAGCACTGGTGACAGTTCCCACTATCCCAACTTCGACACTCACTGAAACCTTACTTAAAAGGTACTCCAATATAAACACGCTGTTGGCAGTAACGAGCTGGTGTAAGCGATTCATTGCGGCGCAATTGAAGCTGCCACACGCCAAAACACCATGGTGCACAACCGCAGAAAGAGCAGTTGCATTGGACTTTTGGATAAGATATGTACAACATATACATTTTGCCCATGAGATTTCTTGTCTTCGCAACAACAAACAAATTAGCTTAAAAAGCAAACTGTTAAAACTGAACCCAATGTTAGACAACAACGGCATTTTACGTTTAAACGGGCGGTTAAAGAATGCAGATATGCCCTTCCATGAACGATACCCATGCCTGTTACCAAAAAGGGACCCTTTGTGTACGTTATTAATTACACAAGCGCATGACCACACTCTGCACGGTGGCGTTCAAGCCTCGCTCAATTTTGTAAGAATACGCTATTGGATGATTGATGCTCGCTCAGTTATTAAGAGTTACATACACCGTTGCATAAGATGTTATCGTTTCAAGGGCCTGCCAACCAATCAAATCATGGGGTGCCTTCCCTCTCAACGTTGTAATGTTTCAAGGGCTTTTAGTCACTGTGGCATAGACTATGGCGGACCTTATCAAATTCGCACCACAAAGGGAAGAGGCCACAAAAGCTACAAGGGATATATCGCCCTATTCGTATGTTTCAGCACGCGGGCTATTCATCTGGAATTGGTCAGCGATCTGAGCACCACTACGTTCCTCGCAGCACTCCGAAGATTCTTCGCTCAGAGGGGCTATAGTGCAGATATATACAGTGACTGTGCAACAACTTTTGTTGGGGCAAATTTGGAGCTCCGAGCAGATCTGAACGCTTTCAAACAACAATTTGACGCAGCATCACGCTATGCGGCAACACTTGGGGTGTCGTGGCACTTCATCCCACCGGGCTCTCCGAATTTCGGCGTCATATGGGAGGCGGGCATCAAAAGCACGAAGCATCATTTGAAACGAGTTATGGGGACGGCGAAACTGACATTCGAGGAATTTTATACCGTGCTTAAGCAAGTCGAAGCTGTACTTAATTCGAGACCAATATCTGCATTGACTGATGATCCAGAGGATTTTGCGGCGCTTACCCCTGGGCACTTTTTGGTGGGCGGTCCGCTCACAGCGGCTCCAGAACCAACCTTACTAGATATCACTCCAAACCGACTTAAAAGATGGAAGCAGATGCAGCAAATGTACCACCACTTCTGGGCTCGATGGAGCTGTGAATATCTACGTGAATTACAAGCTCGACGTAAATGGTGTCAAACAAGTTCAAATCTTTCGCCGGGCGATTTGGTTTTAGTATACGATGAGCGCTCTCCACCAATTCAGTGGATGTTAGGTCGGGTATTAGAAACGCATCCAGGAGCTGATGGCATTGTCCGAGTGGTTACGATTCGCACAGCGACCTCCACCCTCAAGCGAGCCATATCGAAGCTAGGGGTACTTCCAATTGAAGGTCAATGAGAACCACACGGTGGGCGGTCGTTATATTTCGTCAGTAATATGACGAGGTGGGCGGAATGTTAAGAATAATTGCAAGTGTGGCCAGTACATATTTTCATGATGACACGGACGGTGAACAGCTGTTTTCGATTGCTTGTCAACTGTTTTCGTTTTTTTTTTCTCTCTCTCATCTCAACCACCAAACCGACTGGATCTGCAGGTTTTAATACTGAGTTGCAATATAATACTTTGTATTTTAATGATTGAATTATAATTAATAAAATTTAACATTGAGCACTAAACTAACAACATTGTGATTCTTCGTAACACCTTGTCCAGGAGCCGTGGCTGAGTAGTAACGGCAGAAAGATTTCTGGATTAAGGACTGGAAAATTCAACACCTTGGTGCATGGGAATAGGCCTAGATCCTGTGTGCTTGTTAAAAAAGAGATTAACGCTTTTTTATTATCTCTAATTTCAGCAATGCTGACGTCACCACGGTCTGCCTCGAGCCAGGCAGTAATAAAACGTGTGTGGGGGGGGGGGGGGGGGGACCACGTAGCGGGACCACCAACTGCGATACTGGAGGCGAGTCTTTATTTACTTTTATTGTAGATGAGGGGCTTTGTATAGGTAATAAGGGGAATGACCCGACTTTTATTACTGCGGTAAGGGAGGAGTTCCTGGACCTCACCCTGGTTAGTAGAGAACTGGAAGGTCGGATATCTGGCTGGAGGGTTCTCAACGAGCACTCCGTCTCTGATCACCGATATATTAAGTTCTCGGTGAACGAAGAACGTTTCGTTCTGTTAGGAACCCTAAAAGTACTAACCGGGACTTGTGTTGTAGGAAGCTGGGAAAGCTATTGCCTGCCGCGCCTACCGTTAGTTCGGACCTGTCCGAATCTGAGATAGACGTTCTGGTGGAAAACTTGACCTCGGCAAGCAATGGCGCCTTTCAATTGTCCTGTCCATTGAAAACTTACAGGGGGAAGGGCAGTCCGCCCTGGTGGTCTGATTCTCCTGGCGACCTAAGAGCGTCAAGTCGGCGGCTCTTCAACAGAGCCAGGAGGTGTAAATTACCCTAGGACTGGGAGTTCTATAAGGTGAGTCTGGGGATTTATAAATATGAAATAAGGATAGCCAAGCGATATTCATGGTGAAGCATCTGCAAAACGTATAAGGCTGCAATGAATCCGCGAGGCTTAGAAAAATACTCTCTAGGAATCACGCCCCTCTGGGGTATCTGAGAGATGATGGTGGGGACTGGTCGATGAGTAGCGAGGAGTCTCTAAAGCTTTTACTGGACAATCATTTTCCCGATGTCCCAGATGCTCAGAGATCTTCGCCTGCATGGTCGGCGGTCGTTGGGCATGCAGAAACCACTCCACTAGGGGAAAGTCAAATAACCTGGGCTATAGGGTCGTTCAACCCCTATAAGTCTCCGGGCCCGGATGGAATCATTCCTGCGCAACTTCAAAAGTCTTTAGGGACTTCCTGCCGCTGGTTGGCCATCATCTACACTAACTGCCTCAGGCTTAACTATCCCATCGTTTCTTCTTAAGACGTTTCAGCGGTTGATTGACCTGTACCTACGGGAAAGGATACCTCGGAGGTTACTGTTGGCTTCACAGCATGCGTACTGCAAGGGCAGATCGACGGAAACGGCTCTCCGTTCGATTGTAAAGCAAATAGAGGGGTCCCTAGAACACAAACAGTTTGCTCAGGGTGCATTTCTAGACATCGAGGGGGCTTTTAACAATATCTTACCGGGGGCAACCGAAAGAGTTCTGGTGAGTTTAGGAGTCGTGGGGGCTCTAGTTCAATTTATTAGCAAACTTCTATGCGGCAGAATTGTCGCAGCGGAGTGGGGAAGGGCCATAATTAAGAGGAAGGTGTGCACGGCCAAGCCACAGGGGGGTGTCCTATCTCCTCTGCTCTGGGTTTTGGTAGTCAACGAGCTTCTTGTTGGAGCTAGAAGCCAATGGTAGTCGGGTGGTTGCCTATGCAGATGACCTCGCTATCCTAGTCAGAGGCAAATTTCTGGGCACCCTGCGCGATGTTCTGCAGGGCTACCTGGATACTGTGGCTAGGCGGGCTGAATCATGTGGATTGGCGGTCAACCCGGGAAAAACGGAATTGGTTCTTTTTGCAAGGAGATATGAGATGCCCGATTTCAGAACTCCCTCGATTGGAGGGGTACCGTTGGTACTTTCTGTTAGGGTTAAATATTTGGGGATTGTTTTGGACAAGAAACTGTCCCGGAGACCCAATGTGGAAGATAGGGCCAGGATGGTCGCGGTTGCCTTGTACTGCTGCAGAGGGGAAAGAGATGGATACTCTCGCCAAGAGTAGTACACTGGCTTTATGAGATAGTGGTCAAACCGATTCTGCTGTATGGGGTGCTGGTCTGGTGGGAAGCGCTGGACACGGCGAGCACCTCTAAAATGTTAATCTCCATGCAACGGACGGGGCTGATCGGTATCAGTGGTGCTCTCAGAACAACACCTACCTTGGCACTGAACGTCATGCTAAACATATATCCAGTAGATATTGCGGGAAAGGCGGCCGCGGCTCGGTCGTTCTTACCAGTTTCGACTTTATTCCAGACAGAACGGATCATTGTATGCCGATAACTGCTCCCTATAAAACCTTCACCTCAGTCATTCCACCGAGAGAGGAGTGGGAAGAGGAATTAGCTGGGGCATGGGAACGGTTAAATTGTTCACGGATGGGTCAAAGTTGGACGGAAAGTTTGGTGGGGGGTCTTTTGTCAAAAGCTAAATGTAAGCCGTAAGTTTAAGTTGGCTGATCACTGCAGTGTATTCCAAGCGGAAGTTGCTGCGTTAAGGATGCGGTGGATGAAATGCTATCCAGTGTTGCTACGGTTAGGGAATTTAACATCTACTCTGATAACCAAGCGGCTATATACAGTGCGATCGAGGGTGGTCTGGGAGTGCCTGACCTCACTTGCGATTGCATCGAATTATTTTACAATTGAGATTATCTGGGTCACGGGCCATAGTGATATCCCGGGTAACTGTCAAGCGAATCTCTTAGCCCGCATCGGTACAACTGAACCGGATTAATATGGCTGTAGGGATTTCGGGATTCCGCTGGCCACCTGTGGATTGCTCCTCCATAGCTCGGCCTCGAGTCAGTTTAGCAAACGTTGGGCGGACACCACGTCTTGCAGTGTAGCAAGATCTTTCTGGCCGAAAGTGGATGGCAGGAGGTCTGCTGAAATAATTGGGTTCACTTAGGCTCACCTATCGATGGTCATTGGGGTTTTGACAGGGCACTGTCCCATGGGTATTCATCCGGTACACTCAGAGAAAAAATCGTTCTAAAACGAACGAAACAAGTTCAAAATTAAGAACATTCGTTGACAAAAGTCTGTTAAGTACGTTTTTTCTTAACTCGTGACCGATGAGTTCGTTTTAAGAACAGTTTTTGCAAGCACACCGTTCATATTTTATGACAAATTTGGTATTAATGTGTGAACCTTCTGTGCTCATTTCAAGCACTACGTGCGCTTGATTAAGATTTTTCGTTCTCACTCTTCGAGAACGATTTGTGGTCGATTTAACATTTTTCGGTCTCAATTCAAAAACGGTCTGTACTTGAAGTTTTGGAGGGAGTTGGAAGGTAATTTTTTCAAATAATACCCGTTTATTTATTTTTTTAATTAATAATAATTTTTTTGTCATTAATAAAAATATTAATAACAAGAAAGCTATTATTAATTCCCAAAATATTAAAAAAATCCATAATATGCATTTTTCTATGTATTTCTCTTATTGAGAAATTCTTCTTTTTATTGATGCAATCTGAATATATACTTAAAACAGTCCATAACAAGTTTGAGAATTACCTGTGCATACGTGAATGGAACTGAACAAAAAATAAGAGTTAAAAAAATAGAACAAAAAAATTGTTTTAAAAAAAAGTCAGAGTTTGACGGAATCGAACTCGCGTCACACGATTGCAACCGCAACATCATAGCCTCTGGGCCACTACAACTGCTTAGTAGTTTGTGCCAAATGTTGTATTTAACATTGTTGTGCAGGCGAATTGTACCGTTTCTTTTTTCATGAACTTAACTTAAGAACATTGTTCTTAATTTAAGAACATCGTTCTCATTAATAGAACATTTGTTCATATTTTAAGACCAGCCGTTCTCTTTTCAAGAAAATGGTTGTCAGTTCAAGAACAAGGTTGTTGTTTTGAGAACAGGTCGCTCGTTTTTCAAGAACAAAAAAGTAAGAACATAAAAAGCTTGAATTGAGTCCGGTGGTGCTGGAATTTAGAACGGCGTTTTTCTCTGAGTGTACATCTTAATATACTGGAAACTCCATCCAGCTGCAGCCAATCTTTTGCCAGAACTAGGCGAAAGTACTTCGGTCGCAACTCACTTGGATCTCCCGAGGATTTATCCAAAGTTAAGATCGGTATCATTCCGAGCTTTATCGTTGCTACCCAACGATTCTCTAAGTAGCTAGATCTAAGTCACCTTTATTTTTGTTGTATGTGGTATCGCAATGGACCTTCGTGTTGTCCAAGTGAGCTTTCCTTATCAGGGCAGCTACCACCTAACCTACTCCTGAAAAATTCATAAAGCAACACTGTTTCGGAGACAACATTGGTGAAACATTTTCAGATAGGCGAATGACAGAACAAAGAAGAATTTAGAGCAAGACAATTGACGGCTTACTTCACCTGGTTATTCCAGCATGAAGTAAGTATACTGTTTAGTTTATTTTTTGTATATATTTTCTTTTTTGTTTCTTGTACGTATTTGCAATTTCATTTTCAAAACCTCACTTCACCTCCTGCCAAGGCGAATGCATACCAGGCGCATTGCGGTTTTGACAAATTATCAACTGTCAGTGCTTAATTTAGTTCACATTGTTTGCTTAAGTGCTCTACATGCAAAGCTGACATACACATACATACATGCCAATATAAACACAATATCAACGGAGCGATCGTGCCAGAAACTTTGTGGGTTCTCTCCAGAATTCCATAATGCCATTCCGGCTAGCTGCTTTCTTCTTCCTCGTCTTTGTTAATCATAAGCCGTTGCATATGCCTTCTTTCTTCTGTTCACCATTTGATCCTGGCCTTCAAGTTTTCACAACATTTAAAACAACAAATGTGTATCTTTTTCCTTCACTTATACACTCCTTTTGGGCCATTCATTTACGCTTTTCGTTTATACTTTTGGTTTGTTGATAACTTTTTCATTAATTGACAATTGTTGTTCGGTTGAGGATGGTAATACAGCCGCCAACACTGTGGCTCCTACTTTGCATTTACTTAATTTATGATAAGCAATTCTGCACAAAACTTTAATTTAAAATAATATCGTTAATGAAATGACAGGTTTTGTCGCTTGTTGCATGCTTGGCAAACATTGTTCTTAAATAAGCTGCGATCTTTAGTAATCAAGTTGCAAAATAACGAGTACGGGATAAACCTTTTAATGAAGAAACGGCTTTTTGGTACAGCTTACGATTTCTTCTCGAACACAGATGACCATATCGAGACGTGAAATTGACAGCTTGGCTTCTCGCGAGATTCTCGAATCTCGAAATACTCGTAAAGCAAGCGAGCTTCTCGACATTTAATTTAATTGCTACATTGCCAATATTATTGTATATTGTGAGCTCTTATAACACTACCAAAGCAGCGGTTAAATTGAATGTCAAGAAGTTTGCGAGCCATACGAGTATTTCAAAGTTCAAAAGCCTCGCGAGAAGCCGATACTTGCGAGAAATTAACTCTCGAACAAACTGGAGAAATCAAAAGTTCTAATTGTTAGTCAAATACATGTTGCCGTTTTACTTCGTTTGTTTTAGTTGGATGATACTCTTCTAAACTCTGTTACAAAAGGTTGCTGGTCTTGTTGTTGACACGACCGTTTTTTACATCCGGGGGACGAATATATCCCCCCTATTGCGAGTGTCGATCGCAGTCGACAGTCGATCGTTGAGCGTTAATCGATTATCTTTATAATGGATAAAAAGTATCTTATATGAATTGAAATATTAAAAAAATATCAAAAACTGTTTCGTACAAGATAACTGTTTTAATAGTTCAAAGATTTGGCAATTAACTTGCATAATAACAAGATTAAATGAAAAAGATGGAATCGACAAATAGTCGATTCTACTCCAATCGACACTCGCAATAGGGGGGTATATAAAAATTATTCCGATTATGCTGTATATAGGACTGGATACAAAACCTTCATAAAGAACTTGGCTGTCAACTAAAGCATGCTAAATCCCAAGAGAGAGCTTCAGTGTGTACTATTGAGCCTAGATGGAATCCAAAATAACGAGTAATAACGCTAGACCCCTGAATTCAGAACAATGTAGGTACGTATCTTTGAAAAACTGCTGTTTAAACCTATGGTAACGGCTAGAGATAAAGGCAGAGAGTATGCGTAAATCGCTGGGAAATTTCAGAAGAGTTATGAAAAGATGCCAAGGCAGATATCCTGCTTGAAGTTGTTTGAGTGAAGGTTTCGTTGAGCTGCCTGGCGGAGCCTAATATCGTTACTCGACCTCATTTGACCAAGCCGTATAAACAAAGGCAAATCTATTTCGCCTTTCCGAAAGCCCCCTTTAAGCCGGCAATGAAATGTGACACAAATTGGAGATCTTCTCTTAAATTTTGTTTACCTGAAACGATTCAGTTCCTCCGACTTCAGTTTCCCGCGAAGCTCAACTTTACTTCAATATTAGCTAATGCGCTCGTTTGTATATATTTTTCATCAGAGATTATGCTGGAACAACCTGAGCGATAGCATCTCTTTTACCGAATATTTTTTTTGGCAATGTCCTTGCTGTGGCCATCGATTAGGCTTTATAAAGTTTACGAGTCAATGGTTAAATTTAGCAGCAGAGTTTTGTGCAACAGAAGTGTCGCAGCAAAGAGGTGTGGGATCACAATATACAGAGAGCTGTGCGCAGTTTGCCTACTCAGATAACGTGGTAATCTTGCTTACTTACTTGGTAATCTTGCACAAAGATATTTTTCTGGACACTCTGAGTCATGCGTTCTTTCCGCAAGCCTTGGAAAAACCCATTGTTTCTTTGCCACGAGCGGATACAAAATCCACGATTACAGAGCTCCCTCTATTGAGGAAAGGATGAGCAATCCTGCGGGCCAACAGTCTGTCACGAAAATGTATAATTCACATGCAAGAAACTGAATCTGCCGAAGAGGGCAGCAGCGAATTGTGAGTGTCACTGGTCTGCATCTTTATATATGTGCTTCAATTTAGCTAAGGAATCGCTGAAACCTCTTAAAGGTTAGTCAGATCTTCCAGCCAAAAGTGGATCGCAGGTGATCTGCCGAAATAATTCGGTTCTCCAAGGCAAAGTCTAGCAGTGGTGATTGGAGTTTTTATGAGTCACTGTACAATGAGAGCGCCTGGATTGGATGTAAGTATTTATATTGAAAATGAAAGTATTTCGATTTCGTCTCACTGGAATCTTTGGAGAATTTAACCAAAATCAAGATCAGTCTCATAAGAAAATAAAGCAGCGATCAGAAAAAAAGAGCGGTGTCAATTTTTTTTACAAATTTCGTCAATTAAATTATTTTTTTCGATATTTTAAGTAAAACTTCTACGAATTTTATGACTGAAGCTATTCAAACATATCTTTAAAAAGTTTTCGGAAAAATTCGAAAACTTGAGAAATTCTAATGAACACGTGCCCCCAGGAATCTGAGGCGACTTGTTTGAAGTCCTGAACATCATCAGAGAAAGTGATGATATGCGCCACCGTCGGAGCATTAATGCAATAGCGCAACGACCTGTGGTGACACCCGTATGACCCGCAGAGGGTTAGGGGGCCTAGTATATACCCGCGGTAAGTATGCCTGTAGTAAGAGGCGACTAAAGTGGCAATTTATAGCTTCTCCAGCTCAATTGTCAACCTCTCCTACCCGTGGCGAATCCTGCTTCTTTAGCTGCCGGTGCTCTGGCGACCCGAAATTCCTCATGGAAGTAGCGGATGGGGGACGGGAGGGCCTTAGAGTTTAATGTGGTCATAATAAGTCGTCCTTTGGATGGTCGTGCTTGTTCTTTAATGGTGTCTGTTACCTGAACGTACCGAATCTATGTACATCCGGCAAAGGACCGTAAACATCGATTACACTCCTCAAAACGTTCGAGGAGTATTTTTATCGCTACAACAACAACAATAACGTGAAACCAATAAGTATTCGCACTGCAGATTTATTTATCTTGCGAAGAAGCTAATAGTTTTCTTATTCGAACATGGCCATACGGACCACGCAATCATTCCATTTGGTTCAAAGTAAGTCCGTTGCCCCTATCTCATATTCCTCGATTTTCGTCTGAATATAACCCAGCAGCGGTCGTACGGAGCTATCCGCCTTGGTTATGCTTATTTCGGAATCTTTCTGGCCATCTCATTTGCCTTTCCCTTCAATATCGCTGTGCTCTGAGAACCGGCAAAAGGAGGCATTTATTATGGATGTCATCGAGACGATTCTTATTTCTAAAGACGGCCTGTCGACAAAGACCGTTTCATTGATTTCTGCGACCGTACCATCGTTGAGTATTCTAGGTGCCCTTTCAATGGCATAGGCCTTCGCCTGGAAGACACTGCATGAGTTATCCCATGAAGGATATCTTATGTTCTGTACGTAGAAGTCAACAGAGTAGTCTAACAGTGTACGAGTTATAAGTATCTCAAAGTACAATTCCAAATAAAAAGTTCGAAATTTTCTAACAATTTTTGAAACATTTTATTGATGTTTTCGAAATTTTTCGAACTTATTCGAAAAAAACTTTGAAATTGGTTGGCAAATTGTTGGGAAAATGTACTGGTAACGGTTAAGGTTTAATTACTTGCTGCAAACAAACAAATAGGTATTTTTAAAAATATGTGGTAACATTAATTTGTGTATATGATTTTGAAAGAAATGAAGCATATTTTATTTCCAAATGCAACATATTTAACGAAACATCCAGCGATACGAATGTACTAACAAACAAACTAAAAAGCAATCATATTCCGAACTCGCAGCACTTGTTATGGCGTTCGTTATCAAACTGTGATACAATGTGAGGGGCTATTACATGAAAAACCGCACACGCACCGTTATTTGTTCGAGGTTAAGCGGCAAGAATGTTAATACGATAATTTAACCAGAATTTGTGGTTACATTCCGACAGCGGCTGCAGTGACCTGACTCTTTGGAACCTAATTGAACAGGTGGCAATCAAAGGAGTACCTATAGGGCAAAGGTAATGTACGTGCACACGCACTTGTTTGTGTACATTGGTATGTTAATATGTATGTGTGCAAGTTAACAAAATAAGCATGCAGCTTAATAGCTTGTGAAGTCTATTATTCCAGGACGGGAAGTACAACAGAAGAAACAGTGGGGTGCAATAAATGAATTTGCGTGTCGACGCTTCTCATTATGAACTTCGGTCAATATCTGCATAGGAGGCATATCATATATACATATGTATGTAGTTCTGTTTGTAAGAATGAATTGACCACAATGCAACAGAAGTACGACAGCCTGTTAATTTGTGAGAATCAAATAAAAGATACAATTTTAAATTTATTTTAGTTGATTCGTTTCGATTTCGATTGCGACTGTTTCGTGTCGACTTTGCGGTTTCGGCAACAAAAGATACCAAAAAGTTCAAGCTTAGCATAAAGTCAAAGAAAAGTTAATAAGTTCGGCGTATACAAAGTAAGATTATCAAGGGAAACGCTAGTTGTAGATGATAATTTGAGCAGTTTATTTGAATATCTAGAATTATGTTTATTATGTTTTTCTTTCTATGGGTTGGACGCACCGCCGACAGGTGGTTTGGTGATACGCGATGACAGGTATTTTGGTAAGGCAATTATGCAAGGGTACAAATTTCAAAAAAAAAAACAAGCTTGATTCGAATCTTGGTGTTGCAACGGGATAATTAAGCTGAACAGGAAACGATGTTGGTAGACCTCGAAGCAATCGTAGATTTTTCATAGCAATGCCTGCCAAAATGTACTTTTTGAAGTAGACTTTATTTTAAGTACTCTGGTACGTTTGGGCGGTTAAAAACATATCTTATTAATAAAAACAAATCTTCGTCTGCCTTTTGTTAGTCCAAAGCACCCAAACCAATCTTCTTCTTTTCATAGAAATTTCACCTGGTCAATCGCTATTTTTACAGCTATATAAAGTTTTGAAAAATTAGCAGGGGCCACACTGGCAAGCATATATTTCATTCTTCTATAATGGCACTAAGATCGCAGTATTGACAAAAATATTAAAAACATTTTGATAACTTAGACTCGCTCTTCTTAAATAAAAAGCACCAACTTATTGCTTCGAATAGTTAAAAACAAATTTAAGTGGCTTAAAAACGTATTCTTTCAAATCCTCCATGCAGCGCAATGTTAATTTATGTTTGAAAGTTGTACTCTGCTGCCCCAAATCCCGTCCATTCCAACAGCATCACTAATAACTGTACAATAATGTACAAGAATTTAATGGACACTAATATGCAAGGTTAATGGAGTTACTAAGCCACAAAGAGCTTTGACTGTCTTTCGATCACTCGATTAAATCTTGTGCTGCTCGAAATCCTATCCATTTCGAACTAAATACTTCAAACTGAAATAAAGATATATTTAATTAGGAAGTAATCCTTTCCAGCCTCCCAACAGTGGTAGTGGGGATAGAAATGGAAGAAATGGAAGAAAATCTTAAGGGGAGGGGAGAGGTAGGGGTTAGGGAGGACCACTTTTCAAATGTAAACAAGTCAAATTTCGGGAAGTCTTTGTGTCGGGTATGTTAGTATGTAATGGAACCATTTTTCCTGTTCAGCTCACACTCTTATGTTAGGTGCGGTTGAAATGGAGACAAAGAGTCATATGGATAAATATATTGTTGTATGGCTATGCCTTCATTCCCTTCAAAGCACCTCTTCCAAACCAAGCTCCTTGAAGAAGACCAAAATGGTGCTCGGTTTTCGAAAGTGTATGAGCTTAGTTTCTACCTTCAGCGATCCAAAGACTTTAGCCTACTTCTAGATACGGCACCGCATTAGAGCAAGACGTGTTCCGCTATAGCTTCATTGTATGTTAGTCTCCGCATACCGGCTTATGGTAACAATTTTCTCCTACATAACGTTGTTTCCCAGCTCTATTTTGAATCGCTTTTCAAACCTAATAAGCGTCCTGTCGTCATCTCTGGGAAGCTGGATCATTGAAATTCGTTATTTTAATTTTTCCATCATCCGAGACTATAACACTGTGCCTTTGCCAAGCCCTACCTATTAATGTTCATTAGAGTGCGCTGGCTACGTGATCTGTTAATATCAGTAACACCTCGACTGCCGCAGTTAGGCGTGTGCGCATGGCTCCCGTAAAGTAAACACATGCCAAGCATTGGAGCTTGGTCAGTGAGTTCTAAGGTTACTGCTGATACCCACGCATTATTGCTCTTGTCGTCTTTGATATGGTATTGTTGACGTATTATCCTCACAGTAGCTTAGATCATACTCTACAAGTCACTTATCGTACCCGCCCTGCTATATGGGGCAGAAACATGTATCATGACAACAGCAGATGAAGCGGCTTTGGGAGTGTTCGAGAGAAAAGTTCTTCGAAAAATTTATGGACCTCTACGCGTTGGCGATGGCGAGTACCGAAGAAGATTTAATGATGAGCTGTACGAGCTATACGCAGACATCAACATAGTCCAGCGAATTAAAATGCAGCGGCTGCGCTGGCTAGGCCATGTTATGCGAATGAAAGATGATGCTCCGGCCAAGAAAGTGTTTCTATCGGAACCCGCCTATGGAAGCAGAGGTAGAGGGCGGCCCCCACTCCGTTGGAAGGACCAGGTGGAAAACGATTTAAACTCCCTTGGTGTGACCAATTGGCACCGGTTGGCGGAACGAAGGAGCGACTGGCGCGCCTTGTTGGACGGCCATAACCGTTTAGACGGTTAAGTGCCAATTAAAAAAAAAAAGCTTAGAGTCGCAAGTTACTTCCAAGTACCTCTCCTCAGTCACATGCTCCAACCGTACTCCATATATTACAATTATTTCGTCGGGTTTTGTATTGAGTATACGGTTCTTGTCTGTACGGAGAGTTCGAGATTCTGATTTACTTCATATTAAGGAAGCGTGCGTATTTTGCCGACAGAATAAGCTATCACGTGAGTACCAAGAGGGGGTCGATGTGCAAAACACATCTAGAAGACTAATGTTTTCGATAAAGTAGAGCTCACCCAGGGGTTGAATTTGTACCACAAGAGAAGTACATTTGCCAAAAACAAATTATTTTGGTATTTTTGGGGAAAGCTTTGTCGGCTTCTTTTCGGTAATAAACGTTAGGGACAACTTTTTGTTAAACTGGCGGCAAATTCTCGATAGAAAATTATTATAGTCGGGTTATAGGTTCGTTATCGGTTTAGTATCGTCCAATCGTTGGCTTGTTATTGATTTCTAATCGGCTTGGTATCGGCGGGCTACAGATATGCGATCGATTCTATATTGAAGTTTTATAGGTATCTGTTTCATAACAAACCTATGAGCCGTCCGATAATAAATCTATAATACGCCGAAAACAAAGCGATCCATTTTCTGCAACGAATCGAAAACTTTTCTATAACAAATAGATAACAAATTTGTAGTGCTTCGATATCAAATTGGTGGCACTCCGATACTAACTCGATAACTTTTCGATTGTAATTAAATGCATTTTTGATAACATATCGATACTATTCCGAGAAATAATCGATAAACTTTCGATAACATATTGATAACTCTTTGCAAATAAATCCATAACTCTTAGATATGATATCCATAACTTATCGCTAAATAATAGTGAACTCGCCGTATGGTTTCGCTTCAATACTGGATTTCCCCATGTGGCGAGCAAAGATGTTAACATATTAGGAGGTATCCAAATATTGTCTTAAGGACTTTGAAACCGCCCGCGTATCTTATCATTTCGGTTGACCCTTCACTGAACTCCTCGCTGTTTTTTTTCTCGGACGTTGTGGCAGCGCATTGCCCTCAAGTGGCCCGATGAAAACAGACTAATCCTGTTATTGTTTTTTTTTTTTTTTTTTTTTTTTATTTTAAGTCATACATAATTTTTTTTTATTTGCATCCTAATTCTTATTATCATTATGTATTATTTTTTATAATTTATAATTGTTATTGTTACCGAGTCTTTGAGAGGCAGTGGCTTCTTAAGCGCCGAGATCTACAACCGCTCAGCTACAGAGAAACTCATCAGCTGAGAAATATAGATTCACAAAATACAATAGATTAAAAGTATAGACATAATTTTTTAATTATTAAGAGAAGATAAAACTGTCTTTTTTATGGCAAATATCGAGTCCGAAACATCAATTATTCTCGAGTGAGAGTTATAATCTTCGCACAAACATAGAAAAGGTTCGTGTAGTTGGAAATGGCTTCTGCATTGTTTAAGAATTATAGGTTTACTTCGTTCAAAAGAAATGGGCTTGAAAACGATCCATTTAAAAGCCTAGCCAGATAGTACACCTAGCATTTCTCTACGACTTGCAAGGGTAGGAAGATTTATTAGTTTGAACCGATTAGTGTAAGGAGGAAGATTATACGGAGAGTCCCATTGAAGATTTTGTCAAGGCGAAAAGTAAAAACTGTTTTTGAATTGATTCTAGTCTGTCCACATGAACTTGATAACGTGGACTCCAAATTATCGATCCATATTCTAATACCGGCCTCACCAATGATGTAAAAATGGTTTTTGTAACGTAAGGATCACTAAACTTTTTTGCCCATCTTTTCACAAATGCTAAAACTCCTCTCGCTTTATTGACTGTGGCATTAATATGAGGGTTGAGACTAAGTTTGCAATTCATTGTAACTCCCAAGTCGACAAAAACATCAACGCTTTCCAGAGTTTGGCCATTAATTGTGTAGGAAGCTGGCTGTATGTTCCCACGTGAAAAACACATGGATTCACATTTTTCTATGTTGAGGGGCATAAAATTCGCATTACACCAAGTAACTAAACGATTTAAATCCGCCTGGAGTACAGAACGTTCTTCAACCGACGCGTATGACTTAAAAAGTTTTACGTCGTCGGCATACATTAAAATTTTAGAATATTTTATAATTGTGGATACATCGTTTATAAAGAGCCAAAACAGAATAAGACCGCGATGGCTGCCCTGAGGCACACCGGAGGGAACATCGATGACATTCGAACAAATGTTTTAAAAACTGACGCTTTGAGTTCTACCGCAACGATAGGAGGAGATCCAGCGAGTAAGGCCAGGCTGAAAACCAAGCAATTCGAGTTTATAAACAAGTAATGAGTGACGTACTATGCTTTGCTGAGATCAGAGTATATAACGTCGGTATGATGATTGTTTCTAAACCCATTAAAGACGTGAGTTGTAAATTCAAGAAAATTGGTTGTGGTAGATTTGGCTCTACAAAAGCCATGCTGAGAACTATCTGTCAATGTAGAAATCGAAAATGTAAGGTGACTAGTAACGATTGCTTCGAAAAGCTTAGGGATAGCGGAGAGCTTTGCTATTCCACTATAGCTTTCAATAGACGACTTGCTTCTTTTTTATGGAGTGGGATAAGAAAAGATTCCTTCCAAGCCGTCGCGAAAATGCCATTTTTTAAAGAGAGGTTAAACAGATCAGTAAGGGGCTGGTAAATGAATTCCGCCAATTTTTTAAGAAAACATGTTGGGAGCAAATCGGGACCGTATTTGAAGGATTCTTTTAGGGTCTTTAGAAGTTATTGGAACATCTTCAGGCAACAAAAGTGGGGCATATATTGATTTACTAGAATGGAGCTCATATGGATAATTTGTAGGTGATGAATCAACCACAGCAGAGTAACTAAAGTGAAGGAATTGAGCGAAGAAGTTTGCAATCTCTTAATTGTCGCTGGAAATGCTATTTCTAAACTTCATGGCAGAAGGGAACCCGTTAGTTCTGCGTTTAGAATATATGAAATCATAAAAAGACTTCGGGTTGCAAATAATGTTTCTTTAATTTTACATATGTAAGCTTTATAAAACTTTTTATTAAGTTCAAAATACTTATGACGGAAAATAGCGTACTGTGCATAATCAGAATGTAAACCGGTTCTCTTATATAATCTGAATAAACGTGATTTCTTATTTTTTTAAACTTTTTGCTCTTTAGTAAACCACGCTTGCAGTGGTTCTTTGTACGAGCATGTGCGTTTGGGGACATGTTTTTCAAATAAAGTATAAATGGTTTTATTAAAATGTAAAACATTTTGCTCTACATCCTCTTTATATCGAGGTCACGTTATCTCAGAAAGCTCGTTATTTAAATTGTTAAAATTAGTTTTGGAAAAATCAAAGCACATGGTAGAGACACGTGTTTTGTTAGTACAGCCGACTTCGTTGCTTATGATTTTGTAAGTTATTTCAAGAGAAGGATGGTAAACGTCTTCTGGCAAAACTAGAGGTTCACACCGATTTATAGAGAATTTAGATATGTCGTCAATAAATGCTAAGTCTATGAATTTTCCATTCTTATTCGGAAAGAAGTTGATCTGATTAAGGCAAAGATCAGTAATTCCATCCAGAAAGTCATTGTTCGAGGAGATAACCCAGTGCTTGGCGTACAGAGCTATATGTATCGCTTTTATCTAGTTCGGAGCCTTTTCTGGTAAACTAATCAGCACTTTAGTTTCCATCAATATTACGCACAATATCCATTTTAATGCATGTGAAAAGAGGTCGTAACATCGGTTCTGAAAATATACTGTCTTGTAGCAATCTAGCTCCTTTCTTTATAGTACAGACTTCCGCCTGGATATTACTGCAAGTCTCAGGAAACCGGAAAAACTAATTGATTCGCTGATGATTTGAGTAGTTAGAGCCTGCCTCCAGTTTCATATATCAAGATATAAGATTCGCCTCCAGTTCCATTATTCATATATCAAAAATTAATATTCGCTACATCACTATCACATCACGTGATCGCACCTAATTAGAGGTCACTTTTGTGCGATAGGGCGACATTCCATATGTACGTCAAATTGTGACAGATGAAAGAATTACTAATGCTTAGCTACATTTCTACGGCTTTTGCGTGAAGGCGTTGAAATTTTGTGGTTAACTGACATGCAACTTGATCATTTTTTGGTTGTTGTGTTGGTTAGCTAGCAAATTTGGTTTTAATTTTTTTTCTGCGCAATATTTATTTGATTATGCAGTATAATACGAAAATTTCTCCTGTCATTCAAATGTGTTAGAGAAAAAATTAGAACGCACGCAGTTAAAACTATGGCACGCACTTGGCAGTTGGATTTATTCTAAAGCTGTCAGTTTGTTGCATGCCACACTGGAATACATACTTAAAACAAAATTGCTATTATCAAATTTAAATGCTAGCACATTTTGTTTTTTGTTTTTTTTTTTTTTGAAAATTTCAAATTAACCAACTAGATAATTATTTTAGTATTTTGTTACAAAAATATTCATGCATGAGTTATTTGCATAGCAAAATATTCAGCGTGCACATTTCTCTAATCGCACACACACACACACGCAACATTATATCGCAATCACCTTGGGTAGCCATTTTTTTTTTTTTTTGTGGCAGGCGGTAATTGTTGCTGACTTGCACCAATCGCACATGTGAATTGGTTGCACAAGTGGCGCTGACGCAAGTTATATTTACAACAACAATTTTGTAACAAAGTCACTGCACGCAACAACAACATCAAATAATATTAACAATAGAGCTACTTCATATAATCACGGCTGATAATTTGAATTGCACTGAAAACGCAATGAAATGCAAACGTGTGCAACACACACACACACACATGCACTCGTACGCATTCATGAAGCATATACCCACATACACTTAGTAAATCAGCTACTAGCTGGCTCGCATTACAACACATTTTGCCATTGCTTTCATTCGCTTTTGCTCGCTACGCTGCGTTACTCTGCATTTTTTGACATGTTGACAGGTGATTTTTCTGACAATTTAACTCGTATCAATGTAAATCAGTTTCAAAATTATTGTGCCAACGCAATGCATTTGTGATTTGCAATTGCCGCACAATGCGATTGCGTATACAGTGTTGTGCAGTATAATGGCAACACAACATTTGTCATAAGTTTGCAGCATTTAGTCAACAAGGGAATAAATTTTCAGTCAAATTTAAAAATATGTGATTGGAGTTGACTTGTTTTGCGCAGTTTTGCTCGTTCCTTTTCCTTTGTGCTTCAGCCTTTATTTGTATATCCGTAAACAGAAACGTAAATACGGAAGTATTCCGTAGATAGGTCCGAAATGATTCGGAACTAGTTCCGCAATTATCTCTACATAATTGGCGAAATGATGCCGAAAACCATAGCGAAATATTGCCGAACTGTTTGCGGAATTGGTCAAAATTGTCCCTAAATGAGCCCGAGATAGATTGAGTAAACAGCTCGAAAATGATTCGGAGGTATGTAGTTCCTAAATGATTATTTTTTTATCCTATTCCCAAGATAATATGTAAATAAGCCACGCAAAAGCATAAATTGACTTTAAATTTTAGTCGATATGGAAAAGGAAAAAAAACTACGAACAAATTCTGAAAATTGCGGGTTCGAATCGAGCTCAAGGCCTAACAATAATTTTTTTTATCATTATTATTGTTATGATAAATTTTTTCTTAATTGAAAAAATTTTTAAATTAGAATAGAAGAAAGAAAAAAACCGCTGTGGTGGCTGAATGGCTATAGCAGCGGCGCCTAAACGTTGCCGATGAAGGAATTTAGCAGTTCCCGAAATGGATCTATACAACGAGCTTTGGCAGTTGTCTAAAATTTTTTCTTTCTTCTATTCTAATTTAAAAATTTTTTCAATTAAGAAAAAATTTATCATAACAATAATAATGATAAAAAATTATTGTTAGGCCTTGAGCTCGATTCGAACCCGCGATCTTAAAATCAGTAGGCCGATATAACAACAAAAATTGTTAATACATCCCAGAGCACGGGGAAAAAAAGTGTCAATAAAATATGACACTATGGCAGCATTGCCAACAAACAAGTCCAATTTTCACAGCTATTCTGCAACAGATGTCGCAGTGGTGTGAATATCAATTGGCACGAACCAGAATAGAAGTAGGATTAATGAAGACAAACAAAAAAACCGCTGTGGTGGCTGAATGGCTATAGCAGCGGCGCCTAAACGTTGCCGATGAAGGAATTTAGCAGTTCCCGAAATGGATCTATACAACGAGCTTTGGCAGTTGTCTAAATTTTTTTCTTTCTTCTATTCTAATTTAAAAATTTTTTCAATTAAGAAAAAATTTATCATAACAATAATAATGATAAAAAATTATTGTTAGGCCTTGAGCTCGATTCGAACCCGCGATCTTAAAATCAGTAGGCCGATATAACAACAAAAATTCTGAAGATTGTCAAAAAATGATTCGTAAGTATTGCCCGAAATATTCAGGACAAACAATTTCAAAATTATTGTGAGTTACTGCCTGAGTGATCCGGAGTAAATCCTGAAATCAACTGAGAATAGGCTTGAAGCGACTCAAAAAATAATCCCAAAATTATTCTGAAATATTCCCAAAACCACACCCAATTATCGATGAAAGTGATTTTGAAATTGTTCGTTATTGATGCCGGAATGGCCCTGAAATAAGCTCAAAAGAATCCAGCAACATACCCGATATGGCCTTTAGATAATTTTGAATTATCTCGATCTGCTCCTGAAATCAACTTTGTTAGACTTATACTGTGGGATTTGTACATGATCAATGTTTTTCGGAAACATTATTGCAGCATGTGGATTCAATATTGGACATCCATGTCGACGGCAGTACGCTACCGATTGTGCGGCAAACAAAATATTTTGTTGTACATTCGATAAATACCTGCAGCATCAATTGCACTTAAATTTTAGAGCCGGAACAAAATCC
This sequence comes from Eurosta solidaginis, assembly GCF_040869045.1. Taxonomy (NCBI): domain Eukaryota; kingdom Metazoa; phylum Arthropoda; class Insecta; order Diptera; family Tephritidae; genus Eurosta; species Eurosta solidaginis. The sequence continues at coordinate 263,637,111 of NC_090319.1, read as the reverse complement.
TCAAGTCTCTCATTGACAGCAAGGACAAAGAAACGCTTATAGTTACGAAAAAGCTATTGGCGTTCGCGTCAATCTGGCTTACCACGGTCTGTATACTGCAATAGGTAAATTTCTTACTTATTCAGAATCATCCTTGACAAATACAGCATTTACCCCCCATGTAATATGTTGGCACATGATACCAAGCAACTTTTCAGTTGCAATATTGAACCAACGCCTCCAGCACTCATGTCTCTTTGGTCCAATCCTATTGAATCTGCGAGTTTCCTTGAACTTTCCTTGAACACCTATTAAAGGGGGCGAAGCACTGCTACAAGAAAAAGAAGCAGAAGAAGTATCCTTGTTACTACTCCCATACGAAAAAGGTCGTCTACCGTATATTCATCGATTGCTGCAACCTAATTAGGCAATTCCTCGGTATTTTAATTACCTTCTATATTCCCTTATGTTCGGGTACCCATTATAGATGCACGTATGTACGTAAGATGTATATATTGACCCTACTGTAGCCTGAAAGTGATAATAATCGTAAAATTATTCGGTGATAGTCCCGGCGTGACATAAAGGAGTATGCTTATCTATCTAACATGAGATCTCCGACTGAAATGACAAAACTATCAACATAACAATTCCTTGGAAAATTTTTCTAAAATGGTTTCGTCCTTCGAAAATGGACAGTCCTGAAAGTGTATATTAGAAAAACTCCATCTGAATTTCAAATGACGTCCGAGGTCAGCAAAAAACGTGTAGGCAGCATGCCACAATTGGAAGATAAGCTCGGTCTCAATCTTGGCATCAGGCTTAGGAAATCGCTTGATAAGAACAAAGATAGTTTCTAAAGAATTATTTGGTTCCTGTTACAAGGATCGTGAAGTCAGACATAGCAGCATACCGGCAGCTCATTTCTGCGCTGTCATCGATCGTTTTTAGAAATTTTCTGCAGGATTTGGCGTATGGTAAAAATGGGGTCGATAATTTACTGATTCACATTATTAATTTAATCTTATCGACTAAAACGGCCTACTTGGTGTGTTGTTAGCGTGCTCCGCCTACCCCACCCATGATCCTGGGTTCAAGACACGGGCAAGCAACATGAAAAAGATCTTTCAATTATAAAAAAACAAACTTTTCAAAGCGGAGTCGCCCCTCGGAAGAGATTTGGCATTTGAAAAGCTTCTCAGTGGAAATCCATCTGCCTTGCTGACGCCTTTCATTTTTAGGAAAAACTTAAGGGAGCGGGAAGAGAAGATCGGCCTAAAATTTCTTCTTGTATTTATTAATCAACTAAAAACTAGAAAACAATTTACTTGATACCCTTGTAATGAACAACACTGTATATGGTTTTTGTTGGTGCTTAACACAAATTGTTGCTGTTACCGTTCACTGGCGCATTTGTGCTGTTTCGTTGGTTATTTGCGACCTGCTGGCTGCTGTAATGGCGGACGCTCTTCACCGTTTACCTATTGGTTGTTGTTTTTGCTGGCATTGCATTACAAAAGGCATTTCATCGATGCACAACAGTCGCGTGCAGCAAATTGCTTGAGGAAGAAGTCAAATGAAAATTGATTTGCAGTAATTTCATTCTATAATAATAAACACATACGCACACGTACTCTCAAATGATATATACATATCTATATGGATATGTGAGTAACTAAAATTACGTTCAAGGTATTTAGATATGTACCAACTAATCCAGCCGTAATTACATTTTCATCAAACAAACTTTACCTCAATTACAATTACAAAGCGTTTAATTGAATTAACTAAGTTATGTAAAAGATACAAAACAAAAACAACTCTCTTCAAGCTTTTTTTGTTGAACATTTTGTAAATGAAGCGCTTGAGGAGTTTTTTCAATGGAGCTTTGTTAATGTGTTCAGCAATTGAGGAAAAGGGACAACGATGGCGGTATGCGGTACTCTTACAAAGAGCAAATACACTATGACCTCTTATTTCGAGGAGAGGGTACAAAGTGAATCCACCATCAAGCCAAATAGCGTAAAAGCTGTTTCAGCCAAATCCTGGCACACCTGCTGTTCCTACTAAGGTCGAACAGAACTTCCTAATTTTATTGCCCTGCTGATATACAATGTTGTAAAATGGATCACAGGGAAGGCTGGGGTAGCACTCGATTAATGCAGAGTCGAAGAAAAGTCCAACTTCATTGGAGTTGAGCGAAAGACACATCATAGCGAAGAGTTATTATTTGTCGAGAAGATTTGGGGAAAAGCGGTAAACGACGAAATTTCTAATTCAATATAAGAGGAAGGCGGTGGACCACCAAAGCTACTAGAAGAATCGCCGGACGCTTAATCGGATACCAGTTAATCTCTGAAGCAGGTAGTTTGGGTTATAGTGGCTGACGACCAGTAAGGCCGTGGGGTACATTTAGGCAAGCTAGCCCAATGTAATACTACTGAATGAGCTATTTACCCATCTAACGTGGGGCAGGACACCTTAAAACGCAGCACCTACAGAAGAAGCGTTCACCAATTTCAATATCCGCCTTGTTCCTACCGACTCGACAGAAGTCATTCGTTGGGATTTCCACACATTGGCCGTATACTGCCAACAAACAGTGTCCTGTTATTACCACGAACAATGCATTTAAGGAGATACGGTTGAGATTGATAAGGAACCTAGTTTGATTCTCATTTATGCGAGGTCAAGTTTGTCAAGACACCTCAAAAGTAGGCTACAGTTCGCATCGTACATTGCTTTTCTCGGTAAATACAGAGGAAGTGTTTAAATGTGCAAGAATAGAAAAGAAGTGCCTTAACGGAATTAAATCGGTATTTTCAGTGGCTCTGCTCGCTAGCTAATCAGCAACACTGTTCCCAGGTACACCGCTATGTCCCAGCACTCACAACACTATTTTCGTGTACGAAGAGGCTAGTTTGTTGAGCAACTGTATGTAATTGGAGCAAACTGCAACGGACGTCAGATTCTTAGATAGTAGCCATCGACCTACTTTATAACTGTTTATGGAAGACGATGTAATAGCTCGTTAGCCTAATACTCAAAGAGAGTGAAAGATATGTTGAGTAGATACCACGGCTCACATTGCCATTAAATTTGGAGCTATCTGTGAAAACTGCTATAGTTTCTGGCTGGGTGAATGATCAGCCGTTGAGTGGTTTAAGGTGAATGGAGGCTGGATGTTAAAAAAATATCTGTAAATTTAGAATTAAATATATGAAGAAGGATGGAACGCTGGATTATTGGTGATTAACGGTGGGTGGTAAATAGTTAAACAGGTAGTGATAGACAAGTAGATGTAGCAGAGCGGAACTGGCGAACGATGAACCGGTGTATGGTTGATAATGACGGACGTATGAATATAAGGTAAGTGGTGGAAGGCTGGTTGGTGGTTCATAAACTTCAAGTGGCTGATTTGTGCCAACATAACCTATAGAGGATGAGATAATGTTCGAATAACCAATCGATCTGTGAGGGATAGGTCGATATGCAGTAACCAGTGGATGAGTGATGGTAAAAAGATACCGAAATTTATTCAGCGGTCTGGACCCATAGGTTTTAGGGCGGCCGATGCACAAGTGCTTTGGAGATAGAAGAAGATGGGATGTTGCATTCCCTAGCAGAGGCCTGCCATACCAAAAATAGCTGGTAATGGAAGGCTTCAACCTAGTTGGTTACTGAAAACTGCTCTTTCGAACCTTTTGTTAAGTGTAAATACTTGCACTTGAAGTAGCGAACGAGAAAATAATAATTTCTTCTTTTTTAATTTTTGATATTTTACGAAAAACTTTTATAAAATTTGTAAGTTCAACCATGAAAACCATTTTAAAAAACGATCTCAAAAATATTCGAAATATCGAGTAAGTTTAACAAATACTTTGTTACACTAAAATTTGGTTACAAAACTCCATACTCAAGAAAAGTAGGAGAAATCCAAATAAAAACTTCGAAATAAAGTTTATATATATAATTAAAAACTTCGAAGTTTTTGTGTAGCTTTCTCGAGTCCTCGAATTTTTCGAAAATGGTTTTGAGATTGGTTTGCAAAGTTGCAGTTATAAAATGCATGGAATTTTTTCTTAAAAAATCGAAGAACTTAATTGAATATACTTGTAAGAAATTGCCAATGCTATTTCTCTGTTCGCTGTTGTACTAAGATAGAAGCTATGATAAACTAATTGAGAAGTTTACGTACTCGCTGTAGGCGATAGTGGAACAAGTGCAGTATACGGACAATGCTGATATAAAAAAAAGAAAAATTGAGATCGATAGATAATAATAAAAGAAACATAACGGTATATTTTTTTGTTGGACAAACAACAACAACAAAAGTTATTAAAGGTCAAAGTTCATAATAAGGTTTTTTTTAAATCTAAATTACTTCTAAAGTATTGAACTGATTATCAACGTCGTTGGATAGGTATTTCCAATACCTTTCGTTTGTGGTATATCTTAAGTATATAACTGCAAAGAATTTCCTGAAATAATATAATTTTTTAAAAAACATATCAAAATTTTTAAAAACTAAATTTTTTTTAAATTTAATTGCTGTATTAAATATATGAAGATATAGTTTGGTAGATGGGAAATAATTTAAGCTTTCATTTAAAATTATATATAATATCCTTAGTCCCATCAATGCAATACCAACTGTCCTGTTCCTGGTATACCAAAATTTAATTCTGGGCAAATTAACAGTAATTCTGCGCAGAACACCTGGTATTTGTGTCCTTTATGTGCAGAACACCTTTCCTTATTTAAACAACCCTGGGCTACGCCATGCCTAGTCCGGGTAGTTGCCTGAACCGTGGCAACATGCCACGGTACGCACTCTTTTGCGCGTTTTTAGGTACAGCCTTATAAAATTACCACAACCATGTTTTGAAAAAGACAATAAGGCCATACTGGCTTTATTTCCATTAGCAATTGGAAATAAGGCCATATGGCTTTATTTCTCAAACTGATTGGAAATAAAGCCGTATGGCGTTATTGCGTATGGCTTTATTGCACCCCACCGTCATCCACAGTATTTCTGCGCAGAATACTTTCATACATACATAGCCCCTTAAAAAATAAGTATTTGTTTTGTAACTTACGTTTAACTCACGCCGACATATCGACCTCATTATCATTTTCATCTTCCTCCTCTACAAGTCGTGGGTTGCATGGGTTGTAAAGGTTCCCAGCCATTTTAAAAATGTTGTTAAAGGGTCAATATTAGTAGCCTTGCAATGCCGCAAAAAAATAAATTTTGCCAAATAGCAGCAAAAGAATTGCTTTTTGCGGTGGAATTGGGGCATAAAGACATTAGCATGCCTCCATAACCCTTCGATTATATTTGTATGCTGGCCAGTTTCGGGGTCTTTAAAGTTGAGCGAGTGGTTCACTTGAAAATGTACATAACCCTCATCCTGTAAGCAATCATATGCCTTTAAACGATATACATAAATGTATATTTATAAATGAATGAAATATATAATTATCAAATCAACGAACCTTCCAGAAATCGGGCACAACTATGCTACCGGGTAAAATCCATTCTTTTATGATTTGCAACAAAGTATCTTTGTCCCTTTTCTCCACAGGTACCATAAAACATCGGTTAGTTCCCCTCTCCACCCCACCGAACACCCATTCATCTTCTACACGATGAACGCGGTGGTACTTCCGACAACCAAACTTACTTTCGTCGATTTCAACAATCACCCCGTCCCCGCCAATCTTAGTCTTATTTATGATCATACCATCAAACACCACCTCGCGACAAAAGCTGCTCCAATCGACCGCCGTATGTTTTGCTATCGTGAGCTCATCCATAATGAAATCGAGGGTAGTGTTTTTAATCCATAAATACGCGAAAGCTACCATTTTGAAAATGGGGAGCTTTGATTTATCGAAAAATGTATTCTTTCTTAACGAGACTTTAACGTTATATCTACGTTTGCCCTTGCCCTTCTTGAGAGCACAACACCTAAATAATTTTAAAAATTAACTTGTTACATACACATAATCACATGCTAGCATATATAAACTAACCTCCAAGAGTAACCGTCACCGCTATCAGCATTTTAAATTAACTTGAGAACATGGCCTGCACTACACAAATACTCACCCTCGCTGGGAATCAATCCCCACTCTTGCAGTGTATACAGGGCTGACTCACTTATGGGACCACTTTCACAGCACTCAAATATTTGATAAATTTGCAACAACTTTATATTTGCCATAATAATTTTCACTTGTATTTAACAGTCTAAATTAACACTTTTCAATAAATTGAAATAACGGTTATTTTCCAAACATCTGTTAAGGTCCAGCTAATCTTCCAACCAACCTTATAGAAATCAATAAAATCGATTAATGGCGCCTTACCATAACGCCGTATCGAATACATTTATTTCAATAAAATTGTTGGTTAACGCTATAGAAAATTAATTTAAGCTTTAAATACCAACGTATTAACGAAATATACATACACATACATACATATGTACAAATAAATATGCGTAATTTACTTAGTAAATATGGCACATTTAAACATCGAATTTTTTAAGTATTTTACGGGAATTTTGAAAATCGGTTTGATACTTAAAGAAAAATTTAGATTTAAAAAAATGCTTCATATGAACTTTGACCCTTAATAACTCCTGTTATTGTCATTTGCCCACCAAAAAAATTGTGTAGTTATACTCACCTTGACCATGTCTATCAATCCTCATACTTCTTTTTTTGATTTTGGAACTGTCCGTATACTGCACTTAAGCCGAAATGAAAATCAACCCTGCTTCAACGGTATTCCTCTCAATCCTCTCCTTTGACTCACGAATAAATTTAGTAATTGCTTTTATACTTCTTTGTCGTATTTTGTTACTTTATATGCCAATTTTTTGATGCTCTGTACTGATGAAGCTATAACTTTGGTGAGGTGCTTTCGCATACATATTTGCCGTAGCATATAAACCAGGGGCCGTTACTCCATTAGCGCTTTCACGCAATTGTTTTTGTAAAACGCTCAGGCAAGCGCACCACACATCCCCACGCGCACGCATTCTATCTTCTCGCCAACAACCGAATGTATTCTGCTGTGCCCATTAGGAACTAAACTGCTATAATTTCGTGTAAAATGACTTGAAGTAATATTTTTGGGTATATTTTTGGTTCACCTGTACGGAAACAATGAAGCTTTGTTTGATTTATTTAATAATTCAATTCAAAATTAAATTATATTTTAATTGAACGCCTGCTGAAGTATTATTGAAGGAATTCAAGAAAACAATGCGATACGTTAATTTTAAAAGCTACCAAGACCGACTGGGTTTGTGTACGTACCAGCACCATTTCTGCTCGCTGATTGGTTGCCGCTATTTTTTTAGAAAACAAAATGAAGAATATACATGCACTGACAAAAATTTATTTCGTCTCACTTGAACTTAAAAATTGAATATGGAATATACATATTAGTGAAAAGTTTGAAGTAAGAAGATAATTTAAGATTATCACTCATTTATCTAATAGAATATAATAAATAATAGCCGCGTTTTATAAAACGGTTTTATTTAGCTTGACTCTGTGTAGCGAACAGAATTTTGTAATCGAAATTTAAGTAACTTCTAGATAAGTTACAAGCTCGAAACTTGGAATATAGTTCAGAACTCGACGACAATGCAATAATAAGAAAAATAATTTCCGATAGGTGGCGCATGGATCGAAATATTTTAAAAAATGGTATTTGTGCTCCGATTAGGCTCATATTTGGAACACATATTACATACATGAATAGAAAGCGAAATATGGAAAAAATCGCCGCCAGGTGGTGCAAGAATCGAGATATTAAAAAAATCTTGTTTTATACTTTTTCGAAGTTTTTACAGTGTACTTTTTACTAGCTCCTTCGCCATTTTTTTATTTTTGGATTTCAAACTAGGTGTGGTCACGCTTCCATCAGAAATTTGTGGCGAACCCTGATATAAAAAACAATCAATGCACCTTAATTTTCTTGCTTATCGCTTTTACATTGGGTGCCTATATAGTGTTACCTAGAGGTGCGACTGTGTGGGCTGCATCAATTTCCCTCCTTACCCTCTCACTTACGTTCTTCATGTCCTCAAAAAATTTTTAAAAGTAAACTGATGCAAATGAAACATTATTTGCAACCGCTCACAAAGTAGCACCCATCTTTCATCAGTAGCCCATGGTTACAGCTGCAAAAGAGCAGTGCGAAAAATGATCAAAACGACTTAAGTTGTGGCCTTTTATTACCTGTGGAAATTTATGCAATTGAAATAAGAAATAAGCAAAAATCAGAACCAGCATAAACAGCAAGAGCATGAAATTCTTGATCATCTCAATACCCGCTCTTTCCTGCCATCCTTCAGCTCACTGTCTGCTACTGGTACTGAGTGCGCACACTCGGATTAATTAATTATGCACTCAACTAATTTATTAATATCAAAAGTTGACATGGCGGAAATTTATGGATTACCTATATGCGGTTGGTTTTGTTAATATGCTGTCGTACTATGCGCGACAACGGAGACAACGGCTACTGGTGTCGAACGAAGACAAGGTAGGGTCGAGTGGGTAAAGCGGATATTCAGCGACTCTGTCAATTCTCTAGGTGCAGGCTGCATTTATTGAGATGCTGCATAACGATTGTTTTGCACTCAAACTGAAGATGACAGTTACGGTGGTAATAGTTAAGAAGTGGGAGCTAAAACCAAAACAGAAGCAGCAAAAATTATAGTAAACATATAAGAAGAGTCTGAGGCTTGTCGGCTAAGTGAGAGAATTGCATAGGGAGGTAGCGAAGCAAATGAATTCACACGCCAGACAGTCGAATAACTTTAGTTGCTTGCGTTTATAAGACGAGGGAGTTTTTTAAATTTTCCTCTCTTTTTTATAAGTGGTAACTTAACCAATAATTGTTTTAAATTTCCCCTTCGGCCCTGGCTGAGCAGCCCGCTCTCCATGTATGCGAGAACTTGATGCTTAAGCTACAAGAGATCACCTTCCACACCCATTCTAACTTCTTGAACAACTGTGACAGATATGTATATCAGTGCGTCGAAAAAAAATGTGTGTTGCTCCGATGCAATGACTTCATCATCATCGTCATTAATTGGCACTTAGACGCCTAAACCGTTTGACCGTTTCTTCCATAAGTTCTAGCGAAAACTTTCTTCGCCCTAGGCATCGAGTTATCTGATATGTGTTTTCTTCAATTCCTGTTGAAGCTGTTTTTGCCTGCTGCAAAGTCGGATGTCTTTGGGAATAACATGACTATCCAGCAAAGACATTGCGATCTAATTTGATGCACTATGCTAACAGCTTCGTAAAGCTCACGCAGCTTATCAAAAACTTTCTTTATTTGGCAAACTTAATTCTTGAGTTTGCAATTTCAAATTGTCTATTTACTCTTATGTAATTCACTCCTGTCTTCCGCAAAGCTTGGGACCAATTGGGGATAAGCTTAGAAAAAGATGAGAAGTGGCAAGACACAGGGAGTCTCGTTTTGCTTACGGGTATGTATGCGATTCTTGATTCCCTTTATTGTATGAGTGCCGCTGGTGCTGTCTGTCTGTTAAATAAATAACATAATTCAAGGCGCGGCAACCTCCGAAGAGATTTCTAGCCGAATTTCTCTTCCAATTTGGCGCGTGCTCCTTTTAACTTTTCCTAAAAATTTACGAAGCGGGGCCTACATGTTTTACGCCGACTCCAAACAGCATCTGCAAGGAGATGAATTATTTTTTTCACTGACTCACTCTTGCAGTGCTCGCCAAATCATTGCCGAGGGTCGACCCCACATAGAAAAACGTTTTGAAGTTGCTTAGCCTGTGGCGTGAACCTAGGATCGTCGAAGTGGTAGGTGGAGCACGCTACCATAACACCACGGTGACTGCCTATTCGCTGTTAAGTACATTGTAATCATTGTTGACATCAAGCTGCCATGACAGGTTAATGTGAAGCAAAGGATCAGAAAGCTGCTGTCGAGAGGCAATTGGAAAACACAGGGGGTTCTCTCCAAGGGTTGTATATTGACTGCACGATAAGGCAGCTAAGCCGATTCTCTCCTTCAGCGTTCTTGTCTGGTGAGGAGCACTAGAGACTTCTTCCGTGGTCAAAATGATGGAAGCAGTGCAGTGATTCGAAATGGGTGAAAACGCGGGACCCCTCGTACAACATCTACACTGGCACTAAACGCCCGGTTGACATAGTGGGAAAAATGGCCGCAGCCCGGGCGGCTTCGTGACGTTGTAGACAAGCTTGTAAATTACGACTTCATTCCGGCAAACATCTTTTGTGTCAACTTCCTCTCCTATTGCCGAATTCACCACTCATATTGCCGCAAGGGATGAATGGAATGGGAATATAATATGGGGCAGGAGTCTGGTGATTGGTCTAGGCTAGACGAGAAATATAAGCTACCGGAGCACTGTAGCATCATTCAGATTGAGGTCGCCTATTTAAAGGATGCAAGAAGCCACTTTAACTGTTAGGAACCTGCTCAGATAGTCAGCCGGCTATAATAGCCATAAACTCTTCGCCGTCAAGTCGAGGGCTGTGAGGGGTCGATTGGCCTCAATTTACTTATTTTTAAAAAAAATTATCACGGTGCCAGGGCATAATGGGTTTCGGGATTCCCCTGGCCACTTGCCACGCGGAGCGGACACAAGCGTGTGTCGAGGTCTCTCTGACACATTTTTGACTGCAAGCGCTTGGTTGAGCTAACAGGGCTTACAAACGCTCATCATGGCTATTGGAGTGTTAATAGGGCACTACCCGATGGGAGTTTATGTGGTACGCCTTAATATAGTGGCCAACCCGTCTCTGTTAACTGTATTGAAAAAGACGAGGTAATCATATCAGCAATACCTTTTTGGTTTCTTGTTATAACCGAAAAATTACACCTTCAAGGTATAGATATTAATTCGGCACGTTGCGTTAATAGCACCTCCAGTACCAGCCCGACTGTCCTGCAACGATGTCTTAGTAACCGGTGGGTGGGTGACAGATGAATTGATATCCAATAACCGATGGATGTGCAATGGTGAAAAAAAAAACAAATTTATTTGGGGGTCTGGTCACGTAGGTATTTCTGGCGGCCGATGCAATAGTTTTTAGGAAATAGTGGAGGCACGATTGCATCAATTTCGAAGATGCTCGCATCCATTCAGCCAGGGAATTGTGGGTTTTCGATTCCGAAATGCAGAGAGAAGTTATCTGAAGTAATTTTTTCTCTTTACATCGCATTCGTTGTGAGGAAAGTTTTTTTCTTTCCGGTCACTTTCGAATCTGACATGAGCTTAGAATTTTCGGTGCTGGGATGCCAAGAAAGATTTATTTCTTATTGTGCTTCAAAATGTTGACTGGTCATATTTATTTATTAAGCACCATGACATGGACGACATGCAAGGCCACCAAACTGCTAGTTAAGTCATTCTGCCACTTGTCCTTTGTAAGTTTAGCATCAGCCAAATTCATGGCAGAAATACACTCGGAGCGCTTGCCAAACACTGCCGAGGGGCAACCCCGCTTAGAAAAATTTTCTGGGTGTGACCCAGGGCATACGGTGTGTTAGGCGGAGCATGTTACCATCACACCACGGTGGCCGCCATGCTGGATATTTGTCGCAATTTAACTCCGAGGAGATTCAGGCCGAGCTTCTCTTTACGTCATTTTTTTTTTTTTTTTAATTTTTTCTACAAATTGGCTGGACAGGACCTACATGTTTTATGCGAACTCCGGTTGAAAAGCTTTGCATGGCAGATATACACTCGGTATTAGAGTTAGAAAAACTTATTTCTAAATTTTTAATGTTGCTTTGCCCGGGACTAGAGACCAGACCGTGTGGTGTGGTAAGTGGAGCTCGCTACCAACAAACCACGACAGCTGCCAAAAATATTATTATTTGCTCCATTTGTCAGGCGTCTATCAAAATGTTAAGTTTTGCCTCGGTGAGGTCAAGGGCTTTTGGGGATGGCTGGACTTCACTAGCTGTGGCAGTAGCAATTTTCATGACAACTGTTAAACTGATCTTGACCCGAGTAGGTACTTGTGAACTGAATGTGGCTGCTATTAGACACTATGTCATTCTACTGACCAGTTGCTTTCTGCTGCTCGATGATGGACCTCAAGTCAGCAAAGCAAAAGCTGGACTGACACCACCTCTAGCTAGGTCTCGATGTCTTTCTGATCAGTTGTTGACTCTGGTGCTTGGGCTCTACCCAATGTGAGTGACAACGGTGTATATTGGACAGCTCCATCTGCTTTGGTTGAATGGTGGACGACTTCAATTCAATTTCAATTGAAATATCGAAGATCGATATTTGCTTTATCCGTAACCTTTTTCATAGCAATTCCTGAAATAGTTGAATGTCATTATCACCGCTAGAGAATTTTGTATCACAAAAGTCCAAAAATGTGTACAAGTAAGCTGCTTTCCACTGGTAAGCAGCTACGCAACCTAACCCAACCTTACAGTATTAAAAGAACGAAGTATACTTGCTCCTCTTCTTTATACCCACATCTTTAGCATATTATCTACAACCATCCCTGCAAAAAATGCAATTAGTGTAGGATGAATCTCCTTGATCTCTTTATATGGTTTGGAGGAATCCCCTTTGCTTCAGTATGTGCTTTTGAGAGACTGTGCCTGTTTATGCCTGAATGGGTAGCGCCGGACTGGTTCCCTCGTGTTATTTTGGACACTCCCTTTTTCAACTCTCCTTTATTCCCTTAAGGGTACTGTTCCGATCTGTCCAACATCTTCGTATGCCGCAGTGTACTGTTGCACAAGTCCTCTTTTTTCGTCTACGGGTAATGTCATACAAGTTTTTTTCGACCCATACGGCAATTCTTACAGATTTTATAATTTTTTAAAGTCTAAGGCTCATCTGTTGATCGATAAATTATATTTTTAGCTCAGAGTTAGATTCAAATGATTGAAGTACATCCGGCCTTAACGAACTGGATTGGCTCCATGTACAGCTGCAGAATGAGCACGTCGCCACAAAATCTGTAAACAGAAGAACCCCACATTTTGGGGTATTATCACCTATGCTGTGGATATCATGGCGCATGGGCCCCGGACATTGCCGTCAGGTATCACACGCCTATAAGTTAGGCCTCGTAAGTAACAGCAAATGTAGAAAGTGTGAGCTGCTGGAAGAAACGGTTGCGCACATTCTTTGTTCGTATCGCGAGGGCAAGGCTCCAGCCACTAGAGGCGGCAGAGTTGCGAGATCTCGAGAAAACTCGTCCTAGAAAACTTCAAGTATTTGCCACGAGGATGGAGTTATTCTAGTTATAACATAAGTGCTGATACCTAATTGAAGTTTTTCCATTTGGTTATCAGTCTATGAGACCACTGTCTCTAGGGATTATATGCACAATTTTTTACAGGGTTTGGCCTGAGAGTTCTATGTGGTCACAATAAATCGTTAGCGAGGGTCGTAAGTACCTTAAAGGTGCTTGTCACCAGAACTGAGTGGATCTATATACAGAAAAGTACCATCAAAATTGATAGCACTGCCGAAAACCTTCGGGGAGTGTCGTTATCGGCACAACAACAGCAACAACAAAAACAACCAGGATTGCCGAATTTCGTAAATTATTCGAATATCCGAATTTACAATACCAGTGCTGAAATGAAGCCGCATTAAAGCACATTTGCAAATACGAAAATAAATATGGCATTTAGAGCTAATTACAGCAAAAATGCTAAATTCGGTCTGAGCATGAACAATGTCTTAATCCAGTTCAAGTACTGCTTGCCTCTCAGCATATTACTGTAAGCCCTTTTGCAACTCAATTCCAAAGCATTTAACTTTAGAGCACACAACTCTGTGATGATAAATTAAAAAACCCTCACAACGTCACAAAACCATTTTGTATAAAAATATTTTTTTTTCTGTCATCAAACAGAAGGAAATAAAAAAAATAAAGAAACCAAGAAAGCAGCAGCAGCAATTACAATCGCTGCAAAATCAAGTATTTGTATTATCAGCGTTGAAGCTTTCGTTTGCACTTCTACGATATGCCGGCGGTAAATGCAGTGACATCCATAAGGAAAAGAAACGCATAATTAAAAAGTCGCTTACGCACAATCCATAAACGTGCCGTCCTTACGCTTTGCATTCTCTCTTCCCACTTTATTTTTCTATACGCACTCTATGCATTTTTAATTTTTTAAAGCGACAAAGTCTCTACAACTTTCATCACAAAGAAACATAATTTTATGAAAAATAAAGATTTACTTTACACAAATTTTGCCAGTTTCTTTTCTGTGGCCATAAGGAATTGTATGTGAAATGCCGCGGGTGGCAATAAATAAAAACAAATAAGTGTAAGGTGTGATAACCTCCGAAGAGATTTTAGGCCGAGATTCTCTTCCAATTTGCATCGTGCTCCTACAATTTTTCCTACAAATTGGCAGGAGGAGATCAAGATGTTTTATACCGACTCCGAACTTTATTCGGAAAGTGTTTGCGAATAGCCTTAAATATAATCATCCTTTTGATGCAACTTGTCCCAGCTGTTAAAGTTGTATCTTTCTCCTCATACATCCCACTACGCTTTTCGGAAATTTTGTTACGAATCATAAGTTTCTCGATAGTACCTACCTTCAGTTGTCTTTCGAGTCGCTGAACTGTCGAGTAAATAACTCAATCCTTCAGTATATCAGAATGTTCTTTATTTACAACACCACTATGGTAGTAATTCTTTATAAAATCTTCTTCTCGTACTTCACTTACAACGTTTTTAAATCAAACTGATTAACCATTAATTAGACTGCGCCGCTTTTATACTCTCATTTGCACCGTTCACCTATTTAGCTCAGGGTCTAGACTTATCGCCAACAGCCTCCTCGATTAGTTGCCTTTTTATTTCTCTCATCTGCTGCATCTCATATTCCCTTTTGTCTTTTATGGCTTTCTCTCTTTGTTACTGTCTTTATGTGTGAATTATATTGTCTACGCTCTTAGCTGCTGTTTTCAAGTATGCGTAGCTATTTTTTGTCACATCTGCTAACATTTCTGTTGTGATTTTGCAGCATTTATTTACTCGGCTACTAAAAATATGCTACATACAAAGATCTGAAGTTATTATGTATGTAGTTGCCTTTTAATAACATGCAGAATTTTTTTTATGCAGCCGCAAGAGCCATACCCGAAGGTTGGGGGAAAGTTGCAGAGTGGAAAGTCCTTTGTCGAATTTAAATCCGGTACGTTTCAGTGCTAGCACCTTCTGGTACTTGCTCGATTGCCTACGGAATGATTTCTTTGAACCCTGAAACCATCAAGTCTGAGAATTTTAGTCGCCTCTTATGGCAGACATTTCAACCGCGGTAACATTCTAAGCATCTGCACGCGCTGGGGTATATGAAGACTCTTTCTTACCGTAAAACAGTTCAGTATTTATATCTACCAGACAATTAGCGCCAAACACATATAAATCATCATCGTCGTTAATTCACATTTAGCAGCCTAAACGGTTTTTGTCTTTTGCGTGTTTACTGACGCCAAACTGGAGCACCGAGGGATGTTAAGTCTCCTTGCGACTGACCCTTCCTACTCAGTGATACTCCACTGTGATACTAAAAACGGTTGCCGATAGAAATGTTTTCTGAGGTTTAGCTTACTTTTTCATTCCAAGAGCATGAAGGAACCAACAAGGCGTTTGGGGTTTTATTCCTTGCATAACGTTCTTTTGTGCGTAACACGCATACATCTCACCATTAAATCTCATTCGATATACAAAATTGCCATCACGGCAAGACCTTTACTATTCAATTGCCCAGTCAGGGGTGGTATATGTTCGCAATATCATCTTTTTGATTTCTAGGTAGGCATTGTTTTCACTGTTAATACTTGTTTTAACATAAATTAAGTCCTTCACAAATTTTGTTGCACGCAGGTACTTCGTCTTGTCCTCGTGTGAACTTGAGTCACTTTTATGCCTCTTTACTCAATCCAGAGAAGGCCAGAAAATGTAGCTCTTAAATTAGATTCTAACATTCCGTCTTAGATCTGCTGCATATTAAAGAAATTATATGATAGAGAGTAGTATTGTTTGTATTCTCGTTTGGTTTCGAAAGTTTCAGAAATATTCTTGTCAATCCTTACTCCTTTTAACGCTGTCAAATACTTACCCATTATTCTATCCTGAGTCTTTTCTAGGAATTGAAAATGCAATCCGTTGGTTGACACTGCGATGCAGTTTTTAGTACAAAATCCAGGGTATTATATGCAATATAAAAGAGGCTGAATATGTGGTAATTAGAGCGTTTGGAGTCACACGCTCATCTGGCTACATTTTGCTAAGGAGTTGGTGCGAATTTTTTACTACTTTTAACCTTTGACTCGGCGACTAATCGGTTGCATTCTAGTAATGAGCATATTCCATCCATTACTTAAAAACAATCTCAGAATTTCTTCATTCTATCAACTAGCATATGAAACTCTTCACCTTCTCGCCGTTCTGTCCAACATTTCTTTAAAAAAAAAAAAAAATAAATGTAAGGCGCGATAACCTCCGAAAAGATCTAAGGCCGAGCTTCTCTTCCAATTTGCGTCGTGCTCCTCTTGATTTTTCCCTACAAATTGGCCGGACGGGACCTACATGTTTTATGCCGACTCCGAACGGCATCTGCAAGGCAGATGAGTTTTCACTGAGAGCTTTTCATGGCAGAAATACAATCGGAGCGCTTGCCAGACACTGCCGAGGGGCGACCCCGCTTAGAAAAATTTTCTTCTAATTGAAAAATCTTATTTCTAAAATTTTGATGTTGCGTTGCCCGGGAGTTGAACCCAGGGCATACGGTGTGATAGGCGGAGCACGCTACCATCACACCACGGTGGCTGCCAACATTTCTTTTACTCACTGTTTTATCGGACCTTACAAAAATGAAGTTTTTTTAAAATTGGCGTAGTATTAAAATCTTTCCACTACGTAACCAGCTTAATTCCAAAAACCCCTGTATGGCATTTTGATAAGGCAAAATTAAAAAAAAAAACTAAAAAACCCCAAAATTAAATGAAAGCAGGATAAAAAAAGAATGAGAAAAAAACTGGTTGAGCTTACGAAACAAACAGAGCACACCAAACATTTTGCCACATTCATATAATCCTGATTTATTACCATCCTGCACTGATTGTTCAAGATTACGTTACAAATAAATCCTTCACTGAAACACACACACACAATCGAATAAATTAGAATAGGTAAATACTTACATAAGATGTGCATATGTATATTAGGGTGGTTCAATTTGTGCGAAGCGCAATCTTTCCAACACCGTTCCTAGGAAAAGCGCTTTGTTCATAAAATTAAAAAGAAATTTGGATCTAACGACAAAATTGAGCGATAGCAGCGTGGTTCTTGGGTCCTAGGCCCAAACTCGTAATATATCTTCATCAGAGCCATACCAACATATCGGACGATATCATGGTGGACAGTCTTGAACAAAGAGTGCAATTTTAAGAAGCTGAATAAAGCGCTACGAGCAGATCTCGGGGGGTTAAACGTAGCCCTAAATTTGTGTTCCAACTGTCAATTAAACGTTATACACAACGATCTCTCTAAACCATCAAAAACATGAAGCGAACAGACAATCGTCAGGAAATCCTCATGAGTGTGACTGTTGGTACTCAATGCGGTGTAATAGTCGGTAGACATAAAGGTGTGAGATCACATGACCTTGATAATCTTTGACAGGTGCCATAAAGAGGGGTTCAAGAAGCGACTGTAAACGGTGCGTGCAGAAACGAAGAATTTCCCTCGTACACTAATGAGTGTTCACTCAAAGGAGCTCTTCCATTCAGTCTGTCTTCCAGACTCAGATAGTACATTTAAAGCGGATGTACTGAGTAGAAAAATGTTATGCACACTCCTGCCTACAGACTCGAAGAGATATGCATTAGCTCAGACAGCGAGCCAGTACATACATTAGTGAATAGAAAAGTAGCAGTGTCAAATTTACTAAAATTTCTTTAATTTAACTTTTAATTTTTTATTTTCGAAATCTCGAGAGAAAACTTTTTGAACTTACGAAAAAATTCGAAAATTGGCGAAAACTTTACGCAAATCCCGAATTTTTTATTCGGAGTTTTCGTAGAATTCTCTCGAATTTTTAAGTTTTTTCCAAAACGTTTTTGAGATTGCTTTGTTTAATTTGAGTTAGTAAATTCATAGGTGATTTTTGTAAAATAATCAAAATAAAATAAGGAAATATGATAAAAACGACCACTGCTATTTTTTGTTGCTTGCTGTATCTTAATTCTGCCGTCGCATCGTCGTGCCCCTTTTGATTTTTCCTCCAAATTGGTGGGACCGGACCCACATGCTTTAGGCCGACTCCGAAAGGCATCTGCAAAGCATAAACTTTTCATGGCAGAAACTCAATCGGAGTGTTTTCCAAATCAATGCCGTGGGTCGATCCCGCTTACGAAAACTTTTTCTTAATGAAAAAATGTGGTTATAAGTTCTTGATATTTCTTTTACCGCGAATTGAATCCAGGATCTTCGGTGGTGTAGGTGAAGTACGCTGTCACCACACCACGGCGGTCGCCTAATGCTGCAGGTAAATTCTCAGTTATGACTCTAAGATAAGTACTGGACCCTGCTGTGACGGTCAAAGTGTGCATTTGGTACCGCTCGGACACCAGTAGTACAACAATAAACATACATGTCTGGTTTACGATATGAAGACCAAAATCTGCTTAACAGGTCGATGAAGGGAAATATTTAGAATAATAGAGTGCAACAAACACGGGACAACGGCCATCGCGCATGTTTTATGGGGCTCCCTTTCAACAGTGTATGAAGGAGTTGTTACGAGAAGGTCGCAAGAGGCCCCCTAAAGGAAATCAGCAGGGTCATTGACGGACACAGTTGACCTGAATATAATATTGGTTATTCTAACAGCAGCCAGCAAAAATTGGTTACGGGAAAAGATCCATCGAAATGGCGCTTTGGTCCTTTATAAGGCGGAGAGTACAACAACCAACCAAAAACTAATTTTTCGGTACCCATATGGTCCAATTGCAAATTGCGCCTCGATATATTGAATTTTAAGCTTACAATCGAAAATTTCGAGACGCGATAAATCGAGAGTTTGGCTCCTCGCGAGGCTCAAGAATCGTAAAATACTCGCTAAGTTCGCGAGTTTCTCGACATTCATGTCCACCTTATGTTTTCTTTTCTCGAGCACAACCGGGAATTTAGAGACTAAAGAAATCAAGAACTTCGTTCCTCGCAATTTTCTCGAATATATCAAAATACTTGTTAGGCACGTGAAGTTCCGGACCCTCACTTTCTTCTCGTAACTCTCGCTTGTCTTCGCGAATAAATCGTAAGCCCTATAAAAATTATAGCTCGGCTTCGCGCGAGGTTCTGGAATCTTGACACTTCTTTACGAGTATTTCGAAATTCGAGAATTTCGCGAAAATCCGAACTTGAGAGAAATTTCTTTTAAATTAGAGAAATCGCAAGCTGCAATTAAATGACGGGCAACTTATGTCTAACGTTGCGTTTTTAATGCCACATCTTTAAAATTTATGGTGAATAGAATCATACATATGGTTCTATTCTGAAAAAACGTTATATATATAAAAAGTGGGCGTGGTTATCAACCGATTTCGCTCATTTTCAAAATCAATCTATTCTGTATCCAGATAAGCTCGTGTATTCTTTACTCAAGTTATAGTGTTAACGGACAGACGAACGGACGGACGGACGTACGGACATGGCTCAAACAAATTTTTTTCGATACTGATGATTTTGATATATGGAAGTCTATATCTATCTCGATTTCTTTATACCTGTACAACCAACCGTTATCCACTCAAAGCTATAATACCCTGTGTACACTGAAAGAAATGGTACTAGTAAAATCAACATATCGGTTCTGTTGTGCATGAATTAACGGAGATACAGTGAAATTCATCGAATTAAGGTTAATTCGACCGAGTTCTTTGTCAAGCGAACCAATTAGTTTAGTCATTTTAACTGAAGAGAAATTTTCGCTCTTAAGTTAACAAAATTTTGTAAAATTGACAGATTCCTAATCAATCTAACTGATTTTTCTGTTAACACAACTGATCCAAGGCGAATTTAGTACCAGGTGGTGTTATCCCATCAGCTGATTGCTTCTTCTTGATAATTTTCCATACAAAGCCTTGTACAACAAAGTGTCAGTTAATCGAAATCTATGAAAATTTTCTTTTGACTTGACATTCATCTGCACGGCGAATTGATTGAATTCGCTTTGCCACCACCTAGTATATATCCGCCTTGCAACTGATCTTAATTTATCGGGTACAATTTTGCAACTTCTCGTCCAAGCGAAATGCAAAATTGCGCCCTCTTCTTGCAAAAGTTTTCCTTGAACGAACAGGATTTTTCCAAAGTTAGTAAAATTTTGTTCAAGTTTTTATGAATTTTCACTCACGCGAACGAATCTAATAAGATAATAAAAAGACATATTTTTTAATGTTGATGTTTCGGACAAAATAAAAGTTTAAGTTGTTTTGAAATCGTTTCAGCTTAAAGTGTTACGAAAATTAAACTTGCCGAATTTTATTTAAAGTTACTCCAGTGGTGAATTACCTTCTAGCTATTTGATTCTTTACTTTTCTATAACTTACAAGCTCTCTTTTTAAAATGTTATGTCAAACATTTATAGTACAAGTTTTGTTCGAAACAATCAAGTGTGGCAACTACATGCGAGAGAACAAATTGAGAATGAGCTGAGCTGCGACTGAAAGAATTGAGAAATAGTTTTGTGACTACTATTTTCATTTCTATTTGCAAAGCGAAGTGCAAAACTATAAATTAAATAAATTATAAAATATAAAATTTGGTGAAAGTGCGTTTAATAAAACAAATTAATAAGGTGTATAATGTTGAATGTGTTCCAGCATATTTGATGTAAGCGCAATTGACGTTCGGTTAGTAAGTGCCACCGTGGTGTGATGGTAGCGTTTTCCGCCTACCATACCGAAGACCCTGGGTTCACACCCCGGGAAAAGCAACATCAAAATTTTAGAAACAAGCTTTTTCAATTAGAAAAATAATTTTCCAAGCGGAGTCACCCTTCGGCACTGTTCGGCAAGCACTCCGAGACTATTTCTGCCATGAAATGCTCTCAGTGAAAACTCATATGCATTGTAGATGCCGTTCGGAGTCGGCATAAAACAAGTAGGCCCGTGTCCCGCCAATTTGTAAGAAATATTAAAAAGGAGCACCACGCAAATTGGAAGAAAATTTCGGCCTAAAATCTCATAGGTACTTTCATACAAAGCTTTCGCAACAAATGTTGGCTCATTTGACTACTAAAACGGTCAATTACGAATCAACGATTTGTGCGCAGTTGATTCAACATCTTGTTGCGATGGATAAAAATTGACAGAAATTTCGGTTGAATTGACCCGTATTTCGGTTGATTTTACCAGTCTTTTTCTTTCAGTGTACAAGTACAGCAGGTATAAAAATTGAAACAAACCAGTGAGACTGGGTACATAGAAATATACATATCTACAAAACTAACGGAAAAAGTCGAATTCCAATCAAATAATACTACCAGCAGAATAACTAGAACCATCAGCAGCCGAGCAAGGATGCGAGTGCATTCTAAGCAGTATCCAGGGAGGAGCTCTGTTAGTAGGCACACCATTGCAGCGCCAGTCCAAATGAAGGCGGCACATTTTGTATGTAGATTACGTAACTTGATTAGCTTACACGTTTGCGATTTTGCGAAGCAGCAAAAAAAAAAAACAAAACAAATGAATCATAATAAAACAAACAAAAAAAAAAAATTAAAGATACAAAAAAGGCAACAAATACAAAGAGCATCTAAAAAGCGAATGTAGATTTAAATTTGAAGATTGTTTCCGGTTTCGGCAGCATGTCCTGAACGCGCGTACAGAATAGATAGATCTTGCGAAGCATACAAAAAGGCAACTAAAAAAGAAATCACAAATAGCATTTGCACAAAAAGATAATGACACTTATACATAGGAGGTAGGAGAGCGGGAGTGGAATGAGTGCGTATTGCCATCATTGTGTTTGCGATAAGCGCACAAATATCATTAATTATCCTTGTTGTTTTGGCTTTTATACAATCCAACAAACAATGCAACGCCTTCACTTCTTAAGTCGTCTGAATTTTGTGTGTACGTGTGCGTGCGTATACTTTCTCATTTCCTACGCTCCGACTTCCAGTTCACATTTTTTAACAAACTTTTCGCTTCCTTCTACTTTCTTTTTAAAAACAATTTTTTTTTCTTTTAACCGATAAGGTCGTTTTATAGAATTTCGATTATAAGAAATTAGAAACTTTCAAGCCAATGCATTATATTTGGAATATTTTTTTCTTGCTTTCTTCATTCTCGATTCGACCATCTTACCGTCCAGCTTACATTCGTATAGACATTGTTTTCGTTTTAGCTTTTTGCTTCGATAGTGAGCATGCAATGCGGCGTAAACTTTGATTTGTTTCAAAATTTAATGAAATTTACTCAGTGCATAGATTGTCCTTTCTTTTTTTGCTTTTCGATTTAGCAAATTTCTTCATTATTTTTAACATTTTTTTTTAATATTTATTTTAGTATCTTTTTTTCCATTATAAAATTTGTATACCCAACGCACATGTTTGCCAATCCTCAATACAAATTTAACATGCAAACGGGATCTTGATCACGGTCCATTGGAACGCGGGAAACGTCTTATAACTGAAGGCGGATTAATATAAACCCAGATCTATAAGGTACAAATGAAGCGATTTGCCGCTTTGAAGCGACCAAAGCGATGACTTTGATAATCCTCTCTTTAACCCTCTCATTACAGACGTTGTTGTGAGGCATTATATGTAAATGAAAGTCACCACAATTCGCCATAAACTTACAAATATTCGAACAGTTTTTCCTTTTTCGAATTCGTTTTAGTAGAAAAAAATTTTCAAAAAAAAACCTATATTTTCAAGTAATGGCCAAACCCTACATTCAAATGCAAAATATCTATTTTGCAAAAGTGGGGACCTCGAAATCGGACTTAGAGCTATGGTGTCTTCAGCAATTTTTCTTAGAATCATGTGCAGATTACGTTTTTGCTATACTCCTGATGGGCAAAAATTTGACCCGCTCTAATATACATATCCGAATTTTGATTTTTCAGCATGTTTAGCATATACTCCGACTTTAGTTGGTATCCAAACTTCGGCCTTTGGTATGGAGGGCTCAGTTCTCTATCCACCACCTTCAACCTTGCGCCAAAAATCCCAACTAGTTAGAGTTCTGCCTTTTTTATACTCAGTTGAGCAGAGCTCACAGAGTATAATAACTTTGATTGGATAACGGTTGGTTGTACAGGTATAAAGGATTCAAGATAGATATAGACTTCCATATATCAAAATCATCAGTATCGAAAAAAATTTGGCTGAGCCATCTGTCCGTCCGTACGTCCATCCGTTAACACGATAACTTCAGTAAATCGCTATTTCAAATGAACGATATCGGACTACAACCACGCCAACTTTTTCGATATCGAAAATTTCGAAAAACCGAAAAAGTGCGATAATTCATTACCAAAGACGGATAAAGCGATGAAACTTGGTACGTGGGTTAAACTTATAACGCAAAATAGAAAATTAGTAAAATTTAGACAATGGGCGTGGCACCGCCCACTTTTAAAAGAAGGTAATTTAAAAGTTTGCAAGCTGTAATTTGGCAGTCGTTGAAGATATCATGGTGAAATTTGGCAAAAACGATACTCCTATTACTATATGTATGCTTAATAAAAATTACCAAAATCGGAGAACGACCACGCCTACTTAAAAAAAATTTTTTTAAGTCAAATTTTAACAAAAAATTTAATACCTTTACAGTATATAAGTAAATTATGTCAAGATTCAACCCCATTAATGATGTGGTACAACAAAATACAAAAATAAAAGAAAATTTCAAAATGGGTGTGGCTCCGCCCTTTTTCATTTAATTTGTCTGGGATACTTTTAATGCCATAAGTCGAACAAAAATTTACCAATCCTTGTGAAATTGGGTAGGGGCTTAGATTCTAGGACGATAAATCTTTTCTGTGAAAAAGGGCGAAATCGGTTGAAGCCGCGTCCAGTTTTTATACGCAGTCATCCGTCTGTCCTTCCGCTCGGCCGTTAACACGATAACTTGAGCGAAAATCGACATATCTTTACTAAACTCAGCTCACGTACTTATTTGAGCTCACTTTGTATTGGTATAAAAAATGGCCGAAATCCGACCATGACCACGCCCACTTTTTCGATATCGAAAATTACGAAAAATTAAAAAAATGCCATAATTCTATACCAAATACGAAAAAGGGATGAAACATGGTAATTTTATTGGTTTATTGACGTAAAATATAATTTTAGAAAACAACTTTGTAAAATGGGTGTGACACCTACCATATTAAGTAGAAGAAAATGAAAAAGTTCTTCTGGACGAAATAAAAAACCCTTGAAATCTTGTCAGGAATACTGTTCGTGGTATTATATATATAAATAAATTAGCGGTATGCGACAGATGATGTTCTGGGTCACCCTGGTCCACATTTTGTTCGATATCTGGAAAATGCCTTCACATATACAACTACCACCGCTCCCTTTTAAAATCCTCATTCTTACCTTTAATTTGATGCCCATATCGTACAAACACATTCTATAGTCACTCCTGGTTCACCTTTATGGCGATATCTCGAAAAGGCGTCCACTCATAGAACTAAGGCCCACTCCCTTTTAAAATACTTATTAACACCTTTCCTTTGATACCCATATTGTACAAACGCATTCTGGAGTCACCCCTGGTCCACCTTTATGGCGATATCTCGAAAAGGCGACCACCTATACAACTACCACCACTTCCTTTTGAAACCCTCATTAATACCTTTAATTTGATACCCATATCGTACAAACACATTCTAGAGTCACCCTGGTCCACATTTTGGTCTATATCTGGAAAACGCCTTCATATACACAACTACCACCACTCCCTTTTAAAACCTTCATTAATACCTTTAATTTGATACCCATATCTTAAAAACAAATTCTAGGGTCACCCCTGGTCCACCTTTATGGCGATATCCCTAAATGGCGTCGACCTGTAGGACTATGGCCCACTCCCTCTTAAAATAAACATGTCATACTAACACATTCCAGGGTTACCCTCGGTTCATTTTCCTACATGGTTATTTTCCCTTATGTTGTCACCACAGCTCTCAACTGAGTATGTAAGGTTCGGTTACACCCGAACTTAACCTTCCTTACTTGTTTTATATGTTTTTTTTTTATTATTTCTTTGTTATTCAATTTCAACTCCCATTAAACGCATTTTTTCTTGAATACTATTTTCCAGAGTTTGTATGTTTTCATTGCCCATTTTGTATTATTTTTCAGTTTTTTTCCTTTCATTTCGCTAATGCTTTAAAAATCACCTTAATGATAGAAGACATTTTTAATTATTTATGTTGCTTGTCCTCTTCGACGTTTCATAGAGTCACACGCCACCAGTTGTTCTCGTTATCTTTGTCGTAATTTCCGTTAGGGGTTTTTTCCCAAAGCGAATTCAATGTCAACATTTTTACTTGAATGACTTTTCGGGTTTGCTTTTAGCGGTAATATCATTTAAATTGTTTACAAGATTAATGATTTTTTCTCAACTTGCACAATTTTATCAAGAAAGCGTAATACTGAGATAATGTTAATTATAAAATTAATGAACTTTTCTTCGCCCGAAGGAATATTAAAAATTTTGAAGGAGGAGAAGTGGCGTAGGAAAATGCGCACAATTAAAAAAATGTAAAAACTAGTGCAATCTGTGCTTTGGTACAAAACCTAAAAAATCTTTGAGTAATGGAACCATCATATACGTTATTTGAGGTTGCACATTTGTGTCAGATTGAGTTAGATTAAACTGGCTGGATCTTGAGCACCTCACATAGACTGAATAAGTCCATATTTTTAACAAGAAGTTTGCTCAACGACCAAACTAATAAACCTTTTCAAAAACCAGGACCTATATTATAAAATAACTCCAACCTCTTAACAAAAACTTGGACCAATCCTACTTACTGCTCCTAGATCTGAAAGCTATGTCACTCCTAATAGCTGGAGCCTTAACTTTGTGAGCGCAAGGCATGAGCACAAAACGTGCTCGATCGTGTCCTCCTTCAACCTGCATTTCCTTCATCTGATATAACTAACTAAGGTCTATTTAAAAGCATGTAACGCTTGAAGGCAGTGCCCACTTAGAATACGTATAATGAGCCTAAGGTCTCCTATTTTCAATGATGACAAAAACTTTTTAGTCTAAGGTTGTAAGGCCTGCACAATATCTTCGACACTTTGCAGCCTGCGCTTGGTTCCACGCCTTTCCTGCTTGGTCCATCATGTACAGCGCTTTCCTTCTTTTGGTGTCGCCCAATCCGATTGGAACGTCTACGTTATATGCTTCGAGCGATGCGCTTTCTTTAGCTAGCTCATCCGCTTCTTTATTTCCATATTTTCCCA
This sequence comes from Eurosta solidaginis, assembly GCF_040869045.1. Lineage (NCBI taxonomy): Eukaryota > Metazoa > Arthropoda > Insecta > Diptera > Tephritidae > Eurosta > Eurosta solidaginis. The sequence continues at coordinate 263,610,590 of NC_090319.1, read as the reverse complement.
TATACCTAGGGACCCAATACAGATGCAGAGAAATATACTTCTTAATCCGATTCTTCACAGGAATTGCTTGCACTCTAACACACTTTTAGATGTTTTGCTACGGTATATGGTAGCCCTACGGCTATTACTTCCACCTTAAAAATACGACAGTGAGTGTAAAATTTGCTATATCCCTTCATCATTTTGAAACCGTCGGCATAGACGTGTATCGCCTCGTATGCCACTTGAGCAGCCTTGTGCCAAGCTTCCACCTTTATTGTGGCCCTGAAAGCCTCAGAGAAGGTAGGGAACTGAGCAAGATATTTAGGCGGAGCTTCTCTTCCAACTTCATGATTCACAAAAAAATTAAACTTAGAAAAAGTACTCACCGCCCATACGATCTTAGTATCAGTCACCAAGCCTAGTACTACCCGTTCGGTGATCGTATTGTCTATTGGCTTTTCTGCATCATCTCTCGATTGCAAATGTGCATTGAGAAGCGTTTCAATGCACTCTTCAGTACTACGTGACCATTTCCGTTCTCTTTCTTTATTAGTCCCTTGAAAATATTTTATTTAGCTAAGAATTTTCTTAATCGTTCTGTTTCGGTGGGGGCATTCGATATCCGCACAGGAATTTTTCATGCGGCTCTCTTCGCTCTGTGGATTTTGCGCTTACAGATCCTCAATAGATCACCTACGAACCTTTGCACGCTTCGCTTTACGTGACCTTTGCCAGCTTATACATTTATTTTATTATCTTCTTCGAGGACTTAGCTTCTTGCCCTACCATGGCAGCTTTGCTTTTCTTCTGAATCTTGTTAAGGGACAAGCTCTGTAGCCTCTATCACTTTATCATTTATTTTTATCCTTCCCACGTATTGTGGTGTGCATTTGCATCCCCGCCTATGACCAATCGTCCTGTTACCCCAGTCAACACTACGAGGTCATCAGTAATGTAATTAGGCAGCATATATGAATGCAGCTATTTCCGTGCCATGACTGCAGCTTGCACCCTTCCTTTCCTCCCGATAAAAGCTAGCGAAAAACTCGAAGCACCAATGGGCTCTTTGTCCTCCCCAACACTTTCGTCGTGACGTCTACGTCCTTCTCTTGCTCTTTCGTGCTCTTCAACCTATCCCGCCTTTTTTCTGTGTTATATAGTACGATTGCCTTAAAATATACGGTTGGTTGTACATAAGTAGATGTACATATGTATATATATGCACATATTTATATAAATTTACAACGTGGGCGTATAAAACCGCAAATGCTAATAATTTCACTTACCTTCAAGTCTCTCTAGACATGGGTATGCGTTTGTGGTCTCATATTTCTGTGAATGTGTTTGTGTTTTTGTTTCAGTATATGTATATACTTATGTATATGTATGTATGTATAAGTGAACGTATCCTTTTCTGTAGCCATTTTGCTGTTTTACATTTTAATTTGCCAAAACAAAATATTTTAGCGCGTGGCTCAGGTGATCCTACAAGTAAAACATACCTTTTGAAACTTTCAGGCTAACACCAAAAGTACTGCTGTCGATGTTTGTACTCAAATTTCACCACCAAGCTCAGCAGGTGCCTCATTCTAGCATTTTCAGTTTAATCGCAAAGTTAAAAAAAAAACAACGGGACTGTTCGACTGTGCCGAAGACTTCATACCTTTCGGGAAGGGGGCTGAACATCAATCTTATCCCATTCGTAATATCCAAATAATCGGATGTATAAGATAAGAAATATATAGTGAACAGATGTACATACCTAAACGATTTTTAAGATAAATATAATAAGTAAAGGTGTCTAAGTAAAGGTGTCTAAGTTCGGGTGTAACCGAACATTATATACTCAGCGTGAGTTTCAATTGTACATTTCATTTCAGATAAATTACTTTTCTACATAACACGTGGCGCCGCCCGTTTAAAAAAAAAATGTATCCCCATTTCCTCTTACAATAAAACTTGATAAGTGAAATATCGTTGATTCAAAACTATTTTTTGCTAAGTTATAGCTTATTATTTTCGTCTACGACCCTTTTAAACTTGTTTTATATAAAAGTGGGTGTGGTCTTTAACCGATCTCGGCCCTTTTTTCTAGAAATATTTCCTGCTATAGGCAAAATTTGTGTACACAATTTTATTGCGATCTGTTAATTTTTCTTCGAGTTATGGCTCCCGAAACATAGAAAATTGCTTAGTCATAAAAGGGGCGGTGCAATGACTATTTTTTAAAATTTGAAGTTTTTCCTATTTATTGTTATAAATCCACTTGGGAAATGAAATACCAAGCTTTTTTTTGCAAATATATAGCTTATTTTATTCGTTCGTGGGCGGGGTCCTTAACCGATTTCGTTATTTTTCTTCAAAGCATTCCTTATAATAAAGGCAACCTCTCTGCCGAATTTTGTTACGATAGGTTTAACGATTTTTGATTTAGGATTAATAATATTTGTAAAATTGATTTTATCACAAGTGGGCGGTGCCACGCCCCTTTAAACATTTTAATTTGTATCAAGAGTCTCCATATAAGTATTTGATGAAAATTTAAGCTTCTAGCCGTAAAAAAGGAGCAAAATGAAGGTTTATATGTGGTATATAATATATGTATGGGGTATATATATATTTTTCAGACAAAAATATATGCTATATACCTAAGCATTCGCTGAAATTTGAAGCCTCTAGCTCTTAGAATGGGGCAGTAATTACGAAAAGTTTCTTATCTGAACAATCGGTTGTGTGGGACATACACCATACATACGATTGATCACATCAATTTTTTCATACAACAATATCTGCAATATACGAAAGCATATGGTGAAGTTTGAAGCTTCAATCTGATAAATTGAGGAAAATATGACAAAAATTCTCTTTTTCTGAAAAATCCATTGTATGGAGGATATATGCTATAGTGGTCCGATCCGGCTGCTTCCAACAAATGTCTAATCGGACACCTAAATCCACCGCTCACCAAATTTTATCAAGATATCTCAAAAACTGAGGGACTAGTTTGCATACAAACCGTCTGTCTGTACAGACGGACATGGCTAAATCAACTCAGCTCTTCATCCTGATTATTACGGGATACTTAATGGTGGGTCTATCCATTTTCCTTTAAGGACTTACAATTTTGAGATTCGTGCCAAAGTTAATATACCATTTCATTTTCATGAAAAGTATAAAAAATATGGAGATAAACAAAACGCTATGCCCACTGGGCCAACAAATAGCACTGCAGAGGAGTGTCGGCAAGAGGAAGGAACACCTACGAATTGAGTACGTGAATTTCAGGCATTCGCGTTACAAACACACATACAAAGCCATACACGAGTACGTGTGCTTATTTGGCCTGCAATTCTGCTTATGCTTTTATCCTTGATGCTTGCCAATGAGCTTGCACTCAGGCATTTCAAGTGGTATCTCAAGGATTGTGATGCGCTCGAGTTGGAGAAGTGGCAGCCAATTTTTTTCCACATGAATTTCCATTTATGAATGTAGGCGTGTGTGTTTGTATCTCTCTTGATTTTGCATCATTTTTGTTTCAGGTGCAAAATGGTGCGAAACGATCTTATATTTGTCTTTATATTTCACTTCAAAACTATTTATGTATGCATGAAGTGTATGCAGTGAATTTCACTTTTGGCATAGCGCATATATTTTTCACTTTGTTGTTGTGAAAAATATTTCACAAGCGCAAAATTTTATAAGAAATTTCACGTGTGAGCAAAACAGAACTCGTTGATTTTCTATTTTATGAAGCAATGAATGCGTCGATTAATGGAATAGAACAAAATCGTATTGAGGTGCGAACACGCGCCAATTCTTTTTTCTAACTCGGTTATTTGAAATGCAATTTTTAAAATAAATCTTTCGAAGAACTGTTCTCTCTAACACTACCAGAGCTGCCTCTTCTGATGTTGTCATGGTCGATGCTTCTGCAGGTCGGGTTCGATAAGTAACATTTATTGGCAATCGTGACTCTTCGCTGTTAATGTGGCTCCCAAATAAACGAAGTCTTTTACTATTTGGAAATTATGACTGCCAACAGTGGCGTGGTTGCTAAGGCGCTAATGCGCTAACTCTTTGCTTGATGACAGCACTTACTTCGTATTTTTCCTCATACAACATTAAAATCAAATTTTCCGATTCTTTCTCCTGTTCGGTGTAAGCAGAATTATAGGCCTTGCTCCAGAGCGGCTAGGTTCTGTAGCTAGAAAAATTTTTCTCGAGAATCAAATTTAAGAAACCACACAATAGGGGCGTCACCCTAACTGAAACTTCGTTTAGTTTCGAACGGGTCGGAGAGGTCCTTCCCAATTCTGACTGAGCTAATGGTGGTGCTCAACGTTATTTTGCACAGTCGTATAAATTTTGTGGGGAAACCAAATTCAGAAATATAGGCAGCTCTTTTCCGTGCTGCTGAATGAGGCTTTAAAGTCAACGAAGAGCTGATGTGTGCTAATTCTTTTTTCGCGGATTTCCTCCCAGATTTGGCGCATAATCAAAATCTGGTTGATAGTAGATTTATTAAATCTAAAGCCGCACTGATAAATTCCAATCAGCCAGTTCAGCGTGGGCTTCAATCTTTCGCACGAAATGCTTGACAGAGCTTTGAAGGTGACACTAAAAAGTCTGATTTTACGATAGTTGGCTCAGTTTACAAGAAAGACTCTTGTGGACTGTGCAAATAGCACTTAGATTCCAGGTATCCGGCATGCACCCGTACGGCCATATTTTTCAAAGAAGTCGATGAATGCACTCCTTGCCATCGTATTTGAAAGCTCCATCAGCGGCCGCAGGCTTGTTGTTAATGCTATTTTGACTTCGTCATAATCCATCATCATCGACGACCTCTCTCTGGAAATCGGTTACCAAGTCGTATAATTACAATTAAACCGGACGAATATGGCTGTAGGAATTTTGGGATTCCGCTGACCAACTGTGGTCTACTCCTGCATAAATGGGCCTCGAGTCAGCTAAGCAAGCACTTGGTGGACACCACCTCCTGCAGGGTAGCAACATATTTCTGACCGGAAGTGAATGGTAGGAGATCTGCCGAAATAATTAGGCTCACTAAGGCTCATCTATCAATAGTCGTTGGGGTTTCGAATCCCATTATGCTTGATTTCCCAGTTTTTTCCAGAACTAGGCGAAAGTATTTCAGTAGCGTTTAACTTGGATCTCCGAAAGATCTATCAATGGGTGAGATCGGTGTCATTCGAAACTATTTCGTTGCTATAGCTAAGTCACCGTTATTTTATGTGGCATCACAACGAACCTTCATGCTGCCCAAGTGAGCTCCTAGCTACCACGTAACCTAATCTAAGCTAACTCATTCTCAAATTCAGTTGACTGGCACTAAAGGTTTCATATCCCATTAAGCTTGGTTGATCGAGTGTAAGCATACCTTCTATTCATGTTCTAACATCAAATTTTATTTCTTTTGGCCATTTTAACTTTTTCATTTGTCATTTTATAAATAGCAGATTTCAAAGCAATTACAGACGATAGGAATTTCGAGCACGCGCAAAATGTTTAGCCTGACGCCTCACGTCTTTACGTCTTCCTATTTATTTTCGCTTTATAATTGACTTTGAATTGGCGCTTATTTTTTGTCACATATGTACAAGTATTTCCAGCTAAACAATGTCTAAATTTGGTTAAAAATGAATGCCTTTAAAAGGTAAATATGAAGTTAACTACTTCGTGGAGCATTTAAGTACTAATACAGAATAAAAGTAGCCAGTGGTGATTGGTGAGTGCGACGAAATGTGTAATTATATTTAAAGAGTGTACGTGACAATCAAGATCACTGGAAAGCGAGTATAAGATCCGGTGAATATTTATTTATTTATTTACTTTATCTACAGTTTGATCAAATCCTACAGACTATGAATTTAAGGTTAATCACACACAAAAAAATGTTGGTGTCAAGGCTGTACTTTTTGCTGTTATTCTATATACTAACCAAAATAGTGTTAATTTTATCACCTAAAAGTGCTAAAAATGCTTTTGTAAAGTTATAACAACAACTCCAAGGCGCGATGATCTCCGAAGAATTTCTATATTCAATAAAAAGCTTCTCTTCCAATTTGCGTCGTGCTCCTCTTAACTTTTCCTGCAATTCGGCGGGACGGATCTACATGTTTTATGTCGACTCCGAACAAGCACATTTTCACTAAGAAGCTTTTCATCGCAGAAATACAATGGGGAGTGTTTGCCAAATCACTTCTGAGGAACGATTTTTCTAACTGAAGACTCTTCTTTCTAATTTTTCGTTGTTACCTTACACGGAGCTTTAACCCAGGATCTTCGATGTGGTGAGTCTGCTGTTCACATCTGCTAGGGCAGCTGATAAGCAATTATCACATAACAATTAAGGCTGCCCTGCGTGGGTCTTCCTGCCACCCAACCGAATTATTGTTTTAAATTTTTAATAAGTATATGCTTTTTAATTAGGAACAGCTAGTCAGAGACATTGAAATGAGTGCTTGGCTTACTAAAATACAGGCACAAACTTAACAAAAAGGTTCGTGCATTTCAAAGTTTGATCTATTCGTACAGAAGAAAATTGTTTCCAAATATCTAGAGATCTGAAGGGAACGTTAAACATAATCTCTCCAAGCAAAACACAATAGTCCACCATTGTCCTGTTTAGGGTAGGTTAGGTAAGGTTAAGGGGCGCGCGTGGGAATTTTCCTCAGTGAGTGCCGGGTGGCGGCACATTCGTTCAACCATATTACTTCCTAGTAGTCCACAAGGAAATGTTTGCTATCTCCGAGAAACATTAGGCGGAGTGAAACACACATTTTCCCAACCCCTACAAGAAGTCCGTTGCCCTAATATCATATTCCCCGACTTCCCTCAGGAGATAACCCAGTATTTTGAAACCTTCCTGCACGTCTCATATGCAAAATTACCTTCAATATAGCTGTTGCCTTGGCGTTATGGATACCAGTGAGGCACGACCCCTTCCCACGATATCCAACTTTATCACGATGGTTTTTAATGCCTTTATGTCCCTGGTTAGGGTCTCAATGAATAAAATTCCAAGTATTTCCCTGCGATTCTGTAACAAAGGAATGTATACAAGTTTAAGACGGCTAGAATAGCAAGGAGGTAATTATATAGGTATTTGTGATCCATAATGGCATCCCAGTAAATTTTCGTAGCGAGAAAATTTGGTTTCGTGTGCTTCAGGAGACATTTAAGTAACTCAGTGTTCCATTTTGCTGGACCTTGGTTTCCTATAGAATGTAGAGTCCAGCGAAATTCAATCAATTTTAACCAGTTGGCAGATTTAAACTTATGAAAGCTGAGCTTTCCGATCGTGGATTTTAAGAGCAAAGCGGTGTGGGCTGCTCGCGTCATACATGTAACTCATCATAGCTGGGCTGATGTAGGGCTCGAATCATGGATGGTGTGGATTAAAGATGAGATGGCCCCTGCAGTGTTCGAGAACAAAATTCTACGGAAGAGTTATGGTCCTGTCCGTTATCCCGACGTCAAGTATTAAAGATGGTCTTATTATATGCTGTTTGTGTTTTAAGAAAATAAGAAGATTGTGCAGCGAAAAAGACTTCGCAAAGGGACGAAGAGGTCCCTGCCAAGAAAGTATTACTACCGACACTTTTGGAAGCTGGGGTGGGGAAAATCTGCGCTCGGGAACGGCAGGTCAGGAGAAAGACTTGATCCCCTTTTTTGCTCCCAATTAGTGTCAGTAGTCACGAAACATCGATAGGTCACCGCCTAGGCGATTAAGCATCAAATAATAAAATATGCCGATGAGCGTGTTCAGGAGAAAAAACGTATTGTCTTTTCTAATCGGATCATACTGTAAAAAAATTGGTATAAATGAATAAATATTGCTTTTTAAATTTGTATGAGTCAAACTAAACAATGACATTTCATTTTACCTCTATGTTTTAGCTTTCCTTTTAGCTTTCAATTCCTCCACATAAGCAAAGCGTCCAATATCTGCAATTGCATTTTGTTGAGATTTTGCAATGTGACAAAAAATTTGCAACCAGCGGGCATTTGGCAAATGTAATAGAATGAATGTACCTATAAAAGCAAACGCATATGGATGTGTGAATGTATACGAGTATAAACAAAAATATGAGTCATGATAATTCCAAATATGTTATCTCAAATGCCAATGTCAAAATTTGCAATGTCAGATAGCAAATGAACATGTGAAAAGTATACAACTATTGGCAAAAATTTTAAAGGAGTATATGGATCAGTGGCGGATCTTGAATTTTACGGAGGAGGGTGACGCGATTTGAATTGTTTGACTGGTGAAATCAAACTCTTAAGGAAGTACGTTCAATGGAATAGTTCAGCAATAATATTCACAGCAGCGAACTAAGTAAGTGAATTAAGTAATTGAAATTATGCAAATCAGTGTCTAAAACGTTTTCGAAATTATCCGAAAATTCGAGGAAAATTTTACGAAAATTTCGAACTTCCTACTTTGCTTAGGTTCAGTTTCAAAATATAATCTGGATAGTTTAAGAAAAAGCCTACATGTATTTACTATCTCAGATACCCCAGAGGGGCGGAATTCCTAGAGAGTATTTTTCTAAGCCTCGCGGATTCATTGCAGCATTCTACGTTTTCGCAGAAGCTTCGCCATTAATCTCGCTTGGCTATCCTTATTTCATATTTATAAATCCCCAGACTCACTTTATAGAGCTCCCAGTCCGAGGGTGATTTACTCCTCCTGGCTCTGTTGAAGAGCCGCCGACTAGACGCTATTAGGTCGTCAAGAGAATGAGATCACCAGAGCGGCTTGCCTTTCCCCTGTAAGTTTCCAATGGACAGGACAGCTGAAAGGCGCTATTGCTTGCTGAGGTGAAGTTTTCCCCCAGCACGTCTATCTCAGATTCGGACAGGTCCCAACTAACGATAGGCGCCGCAGGCTCTCCCAGCTTCCTACAATACAAGTCCCAGTCAGTATTTTTAGGGTTCCTAAAAGATATTTTACCGGGACGTTCTTCGTTCACCGATAACTGAATATATCGGTGATCAAAGAAGGAGTGCTCGTTGAGAACCCTCCAGCCAGATATCCGACCTTCTAGTTCTCTACTAACCAGGGTGAGGTCCAGGACCTCCTCCCTTACCGCAGGAATAAAAGTCGGGTCATTCCCCCTATTACATATACAAAGTCTCTCATCTACAATAAAAGTAAATAAAGAATCGCCTCTAGTGTTCGTATCCGAGCTTCCCAAATACTATGATGGGCATGAGCATCGACACCGATGATCACAACAATACCTCTCCGCCTTGCTTCAGCGGTGATTTTACCCAGTATCGCAGGTGGTGGTCCCGCTAAGCCATCCCCCCCCCCCCCCACATTTCGCATCGAGGCATACCGTGGTTACGTCAGCATTGCTGAAATTAGAGATAATAAAAGCTTTAATCTCCTTTTTAACAAGCACACAAGATCTAAGCCTACCTACCTCCCCATGCACCAAGGTGTTGAATTTTCCAGTCCTTAATCCAGAAATTTTTCTGCCGTTACTACTCAGCCACGGCTCCTCGACAAGGACCATATCCACTCCGCTTTTTCAAGGCATAGCAACAAATTTGCGGAAGCCGCCTTAGAGTGCAGAAGATTAATGTGACGGATTTCCATCAAAACCGCTCTTCTTCCGCACCCCATCTTTGGCGGATTCGTGTTAGTCGTGTCCATTCTAAAAAGTCCTCCCCCAAGGCCGCTATCCGGAGCCGATTTTATAGTCGCCCTTCAACGGTTTCGTGGTTATCTATGCTACGCAGTGAGGCCACGCGAGGGTTGGCGCATTACCTTATGGGTAATGGGTTCAGAGCCATACCGGACGCAAAGCAGGAAAATTTTCAACCGCACCTACACCACCAACATAACGGCGACGGAGCCAGAACGTATCCTGAGGACCGCCACGGTTTTAACGGGACGTGAGCAGGTGCAGCATTAGCCTACCAGTCATTTCGGTAGGGTTTCACCCCGATTTACTAAGGTGGCAGAATACCGCACCTACCAGCCCAAAGTCATCAAGTCAAAAATCGAAGTCAATAATCAAAAGCCCTAACAATCCGGTTCGTCACCGTTGTGTACCGATCTTGACACTTAACAGATTCATCCCTCCTGTGAGCTCGGCACAATGACTCAGGGATGCGGGTTTTATAGAGTTGTCCTCTCTAGATCCGCCAGTATCAGTAGAAGCTGGGGCACGTGATGCAGGACGTGATAACTAATTACGCGTAACAGTTCGTCGCTATGGCCGGTCTAAGACTGATAACAGTCCCTGATCCAGAGCCTGGAACCACGTATGATATCCAAGCCAAGTTTCTTTGCCCCAAGCACACTCTAAAAAGTTTTAAAAACAAATTCGAAAGTGCGAAAGAAGTTTATCGAATATTTCGAATTTTTATTTTACTATGTTAATAAAAAGTTTTAAGTTTTCGTTTTCCAAACAAACGTTTCGTCTTCAAAATGGGATAAGTGCTTTATGGCTTGATCCCAACCCAACGTAACTACGCCACTGATTATTATATAAGTGGTAAATTTTGTGCGGAAAGATTAGTTAATGCACACAATTACATGCAATACAACAACATTAAAAATATATTGCAAATATGACAAAATTATAATTGCTTTTAGACAAATTTTCGTTATAATCGATTAAGGTTGGAATAGAAGTTCTGGGAAAGAGACCAACAAAAACAAGGAATATATCTACTACATTAGCCCTTAAAGAGGCAGTGGGAGTAATCGAATTGGAAATAGCAGTTGAGCTGGTCGCAAATAACGCTGATGATAGATTACAGGGAGAAAGTGCAAGAACGTTCCCAATATAGCTGCAATTATGTATTTATTTTCCCCTACAAAACTGCTTTCAGTAGACAAACAAACTTTTGACATTAAACTGACAATGCACTCCAATTATAATTGCATTTAGATTTTGTAATTGCATGCAACATTCAAAATAATATTAACAGTAAAGAATTGCAATTTGAGATGCGTGATTCGAATAGATTCAATAGCTTCAATATGGCATCTTGTTGTTGGTGTGGGGGCTTAGCCCAACTCCACGGAGACTGACTAAGGGCCTGAGCGGATTAGGGGCTTGCATCTACAATGTTTCGCTCGCCTCGGGAAGTAACGATGGCCTTACAACAGCAATGGGCGCTGCTGTAGCGGACCGTGTTTTTGAAAAGGAAAAGAAATAGCGTCGCAAGCCGACAGGACTTATCATCGATGATATGATCGCACTAAAATTGTGCAATCTGTGCGCTCGTAAAAGGTGCGGTCTTCGGGCCTGGATAAAGACTAGATAGTTAGAACGGGAACGAGGCAGGGAATTGAAAAGGATCCTCTCACAAAACGGACAGTATTTAAATCGTGTAGCACTTGGTTGCAGTGTCAACCGACCACGAGAGCATTCAACAGTGGAATACAGTTCACAGACAAAGGCTATGGTAGGAGGAATCCTCAAGTTTACATCCTTGTCGAGGAGGAAGAAGCCCCGAGCGGGAGGAAGAAGCAGCGATCACCTTAAACCGAAAAGCCTGCCTTTTATAGGCAGAAGGGTGAGGAAAACGTTCCTGTTCTAGAACCACGAGGCAAGCTAGTCAAAACTACCGGCACAGCAGAGCCCAGAGGGAAGTCTAAGCGCTAAAATCCATATGCCTTAAAATCGCAATACAGGACGAATCGGAAAATAAGGGTACAAGAAGAAAATAAGATGAAAAAATGTGATACATGATGAAAGAAGTAAGCCGCTACCAGCCTTCAAACAGCTGAATGGTACAAAACTTGACAGCAAGGCTTGCTCGACACCTTCAAAGGCAAGAAGGTGCAATATTCAAGGTGGAGGATGGATGAGGGTACTAAAGACCAAGGGTTGGGGGAAGCCGAAAGTTATAGCTTGAGGAAATATGCTGGGGTACTGGCGTTATTTATATGTTATTTATCTTGTCTTGGCGAGAAAAGGAATGTTGTGGAGATATTAAAGAAAGCTCTGGCAGCATTTTATACCTGAAAATAAGTTTTCGGGAGCAACTGGGTACTGGCGCCGTATATCATCCATGCCCAAGTCTGGTAGAGATTGTTAGAAAACGCACATCACAACGTTGCCGCAAAGGCCAGTATGCCTTAAAAGTAAGCAGAGGAGCTCAGTAAAGATTTAATATCATCGTTGACTTGGTGCCTCGGCATGTGTTCGTGCAGGGTTTTGTCGCAAAAGGGGATATAGATGAAAGAAACAAATTTTTGGAAATTGCTGAACGTCTAAAAATGGAACTGGACTACATAGGAAACTTCTCCGGTTAAATCAGTGTTTACAACTTTCCAACAGCTTTTACCGACCGCAGGTGTGTACTAAAAGAATAATTGCTAGAATGCTTCAGGATAGCATAATATCATAAACCAATAGTAGTCGAGTCTCGCTAACGTTTAGAGGATATCACAATGTCTACCTCTACAGGGCCCTCGATCACAGCAATTTCTCTATCGAATAAATTTTCTTATAAGATGGATTGGAAAAGTTTCAAAGTATATATAAACTAGGCAGGCAGCTTAAGTTAGATTTTCTTCATTAGGTTATCTTCTCACGAAAATCGAGGAATACTCAGTGAGTTCAACGAAATTGCTGTGTACCAACCGGGATGATTATCAGGACTCATGGTTCTTATGGCCTTGCAGCGGCATAAACTAGCCGAGATAGATATATATGAAAATGATCTGAGCGAAAAAAGAAATTCATTTAGCTATGTCCGTGCGTCCGTCCGTCCGCAAACACGATAACTTGAGTAAATTTTGAGGTATCTTAATGAAATTTGATACTTAAGTTCCTGGGCACTTTTCTCAGATCGCTATTTAAAATGAACGAAATCGAACTATAACCACGCCCATCTTTTTCGATAGCGAAAAGTTCGAAAACCGAAAAAGTGCAATAATTCATAACCAAAGACGGATAAAGCTATGAAACTTGGTAGGTGGTTTGATCTTTTAACGCAGAATAGAAAACTAGTAATATTTTGGACAATGGGCGTGGCACCACCCACTTTTAAAAGAAGGTTATTTAAAAGTTTTGCTGTAATTTGGCATTCGTTGAAGATATCGTGATGCATTTTGGCAGGAACGGTACTCCTATTACTATATGTGTTCTAACTAAAAATTAGCAAACGCGGATGACGATCACGCCCACTTAAAAAAAAAATTTTAAGTCAAATTTTAACAAAAAATTGAATATTTTACAGTATATAAGTAAATTATGTCAACATTCAACTCTAACATTTGTCTCGAAAGCTCTCAGCTGAGTATGTAATGTTCGGTTACACCCGAACTTAGCCTTTCTTACTTGTTTTTCAATAATTTCAAAATCCTGCTGAAGAGGTCGTACCTAAGCTAATTTATTAATAATCTGGAATCTGATTAAAGTGTGCTGTGCTACTCTGCAGTTTTTGAACACGAACAGAGCATAGAGCAGAGGCGTGGCAGTGGATTTAATCTTACCTGCACAACAGAAGTAATGTTGTAAATATTGACGGTGCTTATTCGAAACCATTTTGGGCCACCTCTCATCTACCAAATTTCTGATTTATGCTGATGATTTCAAGATCTATTCTGAGATCAGTTGTTATAATGATGTCGCTGTTCTTCAATCTGAGACTAATAAGCTTTATAGCTGGTGCGTCAAGAACCGTCTCTTCCTTTATATAAGTACGTGTCCCACTGTGACGTATGGTAAACTGCTGAGGCCACCTCATACCTCCTATCATATTGCAGACACTTTTCTTCGCACGACTCTTGAAGTTAAAGACTTGGGTGTATACTTCGACTCAAAGTTTAATTTTAACACTCACGTCAGCTTCACAATTTCTAATGCGCCTTCAATGCTTGCATTTGTTAGGCGCCATTCGGCAAACCTCTCTGACCCCTACACACTCAAAGTTTTATATTCGTCCTTTGTGTGATCCAAACTTGAGTAGCGGCTTTCATTTGGCGGCCCTACCACGTAGTTCACATTAATCGCCTGGAGCGGGCTCAAAAAATCTGTATGCGCTTTGCGCTTACTTCTTTACGATTCTCTGAACCAATCCCGTCTTATGAGTCTCGTTGCCAACTATTATCCTTACTATCCCTAAACAACCGCAAAATTCTTTTGGCCTCGTTGTTTATATTCGATATTTTCACGGGTAAAATTGACTGCGCGTTGCTTCTTGAAAGACTAGGCTTAAATACTCCCTGTAGAAACCTCCGCCGCTTTGAAATCTTTTTCATAGGGCTGAGTAGAACTGTTTATAACTCAAAAGCGCCTATTAACAGAGCCCTATCAGAAATCAATTGTTTCTCAAATTCTTTGGATATTGATTTCTCGGACTCAAAATACGCTTTTGAACTTAAACTAAAAAAGTACTTAATCTGTAGTAATATAACTTCTCTTTGCTAATGTATTCCTTAGCTTAATTTAAGCTGGTCTCTGTAATTTATTCATAAGTGTCTGTACTAAACATTTTGTTACTAGACTAAATAAATATATAAATAAAACAGTAATAGAATTTTTTATATTTTGCAATGAGCTCCACATACAAATAACATTTCGTACGTAGATTTTCAGACATAATAGTGCTGATGCTATATTTAACCAATCATTTTCTCTTAAGGAATGCCCGAAAATAAAATCAAACTACTTGTAAGTTGCTATAATTTTATCAGACACTGTTGCCTAATAAAAAATTTGTTGTAATAACAAGGACACAGCATCAAAAGTAGAAGCATTTATGCGATTATTATACGCTGAATTAACCTGCATACTTGATTTATTTTACATTACCTATACCGTTTTTTGCAAGCACCCCAACACTGCACTGCCACCTTCCGATCATCAATACTGACATCGATTTGTACGCTTCAGATGAATGCCGACATGGAATCCATAACAACAACAAAATTGACAATATTTACCACAAGACAAGTGGTAATAAAGGAAGTTTTACTAAACTTTTGTAAAGATTTCTTTTGCCGACAGACATTCGGACGGATGCTTCTAAACATTGTTGTTGTTGGTGCGACGGTAGTATGTCATTGAGTGAATTAAATGTGCATCATTTTGTGATTTGATGTTGACGACAATAATGCCGCGAATAATATGACGAAATAGAGAACACATGCCTTGACAACTGCATCTGTAAATGGGAGATGCAATAAATTGAAAGCAAAAATTGGAAGGGAGTGGTCTTGAGCAGACTTTTGTTTTGGATATAGCACAAATACTTGTCGAGCTCAATTCTTTGCTATTGTTGGAATATTACCCGGCGCAGTGGATGTTTTGAGTATTACATCAGTAGGACGAAGGAGGCTATAAACCCTTTTTGATATGTAAACACCTTCGCTCACGGTTAAGGGGAATCCAGTAGTAAGTCGTATTGGTATTTGGTATACAGGAGAAAACAAAATGTAATCGTAAACGTAATCACTCCACTGAAGCGAAATGTGGGGACAATAGACAGAGTCGATAGGAGCGAAATCTGACAGCAAATCAGTTAATGGTAATCACCGAAGGCAGAAAAACAAATCGATGATATAGTAAAGAAGAAAATGAAATGCCAAAGTAGAAGTAAATGTAAATAAAATGAAACAGAAGAAGAGGAGGAAGAAAAAGAGCAATATAATAAAAATGTCGGTAATGTTGTGGATGCTAAAAACAATGCTAATGCGGTTGCGGAAATAAGGCAAGGCAAAATAACGCAAGAAAAAGGAAGTAGGAGAAGGAAAAGGAAAGGAAAGGAAGGAGAAGAAAAGGAGGGGAAAGCCCATGATTCAATTACTAGAGGTTTTTTCTCCAATGATGACAGATCTCTGACACTCCCAAATTGAAAAATCTGGAGGGGTTGCTTTTACGAAGTAAGGAAAACGGGGAACAATACAATCCCCTTCAGTGAAAATTGTAGTAGAAAAGTATCTTTGGTACTATATTAGTAGTGATAATAAATTTGTAAATGCCAAAAATTTTTGGGGAAATAATTAATTTTCTACTAAATATTTCGTGAATTGATAAAGTTATGTTGGTTTGGTCATTCTTTCGTTCGAAGAATGCCGTTGAAGAATGCCGTACGTTAGAATGTTATTCAAAAATGCACTATCTCAAAATTTGTTTCAAAAACTCCCTACATGAGCATAAGTTCAATGTATTTTATCATAAGAGGGAGTTAATGAAAAGCATTCTGAGATAAACCGTTCTTCAATATAACTCTAATATTGGGCGGTTTTGTGGCAAATCTTGATTGGGAAATTTTTGAAAAATATTTTGAGATAGAACGATTTTGAACAGGCAGCCGCAATGAACGAACAAAAATAAAAGAAAATGACTTATTCTCTTAGAACTTTATATTCCTACCTTGACTTTGACAGAAGAGTTAAGCTTTTGTGCGGTCCTGCTACACAGGAAGTTTTCACCTTTTTATTTTGAAATTTCGGAAAGCTCTTTTCCGTTAAGTATTCATGGAAGCGTTCCGGATAAACCGTTAGTTTAGAATATTCGAAATACGTTCATTTGATACTACCTCAAATAAGTATATACAAATTATTCTAAATATAAACCGTTTCCCCAAATTCTTAAATGGAGACGAATATTCCGAGCATATGGAATTAATAGAACAGAAGGTCGACTCTTAATACGCGCCCAAAAATATCGAGCGAAGTGTCAAAAGACGCGTATTGACCTCTATAACTCTAATTCGAAGGCGGAAATAAAAATTTTAGCTCGTTCAAAAGATATTGAATACACCCTTTCTTTCTTTCTTTCCTTCTTTCTCTATGTTCTCCTTTATTCCTTTTATGTTTATTTGCCTATTGATCTATGTATCTTGAAATTTATTGTAAAGTTCAAATAACTTGTATATTTGAGTAATTTATCCCTAATCCTTAATCTTAAGAAAGTATTGTATCAAATGAAATGTGGCACGTTAAAAGACTCTGTCTTACTTGTGTCTTAATAATAATAATAATAATATTGACGAATACCGAAAAATGACCCCGGGTTGCGTTGGCGGCATAAGCCGAGCTTATAAAAAATTGCCTTGGCCGGTCCACCAATGAGGTGGGATCAAAATTAAATGCGTGTAAATCCCTTTGTACACAAAATCTTTTTCAGTGTACAAAAACAATCACATGAAAATTGCCAACTGCAAATATCTCCGGACAGAGATACAATTTTTCTTTTCCGCCTTCGGATTATTGTTGTCGAGGTCACCTCTCTCGATATTTTTGGACGCGTATTAGCAGTATACTCCTGTTCTAGACTTTTACCGGAATAAGTTAACATGCCCAATGAGTACATTTCGTTATGGCATCTCCATTATTTACTAATGACATTTTTAACTGAATCGATTTAATAGTCGAGGTTTTGACGTTGAACGATGCATTTTTAATTGGTTTAGGTTTCGTATATTCATAGGTTTACGAAAGTTCACGATTTCTTGGTGTCCTCACTTTTCATAAAATTACCTATGTTCAATGTTCAGCCATACTAATGGATCGAGGCATAGTTAATAAATTACTATAAAATTTAAAAAAAAATGTTCTAAGGAGTTATGCAGTTCAGTACTTATCGCGTGTTTGTAAACTGATTGCTTCCTTTTTCTACTACTAATATTTTTCGAAAACTCGCAAAGAAACAACACAGTTAACGGATGTCAGTTCGATTTGGGAGCAAAATGGCCGCAATTGTCAAGAAATTTGCCTGTCGAGCAAACCTCTTGTGATTGAATCATGGGGAAAGCCGATGCCCAACCTGTAGCCGAAACTGAAACTTAAAAGCGTATTATCAATTATTTATCGAGTTATCGTTTTGTTATCGGCGGGTTATAGAGGAGGTGTGGACGAGATATTGATTAAAGAGTTATAAGCAATGACAAAGGCTATCGATGCGTTGACGATTTGCTATCAAAAGTTGTCGGTTTGTTATCGAAAAAATATCGATTTAGTATCGAAATTTTGTCGATTGTTAATCGAAAATTTATCGAGATGTTATCAAAAGGTTATCAATTTGTTATCGGTGTGTTATAGATATGTTATCGGAAATTTATCGGTTTGTTATCGATTTTTCTGCAAAGGTTGTAGGTTTATTATCGAAAAATTATTGATAATTTTTCAAACCTTATCAACATCTTCAATACCTTTTTACATTTGTAACCCGACGTAACAAGCCGATAACAAAACGGTAACTCTTAGATAATAACGCTTTCGATAATAAGCCGATAATAAAATATATCTTGCTAACATCGGCAGTTACCGATAAGAAGCCCAAGAAACACTTCTCAAATAACCCGAAATTATTTGTTTGTCGTAAAGTTACCGCGTCCTATAATTTTAACCCCTGGGCGATTTTGAATGCATTTGATTTTTAGACTGAGACCTGTATCTTTGCAAACCGAACCCCCGAAAGACTTGAACTTCACGGTTTTTTTTTTTGTTTTTTTTTTGTTTTTTGTGTGACAAATAAGCTTTAGGAAAAAACATGTAGGCTACATTTTTTTTTATTGGCGCAATTTTTGTTAGTGTGGTTATAAATGAGCACTGTAAAACAACATTTAGGGTGAATTTCAGGAGTTTTTTTGTTATTGTTAGTTTCGGGTAGTTTTGGATATTATTTCGCGATATTTATGACCGTTTCGGTATAATTTCGTGATTATTTAAGAAAATCATCATCCACTTGTTATCAATTAGTTGTAGTATTGACGAGTCATCGGTTTTCATTGGCTATTAATTGAATTATTATCCGGTTTGTCATCGATTACATCCGAATATCACCGAATATCAGTCATCGGCTTGTAACCGGTGCAAAAAAATAAAAAGTTTTCGAGATCTTTCCTCGCAAAGTACACATTTTTTTTTAAATTTTTACAAAAAAAAAATTGAAAAAGTCCGTAATGATTGTTCGTTACCTTTGAATCTACAGGGTCCAGCAAAAAGTGTTGTATGCGCAGTTTATAGTAAATTTTATTACCTTTTAAAAGCTTCAAATCGTTTTGGAATTTCTCAATTCGTTCTTGAGATATATATGATTAAGTGGACTCAATTTTTTTTTTTAACGGTAATTTGTAAATATCTCAAAAACATTACCATGAAATTAAAAATAAACTTAAACTTAACAATTTCAGAAATAAAACCCCGAAATAAGCTAAAATTCTTGCTCTTTAAGGAAAAGAGGATAAAAGTTCCTCTTTAATTACGCAAAGAATATCTATAATAGTCGCTGCTTTGGGTAAGTGAGTCTAACGGCTTTTATTTTTCAAATTCAATTAACCCTAGTGAGATAACGTACGTCTGTGAGACGTACGACGTTTAAATTTCGCTCTCAGTCTCCCATAATCATAAAGAGAGAACATTCTCTTTCTCAGTTTTCTCAGCTACCATTAGTGGGGGGTGTTTTTCCGTAGAAACTTTTTTGTTTGCTGAAATATATACGATTGTTTTTTAAAAATACGTCTAAGAGACGTATCGTAATCCTTTACGTGACTACAAATTTTATATGTAATTTTTGCCTAAAATGGTAATTTTAGCTAATATTTTTTTAAGTATAGTTTAAAACAGTTAATTCATTCAATTGAAGTACAAAAAAGTGTATTTTATTTTAATTTTCTTGCTATAAACTGAGGCCCCTCGAAAAAGATTGATTTTTGTAAGGACAAGTCCAAGACAAGTCAAACTTAATTTTTAATATATTAAAAAAACAATATTTTTCTTTAAGAAACATCTAAAACGATATATATCAAATAAATGATTAAAAAAAAAAATTTTAGTTTTTTTATATCTTTATCTTTTAAACTTGAACACGTCTCTCAGACGTACGTTATCTTTCTAGGGTTAATAAGTCTGGCATCACACTAACACCAGAAGCTCTCGATCATCATCACCATCTAACTATCGCTGAAGAAGTAGCTGACACAATCACAACCCAAGCTGATGACGATGACTACTTAAGAAGCTGCAAAAATCAAATGAAACATAAAAATTTACGACAATAATTGTCAAGAAACACATGCTCCACATTTTTGTCAGACATTTATTGGAGTTAAGTTCTGTGCGATCCATAAATAAAACATAATCCTCTGTTGATCGTTAAACGATCGTGGCATGCCACTCAACAGCAAAAGCGGCGGTGAGCAAAGAAGTAACAGCAGCAGCAACATAACTCGAAAAACGCTAGATGCAACAAATCAAGCATACATTGGCCCAAGCGCAACCACAAACATTTACCGGTACAAAGTAGAGCAACATGGGCAGTATAAGGAATTAACGACTGATGTGTTCGGAGCTGCGGCAAGTATGTATGTGGTATTCAAGTATGTACGCTGTGTATGGTCTTCGAAATGCAGGCGCATGCGCACTTCAATTGCTGATCGAATAAGACGGATGAGCAGTGAGCAGTGAGTGACCAACAATATGAAAAAGTGAAATGTCTGATGATGTGTACGGAGTATGCACGGTTGCACGAATTGAGTTTGTAATTTTTGTGTTGCACGATTAAACTTGTGTAAACCTGATGGATACGTGAAATTTATTTAATCTTTTGCGGCAATGCCGTCTTTGTTGTGTCGGTCTAGAATTGGTAGAATTGTCGGTGGCGGTGCAATCACAAAGCCATTGCGATTTCAAGTGTGTTTTGGTAAAGTGCATTGCTAAATATATATGTATGCATGCATGTATATAGATTCATATAAATGTACATGTATGTGTTTTTTAGGTTCCTTTATTACTTTTAAGTCGAATGAACATAACACAAATCACAAGACTTGTTTTGGTGATTTATGTAGTCCTGTAAAGTCTATTCCACTTTATTTCATTGTTTTTTTCAAGTTCACCCTGTTGGTTTCAACTACAAATAGAGATTTTCTATTCCTTAATCCGAATAGTCGAACATTTTTAAATGCTTACTGCATTTTGTTACAATCTGTTATGGATACGCATTTATTATGGAAGCAGTAAGGAAGGCGGTCGGCATGATGTGGTGGTGCACAGTGGCTAGTCATTGTCGGCTGGGGTGGGTCCTTGCCAACCTTACTGTTCCTGCGCCATAAACAGAAAACAATTCCTATCATGCCTATCAAACTAACAGCTGTCAAATTTAAAATAAACTGACAGAAGCGCAGAGCCCGACTCAAAACGCTTATCAATACAAATTAAAACGACATCCGGTCGAACCGGATGCCACGGACAGACCGTTGACATATTCAAAAATTTAAAATTCAAAATTCAAAAAACAAAAAATCTAACGCAACAAAAATTGCCGAACCGGACATGACCTGTTACTACCTCTAAAGTCAAAATTCAAAAAAACTTCTGAAAAATAAAATTGCAAAAAAAAAAAGCTGCAAATTAAAATGAAAGCAAAAAGGAAAATAAACAAATAGGACCGAATATATATAGGGGGCGCCGTGGGTGGTATTGCGACGCCCGGTGCTTTGCCCACCCTCAAACACCATGGCCACCGACGCACCTATATTTCGGTGGCCCCTTACCTGTTAACCCTACGTGCTTTCTAAATGAGTCAGAACACCAGCATTCCCATTTTATTTAAAAATTTTATTTACAATTAATTTCTATTAACGTATGTATGCAACTTAAAAAATACGATAATGCAGGTTTCTTAACCAGGGGGCTACAACATAGGCTCCAAAGCCAAAACAAGGCTGCTTATAGCATCATCCCAAGATAAATTCAGAACGGAAAAAAATATTGAACTACGAATAGCTATTTTCACTATGAAAATGTATGTTGTTGTTGTTGTTGTTGTTGTTGTAGCGATACGGTTGCTCCCCGAAGGTTTAGGGAGTGATCGATGTGATGGTCCTTTGCCGTTTACAGATCCGGTACGCTCCGGTAACACAGCATCATTAAGGTGCTGGCCCGACCATCTCGGGAACGATTTATATGGCCACATTAAACCTTCAGGCCAATCCGGTATTTTAGTCGCCTCTTACGACAGGCATACCTACCGCGGGTATTTTTTATTTTTTTTTTTGTTTTTTTTTTTTTTTTTTTTAACAATTAAAAAATTAATAAAAAAAGCTAAACTTCCAAAAAACATTCAAAACCCCGAGAAACCATTTATTTTTAAGTCGCTGGCTATGTACCACAACTGTCGGAGCGTCTGGCCAAGTCTGACTGTTATAACAAAGATAACGTAAAAATAGCACATATGCCCTCTAACACATTAAAAAGTATTTTCAATAAAACCAAATCGAATATATTAAATATGGACAAAAGCAACGTTGTATACAAAATTCCCTGTAAAGGCAATGTTGGGGAAACTTGCAATAACATTTATGTCGGTACAACCAAGTCAAAATTAAAAACAAGATTATCACAACACAAATCGGATTTAAAACAATGCCATCAATAAATAATCACAAAACTGCACTCATGGCCCACTGTGCAACTAGCGGCCACATACCTAACTTTGACGAGACCAAAATACTACAACAAGAAAAACACTATAATAAACGATTTACTCTTGAAATGTTACATATTATCAACGTACCGACAAACATACGACTCAACTATAAGAGTGATGTGGACCATTCCGCTCATATTTACAAACACCTGCTAAGTAAAAGGCAGTACCATACTCCACGTCGCACAGAGCAAACGTGTCAAGAAAAGTATGTAAATATGTTAAATGTTTGATATGTACATTTGTTAATTGTTGTTATTATGTTTTTATTAGCTCTGTAACCTTGAAGACGATTGCCGTAGAGCAATCGAAATATATCGGTTTTTGAAAAAAGAAATAATTGTGTTTAATTTATGAAACACGGACCTCGAGCCAGCAAAACAGGACAATTAGTTAAATCTTATTAAGATAAAAAAAAATAAGTAAAATTTTAGAAGCATCTACAGAAAATCTGTTTCAAAAGCACCTACTTTAAGAGATATTTTCCGTATCCGGAACAAACTCACCGATTTCGTGCTGGTCTTGGTGTCACGGCTGGTCTGTTGGTTTCTGTTGCCGCGGTCGATGCTACAGCAGGCCTATATGGGTTCGTTGCAGCAGGCCTATGGATGGGGCCCTACTGTTGTTATCTTTGCCAGTGGTTGGTGTGTGTTGCGCTGTTGGATGACTCAGTCGATGACGATAGCACGCTGGTGGTTGTTGCGCTCGAAGATGGCAACGTCGAGTATGGTATCGTGCGCAGTGTAGTGCTCTGGTGGTTGTCGTGCTCGAAGATGGCGCCGTCGAGTATGGTAGCGTGCGCGCGGTGGCGCGCTGGTGGTTGTTGGGGGTACTGGCAAGGGTGGTTGGCGCAGTGGATGGTAGTTGCCCTCGTGGGGTTGTTGGCGCCACGGATAATGGTTGGGCACGGTTTCTAGTGGCCGTACACGGTTTTGGCGCTATAGCGGTTGGTAGCGCGTTTGGTTGCTATACTGGGAAAAGCTGCCACACTGGTGCGTTGCTTGTAAAAGTGTTAAATCGTTTTATGTGGTGGGACTGCGTAGAATTTATTAAATCCAATTTCCAATTAATTACCGTGCGCTTCTTATTTTCCCCGGCCTCCTCTTTCACATATAAAAGAAGCGCTCATACAAATCGCTAATTTGTCCTTTCGTACCAAATCCCAAAATATATAACCAAGCCTGGTTGCGTGCGCAGTCTGGACGATTAAGGATTGTATGTGGGATCCACTCCCTTGCCAGTGAATAACACACTCGAGCCGAATTCGGGGCTATAAAATTATGGCCGCAATACAAAAATGCAAAACTATTCCCAATGATTTGTATTGTCCTTCTTGATTTTCTACCGGAAACTCGTGGCAATTTTCGCTAGTGATCGCAGATCTTTTTTTTTTTCTTGTTTTCGATACTTTTGCATCGCAACTTTTTGGTCCCATCACTAGTCACTAGGTGTGTTCGCACGAAAACGCTCCCAAGTGGACCGTAACCGTAGACCATAACAGCAGACCGTAACAAATCATATCATTCATATGGAAAGATCGACATAAAGAGTTTGATATCTCCGTCTATCTTATAGTTCTGAGATAAGTCGTTCTAATTCTGAAATAGCCGAGATAGGGAGATATTCAACTCATAAGTCGAAATATCAAAATAAAATATCCCTTTATATGTCAACACCTAGATCTTGATAAAGATCACCACAGACAAATTGATACATGTACGTGTGTTAGATTCGGTTAAATTAAGAGGGCGTACGTGGGAATTTCCCACACTTACACTCGAAGACATTTTTTTTTTTTATTGTGAGTGCCGTAAGTGAGTGTCGGGTGGCAACACATTTGTCCAACCAGATTATTTACTAGTGGATCTCAAGGAACATTGCTTTCTCTAATAAAGGTAAATAGGAGTCAAAAAAACACCTTCTCAACCTCTGACAGACTGTCGAAAATTCATGCGCCCAGGATCATCGTGTCGTCCAACACGGCGCGCTAGTGGCTTCTTCGCTGTGCTAACTAGCGCCCATAGGTAACACCAGTCCACCTGGTCCTTCCAGCTGAATGGGGGCCTCTTTCTTCCTCTGCTTCCGTGGACGGGGCCGACAAAATACTTTCTTAGCAGGAGCAGTATCTTACATTTGCATACACACCAAAAAATGTTGGTGCAAAAACCGCACTTTGTGGTTTTGTTCTATATACAAACCAAAATAGTTTGAATTTAATCCCAATGAATTGTTGAAAAAGAGCTATTCTTAAAATAGAATTTAGATAATAATAAAAGAAAAAGATTATTTGTAGTTGCTTCGGCCGGAATTTGAACCCAGGACGTTTGGTATGGAAAGCCAATCACGCTTCCACTACACTACTGCGGCTTGTTCTTTACATCTGTCATTACCCAATACAACGAGCAACAGCGTTGACTCCAAAATTTGGTTAAATATCAATCCGGAAAGTGTAGTACTGTACAATAATACCTAACCTTTTCACATTGCACTATTTTGGTGCTAAATTCGAAAGTACACCAAATTAGTTTGGATATTACTCCGAAAAGTGTTGGAAGCACGTTTATATTTTTTTATGTGTAGCATGTTTTAACTCTCACGACAATGTTGATGCCTGCGTAAATCTAGAACAGCCCATTATTAAATATGTTTCAGTACTCGCCGTAGCCAACGCGTAGAGCTCCGTAAATCTTTCGAAGGGCTATTATCTCCAACACTCCCAGCCACTTCTGACGTTATCATGGTCCAAGCTTGTGTACCACAAAGAAGAACGGATACCATAAGTGATTTGTAGAGCATGATGTTCGTTTTCAGAGAGAGGACTTTACTTTTCAACTGCCTACCTAGTCCAAAGTAGCATTTATTTGCAAGAGTGATTCTTCGCTGGATTTCAAAGCTGATGTTGTTGTTTGGGTTCATGCTGGTTCCCAAATAAACCGAGTTTCTTACCAGTTCTAAATTATGGCTGGTGTGGCGTGCTTGCCAACCCTACTAGACAGCTGACAATCAGATGATTGATCATCTGTCAGGAAGTGCTGTAGGAAAGACACATCAGGGCGCAGTACGAATATCCCATCAGGTTTGCTCTAGCAGTATGACAAACCTGATGGGTTTGGCTGTATACGTGTGACTTCAGACATGATGTAAACATTTGTCATGGCGGAGGCATCGTGCCGGATGTAAACATTTGTCAGAGCGGAGGCATCATGCCGGATGTAAACATTCGTCAGAGCGGAGGCATCATGCCGGATGTAAACAATTGTCAGGGAGGAGGCATCATGCCTGATGTAAACATTAGTCAGGGCGGAACCATCAAACCGGATGTGCAAATCAATCACAGCGGATGCATTATAATAAATAAAACATATACAGATGTATATAAAAATTCGTTTATTATTCAATATATGTGCCCTTTTATATAGTACTTATGATAAAAGACTATGAAAAGATCTCAAAACGTCCAATTAAATATATCTATCACATTATTTATTCTCACTTAGTTTTACTTATTTACTTGTATATCTGATTACTTTTTCGTTTCTTGAAATAAAGTATATTTACATTATTTATTCTAACTTTACCTATTTACGTATATATCACATTGCTTTTCTTTATCTATTCATTAAAATTTCATTTCTTTAAAAAGCTAATAATTGTTTGTCTTTTCATTCTCAGGTACTTATGATAAAAAACTATAAAAAATATATATATTGCATTATTTATTATAACTTTTATTTATTTAAATGTGTATATCATTACTTTTTTTATGGATTCAGTATTCATAAAAATGTAATTTCTTTAAAAGAAACATAAATTGCATTTTTATATCAGATTGCTTTTCTTTATGTGTTCATTATTAATTAAAATTTCATTTCTTTAAATTTTGTTCACAACATGTTTTGTCAAAAAGGCTTTTATTTATTAGTTATTTGTCCTTTTTGTCTCAGGTAGTTATGATAAAAGCTATATAAAAAATTCAATTAAACATTGAGACTAAATTAAAAAATATTTCGAAAACTTAAAAAACTTCATTTAAATATCACATTATTCTAACTTAAAAAAAGTAACTGACTAACTTAAAAATATAACGAAAACTTAAAACTTCGTTTGTATATTACATTAGCCTAACTTAAAAATAGTAACTAATTAACTTAAATATATTCCGCAAACTAAAAAAATTCAAAAACATATAAAAAACCGAAAATTCAAAAGCTACAACTTAAATGAAAAAGAAAAGAGGAAACAATTCATTGCGCTGGTGGGCTTGTCTGTGCAGTAACTAATTTTTGCTTTTTGCCGAATGTCCTTTGTGCCATCCTGTGGTGGCTGAGTTCAACCGCCTTTCTCATTCCTTTTTCATACGATGCATGTCCTTGGTCCATGAATACATCTAAAAACGTACCAAAAATCAATATAGGAATACAATTTATAATACATCTCTCTTTATAACATCTTACCGCGAAGAAATGTCTCGAACAAGGAAAGCTTTTGGTGACTTTTCTTTCCAGCTGCTCCCGCCCAGTTGTACTCTTCCATCAACGTGTCACTAAAAATTTCTTTTACTACTCGGGGTATGTCCTCTGAAATGCCCTTAATTTTGAACATATGAGCCTTCTAAAGTATGAAAGCGAAATTAAATTATGGTAAAAGATAACTTTTTGGGTCAAATTACCATTGCTACAGCATACTCCTCTACTTTCAATCTTTCTTCCACCCTTAGAACCTCTAATACATTCTGGAGAGGCAATGCGCTGGCAACTTCATCCATGTACTTGTCTCTGACTTCCCCAGTAATTTTGCACGCAGAGCTTTCGACCTTCTTCAGCGTCACCTTGCATTCTCGCATTAAGTGCTGTTGCGCCAAAACTTGACTCTTCGGTACCGCCTGTTTAAAATGAAGGTTTATTGTTGAAGTATATATATTAACAACAAACGAGTTGAAAATCGGTGTTACAAAATATTATATGCTCAGATGTGAGCTTTAGCAACAAAGTAGTTTGGTTGAGATATGGTCGGTACCTTTTTTCGTTATCAGCCCAATTCTCAATGTTTTCCCGGAGAGATTTTGCCCGTTCTCCATACAAAAATGGTTGAGAATGGCAAATTTTTGTATGGAGAACGGGAGAAATCTCCCCGGGAAAAGGGATTGAGAATTGGGCTATATATTGAAAATAATAATCTATCGTTGTTGGACGGCCATAACCGTTTAGGCGGTTAAGCGCCAATTAAGTAGGAAGTAAGTAATCTATCGTTAGGCGAATGAAACTAATATTCTGCATAGCAAAGATTTATATATACACAAAAAAGCCTAAGCCATTAGAGAGTAATTGAAGCGAAAAGTAAAATTAATTGAATAAAAACAATACTTACATCTTGCTTTATTTCCTCCACCATTTTCATTAGTACGCTTTGATTATAGATGAGTGCACGTTGCTAAGTCTAAAGAATACAAAAAGTACTTTGCATGAATATTGTAAAATACAAATATCTAGTTAAATACAATATCATTGTGAATTTAAATGCTATTTTTCCTCCATCTCCTATTACCCTACTTCTTACATTCTGTTCAATTTGATCCATCTTATAAATAATCTCCATCAAAACTCTCAGCACATCTATAAAAAGAATAATATACGTTTAATATCTTATACAAAACAATGGGGCGTATTCATAGTCAAAACTTAAGCCTCGTTTTCATTATGGCATATATGTCGTCAAATGTTGCCAAAATAATGAAAACGGGCTGCCAAATAGTGTCAGTTGCGTTTGCAGTCAGGTTTGACAGCTCACTGTAAGACAAAATGGCATCCAAGTGAAAACGTCCAAATTTCAGTTTGCCAGCGCTGTTGGAAACGTTTGACACACAAAAAAGATTTGCCAACATGCTGGCAAATCTCTCATTAAACGAGCAATTCTTGTTTGTTTGTATAGCCGAACGATCTCGGGAACGGCTCAACCGATTTAAATGAAATTTGGCACAGAGATAATGTACTTCGGTGTTGCCACTCAGAATGTTTCACAAGGTTGCTACCTATTCGAAATTAAAAAAAATTGCATGACATATACCGATATTGTTATCAAATGAAAGGTATTTCTCTCCGCATTACAATAGGGACATTTTTGAATAGGGTTGCCATTTAGGGTTGCCACCTATTCTAAATTTAAAAAAAATGCATGAGATATGCCGATATGGGTATCGAACGAAAGGTATTTCACTCCGCGTTACAATAGGAACATTTTTGTGAAGGGTTGCCATTTGGGGTTGCCACCTATTCGAAATTAAAAAAAAAAATTGCATGAGATATGCCGATATGGGTATCAAACGAAAGGTATTTCACTCCGCATTACAATAGGGACATTTTTGAGTAGGGTTGCCACCTATTCGAAATTTAAAAAATTGCATGAGATATGCCCATATGGGTATCAAACGAAAGGTATTTCACTCCGCATTACAATAGGATCATTTTTGAGTAGGGTTGCCATTTAGGTTTGCCACCTATTCGAAATTAAAAAAAATTGCATGAGATATGCCGATATTGGTATGAAACGAAAGGTATTTCACTCCGCATTAAAATAGGGACATTTTTGAGTAGGGTTGCCATTTAGGGTTGCCACCTATTCGAAATTTAAAAAAATTGCATGAGATATGCCGATATGGGTATCAAACGAAAGGTATTTCACTCCGCATTACAATAGGAACATTTTTTAGTAGGGTTGCCACCTATTCGAAATTAAAAAAAAATTGCATGAGATATGCCGATATGGGTATCAAACGAAAGGTATTTGACTCCGCATTACAATAGGAACATTTTTGAGTAGGGTTGCCACCTATTCGAAATTTAAAAAAATTGCATGAGATATGCCGACATGGGTATCAAACGAAAGGTATTTCACTCCGCATTACAATAGGGACATTTTTAAGTAGGGTTGCCGTTTGGGGTTGGAGTAGTTGGAGGACGCAATGGATAAGTCAGCTCCAAATTCTGCAATTTTCGTTCACCCAGTCGGTAGTACCACTGAAAAAAGGAAAACAAAAATTTTAAAAATTGCATGAGATATGCCCATATGGGTATCAAACGAAAGGTATTTCACTCCGCATTACAATAGGGTCATTTTTGAGTAGGGTTGCCATTTAGGTTTGCCAATTATTCGAAATAAAAAAAAATTGCATGAGATATGCCGATATTGGTATCAAACGAAAGGTATTTCACTCCGCATTAAAATAGGGACATTTTTGAGTAGGGTTGCCATTTAGGGTTGCCACCTATTCGAAATTTAAAAAAATTGCATGAGATATGCCGATATGGGTATCAAACGAAAGGTATTTCACTCCGCATTACAATAGGAACATTTTTTAGTAGGGTTGCCACCTATTCGAAATTAAAAAAAATTGCATGAGATATGCCGACATGGGTATCAAACGAAAAGTATTTCACTCCGCATTACAATAGGGATATTTTTAAGTAGGGTTGCCGTTTGGGGTTGGAGTAGTTGGAGGACGTAATGGATAAGTCAGCTTCAAATTCTGCAATTTTCGTTCACCCAGTCGGTAGTACCACTGAAAAAAGGAAGCGGGTGAGAAAATTGACTGAAAAATGGACAGCAGAGCAAACAGAGAGGCTATTGCAGGAAGTAGAGGTCAGAGAGGGGACCTTGAATTTTCTTTCGTCTCAATACAGGGGCCGGAATTTGAGGGAGGCTCAATGACAAGATGTGGCGGATATTTTAAAGATGTCGCGATTTGAGGTATCTGCCAAGTGGAACAGCCTGCGTTGCTCTTTCCGCGTGAGTTCCTTTTTTCTTTATAAATATACTAGCATTTACCCGCGGCCCCGTCCGCAAGGAGAAAATGAAATGTATGGGCTATTCACGTTAGCCTGCTTGTCAAGTTATCTGTTTAAACATTTTTTTCTGTCTAATGCACTTTATTTTTGTAATTGAGTAAAAAAAAGATCTATATGACCTGATATTCTGCTAGGATCCAACAAATTATCCCGAATTTATTTAGAAAAAGCCACAAATTGACCCCGACGATATCGCGGACGGATCCCGAAAACCATCCAGAAATGCACCGGAAGGGTCTCCAAAAGTTCCCGGAATAGTCCCAAAACAACCCGAAATGACAACGACACGATTCTCGACTTATCCAGAGAACCACACAGAAATGATGCCGGAAGGGTCCCCAAACGATCCCGTACAGATCCCGAAAACCTTCCAGAAATGCCCCGGAAGGGTCTCCAAAAGTTCCCGAAATAGTCCCAAAAAAAACCCGAAATGACAACGACACGATTCTAGACTTATCCACAGAACCACACAGAAATGATCCCTAAAGGGTACCAAACTGATCCCGAAATAGTTCCGGAAAAGTTCCGAAATGACCCTGATCTTAAATACCATCCAGAAAATATCCCTAAAACCCTCCAGAAATGATGCCGAAAGGGTCCCCAAATGAACCCGTATTAGTCTCGAAAATGTCCCGAAATGACCCCGACGGGATCCCGGACGGATACCCAAAACCATTTAGAAATGATGCCAGGAGGTACCACAAATGATCCCGAAAAAGTCCCGAAATGGCCCTGATGGGATCCGGGACGGATCCCTAAAACCCTCCAGAAATGATGCCGAAAGGGTCCCCAAATGATCCCGTATTAGTCGCGAAAAAGTCCCGAAATAACCACGACGGGATCCCGGATGGATACCCAAAACCATCTAGAAATGATGCCGGAAGGTACCACAAATGATCCTGAAAAAATCCCGTAATGACACTGATGGGATCCCTGACGGATCCCTAAAACCCTCCAGAAATGATGCCGAAAGGGTCCCCAAATGATCCCGTATTAGTCTCGAAAAAGTCCCGAAATGACCCCCACGGGATCCCTGACGGATACCCAAAACCATCTAGAAATGAAGCCGGAAGGTACCCCAAATGATCCCGTATTAGTCGCGAAAAAGTCCCGAAATGACCACGACGGGATGCCGGACGGATACCCAAAACCATCTAGAAATGATGCCGGAAGGTACCCCAAATGATCCCGAAAAAGTCTCGAAATGACCCAGATGAGATCCCGGACGGATCCCTAAAACCCTCCAGAAATGATGCCGAAAGGGTCCCCAAATGATCCCGTATTAGTCGAGAAAAAGTCCCTATATGACCCCGACGGGATCCCGGACGGATACCCAAAACCATCTAGAAATGATGCCGGAAGGTACCCCAAATGATCCCGAAAAAGTCCCTAAATGACCCCGATGGGATCCCGGACGGAACCCGAAAAGCAACCAGAAATGATGCCGGTAGGTACCCCAAATGATCCCGAAATAGTCCCGAAATGACCCCATCTCTGTCAAAAATATTTACTTAACGTTTGACGTCAGTGGTGAAAACTGGATGTCAATCGACTCACACCACAATTTGATGACAGTCTTTGGCACACACTGCTATATCGACTTCATGCCAGTTTTTAATATGTAATGAAAACACAATTGACACCAAATCGCCATGGTGACAGTTATGTCAGTATTTGATGTCAGTGATTTTGACATAGTGAAAACAAAGCATTAGTTAAGAATTAAAAGTTAGTTACAGCTTTTTGACATAATATTCTATTGGCTATCTGTCAAAAAAGCTTCAACTGACTTTAAGTACCAACTAAATTCCGTCTATGAATATGCCCCAATATGTAATATACAACACAGCTACCTAACCGATAGCTTTCTTGTTGAGCATTGAAAACGATAGAAGTCAGCTGATCAAGCTAATTTTGTTGCACATATCTACCTTTGGCTAAAATATTCGTGCAACTTTAAGAGATATTTAGGAATAAATAAAACTTTAGTCATAGATTAGATTGATACGAATCTTTTGCTTAGACGGCCCATACATGACACAAAAGCCATGCTCAAATATAAAACGACGGAATTTGTGCAAATGAAAATTTTTACATACACGGCTCAAAAACACTGCGCAATATTCATTTTTAATGTAGCGCAACAAATGAAACATGTATTTTAATTGTATAAAAAACGCACTAATTGTATAAAAAAACACTATTTATTTTCCAAAGTGCTGGCAATTCACAGTATAAGTCGAAAAACTCGCACCAGAAGCGTTTATTTTCCATTGTATTTATAATTTTTATATTTTAGTTGCAAGACCAGCTCAACTCATTGCAGCACTGCGCAATATTCATTTTTCAACTAGCGCAACAAATGAACCATGTGTTCTAATTGTATAAACAATTTTTATGTATTATTGAATTTGTGTGAATTCCTGTTACAAGCTAGAGATAGTCCTTACGCCTTCGATATTAACATTTTTAAGCAATAATTACTGATGTTATATTATCAGGAACCACAGGTAAACTGTGTAAGATTCACCACACACGAAGAAAAAAGCATGTGCAATATTTGCAGACATGCGTAAATATCAAAATCGTTTTGATTTTAACGCAGTTCTCTGCGCAAATAGCGCAACCAGTGCACACACCGGGCAAATCCTTGTGCAAATTGATAATTGGCACAAGGATACTTGAGCCGTGTAATTGGCGTATTACGCTCTCATATTTTCGCTCTCACGAGGGATTTATCTTTTAGTTGATGCTGGCAACAATCACAGATAAATCCCTCGCGCCAGCCCATTCAAAAGTTATCACTAAAAATAGGTTTTGTAAATATCAACTCCCGATGCAACCAGTCCATTTTGATCACAGAACCTGGAACGCCAGACATGTAGGATAAGCCCTATCCATTAAATAATGTTAACTATTATATCATACGTCCGATTTACTGAAATTTCAAAAGAATATATGGTTTTCACTGCGAGTTAAATGCGTTACAATATTAGACTAATTAATTTAATCGAAATGTAAATTTTACTTAGATTTGTTTATATTTAACTCTAACTAGTCGTATTATTGTAAAATAACTTTAAAGAAATAAATATTTTACGACTATCATTTTATTAAATTATTGAAACTATAATCGCCGAAATGTATGTCAAAAATCTCCATTTTCAGATCTATTCATTTTTGTTTGTAGTGGCATCATTGATAAATGTTATAAAAAATGTGCATTTTGACAGCGCTCTCTCGAAACAAAGAGTTGGAAATCCATTCATCTATGCTTTAGTAGTGATTAACCTGGTGTATAGAGTAATTAAATAACTCTAACCCATATCAAACTGGATGTGAGACAGTTCTCAAGCCCAAAAAAAGAGAACCACTTTTGTTATAATGCAAAATAAATAAATTGTGCAGTGACTTGTTAGCAGGGGGGTAATTCTTTACTTTAGCTCACAACTGCTAAAACTCGTCCAAAAATAACAGGAGAGGTGTCAAAAGACGCACTTTGGACCCAGGATAACGAATCCGAAAGCGGAAATTTAATTTCGTTTCGGAGATATTTGCAACCAAAATTGAAAATTTTCATGTGGTTGTTGTTTTGATGATTTTGGTGTACCCACAAGAAAAACTGTGGGTAAAAGTGTTTTGCGCGGATACAGTTTTGGTCTCCAAACCGGTGTTGAACCCACCCAGGGTAATTTTTATAAGCGCGGCCGAAGGTCGCCAATGCAGAAAAGTGTTCTGAGCAAATTTGCTATGGATCCCACCCCCGGTTTCGGAGTGCTTCGGGCCATTTTTCGGTTTTATGGAAATATCTTTTGACAGAAATAAAATTTTGAATTTCCGCTTTCGGATTCGTGGTCCTGGGATCAAAACGCGTCTTTTGACGATATTTTCGGTCGAGTTTTATCAGTTGTGAGCTAAGGTAAAGAATTACCGCAATGGGGTGCTCTACATAGCAAATTTCTTTGTGATTATTATATCTGGTTCTGCTTTAAAGTTGGTGGAAAGCGCAGCGACGTTATGTCGGGGAATGTTTCCAGTTATGACTTGCTGCAATGTGGGAATTCTTTTGGGTAATAGTCTAGTTGAGGGGTCGACTGCTAATACGCTACCAAAAATATCGAGAGAGGTGTCATACGACGCGTCTTGACATCAGTATTAATAATTCGTAGGCGGAAAATAAAAACGCGTTCAAAAGATATTAACGAAACCCGAAAAATGACCCGCGGGTACCTCCGAAACCGGGGGTCGGATCTATAATATTTTTGCGCAGAACACCTTTCTGCGTTGGCGGCATTCGGCCTCGCTTATAAAAAATAACCCTGGGCTACGCCATGCCAAGTCCGGGTGTGTGGTATAACCGTGGCTATCGCCACGGTGATGCACAATTTTTTTTGTGGGTACGAACACAACAACAACCACATGGAAATCGCCAACTTCAACTGCAAATATCTCCGGACAGAGATACAATTTTTCTTTTCCGCCATCGGATTATTGTTCTCGAGATTAATACGCGTCTTTTGACACCTCTCTCGATATTTTTGGTAGCGTATTAGCAGTCGACCCCTCAACTAGACTTTTACCTTCTTTTGCTAAACCAGAGAGCCCTTTATTCAATCCTGCGCTATTAAACTTAATTGTGATGTTACACCTGGATATTATACCCGTCTTTGTATTAAAGGGTGCATCTATACTTGTAAATGTAACTTCTGGCATGATATTACATGGAGCTTTCATCTTGGCAATCATTTCTTTGCTTGGACAATGGAAAAATATAGAAACATTACATCTGGATTATATGTTTTCTAAAAAATAAGTCTGAAATAGGTCGGTGTGCAATCCCATTCTGCGATAGGGCAGCAATCGATGTGCAAATGGATTAGGGCGGACTGAATAAATATAAAGCTTTCTCTTTTGGTATAGTGAAAATATGGTTAAGGACATTCAAAGAGATGGTCTATCAACATTTAAGCTTTTAATTTTAAAGTTAAGTGGTGTTTATCACGATTTTTGTTTTCACCTACAAATAACATGGGGATATTTGATTTTTAACTATATGTGGGCAAATGATTTGTGTATAAACGAAAGGTAGTACTCTAGAAGGGGGGTTTAAAACAACCAAATGAAAATTTAAAAAATTTACCTCCATTAGGTCCTGCCAGGTTGACTTCAATTTGGTTGGTTCCAACATCTTCAGCCTGATCTCCTTGTAGCAGTCCTTCAGCCTGATCGACTACCATTCCTGCTGAGGAAATGGCAACACCTTCGGCTTCAGATGTAGCCTCATTAAAACGTCTATTCGTTGCAAACACTTTATTGAAAGAATTCGCTGAAAATTATTGAAAGTTAACTTATGTACAAATCATGTACAAGAGATTTTCTTACCATTATTTGTAGATTCCATAACTGCACTTCTTGTAACTGGACTCTTCAAAAACTTTAGAATCAAAAGCTAAAGGATACGTTTTAATTAAATTTTTAAGATTTATTTATTCGAAAGTGTGGAAAGTGTTACTTTATTGAAAGTTTATGAAACAAGGGTTAGGAAAAAGTGGCTTAATTGGAAAACTCATGGAATAGGTGGTGAAGAAGGGGTATAAGCAAAAATTTGCTTTCCCGAGGGATACAGAAGTACTTGTAATCAAGATCTTCTCTCTTTAAATCAACCAAATTTAAGCTTGGCTCACTTGCAACAACAATACCTAAACTATCGGAGGAGCTAACAGGTACATGGGAAAAATTTTGCGTTTTCCGAAAAACAGTACATTGCACTATTTCCAATTCTCCTGACCCTATAAGTTCTACTACCTTTATAGGGCCGACTTTTTTGCTATAACAAAAACAGTCTTTATCTTTCTTTAAATCAATATCGAAAGAGCCTAGCTTGGAAGGTTTGTGAATCGATGAACTTACATCCTGCCTTTCTTTTAACCTTAAAAACAGCTGTTGCAATATTTGATTTGGTTTTCTTACTATCTTTTTTAAAAATTGCATAAAATTTTCAAACCTGTAAGCAGAAAAGGAATCTAAAGGACCAAGATCTTTGACACATTCTGTAAAGTGTAACATTACACTGAACTGCATGACGAAACGCTCTAATATATCTTGGGCAACATCAGCCTCAGACCTAAACGACCTTTCACTTGAAAGAAGTCGAATGCCGGTATGTAGTAGTAGGAAAAGGAAGTACAACTCACTACTAATGCAGTCTTTTAAAACAAAAATGCCTGTGTATAGCAGGAACTGTCTAAATTCCGTTGCTTTCCACCGACTAACTTCTGAAGCGAACTTAGCCATAAAATCATTAATTGTTTCAGGCTTTTTAAAACCTGAGAAGCTAGCTATAACAAAAGGATCAACACTAGGAAAATGTACTAGTGCTCCAAGAATAGGCCATAAAACTCGACTTGAACTGTTAAAAAGTTTGAGACCATCTACTCCCACATCAATTAAAACCTCTTCTTATGCCTCCAAAAATGAAAATTGTTTAGAAACTAGTTGGTCTTGTATACCAAAGTACAAAAATTTACCATTTGGCATAGATTCTACACTGACTTTTCCTCGAAAGGTGTCTAAAAGAGTTTTGGCACACAACGGCACATCCTTTATCCCACCCTTTTGGAGTGCCTAAAGAAGTCCGTCTATAATATTATGAGGAACTTTAAAATCTATGGCCCAACTTCTTAGCAAGTCGTTCAGATCCGTACCTGCACCCTCTTCTACATAATAACTTTGGGCACCTAAACACTCTTCTACGCTTTCATCACTATCACTTCGAACACTATCAACTGGCAAACACTGACTTTGCAAAATCTCACTACTCAAAGGATTAGCCTCACTTTCCAAAGGATTAGCAACACTTTCCAAAGAATTAGCAACACTTTGCACTTTATCTTGAGAGGACTTCTCAAGTTCTTTAAACATTTTAACGTTATCGTCAAAGAGCTTATTCTCTTTCGATAAGCAATTAGCAAAATGCCTTCTTTTCATATTTTTTTTTTATTATATTAACCTTTATTTTATTTATTAATTAATTTAAAAATCCCGTCGCGCTCTGAAATTTTTAAGTCTTTTGCGTTTTAGAAAATAATAGCTTTGTTCTGGTATTCTCCAAATATCGTCCTCGTGTTCCCAAAACTGACCGAAAATAATGCAAGGGAACACAAATTGAGTTATTTATGGACAGGTACGCACAGTTTCGGGCAAACCTGAAAAAAAAATTAACAACACCAAGTTTGTATGTATTAGTAATCGCAATACTTTTGTGTGAATGTGTTGGTGAACACATCAGCGTTCTGCTCACGCGTCTTGTAGGGAAGGCACAAATGCGCTGAAGCTTTGCTCGATGACAGCAGATACTTCGTCTTGTCCTTATTCACCATCAAACCCATCTTTACTGCTTCTTTTTCTACTTTGGAGTAAGCAGAACTTACAACGCGGGTGTTTAGGCTGATGGTATAAATGCTGTCAGCATAGGCCAGTAATTGCACGCTGTTATAGAATATTGTTCCAGTTCGGTTAAGTTCTCCTGCTAGAAACCAAATTCAGACATAGCGGCTTATAGGCAGCTCCTTTTTGTGCTATTGAAGGGGGCCTTAAAATCGACGAAGACGACGAGGATGTTTGGTGATTTTTTTTCGCTCGGTTTTTCCAAAAGTTGGCACGTATTGAAATTCTTATCGATAGTAGATTTACCAGTTCTGAAGCCGCACTAATAAGGTCCAATCAGCCGATTCACGATGGGCTTCAATTTTTCGCACAATGTGCTTGACGAGACCTTACAAGCGATACTAAGGAGGCTGATTACGCGAAAGTTAGCTCAGTAGGATCGCCTTTCTTGTGGACTGGGCAAAAAGCACATGGATTCGAATCGAAACCCGTTGGACCACATTTTGTATAGAAGTTTATCCATGAGCCATACCAATTCCACCACACCGAATTTTAATAGCTCCGCAGCCAATCCATCAGCTCCCGCGTCCTGGATGTTTGCAATCTGGTTTTAGTTATTGTTACTTCGCCATAGTCGGGGGTTTATGAACTTCCCTGGGCGTTTCATCTCCCTCCCTATTTAGAAGCACAGGGAAGTGTTCCTTCCATAATTAAGCATATGGGTTACCTTCTGAATATTTCTTCCTGTAAAGGTGTCTTGCTTCCTTTTCAACTTAGGCTAGCGTTCACACATTCTTCTTGTTGCGCTCGCTTTTAATGTAGCCCTGCAGGCAGCGTTCTTTCTTTCACTGCAACGCGGCATTCTTTATCGTACCAGTTAATTTTTCCGTGGTCGCCGGTTACCAATTGTTTCCTCGGCGGCAGTAAGAAATGCTTTAGGAATATGCTTCTGCATTCATCTCCGAGAGCAGGTGTCTGAGTCTAGTTGTGATTTTTTTGCATTTTAATCCAAGATTCGCGAGATTGCAAGACACTTTCAAAAACCGGTTATTATAACGAGCCCTTTTTTGAATTACCCTTCGACATCCTTATATACCCTAGAGATCAGAACTTGGCATATGCACAAAAATATGTATCTAATATTCCATAATCCAAACAAATATTTATATGTCAGTGTAGGTTTGTACATACCCAGAATGTTGTCCAAGAGATAACCAACCATATGTAGATATTTCCATCATCAATTTATGTCCGCTTGAATATGCGAGACTGCTCGTCTGACGTTAAGTAAATTATTTTTAATATGTTTATGACATAGCAGTAGCAAAATACAGCCGCACATATGAACTCTACACTGTAATTATGTAATTTTCACATTTAACTGATTTAATTACTATAATGGGATTTACTCACTTTCTTTCCCCCTTTTCTATGTAAAGGCAAAACAGATTAATGCCAACATATCTGGATAAGTGTGCCTATGTGCGTATATGTATGTGTGTGCGTGTGTGTTTTGGCGCGCTTTGGGAGACAATATGTAATAAAACATTTAATATGATGGATTTTATTGCCAAAAGGGTTGTTGTTCTTTGTTTCGCCTTTTGTTTTCGTATGCAGGCTGCTATTGTAATTAAGACATAGTCACTTTGTAATCGGAGTCTGGCTGACTTGTCTTTAGCGCGGTTATGCAATAGTTATGTTAAGGCTGCATATTTGGGTATGAGTTAAAAACTGAGTTGAAACCTTGTTTCGGATGGAGCCGGTTTTTGAATACTAGAAACAAAGTTTTTTTTTTTTTTTTTGAAATTCAAGAAATCAACTGCTTGCAAATACCCTAACGACAGTCCCAAACTCTGTATTAGAAAGTTTTTGATTTGATTTCATGGAAACTCTTGGAGTATAGGACTGTCTTCCTCTTTTAAAGAGCTGCTCATTAAAATCTAACTCATCGCGCTTGCAATATTACATACCTGTGAACGGCTTTAGCATAACTGCGGTTCTATGCAACCATATTCTTGTTTGGTAAGAAGTATGAGCCCCATGTACCTGCTGACCGTGTCTCTTCAGTCACTTCCGCAAGTCAAGTTATAGATCACACTGCCTGTCAATAGGCCGTCAAGTATCTCTTCTTTCCTCCTTCGCTGTTGTGCGAAGTGTTAAAATTCGTAAACAGAAGAAACAAATACGGTGTAACAGACTTTGTGTATACATCCACAGTGTAGGCAGCTCTGGTTTTCCGGGAATTAGTTCCCTCTCTACTTATCTCCAGTATCAACAGTAAACTGCTGCAGCATCGGATCGATTCTTCTGCTGCCAGCATGGTAACAGCATCCCTACTTACTTCCACGATAGCGTAAATTGGTTATCTTTCTTTGGCAAGGAGATCTTCCGCCAATAAACAGGACAGCTTCCATGAAAACCGTATGTTAAGCTGAAGCACTTCGCAGCCCCCCTCTACGTTGGACCAAGGAGAAAGCGGTTTGCTACATGGTGTATTTTACAGCTTCCTTCCAAATTTCTCCAGCGTATAGTAATATAGAATTGGAGGGTGTAGGTATCAGCTTCTATGTACATGGCTTTAACCCATCTATGTTTGCCATTAATAAACTTACATTCGCCATAGTATGTACAGCCACTTCGACGGATCCTCTTGTTTGCTTTTGTTGCACCAGATTTGACTGCCGTAACTAACATTAAAGAGATAGAGGCCTTACCTTTCTTTGACTCAGGTAGTCCCTCAAGTTAGCCAGCAAGTATTGTGGTGGTGCCTCAAGTATGCCCACGGCCAAGTACCGTAGTAAGTAGAGGGAAAGTTTCGGACGGAAACTGTTGGCACCAGCTAAGCAAGAAGCACACGGCGTATAAAGGGGGCAGGGCCATGCTGTTACCTCGAAAACGGATCGACCCATTTGGCTAAGATTTTATATTGTCACATATGTAGGTATCAAACGCTGGCTTAAAAATTTTAGTTATTTTTAAAATCTAGGGTAGCCACCTTGTATTGTCAAAATATAATGCATGGTTTTGTTGTTGTTGTTATGACAGGGTTCAGGGTATTGGGTATGATCTTTGATAACGGGGTACACCTTGCGATTGTTGGCGCTGTAATCCGACGACTTTTTGTGGATGTCTCTGAAGGCCTTTTCATGATCCTATTCTTCATAGGGCTGATTTTGTAAGTGCCGGATTCCTTCAATCAGATATCTGTTGGGATGGCCTGATTTCTGGGTATTCAACAAAAACTATTTGTTCAGCATTTCATTTTTCTCCTTTAGGGGAAGTATTCTCGCCCCACAATATAGATGATGTTCTGGACATAAAAAGGCATCCCGAGGCAGTTCTGAGGGAACTGGTAGCAGGAAGGTTGCCGGCCAAATGCTTTATAATTGTTTCTGAGCCTTTTTTTTGTCTTTTCCCTACGTGTTGTCGGCAAGAGACTTGAGGAGTTAGTTACAGTTTTGAACTTAACAAACAATTGCGCCTACATACTCGCCAAAACATATGTCCAGATCGAACGTCAAAACCAGTATTTTTGGGCTTAGGCCATTGACGTAGATGTTGTAAATAAGGTCACCCAGTACTTGGTTGGTGAAAGTGTCAGATTTCGCTAGTTAAAAAAACTGGAAAGACTAGGGAGATAGTCGTTAATTTTGTAGGCATAGGCCACAATGATAACTTCTTCAGGTAGGGAAGGGAGCTTCGATATGTAAAAGTTAAATAGAGGTGGGGATAGGACACCATCTTGTGACTTTCCTTGTTTAATAGTTTTGGGCTTTGATGTTAAGTTCTTGAAATGCACCGATGCCTGCCGACCACACAGATGATTTGCAGTCCACAAAATTGTTCTCTTGCGTCTCGTTTCTAGATTAGACAGCTGAAGTTATATTCAGCGCCCGCCTAAGCATGAGGCAGTCAATTTTACGTTAAAGGTCAAATGTTTATACAACTTTAATCGGCATGATACTACCCCATTATTTTGGCTTACTGTTCTTTCTGTACTCTCCCTAGCTAAATGCACTGAACCAATTCCGATTTGTTGAGCGCAATATGGCGCCAATTTTTGCACAAAAATATTACAGCAATTCCATGTGAAACTCACTAATAACTCACTCAACCGGTGCGTACAAGAATATGAAAATTTCACTAAACGGCGATGGCATTTGCAACATTTGGCAATAACCATGACAATAATTTTATAAAAGGGGATAAGAAATTATCGGAGGGCTACTACGAAGTGCGAGGTCAAAGTGATTGCAACCTCTCATCTGGTGGTGAACATCCACAAATGAGCACACATACATACGTAGCAAATATAATTACAGGGAAACTTCTCCTTACGGACACCTCTACTGGGTGGACTGGACAGTATTTCATGCACTAAGATTTAGGTGCAATTTAATGAATGGACTGCTTTCCGGTAGGCGAACACTTCCTTGGTCGGACCCATATAGTTAATTGCTATAAAATGGGATGAAAACATCTATAGGGCGCACACGAACCTCCTATCGGCGGACACTGAGACCTGCTTGCATAACACTTCAGTCAAAACCCTCTCTTGAACCGGCGCGATATACTCGTAAGTGGAAAAAGTGGGAGAATGAATATCACTTAATATGTTTGATTAACGTCGTACTGGATGCGGACATAATGCCAAATGAAAAAAGCCCCCGCTCCCCGAATAAAGCCATTTTTGCGTTAGACAAATATGTACTCAAGCTTTAGAAGTGTCATGGTATGTCACAAGTTAGTATCGCTTTTATGTAAATGAAAAGTAAAACTTCCATATTGCCTGAAGTAAGGTTAGATTGAACTGGTCGGTCCTTAAGGACTTTGCATAAATTGAAATTTTGAAATAACTACATCTTCTTTACTAGGACTCATCTAGGGCCACGCCACTAGCGACTTTTTGAGTGAACGTTTGATTCGACGTGATCTTTGTCATCTTGCAACCCTACGCTTGGTTTTCCAGCTCCTCTACATGGGTGTCTAATTTTCTAGTTCATCCGTCTTTTTTTACCATCTATGACCATATGATCGGGGCTCTATAATGATTGTAAGCTCTGCCCTGTTCTAATTCTTCCAAATGCTTATTTCCACTCGAATACACTGATAATTGTTGTACTATGTGAGATTATCGCCCCAATCACTGCCTGACTAATAATACGAAAGTTTACGCGACTGCAGCTTGCGCAGTTTTTTATAGTATCTCTTGTACAATTATATTATTAACGGATCAGCACATTATACCATATCCCAACCCTGACTCATGAGTTTGGTTCCATTTTCCTCTCGTATATCGCATCTTTGTCCATTTCGGCACCCTTTCTCCCACCCTTCCAACTCTATTGAGGCTCTATGACCTTAACCGAAGCATGGGCTTACATAATTTTTAGAACAGAATAATATAAAAGTTTATATTTAGAATAGAAGGTTGTGAGTACTAAATCTACACGTTGAGCGTATCTTGGGCGGAATAAAGTTAACTGACGGTGAGTGTCCACCCAAGCGAGGTTTCACTGTAATGTAATAACTAAAAACAAGGGCAAACGCGCAAAATGGTGAAGGCCTGGAAAATATGAACAACTTAAATGGGTTAGCTACGTGGGTTTGATTGAAGCAACTTCTTTCTTTAATATGTACGTAGAAACAGAAGCATAGTGTGTGTTGTTGTTGTTGTTGAATGCCATAAGGTGATTCTATGCGAAATTAAGTTATAATGACATCGACAGCTTGTAAAAATGGTGCCAACTCGCACACATATGCACGTACACTC
Organism: Eurosta solidaginis; assembly: GCF_040869045.1. Lineage (NCBI taxonomy): Eukaryota > Metazoa > Arthropoda > Insecta > Diptera > Tephritidae > Eurosta > Eurosta solidaginis. The sequence goes on along the minus strand of NC_090319.1, from coordinate 263,567,169 downwards.
AGCGAAGTTAAAAAGTTGCCCCTTTGGCATTTATCATATTTACTGTTGGGCGGGTAGGTGTTGGTGGGTGGTGGTGCAAAGTTATTATGGAATTTGTTACAATACGCAAAGAAAGTGATTCTGCACGTGAGGAAATTCTTCCATAAGTACATATATATATACATATGAATTAAGTAATAAATTATTGCTGTCATTTGGTGACAATGAAAATTGTGATTGTAATAAATATTTTTGCTTACGATATTAAAAGAATGCGCGTTGTTGTTGTAGCTGTCATTTAGGACATCTGAAATTGGTATGTTTTGATGTAATGACGACACTTGGCTGGAACAACAATAAATCCACTGTTTCAAGAGAAATTATTTTTGTTCTTTTTTTGTTGTTGTTGTATACTATTTCATACGAGCGAGCTTCAGTGACTGTTTTCGAAACTTGTTTGATTAATTACTGCGTTCTGTTTTTGTTTTCGCGTCGACTGGGTTTACAATTAAATCTGTACATAATCAAAAATTATATATTGCAATAGGAAAAACATTAATTGTTTTGTTAAATGCGTCGAATGTATTTAATCGAATTTATAAATCGGAGATATCATCATCAACATCAAGCGAGTTTGGTCATTTCGTAACAAGTCACACCAGCTATCCCTGTTTCGCGATAAGTAACGCAAATTGGGAGCACCAAGGAAGTTCAAGTCGTCCTCTACCTGCCTTTCCCGACTCAGTGGAGTTCTCTACTTATCTCTGCTTCCAGGCAGCGGTGTCTACTGAAGTACTTTCTTCGCCGAAATGTCTTCGTCCATCCGCATAATATGACCTAGCCAGCGAAACCTTTGGATTTTGTTATTTATATTATAGTTGATTTTTTCTAGCTGCCAATTCTGAAGCTTTTTCGACCAATTAACATATGTATACCATACACGGCAGCTACTAGCTGAGGTATCTCAATAAGTATAAAATATCTTCAGATATGTGGCTTACGAGGGTTGGAGCTCTGCCCCTTCCTATTTTAAGACTATTTTGAGAAGATCGGGGAGCATCTCGGCTGATATGTCCGATTTGCCTTTCAAGCATATGCAAATAATAAGATGAACCGAAATGCAGTTGACATATGTGCTATCCTAATGTCATCTACGTGTTTTTACGGTCACTAAAAACGGCTTCTATTCCAATTTGCGTCTTGCTGATTTTAATTTTCCCTACTAGAGATATACGCCACCACCGCCGATTTTTGTGGTTTTTCGTACGCCGCGTCCGGCGCGTTTCTATATTTTCTACTCGTTTAATACTGTCGAAAAGTGGTCGGATATGGTCGAAAGTGGTATCATCGGATGCGCATCACACTGAAACTAATTGCGAAATTTAACTCTTTCTAACTGTTCAAAAGTTATTTGAAAAAAACACACGCTTTCGATGTCAGCTTAACACGGACCAATTCACCAAGTTATTAAAACAAAACACTAAAAGAAAAGTCATATAATAAATTTATATGCTCACTTTGCATATTTTTTTCAAAAAATTAATAATGAACAATGAATTCAAATAAAATGGCCCAAGGCGAACGTGTTTTCAAACAATCCTCAAGTTGTTAAAAAAAAGCAAATTACACAAAAAAGGAGCCGATTTTTAAAAAAAATGTATATTGCAATTGGCTGAAAGAGAAATCAGTGATGCAAAATCCGTTAGTAGGTTCTTGGGGCATAAACACTCCTTTGAAATGATTCTTACCTCATATGCACTTAAGTTGAGGACATATGTAAGTATGAGAGAGGTTTGAAAAATCCCTTGCGCTCACATTTAAACATCTGTTGTTTATTTGCGAAACTATACAATAGCGTCTGAAATGTTAATTTTGATTTTAACACTTCATCCTTCAACACCCAAGTCTCCCGGTTTGACATTTCTTAAAGTTGGCGGCCCTATCCAAAACTAGTCCCTTAGAGTGATTCACATTGATTATAGCCTATCAACCAAGTTTAAATATTACCTACACGTTACGGCTTCTTTTACAAATGTGAATACGTAGGCACATATATGTATTTACCAGGTGAGGCTTTGTCCTTCGCAAGAACACTCATAGTGGTGAAGCAAAAGCTTTCCCAAGACAGTCGAATTAATGACCGTGTGTGCTACTACCCTAAACAGTCGAACTAGTCTGAAAACTGAAGCTACGCGGTCATCCATAATGAGCTCTTATATCATAAGGCCGGAAAACAGCAGTTACCGTCTTTCAATTTAAAATCGGTCGACTTTCATTCTAAAATATCGTTTTGATTTAACGAGGACTATTGAAATCAATGTTGTGAACACAAACATCTGCAAACTTTGGTCTACATTTAAAAAAATTTATCCAGGGTCCTAGTAAAATTTTTATTATGTGGATGTGCCGAGGATTATACGATTCTTACCCTTGAGTAACGTAATGACATCCAGTTAGACTGCTTATGATTTCTAGGGCGGCATCCTTGGCCGAATAGTCACCCCCTAACGTCTCAAGGTGTTTCTCTAGTGTAGCTATGCAGCATAGCGCGACAAAAACATCCGTTGGAAAGTCTTCGGAGCTATACCTAGAGCTTCTAGAAAAGTGACGTCGACGAAGGTATGAGTTCGAAGTCGGAGTCCCATAGCTTCTGTGTGAGGGTCAGGAGGCGTGGTGGCGACTGGTGGTAGGGATTGCTGCTGTACGCACATCGGGAATTGTAGCTCTTAAAAACAGTCGAAGAAACTGGATGCGATCTGTGTCACGAAAGGCAGGAGTATTAATAAAACCTTAATAGCAACCGTAAGTTGCCTTTGTGCGTGACCGCCAAGGAGCCACAAATGATTTAAAGAAATTGTGTTCGCGACGATTATTAGGAATTAACGCCCTATACAGACAAAAGTGTGGCCATTTTATGTATCTCTATTTCTTTTCAGAAGACACAGCAGTACCAATTCCAAAGACCGGAGTTAGTTTCGAAGCCTCTCTGGACTAAGCGAACGAGGGGCAATCCCTCCGCAAGGAGCTGCTGCTGAAACTTTTTGAACGATATGAGAGATTTTGAGGCAAAAACCCCAGATCTTTCCGAAATGGTCAAAACGTTGATTTCCTTAAATACATTCAAGCAAAACCTTTCCTAGAAATTATTATTTTTTAATAGAAAAATCAAGCTTTTTAATGTAAGAACACCGGCGTACACCGGCGCACCGCCGATAAATTGATCGGCGTAGACCTCTACTCCCTACTAATTGCCAGGACGAGACTTACATATTCTACGACGTTCCGAAACTTTTTTCTAATTGAATTTTTTTATTTAACTTTTGATGTTTTCATTGCCCGCTACTTGAATTCAGAACTATCGATGTGGTAGGCAGAGCACACTTCCATCACACACGGCGGTAACTAATTCATAGAATTATGAAAGCATTTACCTTCGAGTTTTTGCAATATTCAGCATACAAATCTTGTAATTCTTATTGACGTGTGTGTAACAAATTTTCTAAATGAGTTAATAACAAAACATACAAAAAAATATCAAAAAAGGCTCATTCTCTCCCACGAGTCAACATTATAAAGGAAAAATGTTATGCAATTTAATGTTATCTCATAACTACAACACATTATTACCACATATGAGTCTCACCACACGCCCCAAGAGGAGGCCTGCACAAACAAGGCTTGCACCAATACAATCAAGCAAAAGAGTTTAACTATGGCAAGACACCACAACTGACGGAAGACGTATAATAAGGACAAATAGCGACATGAAACTGTGAAACCTAACTTGTTGTTTCCAAAATGTTTATGCTTTTCGTATTTTATTCGCATTTTGTCTGCTTTTTAGTTTTTTTCTTTTATTTATTTATTTTTTCATACTCAAATGACATTGTGCTGATGTGACTTTTTCACTTCCGTTGAGCGCTGTGATGTGTTTCCGTTTCCTTTGCAAGTTTGGCGCATAAACTCAACAAAAACAACAACGACAAGGATGAAAATGAAAGATAACAAAGAACATTGGAAGGATGTTCTAGTAAAAATATCATCCATTCATCCATCCATTCACCCATTCATTCACTCATTCATTTCAAAATTGCTTTCCTTCTGTAAGCGGTTGTAATTCTTTACGCTTGAAGCATAAAAAGTCTCAAGCTATTTTACCGAAAATTTTAAATAACAAAAGCGCATGCCAGAGATGGAAAAGTAAACGCAATTGTACCTTTTTCGTGCTTGGTGGTATGTTTGAATTCAAATTGGAACTTCTCTAGATAAGCAGAAAATTTAAGGGGTGACGTATTCCAATGACACGAATCTTGATACCTTGAAACAGATGTCGGCGTGGAATGACTAGCGGAGGTGGCTTTGAGAATGAAAGTGTTTAACGCCTAGGCAAGAGCGAGATAACGCAAATAAAACAGTAGGAAACAAACCACCTAGCATGTATGACAATCGTTCCTCGGTTAACATATTAAGCACGAAATCAGGAGCTACTAATAAAATGAATGATATTTATTCTCGGTTAGTGGTTTGCTGGTTACTGATCATAGATCAATGGATATGGGGTATTTGGAATATTTACATAACTTTGGTTATCAGGTTAACTGCTTATGTGGTTCTACTCTATACAAAGTTAACAAAAACCATACACGCGGGAGATAAATACATTTTAATCATATTAGTTGATAATGACGTTCCGTGAATACCCCAATTCACTGTTTCTCAGAAGGCCTTAACTGTCAGCTGTCTTTCAATTCGTTTCCGAGATGCGTTGTTGTTGTAGCGATAAGGAGACGTGTCTTGGGTAACGTACTCGACCACTTTGTGTAAATTTGCTTTATAGCTCAGTAGCAACACCCCCAAAGTTGTTTTGAAATGTTCACATATGATTTCGGCAGTAAAAGCTCCACTAGCCAATGTTATCAAAATGAACACTTTGATAGCGATTTTCTTGCTACTGATGCCTTTGTGTTATTTCGTTGTCACACATTCAGGATATGAATTGTTTGCCTATGTGAGACTATGATCACTGAACTATATACCCAGCTTGTGCGTTTTGCCCTTTAGTTGTAAGTGGCATTTTCCATTTTGTTTGTTGCGCGTCTTTTAGAGCATTGAATTGTATCCTCCCTTCTAGCAGAGCTCCGATTTTTGAACACCCTAAGTACAACCTCAATGTGCTTCAGATCTGATGTTACAAGCTAAACCATCAACGCTCTCGTTTCTCTCAATAACTTTATAGTATTGTTCACACATTGGATGAGTTCTCTGGACAAGTAGGAAATTACATATGAACTGTCCTCTTCTTGATATAAGCTTTCCCTTACAAAGCCCTCATTTTTAATTTATTCCAAAGTACTTTTAGCATTATATTATATGAGTATCGTTGACGCTGCAAGCGGTTTGAAGAATAAGACGCCCTAGGCGTGAATAAATGGTCGGGATTGGTTGAAACCGAAAAGCCTGCCTTTAAGATGAGAGGTACGTTAATTGCAAAGAATAGACATTGCCATCTAGGGCTGAAAGGCATACGAACGCAATAACGATAAATTTATTCTTTAATTTTGAAAAAGGATATTACATAAAATTGCATAAAGTTGCCACAAGGGTTTTCAGATCACACTACTGATAAGTATCGCTAGGAAAAATCTCCTTGTCGTTGAAGCAAAGGCTTAGCCGAATTACTATTGACTTAAGCATGAGACTGAGTGAAATAAATTCTTGCTGCTATGCTTTTCCGCGATATAGTAGGGAATTTTGTGGCTTAAAGCTGTCAGCCTTCCAAATCAGAAATGTTGTGAGAACCCTGCCTATTCGATTATTTTCAAGCAGCTGATATATTCAACTTTATTTGAGTGGAGCCGTCCAGATAATATGTCAATTTGAGTAGAAACGATGACTTGAGTACAGCAAAGAACGCTCTTGTGGATGGCCCTTCTTAATCGTTTAAATTTAATATGAAATCGCTGATTCCGCCTTATGGGACATGTAGCGGAATTACCAAAATAAACAATTTAAAAAATATTTGAAGCAGACAACGATGAAGAGGGAGGGAATAAGACACTGCAAGCCAAGGTAGATGATAACGCTACAAGCGATAAACCGTACTTATAGAGTGAATATATCGGATAGTAAGTGAATGGGGAAGTAGCGAATAGTAGGGGGACTCATGTAACCGTATAAATGCCTTATAAAGTGTGTAAACGTATAAATTTATCTAGTTTACGCACGAGCTGTCAAATTTTGTATGAAAAATCATTTACACAATTTGTATAAATTTACGCGCACATTTCATTGTGTAAACGCGGTAAACTCAAAGGAATGCTACATTGCAGACATTACAGACGGCATTTTCATCAAAAATCTCCAACATTAGCAAGTAAAGGCGTTTTAGTTTTGATTTTTCACTTAATCTTGGTATTTTTTAATTTGTATAACAATCAAACAAATTTTTTTGGAAATAATACAGCTGAAAAACAATCAAGTTTATCAAGAGTATTACTAGGTGCGTTCATATAACCGCGTGTGTAAATGGATATAATTTTACACCTTATAAGTTTATATGTTATCATGAGTCCCCCTAGTGAATTAAAAAAAAATAATAATAAATTCACTTCTCTTGCTCCAACTAGAAGATCTTGTTATCCGAGAGGGACTCCTGAAAAACCCTTCAATTCTGCAATCGAAGATCGCCTGGATATTTTCAATGTTAATATTTCAGACTTTGTCTTGACCACGGGTAATGTCTGGCTATGAATCACATTCAACACATTTATATTACTAGAAAAAATAAATTCTAAAAAGCGTGATGAAGGCTTACCTAAGATGGCAAGTTCCAAATATATATATTTTTTTTTGTGATGGTTCCACTGTCTTAAATAGCGGTTGCTTATGACTCCGGCTATTTCAACGAGTGATAGAAAGAGACACAGAATGAGACCACTATAATCAATTAAAAAACAGGTGATCGGTTCTCTTTGTAATTTTGACGTCTATGCAGAAGTTATCACACTTGTTTTATCCACAATGGTGGATTCTAATGTAGATTTTTTCATAGAGGTGCATTTTTCTGTCATATTAAGTACACTTCGAAATTTTGATTTTCCATCCCTAGCTCTCATATGCTACTTTCATTTTATGAGCAAAATAATTTTTGTGGGTTGGTGAGTGATTGAAGTAAGTGTGTGGTTGTATCAGTTCCAGTTGATGACGCAAAGTGAGTGACGAAATGTAACAAGGATAATAACAACAATGCAAGAGATTTTCCGCAATGTTGGTTTGCTTTCAATGAAAGAGTTTCATTTTTCCTTCCAATATACACCAACACTCATACATACAAGTAAGTATACGCATATCCTTATGTGTATCCTGCCAAAATTTGCAATTTGACTCTTTACTTCTCCGCTCGTTAAATGCTTTGTTTTCTTTTTTATAATATTTACATGTATGCTTTGTTACTATTATTTTTATACTCAGCTGAGCAGAGCTCACAGAGTATATTAATTTTGTTCGCATAACGGTACCCCGTAACGGCATAAACTAATCGAGATAGATATAGACTTCAATATATCAAAATGATCTGGGCGTAAAAAGAAATTAATTTAGCCACATCCGCCCGTCTGCCCGTAAACACGATAACTTAAGTAAATTTTCAGGTATCTTAATGAAATTTGGTATGTATGGGCACTCATCTCAGATCGCTGTTTAAAATGAACGAAATCGAAACGCCCACTTTTTCGATATATTAAATTTCGAAAAATCAAAAAAATGCAATAATTCATTACCAAAGACGGATGAAGCAAAGAAACTTGGTAGTGGGTTGACCTTATAAAGCAGAATAGAAAATTAGTAAAATTTTGTACAATTGGCGTGGCACCGCCCACTTTTAAACGAAGGTAATTTAAAAGTTTTGCTGTAATTTGGCATTCGTTGAAGATATCGTGATGAATTTTGGTAGGAACGTTACTCCTTTTACTATATATGTGCTAAATAAAATTTGACAAAATCGGATGAAGAACACGCCCACTTTAAAAAAAATTTTTTTTAAAGTCAAATTTTAACAAAAAAGTTAACATTTTTACAGTATAAAAGTAAATTACGTCAACAATCAATCCCAAAATGATATGGTTCAACAAAATGCAAAAATAAAAGAAAATTTCAAAATGGGCATGGCTCCGTCCTCTTTTATTTAATTTTTCTAGGGTACGTTTAATGCCATAAGTCAAACAAAAATTTACCTATCATTGTAAAATTTGGTAAGGGCATAGCTTCTATGACGATAACTGCTTTCTGTGAAGCTACGCACAGTTTTTATACACAGTCGACCGTCTGTCCTTCCGCTCGGCCCGTAACACGATAACTTGAGCAAAAATAGATATATCTTTACTAAACTCAGTTCACGTACTTATCTGAATTCACTTTGTATTGGCATAAAAAATGGCCGAAATCCGACTATGACCACGCCCACTTTTTCGATATCGAATATTATGAAAAATGAAAAAAAATGCCATAATTCTATACCAAATACGAAAAAAGGGATGAACATGGTAATTGGATTGGTTTTTTGACGCAAAATATAACTTTAGAAAAAACTTTGTAAAATAGGAGTGACACCTACCACATTAAGTAGAGGAAAATGAAAAAGTTTTGCAGGGTGAAATCAAAAGCCCTTTGAATAATGGCAAGAATACTGTTCGTATGTATAAATAAATTAGCGGTAACCCCTACAGATGATGTTCTGGGTCACCTTGGCCACATTTTGATCGATATCTCGAAAACGCCTTCCATATACAACTAAAGGTCACTCCCTTTTAAAATCCTCACTAATACCTTTAATTTGATACCCATATTGTACAAACACATTCTAGAGTCCCCCCTGGTCCACCTATATGGCTATATCCCGAAATGGCGTCCACCTATAGAACTATGGCCCACTCCCTTTTAAAATACTCTTTAATACCTTCCATTTGATAGCCATGTCATACAAACACATTCCAGGGTTACCCTAGGTTTACTTTCCTACAAAGTGGTTTTTCCTTATTTTGTCTCCAAAGCTCTCAACTGAGTATGTAATGTTCGGTTACACCCGAACTTTGCCTTCCTTACTTCTTTTCTTCTCTTTTTCTTTACATGCATTTTTTTCTTGCCGGTTTTTTTCCCAAACAATTTCCTTTTTATGTTATTTTAATTTTATGTTATTGTTATGATACAATGAAATAAAATTAAATTGACACTGACGCCAGGCGCGTACATCACACGCACACACTAACCGACACACCAACTTACCAAAAACTACCCCAAATGGGGGGCACACCTTCAAATAGGCAGAATGCAAATAAATATTCGCACAAATGCTCTTAACTGTTAATAGAGATACTCTGTAACAATCAGACTGTGATATACATAAAAATGATACGCACAGATGAAGTAAATGGCAGTTGTTTTTGACATTTTTACTGTTGGTATTATTAAAGTTGATATTTGACGGTGGGTTTTTTATGTGAACATTTTGAGTGAGTGAAATGATGCTTATAGCCGTTTCGGTTAACTACCTAAGCAAGGCGGCCTAAATTTATTCTGTCTATATATGAGGTATTTCATTAAGATGATATTAAAACTTGTATAGCAATAATAAGTATTTGTTCTAAAAGAGCAGAAGTTGTTTTGTACTGCTATATATATATGAAGCATAATCCTATTTGAAATGTAAGAAACTCAAAGTATGGCAGGATCAATCTACAGCAGCTTTCATCAATTAAGTTCTTTTTTTTTTTTTAAATAAATAAACGAAATGCGCGATAACCTCCGAAGGAATTTTAGGCCGAGCTTCTCCTCCAATTTTCGTTGTGCTCCTTTTAACATTTCCTAAAAATTGGCGGGACGGGACCTACATATTTTATGCCTGCGTCTGCAATTTTCATCGTAGAAATATACCCGGAGTGTTTCCCGAATCACTGCCGAGGGGCAACCCCGCTCAGAAGAACTTTTTTCTAGTTGAAAAGACTTTTGAGTTGAACCCAAGATCTTCGGTGTGGTAGGCGGAGCTACCGCTACCACCACACTACGGCGGCGGCCAAATTTTTGATAATTTAGGAAACAAATTTCAAGAATTGTTTGGCAGGCTCCGCAAGAAACCAAACATAAGAAAAATGTTATCAATTGCGTTACTGAAACTGCGCAAATAAATCTCAAATAGATTTTCGAAAATTTTCGAAATTTGAAGAGTTCTGCATGAGTTTTTCATATTTCTTATTTAGAATTTTTCGAGTATGCAATTTATTAATTTTTGTAGCCCAATCAATTAAAGCCTGACAAAAACTGAGTTATAAGTATTTTACAATTCGCATTGATTTCTCAACATTTTTTCATCGGAAGGATTTTACAGATTTCCTTCCATAAGAAGGTTGCATAGTTTTATTTTTTTATATGGAATAAAATCTGAAAAACTCTTTAGAAGAAAAATGGCCAGAAAACAATGCAAATTTTTTAGAGACTTTAGTTAAAGTTTAAGTTATAATATTGTCAAGCAAAAGTTATTGGACTACAAAACTACATGCAGACTTCTCGATTTTTCGGAATTTTTCGCAAATGTTTTTGAGAATGGTTTGCCCAATTTCAGTTACGAAACTTATAAAAATTTCATTTTGCTTGTTTTTTATTAGGACAAAATTGCTGTGTCGTTAAGCTGACCCGTTTGTCAGTTGGGGTCAAACGCGTTTCTATTATGTCACATTATAGACTCAAAGTCGATAAAGCAGTGCATAGTCAAAACCCAAGCTAAAATTTTGTGTTCATTTATTCCGAAACCCAGTTTATTATTTTCCCTTGTTTCACACGCTTTGATGTTATTTATTGATACGTTGCCTGTTGGAAAACGAAAATAAACTATGAAAATGTAAGCAAATGAGATTTTTATGTCGAGTTTGCCATACCGTTGGACAACCGCCGTTTTCACTTATTGGTCAATTTAACTGTCACTTTGTATGACTGGGCCATGTCCGTTCCTCTTTACGTATGTGAACGCCTAGGATGTGTGAACGCTACCGCGAGTTGAAACACGAAGCGGACGCCTTTAGAGAATGAAAAAAGCAGAGGCAGAAAGGCATAAGTGCAAGCCTGAGCTCCTGGCCACCAGGGATAACGTTATGACAGACATAAGGTCTTAAGTCCAAGGCAAACTCCTGTAAGAGCAACGACAGCGAACTTGTATCTAATATTCAGAGAGTACTTAGATTATGGTGGAATCACTTCCCTGTCCTTCTAAATGAAGACGGTAATGAACCACCCAGGGATAATAAACCCGAGCCCACAATCGCTGATGACGGAATTATTGTCCCCCCACTTGACTATGATGAAATAGCACTAAACAGATTATAAAATAACAAGGCCGCCGGCGCTGATGGATCCCCTGCGGAGCTATTCGAATACGGCGGCGAGGAGCTAGTAAGGCGCATGCATCAGAGCAGGTAAGAAAAATACCTACTTTATTATATTCCTAAAAAAGCAAAAGTAAAAGCAAGTGTTCTTCATATTTTCCCCCACAATCTACCGTTAATGTTTAACTCTCTTTTAGAGCTGCCAAGCATTATTCATTAGCTTAGGTGCGTGCGTTCGCATGACTTTTACTTATAATCTGCTTTGCATATCACAATCCACCAGTCGTTGCCAAATATTTGTCAGTTACTGGCCAATGTTCTTTAGTTTGACTTTGTTGCCGATTTAATGTAAGGATGGTTGATTGTTGGTTCTATGCTTTCTAATTATGTTTCGTAAATTATGTGGAGCCAAATAAAATGATTAATTGCAGCCATGGTCTGGTGTCGCATTTGCAGTCGTGTTCATTTCGATAATTTTGCATTGTTTCTAACTTCTGGTAATACTTTTGTAATTGTTAATTCTTCAAACTGAATTGAACTTAATTAAAATCATTATTAAATATAAGCAAATAATTTCTTTAAAAATTTTCAATTTCGATTTTATTAGGTTGTGATCAAAATCAAAAGTTATGGCATGGTTTCGTATGCAGTTAACCCCAACAGTTTGGAATTTGGGCCAGGTCTTTCAGTAGTTGGTTAAGCAAAGTTTAAAATGAGTTTACTTAAATTCTAGCCAAATGTAAACCCCAGTTAAACCACAAAGCAGTGTTTCTGTTGGTTTTTTACTATCTAAATAATTTGTATATACGCAACATTTTGTTTGCCCAACAAACATGGAAAACATATTTCTCCTCCCGTAAAGAAATACATACCTAATTCTGCAGTTAATTTCTAATATCATTCTCTTGTTATCCATGTTGATATCCAACATCAGTCCCCAAACACTATCCGACCTTTGGGTAATTTGGTCAAACTCATATTCCTGGAGTTGATCTCCAACGTCATTTTTAAATTATTCCTAAAACCTTAAGAGATTTTGAGAAATATATGGTTCTCAAATGAATATCCAGCACATTTCTCCAGTTGATTTTGATTTTGACAAAAAATCTTCTCCAAGGTGGTACTACCAAAGTCTGCAGTTGTTTAGTGTGAGAAATGAAGCTCTGGTTGGTAGCAATAATAAAGCGTTATAAATTATGAATAAATTATACATGTTTTATTTTATTTTTTTAAATACTGCAGTATTGGTATCTCACATATGACCCCAACTAGAGAACCACACATGAGTAGTAAAAGTTGGGAACTATCCCGTTTTGAACTTAAATAACAGCATTTTTTGCTTAAGAAGAAGTTCCCCAATTTGCTGAGAACACTAAGATTCTCAAGTTGAGCCACCGTTTCCTGAGATTAAAAAAGTATGCTTATTATCAACATGAGCTTTAATGGTATTCAAGCCCAAATGCTTGTTGGGTATATTCGACGCCATTGCGAACGAATGCAAATAATTGATTAACTAGAGTTTAACGCTTAAAGAGAAAACGCTTAAGCTTAGCTCAAACTTCGATTAAAACAGACTGAAAAGCTGCAAAATAAGTTTAAACAAAGTTTGAGATGAACTTGTACTAAAAACCGGGTCTTAATCACATGCAGGATAGTGCTTCTATAGAACCATTACTACCCCGAATTCAACAACTTTCCCTTTCGAAAATCTAACACACATACATATGCTATTTTAAGCACAGCTGCAATGTATAAGCCCCAAATTTTCTGAGTAAGACTTTAACTCATAATGACAGCTTAAACATAATGATCCTGAAAATAGAAGGCAATTCATATTTTTCTAGCCGCTCTCATACTTATGCATGTATGGACGAACATTATGGTGTGATCAACTTGCTTATTTTAGAGTGAAATTTTGATCCCATTAAATCCTTTAATGAGAAGGGTTAAAATTACTTTTTACTCAAATGTACGCACCAGTAGCAGAGTACATAAAAATAAATGAGGAATTCAGCTATCAAAGCAAAATAAATAAGCACATAAATGGGCAGAATGTCAAACCCGAAATGGTCAAATGGTCCACGTTGTGAATCATGTGATAAAAATGGTCAGTTATGAGTGAAGGCGACAGAGAAGAGTATAGGCACGATTTGCTGTGTATTATTATATTCATTTTGTGTGTATTCATAAGCGCAAATTTCTAAATTATTATATTTTTTTTTTTTATTTAGCTACAATTTTCTTTTGATGATTGTCGAACTAAAACCAAATTCTATTAAATAGGAGCAATTGTATAGAAGCTTAAAGTAAAAGACCTAGAAAAATATAAAATAAGCAAAAAAAAGTTACTAAGGGCATTTACAGCAGCGAAGATAAAAACGGCAGTGGGCTTTTTTCAAATATCATCAATTAAATTCTTTTTTTACTTTTTTGCAAATGAAACTATGGAAATCAATCTTATAAAAGCTTTTTCTTAAATTATCGAAAATTTAATAAAAGAGTTTGATTGACGAAATTCGGCCACCACAATTTTTCTATTCTCTGCTGTAAGTAGATTTTTCGAACATGTTTTAAGATACTTAAACTTTTGCAACATGAAGTCTTCCATCAGCCAATTTCACTATAGTATTTGTTAAAACGTTGCTCCGTTTTTTTATTCTTCGAAATCATCGGTATAAAAAAAGTAGGCGTCGCACAGTGGCGCCTTTTAAGTTTTTTCTTTGCAAAAATCATAACTTTTGAACCAATGAAGAAGAAAAAAATTTAAAATGCAAATGAAAGCTAATTATTTGAAGTTTTATTGTGTGAAAGCTCAGAAGGTCACAGATACAGGGTGCTTCAAAAAAATTCGTCAAATTCGAAAATTTTTTGAAAAATGCAAAAACAAAATGTTTTTAGTAAAAAATAAAAAAAATAAAATGATATTTGTCTTATAATAACGTATTTAAGCATTAAATAAGATCAACTAATGATTTCGAAAAGATAGCGCGGCACTGCCCACTTATGATAAAAAGTTGTATCTAAGTAGTCACGTAATCAATAACTACCAAAATCGGTAGACGTATTGTTTCTTTTAAATGGCAATACTCTTATAAAACTCAAATGTCCGTTTTTGGTGCTTCAAAATTCATCGTACAATTTTACATGTTTTTTTTTTAAATTACAAGCCAAATATATATTTTATTAATAACTAAAATTTATTGAAAGTGGTTCAATGAAATTTTATTTGAGCTAAAGATTAAACAGCCAAAGAATTTTGGAAAAGCGGAGTGGCACTGCCAATTTATGCTAAAAATTTGATCTTAGTAACCGCTTTACCAATTTGTACCAACCTCGATAGACGTATCGATTTCTATAAAAATTTAATACTCGTTTGAAGGCGAAATGCCTAAGCCTTAAAATAAATTTGATAAACTTTAGAGAAATGCAATAACGAAAAGTATATATTTATAAATTACTAAATTAATTAATTCTTTTATTCGATATAAAAAATTAACTTGTACATAGATATCTTATTTTTCAATAAAGTAACAAAATTGATTAGTAAATCTCTTTTTCATTGTTGTGATAAGAAGTGAGAAACTTATTTTATCTTAACATAGTCATCATCACTGGAACACATATCTAACAAAGCAACCATTTCTTAGCTATACGCATCTGTAAGATCTTTTTGTGTTCTTACATACCTCATAGATGATATGATTGGATCAGAAGAGATAGCTAACATGTCGAAAAGGTCCTCGTTTTGTCAAACTCGTGGTACTTGGCAGGTGTTCATACATCTATATCTTTTGTAGTCCTTGTAGTCCTTGTTCTTAGATTCTTGAGCTTCTTCAGACAAATCTCCTGATGGTAAGCACTGGTACTCTATTAAATCTTTTCCATATGCTAAAATTTTATGTACCGTTGGTGTAAGTTTCTTCTCAGGATACTTTTGATGCAGCAACTCTGTAGTTTTAGATGCATATTCTCCAAATTTGGGTCCATTAACTGGTTTATGGCAGTTTAAAATATTTAAAATTACTCCCAATCTTTTCACAATATCTCTATCAACTCCTGTTATGCGAGCAGTCACTGCATCGTTTTAAAAAAATCTTCTTGAGAAGTTACCATCATTTGTATTTCCGTATCCATACTTTGGACAGTCAACTCTAAGGCCAATCTCTTTATAGAATGCATCCTGAATTATTTTTTTCTCCTGTTTTGTTTCTCCTTACATGTTGTATTGTTGTCGAAAACTTCTCCTTGTTGTGGTAGTGTATAAGCCAGCTTCAAAACAAATTCCATACATCTTATCCTAGCATGCAAAGGAGATATTCCATACTCATAATTTATTTCGTCAGTTATTGAATCATCAAGATTTTCAAAGTCCTTTTGGCTCTTCTTGCAACTTGGACATTTCATTGTAGATGTCGTATTTGTTATTAAGTTCAAACCTTTTCCATCGACAATTGTTAGAAGAAAATCATGCTTTATTGTAATGTTATTCCCCTCTTCAATTTAAATTATTGTTGGTTGTAATTTGGCTATTTTATTTTTATATCACTCACTGTAGCTTTTATGAGTTCCGAAAACTTCTTCTCGTATTTAAATAATACCGGGCGGCACAATATAGTTGATGACGGACGTGGATTTTTCAAATATTCTGAAGCTTTATCTTTTAGTCTTAATGGAACAATAGAAGCCATAAACATATTACTATATGTAATTGTTTCAACGTCTACATTTATTCTTTGTTTATATGCACTTTTTCCTGATGATCCATCACAGCCAAACTTATTTATCAATGCTAGCTCCTTTGGCAGTCATTTCAACTTTTCTTCAGTAAAACTTTGAAGGAGTCGTGTAGACGTATGATCCATTAGGTTTTGTAGCTCAATTTCAGCTGATACTTCGGTTATTTTCGGTTATTTCGGTTATTTATTCGGTTTAAAATATCGGCATTACGTTGCAATAATGACTTACGCAATATGATATATATTTTCTTCGTTAAACCGATATCTATAAACAGCGCCAAAGCTTCTTCGGGAGTGTATTTCCTAGGTAGCGCATTTGGTGGTGTGGGAAAGCTGTGTTTGATCCTCGTCAGTCGCACTGGACTTGCTACCGCAACTGCTTCTGTTATATGAGACTTCACGTTTTCTTCGTCTTTTTTATATTTAATAGCCAGTGCTTCTGAAAGATGAGTCTTGGCCATAGCTTTTGTGGTATCAGACAGCTTCCTTTTCCTTGTGTAGGTAGACCACTATTCTATGGGTTTTGTTCTAGTTGGATTGATTGACGTGCTAGGCGTTTCTTCGTCCAAAAAACTTTTGTCTGCTAGCCACTTTTCATGCTTACTTAGAAATTTTGAATTGTTGCGATAGACGTCCTTCCATTTTCTTTCTATCATAATGTATTGTAAAGCAATTTTTTCTTCCAGGCCTTCCTTTTCGTTAATGCTTGTTTCACTCGCTAATTCTTTCATAATAGCCTCAACGAAATCCCGTCTTGACTTTGTAGATTTAAACACGGCAAATAGTTTCGACTTTTCTAGATACATATTAGAATTGGCTTCGAGTGTATCTGACTATTTAAAAATACTACTAACTTTATTTAAGTAAACAGAATACTTAGTTCCTTAATCTCCAAAAGACGAATGATAATGTGCATTGTATGATGGATAGCTTTATATACCTACTCAAATTATTAAAATTAATTTCAGGTATACAAATCGTAACTAAAAAATGTATGTTGTTAACAAGTTCCAATAACAAAAACGACCTTACGGCCGTACTGAATTATATATACCTGCTCAGGCGCGTATTTATGCCCAAGGTTGTTTAACTTTATTTGATGTAAAAAGTGAAGTTGCAGCTGGACGCAGGTAGGCTTTATGAATTTAAGTAACTGAATATTTCGCAAATAACTACTGTTAATTTGACGGAGCACATATTTTAACATTTTTTTGTTTTTCCATCAAAGTTTTAAAAGGGGCCTAAAAATAGGCATTTCGAAAAACAGGTATATCCTCCAACTTTTACTAAAAAAAAAACAATTGTTTTTGTTTCAATTCTAAATTAAATTATCTTTAATTGCTATATAAGAAAACGACAATCGACCGCCTTATTTACTCACAAAACGATTTTAAATACAACGAAAAAGAAGAAAAATTTCAAATTTTTCCCAATGTTGAAAATTGGTCAAATTTGAGCGGCTCTACCTGGTAAACTATAATTTTCTGTAAAAAAAACAATTGTATATTCTTGATCCTTGGAAAATTCTCTATTAGAAACATGTATTAGATTTAGCGAACGCTTTCATGATTTTTTTGATTTTTGCCATGCTTTAACGGCAGAGGTGCCACTGTGCGTCGTTGAAGTCTGATTTCGATTGTTTTCAAAACCAATTTACTAAACTTGGCGAATATATCTCTCGTTCATAAAATGTGAATGTGGCTTCTATACCAATTTCGCACATTTATACAAGGAACAGTTACTGTCATCAAAACAATTCCCTTAACAAATCTTTGGATTGATTAATTTTTATTTGATCTATTGCATTAAGCGATTTAAAGAGAAATAGACACGCCCATTTTCAAAATTATTTTAATTCTCTTACTTTGCTTTATCAAGTTACCACCGACTTGAAACTTACGTGTTATTTGAGTGCCGTAAAGTTATTGAATTTTTTGTTAATATTAGACTTCGAAAAGAAAATTTCTTTAAAGTGTGACCAAAAAAAATTTGATTGAGTCATGTCCCTCCGTCCGTCCGTCCGTCTGTCCGTTAACACGATAACTTGAGTAAATATTGAGATATCTTCACCAAAATTGTTACACGAGCTTATCTGCACCCAGAATAGATTGGTATTGAAAATGAGCGAAATGGGATGATAACCACGCCCACTTTTTATATATATAACATTATATAAAACACCTAAAACCTGATTATTTAGTAAACAATACACCTAGAATGTTGAAATTTGACGTGTGGACTGATATTGAGACTCTTGATAAAAATTTGAAAAAAAATTTAAAATGGGCGTAGCACGGCGTGGCACAAAGCAATTTTGCAAATATTACTAATCATAAATCAAAATCGTTAAACCTATCGTAACAAAATTCGGCTGGAGGTTGCCTTTACTATAAGGAATGCTTTGAAGAAAAATTAACGAACTCGGTTAAGGACCATGCCCACTTTTATATACAAGATTTTTAAAAGGGTTGTGGACGAATAAAATAAGCTATATCTTTGCAAAAAGAGCTTTATATCAATGGTATTTCATTTCACAAGTGGATTTATAACAATAAATAGGAAAAACTTCAAATTTTAAAAAATGAACGTGGCACCGCCCCTTTTATGACTAAGCAATTTTCTATGTTTCGGGAGCCATAACTCGAAGAAAAATTAACATATCGTATTGAAATTGTGTACACGTATTTTCCTAATAGCAGAAAATATTTCTAGTAAATATGGACGAGATTGGTTAAAGACCACGGCAGCTTAGATATAAAACAAGTTTAAAAGGGTCGTAGACTAGAATAATAAGCTATAACTTAGCAAAAAGTAGTTTTAAATCAATGATATTTCACTTATCAAGTTTTACTGTAAGAGAAAATGTGGAGACATTTTTCATTTAAACGGGCGGTGCCACGCGTTATGTATAAAAGTAATTTATCTGAATTGAAATGTACAATTGAAGCTCACGCTGAGTATATAATGTTCGGTTACACCCGAACTTAGACACATTTACTTCTTTTGGTTCTAGTTAAATGTGTGTTTATAGTACCATGGAGAACTTCCCTGGATAATTTCAATATATATCTTCAAGAAATTTTGATTAAGGTCTGCCAGCCTTTTAAGTTTTCTTCTTTTGAATAAGGGCGTTGTTTTTCAACTTTTTACTAAATTTCCATCTTACATCATAACCCACTTATTAAGTATAATAAATTTACCGTTATTTGCTGAAGAGTTATCGGATTATAAGACGTAGTCATATCAAATGGTCCCCGAGATGGTCGGGCTAGTACGTAACTACGGCAAAGGAGTCTCATGATCGACAAGTCTCTTCAAAACTTTCGGAAAGTATCTTTAGCGCAAGAAGAAGAAGAAAATGAAGCTACATTCTTAATAGTGAATATATCATATGAATGAATCGATGGTTGATTCATTATGAAGCCCGGTATTCGATAGCTTTTCCGCAATGAGCTTTGTAATAAATTCAAGACGACACTCGAGTTAGAGGACATATTTTATAAAGATGACCGTTTTGTCCGCCTAAAAATAAGCGCTACATGAATATCAGGTTAACAATAAACAATTTTTAGAGATCAAGCAGTGCGGAAATCCACAAAACCAACATGGTTTATACAATTGTTGAGATCACAGCAGCTTTAGAAATCGTGAAAAGGAGCTGCAAAGGCGTGACGCTATTTTAAAAATTTTCGTAAAGTATTTTTTGATGTTAGTGATCCTATCATTTGAGTGTGTGATCCTTATTTCAATCTATAATCAAACTTTGCAGCTGAGAAAGGGAACGATCTGCTATGACTTATTAGTATTATTTCATAGAGGGCGGTATATTAAAATTATTAACTATTTATAAAATTTTTAAATTTATTTGCTTTATTTCTAAAATAAGTGACAATAATAAAATCATATATTGTCTAAAATCTAAAATAAACTAAATACACATCACAACTAAACAATAACGCATGTCTGGTTGTACAAAAATGGCCAGCACTGTATGCAGCAGGAGATTGCTATTAATTTATGCATTGCGGTTGTGTGAATACCCACTTTGTCAATTTATTGTTCCATATAAAGAATCATCCGTTATGCACTCATCTTTATAATATTTTTTATGTTACATACAAAATTATTTTATAATAATAAAACGAGCCCGAATTTGCAAATGCAATTGGATTATTCACCTGGGCAGGCTTATCAGTTTATTAACAAATGCAGTTGTAAACGAAAAAATAATTACAAAATTGAGAAATAACAACCAGCACTGTCATTCTTTTCGATAATTTGATTAAGGTAAGCAGGTTTTCCATCCAGAATTTTCGAAATTCTATTCACAGCCGACATCGAGGCTGCAACATGAACGCTCCCTTGCGTGTAAGTAAAAATGTGTGTTGTGACTCTTTAAAGTTACCCAACGAAGACATCAAATACGAATTATCAGTGCATTCACACAGTTCGTGCGTCATAATACCTTAACTAGACACATTTAAGCGCACGCTGCTATAAACCTTAGACTATTCATAAACATATGTAAAAACAAGTAAGGAAGGCTAAGTTCGGGTGTAACCGAACATTACATACTCAGTTGAGAGCTATGGAGACAAAATAAAGAAAATCACCATGTAGGAAAATGAACCTAGGGTAACCCTGGAATGTGGTTGTATGACATGTGTATCAAATGGAAGGTATTAAAGAGTATTTTAAGAGAGAGTAGGCCATAGTTCTATGGATGGACGCCATTTAGGGATATCGCCATAAAGGTGGACCAGGGTTGACTCTAGAATGTGTTTGTACGATATGGGTATCAAATGAAAGGTGATAATGAGTATTTTAAAAGGGAATGGGCTTTAGTTCTATAGGTGAACGCCTTTTCAAGAAATCCCCATAAAGGTGGACCAGGGGTGACTCTAGAATATGTTTGTACGATATGGGTATCAAATGAAAGCTGTTAATGAGTATTTTGAAAAGGAGTGATCCTTAGTTCCCTAGGTGGACGACGTTTCGAGATATCGCCATAAAGGTGGACCAGGGGTGTCTCTAGTTGTACGATATGGGAATCAAATGAAAGGTGTTACTGAGCGTTTTAAGAGGGAGTGGGCATTAGGTCTATAGGTGGACGCCTTTTCGAAATGTCGCCATTAGGGTGGGCCAGGGGGGACTCTAGAATATGTTTGTACGATATGGGTATCAAACGAAAGGTGTTACTGAGCATTTTAAGAGGGAGTGGGCATTAGGTCCATAGGTGGACGCCTTTTCGAGATATCGCCATTAGGGTGGGCCAGGGGTGACTCTGGAATGTGTTTGTACGATATGGGTATCAAATGAAAGGTGGTAATGAGTATTTTAAAAGGGAGCAATCCTTAGTTCTATAGGTGGACGCCTTTTCGAGATATCGCCATAAAGGTGGACCAAGGGTGACTCTAGAATGTTTTTACGATATGGGTATCAAACGAAAGGTGTTACTGAGCATTTTAAGAGGGAGTGGGCACTAGGTCTATAGGTGGACGCCTTTTCGAGATATCGCCATTAGGGTGGGCCAGGGGTGACTCTAGAATGTTTGTACGATATGGGTATCAAACGCAAGGTGTTACTGAGCATTTTAAGAGAAAGTGGGCATTAGGTCTATAGGTGGGCGCCTTTTCGAGATATCGCCATTAGGGTGGGCCAGGGTGACTCTAGAATGTGTTTGTACGATATGGGTATCAAATGAAAGGTGGTAATGAGTATTTTAAAAGGGAGTAATCCTCAGTTCTATAGGTGGACGCCTTTTCGAGATATCGCCATAAAGGTTGACCAAGGGTGACTCTAGAATGTTTGTACGATATGGGTATCAAACGAAAGGTGTTACTGAGCATTTTAAGAGGGAGTGGGCACTAGGTCTATAGGTGGACGCCTTTTCGAGATATCGCCATTAGGGTAGGCCAGGGGTGACTCTAGAATGTTTGTACGATATGGGTATCAAACGAAAGGTGTTACTGAGCATTTTAAGAGGGAGTGGGCATTAGGTCTATAGGTGGACGCCTTTTCGAGATATCGCCATTAGGGTGGGCCAGGGGTGACTCTAGAATGTTTGTACGATATGGGTATCAAAGGAAAGGTGTTACTGAGCATTTTAAGAGGGAGTGGACATTAGGTCTATAGGTGGACGCCTTTTCGAGATATCGCCATTAGGGTGGGCCAGGGGTGACTCTAGAATGTTTTTACGATATGGGTATCAAACGAAAGGTGTTACTGAGCATTTTAAGAGGGAGTGGGCATTAGGTCTATAGGTGCACGCCTTTTCGAGATATCGCCATTAGGGTGGACCAGGGTTGACTGTAGAATGTGTTTGTACGATATGGATATCAAATTAAAGGTATTGATGAGGGTTTTAAAAGCGAGTGGCCCTTAGATGTATATGTGAAGGCGTTCTCGCGATATCGACCAAATGTGGATCAGGTGATCCAGAAAATCATCTGTCGGGTACTGCTAATTTATTTATATATTCAATAACACTAACAGTATTCCTGCCAAGATTCCAAGGGCTGTTGATTTCGCCTTGTAGAACTTTTTCATTTTCTTCTACTTAATATGGTAGGTGTCACACCCATTTTACAAAGTTTTTTCCAAAGTTATATTTTGCGTCAATAAACCAATCCAGTTACCATGTTTCATCCCTTTTTTCGTATTTGGTATAGAATTATGGCATTTTTTTAATTTTTCGTAATTTTCGATATCGATAAAGTGGGCGTGGTTATGGTCGGATTTCGGCCATTTTTTATACCAAGATAAAGTGAGTTCAGATAAGTACGTGGGCTAAGTTTAGTAAAGATATATCGGTTTTTGCTCAAGTTATTGTGTTAACGGCCGAGCGGAAGGACAGACGGTGGACTGTGTATAAAAACTGGGCGTGGCTTCCACCGATTTCGCCCATTTTCACAGAGAACAGTTAACGTCATAGAATCTATGCTCCTACCAAATTTCAAAAGGATTGGTTAATTTTTGTTCGACTTATGGCATTAAAAGTATTCTAGACACACTAAATGAAAATGGGCGGAGCCACGCCCATTTTGAAATTTTCTTTTATTTTTGTATTTTGTTGCATCATATCATTACTGGAGTTGAATTTTGACTTAATTTACTTATATACAGTAAAGATATTAAATTTTTTGTTAAAATTGGAATTTAAAAAAATTTTTTTTTAAAAAGTGGGCGTGTTCTTCATCCAATTTTGCTAATTTTTATTTAGCATATATGTAGTAATAGTAGTAACGTTCCTGCCAAATTTCATCATGATATCTTCAACGACTGCCAAATTACAGCTTGCAAAACTTTTAAATTACCTTCTTGTAAAAGTGGGCGGTGCCACGCCCATTGTCCAAAATCTTACTAATTTTCTATTCTGCGTCATAACGTCAACCTATCTACCAAGTTTCATCGCTTTAACCGCCTTTGGCAATGAATTATCGCATTTTTTCGGTTTTTCGAAATTTTCGATATCGAAAAAGTGGGCGTGGTTATAGTCCGATATCGTTCATTTTAAATAGCGATCTGAGATGAGTGCTCAGGAACCTACATACCAAATTTCATCAAGATACCTCAAAATTTACTCAAGTTATCGTGTTAACGGACGGACGGACGGACGGACGGACATGGCTCAATCAAATTTTTTCTGGATCCTGATTATTTTGATATATGGAAGTCTATATCTATCTCGATTCCTTTATATATGTACAACCAACCGTTATCCAATCAAACTTAATATACTCTGTGAGCTCTGCTCAACTGAGTATAAAAACGAAAAAAGAAAAAATTTAATCATATGTATGTTGTTGCCTCTGGCAGACAAATCGTTGAGAAAAATACGCAATTTAAATGCATAACACACATAGGACATGCCTAATGCCAATAATAGAAAAGGAAAATCCTATCACAAATCCTGTCAGCTATGCTGGGATAAAATTCATGAAAGGGGAACGACGTTCAGCCTTACATACACCTTTGTACATGTATGTGTATTCGCACATATAGTAAGGTGTAACGCAGAACCAAAAAAAAACAATATTGAAGGCAACGGTGGTAAGTAGAAAAGCAGAAAAGCTCTAACAAATGTAGCACGAACTTCAAACATAGAAAAAGGATATGAAAAATAATATACAAACTCATATGTGAATTCAGTTATTTTCTACTTCTACTTTGGTAATTCATGTTTTTTTTTTTTTGTTCATATGATGCAATACACCTTTCCAATTTTATATGGCATATGAGTAAATCCATGTCTTTTGCTACAACGGTATTGGCAAGTTGGAGACATTTTGTAGCAGATTAAGTACCATTCACACATGGATGCAGCAAACGCTGAATTATGAGAAATGAAATTGAGCACACACACATTGATAACTAAGCTTTTAGATACATATATGTATGTTTTTATGTCTGTGCACTTACGCACACATGTTTGAATAATTGGAACATCCTGTGCGTGAATTTAATGTAGAAAACGGATATGAGGTAGCGTTGAAATAAAATAAATAAAAATGACAGATATGAATATGTGTGTGCTGATATACAAATGTATGTATGTGAGAATGTGTATACATTTATAATGAAGTAAAACACCGTGCGACAGTAAAATATATGCAAGATGGAGATGAATGCCTCATTGCTTGGGTCTGAAAGTCTTTTAGAAAGCCTTAAACTTTTGGTTTTCAATAGAATTTTAGGTCAAATTTAAAACAGTGTTACTGTTGTATGGAGTTCCTATGGGAATACGGCCTTTTGTTTAATCACACCTCAACTGTGAGTCCAGGATAAAAGAAAAGAGACAAATTACAGGTTACCAACCGCAGATACTCAAACACAATGGCAACGGCCTGGTAAAATACATGAAATGATGAGGCGGGTACATCTCTACCTCTTCGAAACAAAGTTTACCTCTACCAATCCAAATAACTCAAGCATTCGACTTAATTTTAGTAGCAGGAGAACCTGCTCCTCTCTATTTCCGTTCCCAATCCCTCTCTCTTTTATTTTTCCTTTTTGATTTACAATACGATTTTCCTTTCCAATTTTCCTTCCCCCACCCCCCTTTTTTTGTTCTTTCACTCTCATATTTCTTTTCTATTTCCTCTTGTTCGCTCTCACAATCTTCACCTTGCTCTCACTCTATCTATTACTTTTGCTTTTACTTCTATTGCAACTACTGCTCTTTAACTTACTTGTAAAAATAACAAGTAAGGAAGGCTAAGTTTGGGTGTAAACGAACATTACATACTCAGTTGACGTGTGTATCAAATGGAAGATATTAAAGAGTATTTTAAGATGGAGTGTGCCATAGTTCTATAGATGGACGCCATTTAGGGATATCGCCATAAAGGTGGACCACGGCTGACTCTAGAATTTGTTTGTACGATATGGGTATCAAATGAAAATTGTTAATGAGTATTTTAAAAGGGCGTGGGCCTAAGTTCTATAGGTGGACGCCTTTTCGAGATATCGCCATAAAGGGGGACCAGGGTTGACTCTAGAATGCGTTTGTACAATATGGGTAGCAAACAAAAGGTGTTAATAAGTATTTTAAAAGGGAGTGGGCCTTAGTTATATGGGTAGACGTCTTTTTCGGATGTCGCCATAAACGTGGAGCAAGGGTGACTCTAGAATGTGTTTGTACGATATGGGTATCAAATTAAAGGTATTAATGAGGGTTTAAAAGGGAGTGGTCCTTAGTTGTATATGTGAAGGCGTTTCCGAGATATCGACCAAAATGTGGACCAGGGTGATCCAGAACATCATCTGTCGGTTACCGCTAATTTATTTATTTATGTAATACCACGAACAGTATTCCTTCCAAAATTCCAAGGGCTTTTGATTTCGCCCTGCAAAACTTTTTCATTTTCTTCTACTTAATATGATAGGTGTCACACCAATTTTACAAAGTTTTTTTCTAAAGTTATATTTTGCGTCAATAGACCAATACAATTACCATATTTCATCCCTTTTTTCGTATTTGGTATATAATTATGGCATTTTTTTTCGTATTTCGTAATTTTCGATATCGAAAAAGTGGGCGTATAGTCGTCATAGTCGGATTTCGGCCATTTTTTACACCAATACGAAGTGAGTTCAGATAAGTACGTGAACTGAGTTTAGTAAAGATATATCGATTTTTGCTCAAGTTATCGTGTTAAAGGCCGAACGGAAGGACAGACGATCGACTGTGTATAAAAACTGGGCGTGGCTTCAACCTATTTCGCCCTTTTTCACAGAAAACAGTTATCGTCCTAGAATCTAAGCCTCTACCAAATATCACAAGGATTGGTATATTTTTATTCGACTTATGGCATTAAAAGTATCCTATGCAAATTAAATAAAAAGAGCGGAGCCACGCCCATTTTGAAATTTTCTTTTATTTTTGTATTTTGTTGCACCATATCATTACTGGTGTTGAATGTTGACATAATTTACTTATATACTGTAAATATATTAACTTTTCTTTAAAAATTTGACTTTAAAAAAATTTTTGTTAAAAAGTGGGCGTGGTCGTTCTCCGATTTTGCTAATTTTTATTAAGCATACATATAGTAATAAGTGTAACGTTCTTGCCAAATCTCATCATGATATCTTCAACGACTGCCAAATTACAGCTTGCAAAACTTCTAAATTACCTTCTTTAAAAAGTGGGCGGTGCCATGCCCATTGTCCAAAATTTTACTAGTTTTCTATTCTATGTCATAAGTTCAACTCATCTACCAAGTTTCATCGCTTAATCCGTATTTGGTAATGAATTATCGCACTTTTTCTATTTTTCGAAAATTTCGATATCGAAAAGTGGGCGTGGTTATACCGATATCGTTCATTTTAAATAGCGATCTGAGATGAGTGCCCAGGAACCTACATACCAAATTTCATCAAGATACCTCACAATTTACTCAAGGTATCGTGTTAACGGACGGACGGACGGACATGGCTTAATCGAATTTTTTTCGATACTGATGAATTTGATATATGGAAGTCTATGTCTATCTCGATTCCTTTATACCTGTGCAACCAACCGTTATCCAATCAAAGTTAATATACTCTGTGAGCTCTGCTCAACTGAGTATAAAAAGAGATGCAGAGATTTAGGCTCAGCTTCTCTTCCAATTTGCGTCGTGCTCCTCTCTTACTTATAAACTTAGCTCTTTCTTACTTTAATTATCCCATTTATACTTAAGTCTTATTCTTATTTCAAATCTTACTCTTGCTCTAACTTGTCAATCTTATTCTCACTCTGACTCTTACTCTCGCTTTTACTCTCACTCTCAGTCTAAAACTTATTGTTACTCCTACTCTTAATATTAATCTTACCCCAAATCCTACTCTTACATCTTTTAACCCTTACTCTTACTCTTAATCTTACTCTCACTCTTACCTTGAGTCCTTTTGTTACTCTTCCCTTTGATCTTACTCTTGATTTCAAAGGGTAGGAGTACCTTTCCATTTGCTTCTACTTTTACCGCTACTATTTTATTTTTTCTTTCTCTTACACTTACCCTTCCTCTTACTCTTACTCCTGTTGGCGTCGTGCTACTTTTAACTTTCTCCATAAATGACATGTTTTATGATGACTCCGAACGGCAAGTGCACGGCAGATACATTTTCACTGAAAAGCTTTTCATGGCAGAAATTATACTCATAGTTTTTACCAAACCACTGCCGAGGGGCACCCCGCAGAGAAAAACCTGTTTCTAAATTGTTCATTCATTCAGTTTGGCGGGGACCTTCAGGGTGGTAGGCGGATACTTTAATATGTATCACTCTTTATTTTACTTTTGCTCTTACTTCTACTCTTTGTTTTACTCAGACTTTTGCTCTTACTCTTACTCAAAGAACATTTTTACTCCTACTCTGTCCTTTACTCTAATACTTAGGTTTACATATATTCTTACTTTCCCCCTCCGTCTACTGCTTTCCACAATCTTTCATACAAACATACTTTTCCGTTTCCCTTTTCCCACTCTTTTCCTTAAAATCTGCATCTTAATTTATGAAAAAGAGTTACTTTCGAAAGCTCATATTCCTAAGGCCAAGCTCGAGGAATGGAAAAAGATCCATAACCACTACTCAGCCATTAATGTAAGAGGTCAGAAACCAATCCCCCAAGGGGTGCAAAATGTAAGGACATCACATATTTTTGCAGGCTAAGAATTGGCCATACGATATTTACACATACATACACATATTCTCACTGGTTCAGGAACTCCACAGTGTAACTTCTGTAACGCTGCCGCAGCCTCCGTCACCCACCTACTTGACAATTGCCAACATTTTTCGACTATACGGGCCAACATCTTTGGTAGAAACATCCCGTCGGCGACATTGTAAAGCTACGACATATAATCCATCAAGAACATCAACGAATTCCTCTCATTATCTGAGCTTAAAAAGCTAATCTAGAGTTAGCTAGATTTAAGTTTATAAGTTATTGTATTTTACAATAATAATACACACAGTACAAAACAATATATACATATGTACATATCAATTTATCTAAACTAATATTCCGAATGTAATAACCAGAGAGCCGAAGGTGGCAACACTTGTGCTCCTATCCAGTGTAAAGCAGTGAATCGTCACTCCTTTTCCAATATATAATAATAATAATAAAGAGTTACCTTCGGACTTATTCAATATTGACAAAGGCGGCGGGAAGGAGACTAGAACATTGCCCTGGTAGGCATCTCGTCGTAAGAAGCGACTAAAATCCACAGACCCACAGTTAAACAGGGCCCTAGGCAGTTGGAATAGTACCAGGGCATATCGGATTCATATTCGGCAAAGTTCTGCCTCTATGAGGTGTATGAGTTGTCAATACTGAAAAACTCGACGAATCGATTGCCGATGGCCATGGTGAACCCCACGAAAAAACTACCTTCCTGCATGATTTTTTTAGTATAACAAATTTCAAATATTTGCTGCATCATAAAAGAAGTCGTAGCACAGTGTAGTTAGAAGCAGCAAATGAAGAAAACAAATTCAATCAAGTCCACCAAATGAGGTAGACCCTTAGGTACAAGCCGCCTACAAAAAAATGAGTGCCACATATAAGCGCTCCTGGTAGTTTCGAGCAATATTGGTAGCATAAGAAAATAGCGAATCTGCAATGAAAGAATGTGACATAATATTTTTTCGCTATTGTTATTAAAAGAATTTAATATGTTACTTGTGTGTTATTGTGTGTGTGGGTACCCGATTGCATGCGTTCGTATTAATAAATTCACATAAAAGTGACACGCTAGGATTTCCCTGCGAGCTTATGCCAGTTTGCCAGTTTAATATGTGTGTGATTTGTTTTTTTGCTTCTTTAATTTGAAAATTTCGTTGCCAATATTTTGCATAGTTTACGTGCTTTCGGTATGTTGTTCTTCTTCTTTTTGCTTTCGATGTTTATAACTTTGTCATACTAACAACTAACAAGTGCTTGCAGTCTTTCGTCAATGAAATGACATACCCTTAAGAATGTCATTTCTCTCTTGTATCACCATAAAACGGTCTAAATAAAGAAAATTTGGCTATGCAATATTACACCCGTGGTAACTTTTGCCTTCGCCATGGCCATCCCCTAAGGGCTCCTAAAGTGTTAAAAGTAGGGCATGTCATGTATGTGGTGTGGCGAGCGTACTTTTCCAAGTCTGTGATTTTAAAGAAAAGGCCATATCCTGATACTTGGCGAAAAGCTTATAAACTGCCTTTGCCGATGGTTTGTTGAAATTTGACATGAAAAAGTTTCGTATGATTTGAAGAAAGTTTTTTTTGACTGGAAGAAGTTTATTTTAAACCGAGAATGCTATACCTGCCGCCGATTGAGTGTCCCAGAAGTGATAAAGTCTTTCTCCATCTGTTTTCCGCACTTGATAGAGGTCTCTGCCTGTCTTACTTTTGCATTAAACTATGTTAAAGCTAGCAGAGAAAATTTTAAAATAAGGAAGCGCATATGCATACACGGATGTACATTAGACTGGGTCGAAAATTGAGATTGCAAAAATCCGCCCCTAAATTTTAAGTTCATATTGAGAGGGTCAGGAATTTTTTTTTTTTTTTTTGTTCTTGCAAATACAGTCGTAATTGTTCTTGGTTGTAAGTTGATCATTTGACATCTGATTTTTTTATTTAGTATTTCATAATTTGTCTCGGGAATCTCTATAATTTATTCTCATGTCCTTTCGTCAGTCGTTTTGTTATTATTTTTTTTTTGTATGCTAAACCAGTTGTAGCCCCTTTTGCTATGAAGAAACGAGTATGTGAAAACGAATACAGAGCTCAAAGGGAGATTAAAAGGTATTGTGGAGCTTATCAATAGAAAATATATGACAACCATTTTAAAAATCAGCTATTAAATAATCAAGTACTACAAAAAAAACAATTTCAATATGTGCAAGGATCAAACAAGTCTTAGGTTTTCCAAGGCTCTCCAAACATAAGCTTTAAATTTAGCGGCAGATTTTTGCAGCTTTTCTTATAGACCATATCAAATTTCAATGTCGTTATTTCCAGGTTTTAAAGTCTCAAGGACCCATTAAGTGTAGTTTCAGCATACATATAATATTGTGTTGCATATATGAGACGGATATGAACCAGGAGGCCTAAGAGGTGTTTTCTTCAAAATGGATATCAAAACTTCACCAGCTTGAGTTTTATGTTGTACTCGAATCTGCTAGAAACGAGATCGAAAAAAAGTGAATGGTTCCATAAAAATTTACTCGTCCTAATGCACATATATCAATGCGTGATACAAAGCTTGTGATTTCAGCATATTTTTTCATTTCTTGTTGGTACTCCATGTAAATGTTTACAAACGAAATATACTTTATTCGAATGCCTTTGTATGCTAAATCAAGCATTAGTAATGTTCGCGTACTCAGTTTCCATTAAGATCTAGCAACAGTTGTTACGAAAGATCACCAAAAGTTCGCAAAGCAGTAGAGCGGCAGCGGGCAAATATTACAACTGAAATAAAATTTGATTGCTGAATAAATTTTTACTTATTACTGTTCAAAGTTTTCTAATACGAACATAATATTATGGGTCGAAAATAAGTAACACATTTTTTTTCCTTTTTTCATACACCCTCTCTGCATACATGTGGAATTTTAGAAATCATACAGATCTTTAATATATTTTCTGATACAGACTACTCAAACAGGCCCATTATGTTGTTTTTGTTGCTATTCGCTGAATTATATGCAGCCATTTAAAATCCTTTGTTTAATTTTTGTTTTCACACAAACTTTTTCACACCAAATGAACCTCAACAATAAATTCAATTGCACACCGTTACATGTCAATGCGTTAATCGCGCATAATCCCATTATAACGGCAAAGGATATCACGCTGTTACAGTGAGGTAGCATAGAACAAAATAACCAGCGGTATTGAGCGCGCTTTAGCATACCGTTATTATAGTAACCCATACATACATTTTGGGTGCCGATTCATTCACGCCTCTATTTACTTTGATGTTCGTACATTTTGTGTTTTTTTTTTTTTGAGATTTTTTGATTTTTCAAAACGATTCCAAAATCTGTGTTCTTTTGTCGTTGTTATGACTTGTTCTGTTTGTGTGCACTTGACAAATGACATTTATCGAATGTATTGTGTGATAAAATCCTTTTTTATATATTACAATGGCAGGGGATGTTAATTTTTTATGCAAATGCGGTTTTTTTTTTATATTTTTTTTGCTCCAGTAGTGTAATGTAATGTATATTGTGCATGAATCGAAAGATTTTTAAATCCAATAGAGCATTTAATTTTAGTTTGTTAAACCGCGTGAGATTAAAAAATATAAGCTTGAATGAGACCGATAATTTAAAAAAACTTCTATAAATTTTGTAACATAAACTATGCAAACCAGTCTCTAAAACCTTTTCGAAAAAATTCGAAAATTCGAAAAAATTTTACAACACTTTCGATCTTTTAATTTAGAGTTTTCTGCAGGGATGCACCTTAACGTTAAGCTAATCGTTTATCAAAAAATTTCCACCGTTTCCGTTGAAACACTTCGAAATATTATCGATAAAGAAATTATCAAGATAAATTGTATCTCGTTTTTAACCGAAACGAAAAGCTTTCGTTAACGTTAAAAACGTTAACAAAAACGTGATACTTTATGTTTGAATTGTGCTGGCAATGCTATAGCCATGGTGAAGCCGTAAGGTGGCAACAACGAGCGCACATACACACACAAACTCTATGTAATTTGTTTGTGTAATTCGTTGGTGGTAATGTCAAAAATACTCTGAGAAATGTTTGTACTGTCAAAATTCATGAGAAAAGTTGCAATCAGGTTGGCTAATGCTTTCACCTTTAATGACTCCGCCATCAATCAGCTTTGCCAGCATAGTTTGAAATTAATAATCAACATAAACGATTTGATTTCGTTTTGATATGGCAGAAAACGAAACGAAATCATTTCGTTAATTTGACGATCTTAACGTTAATAAACGAAACGAAATGACTTCGTTTCGTTTATTAACGTTGATTATCGTAACGAAATGATATCGTTTCGTTGGTTAAGCATGCCTGGTTTTCTGAAAACAAAATATTAGTTATAGGTCTTTCAGAATTTGGATTTATATTTGAAACTTTTGTCGAAATGATTACAGAGTTTCTACAATATAAGATATAAAGCTATTCGCCGTACGTACGGAAGAAAATATAAAACAACCTTCGAAAAAAATTGTCAAAAATCACTGCGAATTTTAAAGAGACCTACAACTTGTGCTTTGTTGCATAAAATTGCATACCCGAAAAATTTCAGAAAACTGTAAATAAAAAATTTTAAATTTTCGGAAAAAATTTTCTCAAATATTCAAATTTGTTTGAAAATGCTTTTGAGATCTGGTTGCATAGTTTCAGTTACAAATTCATGAAATGTTCGTCTTGAATTATCGAAAATAAAAAAGTGGCATTTCAATTGAAAAAATTTTATAAAAATTGCCACGCTCATGTCGTGTTCGCAGCTTTATAGGTTAATAAAAAACAAGTAAGGAAGGCTAAGTTCGAGTGTAACCGAACATTGCATACTCAGCTTAGAGCTTTGGAGACAAAATTAGGGAAAATCACCATGTAGGAAAATGAACCTAGGGTAACCTTGGAATGTGTTTGTATGACATGGGTATCAAATGGAAGGTATTAAATAGCATATTAAAAGGAGTGGGCCATAGTTCTATAGGTGGACGCCATTTCGGAATATCGCCATAAAGGTGGACCAGGGGTGACTAGAATGCGTTTGTACGATATGGGTATCAAATTAAAGGTATTAATGAAGGTTTTAAAAGGGAGCGGGCCTTAGTTCTATAGGTGGACGCCTTTTCGAGATATCGATGAAAATGTGGACCAGGGTGGCCCTAAACATCATCTGTCGGGTACCGATAATTTATTTATATATGTAATACCACGAACAGTATTCCGGCCAATATTCCAAGGGCTTTTGATTTCGCCCTGCAAAACTTTTTCATTTTCTCCTACTTAATATGGTAAGTACACCCATTTTACCAAGTTTTTTTCTAAAGTTATATTTTGCGTCAATAGACCAATACAATTACCATGTTTCATCCCTTTTTCCGTATTTGCTATAGAATTATGGCATTTTTTCATTTTTCGTATTTTTCGATATCGAAAAAGTAGGCGTGGTCATAGTCGGATTTCGGCCATTTTTTATACCAAGATAAAGTGAGTTTAGATAAGTACGTGAACTAGGTTTAATAAAGATATATCGATTTTTGCCCAATTTTGATTTCGCCCGTTTTCACAGAAAACAGTTAACGTCATAGAAGCTATGCCCTTACCAAATTTCACAAGGATTGGTAAATTTTTTTCGATTTTTGGCATTAAAAGTATTGTAGATAAATTAAATGAAATAAGGCGGAGCCACGCCCATTTTGAAATTTTCTTTTATTTTTGTATTTTGTTGCAGCATATCATTACTGGAGTTGAATGTTGAAATAATTTACTTATATACTTTAAAAATATTAAATTTTTTGTTAAAATTTGACTTAAAAAAATAATTTTTTAAAGTGGGCGTGTTCCTCATCCGATTTTGCTAATTTTTATTTAGCAAATATACAGGAATAGCAGTAACGTTCCTGTCAAATTTCATCATGATATCTTCAACGACTGCCAAATCACAGCTTGCAAAACTTTCAAATTACCTTCTTTTAAAAGTGGGCGGTGCCACGCCCGTTGTCCAAAATTTTACTAATTTTCTATTCTGCGTTATAAGGTCAACACACCTATCAATTTCATTGCTTTATCCGTCTTTGGTAATGAATTATCGCATTTTTTTCCGTTTTGCGGAATTTTCGATATCGAAAAAGTGGGCGTGGTTATAGTCCGATATCGTTCATTTTAAATAGCGATCTGAGTTTAGTACCCTACATTCAAAACTTCATCAAGATACCTCAATATTTACTCAAGTTATCGTGTTAGCGGAAAGACGGACGGACGGACAGACATGGCTCAATAAAAATTTTTTTTTTTCGATCCTGATGATTTTGATATATGGAAGTCTATATCTATCTCGATTCCTTTATACCTGTACAACCAACCGTTATCCAATCAAAGTTAATATACTCTGTGTGCAAAGCACGGTGAGTATAAAAAAGTGATGGAGTCCATATTATTTCCTCCCAGAACTCCTTTCTGCATATATATGTGTGTGTATGTACATAAAAAAGTCATCAAACAACAGCCGCATGGAAGCCTTAAACTGTTTTTTGCAAATATCTCAAGACAGAAGGAGACTTTTCCCATGCGAATTATTGATATCGAGGACGAAGGACGTGCGTATGGTGAGGTTTTAAGAACAACAAATGATGTGGAAAAAAATTTTGTTTTTCCATTATGCTTAATTTTTTACTATATATTTGCATCGTTTATATATGTGGAACATAAGATCTATCATTGTTAACATCGTTTCCCTTAAAAAATCCCAAAATAGGTAACCCAGACACGACGAAATTCCGATAAAAATAATTCAGACGCGAAAAAATGTCGACCATGTATAGTCCAAACCAAGGCAAAACCGTTCACTTTACCCGTGTTGTAATGGCCGCCTGCTCTTGAAAGGACGTTAAAAGCCTGAAGAAATATTTGAATACATTAAAAACCCCCACGCACAGTAATAGGCTGAAAGATCTTGTACAACAGGTCTAAATAAAGTTCGTTATGCGTCGAGGTCTAATAAATAGTAGCTCCCTCTTCAATTCCGATCGCGTTATCACCTAGTTGAGTGAGCTAGTCGGGTTGTGCCCTCATAAAGCATCCTTTTTTTCACGAAACTATTAAAAAATGACTATGTGAAAGGTACAAAATATAAGCTTAAATTCTAGAGGCGGACTCTTGAACAATTTTTTTTTTTTTTTCGTTTGAAAATCGCATCGGTCTTATATAAATCCCTTGGTATTTCATAGGAAGAAAATCTCCGCTAACCGTCAAAAAGCAATCAAATAAATTTTTTGCGTAAATGTTTATATAAAGATTATAATCCTCACAACACCAACACATTCATACAAACATATATATGTATGTTAGATAGTTACATTTTGGAAACTCTTTAGCTAATAAAAGTGTTTTCATGCGAAAACAAACTTCAGAAATTAATGAAAAGAATGAAACGCAACAACAACTGCAACAACACCACAAATATTAGTTAGTAGGCCACGCCAGGAATTTAATAAACGCGCAACATGAAGCTCAATAAGAAGAGTACAAACTTACATAAGAAGCAATACCTGGCCTAATGCTCAACCCAACAAAAAAGGTTCGACATTGCCACGTGAAGAAATACTTAAATATGTACATAGTTCTGCTATATACAATTCAGGGAAGGCAAAACGAAATAAGATTAATGATTGCAATAAATTCAGCAACACTGTGAGAGCCTAAGCTGATGGGAAGCTTGAGATTTGATGCTGCTTTCACTATATGAATTAGACCATAGAGTGGGTGGAGGGTGCTAAGATTTCGTCGCACTAATAAGCAAAATATCTGAGAAGAAGTCAACGTCGTGAGCAAGAATCCTTCCGTACTGCTTGTTCTATCGCATTTGCCATTCCGCACCGGTTAAGGTCTTGGCCTAATGCCTGCTGCATAGAAAACATGCTGCTATTACGCTGATTAAATTTCTTTGCTACGGCAGTGATAAGCAAGTCTGCCTTCGTTGTGGGGAATTGTGAAATCTGTAGGGGTAAACTGTATTATGTAATATTAGAAAGACAAAATCAATGTAGCGCTCAACCCTCAGCTCAACATGAGAGCGAAAAAAGCAGTAGCATACCGCACGTTGCGCACTTGGCTGCCAAGCACAACACAACCCAACATAACACCAAACAACAAACACACAAATCACCCCAAAATAGTGTTCTGTGTGGCTATGCGCGGTAAAAGAAATCCATCAAAGCATCGCTTTTAGAGTTGTTGTACACCGCTGGTGGCATATCCTTAAATCTAATTACGACTTAATCAGCAACTGAATTTTTTGTCAGACAGGCGCAGAGGCGAAACTGTAAAAACAAAAACAAAAAACAAAAAAGCGTGGTGTTTGGCTTTTATATTCGTATTGTGATAACAATCAACGACCGGCCGACAAGCGTCTGTTAAATGCTGTTGTTGTTGCATCCCTGTAAATAACGTTATACACAATTTCTACCCTCTTTCTATAATTGTTGTTGCACGCATACTCTTACGCTCAATTGACAAAGTCAATGTAATACAATTGCCTTTGGCTACAAAATCCCGTTTGATTTGATGGCTATCCTGAGATGCTGCGGTGTGTGGCAGCAACTACAAAAGTAACGCCAGCTGTGTTAATTGTTGTTGGTGTTGTGCTGGTGGCAATTTGGTGGTGACTATAGCGCAATATTGCACTGGTGTTAATGTTTGTAAACAAATGCTGTAGGTGGCTTTTATTTTGTTTTTTTAGGTCAGATTTGCATTGTTTTATGTATTTGCATTTAAGGCGAGTCTTCTTTTCTCAATATAATTATCTCGATATCTATCACCATTGCAGAGGCCTTCCAATGTTTCGCCCGGCTGTTGTCGATGGAAATATTTTCTGAGTCGACCTAGCAAAACTCTTGAATATGTCGAAACGTCATTAAATTTGATGATCATCCAATTTTCTTCTAAATTGTTTGCCTGTCAATCGGTTATAAATATAATGATGAGCTGTATATGCTTTACGCAGATATGAAGATAGTGCCGCAAATAAAAACACAAAGGCTTCGCTGGCTAAGTCATGTTATTCGGATAGCCAAAGACGATCCGGCCAAAAAAGTATTACAGTCGACACGGCACTTAAGAAGCAGAAGAAGGCGAAGACCTTCATTGAGTTAGGAAAGGCAGGTGAAGGAAGAATTGATATCCCTTGGTGCTCCCTATTGACGTCAGTAATCGCGAAACAGGAGGTTAACCGCTAATTAATGACACGGCTTTGTGCTTTCATTTGACACGCATCGTGGATACGACGTTGGGTTGGGTTGAACAGACCGGTCAATAAAGACCTCACATACACTGAATGTGTCCATAGTGTTACCAGAATTTTTTCGAAGGACCCCAACCAGGTGCCAGGACTTATGTTATAGAGTAACTCCGCTAACACTTGACAAATACTAGAAGATACTAGAATACCTAATATAAATGCTGCCTCGATATTTGGCAACCCTGACGCCCCTAATAGCTGGAGCCTGGACCTGGCAAACGTAGGCCATCAGCACAGAACCTGCTCGACCGTTTCTTCCTGCAACTCGCTCTTCCTACACTTGTTGTTACTGACGAGGCCTAACTTACAAGCATGTGGCGCCAGAAGGCAATGTCAAGTTAGTATGCCTAACGTGAGCCTTAAGTCTTCTCCCTTCACAGATATGAGCCAGTTTGTGAGTCTAATATTTAGGCTTTGCACATGATCTTAGAAATTTTGGTAACCCCGTGCTTATGTCGTCACCTTTCCCGCTAGATGGATCAACTTCAGTCTCCTTTTGATATCTCCCAAACGGCATGGCACGTCAATTGTTGTTTCAGTGAGTGTTGTACCCTCCTTTGCCAACACATCGGCGTTTTCGTAACCTTCTATACCTTTATGACAGGGAACCCAGAATATTTGTATGATTCGACCTGAGCGAAGTTTTTTCAATGCTTTTTTAAATACCAGAACACTTCTTGATGAAGTACTGTGTGAGATTATTGCCTTGATCGTCGTCTGACTATAAATATATATGTATTGACGCGACTGCAGCTTAAGCACGCTTCCTACAGAATTTCTGCTGCTTTATTCACGGCTATAATTTACGCCTGAAAGACCCTGCAGTTATCTGGTAGCCTGTAGGATCTACTTATTTCTTGATCGACACAGTAAACAGGAGACAGGTATGACGGAAAGTATCGTAAATATTTTTCTTTAATACTCCAAGAGTTTTCATTATATTTCGACATCTTGCGTGATTCCAAATCAAACATCAGGACAAGCCTGAAAGGAGACTTAAAGAGTTTGATATTTGTTCTTCGAGATAGAATTTTACTTCACAATTGCTTTTTCTATCGAAAGTAGCACTTTTTAGCTAAAGTGACTCACTGCTGGGTTTTCAAACTTATATTGTTTCCGCAAATTTCGTCCACTTAAGATTTCACATAAACGGGTTTTCACCGAAACAGACCTGGTAAGCTAACTCTCGACCAGATACTCAGAGCGCACCAACTCTTTGAGAAGACCTTTTAGAAGGAAGCAGCGCAGCGACACACATCATCACTTTCTTGATCCCAAAGCGCGCAAAAGGCTTTTAATATTCCGCTATATCTTCATGAAAAATCCGCTCTACCCATAGGACCACCTAAAGTGCTATTCTTCAACTTAATGCTGGAGAAGAAAGTCCCGCACCGGATCTAAGCCTTACAGAACCACATATTGGATGATTTGGCAACATCCACTTAGATGAGTTTAATTGGACGCATAACTCCCTTTACGCCAGAGATCGACAGAGATTACAGCTGGTGGTGAGAGCCAACAGGTCTGCTAGCTCCCGTTCTGAGAAAATCGGTGTTTGTTATTAATTGAAGACACATTTTTAAATGATTTTATTTAGGTTGACTTGACAGGCTGCACGGCTGCACGGCCGTTGTGAACGAATTTTTAATTAAAATTTAAGTAACTTCCCGATAAGCTACAAGCTTGAAACTTGGAATATAGTTCAGATCCCGATGACAATGCAATAATAAGAAAAAAATCGTCGCTAGGTGGCGCAAGGATCGAGATATTCACAAAAATCGTATTTGGTGGCCGATTTGGCTCATATTTGAAATACATAATACATACAAGAATAGAAAGCGACCTATGAAAAAAATCGCCACTAGATGGCGTAAGGATCGAGATATTCACAAAAATCCTATTTGTGGTCCGATTTGGCTCATATTTTGAAAAAATATTACATACAGTCCGGTAGAAATGACATAAAAATATCTTGGAGTTGCCGGAGGGACAAGCATACGTGGCGCAGAGTCTAGTAAAGTCTTTGGAAGGATTATGTATTGAGAACTTAGATTGTAACAAATTGTCATGAAAGAGTCCTTATAACAATGAGTCACTAAATGAACTAAATAGAATGAGAAATAAAGTAAATAAAGACTAAAAACTTGAAAATAAAATAATTAAAAAAAAAATGTTTAAGTTGAACGGTTTTATTGAAAACAATACTTACATGAAATAATAATAATACTAAAAGCTATAAAATAATTAGGAAGGTCCTAGGTACTAGTCATCACACTCCTCATCAATCTATGGCGTTGATCAGACAATTAAATAAAAGCGTTGGACGCGTCAAATTTCTATTGATAGTCATAAGTAAGACCAACTGAACCTTAATCAGGTTATGCTACGCCTCACATTTTTAGGAAAATTCACGCGCCCAACGCTTTCGTTTAATTTGTCTAGAAAACTTCTAATGCCATAAGTCGACAAAAACTAACAAATCTTTGTGAAATTTGGTAAGGACATAGCCTCTATGGCGATAACTGTTTTCTGTGAAAGTGGGCGAAATCGGTTGAAGCCACGCCCAGTTTTTATACACAGTCGTCAGTCCTTCCGCTCGGCCCTTAACACGATAGCTTGAGCAAAAATCGATATATCTTTACTAAACTTAGTTCACGTACTTATCTGAACTCACTTTATCTTGATGTTAAAAAAGGGCGAAATCCGACTATGACTACGCCCATTTTTTCGATATCGAAAATTTCAAAAAATGAAAATTGTCATAATTCTATACCAAATACGAAAAAAGGGTTGAAACATGGTGATTGGATTGGGTTTTTGACGCAAGATATAACTTTAGACAAAACTTAGTAAAATGGGTGTGCCACGTACCATATTAAGTAGAAGAAAATGAAAAAGTTCTGCAGGGCGAAATCAAAAGCCCTTGGAATCATGGCGGGAATACTGTTCGTGGTATTACATACATATATAAATAAATTAGCGATACCCGACCGATGATGTTCTGGGTCAATCTGGTCAACATTTGGTCGATATCTCGAAAACGCCTT
Organism: Eurosta solidaginis; assembly: GCF_040869045.1. Lineage (NCBI taxonomy): Eukaryota > Metazoa > Arthropoda > Insecta > Diptera > Tephritidae > Eurosta > Eurosta solidaginis. The sequence goes on along the minus strand of NC_090319.1, from coordinate 263,526,545 downwards.
CACATATACAACTGAGGGCCACTCCCTTTTAAAACCCTCATCAATACGTTTAATTTGATACCCATATTGTACAGAAACATTATAGAGCCAAGCCTGGACCACCTATATAGCGATATGTCTAAAAGGCAACCACCCATAGAACTAAGGCCCAATCCCTTTTAAAATACTCAGAAACACCTTTCATTTGATACCAACGTACAAACACATTCTAGAGTCACCGCCGGTTCACCTTTATGGAGATATCTCGAAAAGAGGCCACCTACAGAGCAAAGGCCCAATCCCTTTTAAAACACTCATTAACTCCTTTCATTTGATACCCATATCGTACAAACACATTCTAGATTCACCCCCGGTCCACCTTTATACGATATCTCGAAAAGGCATCCACCTATGGAACTATGGCCCTCTCCCTTTTAAAATACTCTTTAATACCTTCCATTTGGTACCCATGTCATACAAACACATTCCAGGGTTACCCTAGGTTCATTTTCCTAAATGGTGATTTTCCCTTATTTTGTCTCCAAAGCTCTCAGCTGAGTATGTAATGTTCGGTTACACCTGAACTTAGCCTTCCTTACTTTTTATACCTTTCATGAAAATGAAATGGTATATTAATTTCGTCACGAAACCGAAAATTGTAAGTCCTTAAAGGAAAATAGATAGACCCACCATTAAGTATACCGAAATAATCAGGTTGAAGAGCTGAGTTGTTATAGCCATGTCCGTCTGTCCGTCTGTCCGTCTGTCTGTTTGTATGCAAACTAGTCCCTCAATTTTTGAGATATCTTGATAAAATTTGGTGAGCAGGTGTATTTGGGTGTCCGATTAGACATTTGTCGGAACCGACCGGATCGGACCACTATAGCATATATCCTCCATACAACCGATTTTTCAGAAAAAGAGGATTTTTGTAATATCTTACCCAATTTAACAGATTGAAGCTTCAAACTTCACCATATACTTTCGTATATTGAACATATTGTTGCCTGAAAAAATTTATGAGATCGGTCGTATATATAGTATATATCCCCCACAACCTATTTTAAGAGCTAGAGGCTTCAAATTTCAGCGAATGCTTACGTATATAGCATATATTGTTGTCTGAAAAAATCATAAAGATCGGTGATATATATAGTATATATATGGTGGTATATATAGTATATATATATATTATATATATATATTTTCGCAAATTTTAGCCCCATTTTAACAGCTAGAAGCTTCAAATTTCACCGAATATTTACTTATATAGCATATATTGTTGTCTGAAAAAATCATAGAGATCGGTTGTATATATAGTATATATCTCATACAACCGATTGTTCAGATAAGAAACTTTTCGCAATTTCTACCCCATTTTAACAGCTATAAGCTTCAAATTTCACCGATTGCTTACGTATATAGCATATATTGTTGTCTGAAAAAATCATAGAGATCGGTTGTATATATAGTATATATCTCATACAACCGATTGTTCAGATAAGAAACTTTTCGCAATTTCTACCCCATTTTAACAGCTATAAGCTTCAAATTTCACCGATTGCTTACGTATATAGCATATATTGTTGTCTGAAAAAATCATAGAGATCGGTTGTATATATAGTATATATCTCATACAACCGATTGTTCAGATAAGAAACTTTTCGCAATTTCTACCCCATTTTAACAGCTAGAAGCTTCAAATTTCACCAACTGCTTACGTTTATAGCATATATTGATGTCTGAAAAAATCATCGAGATCGGTGATATTCATAGTATATATCTCATACAACCGATTGTTCAGATAAGAAACTTTGCGCAATTTCTGCCCCGTTTTAACAGTTAGAAGCTTCAAATTTCACAAAATGCTTTCGTATATAGCATATATTGTTGTCTGAAAAAATCATAGAGATCGGTGGTATATATATTATATACTTCATATAAACTGTCATATTGACCCCTTTTTTACGGCTAGAAGCTTCAAGATTCATCAAATTTCATCAAATAGTTACGTTTACGTCATATATTTTTGAAATACGTGATTCGTAGCCATAGTTTTTACATGCAGACCACAAAAAACGTGAAGCTTTGCATCCTCACACAGATTACCTACCTATTTTTTATTTTATATTTATCTTAAAAATCGTTTAGATATGTTCAAATTTCACCAAATGCTTACGTGTATAGCATATATTGTTGTCTGAGAAAATCATAGATACCGGTGGTATATATAGTATATATCCCATACAACCGATTGTTCAGATAAGAAACTTTGCGCAATTTCTTCCCCATTTTAACAGTTATAAGCTTCAAATTTCACCGATTGCTTACGTATATAGTATGTATTGTTGTGTCAAAAAATCATAGAGATCGGTGATATATATAATATATATATGATGGTATATATAGTATATATATATAGTATATATATATTTTTTTTACGATTTCGGCCCCATTTTAACAGCTAGAAGCTTCAAATTTCACCAACTGCTTACGTGTATAGCATATATTGATGTCTAAAAAAATCATTGAGATCGGTGGTACACATAGTATATATCTCATACAACCGATTGTTCAGATAAGAAACTTTGCGCAATTTCTGCCCCGTTTTAACAGTTAGAAGCTTCAAATTTCACAAAATGCTTACGTATATAGCATATATTGTTGTCTGAAAAATCATAGAGATCGGTCGTATATATATTATATACTTCATATAAACTGTCATTTTGACCCCTTTTTTACGGCTAGAATCTTCAAAATTCATCAAATTTCATCAAATAGTTACGTTTTCGTCATATATTTTTGAAATACGTGATTCGTAGTCATAGTTTTTACACGCAGACCACAAAAAACCTGAAACTTTGCATCCTCACACAAAGTACCTACCCGTTTTTTATTTTATATTTATCTTAAAAATCGTTAAGGTATGTAGATCTGTTCACTATATATTTCTTATCCTATACATCCGATTATTCAGAGATTACGAACGGGATAAGATTATTGTTCAGCCCCATTCATGAAAGGTATGAAGTCTTCGGCACAGCCGAAGACAGTCCCGTTCTTACTTGTTTTTATATCATTTGGTGTTATTTTGCAATAAGCAGCAAGTTAAATTTTTCCTCTTGAAAATACAATAATCCACTGCAATTACATTAAAGTCCGCTTATTGAGACAGACGTGAGGTGAGGCGGCAGTAGAACCATTTCATTTCGATAATTTAAAATTTGGCAAAATGCCAAAGTTAATGCGAAATTCATGATTATAAAAGCGTATCATGACGTGTGCACGCATGCAGTGTTAAATACACGCATTTCTACCATATCATGAACATACACACTCACGCAAACGTGAAAGCATTCACGCATGCACATTTTACATTGATGTTTATAAACAATCGCACTTTTCAGATATTTAAATTGTAAAAGCATGCAATCAGTTACAAGTAGCCGAAGTAACAAACAAAATTTGTTCAAACATGTATGGACGGACAGAGAGCAACAACAACACATGCCTAGACAAGAGTACATTGCAATAGCCAAACTAGCTGGCATTCAGACAGACAGATAGACAGATGGGCAGACAACCCGATAAATGGCAAACAGGAACCAAATATTTGCAAAAGAAAAACCGTTTATGCTTGGGAGAAATGGCACATGTGTTGATGTGGGGTTGTGTATGTGTTAGTAAAATGAGCTTGTAATTACAAATTCAATGAACTTTTTTCTTACGATTTTCACAGCCATTTTTTATTTCAAGCGCATCCACCTGTTCATGCATTCGATTCTCTCCTCGTACAACTTTTTAATATAAAAGAAAATCTGAAACACCCTCCGGATAAAAATAAAATTAAAAAAAAAAAACTTTTTTAAAAATAAGCTTTTATTATTGTTTAATAAAATTAACTAAAAAGTACAAAATAAGTTGACTGTAAGGAAATATAATACTTTATAAGTTCATTGTAACCTTTAACGATAATTAGGCTTTTTCGTCTGCAACAAAAAAATGCCATATTGTACATAATTATATATTTTTAACATTAAAACTTTAAACCTAAATTGTTAAATCTTACAGTTTATATCACAGTCCAAATTGTTCTAATAAAAACAGAAGAAAAAAACTCAACAATTTTTGAAAAATTTTATTTACAAAATTGGACCTCAAGCCGGCAAGAAAATTATTCATTATTATTATAAATATTAAACAAGAGTTTTTTTCATAAGTCGGCTGTTTCATCAACAATTAACGACAGTGTGTTTGCCAACACTTTTCTTTTTAATGCCTCGCCTAAATTATTTCCTAGATGAAATGTCACTGTTCTCGTACATTTTTATTGACTGAGCAATTTTTTGTGGTGTGAAATTCATTCAAGTAAATTCAAAATTATATGTGGAGTAACGAATTTGCTGCACATTTTTTGGGCAATATTGTGAATTTTTACCTGAGTGAAAAAGAAATCGTGGCAACTGTCTTAAAAGGACCAAAATTGAAGAAAATGCACCAGTGGACGATATGGGGTTGGAAGGGACCATTTTTGGTCAAATGGAGCCAAATTGGCAACCGTGATCTCCAAAAATCTGTAAAACAAATTAAAGTGCGCAGAAAAGTATGCAACAAAAAGTATGCAACGTTGAGGAATAACAGCCTAACTTTTATGTTTGCTGCATACACAAACAAAGCGAAGTTACTTGCGTTCTTGACGACTTAGGTTGTTATTCCCTTGTGAATACAAATCTTTACCGATAACTCTGTTATCGATTAATTTATCGGCAAAGTAATATTGCATTGTCATCGGAGTTATACATGCGTACAAGCTCAATTGGACACCGGGAAGTGTATCAAATTTGACTTGCAAGATTTCATTACATACAACAGCCAAGTGAAACTAAATAAAAGCTTATAAAAAAGTTCAAAAATTAATGCGAGTTTTAAGGACCTATAGCTTGTACTTAATCAGACTAAAATAGATAGGTTTGCAAAGTTCCTCTTACCAAATTCATAGAAGTTTTGTATTATAATAAATAAATGCAAAGCGCGATAACATCCAAAGATATTATAGGCCGAGCTTCTCTTCCAATTTTCGTCGCGGTACTTTTAATTGTTTTACGCCGACTCCAAATGACATCTGCGAAGCACATCCGGATTGCTTGCCGAGTCACTGCCGAGGGATAAACCCGCTTGGAAAACTTTTTTCTAATTGAAAAAACTAGTTTTTTAAATTTTTTATGTTGATTTGTTCGGGGCTTAAACCCACGATCTCACTACGACGGCTGCCAAACGAAATTGTCTTAAGATCATTTCGGAACATTTGAGGATGACTTCTGCGTTATTTCTGCAAAACTTCATTATTGTTTCGGCATTATTTTCGTTACCATTTCTAGTTTCTCTCCGCATCATTTTGGTATATATTTTTTTTTTTTTGGGTCTATTCCGGATTGCTTCGGGATTAATTTCTGAGCTGTTTCGTTTCTAGACTATTGTCGTGATAATTTTTTAAGTATTTCGGCTATTCCGGACTATTTTTGGAATATACCCAGCTATCTTCGGGTCAACTCGGGATTGTTTTCAAGAGCATGTGGATATTTTTTGAAGCTATTTCGGGAATTTTTTTAGAGCTCCTTCGTTTAACTTTGGGATTTTTTTTGGTAAATCTTCGAAGTTATATCAGGCTCATTTCGGGATTATCTTTTCCTCATTTCGAAATTATTTTCGAAATCGTTTCGAGATTATCTCGTGATAATTTTGGAATATTTCGGGATTATACCACGGCTTTTTTGAACTGTTTTCCCATTTTGTACCTGATCTTTTCTGGACATTTCCAGAGTATCTTTCGGTATGACCTCGGCAACATTTTTCGACCTTTTCAGATTATCTTCGAATGAATTCGGATTGTTTTCAGGATCATGAGTACTTTTTGTGCTCACTTTGGATTTTTTCAAGATTTCTTCTCCGGATTTCTTCTGAGATTATTTTTGACCATTATGGTACATTATTCGGAATAATTTCGTATTAGTTTCGGAAAAATTTCGTAATTTTTTACCAGGCCATTTCGAGATTGCTAAAAGAGTCATATCAGAATTTTGATAAAGCTACTTCGTTTAAATGATGTATATGGGAACGATTTTCCGTCATCCCTTGTCAAATTTGATTTCTTCTTCGTTTAGTTCATAGCGGAACCATACAAGGTTGCAGCATGGTGACATACCTACAAACATAAATAAAGTACTGCGCCGGAAGTTGATGTATCAAATCAAATAAAAAAGTATCTAATCAGCTGTCCCGTGATGCCACCTTGTATAGTTTCGTCATGGTTGGGTTTTAGGACAGCTTTTGAGATTATTTCACGACTGTTTCGGAACTATTTCTGAACTTTATGGGACTTTTTCGCAAAAATTTCGAGATTGTTCTCTGGCTCTTTTCGGAACAATTTCGGTGATTTAGGTATAATTTCGGAATTCTTTAAAGGGAAAGGTTTGGATTGTTTTAAAAATCAAATAGGAATATTTCGGTGTGGACATTTTTTCCGCATTTCATCAATTGAATTCTTTTGTTTTAACTTTCGATATTTTACGAAAAACTGTTTGAATTTTGTAACTGAAACTTCGCAAGCCCCGGGAAAAGTTTTCCATGAAATTCGAAAATTCGAGAAAATTTAAAAATTACTTCGAACTTTTTTTTGGCTTTTTGGTGAGTTTTAATGACTATGCAGTTTTGTAGTCCAGTCAATTTTAGACCAACAAAGTACAGGTTATGAATCCTTCAAAATCCGCTTTGCTTTTTGACAATTTTTTTTTCGCATTTTCTTCCATATGAAAAAGTATATATCACACTTTGTATGGAGGATTATCTAAAACAGCCTAAGGAAAAATATTGCGTGAATGTGAGTTTTGAGAGATCTATAACTTGTACTTTGTGGACCAAAAAAATTCAGAGAACTCCAAAAAAAAGTTCGATATTTTCATATCGTTTTATTTCAAACTTTTCAGAAATTGACAAGAAAACTATCTTTTAAGACTTCGGCAAAGCTTTTTTCTTAAAACCAGCAACTAATGGAAACGTAATAAACAAATTAACACATCATAACTAAGCCTGGCCTGACATGTGTAATAATTAAAATTTGAAAACTGCATGAAATTCATAAAATTTTCAGTTGTTGAGTGTCTGGTGAAAAAAAAATTCTCTAGTTGGCCCTTCTACTGCCAAAATACCCCCAAAACAACCAATCCTTAATACATTGGTCTGTCACTTCGATGGCTAGAAAGACGACGGTTCTGCTTAATAACGACATGTGAATACTGACAGCTGCTGCACTTAAGTTGCTCTTCGTATTTCTAAAGCGAGCAATTCAACTACAATTCAAAAACGTGGCTGCACCAAAAGCATGCAAGCGTACCACGAAGACAAATTGCAAGCGATTTTCTCCAATTCCTTAGAATTCTATTTATGCAGGTGTGGTACGTGCGATAAGAGTTTGGAATGGTGGCAATAACCAAATTTAAAAAAAGGGGGGAAATGTACGAACATTAGACTGTAAAAAAAATTGCAGTGAATTGAAGAATTTGGTTCATGGTTTTATTGGGATTCAACTTCAAAGTTATGATATTTTCGCCGATTTGTGCTAAAACGCTTTATTCCATGAGTTGTGATCGTTTCGAACTAAGTTTGCTTTAGAAATTCTACAAATATTAGTGTAAGATGAAAGCCTTATCTAATCAAAAATATTTTAATTTTAAAAACTAGCTGCGTTTTTTCCATGTATACACATATGCCCTAGAACTTTATATGGACTGCTAAGTGCATGACTTTATCGCCGCTTATGAAATTATTGCGCAAAAATATATATTGCTAAATTTCAGTATGCATTCGAGGTAAAAGCGGATGCACAAAAAAAACCAAATAAGATAAGGCGCTAACTCTAAGTGGCAGCGAAATTTAAAAATATTTTTGCTGCAATAATAGGTAAGATTTTGCGCAATGGCGCAATATTTTTCAGCTTGTGGAAAATAAAAAATAAAACAAAATATCAGTTCGAAAGGGGTTTAATAAACATGCCTACATAATAGTTAAACAAAAAACCCAGCGAAAAGGGTTGTTTTGCAGTTCAAATTAAAATTGCCATTGCATGTGATTAGCTATGCGCGCATTGTAGCTCCTTCTCAATTATTGCTTATTAATAAATATTTTATTTTAGTTAAATTTTTATGTGCCGTGTAATATTTGACGTAATTCTGTAACTCAATTGAAATTGCACGAAGTCTACTTTAAGGCGCAAAAGCAGCAAAATGTGCGTGCTAAGGCCAACTGGAAAATAGCTAACCAATTTTATTTAGATTGTTGTCTACTTTTCAAATTGCAAACAATTAACTTTTCATTCAATATCGTTTGACTCATAACAAAAAACTTAATTCGAAATTCACATAATAGCTGAAACTTCCTAAGCTTACAAATGAGATAATTTCAACGGTTACTGAGTTTGAGAAAAGTTAAATTGCTGACAGTTGGGTTAATACTAAAAAAAATAAAAAAAAATATTTGTAGATATTAAATTAAAAATAACCAAACTTGAGTAAACGGGACGCGCAATACTGGACGGCTGCCACTATAACCTAACCTTACGCTAGTTGAAACTCAAAACATCTTGGCAGATCAGAGACCAGAGAGCAAAAGGCTATAATTGCTGTGTTAACTATATATAAAATGAAAGACCCTGACATCCTTAGAGCAAAACAGTCGATCTACAAGACCGATTTTCCTAATTCAAGTCTTCAAATTACAACTGTCTGCCCCAGATTTACACAGCGGTATTTTTGCTTAGGTATTTTATAAAAAGGTGTCTAATTAAATTTTTTGACATTACATCAGGGACAAGCATTACGTAAACTGCTTGCCATATTATCGTTTATACTTGTAGAAAATAAAAATTACTTTCTAACTTCCCTTTCTTATAGTTATATGGGCAAATGCCAAAAACTTTTGCTTTTTTGGATACTCGAGTTTTACACACGGCCAGGAAAAAGTACAAGGGCATTAAGTTTGACCCTTTGATTATTCGATCTGATGATTTTAAAAATCAAGAAAGTTGATAGTAAGTTTTTGTAGAACTTCGAAACGTAAAAAACGTCGATTTTTACACTTTATCAAGCGATGCCCTTAATTTTTTTTTTTTTTTTTTTGAATTTTTTCGATAAAATGTTGAGGCATCGCTGAAATGCTATGGAATTTAAATTTAATGTTGTTTTTGAGACGGAGATTCTAAAAGTATGAGCAAAATCAATGTGCCCCTCCAATACTCAAAACTATCACCAATCAAAGTAGCGATACTTTTTTTTGTCATTTTCAATATTGACAGTTTTTTGCTTATAGCGTTTTGAGTATTGAAATTTTGATTATGTACGATAATAGCCTATCAGGGACTAAAAATACCTAGGGCTTCAAATTCGATGTGCCACTTTCAGTTTTGAAGGTAGAGGCAGAAAAATGGAAGCACTTGGTTGCGTACATTTTTTTCAGGAGCATGTTTTTTTGTGGGCACAGCTACAGTTTTACTTTTATCACTTCATACCCGTTTGTTAATTTTTTCTCTACACCACAGTGGTAGACCATCAATTGCCTCATCTTGGAATATTCACGCAAGGAAAGTTATTGATGTTTATACATGGGGCAAATATACGAAATTTCCGACAAAAATTGGCAATCGTCAAAAAGTGTAGAAATGTTTTTTTTTTTTTTTAATTTAAACCAGGTTTTATTTAAAAGTAGATGAAAAGAAACAAAAAATGGTGTAGAGAAAAAATTAACAAACGGGTATGAAATATTTGACGGTTACCCGGTTTCATATTTTTGCCGATATCTCTAAAACAGGGTTTCGGATATCAACAAAATTTTACCTAAATATACCCCACATAGATATGTACATCATGATAAAATTTCAACACAATCGGTTAAGAAGTTTTTAAATAAGTAAAAAAAATAAGGTTTTCCGGGTGGCGGCCACCGTGGTGTGATGGTAGCGTGCTCCGCCTATCACACCGTATGCCCTGGGTTCAACTCCCGGGCAAAGCAACATCAAAATTTTAGAAATAAGATTTTTCAATTAGAAGAAAATTTTTCTAAGCAGGGTCGCCCCTCGGCAGTGTCTGGCAAGCGCTCCGATTGTATTTCTGCCATGAAAAGCTCTCAGTGAAAACTCATCTGCCTTGCAGATGCCGTTCGGAGTCGGCATAAAACATGTAGGTCCCGTCCGGCCAATTTGTAGGGAAAAATCAAGAGGAGCACGACGCAAATTGGAAGAGAAGCTCAGCCTTAGATCTCTTCGGAGGTTATCGCGCCTTACATTTATTTTTTATTTTAATTTTATCAATATCTCCAAAACCGGATCTCGGGTATTAAAACTTTTTTACCTGAACATACTTCGTCCACATATCTATATGTTTTTAAAGTTTCAAAAGAATCGGTAGAAAGGTGTTAAAATAAATGTGTTGCAAACTTTGCAGCAGGCATGCTTAACCAACGAAACGATATCATTTCGTTACGATAATCAACGTTAATAAACGAAACGAAGTCATTTCGTTTCGTTTATTAACGTTAAGATCGTCAAATTAACGAAATGATTTCGTTTCGTTTTCTGCCATATCAAAACGAAATCAAATCGTTTATGTTGATTATTAATTTCAAACTATGCTGGCAAAGCTGATTGATGGCGGAGTCATTAAAGGTGAAAGCATTAGCCAACCTGATTGCAACTTTTCTCATGAATTTTGACAGTACAAACATTTCTCAGAGTATTTTTGACATTACCACCAACGAATTACACAAACAAATTACATAGAGTTTGTGTGTGTATGTGCGCTCGTTGTTGCCACCTTACGGCTTCACCATGGCTATAGCATTGCCAGCACAATTCAAACATAAAGTATCACGTTTTTGTTAACGTTTTTAACGTTAACGAAAGCTTTTCGTTTCGGTTAAAAACGAGATACAATTTATCTTGATAATTTCTTTATCGATAATATTTCGAAGTGTTTCAACGGAAACGGTGGAAATTTTTTGATAAACGATTAGCTTAACGTTAAGGTGCATCCCTGCTTTGCAGTAAAATATATTTGGCGGTTATTTGGTTTAATATTTCTATCTATATCTACAGAACCGGGTCTCGTCAAAAAAATTTTACATAGCTAACAGCTGCATATATCTCCATATTTTGTTAAAATTTCGATATAATCGGTACAGAAGTGTTGAGATAAATCTATATTTAACATTGCGACCTCAATTTGCATATATTTTGCTCGATCTTTTGACTATACCTTTTTGCGGCATTATGTAAGACGAGTAACGGCGATGCACTATAGCTCCAATTTACCCCTCAATGTTCCTAACAAAAAGATATTTGCGTGATACCATGTTTCAAAAAAAATTGTTTTCTCCAAAAAAACCAAAGTGTGGCGGATTTACCCATATAGAACAATATCTTATTTCACTGTCAGTAAAAAAGACTTCCCTTTTTCCTATTGGTAGGCAAGAGGGCGAACTCAAGCATTCTTGCGGAGATGGTCTTATCGGGCCGCATGTGTGTGCCTTCAAATTCAAATTCATTAGCCGCGCAAAACGAAACAAATTTATACACAGGCACATATATATATTCAAAATAAGCCAAGGTTGAACTGGCGGGTTCATGATGACCCCAACAGACTGAACGAGACCGAAGCTTACGTTTTGCATTAAATACGTTCGCTATACATATGTACGTATATTTTCCAATGCAATATTTTGGCAGATTTAGTTATCGGGCGCTCATTTCACTGTCCATGATTGCACTTAGAGATATTTAGGTATGAATGTTTCTTCCATCTAAATATATCTTATTCCCTTTTTATTTCGTCCATATTTGTTCCATCTGGCGCTAATTGTAGATCCGAAGAGATGCTAGATCGCTCTTCACTTGGTTCTTCTAAATAACTGATTGCCTTCCTTATCATTTTTCTTTGCTAAGAGATATGTCTCGCAGAGACCAGGACGCTTCCCTGCGACATTCAGAGTGTATCCGATTTGTGCCGACTTAACAAATTATAGAAAAAACATGTTTCGCTAAATCTCAAAGACGGTGTGACCGATCCTGATAATTTTTTTTCGTATTTTATGGTTCACGGATGGCTTAGGAAAAAAAAATTGTTCAGGAAATTTGAGATTCGCTTCATCCCCGTAATTATTTTAAGCAGGTATTCAATTCTTGGCATAGAGGTTCCATGTATGGGAGAGGTGTGGGGATGGGAATGGGATTGTGGATGGGAGTAGCAATCGTAATGGGAATGGGTAAATGGAGTGGGAGTGGGAGTGAGAGTCGAAGTGGAAGTGGAAGTCGAAGTGGAAGTGGGAGTAAGAGAGGGAGTTGGAGCGGTAGTGGAAATTTGATTGCGAGTAAGAGTGTAAGTGGGAGGGGTGGTGGGAGTGGTAGTGGAAGAGGAAAAGGGTTTGGTAGTGGGAGGGAGATAAATGGAGCAAGGTACGTAGAAAAATAAGAAGAGAAAGGGAAGATAAAGTAGAAGAGAATGGGATAGAGGGTTAAGACTGGAGAAGGAGCAGGAGTGGGAGTTCGAGTGAGAGTGGAATAGGGGCTGGGAGTTGGATTCGAATTCGGAGTGGGACTGAAATAGGGTGGGAGATGGTGAGGGATTGTGAGAGGGGGAGGGAGAGGGAGAAGAACCGAGAAAGGAAGTTGGAGTGGGAAAGGGAGATGGAGAGAGATTGGAGTTGGAAGTGCTAGTGGGGAGAGGGGAGTGGGAGTCATCGGGGTAGTGGAAGTGGAAGCCAAAGGGAAAAGCGGTTTGGGAGTGGGAGGGAGATAAATAGAATAAGATGTGGAGAAAGATAAGATGAACAAGTAAGAATGGCTAAGTTCGGGTGTAACCGAACATTACATACTCAGCTGAGAGCTTTGGATACAAAATAAGGGAAAATCACCATGTAGGATAACGAACCTAGGGTAACCCTGGAATGTGTTTGTATGACATGAGTTTGAAATGGAAGGTATTAAAGAGTATTTTAAAAGGGAGTGGGCCTTAGTTCTATAGGTGGACGCCTTTTCGAGATATCGCCATAAAGGTGGACCAGGGGTGACTCTAGAATGCGTTTGCACGATATGGGTATAAATGAAAGGTGTTAATGATTATTTGAAAGGGAGTGGGCCTAAGTTCTATAGGTGGACGCCTTTTCGAGATATCGCCATAAAGGTGGACCTGGGGTGAATCTATAATGTGTTTGCACGACAAGGGTATCAACCTAAAGGTACTAATGAGGTATATGTGAAGGCGTTTCCGAGATATAGATCAAAATGTAGACCAGGGTGACCCAGAACATCATCTGTCGGGTACCGCTAATTTGTTTATATATGACATACCACGAAGAGTATTCCTGCCAAGAATCCAAGGGCTTTTGATTTCGCCCTGCAGAACTTTTTCATTTCCTTCTACTTAATATGGTAGGTGTCACACCTATTTTACAAAGTTTTTTCTAAAGTTATATTTTGCGTCAATAAACCAATCCAATTACAATGGTTCATCCCCCTTTTCATATTTGGTATAAAATTAAGGCATTTTTTTCATTTTTTGTAATTTTTTATATCGAAAAAGTGGGCGTGGTCACAGTCGGATTTCGACCATTTTTACACCAATACAAAGTGAGTTCAGATAAGAACGTGAACTGAGTTTAGTAAAGATATATCGATTTTTGCTCAAGTTATCGTGTTAACGGCCGAGCGGAAGGACAGACGGTTGACTGTGTATAAAAACTGGGCGTGGCTTCAACCGATTTCGCCCTTTTTCACAGAAAACAGTTATCGTCCTAGGAGCTAAGCCTCTACTAAATTCCCCAAGGATTGGCTAATTTTTGTTCGACTTATGGCATTAAAAGTATTCTGGACAAATTAAATGAAAAAGGGCGGAGCCACGCCCATTTTGAAATTTTCTTCTATTTTTGTATTTTGTTGCTGGACTTGAATGTTGACATAATTTACTTATATACTGTAAAGATGTTAAATTTGTTGTTAAAATTTTACTTTAAAAAATTTTTTTTTAAAGTGGATCCATCAGACTTTGCTAATTTTTAATTGATTATTAATTAAATTTAATTAAAATTTAGCACACATACAATAATAGGAGTAACGTTCCTGCCAAATTTCATCACAATATCTTCAACGACTGCCAAATTACAGCTTGCAAATCTTTTAAATTACCTTCTTTTAAAAGTGGGCGGTGCCACGCCCATTGTCAAAAATTTTACTAATTTCCTGTTCTGCGTCATAAGGGCAACCCACCTACCAAGTTTCATCGCTTTATTCGTCTTTGGTAATGAATAATCGCACAAAAGTGGGCGGTTATAGTCCGATATCGTTCATTTTAAATAGCGATATGAGATGAGTGCCTAGGAACCTATATACCAAAATTTCATCAAGATGCCCAAAATTTACTCACGTTATCGTGTTATCGTGCTAACGGACGGACGGGCGGACGGACGGACGGACATGGCTCAATTAAATTTTTCACGTTATCGTGTTATCGTGCTAACGGACGGACGGGCGGACGGACGGACGGACATGGCTCAATTAAATTTTTTTCGATACTGATGATTTTGATGTATGGAAGTCTATATCTATCTCGATTCCTTTATACCTGCACATCCAACCGTTATCCAATCAAAGTTAATATACTCTGTGTGCAAAACACGCTGAGTATAAAAATGAAAGACAAAGTGGAAGAGAATGGGATAGTGAGCGGGAACTGGAAGCGAAGATCCCTTTTTAAATAAAGTTGAACCACTTTTCTAGCAGAAAAAGGTCTTACAAGCATGCTAGTTCGTTCATAATTTAGGTGATCGCACAGATTTTTTCGCATTGCTTATTCTGTGTATAGGAAAAATTCCGAACCCATCTTTCAAGTTGAAAAATTTAACTGTTCGAAAATGCACAGTACCAGCACAGCACAGAAAATAAAATAATTTGTTCAGCTATGATGATGATTTCGCTGTTATTTTTCCGCAGGATATCACAGTAACAAAATAAAATATAAATTTATTTTCACAGCATAGTAACAGATAGGTTAGATGCTATGACGGCAGCTTTTCTAGGTGTGCGATATCTTTGTGATAAATCTCTTATTATATTCATTTAATGTTACTCATACGCCCTGTATTCTAGAGTATATTTTTTGCCTAATTGGTGCGGCCGCCGTGATGTGATGGTAGCGTGCGCCGTGGAAGGTGGAAGATCCTGGATTCTAATCCTGGGCAAAGCAATATCAAATATATAGAAACGATTATTTTCCATTAGAAACGGGAATTCCTAAGCGCGGTCGCCTCTCGGCAGTGAATTAGCAAACACTCGGGTGTATTTATAAAAAAAAAAAAAAAAAATGTAAGGCGCGATAACCTCCGAAGAGATCTAAGGCCGAGCTTCTCTTCCAATTTGCGTCGTGCTTCTCTTGATTTTCCCTACAAATTGGCTGGACGGGACCTATATGATTTTATGCCGACTCCGAACGGCATCTGCAAGGCAGATGAGTTTTCACTGAGAGCTTTTCATGGCAGAAATACAATCGGAGCGCTTGCCAAACACTGCCGAGGGGCGACCCCGCTTAGAAAAATTGTTTTCTAATTGAAAAAACTTATTTCTAAAATTTTTGATGTTGCCTTGCCCGGGGTGTGAACCCAGGGCATCCGGTGTTGTAGGCGGAGCACGCTACCATCACACCACGGTGGCCGCCGAGTGTATTTATGCCATGTGAAAATTCATCTGCCTTGCGGGTGCCGTTCGGGGTCGGCATAAAACATGTAGGTCGCGTCTCGCCAATTTGTAATCGAAATTAAATGAAGCACGACGGAAATTGGGAGAGAAGCTCTGCCTTAATCTACTCGAAGATAAAGCGCGCCAAGTATTTATTTTTTATTTTTATACACAGCGTGCTTTGCACACAGAGTATATTAACTTTGATTGGATAACGGTTGGTTGTACAGGTATAAAGGAATCGAGATAGATATAGACTTCCACATATCAAAATCATCAGTGTCGAAAAAAATTTGATTTAGCCATGTCGGTCCCTCCGTCCGTCTGTCCGTTAACACGATAACATGAATAAATATTGAGATTTGGTACACGAGCTTATCTGGACCCAGAATAGATTGGTGTTGAAAATGAGCGAAATCGGATGATAACCACGCCCACTTTTTATATATATTATTTTGGAAACAAAACCTGATTATAATAATAATACACCTGGAATGTTGAAATTTGACGTGTGGACTGATATTGAGACTCTTGAGACTCGCACCGCCCACTTGTGATAAAATCCATTTTACAAACATTATTAATCATAAATCAAAAATCGTTAAACCTATCGTAACAAAATTTGGCACAGAGGTTGCCTTTACTATAAGGAATGCATGGAGGAACAATTAATGAAATCGGTTGACGACCACGCCCACTTTTATATGAAAGATTTTTAAAAGGGTCGTGGACGAATAAAATTAACTATATCTTTGCAAAAAAAGAGCTTTTTATCAATGGTATTTCATTTGCCAAGCGGAAAAACTGCAAATTTTAAAAATGGGCGTCGCACCGCCCCTTTTATGACTAAGCAATTTTATATGCTTCGGGAGCTATAATTCGAAGAAAAATTAACATATCGTAATGAAGTAGTGTACATATACTTTCCTTATAGCAGAATATTTCTAATAAAAATGGACGGGATCAGTTAAAGACCACGGCAGCTTAGATATAAAACAAGTTTAAAAGGGTCGTAGGCTAGCATAATAGGCTATAACTTAGCAAAAAATAGTTTTCAATCAGTGATATTTCACTTATCAAGTTTTATTGTAAGAGGAAATGCGGAGACATTTTTCTTTTTTAAACGGGCGGTGCCACGTGTTATGTAGTAAAGTAATTTATGTGCAATGAAATGTGCAATTGAAGCTCACGCTGAGTATATAATATTCGGTTACACCCGAAATTAGAGAGCGAAATTTAGAATATATTTCAAATTTAAGTGAATGATAGTTTGAAATTCACTTCTTACCCTAGTTAAAATGTGAGTTATAAGATGTTAGAGATGAGCCTAGGAAACGTTTTGCTGATATGAAATATTTCCATGTAATTAGCAACATAAAATTTATAAATTAATGCTGTGATTCGAACATCACTAGAATAGTAATTCTTTATTGGCTAAATACTTACTATACATGTGCATGTTCATAGGTGGGTGGGTCATATCCACACAAGACTCATTTGTCTCTAATAATACAACAAAAACGTAATGACGATTCATTTGTTCAGTCATATTAGTTACAACGGAATAATACATGTTTTTAGCTCTCTTGCTGTGGAAATGCTAGATGATGTCAAATTACTTCACCGCTAATAATATTGACGACTTTAGTAACAGGGACCATAGAGCTTACGGCGCCACAACAATGCCAATGACGAATTAATGATTTTTGCTCTTTACAAGTTGCTGATTTTGCTCAAATAGTTTATTGTTAATTTTTTCCCCTTTTTTCTGTTTTTTTAGCTAATGGGTCGTAAGTTCGATTCTGTTGCTGGTATGCTTGTCTGATTATATTAAGTTTGTGTTTACTTTTAGCTGATACAGCAAAATATTTACCACCGAAAAAAAAAAACAATACTAACAAATATAGCAAAAGCTAGGAATCAGCAATTTGTGGTAATCATTTTCAACGTGACAAATTCGAAATGAAATGAGTTAATAATTCATTATTTGTACATATTTGTATGTTTGTATGTATGGATTTACAAATAAATTCTCTCTGTATTATGAATATTTCAGTTACCCAGGCTACATATTTTGTTGCTATCCTTTCCATACATTTTCACGTGTAGGCAGTGTATGTGTATAAATATATACCTTATGTATGTATGAATGTGTATATGTATGTAGGTATTTTGTTACAAATATTTACAGCGTGATATATATCTTTCGTAAAAGTTTTTTTGTAATTTTTTGACACTTCTGAATAATCCTTTACTTTTTAAGATTTTTACCCTTTTGATGATCAGATATGCAAATTTTACTCATATGAAAACTCATACGTGTGAATTATGAGTTATGTATGTACATATATGTGAAGCAAGCGTTGAAATGCTGGCGAAACTTTTTTAAACTTTTTGTATTACCCGTAGTTTCGCATTTCATTTCATTCCTACTCACTTATATATGTGCATAGGCAGCAGCACAAATACGCTACAATCGGTTGCGAAGTCTCTGCAGAAAATCCGTTTGGTTACCTCTATAAGAGGAGTTAACACAAATTTACAAAAAAAAAAACAAAAAACAAGTAAAGGTGCCTAAGTTCGGGTGTTACCGAACATTATATACTCAGCGTGAGCTTCAATTGTACATTTCATTTCAGATAAATCACTTTTGTACATAACACGTGACAACGCCCGTTTAAAAAAATGTCTCCCCATTTCCTCTTACAATAAAACTTGATAAGTGAAATATCATTGATTAAAAACTATTTTTTGCTAAGTTATAGCTTACTATTTTCGTCTACGACCTTTTAAAAAATCTTATACATAAAAGTGGGCGTGGTCTTTAACCGATCTGGTCCATTTTTTCTAGAAATATTTCCTGCTATAGGGAAAATTTGTGTACCCAATTTTATTACGATCCGTTAATTTTTCTTCGAGTTATGGCTTCCGAAACATAGAAAATTGCTAAGTCATAAAAGGGGCGGTGCCACGCCCATTTTTTAAATTTGAAGTCTTTCCTATTTATTGTTATAAATCCACTTGGGAAATGAAATACCATTAATAAAAAGCTCTTTTTTGCAAAGATATAATTAATTTTATTCGTCCACGACCCTTTTAAAAATCTGTCATATAAAAGTGGGCGTGGTCCCCAACCGATTTCGTTAATTTTTCCTCCAAGTATTCCTTATAGTAAAGGCAACCTCTCTGCCGAAGTTTGTTACGATAGGTTTAAAGATTTTTGATTTATGATTATTCTAATATATAAAATTCTTCTGTCACGGTTTTAGAGGCCGAACTCCTCCGAAACGGCTGAACCGCTTCTCATGAAATTTTGAGAGCATATTGGGTAGGTCTGAGAATCGGCCAACGTCTACCCTTTTTTCGCTACGTGCCTAGGGTCTTGAGATCAAAACGTGGAGCCGGGTACCCCTAGAATGTGTTTATACAATATGGATATCAAATTAAAGCTGCTGGTGAGCGCTATAGTACAGGATAATTTTCATAACCCTGGCTGACTAGGGTCTCGAGATATAGGCCAAAACGTGGACCCGGGTACCCCTAGAATGTGTTTATACATATATGGATATCAAATGAAAGCTGTTGATGAGTGCTATAGCACAGGATAATTTTCATACCCCTGGGTGACCAGGGTCTCGAGATATAGGCCAAAACGTGGACCCGGTACCCCTAGAATGTGTTTATACAATATGGATATAAAATGAAAGCTGTTGATGAGTGCTATAGTACAGGATAATTTCCATACAACTGTGAGGCTAGGGTCTCGAGATATAGCCCAAAACGTGGACCCGGGTACCCCTAGAATGTGTTTATGCAGTATGGATATCAAATGAAAGCTGTGGATGAGTGCTATAGTACAGGATAATTTTCATACACCTGAGAGGCTAGGGTCTCGAGATATAGCCCAAAACGTGGACCCGGGTACCCCTAGAATGTGTTTATACAATATGGATATCAAATGAAAGCTGTTGATGAGTGCTATAGTACAGGATAATTTTCATACAAGTGGGAGGCTAGGGTCTCGAGATATAGCCCAAAACGTGGACCCGGGTACCCCTAGAATGTGTTTATACAATATGGATATCAAATGAAAGCTCTTGATGAGTGCTCTAGTACAGGATAATTTTCATACAACTGGGAGGCTAGTGTCTGGAGATATAGGCCAAACGTGGGCCCGTGAACGCCTAGACAATGTTTTTACATTGTGGGTATCAAATTGAAGCTGTTGATGAGTGCTTTAGTACGGGGTAGTTTTCACACCTATTGGTGACTAGGGTCTCGAGATATAGGCTAAAACGTGGACCCGGATACTCCTAGAATGTGTTTTTACATATGGGTATCAAATTGGAGCTGTTGATGTATGCTTTAGTACAGAGTAAATTTTACACCGCTGAGTGTCTACGGTCTCGAGATATAGAGCAAAACATAGACCCGGATACACCTAGAATGTGTTTTTATATTATGGGTATCAAATTGAAGCTGTTGATGTGTGCTATAACACAGAGTAAGTTTTACACCGCTGAGTGACTAGGGTCTCGAGATATAAGCCAAAAGATGGACCAGGATACCCCTAGAATGTGTGTGAATTATGGATATCAAATGATAGCTGTTGCTGAGAGCTCTAAAGTTCATTGTGATATTCGATTTAGTCGTATCAACATGGCAAAACTGATAAATATGCATGCGAGGCCGAAATAAAGACAAGAATTAATAATAACCACATACCTATTTACATACGTCCTATTCGACATGCCTGAAATTTTGTATATAAATTTGCCTATATTAGAATTTACGATGCTTTTTTCCGGGAAGTATACCAGAGACGGACTGGGACTGGGATCTGGACTAGGACTGGGACTGAGACTGAGACTCGGAGTGGGACTGGGACTGAGACTCGGAGTTGGAATGGAACAAAATACAAACCACCCTCTGGGACTGGCAATAAGAGATGAAGAAGAAGAAGAAAAACTTGAGAGAAGAGAAAAGAGGGATGGAGACTGAGAAAGAGATAGAATGAGACGAAGATGGAGATGAAGCGAAAAATATGGAGGGAGGAGTGAATAAAAGGATTAAGAAAAAGTGAAGAGGGGGAGGGCAGAGTTAGACGGAAAAAGCTTATTAAAATGTATGCAGGTAGGCCAAGTTTAGGGCAGAACAACGTCTGCCGGGTCTGCTAGTAATATTTGTAAAATTGATTTTATGACAAGTGGGCGGTGCGACGCCAATTTAAAAAAAAATTCCAATTTTTATCAAGAGTCTCAATATCAGTCCCCACGTCAAATTTCAACATTCTAGGTGTATTATTATTATAATCAGGTTTTTTTCCAAAATTTTATATATATAAAAAGTGGGCGTGGTTATCATCCGATTTCGCTCTTTGCAATACCAATCTATTCTGGGTCCAGATAAGTTAGTGTACCAAATTTGGTGAAGATATCTCAATATTTACTCAAGTTATCGTGCTAACGGACGGACGGGTGGGCGGACGGATGGACATGGCTCAATCAAATTTTTTTTCGATACTGATGATTTTGATATATGAAAGTCTATATCTATCTCCATTCCTTTATACCTGCACAACCAACCGTTATCCAGTCAAAGTTAAATACTCTGTGTGCAAAGCACGCTGATTATAAACGAAGTCAAAATATTCCGATAAAAAACCGATGACTCATTTATAACAAATTGATAACTTTGCCATAACAAATTGATAACATTACGATATTTTATCGATAAATTCTAGATAAAAAATCGATAAATTTCTGGAAAATAATCTATATAATTCCTAAAAACAAATCGATTACCTGCTTATAGTAAATAAATCGATAATTTGTCACTAAAAATCGATAACTCAGCGATAAACTTTGTTATCGATAACAAGTTTTACCAGTTCGATAAAAAATTCGTAACCTTTGTTATCGATAAAAAGTTTATAACATCCGTCTGTGCCTCCTCGATAATAACCTAATAACTTGTCGATAAGAAATTAATAACACAAGAGGAAATTGATAACACCCTTATATCCCTTCAATAACAAACTGATAACACATCGACAAGTCGTTAACCCTTCGATACGCCGCTCGGTTTTCTATTCCTTTCTCTTGTTTTTGTTGTTGTTGTTGTTGTTGTAGCAGTGATTCGCCCGATTCAATAGGTGCGACCGATCACAAATTGTCATCAATATCCTCTAACGGGAGTCCAAGGAAACTTGCTGTTTCAACGTGGGTGGACCATAATGTGAGTGGTGTTAGAGGCGTTTTCCTTTCTCTTATTTTCCTTTTCTTAGCTTTTCTTGCCTTGTCGTAACTTCGCAAACGTGACGACAACCGCGAGCACTGTTATCTCAACCACAGCTCTTCTTACTAAACTTCTTTTCCTTTGTCGTTTCCACGCTCTCCTTTATACAAACATTATTGAATTGTTTTACTGCCTTCGTTAATGTCCATTAACTGATTCTGTCTGATTTTTTCCTAAATCTACCACGAACATAGTTCTAAAACTTCGCTGTAGTGACTACACATACATTTACATTTTGCATTCCCTCATATATCGTACCACTGTCAAAGGTTACACTTACGACTACATCTACCTGATGCTTACATTCTGGATTCCTCGCATTCCCAGAGTTGTAATTTAGCTAAGAATTGTCTTGTATGTTCACTACTTATCCATCTCTGGAGCTTCCGTTCAAGTTACGTCAAAGTTACGCTTTTTGAATGTTGGATCATATAAACATTTTTGTATTTTGGATAATTGAAAACAGAGATTGAAATATCTTAGTTCCAAATTTGCAAACTACTCTGGCTATCAAAATTTGTAGGTCCCTAATTAAATCTAAGACTAAAGACTCTAATTTGAGGCTACCGGATAGGATGATCATGTGTCGTTTAATTATCGTTGATCAATAGCTGATATGTCTATTGAGGCGCTTGAGCAGGAACCTTATTTTTACGCGTACCGGAAGAAAGTTAAAAGCTACTGAACACTAATTGGACCGGTAAAAAAGTATGCTTATATCATCTGAGAAAAGGATTTACGGTCCTCATTTCAGGAATTACATGACCTTCAGCGCCCGAGCATGTACTTTGCCTTTTAAATGTTATGACATGTCTAGTTTAAGACTATCTCGCCTTCAATATATTTTATAATAAAAGGATAAACAGTTTTGGTTCCTAACGTAATGAATTCTGGGAAAATCCGATTATTTTGCACCTGGAAAGCCACACAAAAAACAACCTACCTCAAAAAATTAGAGCGGGTATTCAAATATCAATGCTTAGCATTACGGGAGCCCTGAAAACAACCCCGACAGCTGCACTGTATGCCATTCTGCACATTCCACCTGTAGACCTGGTAGCAAAGAACAAGCGCCGACCATACGGCCATAGTAGTATAGCGTCATCCGTCACAAGAGAAACAGACTTCCTGATTCCCTATCTGCCCTTCGAGGGCAATCTTAAGGCCACAATAGAGGTGGACGGTTGGCGCAAAGGTGCTAAAATGGCGGACGAGGCGATACATGTGTACACAGATGGTTCTAAAGTAGTGGAAGGAGTAGGGTCTGCGGTATACTGTACTGATCCTACAGGCTGCCGGATTACTGTAGCTTTTTCCAAGCGGAAATAGTAGCCGTAACCAAAGCAGTAGAAACCCTGGAAGAAAATAGCCCAAGCTGCAATCGTGTTAACTTTTATATTGACAATCAAGCAGCAATTAAGGCAATAATCTCGCATAGCACAGCATCTAAATGCGTGCTAAAGTGTAAGCAGTCCCTGGAGAGAATCGGAACAGGGAGAAGCATACATCTATATTGGGTCCCAAGGCATATGGGAATAGATGGGAATGAAAAAGCGTATGAACTAGCTAAAAAGGGCGCATCCCTTGAAGCTTGCTCCGTAGACGTCCCAGTTAGACTGGGCGAGATTAAACGAAGGCGAGAGGTGCACATGATCGACCAAGCGGGAATGGCGTGGGTTCAAACGCGGGGCTGTAAAGTGTCGAAGATGATGTGTAGGTCTTACAACCTTAAACTAACAAAGTTGCTTCTATCATTAAAAAAAAGAGGACTGTATACTCATGACGGGTATTCTGACTGGGCACTGCCTTCTGGCGTCACATGCTTTTAAATTAGTCTTGGTCAGTGATAGCAGATGTAGGAAGTGCGGGTTGGAGGAGGAAACGATCTAGCACGTTCTGTGCTAGTGCCCTGCACTTGCCATGCTATGACTCCTGCTATTAGGGGTGATGCAGCTGTCAAATCTAGAAGCAGCAAGTGGCTTAAGTCTTAGGAAGCTTCTAGTATTTTCCAAGAGGACGGAGTTATTTTATAACATAGGTCCTCGTTTTTGATTGGGTTTTTCAGTTTGGTCGTTAAAACAAACTTCTGGTAACACTGCGGACTTATTCAGTCTATGTGAGGTCCTCATGGGCCGGCCAGTTCAACCTAACCTAACCTTGCACCTTCTGCTAACGTTCATATCGCTGAACTGTCGAATAAATAACTCCAATATTCAGTATTGCAATATGGACTTTATTTAGTCTACTTTGGGGTAGTACGATTATACTTCAATATCACGTACCTCACAAAAACGTGTTTAAATCAAACTGATTACTGATTCCTCAGCTGGCGCTACTTTATACTTTCGGTTTTCTCGCTCGCCCATTTCTTCTAAGGTCTAGTAATTTCGCGGACAGTTGTACCTTATGTTTGGTTACCACCTATACACTACCCCTGTGGGCTAGGGGAAAGAATATACCCACGGTAGGTATACCGGTCGTAAAAGGCGACCATAATACCATGGGTACCCAATCCATGAGCAAGGTGTTTTACTCGAAAGATAGCAGGGTGGACGCGGGTATGACCCTGTGGGACCCTACGCATGGTCCTTATAAAAACTGCTACCGCGGGAGCAGGAGAAGCCAGTGTGATCTGATGCACGGCATCGAACGATGCTTTGTACTCAGGTCTCACCTCCTGTCCTGGGATGGCCCCCTTGTGGGAGCAAGGGAATAAGAGTTCACTTTATGACACGCTCTGAGTAGACTTGTTTTCCCTTGGGGGGCCAAGGACCCAAGGGAATTCGGTCTCTTGCTTGTCACATTATACCCAAATTTCATTGAGAAGCTGACCCTGAGGGGCAGATGAAAGGTTGGTCACATCCCATAATTGTGGCATCCGGAGATGCCGGTAATATGATGAAAGACGGAAGAAAGATGGTGAAGAAGAAACGTATGTCTATCGTCAGCCGAAAAACAATCGATAATTGTACGAGTGGGCCGGTGCTCATCTCGTCTTTTGAGATGTTTGAGGCTGCTTTAGACTGCGTAGCGAATAGGAGGCGTTCGCAGAATGGATGGCCACATCTAAAAATGTGGCAGATTTAACGTTGTTAGATCACTGCAGTGTGGCGAGCTGCTGATGTAAGGATATTGCTGGGGCGGGAAAGCCCCCCAACGCAGGTCTATGGTTGAAAAGGCTGTCCACAGCCCTAAATTGTGGAATAAAATGGAAGCGAAATTGAAGAATAATGAGGAAGATTATACAACGAAGCGAGCTATTAGAAGTTGTATACCACAGTAGCAAATAACGATGAATATGTGGGCATATATAAAGTAGCAAATAATGCAGAACAAAGTTGCATAAAACTGAATAGAACATTTAGCTGGGTTCATTTGCAACATGATCTTAAACGCACAAGTATCTGTGACTAGCGAGATGTGTCTTGTTGCGCAAGTTGTTTAGTACCATGATTAGTGAAGATGTACCTTGTGAGTGTTTGTGTCGTAAGTACTTGTGAGCATCATTGTCTGTTATTACCACCAGATAGTTTTATTCACAAGGAATTATATGACACTCTCACTCTATGGAACATTTAAGTAGCTATTCATGCTTAAGGAAAGACACTTGCGCTGATAGATTACATTGGTAGTTGGTTCACGGCGAACGGGCGTTTTTGATCATAACATGTGGTGCATAGCGTTGGAGGGAGGTGCCGCCCTCAAGCAATGTCTGAGCAAAATCAGCTCCGTCGTTAACAATGTATTATACATTGTTGTAACACTGCAGGACAGAAAAGGTTGGTCACATTCCTAAATTGCGACAAAAACACAAATCTCGATCTGATTGACCTGACAATCAGATACCCGAGATTATAAAATCAATGAAAGAGGGAAACTGAGGCAAACACGGAACTCGCGGCGGAGTTGCCGTGCAACCGGGTGCCATTACCCGAAAATGGAAGAGGAGGATGGATAGTCCTCCTCGGCCAAACCAAGGCTGGTGGACTTGAACACCCCAGCTCACCGATTGGCACCAACTTGTTGGGCCGAAGATCAATGGACATTGATCTGTGTTTTAAACCGGAGGTAGGTCTTCTAAGACAGGGACTCCTGTAAGCACTCATCGACCACCTATATACATGTATATTTGTAGTTTATGCTTTCTACTAGCCTTATGCGTGTGTATGTGTGAGTAAAAACTTCTGCTGATGACTACATGTGTGTGAGACGTCTCTTCGTTGCCTTGTTTTGTTGCTACGATTATTTACTATCAGCATAGTGATGTCAACATTCGCCACACTATTAATCTTAGCGGGAAGCATAGAACCTCTATCTCCGTTGGGGATGTCTGGACATGTACATTTTTTTGGATGTTAAAACAGGCCTTATTTAGACTAAGGGATGAGTACTAAGTGTGGAGATATTGCCTGAGTAAAGTTATATTGATTCCCATTGCGCTTTACAGGAATCACACAAGCTAGTGGGGGCGCCCGAGCAGGATTATTTATTTTAACATTTTATGACATGCCAATTGTTCGCGGTTAACGCTGTAAACATGATCGCATAGCAGCAAAAAACTGTTGGAGAAGTATGACGACATCGTTTGAGAAAAAAGTTATTTCACTTGTATAACAGTTTACCTGCACCACGTTAGCTCCATAGCTTTATATTTATTTGAGCGTTCGAGCTTTAAAGTTTTGTCTTATAGGATAAAGCAATGTAATGA
The DNA here is from genome assembly GCF_040869045.1 of Eurosta solidaginis. Lineage (NCBI taxonomy): Eukaryota > Metazoa > Arthropoda > Insecta > Diptera > Tephritidae > Eurosta > Eurosta solidaginis. Next base: position 263,499,792 of record NC_090319.1, on the reverse strand, counting down.
TGCAAGATTTGAAGAATTATCTCCATTCGAGGCGCCCAAGCATGAACCTTTCATTTCACATATTATGGCATGCCTATTTTAAGACTACCGGAAGGGAGTTGGGGTTGACATGACACTTGGAGAAGTATGAAATATTGTCTTAGAAATATTATTAGACTTTTTCAGAATCAATTAACCTCAATCGGTAGCTTCGGTGCCCATTGGTGGCGCCCAAGCATCGATGTATTGTTTTTACTTATTTATGATACAAAGTAAAAACATGAAAATCTTGCTGTCCACTAGTTAAAGCCGATGTTTTGCATTGGATGTATGGGGTCACATAAAAATAAATAGTCTAGCGACTCCTCAAACAGTCTTAAAACGTAGCATCGCAATAAAGTTCATAAAGACCAACTAAAAGATTTCGTATGTCATATTTATTCGATGTCATCTCTTCACATGGCATTTACTTCACCTTTCCATCGCCTTTGCAAACAATCTCAATTGCTCATAACGAATGCAGGCAACGATGAAAAAAAGTATTTCAAGAAAAAACTGCACAGGATAAACAACAACACTTAAATAAAACGAACTCTTTTGGAATTTTCGCACCAATTCTTGATATAGTAAATGCAAGCAAAAATAAATGCGAAAAAAAATTTCGAAGAATTCTGTCACTCTGAAGGACCTTCATCTGCGCATTTCCCTGCCAGCTCGACGTGCCGAAATATGAGGCATAAGAAATTATGAAAAATTGGCTACAAAGCTCCAAAGTACACGCGATGCGCTGGTTGAGCAAATGTAAAGTACGCTACAGAAGAAAGTGCGATTACCTTTGGAGCATTGGTAACGATGTACGTGCGAAGGGGTTAGTCCAGAATAAAGTCCAATGTCACTTAAAGTTATAAAAACAAAAATTGTTATTGAGAGACCGGTATACTCGGTATACTTTGTAAAAAATTGCTTTTCCGACGTCTTGGAACATTCCCAAAATTACTAAAAGCCGGAATGTGCTCTCACGTAACACCAAATGATTTCAAATCAATTAATCGCTCTTTGTATCTTCTAAAAAAGTTGAAGTGCCTTATTCACTAATGATTGAATACGAAACCAGTGGCAGCCGGGATGTTGCCTATACAGAGTGCCTGTTTACAAATAAAAAGAAAAAGTTTCGAAGACCCCATGCTATATTTTGCGGAGTACTCTTTCCCTCACTAGACAGGCAAAATCATGACTGGCTGTAAATGCTAGCAGCTTTCAGGCTGCCTTGGATTTTGGTATTACTACTGGTCAAAAATATGTTAAGAGCATTATGTGAAGTCTAAGACTAGAAAGGCCTCGGTCGCTTTCATTGAACTGCTGATGTGGCTCATCGCTAAGATCTAGAGCCTTTCGGCGTGGGTTGTACTATTTAAGTAAAGGTTGGTCACTGGAAAATGTCTGTATGTCATATTCCCTTCTACATGTGGAGGATATTGAAGGCAGGATGGTTATTACCCGGGCTTTAATTAAGCTCTGTTATAGGGGCTTTTCGAGAAAAAAGATCCTGCAAAGACCTCCACGCGTTTGTGATGGTTGGTACGAGCTTTATGCAAACATTGACATAGTTATTCATAATAAGTCACACCCGCTATTCCTATTCACTAGGAGCACCAAAGTAGTTCAAATCTTGCTCCACCTGCTTCTCTGTTGAGATATCTCCCTTCCTCTACTTCCAAACTGCGGTGTCGATTGAAATGCTTTCTTGGTCGAATCGTCTTCATCCCTTCGCACAACATGACCTAGCCAAGGAAGCTTTTAGAATTTTATTCGCTTCACTATGACGTCTGAGTAAAGCTCACTCGAAAAGCCATCTCAACTTCTCTCGACATGTCTGTTGAGACACTTTTAAAGCGTCATTTTTGCTCGTCGGGAGAGGACTTTACTTTGCCTGTTGGATATTGCGGGCTCATGCGACTACCTAACCCGTAACCAAGAATTCACTCGTATGTTAGTGTGTATTAGAGATATACGCCGCCGATAAACGCCGCCGCCGCCGCCGATTTTGGTCGTTTTTCGCACGCCGCCGCCGAATGTCAAAAATATCGGCGCGACGGTGCGGCGTCCGGCCATTTATTGTTTATGTCGAAAATTGGTCGGATATGGTCGAAAGTGGTATCAACGGATGCGCATCACTGGAGGTTATAAGAAATAATTGCGAAATTTAACTCTTTCTAACTGTTCAAAAGTTATTTAAAATAACAGGCGCTTTCAATGTCAGCTTAACACGGACTTTGCATCACCCAATTCAGCAAGTTATTAAAACAAACCACTAAGAGAAAAGTTATATAATAAATGTATATGCTCACTTTGCATTTTTGAAAAAATTAATAATGAACAATTAATTCAAATAAAATGGCCCAAGGCGAACATGTTTTTAAATTGTCCTCTAGAATAAGCGAAATTAGTGATTCAAAATCTTTTAGTAGGTTCTAGGGGCATAAACACTCCTTTGAAATTATTCTTACTTCAAACTTAAGTTGGGGATATATGTACTTATGAGAACGGTTTGAAAAATCACTAAGTCTTGCATTCAAACATCTGTTGTTTATTTGCGAAACTATACAATAGCGTCTGAAATGTTAATTCTGATTTTCACACTTCATCCTTCAACACCCAAGTCTCCCGGAGTGAATCACATTGATTATAGCCTATCAACCAAGTTTAAATATCACCTACACGTTACAGCTCCTTTTACAAATGTGAATACGTAGGCACATATTCTACCAGGTGAGTCTTTGTCCTTCGCAAGAACACTCAAAGTGGTGAACCAAAAGCTTTCCCAAGAGAGTGGAACTAATGACCGCGTGTGATACTACCCTAACGTAGTGGATATTCGTACTTGTCTGAAAACTGAAGCTACGCGGTTATCCATAATGAGATCCTATATCGTGAGGCCGGAAAACAGTAGCTAACAACTTTCAACTTAAAATCCGTCGACTTTCATTCTAAATTTGATTTAACGAAGACTATTGAAATCAGTGTTGTGAACACAAACGTCTGCAATCTTTGGTCTACATTTTAAACATTTTATCCAGGGTCCTTGTAAAATTTTAATTATGTAGATGCGCCGAGGATTATACGGATTTTCACCCATGACGCAATGACATCCGCTTAGACTGCTTATGATTTCGAGGGCGGCATCCTTGGCCGAATAGTCACTCCCTAACGTTTAAAGGTGTTTCTCTTGTGTAGCTCGGCAGCATAGCGCGACAAAAGCATCCGTTGGAAAGTCTTCGGAGCTACACCTAGAGCTTCTAGGAAAGTGACGTCGACGAAGGTATGAGTTCGAAGTCGCAGTCCTATAGCTTCTGTACTGGCATATGGTGTGAGGCTCAGGAGGCGTGGTAGCGACTGGTGGTAGGGATTTCTGCTGTTCGCACATCGGAAATTGTAGCTCTTAAAAACAGCCGAAAAAGCTGGAGGCGCCCTGTGCTACGAGAGTCATGAGTATTAATAGACCATTAATAGCAACCCTAAATCGCCTTTAAAGAAATTGTGTTCGCGACGATTATTAGGAGTTAACCCTAGGTGAAACTACGCTTTGCACGAGATATACAAGCAAAAGTGTGACTATTTTATGTATCTCTATTTCTTTTCACCAGACGTAGCATTACCAATTCCAAAGACCGGGGTTAGGTTCGAAGCCTCTCTGGAGCAAGCGAACGAGGGACAATCCCTTCGCAAGGAGCTACTCCTGAAAATTTTTGAACGGTCTGCGGGATTTTGATGCAAAAACCCCGGATCTTTCTGAAATGTCCAACACGTTGATTTCCTTAAATACATATAAACAAAACCTTTCCTAAATATTATTTTTTTAAATAGAAAAATCAAGCTTTTAAAGTAAGAACACCGGCGTACGCCGCCGCCGCCGATTAAGTGATCGGCGTAAACATCCAGTGTGTATGTATGTACATATGTATGAGAGCGTATTTATGAGTGTGAATGTAAACATTCAGTTGGCTGCTACTGTTAGCCCAATTTAAATATGCTGGCGCATATATCATTCCGGTTGACAGGACAATTCTCTTATCTCGTATAACGCAACAGCCAAAGCCAGAGTAGCAGCAAAAAAGAAAACAGTTTGCAATAACTGTGATGCGGCAACCAGCAGCAGTGACAGTGGCAACAGCTAAAGCGTTATTTCGCCACTCTCATCTAGGATGAATATTAAAAGACGAAATTTCAAACAAACAAAAAATTATCAAAAATTGCAAATAAGGACAACGCTGCCTACGTTTATGTCGAAGAGTTTTTAACTTTAATAAAAAATGTAAATGCAAAAATTTTATTGAATATTGGAACGATTTTCAGTCATCCCTTGTCAAATTTGGTTTTGAGACAAACCGGTTAAATCATAACATTTGCCCATTGCAAGGTCGCAGAAATTTCAAGCTACCTTCATTCCCTACCAATAATAATAATAATTATACTCAGCTGAGTAGAGCTCACAGAGTATATTAACTTTGTTCGCATAACGGTAATCCGTAACGGCATAAACTAATCGAGATAGATGTAGACTTCTATATATCAACTTGATCTGGGCGAAAAAAAAATTCATTTAGCCAAGCCCGTCCGTCCGTCCGCCCGTAAACACGATAACTTGAGTAACTTTCGAGGTATCTTGATGAAATTTGGTATGTAGGTTCCTGGGCGCTCATCTCAGACCGCTATTTAAAATGAACGAAATCGGGCTAGAACTACGCCCACTTTTTCGATATCGAATATTTCGAAAAACCGAAAAAATGTGATAATTCATTACCAAAGACGAATAAAGCGATGAAACTTGGAAGATGCGTCAAACTTATGACGCAAAATAGAAAATTTGTTAAATTTTGGACAAATGGGCGTGGCACCGCCCACTTTTAAAAGAAGGTCATTTAAAAGTTTTGCAACCTGTAACTTGGCAGTCGTTGAAGATATCATTATGGAATTTGGCAGGCACGTTACTCCTATTACTATATGTGCGCTAAATTAGCAAAATCGGATGACGAACACGCCCACTTTAAAGAAAGTCAAATTTTAACAAAAAATTTTATATCTTTACAGTATATAAGTAAATGATGTCAACATTCAACCCCAGTAATGATGTGGTGCAACAAAATACAAAAATAAAAGAAAATTTCAAAATGGGCGTGGCTCCGCCCTTTTTCATTTAATTCGTCTAGAATACTTTTAATGTCATAAGTCGAACAATCCTTGTGAAGTTTGGTAGGGGAATAGACCCTATGGCGATAACTGTTTTCTGTGAAAATGGGCGAAATCGGTTGAAGCCACGCCCAATTTTTATACACAGTCGACCCTCTGTCCTTCCGCTCGGCCATTAACACGATAAATTGAGACCCCACTATGACCACGCCCACTTCCCATCGAAAATTACGGAAAATGAAAAAAATGCTATAATTATATACCAGATATGAAAAAAGAGATGAAACATGGTAATTGGATTGGTTTATTGACGCAAAATATAACTTTGGAAAACACTTGGTAAAATGGGTGTGACACCTACCATATTAAGTAGAAGAAAATGAAAAAGTTCTGCAGGGCGAAATTAAAAGCCCTTGGAATCTTGGCAGGAATACTTTTCGTGGTATTACATATATAAATAAATTAGCGGTACCTGACAGATGATGTTCTGGGTCACCCTGGTTCACATTGTGGTCGATATCTCGAAAACGCCTTCACATATACAACTAAGGGCCACTTCCTTTCAAAACTCTCATTAATACCTTTAATTTGATACCCATATCGTACAACGCACATTCTAGAGTCACCCCTGGTCCACCTTTATGGCGATATCTCGAAATGGCGTCCACCTATATAATTATGGCCCACTCCCTTTGAAAATACTCTTTAATACCTTCGATTTGCAACCCATGTCATAAAACCATATTCCAGGGTTACCCTAGGTTCATTTTGCTAAATGGTGATTTTCCCTTATTTTGTCCCCAAAGCTCTCAGCGACTGCGAAAGCTGAACTGAACAAAACATAGACGGGCCCAGGCCAAATATAAGAAAGCTACTTGTATCCGCTTCCGAGTCTATACTTTTGTACTGAAATTCATGCGGATGCACTGATCAAAAGGACTGTACTTAGAAAACGATCTCATGATTCCTAATCCCGTAGGTATTTTTTCATTATCTCGATAAGTACATCACCTAATGGTGACCTGAACGTAAGTTTACGGTGTCAAGTTTCCAGCTCAATGAAAAGTTACATAAGAATACATCCCAAGACTCGCACTGATCTGTATGGATTTTTCAAAGACCTGAAATATATCGATTCTCGCCTTAACTAGAGGAGGTTTTTATCTTTAATACGTTACTTTAATAGGGTTCCAAGCTTTTTTTTAAGTTTCAGCTTCTAAGTTATCGGGAAGTTGCTTAAAATTCGATTTTCTCATGACGCATTTTCATCGGGTTCTGAAGTATGTTTTGCAAGTTTCAAGACCCTAGCACTACAGAAAATTACTAAAAATTTGGTTTATGGACAAACATGAATTCGAGTTAATATAACTGAAGTAAGAAACTGCGCCAGAGAAATGTCGGGCTAGATAGCTAATGTTGTGGCTGGAACAGAGTGAAAATATTACGAGCAGGAAATATCGGCCTGTGTAGATTACGTTGTGATTGGGTTTGAATGAAAGCATTCCAAGCAAGATCCAAACTTCTGAATATCTTTGATCGATTGTCGGTACCCCAAAGGATCTCCTCAATCTGGTGATGGCATAACCCTTCCTAAAGTACCGAGCAGTTATTATCACGTTTCAATACGCTACTTATCGCCTCAGCTTACCGCATGGTTTCCGCAGATCATGGATGAAGTCATGAAGTCATGAAGTCATGGATGCTTTCCTTGTTTATGCGGAAACAATACCGACACAGCTTCTCGCTAAGGAAAGAAAATAAATTTATCACCTCCGAGAAGAAGTAGGCAGAAGTGTTGCTATCGTTCAGGTACAGAAAGGAACTATCCGACGCTGGCAACAGCAATTGAGCTGCAAAACTGCACAAAAGTTGGCGAGGGAACTGATTCCCAAGCTGGAACAATGGTTGGAGTGGGCTTACTGAGAGGTTGACTTTTACCTGATGCAATGTAATACACGAATCATTTGGATGCGTTGTGAAAGTAAAGCACTCAAGGAAATTTCCTGTAGGGAAAATCTCCAGTTCAAAACTAGTGCGCTTCTAGTGCATTCCGAACCACTCCAAATTCGCCGGCTAAGCGGTGAAAATTGTCCACATCTCTTCTTGACTCTATAATTTCCTTTTTGGAACTAGTTGTTTATTAACACTTTCTCGAAAGTTCCGAACTAGCTTAAAAATGTATAGCTAAGATCTAATTCTTTTCTTGGTACTATTTCATTGGCTTCGAGCCGGACCGCTTCGATATCATTCCCTTGTTCGATAGTTCCGAACTGGAGGAATAGTGTGTAGAAAAAGCTGGTAGCAGTTTTTTTTTTTTGTTGACTATTTCTCAAATATTTTTTAAATCTAAATTATTGATATCCAAACTGTCGATTTAATAACTGACGAAAATCTAGCTACTAACGGACTAGTACTTATTTGGCCCCTACTGCTAGTTTTGAACCAGAAATTTGTATCACTAGTTCTTGACTTGTCTTCATGGTCATTGCATAGCGGCGAGCGAGCAGCAGCGGCTGCTTAGTTTGATTTTAATTCGTTGAAAGTGAAGTATTGTGAAGTCAACTTATAGGAAAACTTTTATTAATACAGTTTAATCCACATCACATTCCGACATAATACTGATCGAAGTTAGCATGCCATGTTCCTTGAAGGTATATATACCATTCAAATAATGCCAAGAGCAGTGGTGCCTGTTTTTTTAGATTTGTCACACGCGTGTGCTGGTGCTTCAATAAGAACATTTTTGTATGTTTTTTTCTCTTAAATGTCCTTTTTTTAAACTTTAATTCGAGTACAGCCAAAATCACTCATAAAATTTATATATTTGAAGATTTGTATAACCTCTATTATAACTACCATCGCTACCGCGGTGAAGGCTGCGACGACTTTCTGATACTGATGTAGAGAGGAGAGAATGCTACACATGGTGGTATAAAAAAGTTTGCGCTTAGTTTTCGAAACCGCTAAAAATTATTAAAAATGAACCCAATGTAACGGAAAGCAGCCAACTTCATATATTTTCAATAAAGTTTTTAGTTTTCAAATTTGAATCAAAGTATTTTTCATCCAATTTTTAATGTTCTACTTCAAAATTTTGTTAGTTAACAAGAAATATTTTTATGGGCCGTCTTAGTAGGAACTTTAATGGCCTAATCAATAGGTACAGAATCCTTTATATAAATATTTCTTGTGTGCGAGTGTATGTCACTGAACTCCTTCTAATCGACGGGACCGATTTTGATGAAATTTTTCTGTGGGCGCAAGGGTTTGAGTATTAACAGTTAACGAATACCCTTGCGCCCACCACTGGGTCTGTTTTTGTTTTTTACTTTTCTTTCCAGGAAAAGAACCTGAATCCGATCTATTCTAAAAAAAACTTGTAATGTCACTCTCAGTAACTTTTTAAAGTATTTATAACAACTTAGACTTAAGTAGAAGCAAATTGCTTTAGAGAGGACATCGAAGGCGAGACCAACGATAAAGGAAGTATGGACCGCAAACACTTTGCGTGAACAGATTTTATTTCTTAAATCTTGCACAGACCCGTCAGTTTCGATCAGTAGTGTCCGAAAATTTAGCGTGAATAAATCTAGTTCCTACCCCCTTCTTCTCTCAGACATAGGAGTGTCCACCGCCTCTGTACCTAAGGGACAAGGCCACCATATAAATAACCTGGGATTCATCAGCTGCGACTCGCCGAACATTGATATCACCAGCCACCAGTTGCTTGGAAATCGAACAACCGATTCGTAATCTGCGCATAGGCGATTAAATAATCAGAGCCACAGACATGCACCGATCCACCGATTTGTCAGCTGCGACTAGCCGGATGTCGATTTCACCAGCCACCGGTTGCTTGTAAATTGATCAACCGATTCGTAATCTGCGCATCGCCGATTCAATAATCAGAGCTACATATATTCACCGATCCACCGATTGCTTGGCTCATCTACAATTCACCGGGTATCGATTCCACTAACCACCGGTTGCTTGGTAATTGACCCAACGATGTGTCATCACGGCCACCAAACGCCTGTCCCACCATCATAGCCGTAGCCTCCCTCTTCTGATCGATACGACACCAAGCCGCGTCACCGTTAACCGATACACCGTTCAATGAAACCCGATCACCATTCAGCTATTCACCAGCAACCGTAAATTGTCCGTCAACCGATACATTGTTGAGCTATGCTTCGGCGCCTGTTCAACGATACCACCAACAGCCGAACGCTGTCCATCGATCCTACGCCTGTCAACCCTTCCATCAACCAGCGGCTGATAACAGTTCCCCTCCAATATTACAGTTAGATACAATTATCCGCCAGGATACGTCTGGACCACCAACATAGTTAGTATTCTATTCATTTAGAAAGGTCTTCTTTCCTTTCTTCCCTTTTCTGGATTGAATAAGTCCCACCCTAGCCTACGTCGAAATCCACCTTACAAACTTATTTCTTAGGCCATCAGCTTGAAATTCCGTGCTTTTCCTTACGGGAAATGGACTAGGGGCCCACTATTCAAAAAAAACTTATTTATGGCGCGATTTACTCTAAATTTGGTTCCTATTCGACTAATCTAATATTTCGAATCTTTTGCCGATTTGTTTTAAAAATTTTTACGATTGGCTTGAAATTTGGTACAGAAGTAGCTCCTTTCCTGGCTTGCAGTTAAATTCTGCCTGGGCCAAAGGAAATCTTTCCAAGCTGCGTGTGCAACATATCAACAAGGGATCAGCACTTTGGACTTTGACATCGTGGGGATCTGCGCTCTATCCACCAAATCAAACTTCGTGCTCGTACCTTGCCTTATGAGATTGCGAACAACTTTCTACAGACAATTCATGTTTGCGAGCAGAGTCTTATTGTTACCTCCCTTTGGCTTATCACCCACTTCTATATCCGTTTTTGGCAAACCATGACGTTTAGCGTCCTAATTCTGACTTGCACCTTCAGGTTTTTAACTTTCGAGGTAGTCGGAACCACGCTAATGGGGTCCTTCTGTCGTACATCTTTAGAACCACTTCTCCACTCTATTTCTCTATTCGGATTCACTCGCCATTTGCATAGCTCCTGGATTAGAGTTTAGATTATGTGTTGGCTGTTCAGGATCACTGAAATCCTGCTTCCCACCTTTTAGGCGGTATGGAATGGATGCAAGCCCCTAATCGCTCAGCCACATACTAGGGTGCTATGGAGTTTGGGTAAGCCCGCACATTATCGACAAGGTGCCTACCCTACAAAAAGGACACTACAGGCTCATTACGGGCGTTCTCATGGTTCACGTACTGCCGGCGTCATATACTTATGAATTAAACCTCGTCAGATATAGAAACGATCAATAGTTCGGCCCGCAGCAAGCAGTATTGCACATTGCTGTCTAAAAAGTTCGATTTTGTTTGACTGCTGAATTTAACTCATCGATTATGTCAAATTTAAAAGAACGTACGTATGTATTAGAAATGAAACTCATTAATAACACAGATTCAATCATTTTTATTTTTTCTTATGGCTTCATTTACGCTGTTGATTTCAAGAATTTCAATATTGAGTTCATTATTTAATTTAAATTAAATTTCTACTACATCGAACGATTTCAAATGTTAATTTCTATTCCTTTTTCCATTAACTCATTCAATTCAAACTCACGATTCCAGCAAAGGCATACTACACACTGATTTCCGCGACCCACTCACATCGCTTGGGAACATGCGGTGGGTCACTCAACACTTGTTGTTTGTGTTATTGAGATTTTGCAATTGAATTGATTAAAATGCAATTCGATTAGCAATGCTTTGATATAATAAATTAAATTTATTTACCAGCTTCTCATCAACCTTGCTGACTTACAAACTTGTCCTGCACCCAAAATGCCGCTGTGTCGAGCCATGAGCCAGCTTTGCCTTTATTCATCTCTATGCTATTAACACCACATAAGCGCCTGCAAAAAAAATTTTAAATTGCTTTAAAATTCCGATCCGAGAAGCTCACTTTACCCACAATCCAAACACGCTGCTGATATCCCTTTGTGCTATTTCTGCTTGCGTGTTTGTTTGTATGTCCTGTGGTGCTGCGTTGTCAACGGCGGCCTACTGCTGCTGCTGTAACTGCTTTGATATGCGGAAGGTTACGCAATTGCAAAATTGACATTGGGGGAATTTCTTGAAGCGTTGAAAAATGAAAAACGCGGAATCAATTTCCGCAAAATGGAAATATGTAATGCCAACAAAGACTGAATGACGCTTAGTTGTGATACGGTGCGGTAACTTCGGTAGAAGGGGTCGGTGATGGAAGGGGAAAAAGGAATATTTGTACCAGCACGATATGCAGGATGTGGTAATGGTAAGGCGAGAGCGCGAGCACAAGATTGAGCCGGCTACTATTAGGAAACTTGGCAATTGCTGAGGGCAAGGAGTCTTTTGTCGGCCGCTGAGGCTGAGTCTCGCCTGCCACGGTCGACTTTTCAACCCACAATCTTTGTTTACATTTTCTTATTTAAATTCTTTTGCCGGTTTTTTTTATATTCATTGTTAAAGTTTTTTTTGCATGCGTAAATCCATTTGCTTACCGTACGCGCCTTTGCTTAAAATAACAAAATTACGCGCAGCCAGTGAAGCGAGTGAATGGATGGGGTGTTAGTGTGCTTATGTGTGTGTGTGTGCATCAGCAGTAGCAACAGCAGGAAACAAATAAGTTTTTTTTGTTTTTACATTTTTTGTTTTGTTTTTAATTTTCGCTTCATTTTTTTTTTAATTTCTTGTGTTTGTTTGGCAGTGACAACCATTAATCATGTCCTGTCACTGAAATGTATGCATGAGACGGTGATGTGCACAATCAACCACCCACAAAAGCATTTACTGTTACTTAAATACGAACATATAGATAAACATACTTATATGAATAAATTTTTATATTTAGGTATATATGTAGATTAGTGGTGCACAACGCCGGCAGAGCTTCGAAGCCAAACGCAATTTTTTTCGTAATATTAGTCGTGTTTATTTTTACATGTATATACATCTGCACTTAAACTATATATGAACTGCAAAAGTGCATAAATTTATCTACACTTATGAAATTGTTTCGCAGAAAATTAGTACTGCTAAATTTCTGTATGCATTATACTCAGTTGTAACTGAATGCGTCTCCATTTTATCTCTACACTAGCCGTGTTTTTTTTTACACGTAATCGTCTATACGCTTAAACTTTATATGGACTGCTAAGCGACAAACTTTAAATACACCTCTGAAATTGCTGCGCATAAAATTTGTCCTACTAAATTTCAATACACATTATACTCAGATGTAACTGAAATATGTGTTTTTGTTTCACACTCTACACTAATTCTATGTATTCTATGTGTGTCCACAATTCATCGCAACTGATTTAGCTATATGTTATACCCTATGGCCATCAGAGGGTTCTGCCTCCGCTTTTCGGTACACCATGTGGCTGTAGCTAGTTATCTAACCACTGCCGCTAGATGGGTTTCCTAAGCATTATCTAAGCGAGGATAGGCGTTTTTTTTACGCGCAAACGTAAACGTATACGTGCGTATAAAAAAGCACGGCTAATATTATCCACTTCTATGAGCAAAGAGTGTATGCGTCCACGATTCATCACAACTGATTGAGCTATAGGTTATATACTATGAACAGAGGTGCGTATCTCCGCTATTATGCACAATCCGTTTCGTAGCGATTTATTTAACCACTGCCGCGACTCTTCAATAATTGCTGATAGATAATTCTCCTAAACGTTATCTACGTGATGATAAGCGTTTTTTTACCCGCAAATGTAGATGTATATACATGTATAAAAAAACCACCGCTAGTATGTTTTTACATGGAGAATGTTTGAGCAAAGAATTCGCGATTGAGATGTTTATTGTTTGATGTGCACGTAATTAACTGCTTGCTTTACTGAATCTCTGCGGTGTTCACACACGACATGTAGGTAAACGCCAAATAGTTTACCGAAGCTATATGAAGCTTTAGTGTGCACCACTTATGTAGATGTATGTACAGCGCCCACCCATTCAGGACACCCACATAGCCTTACAGAGTGTGATGGTAAATGACACACGTCCCGACCTAAAAAGAAAACAAATTTTAGTCTTCCGATATGTTCAGAGTGTGTGAAAAGGTATGAAATTATCAGAATTTGTTTAATATTATTGAAAATACATTTATTTATATTCATGCATAAGCATTTTTGGAAATAATGTAGGTTTACTTAAATTTTGCCGCAATGTTTCTAAGTCAGATAAGAAAATTTAGTATACTAAGTGAGGTTAGCCTAAGTTCTGGAGATCCAGAAACCGGCGCTTTAAACATCGGTGACAGAGATGAGATACTATCGACTATCACACATTTAGAGCCTTTCAAAGTATAATCACAACACTGCAGCTTAATGCGGCAACAAGGTATGTGGTAGAGTTGATATGAGCAAAATCAGCCAGCAAATTAAGGCAAAGCTTATTTTCAGTTTGTTAGCAACGTTTTAGAAATTTGTTATCGATGACTATGCGGGTTATTATTGACGGGTTATAGGCGTATTGTACATTTTTTACCGACCAGTTATCGATTGTTATCGACAAGGTATGTACGAGATATCGAGTCGTAATCGAAGTGTAGTAAATTGTAAATTTACTATCAACAACAAAGGCTACCATTTTCAATTTACCTATCCTTTATCAGCAAATTATTGATTCGTTATCGATTTATTATCGAAGAATAATCAAAAAACTAGTATTTAGCGAAAAGGTATCAATATGTTATTAAAGTTTATCTATTTTCTCTAGAAAAGTTACCGATTTGCTATCAAAATGTTATCGATTTGCTGTCAAAAAGGTATCGATTTGCAACCAAAAGGTTATTGATATGTTAGTAAAAAGTTAACGACATGTTAACCAAAAATTTTCAATACGCTGTCGAAAATGTATCCATTATTTATCAAGAACTTATCGATATTTTATCACAAAGTCATCGATATATTATCGAAAAGTTTTAAAACTAAATTTCAAAAAGTTATGGATATGATATAGAAAAGCTATCGATATCTTATCTTACAAATTTGTTATTGACGGAATATCGACTTTTTATCGATGGCACATCAGTTTTTTATGTATCAACCGATAAATCTTATTAATTACCATAAGGACTCCTTTATAAAATCGATAAAACATCTTTAACACCTTCTTTAACTAGCCGACAAGAAACAAAAAAGAAGCCGGTGACTAAGCCGATGGTAACCAATCGATAACTCGATGATAATAATTCGCGATAATAAAACAATAGCTTTTTGGTATCGCTTCTTGCCGATAAGATGCCACTGATCCTCTTCTCAAAAGGCTCGAAATTATTTCTTTTTGGTAAAGTTGCCTCTGTTGTGATTAAGCTTAATGGCCTATCCGACCTCTAGTTAACTTAAAAACATATTGAGGGCGTGCGTGGAAATTTCCGACACTTCCACCAGGAGACATTTGTACATTGTAAGTGCTCTCACTAAATGTCGGTTGGCGGCACATTCGTCCAACCAGATTACTTCTTAGTGGCCCTCAGCGAACCGCTTTCTTTCTCTTAAGAACTTAAATAGGAGTAAAACATTTGCCAGATTGTCGAAAAACCGTGCGCCACATCCTGTTAGGTTCTGCAGCGGGAGCTTGTTGGTATTCACCCCCCTCAGAGCATCGTGCAATAGCGCAATGACCTGTGATTGCAACCGTGAGTTCGTCAATGCAGTTTTGTTTAGCTTGAGAAGGACTCTAGTTCCTATCCTATCCAAACATGAACACACAAGGACCTTGAGAAGAAAATCTGTACTACCGATTTAGCTGCACATGCTTTGAGTTCAGCCCAGCTTCAGTTCTCTTTCCCCTTTGCGAAACTTTGGTGCAGATTTGATTTTAATGCCCCTACCACAGTCTAGGCCTTCCTCTCCCAAAAAATATCTTTTGTATGCGGAAGTCAACAACCACCGTGATATGGCCCTTCAAGGACCTTAGGTGAGTTCTGATCCAGTTTAGTCTTGGCCTTGCCATGTCATTTGATATCTTCTCTTTCCCGTATTCGGCTTTTCCTGGCCAAAACCCTGTACAAACACTTGTAAAGGTATCAAGGGAAAAATTAAATTTAACTTTTTTAAAGGTATGCTGATTACTGCTCCTGATATTATCAGGCATGCTAGCATAATTTGTACCTTCCCCACCCTCTCCTCATTGCTCCTTTTTCTAGCGCCCTCCACCAGACAAGAGATCTCAGGACCGGACAGCTCCACATTTTTTGGACTTACGTCGCGAATTGTAGTTTCTATGAGCTGTTCGTCGGCGTGTGCAAGTACCCTCGTTCCTTCTTCTCTGAAGATTTTATTAACTACCAGCATCCATAAAGTGGCTTCCCTGAGGAGTGCATTTGGTAGCTCTTTTACATACTGGACCAGCTCCTAAAGTTGCGTTGACGATTCCTGAGCATAGAATCGATCTATATAATTGTAGAGCATTGGGTCGTACAATTAATGATTCTGGTAAATTCCTGCCAACTATTAGTGGGCTCATGGAATCGAGCGGCATTGGCATGGTAAAACGGGCTAGGAGTGAATCCAGCGCTAGGAGTGAATCTTTTCATGATTTCTGAAATAGTAATGCTGTTCTCATCGTTGCATTCCGGAAATTTTTTCTCCATCAAGACCTCCACAGTTTCGTGGCTGCAAACTGTCCATGATCCATTCAGCTTCTTTATGTTACATGAAGCTACTTTTAACATAGACAGTATTAAACTCTTGCTGTCTCGTTGGTTGTCTCCAGGTTCTCAAAATATTTCTCCATGATTCCTTTAGCCCAAATCCATAATTTAGAAAAATATTTCAAGCTCCCATAAATACTGCACTAATTTTTTATTTTTTCATTTTTTTTTTTCATTTTCTTAAATGAATTGAAAGTTGCGCTAAGGGCAAAGAGGTTGTAGATATCATTTTACACTGCAATAAGTTCGAAGTTTTTTGACTTCTAGAATTTTTTCCCACATCTAACTACTCATAAGCTGTTCATATTTGATTTGATACCAAATTTCGCATAAGTATTTGGCTGCTTCCGATATGGCAATGTCAAAGCACGTTCAGTGGGCGTTGCGACAGTGTACGCCTACACGCCCAACCAAAAGCTCTCAAGCTGTGAGATCTTATTACTGCAATCCACTAAAGTCCAATTGCCAAACTCGTTTGATATGACATTTTGGGCAACACCTCCAACACTGCACAGCAACAGAGTCAATACAGAGGCAGCAGCAGCAACTGACACGTGACAGGATAAATCATTTACAAGTTGTTCATATTTATCAATGTGTGTGTATGTGTGTGAACTATATGCGTGTATGATTGCTTCCACGTATACCACGTACTTTTACATTCCGTAGATGGAGCGCAAGGGTGGTAGATACAACACTAATGGCATTATGCTGATGAAAGTATCCGACATGTAAGTGTCATTATCCTGGCAAGACATTGGCTATCGAGTGAATGGAGTACAAGTTGTACAGGCCTTTTGCTGTAAAGTAGGAGGCAATTGTGGTATACTGCAACTTCTGCTCCCTACTATATACATGCACAAATTCACAAAGGCACATACATGTGCACCGATTGTGACATCCACAATGTTCGTTAATAAGAGATCCTGATAAATGTCAGTTGGTGTAATATGAAGCTCCTTCACCCGTTTCAAATATTCGTCCGACTATAATCAAACGAAAATGTTGGTCATTTGAAGAACTAATAATGTTGGCTCACGCACAAGCATCTTTACTCAACCGCAACTATAGGATATCGAAGAGAAGGTGCTGGTAATTTGGTTATGTCATACAACTTTCTTACGCATAACTAAACCAGTGTTACCCCTAAGAAATATTTTATCCTACCAAATATCTGCCTAATTGGTAATAAAGCTACTAATATACATCCTATCAAATCAATACTACCTGTAATTCGCTTTGATCGTGAAATCTGTCGTCTTCCGCTTGCTTTTCTTGTTGATATTTCAACCAATATTCCAATTGATCAGTACCAGAGCTTCACGCCTTAAAGAGTTTTGGTCGCTGATTTTTTTCATTAACTAGCCGACTCTTTTCTATCACGATAACACCGAGCGATGCTCCCGAACTCAATTCTGCCTAGAATTCAGTGTTGTTCTTTTGAGAGGTTATGCTCCATTCTTTGTCGTACTTGTTGTACTTCTGGGCTCGTAGTTCCATACTAGATTCTAGAGGAGGTAGAGCGGGCATATAAAAACAGTGAGCACTTTCAAGAGGATAGTCGGACAGGTTGGATTGTAATATATTCTGATCACTGTCAAATATTTATACCGGATGGAGTGATCTGTTAGCTATCCCATAATTTGTTAGCAGCTCATCTATCCAATGAGAGGAGACACGTAGACTAACCTCTTGAGATTGAGCGCATCGCTCCTATAGAGTTTAATTGCTTTCCAGTCTCGACTTTGCAAAATATCCGCAAAGCTTTTTAGCGTAGGTTCTATTCACCCTAGAAAACTAAAGCATACTCGCGGAGTTTTCATCCCAAGGCAAGGTTTTGAGCCATAAGAAAAGGTTCTAGAATATATGGGGTCGCGCTCCCTGTTCCTTATCAAACCACCCCATTCCCTTAAATCCTGCAGGCGGTCTAATGAATGGAGTTAAGGAGAAACTATTAGGACTAATTAGGAACCTAGTTTAGTACCCACTTTTGCGAGTTCATATTTTTTTAGATACCTCAAATGATGGTCCAGTGTCTACCTCATTAAACTTAGAATATAGACACGAGTCAGTATGTCGGCATATAAAGAGCAGCGGTGCTATTTCGCGAAAACCTATAATCACCGCCCTGGTGCACCGAGAGGATAGCTCGTCTGCAGCCGATTGCTACATTCGATGCCATTTAGGACATTAGAGAGCTAACAGTGGTTAAATACAGTCTGTTCATTGGTCCTTCTCGGCCCTTGGTCATCAGCACAGTTCCCACGTACACAAACGTTAGCGTGGAACCCGTATCACCGCTTTGGTGCGCCGAGAGAGCAGTCCTGACAGTACTGCTACCTTCGATGTTATTTAGGGTATAAGAGCGCTAATCGCTGTTTGATCGTCAGAGGGAATAAGCACGAACGTAGGGTTCTTAGATAGTGTACAGTAGAAATAGAGCAATATATTTATGGCTTTTAGTTTCACTTAAAAAACGCAGAAATATTTCATCAGCCTGACATTTAAGGCGAGCTAGTAGATACCACTGCCCTAATTGCCATTAAGAATACAGTCATCCGTGAAGACAGCCATGAACTCAACGTCTAGAGTAGACATATCCAGACATGCATGCCTCCCTTTGACTCTAATGTAAAACTTATTGTCTAGAGTAGCATAATCTATTAGTATAAGCTTTCGAGAATGGTTGCCACAATGTTAGCTCAAAACATTTCGTTGAACGTCATCAGAAAGGAGAGCTCTTATTCAAGTACTACTTGTTTGCATGCGAAATGTTTTCAAGTGACGGGTGCTTTGCTCAGCGCACTACTTGGAAGCGGAAATAAAACCACCAATTTTGATACATCTTCACCACATCGGTAACACTGACTCGTCTACGTGCGTTGTAACTATTTGGTGGGAAGTACGTGAGTGAACTGCACGCATTCAAAGTAGCCACCTTTGGTTTTCATGGCATATGTGCCCCATTGACATTTAATTTATGCAACGTGTTGGTTGTGCCACCTTCAAGATTGCTCCGAAATGTCATGTGTCGTTGTTATGTTCCTTTTAACTATAACCAAGGAATACTCTGTAGGAGAACCCCCTTTTTGAGTGGAAGTGGTAATATTGTAGAATCGCACACATTTGCATGCACAAATTAAAACTCTGTTTGAGGTCCTTGGTCAAAACAGAATGTATGGGAGCTTTGGAAATGTCAATCCAATATACAATATAAGTTGCTAAAGTCTGCCAATTAATTATTTTACAATAAAGAACTTGGCATTTCATTCAAATTACGCAAAGTTAAATGTACCTTTGATTTGATGGACAATTCCATAACTTCAAAATATATGCAGGGGATCTGCTGAGAAGCTTGACAAGCGAAAAATTGCTTTTGCCAATTACGAGATATCGCTATTATAACTAGATAATTTTTTGAAACTACTTATTCGCCCCCTTACTAACAACCCCTCGTCGTCCAAAGCGTTAAAATATGAAGATTTCCCCAAAGATATGGAATAACATCGGGCTTGTGGAGCTCATCTTTTCCCACGTTAATGCTGCCATAGCCCAAAAAATAAGCTCGACTCTAGGCAGGAGCTGCATTTCATTCGTCACATTTTGAACTATCATATGTGTGTTGCAGCATATTCTGCCAGCAATAATAATAACAATAATATTTATTTAGTCTTAAAATTATTGCATTTCTTACAGACTAATTACATTACTAATTAATCTCTAGATAGACTACCAACTAATTTAACACGTCATTTAGTAGCATTTTAAACCTTTTTTCACAGTAGAAGTCCAAAACTGAAGAATTTGGGAGCAAGTTTTAAGGTATTCGGATCCGAGAAATCTGAGCTGAAACGTCTGACAAAAGCCAGCATAGAGTAAGACTTAGCTATAATATAATTAAGATGGCTTTGAAACGAGAACTTCAAATCAAAGACCACCCCAAGATCAGTAATTTTGGAAACAATGTTTAGTTGTGAGCCTGCAGTATAATATGAAGTAGGGATAGTAGAGCGGGATTTGGAATTGGAGATATGAGAGCATTTTTTAATATTTAAGGGAAGCATACTTTTCTTGCACCAAGCTACAATATTGTCTCGATCACTCTGAAGTTTCAACGAGTCAGCGGAACACGTAATATTACTAAAAATCGTCATGTCATCAGCATACAAGAGACATTTTGAAAATTTAAAACAACTAGTAATATCGTTGATGAAAATCACAAAAAGAATTGGACCTAAAATACTTCCCTAAGTAACGCCTGAAGAAGCAATGAAAGAGTACGACAACACCCCGTCAACTACAACTGAACAAGATCGATTTGAGAGATACGATTTGATCCAGCTTAAAAAACTTGAGTGGAAGCCAAAACACTGTAATTTCGATAATAAGATACGATGATTAACTTTATCAAACGCTTTCGAAAAATCAGTATACACGGTGTCAACTTGGGCTCGGTTACTAAAAGCTTCAATGCAGTATTCAGAGAAAACTGCTAAATTAGAGGTAGTTGATCTCCCCGACATGAAACCATGCTGATCTACCGAGATGAGGCGACAAATGGCAAATAAAATTTTATTTTTTATTATACATTCAAAAAGTTTTGAGATAGTCGAAATTATAGAAATAGGACGATAATTGGTGATATGATTTTTATTGCCAGATTTAAAAATTGGCGTAATAAAGAAGCTTTTCCATGCATCAATGAAAACACCTTACCCAAGAGATTTATTAAAAAGCAGCCATATTGGGTAGGCGAGAGCTGAACAATTCTTAAGGAGGTGAGACGACAAACCATCAACATCAGTCTGCGACGACAAATTGATTTGACGAATCACCAGTACAACATCGACTAAAGAGATTTCAAGAGCCCCAAAATTTGGCGCGGAACCACTAGCACCAAGGCCACTGTAAAAATCACTACTACTCAAATTAGAGTCAGCATCAAAATTCGAGCTGAAAAAAATCCGCAAAAAGATTTGCAGCAACTGATGCTGAATCAGCTGGTGTATCCTTGTAAAATACAACAGAGGGAATACTCGAATACGATTTTTTAGACTTCACAAAACGCCAAAAAGCTTTCGGATTCAGTTCAGTATCCTCTTCGAATTTTCTTATATAATTCTGATTCAAGACTTTACTCAATGATTTAAACTCGTTCAAAAATTGTATATACATTTCTTTGTAAAAAGGAAACCTTGAATTTTATTAAATTTTCATCGAAGAATTCACCATCCATAAACGTATCATTAAGCCAAGTCTCAACTATTAGAAAGATATCATAATCCAGGGTTGAACTCATCGTAAAGAGTGAGTCGGATTTGGTTCTTAGGCCTGATACATTTTGAAAGTCAATTTTAAGATCTTTGTGAGAATGTGTATTTACTACATAATTTGGTTAGATATGGTGTGAGTGAACCCAAAGGGCTCCTAGTACGTCATTTTAGAAAACCGAATAGGTGCGCGAGCTGAATGATCTTTTACGGTAAAAATTTGCTTTAGATGCCAAAGCCTCTACGTGGCTTTTTTGTAATTACAAGGCTATGACGAAGCAATGATGAGACAATGCCGAAATATGATGAGATGATGCCAAAGCAATCACGATGGCGAGACCGGCAAGAGACAATAAGTATTACACGCCTCAGTATTATCATCATCGTGATTTACTATCGCCTTAACGGACCGATTTTGACCGTTGCGTTATAAGTCATACTAGCTATCCCTGTTTTGTGATAACTGACGCCGATCGGGAGCACCAAGGGATGTGCATTCCCATAGGAATACTTTCTAATGGCGTTCTCATTTGTGCAAAGATTTCACACTCATGTTGCACTCATAAATTCTATCTTTTAAACTAGGTCACCCAGAGATCTGGAAAATGGCTGACTATGTGGGTAATGGTGCTCTTGTTCTCATTTCAAAAGAAATATTTTGTGAAAGAGATACACAAACTTACTATAGAGCGGCAAAAAACCAAGGGGTGAGATTATTTTGAGAAAAGAAAACGTCATAAGGATCCCCTTTCAGTATCATAACCTGATATAACCATGGCGATTTTTGATTTTTTGCGCTATGCTTTTGCCTGCGGCAAGCTTGTACAGGGCGTCGTTAAACCTTTATCTAGAAATAGTAGGGGACGGCCCCAGCAGGGTAAAATATGACGACTTCCTTGCCAATTCCTCTCATCGTCAAATATGATGCATTCGACCACATGACCATACTCCTCACTATTAACTGTTTAGCCGATTGCGTGACATCAGAATGTTACACCCCCATTCATTTCTGGATAGCTAACTCAAAATTTTACAAGAGAATTACGGATCGTACTTTCGCTGCATTCAGGCCAATAACCGTCAAGGAAAACAGTTGTTTCGCAAGATTATCAGATTGGACTTGGTTCGCTTTATGGTATAAAGCTTATTTCCAGAAAGTCAACTACACTTCCCTTCGAAATATATATCTCCAGCAGTGAACGTGGCCATATACGACATCCAAGCCGACGGGGCCAGATGACTTTAAAAACAACCACTTTTTCGTTGGCGTGGATATGTTATGATCAGCCGTGAAGTCCAACTAAAACCCGACAAAACACAGCATCAAAATATCTATCATATCTATATTTATCGAGAAAGTCCAGTCAGATATCACAAAATAAGCCAATGAAGTAGAGTCATATCGACCAATATTTCTCCTTTCGCATGTAGTCAGGAAACTTTTGGAATGCGGACTCAACCCCTATAAGACATAAAGGGATTATCTCTTTCCCAGATCTATAGAGGTGAACCGCATTATATCTGACTGCATGCAGGGGTCTGTTGCGGGCGCCGTGGTACGATGGTAGCATGCTCCGCCTACCACTCCGAAGGTCTTGGGTTGAACTCCGAGTAAAGTAACATCAAACATTTTGAAAAAATGGTTTTCAATTAGAAGAAAGTTTTACTAAGCGGGGTCGCCCCTCAGCAGCGATTTGGCAAACACTCCGAGTGTATTTCTGCCATGAAAAGGTCCTCAGGGAAAGTTCATTTGCCTTGCAGTTGTCGTTCGGAGTAAAACATGTAGGTCGCGTCCAGCCAGTTTGTAGGAAAAAAGCTCGGCCTAAATCTCTTCGGAGTTAAATCGCGCCAAGTATTCATTTTTAATTTTATGCAGCGGTTCGTATAACTTAGGAAAACATATCGCCACTTCCTTCCTCACCAGATGGAGCTACCATTGTAACCTTCGCAGACTGCTTCCTCATAATGGCTATAGCCCCGGTCCCTTCATAGAGGGCTCTGCTCCAAAATAAACTATTATCTGTAGTTTATCCACCTCATGTAACTTAACACGGACGAAATTCTCAACCATCCTATTCACGACGCAAACCAACTAGACACAACAATTAAGCATACATGACGATGTCATTACACCAACTTGTTTGGCCCATAGGAAGCTCAAACAGTGTTTTAAATTTATTTTTCAACTTTTAAATTTCGTTAAAATGGCCAACTGGCTTTAATAATGCGATGAAAGTTTCAAGAAAGAAATAATAAATTTAGCGCACTGGTGATATCATCACCGGATTGTAAAATGTTGAACTTAGATATGCAGTCATTAGATACATATTTATGTGTAAATCAATATACATAGGTATCTTGTAACATTTCAAATCATGTAATGAACTCCATTCATTGTGTTTATCTGTACTGTCTGTCTGCTTCCTTGACTTTACCTCAAGTGCCTATCCTGTTTGCTGCACTTCCTCTAAGTTTTTTATACACTTCTTCTTAACTTCCTCCGATGACGTCTGCCAACGCCTTCATACATTTATGCAATAAATTTCCGTTGCATACAAACAGCTTCGACCTTTGTTACGGATCTCCTCCTTGCAAGCCCACTACCTGCAATATTCCGAGCTCATCAACGTTGTCTGTCACTTTTCTTCCACCATTTCGTTACGATTTGCTCTGATAACAATTGTTTGTTGCTATTTTCTACCAAAACTTTTCCTTTAAATGTCACGTTTGCTTTTTGTGGAACCTTGTTGTTGTTGTTATTTTTTTCTTTTTTTTTTCTCCTGCATATCTACAATTTTCTTCATAAAAAGGACATTTCTTGCAGTTTTGTGCCAATTTAAATGGCTGAATAAAATAGTACGAATGAACTCAAAAGCTTATATGTAAGTGTATATATTTGTATGTGTGTGTGTGTGAGTACATGAGGGAAACGCTGAGCATGAGGAACTCTGAGAAATTGACATTTATAGAGTTCATTCCGAGATCGTTTACTTCCAAATGGAAAAGTTTTAATAATGCAACAAGCAGCACAATAAGATGCAAAAGCCAAGCAGCGACAGGACATGCGATACGGAAGTGAAAGAACAGTAGGCATCCTGTTCATAGATATGTATTTCTGCACATATATATATATTCGCTCATATCTAGGTATGTATACAATTTATAATAAAACGAGATGAAAATATATGAAAAAATCTTACGTTCACTGAATGCAATCCCAGCCTCTCTAATATCTCGTGTATTTTTCCTCATAAATAACTGCTATTATCTTAATTGATCAAAGAGTTATATTGCAGATCTTAAGCTAGGGCTAAGGTTTTTCAGTACAAGTTCAACTCAGTTTGTCAGTTAAACTATGCTTAAACTTATTATGCAGTTTTTCGGTCTACTTAAACTGAAGTTTACGTTGGGGTTAAGCGGCCGTTCTGGCAGAGTTAAACCCTAGTTAACCTATCGGTTATTTGCGTTCGTTCTAAATGGCGTCGAATATACCCAACAAGCATTTGGGCTTGTGTACCATTAGAGCTCATGTTGATAACTAGGTATACTTCTAAAACCTCCAGAGTTGTTTCAAAACAGTGGCTCAGCTAGAGGATCATAGAGTACTCAGCAAAAGAAGGAATTTTTAAAGCAAAAAATTCTATTAATTAAGTTGAAAAAATTTAATTAACTACTTGTGGATCTCTAAATGGACTCAAATTTAAATTCCATACTACAGTATTTTCACGGAAATAAAATAAAATAAATATAATTTATTCTTGATGAATTACGCTTCATTACTTCTATCAATAAATAGCTGTTGGCGTTGGTGGTACCACCTTGGAGATTTTCCGATATCCAGTGTGGGATATCAACTGGAGAAACATGTCTAATATTCATTTGAGAAGTGTAAATTTCTCAAAATCTCTCAAAGGTTGGATAATAGTTTGAAAATGCTAATGACGTTGGAGATCAACTCGAGAACTATAAATTTTACAAAATCGGATAGTGATTGGAAAATTAAGTTGGATATCAACTTTAGAACTATTTAAATAAATAAATAAATGTAAGGCGCGATAACCTCCGAAGAGGTCTAAGGCAGAGCTTCTCTTCCAATTTGCGTCGTGCTCCTCTTGATTTTCCCTACAAATTGACCGGACGGGACCTACATGTTTTATGCCGACTCCGAACGGCATCTGCAAGGCAGATGAGTTTTTACTGAGAGCTTTTCATGCAGAAATACACCCGGAGCGCTTGCCAAACACTGCCGAGGGGCGACCCCGCTTAGAAAAATTTTCTTCTAATTGAAAAACCTTATTTCTAAAATTTTGATGTTGCTTTGCCCGGGGTTCGAATCCAGGGCATACGGTGTGGTAGGCGGAACACGCTACCATCACACCACGGTGGCCGCCCTTGAGAACTATCTGGTTAAAGAATAACTAGGTAATGATGTTGGATATCAGCTCCGGAACTAGATATATATTTCGCTGCAGAAATATCTTTTAAATGTTTGTTGGGCAAGCAAAATGCCCAAAGGCGGCCTTAAACTGTGACTGAAAAACTACTCAGTAGTTTAACTGGAGTATAAATTGGACTAGAGTTCAAGCAAACTTAGTTTAAGCTTAGCTTAACCAACTAATGAAAACGGGGCCTTAATAAGAAAATAAATAAATATTTGCTTGCCTTCTTGTTGCCTTCACATCGCTGCTTAAATACAGTTAACCTCAAACTGTGCCAACTTTCACGATCAACAAAAAATCTTGCATACTTTTAGGCGCAAAAATAATTTGATCGTAACGTAAATATCGTAATACTATGTAAATTGAAATGTGTTAAGCCTCCACATATATTATTACAAATATTTTCTGGCAGTTAGATGAGATTAGCTTTAGCCAGCAAAAAATTATACTCTTTTTTAAGGCTTATTTAAATTGTCCAAATGCTTATGATACCAGGCCCTAAATCTATAATGAATACAAGTCTTTTGGCGTATTGCTCCTCCTTATATTTCTGTACTTATGTCGTCAAGCCTAAGGTTTTTCTGAAAGGCTTATAGCCTAATACTTGCTTTATTAGGACATTTTATATAAGGCTTATAGCCCATTAAAAATCAGGCTTGCATAAGGCGTTATAATGAGATAATACCATGAGAACATTAACCTGATTATACGACTTATGAACCAGGTACATATATATTTCAACCAATTATAAGCCTTATTGCACATACGAAATCAGGCCTGAATAGGACTTATAATAAGACACCATCTGACTTTGAGTACCTTTTTCATCTTTAGATTGATAGTCTCGCCTAGAAAATTCATTTTCAGTTCCTACGTTCAAGTTACGAGACAACTTAGATGAAAAATCCTTTTTTAGGTTTATTAATCGGGGTCACTTTTCGGAAGTGGTTCGGCAATTCATTACCATATGCCATTTCCAGATGTCGTTTGGAGTCGCCACAAAATACGTAGCTCTCGCCAATTGAAAATTGATCTCCCCAAACAGCGATAAATATTAAATATATAATTTAGTTGATTTTTTTAAACGATAGAAAGTAGACTTATTTGTCGAACCTAGTTTCATTGGCGTTTTAATTTTTCAAATAAAAAGAATATTCAGTTTAATTTAAAATATTACGAAAACTTATTGACTATATCTAGGTTTTATTTATCATGTATCCCGTTTAGGTTAAAGAAACGTTTATTTTTCATTTAAACCCAATAACTCCCTTGAAGCGACTGCCTAGCGTGCTCGGCCTACCACACCGAAGATCCTGGGTTCACGCCCCGGGCAAAGCGACATCAAAATTTTTAAACGTGTTTATTTCTACCATGAAAGGATACTCAGTGAAAACTCATCTTCCTTGCAGATGCCGTTCAGAGTCGGTATAAAAAATGTAGGTCCCGCGAATTTGTTCGAACAATTAAAAGAAGAGCGAGGCAAATTGGAAGAGAAGCTTAGCCAAAAATCTCTACGGAGGTTATCGTGCCTGACATTTATTTGATTATAATACCTCCATAGAGCGCTTGGGCTAAACAACGGCCAGGGAGACCTTGACACACAGCAAGAAGTGGTGTCTAGAAGTAGAGAGGAAGAGGCCAAAATCTCCACTAAGAGACGAGTTCAATTCGACTGTCCCTGCTCGTGCCATCTGTTGCCGAGGTCCTGGCATCTCTATAGCTTGGAATTTCGCATGGAAGACGCTGTAGTGTCAGTGTAGGTGTTTAACAGAGAGCCCTGCGTATTCCAACCATCGCAAATCGCTGCACTTTATCCAACCTTTTGACCGTGGAGGAAGTGTCTAGTTTTCTCCAACAGACCAGAATATCATAGAAGGGAGTCGGCTAGACCATCATATCCTACAGCCAATGTATCAGCCGTGGAGAGAGCCTCCATGTCATATGTCCCTCGATAACAGTACAAGGACGAAGGCTTTGTAGCCGTTCCATTAAGCTTCCATATTAGTTTGTGGTAAAAAAACTGGCACAATGTGGTCCTCTCTGAGAAAAGAAGAAGAACTTAGTCGTGCAACTTTTGTTTCCAAATTTGGACATTTTCTTAATTCTAGTTTCCTTACTGCACAAAATCGAATTAAAATTTGGACTGGTGAGAATTCCTTTGACACAAGAAAAACATATTTAACTAAACGTCTAAGTCATTCTGCGGAAGTTTTTTGGTTTTGTACCTTTCACAAATGACTCTATATGGTTACTGCCTTTTACTCAAAATGGCCATAAGGTCCAACAGAAATTTCATAATGGGCATAAAACTAAATGAAGAAAGGTAAAAAGTCAAAGCCCCTTGAAGTGGTCATGAGGCCAATTGACCCTTTGGCCCTTGATATTATGTTACCCCACCATAATGTGAATGTATTCCCTCAGACTACTTTCAGCCCGGTCTTCAAACTGATATAGTGCTGTTAAATTTTCAGCAAGACGCAAAAGTTCATATATTTTCCAAGGACCGTTTTCTCTCACAAATCTCTTCACTCACTCTTTAAACAAATGACCAAAAATGTCAACTTAAACCTAAGGAAGTTTCTTATTTGCAAAGCTACCAACCAGCTTCTGAAGGTCATATATTTGTTTATCTTTTTCGCTTAGTCTCTCTCTCTATTATGCTTACACTTGTCTGAATTCTCTTACTTTGAGAAGGAGGCACGCCTGTCAATAACACTTTCCGGTTTCACACTTCAAACTGACTGACGACTGTCATTACAACACAAATGTTGTGTGCTCGCGAAAATAAAATAATAAAAGCAAAAATACAGCCAAACAAACAGACAACAACTAAATAACACAAACAAAATTTGACAGTAACACAAGCAAGAAAATTACTTGAATGACACTTGAAATGAAAATTATCCCCGCTACAAGGACACGTACACACAAATAAAGGAAACTAACCGCAGATATTTGCACTTTTAGTATTTGCTATGGACCAAGATTCCTGTCGTTGTCAGAAATAACGCCAACAAAGAATTAACCCTCAAAATATAAGAAAAAAACCAAAAAAAAATTAAATAAACAATTTTCTTATGCACTCACGTGTAACAGAATTTCCAGAGTTCAAGAGTCGTGTGTGCAAACACGCAGCAGTCCGCACTTGGCTCTAGTGCCACTTCAGTGATCACCCTACTTTCTGTTCATCAACGCCCGCATCTCAAAAGGCGGGTGAAAATTATATTTCAAGTTTGTTGATGTGGACGTGTTTGTATTGATCTTTCCTGTGCTGCTTTTCTGAACTCTCAAGCCAAATACGTTTTGTGGTGAAAAGCACATCCGTGTGTTTATTTTTTGACTTTGCACACACACGCGTTTTGCTGTTATTTGTCTATTGTCACTAAATCGCATGTTAAGTGTAATTTTTACCTCAATCAAAGCACTCGTCTTTTGGTATTTCAAGTGGAATATTTTACGTGCTGCATACTTATACTAAAGAATAGAAATGCGTGGAGAATGCTTTTAAAATATTACACTCACGATGCAGTAATAGTAATGTTATAATAATAACTTTCCACTTAGATATTAAAAGGGATTTAGTGTCACAGTATGTAAGGAGCGTGATATGGGAGGTAAAGAGCTTTAAACTTCGAACCTATTTCTATTCGTTTTCATATCCCTTTTCCTTTTCCTATTTCAATCCCTATTCATATTGCTGTTCCTCTTCCTATTCCTATTAATATTCCTATTCCTACTCCCATTTCCTTTCCTTGTCCTTGTCTTATTCCTATTCCTCTTCCTTTTATTATTCCTTTTCCTATTTCTATTCCCATTCCGATTCCAATTTGAAGCCCTATTCGTCTTCATATTAATATTCCTATACCCATTCTTATTTCCAAGCAACTCAGTTTTCGGGCAAGAATTTCTGAAAGTATCACCTTTTTCTCAAAGGTGCCATGCCATGCGCAATTCTGACCTTACATCCTGTGGCGTAGTGAGGTTTTCTTGTGCCCGGGGAAAAATATTTTTTATCACAATTGTTGGAGTGCAATCATTTTGGTGGAAAGCGATCATAACAGTGGGAAAGTCATCATAACTCTGCCACCCTCGTCCTGAAATATAAAAAACGTGCGACGTTCGAACACAGTCTCTGCTTCAATACAAATGCATCCGAAATTGCCTACAATGCCCAAATATGCATTAAAACCTCAAACCGCTGCAACGGAGAAAGTTGAAGGGCTGCCAAATTTCCCACTCAGAACTGCCACGGAATATCTTCTGAAGACGTCTGAACACCAAGGCATCCGAAAGACCATTGATTGATGCCTCCAAAACAGCTAAAAAGACGTCGCCGAAGAAGAATGCACACTTCCGAAAGATATGCGCCTTACTCTGCCCCAACTTCGATCTCTATGTATGGCCCCAGCCTGATGTATAGCACAACTCATCTATTCGTATTTATTGTGGAACAAAAGTCTATAATAGCAACTTTTTTTTGGTAAAACCATATTGATACTGCTCGATTCCTTGGACCTCCGTTAGAGGATTTTATTTAAAGTTTCTTAAGTGCTCTAGCCTATAAACCCAAGCTAGGTATTACAACAAAAATAAGAACCATATATGTACGGACGGGAAAAGGACCACGTCGCCTAATTCTGTCGATGATAAACAGGATAATTTATATGTAAGTTGTAAGGTGTCTGAAAAATGTAGCCTCTACAAATTAATATCCCCAATTGGACTAGGTGATTCGTCCAGCTGCGAATACCTTCAACATCTGCTGGATGCTGGTATGAGCAAATTATGACTATACATGGTTATATCGTTCAAAGTAAAAAAAAAAAAACTATAAACCCGAAAAAAACTATAGAACCGAAAAAATATGCATACCAAATTTTCGATCTATTTTTATTTTTTATTTTTTATCGGGCATTTGTTAAAGTCAAATATGTTTAATTTTTTGTTTGTTTCCTTTGGTTTGGAATTTCACAGAGTTTTTGAGAGAGATTTTAAAACTTTTTTTTTTTAAATCAAAAAACCATTATGGCCGCCGAGAAGAGAGAATGGTTTTACCTTCATATATTTTTACCATGGGCTGAAGATATTATCATCGATAAGTAGACGCAAATACTTATTGTGACGAATATTAGTGACGCTAAGTGATACTCACATCACTAGTCTGATGCTAAGTAAATGAAGCTTTAAGACTTTAAAGCCG
This sequence comes from Eurosta solidaginis, assembly GCF_040869045.1. NCBI lineage: Eukaryota > Metazoa > Arthropoda > Insecta > Diptera > Tephritidae > Eurosta > Eurosta solidaginis. The sequence continues at coordinate 263,468,978 of NC_090319.1, read as the reverse complement.
CCTTCGACAGCACGAAAAGGAGCTGCCTATATGCCGCTATGTCTGAATTTGGTTTCCCCGCAAAACTTATACGGCTGTGCAAAATGACGTTGAGCAACACCATCAGCTCAGTAAGAATTGGGAAGGACCTCTCCGAGCCGTTCGAAACTAAACAAGGTTTCAGACAGGGTGACCCCCTATCGTGCGATTTCTTTAATTTGATGCTGGAGAAAATTATACTAGTTGCAGAACTTAACCGCACTAGAACAATATACTATAAAAGCGTGCAAGTAACAAAAAGTCACATTCCCCACTAGGCTCAATTAGAGGGGCCCTATGACCCATTATAAAGTTTTTAGTTTTACAATGCCGTCTGCACACGAAACTTCGGCTACGTCTCTGCGAAGTACGTTGCACTGGCCGAGCAATAAAGACCTAGAGCATCTTTTCATATTTTTATAGGCCGCTGAACTATCATCCTCTCTCTGAACTTTACTTCCTATTTCTATAGTGAGCTGTATTGTCGAAAACTCTCCCTATTTTCAAGGCAGGGGCAAGGTACACATCCTGAAGCAGGTGGGATTTCCGTGTACAGTTAGGACAGGGTGGTATCTGCCCGTGAAGAGGTGCGTTGACCTAATGTATTCACTGCAAAGTGTTCGATCTTTATTCTCGTTTTAATCATTTCATGGGTTGCACCATCAAAAAAGCTCTTTGATCGAGCAGTTTCTCGTCCGCTCAACTTGCCTTTTCTCATTCATCTCTATTCGTTGAAGAATTTTGTTTACAAACAAAATGAAATGATAAAAACAAAAAGTTGCTAAAAATATTGACATAAAAGAATAAATATTGTTAGTTGCTTGTTTGTATGTATGCGTGCATGTTATTATGAATGCAAGTGAGTATGTCTAAAGCTCAATCAACAACTTTTGGTGTCGCTTATCTATGCAGTTGATGCATGAAATAACCACGTAAGTATATCTATAAAACAAACAAACAATACTTATCTACATTTCTTCGGTGACGTCACAAAACATGTCATGTCAATTTTTTGGTTGTGCCTAAGTGGCTCAATATGTAGCATTTAATTGGGTGTTTTCCTGCTCATCTTTATAATTTAGTTCACAAGCGTTATGGGATTACTTTATGATATTAAAACTATCTAATAATAAATAGTTTTCGCCAAAGTAAATCGAGTAGTGAAAACAAAGATACAAAATTTACATATGCTGTTTTGCATTATCACAGATAAATTGTTTTTATTAACAAACAAAACAACAACGCTTACTCCTCTTTCATGCCGCAGCGAACCAGTTCATTTCGCTACGCCAGCCAAAGTTATACACTGAGAAAAAACACCTGACTTAAACTGGGAAAATATTTCCTAAATAAATTGTTTTTAATTTTTATACTAAGCGTGCTTTGCACACAGAGTATATTAACTTTGACTGGATACAGGTATAAAGGCATCGAGATAGATATAGACTTCCATATATCAAAATCATCAGAATCGAAAAAAAATTTTATTGAGCCAGGTCCGTCTGTCCGTCTGTCCGTTAACACGATAACTTGAGTAAATATTGAGACATCTTCACCAAATTTGGTACACGAGCTTATCTGGACCCAGAATAGATTGACATTGAAAATGAGCGAAATCGGATTTAAACCGCGCCCACTTTATATATATATGACATTTTGGAAAACACAAAAAACTTGATTATTTAGTAATTTGTGGAAAAAATTAAAAGGAGCAAGACGCAAATTGGAAGAGAAGCTCGGTCTAAAATCTTTTATCGCGCCTTACATTTATTTTTTATTTTATTTAGTAAATAATACACCTAGAGTGTTGAAATTAGACATGTGGACTGATATTGAGACTATCGATAAAAATTTGAAAATTTTTTTTTAAATGGGCGTGGCACCGCCAACTTGTGATAAAATAAATTTTACCAATAATATTAATCATAAATCAAAAATCGTTAAACCTAAAATAACAACTAAATGTATTGCGCGATAACTTCCGAAGAGATCTAAGGCCGAGCTTCTCATCCAATTTGCGTCGTGCTCCTCTTGATTCTCCCTACAAATTGGACGGACGGGACCTATATGTTTTATGCCGACTCCGAACGGCATCTGCAAGGCAGATGAGTTTTAACTGAGAGCTTTTCATGGCAGAAATACACCCGGAGCGCTTGCCAAACACTGCCGAGGGGCGACCCCGCTTAGAAAAATTTTCTTCTAATTGAAAAACCTTATTTCTAAAATTTTGATGTTGCTTTGCCCAAGGTGTGAACCCAGGGCATACGGTGTGGAGGCGGAGCACGCTACCATCACACCACGGTGGCCGCCTAAATCGTTAAACCTATCGTAAAAAAATTCGGCAGAGAGGTTGCCTTTACTATAAAGATTTCTTTGAAATAAAATTTACGAAATCGGTTAAGTACCACGCCCGCTTTTATATAAAAGATTTTTAAAAGGGTCGTGGACGAACAAAATAAGCTATATCTTTGCAAAAAAGAGCTTTATATCAATGGTATTTCATTTCCCAAGTGGATTTATAACAATAAATAAGAAAATTTTCAAATTAAAAAAAAAATGGGCGTGGCACCACCACTTTTATGACTAAGCAATTTTCTATGTTTCGGGAGACATAACTCGAAGAAAAATTAACATATCGTAATGAAATTGTTTACAAATATTTTCCTTATAACGGAAAATATTTCTAGTAAAAATGGACAGGATCAGTTAAAGACCACGGAGACTTAGATATAAAACAAATTTAAAAGGGTCGTAGACTAGAATAATAAGCTATAACTTAGCAAAAAATAGTTTTTAATCAATGATATTTCACTTATCAAGTTTTAGTGTAAGAGGAAATGAGGAGACATTTTTTTTAACGGGCGGTGCCACGTGTTATGTAGAAAAGTAATTTATCTGAAATGAAATATACAATTGAAGCTCACGCTGAGTATATAATGTTCGGTGACACCCGAACTTAGGCACCTTTACTTGTTATTAATACGCTCATATTTTTATGTATTGTATGTATCTAAAGTTTATACCCAAAAAAAACTGTTACGCATATACACCTGTACCCGTATTTTTAGGTGGCACGAATGTGTTTGCGTATAATTGGTTGGATTTTAATACTAAGAAAACATCTTTACTGCTTTTAGTTTGGTATAAAGCCTATAATTAATTTAAAGGTCTATTTTCAGTTATTTTTTTGAAACCGGTTAATTTTTTAAAACAATTATTATTTTGAAAACGGTTACTTTTTTAAAACCGATTATTTTTTTTAAACAGGTTCTTTTTTTGAAATCGGTTACTTTTTTAAAACCGATTATTATTTTGAAACCGTTTCCATTTTTTAAATTTTTTACGTTTTTAAAACCGATTATTATTTTGAAACCTGTTCCATTTATGAAATCGGTTATTTTTTTGAAACCAGTTACTTATTAAAGGGTTCAAAGCCTGAGAGACACAATATCAACATTTTTATGAAAAAGCTTTTTTTTAATACTTTTTTAAAACCGATTATTATTTTGAAATCCGTTACTATTTTCAAACCAGTTATTTTTTTTTTAACCAGTTAATTAATCAAGATTTCAAGGCCTGAGGGAAACAACATCAAAATTTTTTTTAAAAAGTTTTTTTTTTTGTTTAATTGGAATAAAATTGTTCTAAACGGGGTCGCCCCTCGGCACGGGTTTGGCAAACATGAAACACTCAGGAAAAATTCATATGATTTTTATCTAGGAAGTTTTTAGGAACCGCTTACTTTTTTGAAACCGGTGCTTTTTGGAAACAGCTAACTTTTTAGATACAGCTTTTTCTTAGAGCCAAGTTATTTCTTAGAAACGATTACATGCTTGGAAACAGTTATTTTTTGGAACCGGTTATATTTTTGGAAACGGTAACTTTTTTGTAAACTGGTTGCATTTAGAAAAATAAACACAAACAAATGTTTAATGAATTAAACTTAAAAAAAATCTACAGCAGGTTGACTTGACATGAAATGTAAAAGATAAATGAGATTACCCCTTTTGTATTAATTTATTGGTACAAATATTTCTGTGTATGTTTCACGCTTTGACATTCAAGTCAAGTCGGGAATATTTTTTTAAATATTTGCCTCAATAACATGTTTGCGAGTTAGCTTAGAGGATAGGGCACTTGTCTGTGATGTCAGGCACCAATCTAAATCTAATAGTGGGTTCAGCGCCTGATCAAGAGTTCTGACCGCCCTAGGCTAATAATCAGGATGCGCCGCATCATATAAAAAAAGACGAGAGGCAGGCATCATACAAGTGAAACGTTTTTGCGTTTGCAAATCTTTCTACAATTGTTTCAAATTTAATAGTTTGTAAAAAATCACTTTCTATGTAGATGAGCAAGTATTTTTTACTCTTTTAAGTGCTGGAAATGACCTTCGCCGCTGCAGCTGGTAACACTCATTGCCAAAAAAATTCTTAATATTATCTCCACATTCGGGAACATGCATGAAATATTAAAACTTTTTATTAACTGCAACAAACCCTTAGATGTTCTCGCAGAAATTGAATGCTCGGCCTCGATGTCAGATTTTAAAAACTGCGCCAAATGGACGCATTCTTCTGCAAAAGTTTCTTCTAAATCAGTGGCATATAGTTGTTTTAACTCATTTGCTTTGCTTCTAATAAATTCACTGTCATCTAGTTCATGCAATTTCCATAACAAATCAAACTTTGTGTTTGCTGTATTATAAATAATTTTCCGGTTTTGTAAGTGCACTTTAAGACAATCAATCGCTGCATAATAATTATCAATGATGAAAGATCGCCTCCCTTCTAACTCATCGGTTATAGAGGATGACAATTACGATGGAGAACCTCTGCCTTTTTGTCCAAATCTCACCAAATGTACAGCCATGAAAGGATCAAATTTAGATATAAGCTCAATACATCCACGAAAATTTCCGTTCAGTGCAGATCCAATAATTTCATTTTGACCGTGAAATGGAAGCCCACGAGAAGCTAAAAACTTAACTGTTTCTTTACACGTACTAATTCATTTCGCCAATAGTTTATTTCTTCATTATATTGTTTGACTATTTGCGTATCCAACCGTTGTAAAGATTTTCCTCTACATACATATTGTCCCAAACATTTACGATGATCCGGAGAATTGTCGTGATCAGTTATTAAGTTAGAAATTTTTTCGTCATTAAATTCACCTTTGGCAAACACGGATGTTCCTCCATATAATTTGCAAGCACCACAAAACACACGACCTGTGGATTCTGAGTATACTAACCAGCTTCTCCTCACAATTTCGCCATTAACAAGCTTCATCTCAAACATATTTTTACAGAGAAATCTTTTTTGATTTTTATACTGTCTTTCCGATCTAAAAAAATCTAATTCTTCGTTTTGTTGCAATTCTTTATTAACAATATAATCTGGTAATTCATCGTTTACTTGCCACAGTGCAGGATCACTTAACGGAATAAATGGCCTTTCTTCTATTATAATTTCTTCTTCGTTGTAGACCGTTGGCGTCGCTACTATAGGGTTAGTGTTAGACGTAGAAACGGAGAATGAACAAACCGCGGTAGAGGGACCAGGGAAACAAAATTTTGGCGATAGTGCAGTATTCGTCACCGTTTCGTTCCTTTCAGCAGAGCTCGTAAAAAATGCTTCTAGTTTACGAGTATGTTTTAAAATGTTTTCTATCTTCTTTTCCTTTTCTTTTGCTTTTTTTCTGTATTCCGCTCCACTTGGCTTTTTTACTATCGAACTATTCTCGTTACTGCCCATGGTCTTAAAAAAACACAATCACTAAGGGAAGGACAATAAATATCAGTCAACAAAAACGAATATACGCGACCGTGCGATATGACGGACGAGACGAATGACGACTAATGAAAGATATAACACATATAAATGAAGCATGGCAAAAAAAGTATATAAACTTTATAAAATTTATATACCGGGGATTCCCCGCACGTCGTTGATGTGTTTCATTGTGCGCGGCAAGCAGCGCTGTTGCCAGCTCACTCACACGTTTCGACCACTGACCGATTCGAGTGACTAGCCAGCGCGCTTTTTTAAATTTCAAAATTTATTGTTAAAATCAGACACTCCCAAGCTTTTTCGATTTACAGCGCATTTAGTTTTAGTGTTTTTTCTCGGTTTAGTTGAAATATTTAGGGTATATGTAATTAAACTAGATTTATAGTGCTTGCGAATATGCGATTTCATCGGTCCCCCCCATCCTCGCGCCCTAGGCTGCAGCCTAATTAGCCAATGGTTAATCAGGCCATTCAAATTTTTTCTGTTCTCAAGAAAATTGAGGAAGCCACTCAAATTTTTATTTTTTATTTATTCTATTAGGTTTTAGAAATTTTATTCGATGTACGATCATTTGACAATATTGAAATCAGTAACCTAAGTGTATTAGGTACACGTTTGTAGATGGCATGCTGAGCTGGCCACATCGCAACCACAACTCTGAAGTGCTCCTACACTCTTCCGGAGTACTTTTTACATGCGCACATGAAGAGCTTGCGAGCTTTACAGGGTACAGTGTATGCACTTACGTGTGTTTGTTTTGTTGTATTTCCACATGCAGACTTTATATTTATTAAATATATTCTACAAAAAAAGCACAAATTGAAAGCCAGTTGCTGGTGATTAAAAGTATAAGTAGCAAGTCATTCATTGTGTTTCGTTTTCTGGCGCTAGTTGGTTTTATTAAGTTTGTCGCTAATAATCTAAGAAATAATTTAATAATAATAAACTACAAAACTTTTACAAATACTAAATAGTTATTACAGATGTAAGATAATTTGAAAATAAATAGACATAATAGAAAATCATGTTATCGAAACATACCAGAAAATTAAAGCAAAGTGATAAATTCATTTGGCGTCATTTGTCAATTTGTTTTAATATACAAGCCCGGACGTATGCGGTGCAAGCAGAGCCTAAGGTAGGTGTAGTAGAAACATAAACACCCAATATTGTTTACAAATTTATAGAAACAACTTTTTCTTTTTTTAGAGCAAAGCTACAGCTGACGTCAAATTGGAAAATGCACGACCATACAGTGAAGTGCCGGGTCCCAGTAAATTCGATATTGTGCGAATGTTTTTGCCTGGTGGTAAGATAAAAATGTTTGTATAGGGTTCGCAGGTTTAAACTAGTAACAATAGAAGTGTCCCCATATTTGTTGAAAAGTTCTGTTTTTGCGTGAACGAGTTATGCCATAAAAGATTTGATATGAGCAATAGGGACATGGCAGATAGAAGCTTTAGTCATCAGAAGCAAAGAACAATGCGAAATATTAATAATAATAACAGCGATAATTTTGGGAGAGCACCGGTAAACATTTGGAGCACGTTTGGTAGTGGTTGGGAAAACTTTTGACATTATTTTTAAGCGATTCCATTAGCTCTTTTGAGTTAATTTTCGGCCTATTTCAATATTGTTTTAATGCTTCTGGTATCGACAAAGAACCTGATAAAAGTAATCAGGGACGGCTATCATACTACCATACCGAAGCTCTCAGTTCATACGAGTATCATCAGAGAAGTAACATCGAAAATTTTTCAAAAGAGTCGGCCCTAGGCAGTGCTTTAAAAATCCTCCGAGTGTATACCTTCCTTGAAGAACCTTATTTGGTACAATCATACAATAAAATATTATTTTTGTAGCATTATTACGAAATATTTTTTGAGTATTAGCATATATGCGTGCATATGTCTTGCTTCACTGCTCGTTAATGAACGACTGAACTACCACCACTATAATGATCGTACTCTTACGAACACAGTCACAGTTTCATTTTCGGCGATCGCGGTTCTAATTATTGAGCATAGAAGTGACTTCTGAGAGGTATACTACTTCAAGTACAAGCGAAAACTGTTTCACTGCTTAGTCTTCTGAGGACCTGTCGCTGCGCTCACAAAACATATATTAACTTGTTATTTATGTTTGCAAAATATTATAAATTTTTTCATTTACATATGTAGCCCTATTAATGCAAATTCCGTTTACTTATAATCTTTCTTCAGGTGAATTCTCAAAGAAACCATTTTTCACTGCTATGACTGACATGGAAAAGCAATATGGCAATATTTTTCGTTTTCCTGGCATGTTTGGCAAACAAGACATTTTAATTGACCTTAATCCTGATGACTATCCAACTATTTGTCGGAATGAGGGCATATGGCCCGAAAGGCGCAATTTCGATACATTTGTCTATCATCGTGAAAAACAGCGACCGGAAGTTTTTGAAGGTTTCGAAGGGATTACTTCGACGTAAGTACCTTCCTTTTCTTGTTGAATTTAAATAGTGAAATATATAGAAAAATTGTTATCATTCCCTCTACAAAAAAAAAATATCTCTAATATTTCCATAGCTCTGGTGAAAAATGGGGTAAAATGCGTTCGGCTGTAAATCCAATTTTGATGCAACCAAAAAATGCGCGATTGTATTTAAATACGCTACTGGATATTAATAAAGAATTTTTGGAAAGGTAAATGTCCTTTTTTAATTTTAAATCGTTTCAATCGACTGGGCAATGAACTAAACCACTATTTTTTTAGAGATTGAACCATATGCAAAATTAGTAGCTTACTTGTTTTTCGAATTTTGCCTCCAAAACTTAGATATTGGCTTTCAAATTTGGAAGTGGGGCACCTCCTAATGTATTTTTTTAAATTACTTACTTAATTAGCGCGTTATGGCAATCCAACAAGGCTCGCTCGTCGTTTCTTCGCTAGGCTAACTGGCGCAGATTGGACACATCAAAGGAATTTAAATCGTTTTGGGTGGGGGCCGACCTCTTCGTCCGCTTCCATTTTCATAAAATGGCTTAGCCGGCGTAGCCGCTTCGTTTTACTCGTAATTCGCTGGACTATGTTGATATCTGCGTAGAGCTTGTACAGCTGATCATTAAATCTTGTTCGGTACTCTAGTACTGCATATAAGACCTCAAAAGTAAAAATGTAGGCGTGGTCTGCCTTCTTTTGTTATTTGAATTGTTTAACATTGCTTTCAAAATTTCTATATCAGGTATTATAAGGGGTCAATAGTTAGATCTACGAAAAAATGTAATACGATAAATGACACCCATGTATTTCCATGATTTTTGACCAGCCGAATCCGAATCCACTTTCAGAATTAGCCCAACAGCTCATGGTCCGTCCCTGTTCTGAAAAAATAAAAATGTCACAGGTGCATAGAATCATTTTTTGAGGTTATGGCCAAACCGCGACAAGATATGCGGACTTAGATTAATTAAAATTTTTCGAATATATGCCTATTGACTTCTTAAAATACTTGTTATATACGTTAAATAAAAAAGTATGTTCGAAGTTCGAAACACATCATCTACGTTTTCCGAAACGGTGAGATTAAGTTTTTGTCTATGAATACATCGCTTCCAAAAGTTGGTTTCCTCCAATACTCTGCTGTACAAACTAATAACTTGATTCACTCTCAATGTCTTCTCACCACACTTTTCAAACCTTAGAGTACGACATATACGAGATCCCACCACCAATGAGGTACCTGACGACTTTTACGACGATCTCAATCGACTTGCTTTTGAAGGCATCACTGGCATTGCGCTTAACACACGACTTGGATTGATACATAAAAATCGAGATTCTGCCGAGGCTAAGACTATCATGAAAGCGATACGTAATTTTTTTATATTGTCTGAGGAATTGGAAATTAAGCCATCTATATGGAAATATGTGAAAACGCCGAAATTCTATGAAATGATGCGAACGCTGGATACACTGACCGATATTTGCAATAAATATATAGGCGAGGCCTTAGCGCGCATTGCACACGACAGTGAGGGCAAACTCACCTCTGAGGTGGGTAAGGAGAAAAGCGTGTTGGAGAAGTTGGTGCGTATTGATAGGAAATTTGCTGTAGTTATGGCGTTGGATATGATGATCGCTGGAATTGATACGGTAGGAGCTTCTTTAGAATGAAATTAAGGTAGTAAAAGCTTATAAATATATTTTTTTTAATTCCAGACAAGCTCCACTCTAGCTGGCTTACTGCTGTGCCTTGCCACAAACGCCGATAAACAAGAAAAACTTTTTGAAGAAATCGTAAAAATACTACCACATAAAGATTCCCAGCTCACCATTGATAGTTTGCAAAATTTACCATATTTGCGCGCTTGCATCAAGGAAGGCATACGCTATTATCCCATTTTACCGGGCACAGTGCGTCGTCTTAATTGTGATGTGGTATTAAGTGGTTATAGCATACCTGCCGGCACTGACATTTTGATTGGCGCCAATTTATTAATGCGCGATGAACGTTATGTACCGAAATCCGATAAATATATACCCGAACGTTGGTTGCGTAACGATCAGTCGGCTCAGGGTTTGGAAGGCCAAATTAGTAATCCATTTATGTATGTACCCTTCGGATTTGGACCACGCAGTTGTGTGGGTAAACGAATTGTAAATATGGAGCTGGAAATTACATTGGCGTATTTAGTGCGTAATTTCAAAATTGAGTTTAATTATCCGACAGATAATGCTTTTGCCATGAAATTTATGAGTGTGCCACAAATACCGTTAAAGTTTAAATTTACAGAGCGAGATCATTAATGAAGCGCAAACAAAATTAAAACTAGAACAATAATTTTATTTTTAACTAGAAATGTGAATGATATACATGTATTAAATGTATTAAATAAATAATTTTCAAAGACAACTAATGGCGTTTTCTTTTCTGGAAAAAATGTTACCCTCACGTTGAACTCTTAGACTCTAACTTGTGAACTAGATTGCCAGGCGCTATGCATAATGTCTCTTTTTGTCGGTAATGGAAAATATTTCGTGAAGGAACACACAAACTAAGAGAAGGGCTGAGAAAAACCAACAGGCCGACACTATTTTCATAAAATGAAACGAAATTGAACAGTAAGGACCGGTTTTCAGTAGTTGGTTAAGCTAAGCTTAAACTAAGTTTGCTTAAACTCTAGTCAAATTTAAACTCCAGTTACCCTATTGCGTAGTTTTTCAGTCACAGTTTAAGGCCGCCTTGGGGTTGGCTTTTTTGTACGGCAACATTGGTATTGTATTATCTATATATATAATTTGTAGATACGACAACTGGATTTTGCTTAACCCAACAAATATTTAAATGATATTTCTCCAGCGAAATATATATCTAGTTCCGGAGGTGATATCCAACATCATTATTTAGTTATTCTTAAACGAGATAGTTCTCAAGTTGATATTCACTTCAGTCTCCAATTACTATCCAACCTTTGAGAAATTTTGTAAAATTGATAGTTCTCGAGTTGATTTCCAACTTTATTAGCATTCTCAAATTATTGTCCAACTTTTGAGAGATTTTGAGAAATGTACAGTTCTCAAGTGAATATTCAACACATTTCCCCAGTTGATATCCTACATTGGATATCGAGTTGAGGTTAAGTTGAAAAAAAATCTCTAATGTGGTACCATCAAAGCCAACAGCTATTTATTGTGAGAAATAAACAACTGATTGATAGCAGTAATGAAGCGTAATTTATCAAAAATAAATTGTATATATTTTATTTTATTTTATTTTCGTGAAAATACTGTACTATTGGAATCTTACACTTGAGTCCAGTCAAAGCGGCACAAGTTGGGAATTAGATATTTTCAACTTAAGTAAATGTATTTTTCGCTTTATAAAAAATTCCTTTTTTTGCTGAGTACATTATGATTCTCAAGTTTAGCCGCTGTTTCGTAACAACTCCTGAGATTTTACAGGTATGCTTGTTGGGTATATTCGACGCCAATTCGAACGAACGCAAACACCGATAGGTTAACCGGGGTTTAACCCTGTCAGATTGTCCGCTTAAGCTCAGCTTAAACTTCAGTTAAGGTAGACTGAAAAACTGCAGAATAAGTTTAAGCGTAGTTTAACTGACAAACTGAATTGAACTTTTACTGAAAACTGGGCCCAAGTCAGGCATACTTTGACTTCCAAAATTTTACGAGAAAGGCACTCCCTAATATGAGGGTGATATTGAATTCTTAGAGGGTTGCAAATGGCCAAACTAGGGTAGATTGGGTTAGGAGGGTGTGAATGCCCTCAGTGAGTTCAGGGTGGCGGCACATTCGTCCAACCAGATTACTTCCACGTGGTCCTCCGCTCACCACCTGCTTTATCTAACCACACTCATCATGTGATATATTTTTTCGAACTTCTTTCACTATTTCCCTTGTATTCCCTCTATATTTGTTTGATTTCCAGAGAACTGATGGGTTTATAAAGACGCAAAATTTGCTAAACCTTTGAATTTGTAATTTTTGCGATAATTATAGGGGGAAGCTTATGTAAATCATGGAGTATGTCGGACAAAAAAACAGATGGCACCTTCAGAAATGTTCTAATGCAGCTCCGTAATATAGTTTAGGAAACCAGGAAAATTGTCAACAATTTCCACAATATCCCACGAATTTTGACGATATCTCCAGGAAAACAAATTTCCCAAAAGAATCCACTCAAGGTACCGACTTTAGTACAAATATCAAATAAAAAATAGTCGTGAGTATCAAGTACTCTTGAATTTTAATGACGGAAAAACGGGAAATGGTATCTATGGACCAAATTCAAATACTTCCCTATATACCAGGCAGAAGTCCATGCAATAGAAAGTTGAGGTAGAGAGTGTTTATGAAGAGGATTATCCTTGAGAAGTTTTAGTCTTACGCAGCTACTTTTAAGCTAGAGGATGAACGAATTGGGGTTCTAGATGACCAAGCTTTTGTTAGGATGGGTTCCCGTTCATCAGGGACATTAAGTTAATGAGCAGGTAGACTACTTAGTTGTGCATAAGTAAGTGGGAAACAAAACTGACTGCTCAAGCCAAAAACAGGTTAAATTCGTTATACCCTCAGCAACTAGAGTATCAACCAAACTCATTAATCTAACAAAAAGTGCCCACGAACTCTCATTGGGTACTATGCAGGACACTGTAATCTACGATATTACCTAAGTAAGTTAAATCTATAACGTAGATAAAACAGGCGTTTTTGTGAGCTGGAGGATCAAACGATGGTTCACATTCTCTTCAAATGCGTTGCTCTAGCCTGAAGAGTCACATACAATAATAGGGTGAAAGGGATACCACAATAGATCTAAGTAAAGGTGCCAGTGTACATACTTCTAAAGTTTGATGTGTAACCATACAGGTCTACGTCTAGAAAACAAATAGTTTTATGTTAACTTAAGCTCGCATTGAAGTGAACCCACTACAGAGGCAACTCTACTAGAAAGAAATTATTTCGGACTAGTTGAGAGGAGCCTAGTCGTCCCCTTGTCGCTTATGATGATTTTTATTGGCCTACTATGGAAAACGTCTTCGATTTATCAGTTTGTTATCGGCAAGTTTTCGCCGAGCCATGGGCTTATTTTTGAGCTTTTATCATCTTGTTAACAACGGGTTAAAAATTTGTCATCGATTTTTTATTGAAGTTTTATTAGTATCTGTTTCTTAACAAACCTATGACTTGTCGATAACAAATCGACAATACGCTGATAACAAGTAGGTAGCACTCCGATTAAAAATCTACAACTTTTCGATAAAAAATCGATTGTATTTCGATATGAAATCGATTTATCTTTTTGCAAAACAGAGAGAACATATAGGTTACTTTTCAATAAATAATCGATAAATATACTATGGTAAACCGATAGATTTCCGATAACAAATCGATAACTTCTTTATAGCATATTAATAATATGCGTATAACAAATTTATAGCACTCGGATAACAAAGCGATAACTTTTCGATACCAAAACGATGGAACGAAATGTATAAAATCAATGTTCCAGCTTATTAAAAGCTTGTAAGTCTCTGCTTAAGCGTGTCTTAATTTAATTTGTTGATAAAATTGAGTAGATTTATGTAAAGCTTTTTAAATTATTCGCAATGCATGCGAAACCCACTGAGCACTTAAACTTATATTTTCATTCTAGATGTTTATTTTTTCCATTTGTTTACAAACGTTGTTGTGTGAAGATTTGTTTTTTGTTTGATTTGAATAGTGAAAAGCTTAGTAGCTTACTTGTTCGCTTTTATTTTTCAGTATTTGTAATTAATGAATTTCTTATTGTTCCCGACTTAGATTAACAAGTTGTGCATACACATTGTTATCATGTTTTCGATTGCAATGTGACGTACTTGTCGAACGAAGTCATTAAGAGTATAAGGCGTTGCAGTACAAAAAGAAGAGGATTTTTTGTAGTATATGTAATTTCAAGTTTTGTTAAACAAAACTATACATTTCTTTGTTTATATTGAAATTATTATTTAGCAATCGTCGTCTTCATCAAAAAGTTTCGAAAATGTTTGTCCGTATTCAGAGATACTTAAGCTAAGTAAGTATAAAATAATACCTGTTTGTCTGCCAAGAGGAAAGTACTAAACTTGAAGTTGTCAGATAGCCAGTGGCGTAGTGAGAGGGGAGGGGGCATATTGCCCTGGGCGGTACTCACAGGGGGCCCCAATTGGTCCGCAAAGCAGAACTTCGTGGATAATTTGTCTTTTTATTATAACTGATCCCTGGAAAAATTTTTCTACACTAAAAAATCCTTGCATATATCCGGAACACTTGCGACAGGTTGTGGAAAAATTGAAACCATATATCTTATTTTCTCTCGTTCAACGTTGCGCTGGGAATTATTAAAAAATGCTGCAACAAAAACTGTCAAACGTGAATCTGAAACACGATGGAGCTCCAGAATACAAGCGGTTAGCGTTATCGTCAATGAACCAGAGAATGTAGTAGAACAGTTAGAACAATTAGCAGAGGACAATGACGCCACACGTGACGAAGCGAAGCTACAGTTCTGTTGCAAAATATACCAAATTTTAGTTTCATACCATTAGCTCATTTATGGTATGAAAGCTTAAGGAGGATTGATCGTGCGTAGCTCAGATAACAAGCTCCGGGGATGAATTTTAGAGAAGCGTATCATGATCTTAAATCATAAGCGACTGAACTATCTGAAACTCGGGACACTATCTGTGAAGAAGCAATAGAAAAAGCGAAGTCTTTTTGTGAAAAATGGGATATTGATAAAGTAAAACGTGTAAGAAGGCGCCGCAAAATTCCCGGAGAATCGGCTAGAGATGTTGGTCTTTTCGCATAATGTGAAATTTCACGCGTTACGAAAAGTGTTCTCGATCGTATCCAACGTATCTTAAACGTTGGAAATTTGTTAAACAGGGATAATAACGACTTTAAAAGAAAGTTTAAAGAACTTGGGTGAGTTTTATAATACAGATTTCGATGGAACAGACCTTTTCATCGAAATATGTGACTGAAAAGATATTACTTTGCTGTAGAAAAGAAATTGAAATTAAGCTCTGTTAGAATTACTTATTTTTTTCCCCGCGCGCAAGAAAACCTTACTACGCCACAGCAGATAGCATATGAAAATTTTTTAAAAACCTCACTTAAAAAATTTGTAAACACCTCAAAAAATTTAAGTGATTGCACCTTCGCTTTTGAAATCGTAGTACAATTGTGCTATGGAATGCGGTCCCCTGCTATAGAGAAAATGTTCATAAAATTTCGTCAAGGCCCCATAAAATGAAAATTGGCATGTTTCTTGGCCGATAAAATAAAACCCCGGCACTAGAAGCTTTTAAAAAATATAATATTGCGCGTTTTTTAAAGGTATGTTGCTTCAGCCTTGATGGGTGCGACTTTCACTAGGCAATCATTGTGTAAAATAGTTGGCCCCTCTTCATAGTTTGTGCAGCAGTACGTATACCGATTTCGGAATTCAAGATATGCGATATCGTACTTCTACCAATGATTTGTTTATTTGCAATTTTACTTTATATCGACAGTGTTTGTATAAGATAAAAGATATTTATAACTGTTTATTGTGCAACACCCCTTTTTCCGTACGCTCCCAGCCTAGAACTGCAACAAAACAAAGCGAACCAGGCGTTCGTTTTTGTAGTAAATAATCTTTTCAACTATGTAAAACAGTTAATGAGATAGATAAAAAATACGTAAACCTAGGTTCGGCTAGAACTAAATATATAGCATATATTCTCGGTTGTGCGTGTTGGGAAGAAATTGCGATTGATGTTTTTACATATACTCAGTTGAGCAGAACTCACAGAGTATATTAAGTTTGATTGGATAACGGTTGGTTGTACATATATAAAGGAATCGAGATAGATATAGACTTCCATATATCAAAATAATCAG
Organism: Eurosta solidaginis; assembly: GCF_040869045.1. Lineage (NCBI taxonomy): Eukaryota > Metazoa > Arthropoda > Insecta > Diptera > Tephritidae > Eurosta > Eurosta solidaginis. Next base: position 263,452,752 of record NC_090319.1, on the reverse strand, counting down.
GATCGAAAAAAAATTTGATTGAGTCATGTCCGTCCGTCCGTCCGTCCGTTAACACGATAACTTGAGCAAAATTTGAGGTATCTTGATTAAATTTGGTATGTAGGTTCCTGAGCACTCATCTCAGATCGCTATTTAAAATGAACGATATCGGACTATAACCACGCCCACTTTTTCGATATCGAAAATTTCGAAAAACCGAAAAAGTGCGATAATTCATTACAAAAGACAGCTAAAGCGACGAAACTTTGTAGATGAGTTGAACATATGACGCAGAATGGAAAATTAGTAAAATTTTTGACAATGGGCGTGGCACCGCCCACTTTTAAAATAAGGTAATTTAAAAATTTTGCAAGCTGTAATTTGGCAGTCGTTGAAGATATCATGATGAAATTTGGCAGGAACGTTACTCCTATTACTATATGTACGTTTAATAAAAATTAGCAAAATCGGAGAAGCAACACCCCCACTTTTAAAAAAAAATTTTTTTTAAAGTAAAATTTTAACAAAAAATTTAATATCTTTACAGTATATAAGTAAATTATGTCAACATTCAATTCCAGTAATGATATGGTGCAACAAAATACAAAAATAAAAGGAAATTTCAAAATGGGCGTGGCTCCGCCCTTTTTCATTTAATTTGTCTAGGATACGTTTAACGCCATAAGTCGAACAAAAATTAACCATTCCTTTTGAAATTTGGTAGGGACATAGATTTTATGACGTTAACTGTTTTCTGTGAAAATGGGCGAAATCGGTTGATGCCACGCCCAGTTTTTATACACAGTCGTCCGTCTGTCCTTCCGCATGGCCGTTAACACGATAACTTGAGCAAAAATCGACATATCTTTAATGAACTTAGTTCACGTGCTTACCTGAACTCACTTTATCTTGGTATGAAAAATGAACGAAATCCGACTATGACCACGCCCACTTTTTCGATATCGAAAATTACGAAAAATGAAAAAATGCCATAATTCTATACCAAATACGAAAAAAGGGATGAAGCATGGTAAGGTAATTGGATTGTTTTATTGATGCTAAAATATAACTTTAGCAAAAACTTTATAAAATGGTTGTGACACCTACCATATTAAGTAGAAGAAAATGAAAAAGTTCTGCAGGGCGAAATAAAAAACCCTTAAAATCTTGGCAGGTATTACATATATAAATAAATTAGCGGTATCCAACAGATGATGTTCTGGTCCACGCCCTTTTAAAATACTCATTAACGCCTTTTATTTGATACCCATATCGTACAAACATATTCTAAAGTCACCCCTGGTCCACCTTTATGGCGATATCTCGAAAAGGCGAACACCTATAGAACGAAGGCCCACTCCCTTTTAAAATGACTCATTAACACCTTTCATTTGATACCCATATCGTACAAACAAAGTCTAGAGTCACCCCTGGTCCACCTTTATTGCGTCACCTCGAAAAGGCGTCCACTTATAGAGCTAAGGCCCACTCCCTTTTAAAATACTCATTAACTCCTTTCGTTTGATACCCATATTGCACAAACGAATTCTAGACTCACCCCTGGCCCACCTTTATGGCGATATCTCGAAACGGCGTCCACCTATGGATCTAAGGATTACTCCCTTTTAAAATACTCATTAACACCTTTCTTTTGATACCCATATTGTACAAACAAATTCTAGGGTCACCCCTGGTCCACCTTTATGGCGATATCTCGAAAATGCGACCACCTATACAACAACCACCACTCCCTTTTAAAACCCTCATTAATACCTTTAATTTGATACTCATATTGTAAAAACATATTCTAGAGTCACCCCTGGTCCACCTTTATGGCGATATTTCGAAACGGCGTCCACCTATAGAACTAAGGCCCACTCCCTTTTAAAATACTCATTAACACCTTTCGTTTGATGCCCATATTGTACAAACGAATTCTAGGGTCACCCCTGGTCCACCATTATGGCGATATCTCGAAACGGCCTCCACCTATGGAACTAAGGATTACTCCCTTTTAAAATACTCATTGACACCTTTCTTTTGATACCCATATTGTACAAACAAATTCTAGGGTCACCCCTGGTCCACCTTTATGGCGATATCTCGAAAATGCGACCACCTATACAACAACCACCACTCCCTTTTAAAACCCTCATTAATCCCTTTAATTTGATACTCATATCGTACAAACATATTCTAGAGTCACCCCTGGTCCACCTTTATGGCGATATTTCGAAACGGCGTCCACCTATAGAACTAAGGCCCACTCCCTTTTAAAACACTTATTAATACCTTTAATTTGATACCCATATCGTACACACAAATTCTAGAGTCACCCCTGGCCCACCTTTATGGCGATATCTCGAAACGGCATCCACCTATGGAACTAAGGATTACTCCCCTTTAAAATACTCATTAACACCTTTCTTTTGATACCCATATTGTACAAACAAATTCTAGGGTCACCCCTGGTCCACCTTTATGGCGATATCGCGAAACGGCGTCCACCTATGGAACTAAGGATTACTCCCTTTTAAAATACTCATTAATACCTTTAATTTGATACTCATATCGTACAAACATATTCTAGAGTCACCCCTGGTCCACCTTTATGGCGATATTTCGAAACGGCGTCCACCTATAGAACTAAGGCCCACTCCCTTTTAAAACACTTATTAATACCTTTAATTTGATACCCATATCGTACAAACAAATTCTAGGGTCACCCCTGGTCCACCTTTATGGCGATATCTCGAAAGTGCGTCCACCTATAGAACTAAGGCCCACTCCCTTTTAAAACCCTCATTAATACCTTTAATTTGATACTCATATCGTACAAACATATTCTAGAGTCACCCCTGGTTCACCTTTATGGCGATATTTCGAAACGGCGTCCACCTATAGAACTAAGGCCCACTCCCTTTTAAAATACTCATTAACACCTTTCTTTTGATACCCATATCGTACAAACAAATTCTAGAGTCAACCCTGGTCCACCTTTATGGCGATATCTTGAAAAGGCGTCCACCTATAGAACTAAGGCCCACGCCCTTTTAAAATACTCATTAACACCTTTCATTTGATACCCATATCGTACAAACAAATTCTAGAGTCACCCCTGGTCCACCTTTATGGCGATATCTCGAAAAGGCGTCCACCTATAGAACTAAGGCCCACGCCCTTTTAAAATACTCATTAACACCTTTCATTTGATACCCATATTGTACAAACGCATTCTAGAGTCAACCCTGATCCACCTTTATGGCTATATCCCTAAATGGCGTCCACCTATAGAACTATATAACTATATAACTAAAGTTCATGAAAGCACTCCATTAGAAGTCACTACCGAGGGGCGACCCCGCTTAAATAAACTTTTTGTGTAAATAAAAAAAGTGTTTTCAAAATTTTTGATTTTGTTTTGCCGGGTACTTGAATCATGGGCCTACCGTGTGGTAGGTGGAGCAGGCTACCACCACCCAATGCAAGAAACGTCAGATGCGCACTAGGTGTGAGTAAGCAGCTGCTAGCCCATGAACCTATACCACTTGCGAGAGCATAAAAGGATCAAAATCGGTGAAGCATACCAGAACGCATATAGCCAAATCTTAAAAAAAAAGTCCTATCTTCTATTGGTTTGCCTTTTTTTACCCTAGCAAAACTAACCACGAAAGAAGCTTGCAATCGTGTTTCATACAAATTTTCTTCGATGTCATTAGTTTTCGATATTTCAAAACAAACAAGCTTAAATTCGAATAACTTAATAAATTTTTCTTCATTCGTAAGATCTTTTACGCTTATGTAGAGTGAACTGATATGTCGACTTAAGCTTTGCTTAGAGGCTTCATTTAACGTCTTTCTGCAAAATCAAGAATTATGGCTCTATTTAAAAGAAAAACAATTCAGGTTCCTATTGAACCCGAAACATTTTGTAAACTGTCAGATTAAATGTTGTACTAAAGAATGCGTATAAAACCCTTGCACTGTACAAGCGCTGCAATCAAACTGAAAAAATCATTGATTTTGCTGTCGTACTCGCTTCGCCTTTGTGTATACTAACACATTCTCAATTTGTTAATGGTACTCACCGCCCGATTGAAACGCAGACGCCTACCGCTAGTTAGTAAACTTCTCAAATAGTTTATCATGCCTTACGTTAAAGTGAAAATTAAATACGCGGACAAAAATTTTGAAAACGCTGCTTCGATAAAGTATGTCAATCCACCAGTAACTTTGGACATCGTACTTATTTTTAATACCGAATTACCATTCCACCGATCCACTTTCCACCAATAAGATGTTCAGTTTTTACATACCTCATCGATAGCTTGAACTGTTCCGCTTCTTTGTGTTCAAATTCTACGTATTGTTGTTTTCAACGTTACGGACGTTTCATCTAGGCATACTTTTTTGGCTATAAAAACTATGGTTTAACTGGTTGGTTAATAAATACCTCACATAGAGTAAATATTATAAAAACTATTGTAGGCATTAAAACTTCTACATGTAAAATCACTTTTTTCAAACAAACAATTTAAAATGGTCCCGAAAGCTTGCAAAAAATCACATATTTTAAAAGTGTCACAAGCATCATTGGCTTTTATTATTAATTCGACGAAACATAGAACTTTCGAAGAAAATATCGAGCCCTGTGCGAGACGTAAGAGCCAGAATCAAAATTTTACAGGAGAAAGTTTTTTTTTAATTTTCTTTGCGGCTAGTTTAAATACTGCCATATAATTTGGTACACAGCCTTTATTTAACTCACTCTATAAGATGCAATAAATTATATTATTATATTAGAACATGTCGCTAGTTTTTGGCGCATACGTCTTTTCTGTCCTCAAAATACCAAGCTTCTGTTTAATAATTTGGCTGATGCGCTAAAATTTTTCTTTTGGAAAAGTTTGATTTTCGCTCTTATTTTTATTGTTTCGCATTATGCTTAAATTTTTATTATGTTAGCAAACTGAATAAATTAAAAAATATTTATTTTCCATTTTTTCCGATGAAATAAAATAATTATATAACATAAATAAAGTAAGGTTAATATTAGAAACTAATTTTAAAATGCTATTTTTCTAAAAAACATCTTCTTGGTCTGTCTCAGCAAGGCAATCTTTTACACGCTCATAGCACTGCAAAGATAAATATTCGCTGTGTATTTTTTAGGTATTGTATTATTTTCGCAAATTTTTTTTAAATGCATGTACTTCTTTAATGAAATTTTCAACGTATTTTTTTTTACAGAGCAAGTGGTCCATTTCTTATTACTTATATCCGTTTACTGCCTGGATCGTGCAACCGAGTCCACATCATAATTTTGTATTTCAGAGTCATCAAAGTATCCGTATTTTAGTTTCAGAATTGGGTTATTTTTCTCAAATGATACCGAGTGCAAATTTTTAAAAAATATTTTTTTAACTAGGAAAAAGTGCTTGTGAATAGCGTTTCCAGTCTTTGAAGTCTGAATGATTCATTACAATAAGTTCGTAGTGTACTGGATTAGTTCTTGCGCCATGTATAATAGTGTACCATTCACTTGGACCCCAAACTGTCCTATCTCGAACAAATGATTCGATGATACTATAAATTGAGTCAACGGGCATCATAATATGTCCCGGTAATAAAAATGATATTCGTACATTATTTATAAAATTTGCGTTTTCAAGAAAATATGTGTTTTTATAAATGGATATCAAAAATTTAACACAAAAAGTATAAACACATTATAATAAAATATTGTGACGAATATTATCATCACTAAGCTGCTACTAAATAAATACACAACAACAAAAACATGAAGCAGCCACTCTTATGTACGTGTAAACATTAAAGCTAACAACACTTATGTAGAAGGCGATGAAGAGCTATCTCACACACACAGATGTAGACATCAGCCGAAGTAGTTACTCACACATACACACGCATATGGCTATAAGCTACAAATATACATGTATATCGCTAGTAACCAAGCAGCAGATTCTAGAAGGTGAAACGTCTAGACCTTTGGAGAAATATGCTGACGAGGCAACAGAGAGTATAAAAGCAGAGGAAGCTGAGGAATGACCATCAGTTTGATTAAACACGCTGTTGTGAAGTACGTGATATTGAAGTATAATTGTACTACTCCCAATTAGACTAAATATAAACCATATTGCGATACTGAATATTGGAGTGATTTATTGAACTGTTCAGCGATTCGAACGTTAGCAGAAGGTTTGGAATAAGCGGAATTTCCCTAAATTCGTTATAATATTTTAGCGCTAAAGTAACATTTTGGTATAGTATATTTGTATATAAAGTAACGTTATATGCACTAAGAGTAAACATATTGGTGTTTAATCGCTTGTACTAATTTATTTCAAAAAATAAAAAAAGATGTATCAGCCACTTCGTGCTCAAGAAAGTTGTAAACAAACAAAACATGCACTCTAGCCAAAATTGTTTTTGCTCTAAATTTATAACGGCACATGCCACAGCTTTAAAATGTTGAGAAATGATACATTTGATGATAAAGTACCGATTTCCGTAAAAACCTAAAGATCGAAAAACATGGCTCTGACGCCTTTTTTGCCCACAGGGGTCGATATAATTATGGATGATATCACTATTTTACTAAGTTTAAGCCTATATTTTGGACGATTTGAAGCTCGCTTCCAAAACAAAAAATTCTTAGCAACTTAGCATAATATTTGATTAATCTGTTATATCTTCAATATAAGTGAAGTAAAGATTTCCTAAGCAAAAGTTTACAGCTGAGCTCATGGTTGACATTTGTACGGAATAACCCATATTTTTCTTTTCGTTTTGGATACGTTTCGGCTACGAGGCTTATTATTTATGTATTTCATTGGAAATTTTTGATATCTTCATCTTTTTTAATGAAACTATTCCACTTTTTAGTAAAAAATATGATTTTGACCAAGGTGTTTCGACTATGGCAAGTATGGCAGGGCCTTAAAGAAACATAACATAGAAACGTTGTTGCAACAAAAGGGCTCTTATTAGGTTGTACTGTTTAAACATAAACAAATTTTGTTAGGTCTCGATCTCGACTTCGAACCCACAATCTCGCAAAATTAGCAGACCCACAAATATCATAGAAAATTAATTAGAGCTTGATAATTTGTTCAATATTACCATTGCAGGCCGATAAGCAAACAATAGTAAATAGAAAATTATTTTAAAAATATTTTAGTTTCAGTCTCATTTCAATATTTTGTCTAGTATTCTTCTTTATTAAAAGTTTGTGATGCCCTGCCTTGAGAGTATCTTTGAAAATGATTGAAAAAAAAAGCTTGATACAAAGCTTTTTAAATTATTCTATTTGCACATGCAACCCATTGACCACTTTAGTTAATAATATTATTGTAGTATCTAAAAGCATATTCTGTTTCAATTTATTTACAAACGTTGATGTGTAAAGTTATTTATTTTTTTTAATGAGCGAATAGCTTCGTTGCTTACTTGTTTTGGTTTTCTTGCAAATGTTATTTACGTATTTTATATTAATTTCCAATTAAATTTTTAAAGTGTACAAATAAAATGTTATCACGTTATCGGATGCAATGCGACGTATTTGTGGGACGCGTGCTATCAGGTGCAATGACGTCATTGAGAGGATATGCCGTTGCAGTGCCACAAGCGCAGGTTTTTTAAAAGATGACATTTTTTGCCTTACAAGAAGACACTTTTAAACGTTAATATGTTTTTTTGCAAAATTTATTTAGGAAGCACCCACTTCGGCGACAACTTTAGAAAATGCACGTCCTTATTCAGAGCTACCCGGACCAAGTAAATATGAAATAGTACGCGGATTTATGCCAGGAGGTAAGTATGAAACTTGAAGTGGGGTAACATATGTCAACGATGAAAAGGTCAGGTGACGTTATGACCACTTCAAATGGCCATATGATCAATTATGTATATTTCCAGTGGTCATAAGTTCAATTGACTTTACGACCTTTCTTAACAATTCAGGAAATTTTCGTTTGACCTTATGAGCATTCCGGAAAAGGACCAAAACCGTATACAGTAACTTGAGATGAAATCAAAAGACTTTCACAGAATGGGTTGGCCCTTTAATTGAACTCAGTACAGTTTTCAAATAATCAGCTTTTGCACTGTAATGAAAGCAGTGTCAGGAAAAGTAGCGCCACAGACCACGGCTAGTTTTCTATTAGATTTTGCACTAGGATGTGGCCAAATTATAGGAAAAGTAGAGCCGTGTTTGAAAATTTGAGGTAAAAAATTTCTTTTTCGACTGAGTAAAAATATACCGAAAACAATAAAGCGTTACTGAAATTCAACAGTTGTGCGAAACAAACTCTTTGAACTTATGGCCACCTGAGAAAAAACGGGTTGACTTTATGACCATTACAGAAAAGCAGGATGATCACCACGTGAATATCGTAGCAATTGTGACCACTTAAAATTTTGCGTTGTACTTATTTCATGTGATAAAAATTTCAATTAACTCTCTGGTCATTTTAAGTGGTCATAAGTTCATTTGGCGTTATGGCCGTGTACCTTATGTCACCCCCACGACTTATCAATTGCCTAATTTGGTCCAAAGTAGGACTTAATTATAAAATTTAGTCTTCTCTATGGCTGACATAACTTCAACGGCCGGTGACATCAATGACATAAAGTACCTTATTTTTTCCTCTTTCACCGCCAGATCTATTTGGTCCGTTTATAGGGCCCAGAGTTTTATATTCTATACAGATAGTCCTGAACGCAATCCCTTCCACAAATAACATTAAAAGCACTTCTGCCTTTCAAGTGCATTTCTAGCAGAGTGACCTTCTCCAAATAGGCAATGCCAAAAAGAAGTATAGTTGAGACTATAGTAGCATATCATAAATTGGAAGGCTTTGAGAACATTTGACTTATTCACCTCCTAACGTAATTAGCGCTTAACCAATTAAAAATCAAAATGAACATAAGACGTATTCCATCCCAGCTAATTGAAGCTTAAAAGCCGTTACACCTAACTTACAAGCTACTATCAATTAAATATACGTGAAGTCCCTTCAAACGAGAATCGGCATTTCTCGTTTTCCCTGCGTTGTGAAATTCAAGTGGGTAAGAAGTAGAACTTCTTTTATTAAGTACCAATCCAAGAACCAATATATTAAAACCAAAGCACAAATTTGTAAATTAGGGTGGCACATTCATTCTTCATCCCTAGGAACTAGATTATTATCTGTCAAATCTTCACTTTTCTCTATTATCTATTATTTCGTGCTTCCAACTAGGGATTGTACTATAGAGGTGGTATTTTTCTATGAAAACAAAACGGCCTCTCTAGAATTTGTTCGTAGTTACCGATTATCGAAGAAAAACTGAATATGGGAAATCCAGTTATATTTGTAATAAACGATCTTATCTTCATTCTTTAAAAAAATCGTATAAAAAGTTTCTATGGCAAAAATTCAATAAATTCGAATCTTGTGAGGTTAAGTTGAACTTGCCGGTTCATGAGGACTTCACATAGACTGAATAAGTCCGTGAGTCTCAATAGAAAAATCTTTAATTTCACCCTTTAACCCTCTTTAATCGGGCTCAAATATATATACCTGATATTTTTGACTTTGGCGTTGCCGTATATTTAAGACTGGAAGAAATCGTTAAATTTACGTATAAGAACCACCCTAATGAAGATCGATAAATGAAATGTGAATCATTTGAAAAAAACTATTTAGTACTATTTCACCTTAACTGTTCCTATATATATATTTAATAATAATACCCTTTTCATAGTTTGTGTAACACTATTTACGTTATTTCTAAATAGCGCTATCCACGCAATCGCATTTCCATTAGCGTGATATTTCCACAAACTCAACAATGCCAGTATAAATCAATACAAACAACTCTTATCAACAAAATACCCCTCTGTGTATAGAATGAGTTTTCTAAAAGTTGGCAGAAAACTTTGATTTTTGTATAACAAAGAACACTGTGTACCAAAAGAAAATTAATACACTTTCAAGAGGCGCCTTATGACAAAACTCAATAATACCAATAGAAGAGTTTCGATAAAGTTGAGAAAATGTAATTTAAAGAAGTAAGGAAGGCTAAGTTCGGGTGTAACCTAACATTACATATTCAACTGCCAAATTACAGCTTGCAAAACTTTCAAATTACCTTCTTTTAAAAGTGGGCCGTGCCACGCCCATTGTCCAAAATTTTACAAATTTTCTATTCTGCGTCGTAAGGTCAACTCACCTACCAATTTTCATCGCTTTATCCGTCTTTGGTAATGAATTATCGTACTCTTTCGGTTTTTCGAAATTTTCGATATCGAAAAAGTGGGCGTGGTTATAGTCCGATTTCGTTCATTTTAAACAGCGATCTGAGATATGTGCCCAGGAACTTACTTACCAAATTTCATTAAGGTACCTCAAAATTTAGTCAAGTTATCGTGTTTGCAGACAGACCGACGGACGGACATGGCTAAATGAATTTCTTTTTTCGCCCATATCATTTTGATATGTAGAAGACTATATCTATCTCGATTAGTTTATGCCGTTACGGGGTACCGTTATGCGAACAAAAACAATATACTCTGTGAGCTCTGCTCAGCTGAGTATAAAAAGGAGTGTGTACCAAAAACTGGTGAAGTTCGATGTGTAAACATTCAGCAACAACAGAGATTACCCGAAACAATTTCGGTATATTTGAGGAGAGCTACGTGTCGGTAAAAATTTATACCGACAAGCTGTTTTTTATTAGCGGCTTGTTATCGATAGCAATTTGTTATCGTTGACTGAGCTGTTTATTATCGATAGCGATTTGCTATCGTCGAGTTATCGGCTTGCAATCGCCGATATTATGTTGAGGTTTTATCCGTATATATTTCATTTTGATTAAAAGTCTATAAGAAATCGATAACAAAAGCCGAGAAATCGCGGTCCACTGCTGCTACGCATCGAAAAATCTCAGCAGAAACCTCTCTCACCAAAAGACGCGTTTTGGCTTGATCATAAAAAAAAATTGGACATATCAAAAGATAGTCGCCGAAATGAAAATGTTGGGAATTCGAGTTGCAAAGTTTATTGCTCTCTCAAAATTAGAGGAATTAGTTTCCAGTGTAAAAAGTTACGTCGTTCGGATATAAATAAAAGCAGTACTATATAGACAAATATATTAGACTAATCCCAACCCCCATTTGTACGGTAGATGCCACGCCCCTTTTTCGTTATACCAAGTTTTCTGGAGGGGGTAAGGATTGGTCTCATATAACCACTCACCTAATTTCAGTCGTCTAGCTTTAATACTTTCAGATATATTGACTACGAAAAATTCCAGTTGCATGGGAGGTGCCACGCCCCCTTTTTCCCTATACCCAGTTTTTCCGGAGGGGGTGGGGCTTAGTCTCATACAACCACTCACCTAATTTCAGTATTCTAGCCTTAATACTTTCCGATATATTGACAACGAAAAATTCCAGTTGTATGGGAGGAGCCACGCCCCCTTGACGAAAGCTTTTTATCTAGTCTACCATAGATTGATGCACTCGAGGTATGTCATGGCAAAATTTCGTTCGATTCCATTCTGCGGTTTAGGCTGCATGTCCAAACATACTTACAGACATACTTTCACAAATATATAGTAGATACTCACACTATCTCTTTTAACTGAGATAATTGTTCTGCTCGCATCCCTTCTATTCTCCGATATTTAGCATATTAATTTTTCTGGCACAACACTAATTTAAAAAACTGATATATTTTTTGTTAACACATCTATACAAAAAAATTAAAAGTAGGCGGATCAGGTTAATCTGCTCATGCTTTCTATGCATTTTGATGCGCTGAATCCGAATAAGCTATAAGAATTGGCCCGACTAGTCAATGTATGTCCTTAACCTCAAAAGACGTAAAAAAAATCACTACAGATTGATTTTTAAATAACGTTAGGTCCAAGCCAAGACCTGCTAGGCAAATTCCGTTGGCAGATTGAGATTCGGAGCATCACAGTACTTGGGAAAACATCCGCGGCTGGGACTTATCGAAAGTATGTATGTAAATGAAAAAAGTTACACATTCAATTCAATTTCATATACTCTAATGTGTTTTTATTTAATAGCGTTTTCTTTTCTCAAATAAATTGTTGCCTAAGTAAACGGTAAAGCCTTAATAGAGTTACTCCTACCCCAGAAAATTTTCAACATTTATAGTGCATACAAAGAACATTTCAACTCACCATATTCACTCATATTAACAGAGTATATACTTAAGAGCGAATTGAGAATTTCACAGAGTTGCACTGCCACACCGCCATTTTATACAGGGTAAAAGTGTAACGCTTTTGCGTTGCGAGCAGGCAACAATTTTCGCAAAAGAATGAAATACCCCGCGAAGGCGCTGCCTGTTTTTTAGAATAGAACAACAACCCTTGGGCGGCGTACAAAAACCGTACCACTTTAGCCAGAAAAGAAAACCCTATAAGACATTATTGCAAACATAGAACTAGATCTTATTCTTATCAGAATCAGAATCTTCTGAAATGTTGGGTTCGTGAAAAACGTTGCCCTCAAGATTTTTACAAAAAAAATTATATTATTTTGGTATAACCAGTTTTTCACACAATTTTTCCAAGTATTTTAGTTTTAATTCGGGAAGAGGAAACGGCTTCGAATAAACCGGTTTTCCTTCAATTAAACAACTATTTTTTTAGGATATTAAGCTATTAAAAATTCTTCATCGGTATATTTTTTTTGAAGAATACCAGGCACGTATTCCTGAACGATTGAACATACGAATATGTGCTGTTCTTAGTTTTTTCAAAAATTGTAAAAATTGTTTAACGATATCAACGAATGTGTCATACAATGTGCCACATTCATTTTTCTGGCTCAACTTTGTGTGATTGAATTGGGCATTCGTGAAAATGGCATTGCCAATTATTGGGGTTTCCATGTACGTAGGAAGGTCTAGATTTAAGTAGAACCTAGATAATCTAAAGGGTAATCCAAAGAGGCCTTTAACACAAAATCGGAAAAATTGCACATTCCTGCTTCTGGCTAGTGGGCGACGATATATAATTTAAAAAAATATATGAATTCCATTTTTTATCGCGGAGTCTTGGAAGGCGAACGATGGTTACATTTGCCGAAAATAAATTGACATTTCATTTGTTACTATTAAAAGGTCAAAATATTGATCAAGCCCTTGCAGCCACTTTAGGGTAGCCAACATAAATAACATTTTACGGGAGAAAGTTTACAAGATGCATAATTCCAAGAAAGAAAGTTGGGATCATATCACTTGTTGTATCTATAAATATATATTTCAAATTATGTATGTATGTATGTAGCTATGATAGGGTCGCGCCCTAAACGGATCGACCGATCATAACCAAATCTGCAAACACCCACTAGAAACCGTCAAAGGATGGTCATAGGCTGAAAATAATTTATAATATAATAATTCACATACAAATGGAATCTTTGATACTGCATAAATCTGGAAATATTCATGCTAGAACATTTAGATTCAGTAAGGAGTCATATGAGTACAATCCCCAACACCACCAAGAAAGTGTGGGGTGTGAAAGAAGTGGGCGTAACACCTCCCATACAAATGGAACATTTCGTACTGCATATCTCTGAATGTTGTGATGGTAGAATAATGAAAATTGGTAAGGAGCCACATATACGATGTTAAGTAGTAACACTTCCAGTAAAATGCTCAATTGGAAAAAGGAGGCGTGGCACCTGCCCTATAAATGGGATTTTTCAGAACTATGGCTCCCGTAAAAACTTAGTTTATTTTAACAAAATCTCGATATCATCGAAAAATATTTATATTTAGTACAAATATAAATCATGTTACAAAAAATATCGTATATCCTATGGTTTTCAGCATTTCGCATTTACAAAACTGTAAAATATGCAGGTTATAAATTTGTTTTATTAATTGTATATATTTGTATAGAAATGTCGGGTTGCACCCACGGGTATAACCTAGTAATAACATAATGTTAACTTTTTTCCTTGGTTTAGAAATTTTCATAAATCTTGACAAGTGCTTTAGACTACTGATAAGCGAAAAAATGTATGTAATCTGCATTCTAATCACAGTTCAGTATTAAAATAGCCTCTCTGATTCAAAGGCTGTCGACCTGCAAACAAACAAAGAAATTTCAAATATTTTTGTTTTGATTCAAAGTAACACAAATGTTTAAGATAAGATAATTCCTGTATAGGTGAAGTTGCAGTTAATGATATTTTGAATACGACCTTAACGAACTCGTAGTCTCTTCCTCATACCTGCTGGACCAGGGGCGGATCCAGCACGATTTGGCAGGGGGACGATTAGGACGATCTTATAGATTATACATACATAAAAGCTAAAAATTTTAAAATTGTATATGTAATTAAAACAAACTTTTATAATTTTCATAAGTTCCAGATCAGAGCGGAGGGGCGATCGCCCCCTCGCTCCTCCTGGATCCTCAACTGTCCTGGACTCCAAAAAGGACGAACTCTTTCAAACGCAAATTGCTCGGGTTTTCGCTGTCACAACTAATATGATAACATTTTAATACCTTTCAGGAATATTTTACAAAGCGCCTTTCATTCAAGCAATGAATATTTTAACTGAAAAATATGGATCGATGTATCGTTTTCCATCCCTTTTTGGTAAACCCGAAATGGTAGTAAATATGAATCCAGCTGATTATCCTATAATATTTCGCAACGAGGGTATATGGCCTCAACGTCGTGCCTTTGAGACATTCATTTATCATCGTAGCGTACATCGTTCTGATTTTTTTCGAGGAATTCATGGGCTTATTACGACGTATGTAAAGGGAGCATGTACATAAACTAAACTTAAACTAATTTTCTTTTATCGTCTTCGTTTTCAATTTCTTAGAGCTGGCGAGGATTGGGCAAAAATACGCACAGCTGTGAATCCAGTTTTGATGCAGCCTAAAAATGCACGACTCTATTTAAATACGCTCTTGGAAATCAATGAAGAGTTTTTAGAGAGGTGGGCTTAATAATATAGCAAAACGATAAAAACCGATAACTTTTCAATATAGAATCGATAAATTTTTCATAACAAAACGATAAGTTTTCGATAAAAAATAGACAATGCATATAGCAATATGGTTACACTCCGATAACAAATCGATAATTTATGGATGACAAACCGATAACTTTTTGATAACTTATCGATACATACTGACAAGTAATTTGTAACTTTTCGACAATAAATCGACAAATTTTCGATAACATTTTCATAACAAATCGATAAGTTTTCGATAAAAAATATACAACATTCCTATAATAATTTGGAGAACTTTTCAATATAGAATCGATAAATTTTACATAAAAAATCGATAAGTTTTCGATAAAAAATAGACAATGCCTATAGCAATATGGTTACACTCCGATAACACATCGATATTTCATCGATGACAAACCGATAACGTTTTGATAACCTATCGATAAATTCTGACAAATAATTTATAACTTGTAGGCAATAAATGGACGACTTTGCGATAACATCTTCATAACAAATCGATAAGTTTTTGATTCAAAATAGACAACGTACCCATAACAAATTGGTTACACTCCAATAACAAATCCATATTTTAACGATGATAAACCGACGTTTTGATAATTTATCGATAAATTCCAACAAACAATTTATAACTTTTCGATAATAAATCGACAACATTTTCAAAAGAAATCGAAAAGTTTTCGATAAAAATAGACAACATGCCGATGACAACGCGATAACGTTGTTATAACTTATCGATAAATTTCGACAAATAATTTATAATTTTCGACTATGAATCAACAACGTTTCGATAACATTTTCATAACAAATCGATAAGTTTTCGATAAAAATAGACAGCATGCCTGTAACAAATAGGTTACACTCCTATAACATATCGATATATTATCGATGAAAAACCGATAACATCTTGATAACTTATCGATAAATTCCGACAAATAATTTATTACTTTCCGACAATAAATCGACAACTTTTTTATAACATCTCGATAAGTTTTTGATGGAAAATAGATAAGTCAAAGCTTCTTGGCAACGTATCAAAAATTTATCGATTGTAAATCGTTGACTTTTCGATAACCGATAACTCGTCGATAAAAAGGCAGTAACTCATTGATAACCTTTGTTATAGATAGAAAATTTATAACACTTCAATAACAAATTCATTAGTCGTCTATAGCTCTTCGACAACACACCTATAACAAACCGACAACTAATTGATAACCAATCTTTAACACTTCTTAAGCAAATTGATAGCACGCCTTCCGGTTTGATTCCGGTTTCGACTTAAAATATTTATTCCTTTCCTTTCCAGTTATTTCCATTCCTTTTCTTCTCACAAGTTAAGAGGAAAATACGCTCTGTTTTGCTGGTTACACTCTCTGAGAGAACAATTCTAGAATCGAATTTAATTAATTAACTTTTTTTATCGACTTCACCCAACTAATATTAATACTCTATAATTTCTCCTTTAACCAGAATACGAGATATACGCGATCCTAAAACATTAGAAATGCCCGACGACTTTCACGATGATCTCAATCGTTTAAGTTTGGAAGGTGTTGTTGGAATTGCGCTCAACACTCGTTTGGGTTTGATACACAAAAATCGTAATACACCCGAATGTAAAAAGCTTTTACAATCAATACGCAACTTTTTCGATTATTCTGAAGAATTGGAGGTGAAGCCATCAATTTGGAAGATCATTAAAACACCAACATTCTACAAACTTATGGACTCACTCGACACGCTCACAGATATGTGTAATCAATATATTGATGAGGCTATAAAGAAAATTGATATGGATAATGATGGTAAATTCACAACAGCTGTGGGTAAAGAGAAGAGTGTATTGGAAAAATTACTACGTATTGATCGCAAGATTGCTGTCGTTATGGCATTGGATATGATGATGGCTGGTGTGGATACAGTAAATTATCATTTATTCAAAATCAATACAAAATATAAAATTGTTCTCATTTACAGACTAGTTCCACGTTAACAGGCATACTCTTCGCTATAGCCAAAAATCCGGATAAACAAGCTATACTTCTCGAGGAACTTAAACGCATTATGCCCACAAAGGATTCTAAACTGAACACAGAGAATATGAATAATTTACCTTACTTGCGCGCTTGTATCAAGGAGGGTATGCGTTATTATCCCATTATTGCAGGTACAATGCGCCGTTTACCCACTGATGTGGTATTGAGTGGATATCGTATTCCTGCTGGTACTGATATCTCGATAAGCTCGAATTTGTTGTTGCGCAATGAGAATTTCATCGTGGAACCGAACAAATTTATACCCGAACGTTGGTTACGCAAGGATGCTGAAAACAAAAAATTCCAATTGGACAATCCTTTTGTATTCCTACCTTTTGGTTTTGGTCCTCGTATTTGTGTGGGTAAACGTATAGTTGATTTGGAATTGGAGGTTACCTTGGCACGTTTGGTGCGAAATTTCGACATTGAATTCAATTATTCAACAGAGAATGCTTTCAAACCGAAACTTGTATTTGTTCCTGCAATACCGCTGAATTTTAAGTTCGAGGAGAGAAAAGAGTAGGAATGTGATATGAAAAAGTGAACAGGGATAGTATTTTTCTTTAAAAACAATTTTTATTATTAAACTCTATTGGACAATTCACAAGAGTGTCGTATTGATGTACAACTTTTAAGTTTAAATTGTTTCCATGGTTTCCGATATAAAATTTGATTAAAGCAAAGCACATACGGCCAATATGAGACTTCGTGAACTGTTTATATGTATATATGTAAAAGTGTCATACATTAAAGGTATTGTTAAAAAAAATATACATATTTTTACCAATTTTAGCAATTTTCGATGATTCTCTGCCTTCTTTTATAGGTTCACAACAATTAACTATAAACTAAGTAAACTCAAATTCACATTTTGAAGTATTAGCGTAATTAACTTAAAACGTGTTAAAATCAAACTGATAAACTGATTCCTTAAATTGCGCCGCTTATATACCACTCAGTTGCTTCGTCATTATTTTCCCGCAGGGTCTCAACTTATCGCGCACCGCCTTCCCGAATATTTGCTCATTAACATTTCGCTCTTCTGTGTCTCGTTGTCGCTATGGCTATGTATATATGTGTGTGTAGTTTATCTAACGTCGCACAGTGGCGCCTCTGCCGTTAAAGCATGGCAAAAATCAAAAAAATCATGAAAGCGTTCGCTAAATCTAATACATGTTTCCAGGGATCAAGAATATACAACTACTTTTTCACAGAAAATTATAGTTTACCAGGTAGAGCCGCTCAAAGTTGAACAATTTTCAACATTGGGAAAAATTTGAAATTTTTCTTTTTTTCGTTGTATTTAAAATGGTTTTGTGGGTAAATAAGGCGGCCGGTTGTCGTGTTCTTGTATAGCAATTAAAGACAATTTAATTTAGGATTGAAAACAAGAAAATGTTTTTTTTTTTTTTTGTTAAAAGTTGGCGGATATACCTGTTTTTCGAAATGCCTATTTTTAGGCCCTTTTTAAAACTTTGATGAAAAAAAAAATGTTAAAATATGTGCTCCGTCAAATTAACAGTAGTTATTTGTGAGGTACTTCGTTGAGGCTATATGAGAGAATTAGCGAGTGAAACAAGCATTAAAGAAAATGAAGGCCTGGAAGAAAAAATTGGTTTACAATACATTATGATAAAAAGAAAATGGAAGGACGTTTATCGTAACAATTCAAAATTTCTAAGTAAGCATGAAAAGTGGCTAGCTGGCAAAACTTTTTTGGACGAAGTTACGCATAGCACGTCAACCAATCCAACTAGAGGGAGGCCAGCAAAACCCATAGAAGAATGTTCTACCTACACAAGGAAAAAGAAGCTGTCTGATACCACAAAAGCTATGGCCACGACTCATCTTTCAGAAGGACTGGCTATTAAATATAAAAAAGACGAAGAAAACGTGAAGTCTCATATAACAGAAGCAGTTGCGGTAGCAAGTCCAGTGCAACTGACGAGGATCAAAAACAGCTTTCCCACACCACCAAATGCGCTACCTAGGAAATACACTCCCGAAGAAGCTTTGGCGCTGTTTATAGATATCGGTTTAACGAAGAAAAAATTTATTACATTGCGGAAGTCATTATTGCAACGTAATGCCGATATTTTACCTGAATACAAAAAAATTACTCAAGCCAAGAAAGAAGCAGTTCCTCTAAGTCCCAAAATAACCGAATTATCAGCTGAAATTGAGCAACAAAACCTAATGGGTCATACGTCTACACGACTCCTTCAAAGTTTTACTGAAGAAAAGTTGAAATCACTGCCAAAGGAGCTAGCATTGATAACTAAGTGGGGCTGTGATAGATCATCAGGACCAAAGTGCATATAAACAAAGAATAAATGTAGACGATGAAACAGTTACAGATAGTAATATGTTTATGCCTTCTATTGTTCCATTACGACTCAAAGATGAAGTTTCAGAATATTGGAAAAATCCACATCCGTCATCAATTATATTGTGCCGCCCGATATTATTTAAATACGAGAAGGAGTCTTGAAAATCTTGATGATTCAATAACTGAGGAACTAAATTATTAGTATGGAATATCTCCTTTGCATGCTAGGATAAGATGTATGGAATTTGTTTTGAAGCAGGCTTATACACTACCACAACAAGGAGAAGTTTTCGACGACAATACAACATGTAAGGAGAAACAAAACAGGAGAAAAAAATAAATCAGGATGCATTCTATAAAGAGATTGGCCTTAGAGTTGACTGTCCAAAATATGGATACGGAAAAACAAATGATGGTAACTCCTCAAGAAGATTTTTTGAAAACGATAGAGTGACTGCTCGCATAACAGGAGTTAATAGAGATATTGTGAAAAGATTGGGAGTAATTTTAAATATTTTAAACTGCCATGAACCAGTTAATGGGCCCAAATTTGGAGAATATGCATCTAAAACTCCAGAGTTGCTGCATCAAAAGTAACCTGAGAAGAAACTTACACCAACGGTACATAAAATTTTAGCACATGGAAAAGATTTAATAGAGTACCAGTGCTTACCAATAGGAGAATTGTCTGAAGAAGCTCAAGAATCTAAGAACAAGGACTACAAAAGATAAAGATGTATGAACACCTGCAAAGTATCACGAGTTAGACAAAACGAAGACCTTTTCAACATGTTAGCTATCTCTTCTGATCCAGTCATATAATCTATGAGGTATGTAAGAACACAGAAAGATCTTACAGATGCATATAGCTCAGAAATGGTTCCAGTGACGATGACTATGTTAAGATAAAATTAGTTTCCCACTTCTTATCACAACAATGAAAAAGAGATTTACTAATCAATTTTGTTACTTTACTGAAAAATTAGATATCTATGTACAAGTTAATTTTTTATTTAAAAAAAAAAAGAATTAATTTAGTAATTTATAAATATATACTTTTCGTTATTGCATTTCTCTAAAGTTTATCAAATTTATTTTAAAGCTTAGGCATTTCGCCTTCAAACGAGTATTAATTTTTTATAGAAATCAATACGTCTATCGAGTTTGGTACAAATTGGCAAAGCGGTTACTAAGATCAAACTTTTTAGCATAAATGGGCAGTGCCACTCCCTTTTTCCAAAATTCGTTGGCTGTTTAATCTTTAGCTCAAATAAAATTTCCTTGAACCACTTTCAATAACTTTTAGTTATTAATAAAATACATATTTGGCTTGTAAATTAAAAAAAAAATATTTAAATTTTACGATGAATTTTGAAGCACCTTGTTATTGTGGCACCAAAAATGGACATTTGAGTTTTATAAGAGTATTGCCATTTAAAAGAAACAATACATCTATCGATTTTGGTAGTTATTGATTACGTGACTACTTAGATACAACTTTTTATCATAAGTAGGCAGCGCCACGCTATCTTATCATAATCATTAGTTTATCTTATTTATTGCTTAAATGCGTCATTATAAGACAAATCTCATTTTATTTTTTTTATTTTTTACTAAAAACATTTTGTTTTTGCATTTTTCTAAAAATTTTCGAATTTGACGAATTTTTTTGAAGCACCCTGTATCTGTGACATTCTGAGCTTTCACACAATAAAACTTCAAATAACTAGCTTTCATTTGCATTTTAAATTTTTAAAATATCTTCATTGGTTTAAAAGTTATGATTTTTGCAAAGAAAAAACTCAAAAGGCGCCACTGTGCATCGTCTTAATTTGACTGCGCTCGTAGTTGCTGTGTCTGAACCCGGTATGATGTACATCTTTGCTGTGTGATTAGTTGTTATTTCATTTGCTTTCATTGTTCTTCTGCAGAATTTTGTTGTTTCGCCTGGTTGCGTTATTGTTGTTGTAGTGCAGGATTTATTTACTAGCGGCAAAGCGATGAACCGAACTTGCTAGTATTCGTCACAATATTAATAATGGCAGTTTTGACTGACCCGCTAGTAAATATGCCGATAAAATGTTGTTCTCTGAAACTGTGACATGGCTGCTTATTGGGAACATAGCAACTAATTTTGACGTTTGGGTCCAAAATCAGCTGTTGAAGGAAAGTAGGCGCCAAAGCAACGCATAGTCGAATGTATATATATTGTCACGGATATTAGCATCACTAAGCTATACCATCACTAAGGCGATGCTAAGGCCATGCCAAGCGAGATTTACGTCAATAATCAAATCATGTATACACATATATAAGGCAGCCGAGAGATGTCACACACAGATGCATTTACTTATACGCCTATGTGTGCGCGAGAGACTGTAAACTACAAACATTCACATCAATAACACTGGTCGACGGCCAAAATTTACCAGAGACCCCGTTATGAAATTCGTATGTAAAGCTACCCCTGATTTCGAAAATCGAGTTCATTTTTGACTCTATGGTACTGTTTTTGAGATATTTGCAATTTACCGTTATTCGAAAAAACCAAAAAGATGGCTCCGTTTAATTACGCATATCTCACGAAAGGGTCAAGCAATTGCAAAAGAGTTTACAGAATCGGAAAGACGATAAAATTTGCTATAAATGCATCATACATTATTTTTTGCTCAACCAGATATTTTTCGAGATATTAGGTTATAATTTCAAATTTTTGTTTTTTTTTTTTATGAAAAAATATAAAAAAAATTACTTTTTGCGAGGGCAGCATTCCAAAACCACAACTTTTTTCCAGATACTTTTTCTTTACATAAAGCTCTGTTTAATTAGAAAAAAGATAAGCTATCGTCGAAGAAAATCGATGCAAAACTACGTAAGTTATAAGCGATCAAATAAAAATACCCAGGTTGCGCAATTTCAACGCATACCTCAAAACGTATGTGTGGTATAAAGAAGAGTAAAATATCTAGCTATGCTCTGTCTCTATTTAGTTAAAAGTTCAATTTATGAATGGAATTACCCATATTTTTAACTTTTTTTAAATTTATTTATGTTTATACTATATTCTAACTATCTTTATCTTAATTTGATTTTACTATGTAGTCGAAATAATTATGTGTTCTACTTTGACGCTTATTCAGTTTAGGATCGGTTTCTATTATGACGTTCCAGAATCCTTGATATCGATTCTCAATTAATTTCATTTGAAAAAAGCTCAAATGTGAGTACAGAAAGTGAATTTTTAAGGACATATTTACGCCTGGAAAGAAAATATTAGTTAAGTAAACAAGTTATAGAATTTTGGGAAATTAATTTTAATAAGACTTTAATATTTGCCCATTTTCGCATAATTATTGATTAAGTCGTTCACTATCTGCTGGTAGTTAAGGCTTCTGTGTCTACCGAGAAAAGAAGCAACGACCTTTTCAAAGGATTCCCACGCTGCTGCCTCAACTGATGAGAGTAGTCCTTTGAATTGATTATTGTTGATCAACTTTTTTATTTGTGGTTCAACAAAAATACCTTCCTTTATCTTGGCTTGAGAAATATCTGGAAAAATTGTTTTCAAATAGTCGAATGCTTCGTCTTCTTTGTCCAAAGCCTTAAGAAAGTTTTTAATGAGACCGAGCTTGATGTGTAAGGGTGGAAGTATGATTTTCTCTTTCTTGACAAGAGGGGTGTATTTGATGTTATCCACACCAATGGTAAACTCGACTCTTTCCGGCCAATCCTTTCTGACGTAGTGGTCCTTACGAGCTCGGCTATCCCACTTGCAGAGGAAGCAGCAGTGCTTGGTATAGCCACTTTGTAGACCGCATAGCATTGCAACGACTTTGAGATCAGAACATATTTTACAATCATGCTCTTCATATTTGATAAATTTGAGTAGTTTTTGCATTTCCTCGTAAGTTTCCTTTGTATTTACTTCATGTGCGATCGGGATAGAAGTCTTTTTGTTACCAATATGCAATAATACAGCCTTCAAACTCAGTTTATTGCTGTCTATGAACAATCGCCACTCTTTTGAATCATATGTTTAACCAAACTCTTTGAATAAACCAGGAATGTCGTTGCAGTAGCATATACTGTCTTTCTTGGTATAGTGTTTGGAAAATGGTTCGTGACGAGTTCTAGAATATATCACCTTAACATCGGATGACACAAATTTAAATTGTTGCATACGAGAAGTGTGGATCTCGGCCTTTTCCTTGGATAGTCCCAAATCTCTTAACCAATCATTAAGTTGTGCTTGTGTCAGAACGTTTCTCTCGTTTCCCATGCGAAATTCAGTACAACTTGATTCCCCGCACTTAGATATTACTGTTGACAATGGAACTGGATCCGCAACTGCCGTTGAATGTAGTACTGGTAATGTCACTGTAGGTACGCTGGCATAGGTTACTCTTCTTGATCTTCCAACGCCAAGTATTTTTGTTTGACAAATATAACACTATATTGAATGGCAAGTAGTTTATCTCCATATCATTGGTGTATCAAATTTTATTTGTTGTCCTGATTCCGACTGAATCAATTCTACTCGACACGATGTACACAAAGTGTTCGGTGTCCATGGTTTTTCAGCATTTTTAGGCTCAATGCCAAAATACTTGGAGTATAAAGTTTTGATATGATCTGAGAACACTCGTCGTCTCCTTATGATAGTATATTGACCACACATGAAACAGAACATATCTGGATCGTTCATACACTCAAATTCTCGCGTCCTTTTCCTCATTTAATTTTTTTTAATAAATCACGGTTTTGAAATTTGACTTATGAACTGAACTATCTCCGGCGAGCCTTGCAGATGTTATGAAGTTTCAAGGCGCATTAACTCATATTTATACTCGGAACAAGAATAAAATTGAAAAAATCAAATCTTACCTAGACAGAAAGGTTCCTTTTTATACGAAGCCGGGAAAAGAAAATACTACCTGCTTTAGATGTAGGCTTTAAACATTTTCTGTGTCTTATAATTTTGAAAATCTACCTACATACTTACCCATAAGTGACGGAAATACATGTTTATAACTACATGCCTGCAGCAGGTTTCGAACCCAACCACTCTTCTTTTCGATGCAACCACTCTACCTAATATAAAACAATTCGAGTATTAAACGTACTATTTGATTTATTTAAAGAAAAAGTATTATCATTGTTATGGTGATATCCCGATAATATCCCATTTGCACTTTATACCTTTAATATATGTATGTATACATACATTGAAGTTGCGCAACCTGGGTATTTTTATTTGATCGCTTATAACTTACGTAGTTTTGCATCGATTTTCTTCGATGATAGCTTATCTTTTTTCTAATTAAACAGATCCTAACGTAAAGAAAAAATATCTGGAAAAAAAGTTGTGGTTTTGGAATGCTGCCCTCGCAAAAAGTAATTTTTTTCATATTTTTTCATAAAAAAAAGCAAAAATCTGAAATGATAAACTAATATCTCGAAAACTTTCTGGTTGAGCAAAAAATAATGTATGATGCATTTATAGAAAATTTTATCGTCTTTCCGATTATGTAAACTCTTTTGCAATTGCTTGAGCCTTTCGTGAGATATACGTAATTAAAGGGATCCATCTTTTTGGTTTTTTCGAATAACGGTAAATTGCAAATATCTCAAAAACGGTACCATAGAATCAAAAACAAACTCAATTTTCGAAATCAGGGGGTTATTTTACATACGAATTTCATAACCGCGTTTCTGGTAAAGAGAAAAAGTTGAAATTCGTGGTCCAGTGTAATTCAATCATTATGTATCTACATAAACGAATAAATAATTGCGTCTACACCAGGCATCTGCAAATTGGAAATGCAGATGTGTTTGCTTAGTTTATTCGCTTATTAGCAAGCAACAAGACAAAATTGTGTGTTATTATATTTTTAATGCGCACAATGCCTAAAAGATGTATAACAAGCCAACCTAATATAAACGCAAGCAAGTCATTTTCTGTCAAAAATGTCTCATGCACATACAACTTGTATGAGAGCAACTCAAATTGAATTTGCTGCGTGAAAACCTAACAAGATTTCCAATTTTTGTTCTGCGTGACATTTAGATTTGACGTTTGCACACATGCTTTACATTGTCGCAACGCATGCTTATTTGGGTTAGGGCAAAAAACGCCGGTTGTTTGCGTGCGCTAAAAAAACGCAATTTTAGTTATAGCTGAGAAGTTTGAGAGCTCATGGACAAAGCTAGTAGATTCTAGAAAAATGCGAACGAGGAAACCAAAGGGTATAAAAGGCGACAGATGTAGAGGCGCTGTAATTCAATTTGAGTTGAGCTATCAATCAGTTTGATTAAGCACGCGTTCTGGCGGCCAATAGTAGAGTTTCATTTGAGTTATCAATCAGTTTGGTTATTAAGCCAGCGAGTAGCAAAGTATAACTGTTATTGTGAAGTACTTTAATAAAGGCCATTTTTCCATTGTTCAATATTGGAGTTATTTATTCAACAGTTTAGTGATTCGAACTTAGCAGAAGATTGCAAATAAGACAGGCATGCTTAACCAACGAAACGATATCATTTCGTTACGATAATCAACGTTAATAAACGAAACGAAGTCATTTCGTTTCGTTTATTAACGTTAAGATCGTCAAATTAACGAAATGATTTCGTTTCGTTTTCTGCCATATCAAAACGAAATCAAATCGTTTATGTTGATTATTAATTTCAAACTATGCTGGCAAAGCTGATTGATGGCGGGGTCATTAAAGGTGAAAGCATTATCCAAGCTGATTGCAACTTTTCTCATGAATTTTGACAGTACGAACATTTCTCAGAGTATTTTTGACATTACCACCAACGAATTACACAAACAAATTACATAGAGTTTGTGTGTGTATGTGCGCTCGTTGTTGCCACCTTACGGCTTCACCATGGCTATAGCATTGCCAGCACAATTCAAACATAAAGTATCACGTTTTCGTTAACGTTTTTAACGTTAACGAAAGCTTTTCGTTTCGGTTAAAAACGAGATACAATTTATCTTGATAATTTCTTTATCGATAATATTTCGAAGTGTTTCAACGGAAACGGTGGAAATTTTTTGATAAACGATTAGCTTAACGTTAAGGTGCATCCCTGAAATAAGAGGATTTGCAAGTAGACTCGTTACAATATGTATGGGCCCTTATAGCCCACAACACGAGCAAATCGCAAACATACAACGGAAATGTGTATGAGCAAAAATTCATGAGTATGAAAGCATTTCAACATATTAGCTTATAAGCGTGAAATAGAGCTGGCGTAAGCATATATTTACGTAAGCGTAACAATGTATGAGAGCGAATCTGTGTAAAAGCGTATGCATAGGTTATTATCTTAACAGCATAAAATTACAAACGCAAATAATCATGAAAGTGAATCAGAGTAGAGGTGCGAAAGCCTAATTGAGTAAAACGGTGCAAGCGAAAAAGCGTATCGGCGTAGAAGCGTCAAAGCGTGTTAGCGCAAAATTGCATTATAAAAAGCGTAATTATGTAGAAGCTTATTAGCTTACAACGTTTAGGTTTTTGTGTTGGTTTGTGCTAGAAGCGTATTACCGTAAAAGCTTAGACCACATCAATACGATTCACACTTGACAACTATAACTAATATAAAAAATCTACTCTAGCAATTTCATGAGCTTGTAATACAGTTCACACAAGGTAAAACTAAGGAGTGACCTAGCTATTGCTTACAGAGTCAAATTCCCACAAACTTGTGTGAACAGATGCAGGTAGCATCGCGATAGCTTTTCTTTTGGGCCTCCCTTCATATAGACCAAATAATACAAAATTCCACCCTTAAACCTACCGGAGCTAAATTTTGTGAGCCTTAATCTGGCTTATAATTCTGAATTTTAATGAGTAGTTCTGGACACTAAGCGGAACTGGAAAGATAACGGCATTCTGCGTAAAAACCACCGTAACTGCAATTTATGCAGACGGATTTATTCCACGATTATTCAACCTTGATTGTTGTATAAAGTATCGTATGGTGGCCAATTTTGAGCAAGACGTTAAACCTTTACTGGGAAAAGTGAACAGATCAACTATGATCAGCATATGTAATGCTCTATGGACCACAACATGCGGAAATCTTCAGATCATTCTTGATACCTACCGTTTGATCTAGTAGGATACCGACTAGAATGGAAGGAAATTGAGGGTGACTGTGTTGTAGATGAAATTATTTGGCAGGTTACGAAAAAGAAAAAGAGAACATCTTTCGTCAAGCCACCGAAATCATACAAATCCCAAGTTGTCAAACTTCTAAGCATATTTGGCAAAAATGGGAGTAATGTTTATAACCTAAATAGGGATACGATTTCCGCAATTGTACTGCTTTATTGGTATAGGAACTGCTGTAGGAACTGTAACGATGAAGAAGAAACAGTTGGCCACCATATGTGCAACTTGTGGGCGTTAAGTTGTACCAGACAGCGTAGTCTGGGAGTTCCCATTATGGATAATCTACGCTAGGTCGTTGAGTAAGACATCTAGAACTTGGTGGCTTTTTCAAGCCCTCCAAAGGATTCGAAGGGGAGAGATAAATATTTATTTTTGTAGTAGCATAATTGGCCTTCTGACATTGGCCTGTAAATGCCTCCGAAATATTGATTAGATGGTAACGTAGACAACCCGAAGTACTCTCGAAATGATTCTGAAAGTAATCCGAAGCATTTGTGGATTTATGCCGAAAGTAATTCGAAATGGTTCGTAAATTATACCAAAATAGTCCTGCTGTGATTGAAAGCGTCTTAAAACCTCCCCAAATCGGTCACATTAATAGTTCGCAAATGGTTTACAAACGTTCCTGATACAGTCTTGAAGTTACCCAAAAAGATCATAAATTATTACAAACTCAACAATGTACCAAGTTAACAAAATATTCACATGCGAGTGACATATATATATATATATGTCGACTGCATATGTACGTGTGTCGTTACACTCCCAAAACACATTTCGCCCCTTATACCAGAGATATGACATCGTAGAATTAAAATTAAGGATCATTATTGTTTAAGCATTTGAAGTGAATAAAAGGTGATCAAAATTCGGTTAAACCTAAACTCATGTGTTTTTAATGTAATTGGCGCAGTCGGTAGGATCTGCGAAAAAGATCCTTTTAAAACGAATCTATGTTCTAACGGCGAAAATAATTTATTAAAATAACTATTAAAAAACAAAAACAAATATTAATACAAAGAAAATTAATTTTTATACGCGAACTCCAAATATGATTTGAGTGTATGATTCTTTATTTGAAAACATTACATAAACATAATAGTTACAAAAAGTAACTATCTAACAAAATGTGTTAAACAAAAAATTTAATTTATCAGAGTAAAAAAACAAAAAAATAAAAAAAAAATTTGAAAAAATATACATAAAAGAAAAACAGTATCCCTAACCTACATTATCTTTTTGTTGGTTTTAGCATATTGTAACGAATATTAGCAACACTAAGGGGTACTGTCATCTCTAAGCGATGCTAAGCAGTGACTTTCATTCACATCCATAAATCAATCATTATGTATCTACATAAACAAATCAATAATTATGTCTACACATATGTAAGTACACGCAGGGAGAAGCAACGCACAAACACATGCATATATCTTATCTGAGGTGCTCACAAGAGAGGGCAATAATTGGTGCAAGTGTTACTCGCGCGCATATGAGAGGCAATAAACATAGTTGTGGCTGGTGATTTTGTAGCTGATAACTAACTAGTAACTTCTGGAATGGAATGAGGAAATCAGACAGTATAAAAAGGCGACCGTAGAGGCGCGAGAGTTTAGTTTCATTGAAGCTATCAGTCAGTTTTGATAAAGCACGCAATCTGTCGGGCAATAGTAGAGTTATTTATTGTGAAATACTTTAATAAAGGCCATTTTGCATTATTAAATATTGGAGTTATTTATTCAACAGTTTAGTGATTCTAACTTAGCAGAAGGTTGCAAATAAGAGGATTTGCAAGTAAATTCGTTACAATATTTTAATGACCTCTGTTTGAAATTAAATCGAGTTCCAGGGGTTTCGGGTGACTTTCAATTGACTTTGATCGCAAAAGAAAGCTCTCAAAACCAAAAAAAAAATAAACACTGAGTTTAAATGCAACTGAAAGAGAGAAAGAAAATAAAAACAACAACACGTAGTTTAGCGCAAAATATAACAAAACATTTAATATTCGCTTTGAGTGAAACAAATACAATCTCTTAATGTCGTTAGTTTGTAATTGACCGACTTGAGAAACAAAAATACGTGCGAAGCAAACTGCAATAATTAGTAAGAACAAAATAACTTATTTTGAGCATTGATAATTTGATTTGCATTTGCACAGTGTTGTTATTGTTTTTTGGTGTGATGATAAATAAAAAATTGCAAAAAGAGTATTAGATGGACTTAAATAAAGAGATAGAAAATTTGGACGAGTATTTACGAATTTTTAATATTAACGCAGAAACAAAAACAACAAACATGGCTGAAGAACAACAAAAACAGAACTTGTTATGCAAAATATTAAGTTAATTCAGCCCTTTGATGGTGATGCAAATTACTTAGCACTGTACGTTGATAGTATTGACTCCATAATGCCTGAGGTCGTACCAACGCAACCGGCAGAGCGAGCATTTTACTTCAATTGCATTTTACGTACTTTACGTGGGGCGGCGTTGGACGTCGTGAGAAGGGAGCAGCCGTCAGATTGGGCTACGTTAAGAGAACTTTTAATTGACGAATTCGGGGAGCTTACTCCGATTTCTACTCTTATATTGCAAGTTAGTAACATAAAGTTAAAAGGTAGCGTACGTATTCTATGTGAAGAAATCAATAATGAAATTTGTAGAATTAAGAACAGTATTAAATTAAAAAGAGAAAGTAGTTCAACTAAGACATTTTTGATAAATGAGTTAGAACAATTAAGTTTAAAACTCTTAAAAGAGAATTACCCAACGATTTAACTGCGTTGATTAACGCCAACTTAGAAACTAGTGTAAAATCGGCAATAAAAATTTTAAAAGAGAATGACGCTTATGAATATAAAAGAGATCTTAAAACTAATTCACGAGCTTCACATTACTTTAACAGTGATAAACTTAATAAAGGTGGGTTCGGCAAGTGCACCTTACCCGAAAGAAATAATCTTTGTCAAACTTTAAATAACAACAATTTTCATGCACGGGGAGTCCCATCTGGTAATACTACTTTAAGCCAAAATCAATCCAAGCAGGTGACTGTTAACCAACATAGCCCATATTCGTTTAATGGTAATACTATACACACTCCAAGCAATGCCTTGCCAGCGAATTCACTACAAACACGAACGTTAAATCTTGCTGGGTCAAACCAATCTAGAATACGAAGAGATGGTCAACCTGAGCCAATGGGTCAAGATTGTTCAAATTTTCAATTAGAAGCCTCGGAGGACTACCCTCAATTAAATTGACATTAAATAGCAAAGTAATCAAATTTTTAATAGATACGGGTACATCAGTAAGTTTAACTAAACCGTATATACTAAGCAATGAAACTACAAAGGTAAAGCCAATTATTCTAAAAACGGCAACCGGAAAAGTTGTTCTAGACAAAGTGCAGGAAACAATTGCATTTACCAGGCATAATTTAAAGTTCTATGTGTACAATTTTTCTGACAAATATGAAGGACTTTTAGGATTTGATATACTTAAAAAACTTAATTCGAAAATTAATCTGCAAAATAATACAATCAATTTAACTGGGAGGATTTATGCATTGTTTAGTAACAATAACTCCCTTGAAAACTTTAACAATAATTTAAATATTATAAATGATAACAACGATGAAACAAAATTTAGATTGAGCCACTTAAATGCCGAAGAACGTAAACAGGTCAATGTCTTACTGAAAAAATTTAAACATATTTTTTATAAAGAAGGAGATCAGCTAACTTTTACTCACAAAATAAAACATAAAGTCAAAACCGCTCATGAAGACCCCACCTATGTAAAGTCCTACCGATATCCGGAAGTGCACAAAGCGGAAGTAAATAGGCAAATAATGGAAATGCTGAAACAAAAGATAATATGCCATAGTGATTCTCTATACTCTGCACCGCTATGGGTTGTGCCTAAAAAACCGAATCACTCTGGTAAACAGAAATGGAGAATAGTTTTAGATTTTCGTAAGTTAAATACAATAACCGTAGATGATAGGTACCCAAACCCAAACATGGATGAAATCCTAGACAAGCTGGGTAAATGTATGTATTTTTCCACCTTGGATTTGGCGCAGGGTTTCCACCAAATTGAGATGGAACCACCCGACAGAAAGAAAACTGCGTTTTCTACCCAAGGCGGGCATTATGAGTTTTGCGCATGCCATTTGGGCTGAAAAATGCTCCGGCCACATTCCAAAGGCTGATGAATACAGTGTTGGAAGGGTTAGTTGGGAAAAAATGTATGCTCTACTTAGACAATATTGTGGTATTTAGCACGTCACTTCAGGAGCATATCGAATCGCTCGATAAAGTTTTCCAGAGATTGACTGATGCTAACCTTAAAGTACAGCTTGATAAGTTTGAATTTCTGAAACATGAAACAGAACTTTTATGGCATGTAGTAATTCCGTCAGGCATAAGCCAAACCCGAATAAAATTAAGGCGATACTAAATTATCCTGTACCTCGAACAGAAAAGGAAATCAAACAGTTCTTGGGTTTGGCGTTTTTTTATCGCAAATTCATTAGAAATTTTGCAAGGATTACCAAACCGCTTACAAACTGCTTAAAAAAGGTAATAGGATAAATGCACAGGACGAAGAATATCTAAAAGCAATTGACACCATTAAAATTTTGATTACAGAAGATCCTATATTAGTGTATCCAAATTATGAAAAGCCATTTACGCTGGCTACAGAAGCTTGTAACGTCGCCTTAGGTGCAGTGTTAAGCCAACAAAGGCTCCCTATTCGCTTTGCGCGCCGCACTCTGAATGAACATGAGCTTCCCTACTCTACCACAGAAAAAGAACTATTAGCGATGGTTTTGGCCACTAAATATTTTAGACCATATTTGTATGGTAGAAATTTTACTATAAATAGTGATCATAGACCACTTCAATGATTACCCAATTTAAAAGAGCCAAATGCCAAGTTGCAAAGTTGGAAGATTCGCCTCAGTGAATACGACTTTGACGTAAAATACATTCCGGGAAGGGAAAATCAAGTTGCAGATGCTTTATCTCGCATTAAAATAGAGGAATGCAATGCTGAGGAAGATGAAATTGCCTCAGATTGTGCAACAATTCATTCAGCTCAAGAAGACAGGGAAAGTTAGATACAAATAACAGAAAGGCCATTAAACCTATTTAAAAATCAAGTTAAGCTGATAAGAGAAAATGAAAGCAGTTGCCAAAGAAAAACTATTTTTAATAATACTCAAACCCTAATAACCCGCAAAGAATTAACCGAGGAACATATAAAAGAAATAATTAAAACTTATTTGTTAAAGCATAAAAATGTTTTATACATGCAAGATGATAACGATTTTCTTAAGCTTCAAAATATTTATAAAAGTTTGATAAGTAGTAACAGAAATAGAGTTTATAGAACAACTAAATAATTGCAAAATGTCTTAGAATTTTCGGATTTAAAATCTATTGTTATAGAAATTCGTATTGGTGGACTGCACCAAGGCATAGAAAAAGTAGCAAAATGTTTTAAAGAAAAATATTATTATCCCAAATATGTGAAAGAAATTTCAAACATTATTAATAGTTGTGAGCTTTGTAATCACTGCAAAAATGACCATATTGCAAATAAACTTCCATTCAAAGTTAATCCTCCGATATATGAAATTAGAGAAAAATTTGTTTTAGATTTTTGGAAATG
The DNA here is from genome assembly GCF_040869045.1 of Eurosta solidaginis. Lineage (NCBI taxonomy): Eukaryota > Metazoa > Arthropoda > Insecta > Diptera > Tephritidae > Eurosta > Eurosta solidaginis. Next base: position 263,419,494 of record NC_090319.1, on the reverse strand, counting down.
GAACAATGAATATTATTTGACTTGTGTAGATATATTTTTTAAATTCGCTATGGTGGAGAAGGTAAAAGCACTCAACTGGCTTGAGACGAAAAGAGGGTTTGCTAAAAGTATTTAATACTATGGGAACTCCCAAAATTATGAAAATTGACCAAGATCAGAGCCTTAATAATTTAAACATCAAACAATGGTGTGATCAGTTAAACATACTAGTTGAAGTAACAACGGGGAAACAGGCATAGGCGATATTGAGCGTTTGCATAAAACCCTCAATGAAAAATTAAGAATAATAAATACTTCAGAAGACAAAGAATTGAAATATTTAGAAATCGAGCAAGTAATTTATACCTATAATCACACAATTATTCACTCAACAACTGGCGAAATTCCTTATAATATATTTTTCAATAAAGAGTCGCTAAAAAATGATCTCCAAGCAATCAAAGAAAAGAGAATTGAAAATATTAATAAATACAGGCAAGAAAAAGAAATTGATACTAATTTTGTATATGCTGAAAACGCAAGAAAAGACTAGATAAAATATGTAATCCATTAGGCAAGTAAGATTTTTAAAAACAGAAGAAGATGAGGAACATCATATTGTAAAATTTAAAAATCAAAAAGGTGGAAAGTATAAAAATCAGTTTAAAAGAAAGAAAAAAAATTATTGAACATATGAATTTTTTAATTTTTTGCAGCCCTTTACTATTTTTTAAAACATTATCTTTAATCTTAAACTTGAGCTATGTTAATCAATCGTCTTACCGTAATAACTACGTAATTTACAAAAGAAGAATACAGTAAATAGGAAAATAAATATTGTTAATATAAATATAAGTACTTTAGTTAAGTGCTAGGGACATTTTTAAAGTTGGGATGAGTGACATATATACGTATATATGTCGACTACATATGTACGTGTGTCGTTACACTCCCAAAACGTCTCTCCCACATTTCGCCTCTTATACCAGAGATATGAGTTCGAAGTGTGGGTGATGACATCGTAGAATTAAAATTAAGGATCATTATTGTTTAAGCACTTGAAGTGAATAAAAGGTGATAAAAATTAGGTTAAACCTAAACTCGTGTGTTTTTAATGTTATTTGCGAATGTCTGTATTGCCACGAATCGTGAACCATCACAGGTGTACCACCATAGTCTTCATGGAGTACCAGTTCCTTAAATCGGTCACAAATGTCTACCATATTCTATATAGTGGCAATTTTTCACATCCGATTACAACTACACGTTACAAGTGTGCCGAGTTTCTTGATTTAATTGAATCGGGATAGTGATGACTATTTCTAGTTGTAATCGATACGTGATACATCACGTACAAGATCTTTTGCCTGCAGGGATGTTATATCTAGAAGCTAAAGTTCTAATATATGTATCATGGTTAAGAAAACGGGGCTTCTTTGTGGATACTTCCATTGGGAGCTTTAGGAAACTTTAAACATGGCCTCATATGTAAAATCAACGTTGAGCCCAATATATCAACATGGTTTCCTTCTGCGCTGAAATGTATGCTACAATGTTTACCCTGAGGTCGTTTTTCAAATATTCTGAAATCAAATGTATATAAATTTATTTTACTGCATTAAATTATCACAGAGTTTTTAAATTTAGAACGAAATTCTGCCGAAAATCGATTTTATGTCATCAGTAAATAAATGACCTCGACTTTGAGCTGTCATTTGTTATTGTCACTGACCTAACATGGAAAAGTACTAACAATAAACATAAACATAAAAAAATCTTAACGAAAGTGGCATAAAAATAAAATATCAGCATGACACTTCAGCTTCCGGCTGAGTGACGTTTAAGAACTAAATGAATTGGAGATGAATCGAGGAGGTAATAGAAGTCTGTATGTAGTAGTAGTAGTAATATGTGAGAGTTAGTTTGCAAAATCAGTGGCAACATACATTTGATTCAGTTAGAAAGCGTTCAGCCTAAACAAATTCAAGTTGACAGCTGACAGCAATGAAACAGGAACAACGAATACCAATACCGGCACCAAACTAACACAATCACCACCACCAGCAATAGTATACATGTAAACAACAACAATAAGCAAAATGACAGCAACAGCAGCATCACGATGACGAAAAATAATACACTTTTACGACTTTTTTACGAACGCGCAGACACGTGTTCGAGGCGGAAATGACAGCCACAGCACTAACCTGGCGTTTCCACTTCCGCAGACAAATATAGAGCGTATGTCTGAGAGTTAATATGTGTGGCGGAGTTTTACGAAGCTCATATGCGAGACATTCTAGCGTAGCTGGTGCTGCCGTGGTATTTGAGCTACAAACATGACTTTACCAAAAATTTCAAATATGCAGCTATAAATTTAATGAAGCTAAATGAACGTCAATATAACGAAAGGCAACAACAAAATTTTCTTCTAAAAAATTTTCCTATTTCTAAATAAAGCTTACCCTCCTTTACACTTAGAGTGACAGCAACAAATTGTTGATATGAACGAACAACAGTTAGCTGTCAGTTGCATACAAGGCAGCACTAATACCTAAAACAAGTAGACCCAGATACATATATAGGCTGTTATATTGACTGTGGTTGTGCGCCTGTAAGTGGGAGTAAATATGTCGAACACAATTCGACTCGAGTCATTGTAATAAAAATAAAATTCAAATGAATTGTTCAAGGACACCAATATTTTATGCTTTTAAAGGCTTTGTGAATGTATGTGTGTATATGCTGCCGGCTTAAAAAAGTGAGAACTATTTGCTTAGCTTATTTTATAAAGCGAAAGTGCGAAATGAATTGAAAAAGCATATACATAAATGGCTATATAATTTTAGTTAAAAAAGGTCAATCTCTGAACTTTAGAAAAAAATTATATCATCTGCATTAATTGGCACTAACCGCCTAAGCGAATTTTTCCGTTGCATAGCAAGTAACCTAGTCATCCCGGTTTTACTATATATCACGGCAACACAGAGGGATATCAAGTCCTCGCCCAACTGCCTCTCCCCACAGCGGAGATCTTTCGCTTCAACAGTTACCAAATGCGGTTGTCGAGAGGAATACTATTTGAGACGGAGCATCTTCTTTTATTTTTTTAAAAAAATCTAGCTAGCGAAGCGTTTGGGCTTTTATTCGTTGAACTATGTTCATGTTTGTCATATATCTCGCCATTAAACCTCCTCCTATATATGTCGTTATCAGCACGGAGAGGATCATATATCTGTCTGGAAACTTTTATCTCGAATACCCTCAGAGCCCCATCATCTTCTCGTGAAACCGTCCATAGTTCTGAGCCATATGACAGCTTGGATGAGGCACTAGAGCGGAGCTTTATTGGTCTAGAGAACTTTTTTTCACTTTTCTACTCTAACCAAAGTAGCACTTGTTAGCAGTAGTGGTTCACCGTTGGATCTCTAGCTTGGCAATGTTTTCTCTGCTGATGTTGTTTCCAAAATAGGTAAGGTCTTTACAGTTGTGTCACAAGACTCAGTGTTTTGCCTCTTTAAAAAGGCAAAGAAGGCAGAACTTATCACATATGTATACACTTATACATTAGTTTGAACACCCATGTTTTACATCTTCCCCTGCAGTTATCTACTTCAGCGTCAGCTTATAGAATTCGGTCTATATAACAGCCTCGGTCCTAACCTCAAAGATCGGACGAAAAACCAGATGACTCTGCGTTTTTGACCCTAGGGCCAAACCGGCACCTGCAAGGTTGCCAGGTGTCGCATTACCAGCTCTAACAATTTTTCTTTTGTAGGGCGTAGGGAGTTGGTTGCCTTGTCAGAATGAGGCGATATTTTGTATGGTGAAAAAAGCTAGTACAAAAAAAGCCGATAATTCGACGTTAAACAAACAAATAAATAAAAAGAGGTAACCCATCAATAACAAAGCGAAAACCTGCCGATAACAAGCCGATAACTACTTGATAATGAACCAAAAAACCGTCGACAACATGCAGATATCAAACCGATAACTCGTTTATAACAAACTGACGGAGAAACAATAACAAGCCGATAACTCGTCGGTAACAAACCGATAGCAAACCAATAACAAGTCGTTAGAGCGTCGAAAACAAACAGATAACAAGCTGATAATTCGTCGATAGAATGCGATTATCCCGTCGATAACGTTGTTATTGTTAAGAACCGATAAGAAGCCAATGTCACATCGCTATCATTTGTTGCCGATGGAGCGCTTCTCAAGTAGTCCCTAAATTACATCGAGGTGCCCATCAAATATTACTTACATGGTTGCGGAAAATTCCCAAAGTAGTTCCGAAATAATTCCGAAATAATCTCGAAACAATCCCGAAAGAGTCTGTGTCGTTCAAATCTCTTTCTCAATAAGCCAATATCTTTCGCTTCCCTTTTTTGACCACAGAGGTAGTTGTCGCAGTGTTCATCTTCTTGCGCTTTCCATTGCGTTTTATGTATAGTCGCAATGAATGTCTTTGCATCTGACGACATCACCCAGCAGGATATAGGCAGCTTCTTTTAAAATGGTTCCAAACATGCCAGGTACTGGCCTCAAACAATAGTCCATGAAGGGATTTCCGTAGTTCAAATTATTACTAGTTGACATTGCTTTCGGGTTTGATGTTGGTCCTAGACCATGTCAAACCTACGGCTGTGTTCTAAGTAATGACAACGAGTATTCGTCGTCTTTTTATGAGATTCTCATAGGACTATTGAATATAACTAACATATAAAGCGTTTAAGCTCTCTACATTTAATAATTGGCAAAACAATATTTTTCTTCTATATTAGATTTTATTACTTCATTTGGTTGTCTTGATATGAATGCGCGCCCCCTCAATCGCATTTTGTTACGCCATCACCTATAAGCTTACACCAATCCAATTTTATTACTATCATAGCTTATGAATCATTCCATATTTGTGAGTATTTTCACGCACAAGAAAAATCACCCTGGATGTACATTTTTACCTATATCTACACTACAAAATAATGCCGCATGTGCAGCAGAAAGCATTAACCCCCCAATAGCATTTTTCAGTTGTTATTGCTATTTTATGTTATCTTTGAAGTATTTATTTTGATGTTGCCACCAAAAACATATACATACATAGACACCCGTTAACGATTATATAATTCACCACCAAAACGCTTTCTGTCAATGCTGACTGTCTATTTGTGGAGCACGAGTAAGAGTAGGTATCACCTGATTTTTCTCAAAAATATTATCCACGCATTCACTGCGAAAGTGAAAGAGAGATTAAAAAGGTTTTATTATGAGCCAGTGTTGCCATATTTACAGATTTTTTAGAATAGTTGAAAGCCTTCTAAATAACCTTCTGAAAAGGAATTTTTTAACTTTTTAAAGGCAATCGCGCTCTTTATAGTAGATATGCTAACTATTACTAAAGGTAATTAAGACAGTCTTTTTTCCAACTTTTGGTGTGCTGTTTTTTTTTTCCTACAAAGGGTGAAATCACATATTTTAAATCGATTTCGAACAGCATCTGGGAAGGATAATGATTTTTTGCTAAGGGGCTTTTCATGGCAAAAATTAACTAGGAGTGTTTGCCACCACTGCCGGGAGGCGAACCCGCTTAGAAAAATGCACTCGGATAGTTTGTAAACCACTTTCAATGGGTCGCCCCATTAAGAAAAAAGGAAAACCAAAAAGAATATTTTGGAAAATCACAGTTATGGATGAAATTCTGGCAGCACTGGTGACAGTATATATATAGGCTTGCTCTGTGAGATACAGCAGCAGCAATGTACAGAAAGCACAAATACACATATATTCATAGTTGGATTGTTATACCCAGCCAACATTTTGAAGATTGTTCAGCGAATCTTGATGTTCCCAATTCTCAGGTCTGCTACCAATACGATACTAGATTTTTAAAGTTCGAAACTGTTTGAACGTAATAGATTGCAAACTATATCACAACCAACCGACACGACGCGATCATTCCCATGAAGAGCGGATTTTTTGTTTACCCAAGAGAAAAATTTTAATAAGCCGAAAAAGAAGTTCGAAATATAAAATCGATTGCTGAGTGCAATATCACCATATCTCGGCTGCTAGTTCCAACATGCTTCATCTCAGATATTTTTAAAAATGTCTAATTTCATGATTTCTTCGATATCTCGCAGTTCTTTTGAAGGACACTCTATCAGAATTTTTTAATAAAAAGCCTACCTATCATCAAAATGTGTCCAATTTATGCTCAGATTGGCGCTTTTAAAACAAATTCTGAAATAGGGTGTTCTTCAAAAGTTTTCGGAGATAGCACGAGATTGTGTTGTTTTTTTTTTCAATTTTGTATGCCATTATTTCGGGTTTGGCAAGGTTTATATTTTTTTGTAAAGTTTCTTTTAGATCTGAACTCGTTTTCATATATATTTTCTGCTAAACGAGTTGTCGTTCCTTAAAGTATATCTCGTTTCATCAATATTATGAAATAACGGTTAAGTGAAAGCTGCTGCAAAGCAGAAAAGGCCAATTAAGGCATTGGATGTCAAAGTCCAGAGTTTCATTTAAAAAAAAGACACTGATTCTATTGTATTTGGAAGGATAGAAAGTCGAGAATAAATAGTATAAAAATTATTCTCAGTTCTGGTACTTGAAAAACTGTACTAATAATGAACCTCTTAATTTTATCTTTAATATGTATATACATATATATATATATTAGGCCGGGTTGATTTGTGGGAAGGCAAACAAATCGCCCATTGCTCTGTGAAAATCATATACTAGAGATCAGAATAAGAAACTTTGCCGGGGAACCATACCTCTAAAACGAATTCTGATGTCCCCCCCCTCCCCTTTGGGTCGTAGGGGCAAATTTTGAAAAATCCCACTTTGAAATGCCTATGTTTTTTCTTTTTGGAGTTTATTTCTCTTTAGAAATTTATTTAGTCAGAACATATGTAAATGAAAAAATGAATTTAACTTAGTAATAGAAAAGAAATTAAAAAAAATTATTAGAAATTAGCGTTTTTACAACCCCCTTTTAAAACCAGGGCATCACTGTGACACAATTGCAGATCGTAAAATTGCTTGCGTTGTTTTTTTTAAGCCACAACAAGACACAGCAGGTTAAACTGAAATTACCCCTACCCAAAAGTTCGGCCCAAAGGGGGGGACATCAGAATTCGTTTTAGACGTATTGTTCCTTCGGCAAAGTTTCTTATTTTGATCCCTAGAATACAATTTTCACAGAGCAATGAGCGATTTTTAAATCGACCCGCCCTAATATATATATATATATATATATATATATATATATATACTAGCAGACTCGGCAGACGATGTTCTGCCTTAAATTTGGTATATCTGCGTACATTTTAACAAGCTTTTTCCGTCTAACTCTGCCCCTCTACACTTTTTCCTAATCTTCTTTATTCACTCCTCCCTCCGCATTTTGCGCTTCATCTATCTCCATCTTCGTCTCATTCTATCTCTTTCTCAGTCTCCTTCCCCTTCTCCCTTTTCTCTTCTCTTAATTTCTTCTCATTCTTCTGCATCCTTTACTGCCTGTCCCAGAGGGTGGTATGTATTTTATTCCAGCCCAGTCCCACTCCGAGTTTCAGTCCCAGTCCTAGTCCTATTCCCAGTCCGTCTCTGGATAATATATTAATCTGTACTAAAAGCACTCATCAACAGTTTTCATTTGATATCCATATTGTATAAACACTGTCTAAGCATTCACTGGCCCACGTTTTGGCCGGGAGCGTAACGTTTACCTGTTTTAGAAAATTCTACCTCGCAAAATCCTGCAAAATGTTAAAAAATCCTGCATAGGTAAAATCCTGGTTTTCTAAAATTTTGCTTTTTCAAAATCCTGGTTTTCCAAAATTCTGCTTTTGCTAAATCCGGCTTGACAAATTCTGCTTTTAGTGTACTTACTCTTTAGATAAACTTTCTGAACAACGAAATGAAACGACATACGCAGCGAAAAGTATTCAAACTCATTCACAGCGATTTTAGTTATTTTCTCTAAATAATAAAAATACCCATCAACACTTAACATTTCCTTGTTTTTATTCGATTTGAAAATACTAATGCGCGACATCTTTTACAAATATTTTATTAAACCACGATTTTGACAGCATTAAAGCACAAAACAGAAAGTAAATAAAACATTTAAAAACTTTATGTATAAGAGTATTTCTAGTTCCAGCAATTCGACGATGAACATGTGTACATACATACATATGTATGTTCATATGGGTGGAATAATAAAATAAAAAATAATGTGTACACAGTGTTGTATTTAAATGTAATATAAACAATCGACCAGATTTTCACAATGCGCCAAATCTTGGAAAAAACCCGTGAAAAGGGAATCGACACACATCAACTCTTCGTCGACTTTAAAGCCGCCTTCGACAGCATGAAAAGGAGCTGCCTATATGCCGCTATGTCTGAATTTGGTTTCCCCGCAAAACTTATACGGCTGTGCAAAATGACGTTGAGCAACGCCATCAGCTCAGTCAGAATTGGGAAGGATCTCTCCGAGCCGTTCCAAACTAAACGAGGTTTCAGACAGGGTGACCCCCTATCGTGCGATTTCTTTAATTTGATGCTGGAGAAAATTATACTAGCTGCAGAAATTAAGCGCACTGGAACAATATACTATAAAAGCGTACAATTACTGGCATATGCTGATGACATTGATATCATCGGCCTAAACACCCACGCTGTTAGTTCTGCTTACTCCAAACTGGAAAAAGAAGCGGTAAAGATGGGTTTGATGATGAATGAGGACAAAACGGAGTACCTGCTGTCATCGAGCAAAGAGTCAGCGCATACGCCCCTTGGCAACCACGCTACGGTTGGCAGCCATAATTTCGAAATAGTAAAAGACTTCGTTTATTTGGGAACCAGCATCAACACTAGCAACAACATCAGCACTGAAATCCAGCGAAGAATCAATCTTGCCAATAAATGCTACTATGGACTAGGTAGGCAATTGAAAAGTAAAGTTCTCTCTCGGCGAACGAAAATCATACTCTACAAGTCACTTATCGTACCCGTCTAGCTATATGGGGCAGAAGCATGGACCATGACAACAGCAGTTGAAGCGGCTTTGGGAGTGTTCGAAAGAAAAGTTCTTCGAAAGATTTATGGACCTCTACGCGTTGGCGATGGCGAGTACCGAAGAAGATTTAATAATGAGCTGTACGAGCTATACGCAGACATCAACATAGTCCAGCGAATTAAAACGCAGCGGCTGCGCTGGCTAGGCCATGTTATGCGAATGAATGATGATGCTCCGGCCAAGAAAGTGTTTCTATCGGAACACGCCTATGGAAGCAGAGGTAGAGGGCGGCCCCCACTCTGTTGGAAGGACCAGGTGGAAAACGATTTAAACTCCCTTGGTGTGACCAATTGGCGCCGGTTGGCGGAGCGACTGGCGCGCCTTGTTGTTAAAAAAAACAGGATCTTAAAAGCAGGATTTTGTTTTCGGGATTTTGCAAAAACAGGATTTCGTTACCAACCCGTTTTGGCCTATATATCGAGATCCGAGTCACCCAGGGGTATGAAAATTACCCTCTACTTAAGCACTCATCAACAGCTCTCATTTGATATCCATATTTTAAATAACACACTCTAGGGGTACCCGGGTCCACGTTTTCGCCTATATCTCGAGACCCTAGTCACCCAGGGGTATGAAAATTACCCTCTACTAAACCACTCAACAGCTTTCATTTGATATCAATATTCTATAAACACATCCTAGGGGTACCCGGGTCCACGTTTTGGCCTATATCTCGAGACCCTAGTCACCCAGAGGTATGAAATTTACCCTCTACTTAAGCTCTCATCAACAGCTTTCATTTGATATCAATATTCTATAATCACATAAAATATATATATAGCTGAGTTAATTACATTAACAAATAACAAAAAAAATTTTGCTCTTTTTTCCTGGTTCTGAGTTCGCTAGAAAAAATTTTGCTCCTATTACCTATTTTTATCTTATTTTTGAACTCCAATGGACATTATTTCTGGAAACAATTGTCTTAGGGCCGTTTTCACCATCTCTAGTTAAGTTAAAATTTAACGAAAGGTTAGCAATCATTTAGATAGTTTCAGCCGGTATTTTCGTTTTCTCCCACACAGGGTGTCCAGCCAAGAGTAAAATCGATAATTGAGAATGCACGAAAACCCATAGCCCAAATAGCTGAGTTTTGTTTATTATTTTGGCTTGCATTGACAGAAGATGCTTCCATTAGCACGTAGAAAACAAGACTTTCGTTAACTTATAGATAAGTAATTTTTATTATTACTAGGCCTGGAAGCACTGCGACCTTTGTGCAGATCTATTGTGCATTAGATAAGTGATTAACTGAAGGTAGTGAAAATGGGACAGACGAATATTCTAGATTCTATTAAATTCATTTCCGACATATGTTCGGTTGTATATGAAGAATAAAAAATTATTAAAAATTATATGAAATCAGTCTCATTTAATTTCAAACTCGTGCGAAAAAATAAATGACAGACCATGGAATTTTGAAGCATTAGTTATGCTGTTATTAATGATATTTGATCCGTAAAGAATGGGAACTATTACAATCATTGGTCTAAGTAAAGTAATAGTTCACATATCCAGTGTAATGTAAATTTAATTATTTGCCAAAGTAAGAAAAAGTATTTTTTCTAAAATTTAGTACATATTTGGTCTAATTTATTAATTTTTGTTTTTTGTTTTTTTTTTTTTTTTTGTATGCACTCTTATTCACCTGAAGTTAGGTTATTAGTCACAACTCTGTGTTTGAAAGGTAAAATTTTAAATATATGTATTTACATAAATTGATATTTTGACTGCGTAAAAAAAAAGTGGTTTGAAATTTTAATTAATTAAATTGCCGCAAATCCCTTCCTAATGAAGAAACAAAAAATGCTTAAACCAAAACTCTAGCCTGCCAGATAAGTTTAAGTCAAACGACATACTTTACGATATAATTAAGTTTGCAAGGCGGGCAATATTTCAAGCAACATAAATGCAACATGGAACTGGAGAAAATATTAGCAATCGGCTGGCCATTCTCTTGGAATAATTGTGGGTAGAACTAAGAACAGTTTTCGATCTTCGATTTTCAGATTTATGTCCACCTAGAATGTTCATCCACTGCGTGGCCTCTACTAACCGCATAGTAGCATACTTTTTCATCCTCACATATAATGAGTATGACTCAGAGATATGTGCTTCAAAATGCTGGCTGGGTACACTCTGCGTAGGAAAGTGTGCGTGAAAAAGGCGTGACGGCGGATGAGTAACTTTTTGTTGGGTTGCACATGGCAAAAAGCAATTCATCAAAGAAAATGGCGGAATAAACATTGACGGCTAAGGGTGATGTTCTCGAAGTGGAAAGATAAGCAAAGAGACATGCTGTAGATTCAGTGAACTTAGCATACACACAAATTGATTTGTTCCATATATAATCTGTGATACTTTAACTGTCTTCAAATAATATTTATACTCAGTTGAGCAGAGCTCACAGAGTATATTAACTTTGATTGCATAACGGTTGGTTGTACAGGTATAAAGGAATCGAGATAGATATAGACTTCCATATATCAAAATCATCAGTATCGAAAAAAAATTCGATTTAGCCATGTCCGTCCGTCCGTCCGTCCGTCCGTCCGTCTGTCCGTTAACACGATAACTTGAGTAAATTTTGAGGTATCTTGATGAAATTTGGTACGTAGGTTCCTGAGCACTCATCTCAGATCGCTATTTAAAATGAACGATATCGGACAATAACCACGCCCACTTTTTCGATATCGAAAATTTCGAAAAATTGAAAAAGTGCGATAATTCATTACCAAATACGTATTAAGCGATGAAACTTGGTAGGTGAGCTGAGCTTATGACGCAAAAGAGAAAACTAGTAAAATTTTGGACAATGGGCGTGGCACCGCCCACTTTTAAATGAAGGTAATTTAGAAGTTTTGCAAGCTGTAATTTGGCAGTCGTTGAAGATATCATGATGAAATTTGGCAGGAACGTTACTCTTATTACTTTATGTCTGCTTAATAAAAATTAGCAAAATCGGAGAACGACCACGCCCACTTTTTAAAAAAAAATTTTTTTTAATTCAAATTTTAAAAGAAAAGTTAATATCTTTACAGCATATAAGTAAATTATGCCAACATTCAACTCCAGTAATGATATGGTGCAACAAAATACAAAAATAAAAGAAAATTTCAAAATGGGCGTGGCTCCGCTCTTTTTCATTTAATTTGTCTAGGATGCTTGTAATGCCATAAGTCGAACAAAAATTAACCAATCCTTGTGAAATTTGGTAGAGGCTTAGCTTCTAGGACGGTAACTGTTTTCTGTGAAAAAGGGCGAAATCGGTTGAAGCCACGCCCAGTTTTTATACACAGTCGACCGTCTGTCCTTCCGCTCGGCCGTTAACACGATAACTTGAGCAAAAATCGATATAGCTTTACTAAACTCAGTTCCCGTACTTATCTGAACTCACTTTGTATTGGTATAAATAATTGCCGAAATCCGACTATGACCACGCCCACTTTTTCGACATCGAAAATTACAAAAATGAAAAAAATGCCATAATTATATACCAAATACGAAAAAATGGATGAAACATGGTAATTGTATTGGTCTATTGACGCAAAATATAACTTTAGAAAAAAACTTGGTAAAATGGGTGTGACACCTACAATATTAAGTAGAAGAAAATGAAAAAGTTTTGCAGGGCGAAATCAAAAGGCCTTGGAATCTTGGAAGGAATACTGTACGTGGTATTACATATATAAATAAACTAGCGGTACCCGACAGATGATGTTCTGGATCACCCTGGTCCACATTTTGGTAGATATCTCGAAAACGCCTTCACATATACAACTAAGGGCCACTCCCTTTTAAAACCCTCATTAATACCTTTAATTTGATACCCATATCATACAAACACATTCTAGAGTCACCCCTGGTCCACGTTTATGGCGATATCTCGAAAAGGCGTTCACATATAGAACTAAGGCCCAATCCTTTTTAAAATACTCATTAACACCTTTCATTTGATACCCATATCGTATAAACAAATTCTAGAGTCACCCCTGGTCCACCTTTATGTCGATATCTCGAAAAGGCATCCACCTATAGAACTAAGGCCCACGCCTTTTTAAAATACTCATTAACACCTTTCATTTGATACCCATATCGTACAAACAAATTCTAGAGTCACCCCTGGTCCACCTTTATGGCGATATCTCGAAAAGGCGTTCACATATAGAACTAAGGCCCAATCCTTTTTAAAATACTCATTAACACCTTTCATTTGATACCCATATCGTACAAACAAATTCTAGAGTCACCCCTGGTCCACCTTTATGGCGATATCTCGAAAAGGCATCCACCTATAGAACTAAGGCCCACTCCCTTTTAAAATACTCATTAACACCTTTCATTTGATACCCATATCGTATAAACAAATTCTGGAGTCACCCCTGGTCCACCTTTATGTCGATATCTCGAAAAGGCATCCACCTATAGAACTAAGGCCCACGCCTTTTTAAAATACTCATTAACACCTTTCATTTGATACCCATATCGTACAAACAAATTCTAGTGTCACCTCTGGTCCACCTTTATGGCGATATCTCGAAAAGGCGTCCACCTATAGAACTAAGGCCCACACCCTTTTAGAATACTCATTAAAACCTTTCATTTGATACCCATATCGTACACAAAAGTTCTAGAGTCACCCCTGGCCCACCTTTATTGCGATATCTCGAAAAAGCATCCACCTATAGAACTAAGGCCCACTGCCTTTTAAAATACACATTAACACCTTTCATTTGATACCCATATCGTACAAACAAATTCTAGAGTCACCCCTGGTCTACCTTTATGGAGATATCTCGAAAAGACGTCCACCTATAGAACTAAGACCCACGCCCTTTTAAAATACTCATTAACACCTTTCATTTGATACCCATTTCGTACAAACAAATTCTAGAGTCACCCCTGGTCCACCTTTATGGCGATATCTCGAAAAGGCGTCCACCTAGAGAACTAAGGCCCACACCCTTTTAAAATACTCATTAGCACCTTTCATTTGATACCCATATTGTACAAACGCATTGTAGAGTCACCCCTGGTCCACGTTTATGGCGATATCCCGAAAAGGCGTCCACCCATAGAACAAAGGCCCACTCCCTTTTAAAACACTTATTACACTTTTCGTTTGACACCCATATTGTACAAACGCATTCTAGAGTCAACCCAGGTCCACTTTTATAACGATATTCTGAAAAGGCGTCCACCTATAGAACTAAGGCCCACTCCCTTTTAAAATACTCATTAACACCTTTCATTTGATACCCATATCGTACAAACAAATTCTAGAGTCACCCCTGGTCCACGTTTATGGCGATATCTCGAAAAGGCGTCCACATATAGAACTAAGGCCCACGCCCTCTTAAAATACTCATTAACACCTTTCATTTGATACTCATATCGTACAAACAAATTCTCGAGTCAGGCCTGGTCCACCTTTATGGCGATATCCCTAAATGGCGTCCATCTATAGATCTATGGCCCACTTCCTCTCAAAATACTCTTTAATGCCTTTCATTTGATACACATGTCATACAAACACATTCCAGGGTTACCCTAGGTTCATTTTCCTACATGGTGATTTCCCTTACTTTGTCTCCACAGCTCTCAACTGAGTATGTAATGTTCGGTTACACCCGAACTTAGCCTTCCTTACTTGTTTTAAATTTCCATTGTTTTGATGTTTAATCATCTTTGTTCACGGTTTGGAAAAGTCCAGAATGTAGATGTAAGGAATAGATGTGGTATGCTTTAATGGAGTAATATAGAATGTAGGTAGGCCTTGTTTGATTTTTAGTAATGGGGGAACACAAAACGTAAGCGTAAGTCGGAGCAATGTACCTACGTGGTAGATTCGATATAAGGTACATCAGACAGCAAATCAGTTAATGGAAATTAACGAAGGCAGAAAAACAAATCCGTGGTGTCTAAGGAGAAACGAATCTACGAAAGAAAAGGAGTAAATATGTAGAAGATGGAGCAGAAGCGAAAGGAAATAAGAAAGGAAGAAAGGAAGGAAAGGAAAGTTTACAAGTCAAAATCAAAGTTATTGAAGTGTTAACGATTTACAATCGATTAACTATCGCATAACTATCAATGGGAAATGGGCGTGATGACCATTTATCGTCGACGAGTTATCCGCTTGCATTCGGTGTTTTATTGACGAGTTATCAATTTGTTATTGAAATTTTATAAAGTTGCTATCGATAACAAAGGTTATCGATGATTTGTTAAGTTTTATTGAAGAGTCATCAGCTTTTTCCTTTATTCCCGAAAAGTTATCGATTTGTATTCAGAAAGTTATCGATTACTTGGTATTGGTTTGTTATTCGCAGTGTTGCCATTTTTAATCAGCTTGTTATTGATTTTAATCGAAAAAAGGCCGATATGTTATCGAATTGTTTAAGCAGCAATTATCCGACCCATACTGCTGAATGGGATGGTCGTATGGTGGCCAGCCTGGAGCAAGATGTCAAACCTATACTTGTTGGGTAAAGTCCACATATCTGGCATAATCAGCATAAGTAGTGCTCTAAGAACAACGCCAAGCGAAGCTATTCAGACACATTTCCATTGGATCTAGCTGGTTATCGAGCAGTGGCAACGTCAGCCCTGTGCTTAAGGGAGCTTACTGTTAAAACAATGAAATCGCAGGACACTCGATTATACTAAAAAAATACAGTTTTCTTCCTCCTAGCACGGATATCTCTGCTGTGCGACCACACTGGTTTTGGAAATCAACTTTATGATAAACATTCGCAGTAGGGATGATTAGGCGTAATCGGATAGGTGCCATGCTTTTGACGTACACAGGTGGCTGTAAGCTGAATGATAGAGTTAGAGGTGGACCAAAGGACCAAGACCTTCAACTCTTCCTCAGACCACCCGATCACTGTAGCGTCTTCCAGGAAGAAGTTTCAGACATTATGGAAGCCGCAGTTAGGATAAACACATACAATATCCGCACAGAAATCTTTATTTTCAGCTACAGCCAGGCTGCCATAAAATCTCTTGACTCCTTTTCGTTCAATTCCAAACTAACACTAAACTGTCGCAGATGGCCCAAAAGAACCGTTTGCACCTCACAAGGGACATAGAGGGAAACTGCAGGAAGATTCTTCCTGACCAAGATCGCTTAGGTATTCCTCTTACCACATACAAACTAATATTAAAAGAGAACATCCACCGTCAAGCCGACGGAAGATGGATACAAACACCGGGGTGTTGAAGGAAGCGTGGCCAAAATCAGATCTTGAAAGAAACCGTCGCGTTTACAACCTAAGTAGAGATACAATTCCCACATTTTCAGGGGCACAAACTGGGCATATCTCTATATGTAGGCATGCAGAAATGGTAGGAGTACCTTATCCCTGATGCTGCATGAGTTGTAAAAAGGGTGAAGAGGAGGAAACGGTGGTTCACCTCATCGGCAACTGCCCGGCGCTAAGTGGGGCAAGGTGGCGCTTTCCGAGAGCTCGATTTCTAGATAATCTGCGCAAGATCGTGGAGCATGACACCATTATTTGGTAACCTTTATCAGGTCATCAGAATGGTTCGAAGAGGAAAGGTAAGTTGAGAAAACTAAAACCGTGAGTTCGATTAAATTTTAACAAATTGTATTGTGAAAAAATTTCGAAAACTTTTTCGAAAAATCTTGAAATTTCGAATATTTAAGAAATACGTACATACATATGTAAAATTTAAAAAATTGTTTTCGAAAAAATTCGAACAGTCGAAAAGCTTTTAAGAATATTGATGAAACATTTTCGAAAAATTTTAAAAACTCGAAAATTAAAAGAAATGTATAAAAATTAAAAAAAAAACCAAATTTAAAAATTGAATACTCGAAAATACTTTAGTTCGAATGCTCGAAACCACGAAATATTCGAACACTCGAAAGTTTTTCAAAGTCTTATTAAAAAATTTCGAAAAGTCTTTAAAGTTTGAAAAGTTTTAAAAAAAATTATAAAAATTTTTGAAAATTTCGAGTTCTTGAACAGTTTTTTAAAATCTTAATGAAAAATGCAAAATTTAAAAGAGTGTCTATCCCTGTTCCGTCGGATCTTTCGTGGGCGGAAAAATTCGAACAGTTTGAAAAACTCAAAATTTCAAAACCTAAAAGTCTTTCATAGATTTTAGCTCCCGAATTTCGATATAGTTTCGTTATTTAATAATTTTTGCTACAATTTCTGTGATCAAAAGTGAACATATTCTGAGTACACACCTAACCTGTCGAATAGTTATCGATGTTTTATCGAAAATTTACCCATTTAATATTGAAAATGTATCGACTACGAATCGAAAAGCTTAAAAAAACATACATAAATACTTAAAATAAATTCAATTTCACTATAAATAGTGTCTCTAATAGCTGATCCGATTCTAACTGAGATGCAACAAGTGCATCGTTTCTCTTGAAATTTCAAAACATGCCAACGAATTTCCATGGAGCTTACTATCAAGTTCTGGTATTAAGAGACAATTTTTCGGATAAATTAACAGTTGTTTTCATAATAGCAACACATTGCAAGTCACATACATATGTAGGTAAAGGACAGCTTACGAAAACCAGAAGTAGCCACACAGTCACACTGACTTCACTGTCAAAAAGTACATTCATCTTTCTAAAAGTCAAAACAACTTCAAAATATGTTGGTAAGAATGTCATGTTTTCATTAAATTGGCGTCTGCGTTGATAGAAGGCGAACGGCTGAAGAAAAGTTTAGCGCAATTTAGCTGTGATATGGCATTTTATTGTAAACATACAAACTATGCTATGTCCATTTAATCAAAATCTAAAATTCTTCTAGTAAATAGACAAATATGTATCTATACCCTCACTCATACACCCATATTCAAACATATCTACGTACATTTTCTCCTTTTTCATAGATTAAAGAATCACAGTATGTACATATGCCCGTTCTTTGTGTGACCCATTTTTGCAAGGTCTAAGCTTCATTCCATAAAATTGGCTTAACTGTTAGCTCGCGCATATTTTGTCAAAATCGATAGTTTATCATATTTTGTTGCTTTGTTGTGTCTGGCGTTGACTTTTAATGTTGTCAACTTTCAACAATCTACGAGTGTGTCTAACTATGCGGCTCTACATTTAAATCCTTTTATAAATGCCAATCTCAAAAGCTTTGTTTTGTATGTACGGTACCTTTTATAATATCCCGTTATCAATTCCCTTAGTTGTAAATGTATTAGTTTGCTATGGCCGTTGAGCACCGTTTATGGGGTTTGCATTGCTGTCAAAAACATTAAAAACAAAAATGGCTAAAGCGAGAAATTTTACATAAATTGACATGGATATGAGGTCAATAAATCTTATTTTGTGGGAGTTAATATTTTTGGGCGGATTTTCTTTGTTTCGGGAATTACTTTGAACCATTTTTGTGTTGAAAATAGTATGACAATGCAATTCTCATTGATTATATTTTATTTTATGGGCAATGAACTTATTGGCGACTGGTTAAATTTAAGAGAGTTTCAAGTGGGTATTTTAAGCAGTCTTAAGCAGCAACTCATTCTTAAATTGTGCCTAAATCAAAAAACCCTTAAAAATGATTTACTCAAATAATAATACAGATATTAAAACTTTTTATAAAAATAATGAGTGACATCCAAATCATATATATCAAAGTAATAAACAAACAGGTTCAGCTGATTTTTAAAGTCAATATCGTCGACTCACCCTGCATCTCTTTCTATCACCCGCAGAAGATAGCGTATGCGTGGCCATATTGAACATCCTGTCAAAGCGCTGCCAAAACTCTAAAAATAACCACCTCGAACATCCGGTCAGTCAGTTTGACGGATAAAATATTACATTGTTTTATATTTAAATATTACACTAATTTAAATGTTTCAATTATTAAATGTTTCTAATTCAATAATTTAATAAATACTTTTTAGCGACTAAGTTCGCTGTAAGTGACGCTTATTAGAACCATCAAAGGAGATAAAGTCTTCCTAAACCTATTATGTCCAGTTTGTGTTTCGATGACGATAAAAATACTCTCCTAGTCGGACCGCCTTAGTTCATTCGCATAATATTAACTAACCAGCTAAGACTCTGAGCTTTTATTCGCTTCACTGCCCAATTTTCTTTTGACAGCGTACCAAATGAGGTCAGGTATGATGAGAATTTGGGAGTCAGTTTTTCTTTTTTTGCCGAAAGAACTTTATGTTCGATACCCTGTCCTTAAGGAGCACTAGTTGGCAAGGTTAAGTCAGGTTAGGTTGAACTGACCGGTCTATGAGGACCTCACATAGACTAAAAAAGTCCGTAGTGTTACCAGAAGTTTGTTTTAATGACCAAACTGAAAACCCCTATCAAAAACCAGGACCTATGTTATAAAAAAACTCCGTCCTCTTGGAAAATACTAGAAGCTTCCTAGGACTTAAGCAGCTTGCAGCTTCTAGATCTGACAGATTTATCACTCCTAATAGCTGGAGTCTTAGCCTGGCAAGCGCAGAGCACAAGCACAGAACGTGCTCGATCGTTTCCTCCTCCAGCCCGCTCTTCCTACATCTGCTATCACTGACCAAGCCTAATTTAAAGGCATGTGACGCCAGAAGACAGTGTCGAGTCAGAATACCCGTCATGAGTCTACAGTCCTCTCTGTTTAATGACAGAAGCAACTTTGTTAGTCTAAGGTTGTAAGACATACACATAATCTTCGACACTTTACATCCCCGCGCTTGAACCCACGCCTTTCCTGCTTGGTCGATCATGTGCACCTCTCGCCTTCGCTTAATCTCGCCCAGTCTAATTGGGACGTCTACGGAGAAAGCTTTAAGGGATGCGCCTTTTTAGCTAGTTCATCCGCTTTTTCATTCCCATCTATTCCCATATGCCCTGGGACCCAATATAGATGTATGCTTCTGCCTGTCCCGATTCTCTTCAGAGACTGCTTACACCATAACACGCATTTAGATGCTGTGCTATGCGAGATTATTGTCTTAATTTTGGCTTGACTGTCAATATAAAAGTTAACACGATTACATCTTGGACTATTTTCTTCCAGGATTTCTACTACTTTTGTTACGGCTACTATTTCCGCTTGAAAAACACTACAGTAATCCAGCAGCCTGTAGGATCTCTTTATTTCCGGATCAGCACAGTATACCGCAGACCCTACTCCTTCGACTACTTTGGAACCATCTGTGCACACATGTATCGCCTCGTCTGCCATTTGAGCACCCTTTCGCCAACCGTCCACCTCTATTGTGGCCTTAAGATCGCCCTCGAAGCGCAGATAGGGAAACAGGTAGTCTGTTCGTATTGTGATTGATGACGCTATACTACTATGGCCGTATGGTCGGCGCTCAAGCTGCCCCGAGGCACCGAGCCTGGTTGCATTTGTTAACGCTATTTTCTTTGCTACCAGGTCTACAGGTGGAATGTGCAGAATGGCATACCGTGCAGCTGTCGGGTTGTTTTCAGGGCTCCCGTAATGCTAAGCATTGATAATCTGCATACACCTCTAATTTTTTTAGGTAGGTTGTTTTTTGTGTGCCTTTCCACCAAACGAGAACGCCATAGTATAGAATAGGGCTTACAATCACTGTAAAAACCAAATGAGAAAGAGAGGGCGATAAGCCCCACGTATATCCGAGCATTCTCTTACATGCATAAAGTGCCGTTGAAGCCTTCTTCACCCTCTCCTCCACGTTGAGCTCCCATGACAGCTTACTGTCTAGGATGATTCGTAGATATTTTGTGCAAGGTTTCTCCTGTAGGGTCACCCCTTCTAACGTAGGCCTGATCCAATTCGGGACCTTGTACCTCTTTGTAAACAAGACCATATCCGTCTTATCCGCGTTGACTTTCAACCCGACATTTGATGCCCTGGTATGAATATCCCGAAGCGCCCGATCCATCAAAGAGCTAATCGTTGGAAGGCACTTTCCACTTATGACAATTGCAACGTCATCTGCGTAAGCCGTAAGTTTTACGGGTCCCTCATCGAATCGCCTGAACAGTTGGTTGATGACCAGCGTACACAGCAGAGGTGATAGCACCCCTCCCTGCGGCGTTACCCTGTCCACTGATTTCGTGGCCTCGTACAATCCCCATTGTGATGTGATCTTCCTGCAATTTAACATGCAACCGATCCATCTCGTTAAGGCTGGATGTACTTTAATGTAATTAAGACCATCCATAATCGCTCATTTAGAAACATTATTGAAAGCCCCAGCAATGTCTATGGAGACTCCTAGAGCATATTCTTTATATTCCAGGGCTTTCTCTATGCTTATTACCACCCTATGGGATGCGGTATCTACCGACTTGCTTTTGGTGTACGCATGCTGTGTTGTGGAGAACAGCTTTTTATCCACGTGGGACTTTATGTACACATCTATCAGCCTCTAAAATGTTTTGAGCAGAAATTATGTTAAGTTAATGGGTCTATAGTCTTTGGGATACACGTGACCGATCTTTCAGCCTTTGGTAGGAAAGCTACACGAGCAGTTCTCCAGGAGTGTGGTACATGATTCAGTCTTATGCACCCATCGAATATTATTTTAAGCCATTCCACGACCACCCTTCTTGAGACTTGTAGCATGTATATTCCCGATATACCATCTGGGCCCTGCGATTTAAATTTAGAAAACGTCTTCACTGCCCATTCGATCTTGGTATTAGTCACCAAGCCCGGCACTACCCGCTCCGTGATCGAAGTGTGAGTGCTGTCTGCTGGCTCTTCCAAACCTTCTCCCGATGGGAAATGTTTATCGGGAAGCACCTCAAGGGATTCCTCACCATTACGTGACCACTGAACGTTATTTTTCTTTATTAGTCCTAGACAATGTTTCCCCTTGCTGGGACTTTTCTCAACCGTGCTGTTTCGCTGAGCACTCTATGTCCGTACAGAAACTTTTCCATGATATTCTCTTCGCCCTAGAAATTTCACGCTTGTAGATCCTCAGTAGATCCCTGCACTCGTCCCGACATGCTTGGCTTTCTGCGCTCTTTGCCAGCTTAAACATTTCTTTTACCTGTCTTCTTAGAAGACCCAGCTCATTGCTCCACCATAGCGGCTTTGCTTCTCCTCTGAATCCTCTTAGAGGGCAAGTTATACGCATTCATAAGCATTCTTGTTAGGAATTCATTAGACTTCTCCAGTTCCTCCACATTGGCAACCTCTTTGGGTTGTCCCAGTCTTATTTCTACCTATTTTTGGTATTTAGTCCAGTTCGTTGACCAAGGGTTTCTAAAGGTTCCTCCCTTCTCTATCCTCTTTAGGGGGATGCTGAAGCTGATATACGTATGATCGGAGAAAGATGGTCTATCAAGAAGCATCCAATCATACCTTGATATATCACGTTCGAAGCACAGTTTAATATCCAAAACATTGCTGGATGTTGGACCAATATATGTAGAGACATTTCTCCTGTTGGTTGTCTGCAAATTGGTTTGCAGGATGTAGCAATATAGAGATTTGCCTCTCTCGTTCATATCTGCTTCTCCCCACGCATTGTGGTGCTCATTTGCATCCGCGCCTATGATCAACCGCCCTTTGCGCCCTTCGTCCTGTACTAGCCTCTTGCACACCATCGGTGGAACCTCCGCAGTCTGGGCATGTAGCAGGATGCCAGAATAAATGCGTGCTTATTCCTTTGCTCAACGGCGACCACTACGAGGTCCTCAGTAGTATAATAAGGCAGCATATATGAATGCAGCTGTTTCCTTACCATTACTACAGCTCGCACCCGTCCTTCCGTTTGCGCATAGTAAACGACAAATCCGCGCGCGCTAATCCCAGAAACCTTTCCTCCCTATGAGAGCCAAGGCTCCTGGATCAGCGCCACGTCAAACGAACCCTCCTCAAGGGTTAGGAGGAGTTCGCTCGACGCCCTCCAGCACCTTCGTCGTGACGTCGTCGTCCTCCCCTTGCCTTTTGGTTTAGAGTGTTCGAAGCCCCCTTCAGCCTCTTATAACTGTTGTGCCAGGTGTTCCTCTGTGCGACTCACAGCACACCATCTGGCTTTTGGTCCTCTTCTAACACCTTCGTGGTGGCGTCAGCTACCTCCACCTGTCTTTTTTCTCTTAGGCTTTTGAGGTCCTTTTCGACTTCGCCCGCTTCTACCGTGTTAGGATTTTTATCCTCGGGACTTCTTTTCCTGAGTCGCATATAAATTTTGCCTGTACCAAAGGACATTTTCCAAGCTGCGTGTACAATATGTCCTCCGCCTGCTTGTTTATTTGGAAGATGTAGAACTTACCTTCCTCCGTAGGCCGAGATACAGTAGGTAATTTCCAATCCTCTGTCGGTTTGTTCGGATTCTGATTTTTCAGAAGTCGCTGTGTATCCTCCGACTTCATCACGCATGGTATCCATACCTTAACTTTTGGTACCGTGGGGATTTGTGCTTTATCCACCACCTCAAACGGCGCGTTCATGCCTTGCCTTTGGAGGTTTGGAACCACTTCCTCAAGCCACCGCAAGCTCGCGATGTTGTCGCACGCTAGTTGGCAAGAGTTATTATACATTTTTTTAGGACGGCATTGTTTTCGCTGCAAATGCTGGTTTCCACGACAAAAAAGTTTGAAAGTTTGCGCCTGAGCAGGAACCAACAAGGGGATCTTTTTTCAAGAGCTAAATGTTAGCCTCAACTTTAAGTTCACGGAAGTAGTTGCGATTAAAGATGCAATGGATAAAATGCTTTCCAGTGCTACTATGGTTAAAGAAGTTAATATCTACTCTGATAACCAAACGGCTATCAAGGCCTTGAGTTCAACAATAGTGCGATCGAGGGTGGTATTGGAGGGCCTGGTGTAGCTTGCGATTGCATCGAACTATTTTATGATTAAGATTATCTGGGTCCCGGACCATAGTGAGATTCCGGGCAACTGTCAATCGGATCTCTTAGCCCGCATGGGTATAATTGAACCGAACGACGATGGCTGTAGAAATTTTGCGATTCCGCTGGTCAACTGTGGTCTGCTCCTGCATATATGAGCCTCGAGTAAACTCAGCAAACGTTGGGCAGATACCACCTCTTGCAGGGTAGCAAGACCCTTCTGGCCGGAAGTGGATAGCAGGAGGTCTGCCGAAATAATTGGGTTCACTAAGGCTCATCTATCAATGTTCATTGGGGTTTTGACAGGGCATTGTCCATGGGGAATCCATTCGGTACCTCTCAATATACTGGAAACCCCATACTGCTGTAGCTGTATGGAGGATAATGAGATAGAATCATCGTGTCACTTTATGCTTGGTTGCCCAGCTTTTCCTAGAAATTGGTGAAAGTTCGCGACTCACTTGGATCGCGGGCGGATATATCCAAGGTTGATACGCAATGATTATCTAAGAAGCTATAGTTGCGTCACCGTTATTTTATGTGGTATCATAACGGACCTCCATTCTGTCCAAGTGAGCATCCCCTACCAGGGCAGGTACCGCCTAACCTAACCTCACCTAGGAATCCTGAAAATCATTCAAAGACCCAGAGGGAAATTTCCTAAGTGCAAACTAGCAAATTAGCAAAGCAGTATCTGGATAACGTCTCCAAGAGACAGTTATCAGCATAGCACACGAGCCGGAAGTACTAGGAAACACTCAAGCGTCTTCAAATTTATATCCTCCAACATTAACAGCATATGCCACGGTCTTTAATATAATAGTCCAAAGATTTTCCCATCGCCTGATAGAAAAGCGTTTTATCTAGAGGCCTGTTTATTTTCGAATAGTTCGAAGATTTCCTTCTCAATTGTAACGGACCTGATGGTGGTTCTCATCGTCATCTGTCAAAGCCGCAGCACATTATTTTCGTTCTTTAGTAGTCTGGTTATTTTGTATTTGGCTTGTTTGAGGATCCCACTCGAAACCATATCTGGAGCCAAGCGCTCAACCGACCTGATGTTGTAAAGGCCGTGATACATACGCTTATATAAACCCATTGCCACCATGTATGAGCAGCTGAGTTGGCAGCGTGTCTCTTTGTGGAGTTTTCCACACAGGAAAAGTCCTACTTTTCCCAAACAAAGCGGCATTCCTTATCATCTGTTTCGTGAGCAACCTTTTGATGGTAAACTTTATATGTTTTATTGAAAACAAAGTCGATCTTTTTACTTTTTGGAGAGCCTTCATTCAGAATGCTCGTCGTTCATCACGACTTGGCACCAGGTTCTTGGTACTATCATCATATTTTGTTCGGAGAGGAAATCAATCTTTTGGTGAGATAAGATAAGAGGCATAATTCTTCAATTTTAATGAGTTTATTCTGGGCCACGGCCCATTGAAATCGAATTACTTAAAAATTAACTGACTTTTGTATCAGCGGCCGGCAGAGGTGGTCATATCATTCATCACACACTAACTTTTCTAACCGCATCAACTCCTTCGCTCCGCTTTTTCTTAGCTTGCATTTTTTCAGACACAAAGTTCTTCATTTATTTTCTCTTCAAATTTTATCACAGGAATCTTCAACTTAAGTCAGCAACATTGCAACCGCAGATATCCAATCTTTTGAGACACCAACAATAATGTCCAGGTTTATTAAATTTAACAACGTAAAAACAAAATATATAATAACCAATGCAGCAGCAAAGCAATACAACAACAAAGAAGTTTTCCTCTTACAATGACTTTGGCAATAAAGAAACAATTTTCTTCTCAAGTATTTGTCGCATAAAAAGGAATTTGCCATTTTGAGGTTTTGCTGTCGGTCATAAAAATTGTCTGGCCACGTTGCGATTGCGAAAATACAAAATACACATTTACAGTTACCTTTGCAACAATAACTGTATTTTGCTATTTACTTTAGAGAAAAACAACAGCAAAACGAGATTGAATGTGATGTTACGTGATGAGCGTTGGAACTTGTATAGAAATTACTAAATTTAAGGAAAGTCTCCTTGCAAGTTAGTTAATGGAGGCAAAGATATCAAAGTTTTATTCAATTTTAAAGTGAAATTCGTAAGTTCTTGATAATAATAACAATAGTATTAATATATTAACAATATTTATTTATATTTGTTTCCAGGATTTAAGCTAAGCTTATCCTCCGATTTATGAGGTGCTACTTTTTGTTTTTGAAGGAATTTGGCATGACCATCAGTTAGGCAACAATCCTGGCACCACTCCCTCCGAGATCGGAACGTATATAGGTACTGTCTTTCGGATATTCAGCATTATGTGCTTTACTATTACATTTTCCACTATCCTTCTTCATTGGTTTCTGCAATACTACGCGTCTAGATAAATTTTCCTTAATCTCCTTGTTGTGCTATCGGCCTTTCCGCCGCCATGGTGTGCAGGTAGCGTGCTCCCTTGAAAGCAACTTCAACACTTAAGACAAAGTTTTTCTAAGCGCGTTCGTCCCACTCACCTCGCGCCCTGTATCTATTGATTTTATTTTATTTCATTTAATTTTGAATTTTTTATTTTCACTTATTTTTTTTTTATTTTATTCTTTTATTTGAGACCTGCTAAGAAGTTTTTACATGAGGATTTGTGCGGTCTGCTAATTTTCAGTTTTGTAGTCCAAGACAATTACGAGCTTAAAATATCCCTCATCTGTTTCCTAAGAAACTTTGCTGCACTAAGGTAGATTTGACTTGCCCCGTGATCTCTTTTGAGGGCAATATTAATTGTAGACTTTTAGTTACTATGTTGTTGGATTCATACAACTCTTCTACTTTATTAATACCCTTAGGTTTCCTAAGTCTGCAGTAAACAATTTTTGGAATTTAGTCCAGTCCGTTATTATCAGATTTATAATGGCTCTGCCCTTATCAACGCATATTAGTGAAAGGCTGAAACTGGCATATGCCTCCTGAAGCTGGCCCAATATCTTTAGGAGCACAGGCCTTGAATCCTATTTGAAAATTACTTTAAAGAGTGTAACCAAACAGGGACTCCACACTTTCACGACTATGGTGAGCTGTCCATTGCGCCTTTCCTCATGTACCAGCCCTGTGAGTCTTTCTTGTGCCCCCACATTGTGATCCCAGTAGCAGTACACCTGTTCTTTATTCCCTTGATAGCTCTACCGCAAACACATCAATACTAAAATAAGATATCCTTGTCATTACTGCTGGTCTTCCTTGTCACCCGTTTTCGCGTAGTAAAAACCTAATCAACGTGCGCTGCACTTTATTGTGTTGTTGGTTTATTTGGCATAGACTTAAATGTTGAAGGGGGACACAACTCTTCGTTGATATCTTCTTTTTATCCTCTAGCCATATCAATATAGTTGCAAGCCATCAACTAAATCCAATTGTACCACCCCTCTGAATCGAAGGATAAAAGCAGATTATTCGGTGCGTCCTAAAACACCCAATCGTGAAGCTTAGAAGCTCCTGTTCTGCAGATCTTCACATTTTTTAGATATTAGCCCAAAAATACCTATTAGCGCCGCAGGCAGGGACTGTTTCGTCATGCCTCTTTTGTGCTTTTAACCCTTTTTATCAGTCCTCCCTGTTGTTGATATATCCTGTTTATGTCCTTTTTCTCTCAGCTTACTTCTTTGCAATTAGGGTCCCTCTATCTTTGAACCTTGGACATACTTGACTGATCACCTGTCATATCACAGCCCTGGGACTGGGTACTTTATACATCTTAGAGTAGGC
Source organism: Eurosta solidaginis (assembly GCF_040869045.1). Lineage (NCBI taxonomy): Eukaryota > Metazoa > Arthropoda > Insecta > Diptera > Tephritidae > Eurosta > Eurosta solidaginis. The sequence continues at coordinate 263,391,835 of NC_090319.1, read as the reverse complement.
TTATTTCTTTCAAGCGATCCCAGTCTCGCCATTCTACTCGGAAGCTATTTCTCCTTATTACGGGTGCAGTTTCCAGTGCAACTAGGTTCTTCTCAGTGAGCTGCATACCATCTGTTTCTAGTTCGTGGGCCCGATTTTATCGACCACAACTTGCAAGCACTGCATAATTTTCAATACTGCCCGTTGTTATAAGAGGACAATCTTGCTCTTTCTTTTCCGTATGCTGGCTCCTTCGCTCTACACGTGTGAATCAACGCTTGTAGCGATATCACGTCTTCCAGCTTTCGACCCCATTCTCTTCCCCTCTCTTTTTATAGCTATGTAATACATCTTGGTTGGACGACCATCCACCCTGCAAGGCGGTCACAGCGGTGTTATATTAAAAAAAGTGTTGTTCTCCCTCCGCCACTGCTGCACTTCTTGATACGGTAAAGCCACTTCTACTTCTCAATGCGGCGTAGTATAGGGAGAGCTTCTTCGCAACATAGCTGGATATACCCCCAGGCGGCAAATCATACAATAGGCACGACCGCAGAACGTCCTGGATTGGGGTGGTTGGCAGTTCATCGGTATCACGCCACCCTAAAATGAGTGTGAACCGCTGAAGCACATGAAGTCGATAGTCGGGCCCTATGAAGTTTAGCTAGGCCGTCACACGAACGACAAGGTGCTTACCGTTTAAAGGGGAATTGTAATGAAAGTAATTTAATTTTTCAAGCGATCGTTACTACCCAGCTCTGTTTTTATATGACAAATTTACTTATTATTATAATTTTCAATTTTAGTTTCAAAAAATTTAACATAAAATTCTCGGGCTTTTGCTTAAAACTGTGTTGAGCCCTAACCTTAAAACCCTTAAAGTCTATATGCATGCCATGGTGAACCAGCTCAAGCCATTAATACAACATAATAAATGCCAGATCATTTTGGTATTTTTACGAATGGATATAAAAAAAATCAAAACCAAAAATATTTCACAACAACGTCATCATCAATGCAATAAAATCGCTCATTAAACATAACCTCAAAATCACATGCCATACAAAATCTGATATAATAAAAAACAGCAACAACACAAAATACTCGTTTATAAACGAAACATAAAACAAAAACAAGAATAAAACAACAAATTGCAAAATGTTAAATGCGAAATTACTAAAAGACTGAGCGCCGACGACAACATAAATGGATAAAAAGGTAAAATGTGAACTACAGTAATATTTGTAATCACATTCAGCCGCAGAGGTCGTAATAATCAAATCGTAAAAATAAACAAATCCATTTTCGCGCTTCACTGAGCAGACAAGATGAACGGAAAAAATTCCAAAATCGTTATAGCTAAATGCAAAAACACAGCCTGAGAGCATTCAAAGAATGTTGAACGGGTTTGGTTTTTTCGTTATTTTTTGTTCTGCGAAAAACAGCGAGTTTTGGCAGTTCAGGGTGTTAAATGGTATTAAGTTCCAACAAAGGTAAATACAGAGTAGGAGAACACATAACATTTCAAAGCATTATATGTCATTATTATCTTTAGGGGCATCATCATTAGCTGTAATAATAGTAAAATTCAGATAAACTCAGAGGAAGCGCATACAAATCAAGAGATGGGATTAAAAAATATAAAAAATTCCAAAAAAAAAAAATTTATGAAATAAGAAAAGTTTTTATGCTCAGCGTGCTTTGCACACAGAGTATACTAACTTTGATTTGATAACGGTTGGTTGTACAGGTATAAATAAAAGGAATCGAGATAGCTATTGGCTTCCATATATGTACATATCAAAATCATCAGTTTCGAAAAAAAATTTGATTAAGCCATATCCGTCCGTTAACACGATAACTTAAGCAAATATTGAGATGTCTTCGGTATACAGTTTTATCTGGACCCAGAAGAGATAGGTATCGAAAATGAGTGAAATCGGACGATAACCACGCCCACTTTTTACATATATATAACATTTTGGAAAACTCAAAAAACCTGATTATTAAGTAAATGTTGTAATAATGTTGAAACTCGATGGTTGGAATGATATAAGGGCTATTGATACAAGTTTGAAGAACGTTTTGAAAATGAACGTGGCACCGCCCACTTGTGATAAAATCAATTTTCTTATTATATTATATTATTAATCATAAATGAAAAACCGTTAAACCTATCATAACAAAATTCGACAGAGAGCTTGCCTGTACTATGAAGAATGTTTCAAAGAAAAATTAACGAAATCGGTTAAGAACCACGTCCACTTTTATATAAAAAAATTTTAAAAGGGTCGTGGATGAATAAAATAAGATATATCTTTGCAACAAAGAACTTTATAGCAATGGTGTTTCATGCATAACAAGAAAAAGCAAAATATATAATATTATATGTTCAGCCAAGCGAAAATATAATTTCTCTATGAACTATACACTTGAAACTGACGCTGAGTATATAATGTTCAGTTACACCCGAACTTATACACCCTTACTTGTTTATGGTTTCAAATTGATTTAATGTACCTATAGAATTTATAAAACAAAGTTGTTATATATCGATTTTATGTAAAAACTCCTCACAGAAAGCTCCGGTTTGAAAACGGTTTCGTGCATTTTAAATCTTAGCTATGCCATTAATTAATTTCGATATATTATGAAGGAATCTATAATAGAGGCGCGGAAAGTTACTAAAATGTGGTAGCTAAGCATAAACTAGTACTTTACCGAGCTAGTTATATATCAGCAACGAGTCACTCTATTGAAATAATGCTTACCTTCAATTAAACTTTGAAAAACTTGGTTTCATTCTGCTCTAAGACAAATAGTTGATTATGTTCTAATAATAACCAAAACTATTAAAAAAAAACATGTCTGAAGAAAGAGTTTGTGTGTTTGTTCGCTGTCAACCAACTGTCATCAATACGCGGTTCATCGAGCATATTCTATCACATGATGTTTTGAATTAGATGAAATGGCGAAAAAGAACAGCCATCAAAAGAATGCATTTACGTTTCATATCGTTTTGATTTCGGCGTCGCATACACATTCATGCAACAAAACCGATTAAAGCCGTACACATCTCCGTGGCAGCCGAAGATCTTGGTTAAATTTCCGAGCAAAGCAACATCAAACATTTGGGCCGGGGTTTTCAGTGCTAATTTATACTCCAGTTAAAGTTGACTACAGTTAAACCCTGCCACTGAGCAGTAACATTTTTTGTTACCTCACAAGGTGGCAAGGTTCAACTCTAGTCAACTTTAACTAGAGGGTTGGGTATTTACGTCAATTGTCAAACCCATATTTTACTATGGGGTCCTTATTTGGTGGACAGCCACATAAAAAGTACGTATGCCAAAAAACTAGATGGGGTATGCAGATTGTCAATAATTAGCAAAACGGGAGCCCTTAAAACTACCCCGACAGCAGCATTACATGTCATTCTAATGGCCCAATATAGCAACTGCAACAAAGCTCAAGGCCTTGGCGCAGCTTCACTGCAGGCCGCATGGTATTGAGTATTCCGGCAACAAATTTTTCAGAAAGATTTTTTTCCAGTTTAAGAAAAGCAAGCATGCGCATAGATAGACTTAATGCCCTTGCATTGCTGTCTGTTGAAGCTCAACCAGTCCAGCAAATTAATTACGACGATAAAATCGATGTTTTTGCGCAGACCAAAACGAGGAAAAGATATATTGATATAAAAAAAATTACGGGAGGCGCATTGAACAGGCTTAGGGCGGCAGCAAAGCTTAATCCGGCACTGTAGCAAGTGAGTCAATATCTTACTTCACTTTGGATCTTGCTGGCGTTTCGCGCAGCGGAACTTTTGTGGCTCGGTGAACAATAGCAGTACAAAGCCCTTACAGTACATTACTTGTAATGATAGTAATTTCTGTGTAAGCACTCCGAATGACAAGAAAGTAAAATTTATCTTCGTTGATGAAATTTGTTAAATTCGTGAACAGTCATTATCACACTGCCATTTTCAATTCCTTAGCCTTTTTAAGCTATTTTTTAATAACTCAAACATGTTCTTCTTAGTAGACAAATAATAAAACCTAACTTTATACCATCTTTGTTCAACCTTCCCACATTGGTACTTAAAAACAACTCAAATCTTAAACACCGTTTGCCACTAAAGTGTCATAAAATTAATTGAAACAGTTAATTGCAACATCGCGCTCAGAGCTAAGTTTTTATGTAGTAACTAAGCAGTTGAGTGCTATAAATCCACAAACCATATGAGCGACAACAGACACTACATACATACATACATAGGAATTATAATTTTATTAACATTCTCATTACCGCACTTCTTTAACTAAATTATTTAGTAGTAAGAGTGCAAAGCTATTAACCATTTTCTGGTTTACGATCTACTAAAAAGACACCAAAACGCGTTTCCAGAAACCTCCCACTAAATGGTTTCTTAAACATTTTTGCTTATACACAGACAAATATTTTGTTTTTGCAAGCTTATTGTATCCTTTTGTCATTTCACGCATTAAATGAAAATAAACTGCAGCTTAAAATGTTTACGATTCATGATGATGAGCTCTTCAAGCTGTTGAGGCTGTCAAATGGTCATGTTGACAGTGGGATGGAGTGGGTTTGGGGTTGCCTTGCCAATATGCTTGATTGTGAGATAGACAGGCGGCATGCACCTAAAATTTCCAATGTGTACGAGTATGTGTGTGTGTGTCTTGATTTATATCACTCGTCCATCTGTTTGTGTGTTCATTTTACGACTATAATACTTACTGATATACAGTTATTTGCGTGATGAAATGTAAACAAAAGCCAATAGGGCAGCCAGACCAAAGCAACCAACTTTTTACAACATTTTTACGATCTTTTTATGTTTCATTCTAACCTCAATTTAATTGTTTATCCGGTGACAACCATTTTATTATAGCAAAGACACCTACTTTAACATACATACGTACTATCATATAAAAGGATGTATGTAAACGACAAGCGAGTTTTACGATCCAAAGGAGCAAAGTTCACGCGCACACCGTGCCGATGTTGCACTGTGGGCTAAAATTTCTACCTTTAAATACGATTTTATAAAACTGGTAACTTTTTAAAAACTGGTACCTTTTTAAAATGCGGTATTTTTTTAACCGATTACTTTTAGAAACCGGGTTATTTTTTAACCGCTTACTTTTTCAAAATCGTTCAAATTTTTAAAACCGGTTACTTTTAGAGACCGATTTTACTTTTAAACTGCTTACTTTTTCAAACTCGTTCATATTTTTAAACCGGTTACTTATTAAAACATGTGATTCCTAAAAAAACGGTTATTTATTAAAAACCGATTTTTCCACAAAAACCGGTTATTTATTGAAAACCGACTTTACCTCAAAAACCGATTTTTCCACGAAAACCGGTTACTATTTTAAAACCCAGTTAATTTTATATTTTAACAAGTAAAGGCGTCTAAGTTCGGGTGTAACCTAACATTATATACTCAGCGTGAGCTTCAATTGTACATTCCATTTCAGATAAATTACTTTTCTACATAACACGTGGCACCGCCCGTTTAAAAAAATGTCTCCCCATTTCCTCTTACAATAAAACTTGATAAGTGAAATATCATTGATTCAAAACTATTTTTTGCTAAGTTATAGCTTATTATTCTAGTCTACGACCCTTTTAGATTTGTTTTATATAAAAGTGGGCGTGGTCTTTAACCAATCCCGTCCGGTGCCACGCCCATTTTTTAAAATTTGAAATTTTTCCTATTTATTTTTACAAATCCCCTTTGGATATGAAATACCATTGATATAAAGCTCTCTTTTGCAAAGATATAGGATATTTTATTCGTCCACGACCATTTTAAAAATCTTTTATATAAAAGTGGGCGTGGTACTTAACCGATTTCGTTAATTCCTCTCTGCCGAATTTTGCTACGATAGGTTTAACGATTTTTGATTTATGATTAATAATATTTGTAAAATTGATTTTATCACAAGTGGGCGGTGCCACGCCCATTTTAAACAATTAAAATTTAAATTTTTATCAGGAGTCTCGATATCAGTCCACATATAAAATTCTAGGTGTATTATTTACTAAATAATCAGGTTTTTTGCGTTTTTCAAAATGATATATATATAAAATGTGGGCGTGGTTATCATGCGATTTCGCTCATTTTCAATACCCATCTATTCTGGGCCCAGATAACCTCGTGTACCAAATTTGCTGAAGATATCTCAATATTTACTCAAGTTATCGTGTTAACGGACAGACGGACGGACGGATAGACGGACATGGCTCAATCAAATTTTTTTTCGATACTGATAATTTTGATATATGGAAGTCTATATCTGTCTCGATTCCTTTATACCTGTACAACCAACCGTTATCAAATCAAAGTTAATATACTCTGTGTACAAACACGCTGAGTATAAAAATGAGGATCTTTTTAAAAGCGAATGCCTTATAAAAACCGATTACATTTAAAAACCCAAACTTTTTTAAAAACCGATTACTTTAAAAAATCAGAACTTTTTTAAAACCAATGACTTTTAAAAACCGATTACTTTTAAAAACCCGGATTGTTTTTGCAACCGACTACATTCTAGAAAGCCTGACCATGTTTTAGTCACCGATTTATTTTCTTGTTGTTGTTGTTGTAGCAACAAGAACGCTCCCCGAACACCCTGGGGTGTGTTATCGATGTACCTTTGCCGGATGCAGATCCGGTACGTTCCGGTAACCAACACCATTATGGTACTAGCCCGACCATCTCAGGTATGATTTGGTATGTCCACATGAAACCTTCTAGGCCATCCCTCCCTCCCACTCCCTAGATCCATGGAGAACGTGGCCACGGGTAGGCGAGGTTGACAATTGGGTTGGAAAAGCTATATATTGCGATGGCAACCCAATGCAAGGGTTGCGCTTCACGACCCGTTGAATCAGGTTGGTATTTTAGTCGCCTCTTACGACAGGCATACCTGCCAGCGGTATATTCTAAGCCCCTTACCCGCTGGATTGATGTATTTTCATCTGGTTTTAGGAACCGAAAGAACTCCGTACTTTTAATGAATCGCCTACTTTTCAGGAGCCCGTTAGTATTTGGGTCTATTTTTGCGATTGATACTCATAAGAAACTGAATAATTTTCAGGATGCAGTTACATATTAAAAAAAATGGTTCTTTTTCGGAATTGGATAATTTTAAGGACCGGTTTGTTATGAACTGAATACTTTACAGTTTTTTTTTCAGGATATTATTACTTTTTAGAAATTGATTGCATTTCAAGTATGGTATTCTTTTTAGATTGGTTTTAATTTGGAACCAGTTACTTAAGCGATTACTTTTTAAACAGCGGTTACCTTTTGGCAACTTTTTAGAAAAATACTACTTTCTTGGAGTCAGTTACTTCTTGAGAATAGGAATTGGACTGGGCAAATTTTTTTCAAACGGTAATTTTTTCCTATTTATTAGTTTTTGGAGCCGGCTATTTTTTGATGTGAAGTACCTTATTCCAACCGGATGAAGCCCGTTACTTTTGCGCTACAAAGTATGTACTTTTTGAGCATATAATTTTTATAGTGCAAAGTACTTTTTTGAGCTGCTATGTTTTTCCATAAAAAAAAAGTACAAAATACTTTTATGGAGGACGTACTTTTTTTTACATAATATCCGTTTGGAGCTGGCTACTTTTCCAGTTCAAAGTACATTTTTAAGGCGACTACTTTTTCGCGCAAATAGCTTGTTCCGCAAAAAAGTATTTTCAGTAAGTAGTACGCCGGCTACATTTTTCAAAAAATATACTTTTTTCTTCCAAAGAACTTCCATACAAAATACTTTTTTGGAAAAGTTACTTTTTGTACAAACTACCTTTTTTGAACCGGCTACTTTTTGCGTGCATTGTACTTTTTTGAGCCTCTTACCTTTTATACTTTAAGTTGCCTTTTCGAAAAGATTTTTATCCTGTAGAGTACATTCGTTTTCCCACTTATATTTCAGGTACAAAGAAAATTCATTACCTGTAACCATTTGGGAATACTTAGTGAACATTTGGATTCTGATTTTTAGTCAGTTCAGCCCACTGTACATTAGAAAATACACTTCTAGCACGCTTACTTCATCTCCACTCAGTATGAAGTGCTACTGTGCCCATTCACAATACGAGTGCTCTAACTTGGCTTACTGATGTGGATGTGTGCGTATTTATATTAAGAGTCAAATTGACATTTGTAGAAATTGGCACATCCGCCGCATCCACCATCCACTGTTTAAAACTATGCGCACACTACAACAATAATAACAATAATAATAAAATCATGAAACACCAACAACAAATAACTCGCATTTTATAGCTTTGCAATGTGTTGCATGCTTTCCCAAAGAGTACAGTCCGCCTCCCCTCACCAAAAAATTGCTGGTGAAAAGTTCATAGGAAGTTGTTAAAATCTGGCCAAGTGTGTGTGAAAAACTACGAAAGCTCTTCATTTGCTTTTCCGGTGCAATAGCAGCAAAATTTACGAGCATCACAATATGGCATCATTATCATCAGTTCACGTAGTGATTGCTAGCCCTTCATTTTACGATTATGATGATGCTGATGATATCATATCTCGCCGCGTGTGTGATGACTATGAGCAACTAGTTTTGTTAGCTCTGCTTAAGCGGCTAAGCTTGTTGCTTTGGAGGATTTTTTATGCCACAGTGGATTTTCGCATTGATGTTTACTGTCGATACTGATGCGAATTTTAGTGTTGTTGCATGCTTATTAAGAGAGAGGGATTTTGAGTTGATATCATGAGCGCGCTACTTACATTTTTAAATTTATTATAATAGATTTTTTTTACGATTGGTTTATTGGTATAACATTCAATTTAGATGTGCTTCGGTTAGCATTGTATGGCTCTTTAGGAATTGTACGATGAAGTATTTCCTAGAGATTCCTATTTTTGAGATGACATTATTAGTTTTATGATAATGTGACCGCTTAAATAAAGGATTCAGGATTATGTGACGTATATCTTGTATGATTACGCTAAGCAGTGACTTTGGGTATGATTGAGAAAATATATGATTGCTTAGCGATTTTCAGGCCAGTCACTGTCGGCTACTACTGGGAAAGGTAATAACGTGTAAGTTACTCAGGTAGGCAACAAGATCAGCCACAAATTAAAAACTTAACTTCGTCGTCTACGTAAGTATATGTAAAGGGCCAAACAGGTCAACGATGAACCGGTAGATGATGAATGGTTGATGGCGGTTTGCCGTTTGATGCATAATGAAACGGATAGTCTCTGATCATGGGAAAAATTTGCGGGACATGCAGAACAGCGAAACTGGTAAGTTACGATTATTCACAGTCCCTTGACTTATAAAACAATTGCTAGATTGTAGTTTTGATCTAACTTATTAAAACCGCGATTTTCACGTTTGTCAAAGGCAAACTATTTATAATTAAATTAAAGTATTGATGAAATGTTTGAGAAGTCTAGTCGGCCTCCTAGAGTGATCTTCTAAGTCTACACCTCTTTTATCAGACCCATCATCAGCTATGCATCTGCCGTTTTAACAGCAAAGCAAAGAGTGATATCTGTGATTTGCTGCATGGGAGCTTTCTCTGCAACTTTCGGCTAGCAATACCACAATTACCGTGGCCTTCAAACGTGGGGAACCGTTAAGGCTACCTGCAGGGTTAAAAGGTACATATCGTGGTATAACACGGATAGGGCAAGATTGCTATTGCTGGAGGTTGCCGTATAAATATCAGTGTCATTTAATATCAAAGGAGCTCATGCCACCATTCCATTTACTAAAGAGGTTTTTGTAATGTTAAGTCCTCTGATGGACAATTTTGGCTAAATCCCAATACCTAAGCCGACCTCACATATTCAGAGTGTTTGTTTGAGATGATAGAGACGAACTTGTGAATATGGGTCACTCTTCGACGCTGATATACTTATTTGCAATTCTCAAGACCAAGGACTAGGAATAGGCTGACAGGAAGGAATATATTCCGCAGCTAAGATAACCTAAACGCTTCGCCCAGAACTCTTACTGGAATATGTAACGTGCTTGTGGGACTGACTTGTAGGGGTTGGGAACAAGGAGGCTAACTACAGGCTAATTATGGGCTCTGAACTTGTTTTAGTAGGCTAACAGCTAGTTATAGGCATCGAAGGCAAGTTCAAATACTTGGAAAGTATTTTACAAAGCCAAGACGGGGAAGTATCAAAAGGCTGAAGGTGAACAGAACTCATTACGCCATCAATCTCCGAGAGGATCTGTCTGCTCTCATTTAGCACACATTTTCACACATAAAAACATTACTGATATGTGTGATGTTTTATGGTGAAATACAGAAAGTAAGCGTCACTGTAGTCATTACACTCTAGCACAAAGTGGGAACGATGTGCATACGTGGTGGAGTTGATATAAGCAAAATCAGACAAGCTAAGGCGGGACAAGGCAAGGCAAGAAAGTGCAAGGAAAGAAAGGGAAAGATTTGTTATAGGTGTGTTATCGACGAAGTATATAAGAGCTATATAGACGAGTTATCGCTGAGTTATCGATCTTTAATCGACGAGTTATCGATTTTTTACTGAAAAGTTTTAAATTTTTTATTAAAAAAATGTCTTGTCAAAATTTTATCGTTTTATTATTGAAAAGTTGTCGGTTTTTGAGGTGTTGTTGCTAAATTTGTTTCTTCGTGTTATTCGTTTTTTAGACAAAAATATATATATATGTTATCGATTGTTGCCAAAAGATTATAGATTTGTTTTCGAATAGTACTCCATTCCTTAGATAATCTATCGATTTTTTATCTAAAGTTAACGCTAAATTATCGAAAATTTATGGATATATTATCAAAGTATATGGATTTACCATCGATTTGTTATCGGCGTCACCAAGCTTCACCAATCTCGTATGGGACGCAATCGATTTTTTACCAAAAAGCTATCGCCATATCGAAAAGTGATCGCCTATTTTCTAAGAGCTATCGATATGCTATCAAAAAATACCGATTTGCTAACGATAATTCAGCCATTTGTTATCAGCGTGTAATCAATTTGTTGCCGAAAAGTTATAGATTTGTTATAAAAAAAAAATATCGAAAAATGTATAATATCTTATCTGAGCGTCGCCAATTTTTCAATTTGTTAACTGCAACTCATCGCTCTTTAATAAAAAAAGATAGAGATAAAACTTCAGTATATTTAATAGCGATGTTACATCTGTAAAACGTTGATAACAAGTCGATAAGAAACCAATAAGTAGCCGATGACTCTGAGTTACCAAGCCAGACCTATAGCTCCACGATAGTAATACGTCATCGGTAATTAAACGATGCTAAAAAGATATATACGTCGGCCGACGTGGTGTGATGGTATCGGGCTTCGCCTACCACACCGAAGATCCTGGGTTCATGCCCCATGCAAAGGAAAATCAAAATCTCATAAACAAGTTTTTTTCTATTAGAATAAAATTTTTCTAAGCTGAATCGCCCTGCGGCAGTGTATGGCAAGCACTTCTGCCATGAACATCTTCTCAATGAAAACTCATCTGCTTTGCAGATGCCTTTTGGAGTCAGAATAAAACAAATAGGTTCCGTCTCGCCAATTTATAGGAAAAACTAAAAGGAGCACTCAAATTGGAAGAGAAGCTCGGCATAAAATATCTTCATAGGCTATCGCGGCTTACATTTATTTTATTTTAAAAATATATCTTATAGGTATAGGATGCTAGCGATATGAATCCGACGAAGCTCTCCTCAAAAAGATCGAAATTATTTGCTTAGGATAAATTTACCACCTTTAATTTTGTTCTGAATTATGTACCTCGACAATCCTTTTGTCTTTATTAATTCACGACGATATCTTATGTTACCAATTACGGCGGCTTATGATTTAGCACCAGCAAGGAAGTAGTTTATGTGTTATTGATAGTAAAAAAAAATTCCGAATTTTGAAACTCTAGTAGCCCTATATAAATATGAACAAATAAGTAAACCGTTACGCTAACCAAGCTCTAATAACTAATTTTCTACCACCTTGTAAATTCTGTAAGATTATCCTTTCAACTTTTGATTTGAGTTTACCCACTGATTACCTGAATGGCGCTTATCCTTTCTCATCCCAATGCCTTTCTATCCTTCATATCTATTCATGCTTATTATCCAATCAGCCTTATTACTTTCTATTCAACTTTGTCATAAAAATGTTTTGTGGAATATGAGATAAAATGTCCGCTTCGGGCAATTCCAATGAAAAATGAGTTAATTAAGATCAAAATCAGCTAAAAGAGAAATGAAGTAAATTTGCTGTTGTTGCTTGTCAGGTATTATAAATTCAATGAGCCGCATAAGAAAGCCGAAATGAAGAGCGAAACTCTTACGCAAAGATCTCAAAAAATACAAGAAAGGATTATTCGGCATTCACAACAACATCACACCAAACATTCACTGTTATTCGCACGGTTTGGATGGTGGTAGGGGATGGGGTTGGGGTGCCTCATTTCACATGTATCTTAAAGGCATTCATTTTCATTGCTTTGGATTGCTTTGCTCATTTACATACCTACATACATACATACAAACATGTAATTTTAATACTGATATTTAAGTTACGCACAAAAGTTTTAATGCTGAATTTCGATTCTAACTCAGCGATAAAGTTACACTCTTTTCTGTTCGGCTCGACACGCAGCTACCAAAAATTGTGTTAGCTTTGAAAAGTTGGAAATGGGTTTTAACTTTTATTAAATCAAGTTAATAACTTTACTTAAGGTAATAAAACTGTCACAAAGATAACATTAAGAAATTCTAAGCAGCTTCTATAGCTTTGTATTTATGTTTGTTTGTTAAATTATCTGGTCACCCCTCACTTCACCGCACACACCGCTCTTTTATGTATATGTTTGGCGCATGGAGATTGTATTACATCCAAAGTTATTGGCCGCTGGTTCTGGCACGAAAATATTTGCTGTTGCAAAAATTTAATTAAAATTTAAATTACCTTTAATAGAAATAGTAGAAAGATTTGTATTTATTTGGACTAAACAGTTTAGAGATAAACATTTATTTATCTCATTATAATAAATGCAATGTTTACCGCTCAGTGTTGATATTTAGCGCTACTTTTGCGCTTTAAACGATTTCGCCTAAAGCTTTCTAGCAATTGTTAGATTCCTTTCTTTCGTAACTTTTCTTGCTATTCTTCTTACTCGAAAAAAGTGTTGTGCCACGTATTCCGTAGGTATCCCGAATTCGGCATATACTGCCCTTCTCCAGCTATGAAATTTGTACTATATTTTTATAAAAATTGTGACGAAATTGCATATCAATAATTGGCTACAAAATTAAATTTAAAGTAAAATTAATATGGAGCAGTCAGGTTAAACTGACATGTCCGTCAGGACCTCACATAGTATAGGTTAGGTTAGGTTGATCTGGGCCCGTATTACGTGTTACGATCAGTGACTGAACCCCGTTCTCACTCAGGCGATAACTATGCAACTGTCAGACTATTTCAACAAATTTTAATAAGTTATGGATCTAACGAGAACTATTTGTCCCTACTTCGAATATGCCATTAATCCGACCCACCATTTCAGAGCTATTCTGATTTAAAAATGAGTTTCGATCACTGATTGTAACACGTAATACGGACCCTGGCCGGCCAATAAAGACACAAATAAACTGAATGTGTCAATTACGGTGGGTCGATTTGTATGGACGAAAGTTAACCGATATCGCGCCATCGATTTTTCGATAGGATTTGGGTTCAGGAAAAAAAGTTCCACTACCCATACCCAAAAAAATAATTTTCGAGCCTGCAAAATTCATTTTTGGATTTTTTTTCGACTTCGATTGAAAAAATTGTCGTAAAAATATTATTATTATTATTTTTTTTTTTTTTCAAAAAACTGTTATCGCCAACTTTTTTAGCGGTCATGTTTGGGTAGCACAGGGTATACATGAAAATTCTACAATGAAATGAAAATTTTTTTAGTAGGTCATGAAAAAAACCTTAAAAATCAAATCGAAAAAAGTAAAAAAAAAATCAAATTTCGCAAGCTCGAAAATTATTTTTTTGGGTATGCGTAGTATAGCTTTTTTTTCCTGAACTCAAATCCTATTGAAAACTCGATGGGGTGATATCGGTTAATAAATTGACCCAGTCTAGTGTCCATAGTGTTGCCAGAATTTGTTAGACGACCAAACGAATGAATCCCAATTAGGTGCCAGGACATATGTACATATGTTATAGAATAAAGCTGGAGACATTGGTGCTTTATCGGTAACCGTATCGGTAACCTTTTAACAGCTGATTCGACCAACCTTATGAGAATCAATGCAATCGATTATTGGTGCCGCCAAGGTCGTAACCGTATCGTAGCCAACCAACTGGGTTTTGGTTTACCGTCGTAACGATAAACAGCTGATTACGTTAGGGATACGGATACAGCGATACGACATACGGCACCAATGACTCCGGCTTAACTCCGTCCTCTTGGCAAATACTAGCAGTTTTCTAGCCAGCTTAATTGCTGCTTCGAGATCTGGAAACTCTGCCGCCCCTATTAGCTAGAGCCTTGACGTGGCGAGCGGAGGACACGAACACAGAACGTGCTCAACCGTTTCTTCCTGCACTTGCTGTAACTGATCAGGTCTATTAAAAGCATGTGACGCCAGAACACAGTGTCCAGCCAGTATTCCCATCGCGAGCCTTAAGTCTCTTCAGAGACATGAGCCACTTTGTGAGTCTAATATCGTAGGCTTTGCACATGATCTTAGAAATTTTGCAGCCCCGCGCTTTTGTCCATGCCTTTCCTGCTTGATGAATCATAGCCAACTCTTTTCTCTTTTTGATTTCTTCCAAACGGATTGGGACGTCTATCGTCGACTCAGCGAGTGTTGCACCCTCCTTTGCCAACTCATCGGCCTTTTCGTTACCTTCTATCCCTTTATGACAGGGAACCCAGTAGAGATGTATGGTCCGGCCTAAGCGAAGTTTTTCCAATGCTTCTTTGCATTCCAAAACACTTCTTGATGAAGTACTGCGTGAGATTATTGCCTTAATCGCAGCCTGGCTATCAATATATATTGACGCGACTGCAGCTTAAGCACGCTTCGTCCAGAATTTCTGCTGCTTTATTCACTGCTATAATTTCCGCCTGAAAAACGCTGTAATCTGGCAGCCTGTAGGTTTTCTATGCGAACACAATAAACAGGAGGCCCAACCCCTTCCATTAATTTGGAACCATCGGTATACACGTATATAGTATGTTCTGCCATTTCTGCATCCTGGCACCAATCCTGCTCAGTATAGAACAGTCAAGTAATATAAAGATTAGAATAAAACTAACAGCTTCGTTCCCCATTCTAGGCACAATAGACTTCAGTGCTTCCAGCATACAAAAGCTCTCAAAATTCCAAGACACAATATAAAAAATGTACCTAATACAATTTTCAAAAATTTCAAATTGATATTGAATGAAACGCGGAGATGTAGAGGATCGCCGAAGCGTAAAATCTCAAACTGCATTTCTGGAAACATTTTACATAATGCGATTTCAGATTTTGAGAGATTTCGGCCGAGCTTCTCTTCCTATTTGCGTCGTGCTCCCTTAAGTTTTCCTACAAATTGGCGGGATGCGACCTACATGTTTTATGCCGACTACAAACGGCATCATCAAGGCAGATGAGTTTTCACTGAGAAGCTTTTCATGGCTGAAATACTCTTGAAGTTTTTGCCACACTACTGCTAAGGGGCGACCCCATTTGAAAAAAATGTATTTTCATTGAAAAAGCATTTTTTTAACTTTCGATGTTGCTTTACCCTAGACCCAGAATATTTGGTAGGGCAGGCGGATTAGGATAAGATTCAGTTTTGTAAATATAATGGAAAAATAATAAAACAAAGTACCCGGTCCCGGACCCTCACTAGGGTAGGCACCTTGTCGTTGGTGTGAGGGCTTCGCCGAACTCCATAGCGCCCGACTATGAGGCGGAGCTGTTTAGGACTGACATCTACGCCGTTTCGCCTCATAGGAGGGCGGCGGGATGTCGGTGACCAAGAACTGCCAACCCCCTAATCCAGGGTGTTATGCGGACCGTGCCTATTGGACGATTTGCAGCCAGGGGATAAATTCGGCTGTATTCGAACGGAGCCTTCCCGATACCGGGCCATCTCGGGAAGTAGTTATGGCCTTACCGCAGTAAGGGGCGCTGCTGTGGCGGACGGTTCTTTCCCCGTATATAATACTGGACCGCTGAGTCCGCCTTGTCGGGCAGGTGGTCGTACGATCAAGATGAACAACTCATTACCTGAATGTAATAAGGAGGATGTAAAGAGGAGGACTGAGTCGCAATCCGAGGACGACAAATACGAATTAAGAGATGCGTCGGACTCGGGGAGCGAGAGTAGTGCTGATTCAATGAACTCCGTGTTGGAGAAGCACACAAATGAAAACGGAGTAGAAGAGTGGAGAAGGGTACGGAGCAGAGGAAGTAAAAGAGCTCTCTCGCAGTACCGTGCAGCACTAAGAATTGTACAACGCTTGGGAGCAGTGGTCGACCCAACAGAAGTGGAGATCGAGCGCTTGGAATGGGCCCATGAAGCGGTAGAAGTAGGTCGAAGGCAGTTCAAAAGGTTTGCTGCGAGAAACCCTCGGTTCAGCAACCGGTACGAGGAGGAAGAAGCGTCGAATGGCAGAATGAAGAGGCAACGTTCGGCAGAAGGCGACAAGCCTGCTTTCAAGAGCCAGAAAGGACCCAGTCCTAGAGCCGCGAGGCAGGGCAGTCGCATAGACAAGACAAGTAGGCCCAAAGCTGTAAGACAGATGGGTTCCAATAGCGAGGTAGCAACTACCTCGAAAGCTGCCAGTCAGAGGGAAGTTCCAACTACGGAAGTAGGAGATAAGCCAAAGGGAGATAACGCTAAGACTCCGGCTTTCTCGGAGGCGCTAAAGGGAGTTAACGCGAAGACTCCGGTGTTCTCGGAGGTTCCAAAGGGAGATAACACTAAGACTCCTGCTTTTCCCGAGAAGATGAGTGATGTGGCAAAGCAGTCACTGACTGTGGCGCTGGTTGATCGTAGCAGTCCGTTCGGACAAATGACTACTGAAAGGTGGAGATCTGTGGAAAGGGAGCTTATTACCTTAATGCTTAAGATGATGCGGGAACAACCAAGTAAGCCCCTTCCAACCTTTGATTCGGGGGGATGGTATAATGGTGTGAAGATGATAGCGTGCGACAACATCGCGAGCTTGCGGTGGCTGGAGGAAGTCGTTCCAAACCTCCAAAGGCAAGGCACGAACGCGCGGTTTGAGGTGGTGGATAAAGCGCAAATCCCCACGGTACCAAAAGTTAAGGTATGGATACCATGCGTGATGAAGTCGGAGGATACACTGCGACTTCTGCAGAATCAGAATCCGAACATACCGACACAGGATTGGAAGGTACTTACTGTATCTCGGCCTACCGAGGATGGTCAGTTCTACATTTTCCAAATAACCAAGCAGACGGAGGATATTTTGTACACGCAGCTTGGCAAAATGTCCTTTGGCACTGGCAAAATTTACATGAGACTCAGGAAAAGAAGTCCCGAGGATAAAAATCCTAACACGCTGGAAGTGGGCGAAGTCGAAAAGGACCTCAGAAGCCTAAGGGAAAAAAGACAGGTGGAGGTCCCCGACGTCACCACGAACGTGCTAGAAGAGGACGAACCGCTAAATGGTGCTGTGACTCGCACAGAGGAACACACGGCACAACATTCACGAGGGGCTGAAGGGGGCCTCGAATACTCTAAACCAAAAGGGCAAGAGGAGGACGACGACGTCAAGACGAAGGTGCTGGAGGGGGACAAGCAGCCCAATGGTGCTGCGAGTCCTACAGATAAACCTCCAACACAGTAAAGTGGCGTCGAGCGAACTCCTCCTAACCCTTGAGGAGGGTTCGTTTGACGTGGCGCTGATCCAGGAGCCGTGGCTGTCATCGGGAGGAAAGGTTTCTGGACTTAGCGCGCGCGGGTTTGGCGTTTACTACGCACAAACGGAAGGACGGGTGCGAGCTGTAGTAATGGTAAGGAAACAGCTGCATTCATATATGCTGCCTAATTACACCACCGAAGATCTCGTAGCGGTGGCCGTTGAGCAAAAGAATAAGCAGGCATTTATCCTGGCGTCCTGCTACATGGCCCATGCTGCGGAGGTTCCACCGATGGAGTGCAAAAGGCTAGTACAGGAGGAAGGGCGCAAAGGGCGGTTGGTCATAGGCGCAGATGCAAATGCGCACCACAATGCGTGGGGAGGAGCAGATACGAACGAGAGAGGCGAATCTCTATTTTGTTACATCCTGCAAACCAATTTGCAGATAGCCAACAGGGGAAATGTTCCTACATACATTGGTCCAACATCCAGCAATGTTCTGGATATTACATTGAGCTCCGAGCGTGATATATCAAGGTATGATTGGATGGTTCTCGATAGACCATCCTTCTCCGACCATGCGTATATAAGCTTCAGCATCCCACTAAAGAGGGTAAAGAAGGGAGGAACCTTTAGAAACCCTAGGGCAACGAATTGGACTAAATTCCAGAAACATGTAGAAACGAAACTGGGACAACCCAAAGAGGTTGCTAATGTAGAGGAACTGGAGGGGTCGAATGAATTCCTAACAAGGACGCTTATGACTGCGTATAACAAAGCTTGCCCTCTAAGAAGATTCAGAGGAAAAGCAAAGCCGCCATGGTGGAGCAATGAGCTGAGTATTCTAAGAAGACAGGTAAAAGAAATGTTTAAACTCGCAAAGACCGCGGAAAGCGAAGCGTGTCGGGACGAGTACAGGGATCTACTGAGGATCTACAAGCGTGAAATTACCAGGGCGAAGAGAAACTCATGGAAAAGTTTCTGTACGGACATAGAGTGCTCCAGTGAAACAGCACGGTTGAAAAAAGTCCTAGCAAAGGGAAACATAGTCCAGGGACTAATAAAGAAAGAGAACGGGGAATGGTCACGTGATAGTGAGGAATCCCTTGAGGTGCTTCTCGATACACATTTCCCATCGGGAGACGGTTTAGAAGAACCAGCAGACATCACTCACACTTCGATCACGGAGCTAGTGGTGCCGGGCTTGGTGACCGATACCAAGATCGAGTGGGCAGTGAAGACGTTTTCTAAGTTTAAATCGCCGGGCCCAGATGGTATATTCCCGGCCATGCTACAAGTCTCAAGTAGGGCGGTCGTGGAATGGCTTAAAATAATATTCGATGGGTGCATAAGACTGAATCATGTACCGCACTCTTGGAGAACTGCTCGTGTAGCTTTTCTACCAAAGGCGGGGAAGATCGGTCACGTGTATCCCAAAGACTATAGACCCATTAGCTTAACATCATTTCTGCTCAAAACCTTTGAGAGGCTGATAGATGTGTACATAAAGTCCAACGTGGATGAAAAGCTGCTCTCCACAACACAGCATGCGTACACCAAAGGCAAGTCGGTAGATACCGCATTGCATAGGGTGGTAATAAGCATAGAGAAATCCCTGGAATATAAGGAGTATGCTCTAGGAGTCTTCTTGGACATTGCCGGGGCTTTCAATAATGTTGCAAAATGGGCGATTATGGATGGTCTTAATTATATTAAAGTACATCCTGCCTTAATCAGTTGGATCGGCTGCATGTTAAATTGCAGAAAGATTACATCACAATGGGGATTGTACGAGGCCACGAAATCAGTGGACAGGGGCACGCCGCAGGGAGGGGTGCTATCACCTCTGCTGTGGACACTGGTCATCAACCAACTGCTCAGGCAATTCGATGAGGGACCCGTAAAACTTACGGCCTACGCAGATGACGTTGCAATTGTCATAAGTGGAAAATGCCTTCCAACGATTAGTTCTTTGATGGATCGGGCGCTTCGGGATATTCATACCTGGGCATCTAATGTCGGGCTGAAAGTCAATGCGGAGAAGACGGATATGGTCTTGTTTACAAAGAGGTACAAGGTCCCAAATTGGACCAGGCCTAAGTTAGGAGCGGTGACCTTACAGGAGAAACCTTGCACAAAATATCTAGGAATCATCCTAGACAGTAAGCTGTCATGGAAGCTCAACGTGGAGGAGAGGGTCAAGAAGGCCTCAACGGCACTCTATGCATGTAAAAGAATGCTGGGGTGTACGTGGGGCCTATCGCCCTCTCTTTCTCATTGGGTTTTTACAGCGATTGTAAGCCCTATTCTATACTATGGAGTTCTTGTTTGGTGGAAAGCCACACAAAAAACAAAATACCTCAAAAAATTAGAGGGGGTATGCAGACTATCGATGCTTTGCATTACGGGAGCCCTGAAAACAACCCCGACGGCTGCACTGTATGCCATTCTGCACATTCCACCTGTAGACCTGGTAGCAAAGAACAAAGCGTTAACGACCGCAACCAGGCTCGATGCTTCGGGGCAGCTTGAGCGCCGACCATATGGCCATAGTAGTATAGCGTCCTCAGTCACAAGACGAACAGACTACATGATTCCCTACCTGCACTTTGAGGGAGATCTTAAGGCCACAATAGAGGTGGACGGTTGGCGCAAGTGTGCGCAAATGGCGGACGAGGCGATACATGTGTACACCGATGGTTCCAAAATAGTGGAAGGAGTAGGGTCTGCGGTATACTGCGCTGATCCGGAATTAAGCAGATCCTACAGGCTGCCGGATTACTGTAGCGTTTTCCAAGCGGAAATATTAGCCGTAACCAAAGCAGTAGAAACCCTGGAAAAGAATAGCTTAAGCTGCAACCCTGTTAACTTTTATATTGACAGTCAAGCAGCAATTAAGGCAATAATCTCGCATAGCACAGCATCTAAATGCGTATTAGAGTGTAAGCAGTCTCTGGAGAGAATCGGGACAGGGAGAAGCATACATCTATATTGGGTCCCAGGGCATATGGGAATAGATGGGAATGAAAAAGCGGACGAATTAGCTAAAAAGGGCGCATCCCTTGAAGCTTGCTCCGTAGACGTCCCAATTAGATTGGGCGAGATTAAGCGAAGGCGAGAGGTGCACATGATCGACCAAGCAGAAAAGGCGTGGGTTCAAGCGCGGGGCTGTAAAGTGTCGAAGATTATGTGTAGGTCTTACAACCTTAGACTAACACAGTTGCTTCTATCATTAAAAAGAGAGGACTGTAGACTCATGACGGGTATTCTGACTGGACACTGCCTTCTGGCGTCACATGCCTTTAAATTAGGCTTGGTCAGTGATAGCAGGTGTAGGAAGTGCGGGTTGGAGGAGGAAACGATCGAGCACGTTCTGTGCTCGTGCCCTGCACTTGCCAGGCTAAGACTCCAGCTATTAGGAGTGATACAGCTGTCAGATCTAGAAGCAGCAAGTGGCTTAAGTCCTAGGAAGCTTCTAGTATTTGCCAAGAGGACGGAGTTATTTTATAACATAGGTCCTGGTTTTTGATAGGGTTTTTCAGTTTGGTCGTTAAAACAAACTTCTGGTAACACTACGGACTCAATCAGTCTATGTGAGGTCCTCATGGACCGCCCAGTTCAACCTACCTACCTACCTACCCGGTCCCGGAAAACCAGCAAGATCCGCAAAAAGTACTCGTTACTAAAAATGTACCTGACTCTAAATTATTACACTGCTCCGAAAGAGTATTCGGATCCGAAAAAGTACCCGCTTCTATATAATAGCAAGGACAACCTAAATGCCACATCCTCAATGGCTTTTGATTTACGGCCTACAAAGTTTTAAATTTTCGTCCTCTAAATGAAGACGGTGCCATGTCCATTTTCCAAAATTTTACCAAGTTCCTTTTTCGTCATCAAGTCAACCCACATATCAAGTTTCGTCACTTTATCGGTTTGTTGGTAATGAATTTTCCCATGTTTCCAAATTTTGAAATTTATATATCGATATTTTTAAAAGTGGGCATGGTTATCAACCATTCTCAGATATCATATATGTCAATTTTTACTCAAGTTATCGGACGGAGGGAAATGGCTTGGTCAAAACTGTTTTCGATTCTGATAATTTCGATAAGGAAGTATATATCTACATATCTTAATGCCATTACCTCCCAATGTTATACTATCAAAGTTGTAATACCCTCTGAAAAAAGAACACGTTGGGTAAAGAAACTAGAAAACAACTTAGATCGATGTATGGAGAATTCATGTCTGCCTATTAATGGAAAATGCCCCATATGCCCTGTAAAGGACCTAACCAGATTATTTCATGTTGTGCCCGAGTAGAAAGTTCTGACTAAGCGCCGCACAGGCACTGCCTGGGTTTTCGTGAGTATTTGATATGCTGTCTACATAGAAAATTTTATGTAGCTGCTGAAAGGGGCCCGCCTAGTTTCTCCCACATTATTCAAAATTCTAATAGCAGCGTACTTGGATTGAAACTTAAATCAGTCTCCTTAGTAATGACTGTTCTTTTCAAACCACGACTGAATCCCATAGCTTCAAAGCGATGATTTGCTTTCGCTTGTTTGACGAAGTGTTAACTATGTTAAAATCATGAATGATCGAGACCAACGTTAACGTTTCCAAACTATAACACGCCATCCGGTTTCCGTTCTATTTTTTACTCTTTCCTTTGCTATCCTCTCACCACTCCCACACATTACGCCTGCACTTAAAAAAAACAAAGAAAAAATACTTCCAATTTACATTGCGGCTCTTTTTTTAAATTGACGTGGAAATTGTCGGGACGGGACCTACATATTTTATGCCGGCGCCGAAAACGTTTTTCTAAACTAGTGATTTTGCTTTGCTTTTGTATTTTACGTATAACATTACGTTTAGACTTACACTTACGTTATGCTTATATGTGATCTGGAATCATGAAACGACCCTATTGTGTGCAAACAAGTTTTCGAGAAAAACGCGTTTAAAGTTTTTGCTTAGCTTGACTCTGTGTAGCGGCTGGCCGTTGTGAACAATTTTGTAATTAAAATTTAATAAACTTCCCGATAAACTACAAGCATGAAACGTGGAGTATATTTCAGAACCCTATGACAATGCAATAATAAGAAAAAAATCTCCGATAGGTGGCGCAGGGATCGAAATATTTCAAAAAATCGCATTTGTTTTCCGATTTGGCTTTAAAAGAGATTTGTGCAAAAACTAAGAACGGTGGAAAAGTGCGGTTTGGTCCATTGGAAAGAGCGTTAAATTTCGTATAAGAATCACTCAAAAAGTAAAGAGCGGTATTTTCGCAAAATAGAGTCGTTTCATGATTCCAGGTCACATATTATGAATTTCACCATACTGTGGACAAAGATGTTTTTTTACATCAAAAAACCAGACATTGCCCTGATAGAAAAAACTCAGCGGGGTCATCCGTAAAAGCATTGACAAACTATGATTGGCCCTGCTTTAATTTCGACCTGTTCATTTCTTCTCAGCTTCCTCGTAATTTTGTGTATTCGTTTCAAAAAATATTTCCCACTGCGTCATTCATAGATTTTGCAGAGCGCCAGTTGACCTTTATCAAACGTTAGAACTCGAAAGTTTTCCTATGATAGTCTAAACCAGGCATGCTTAACGAACGAAACGATATCATTTCGTTACGATAATCAACGTTAATAAACGAAACGAAGTGACTTCGTGTCGTTTATTAACGTTGATTATCGTATCGAAATGATATCGTTTCGTTCGTTAAGCATGCCTGGTCTAAACACTAGCTGAACATAGGTTATAAAAATTTGCCCCAGCCCTTCGTCATCATAACTTTGAAAAACTATGCGTCGCTATTCCTTGTGGTTAAAGGGCAAATTATGTATATCGCAACGAGCCATTTTTTCTCGTGTAAACCAAATTAAGGTCATATAAGAGCATTCATTCAATTCAGTGAGTGAGAGTAAACCTGAATGCCTTTACAAATTTTAGGCAATTTATAGTGCTGACTGTGTCACGACGTCATACATAATCTGGCTATTAAGCTGCTTCTATTTATTTTGTATTCTTTTTTAACTCATTCGGTTGCGACGTGGAACTGTAGTGTTTCTTCCTTCGGTTAATACGTGGTATCCTTTCTAATCCGGATAGCAAGTATCCGATTTCTTTCCCAACGCCTTTCGGTTGCCTATGATAGAGAAGCAATGTAGTAACATATTAAGTTGCTGTTTTCATTTTAGTTTATGCTCCACAAATCCTAATTATCCACTCTAAATTCTCCTGAATGTAATGCAGCCAATGGAAATGGTTTGTAGTTGGTAGATCATATTGCGTCACTAATAACTTGTTGGCTACGTAGTGGTCGTCGCAAAAAAATTACATTATCAGAATGCTGACGTCTCAGCAAGGCAAGTTCATTTTACTTTTCATTTGATGGGAAACAAAAGCACATTAAATATTATTTTCCAATTCTGTACATAAATAAGGACATACTTATAGTTGTTATACTACAAAAGTTTACCTAAGTCTGCAATTGGGTACTGATTAAAGCAATAGGCAGAAAGCAGTTCGCTCCTAATTGGGAATAGATGTCGTAAATTAATAATAGCCGTATTTTGTATACAAGCGTATACGTTTACGTTTACGCGTAAAAAAACGCTTATCCTCGTTTAGATAATGCTTAGGAGACCCATTTAGCGGCAGTGGTTAAATAACTAGCTACAGAACAGGGTGTATCGGAGACACAAACCTCTGGTGGCCATAATGTATAACATATAGGTGAATCAGTTGCGATGAATAGTGGACACGCACCATTTTAAGAGGTGATACATAGAATTAACGTAGAGGTGAAGCATAGACACATATTTCAGTTACATCTGAGTATAATGCGCATTGAAATTTAGTAGTACAAATTTTATTCGCCGCAATTTCAGAGGCGTATTTAAAGTTTGACGCTTAGCAGTCCATATAAAGTTTAAGCGTCAACGTCTATAGATGTAAAAAAAATACAGCTAATGTCACGATTGGAGCTGAAACTAGTTACAAGATAGTAACTAAATGGTTGTGTTTACTCTTAGGTAAGCACATATTAATTCACCGATCACACACATACATCCATACATACACAAGTACACAATTGCATTCATTCGTTACAGTTTTGTCGTTTCCGTTTCTTCATTACATTTCATTTCCGCAGGCTCACAGCTTTTTGCTTCTTGAACCTTTCACCCTCCTTGCACTCACTTCCTTTCTTTCTCCTTCTTCATTTTATTTTATTTTTATTTTTTTGTGTACTGCCAATCTTTTGCTATTTTCGACTGGATGCCTGCTGTCAGTTTATCGCATATCAGCACAATGTCTATCTGTCTAAAGGTTTCTTCTTCTCTTCTATATGCTAATGTATGTATGTATGTGTATTTATCTGTACGATATGGATGTCCTTATGTGAGTTTGTATTTGTGTTGGCATGTGTAAATGTTTTCAAGTCATTAATCAGACGATTTCACGAATACATCAACCACCAACAACCAACCATTCATAGACAACAACAAACAAAAACCGACAACGACAACAACAAAACCAAACGCAATTCTTCTACGATTTGTAACGGATTGCAATAACGACGCTGGTTCAAAAATGACAATTACAAAAACATGAAACCCAAAATGATAACATGAAAAAAATGAAAAATTACAAAATGAAACAAAATCTTATTTTCCGTTTTCTCCGATTTGCTTCTTCTCATTTGTACGTTCGCTCGACTGCTGCTTGCCGGATGTCGGTGTTGAAAATTGCTAGGCATCGCTTTAATGATGCTTGAATCGGTAGTTTTCTATGCTCTATGACTCTAGACAAAATGTGTGAGACAAGCGAAAGTCATCGTATTTTGAAAATGAGATATGAAACTATTGGCTGAGGGCCTGAGACATATAAACTTTCTTCAGTACATTCTGGAGAATAGCAATAAAATAGCCCGACTATGTGGGGAACGATTTAAGAACCACACTGCACCTTCTAGGTGATCCAAAACCCCTCCCTCGGAAGGTTGCGCTACACAGCTACATATAAGATTAAGTGTTACTCGAGGCTTTTTCCCGGCCAAAGGCTGATGTCAATGTAACCGATAAATTTACGTCAAAATATCAAACCGTGCGTATTGATCCTCTGAGCAAAGTCTGGAGCGAAATTGCTTTCCATGTCTTACTCCAGGAAGGCGTTGAACCTAAGAGAAGCCATACATACTGGTACTTCTGCGTCTGGCGGGAAGTATACAAAAATAAGTAAAGAACGCTAAGTTCGGGTGTAACCGAACATTACATACCCAGATGCCAACTTTCCTAGATATGCGGGGCATAGTAATAAAATCCCCAGGAAAGGTGTTTTTTCGACCATTTCTGCCGAACAACGCCAGGGTTGCGACAGTGCGCGTGACCAAGCTCGTCTCTGACCCCTGGAGAGTTATAACGTTTTCACTCGAATACTTCATAAGCGCGAAATTAATTTGCAACATATTAACGAAGACCATAGCAGGGTACACTGCTTTATGAAAGCGCATATCAAACATATGACACATGCACAAGAGACAAAGATAGTTATAGGATCTCCCAACTTGCGATTTTTACAAAGACCATAGACAAAATCCTGAGAGAGGCTTCAGTAAAGCAAATAGCAACCGCTTCCCCTGACAGGGTGAAAGTGAGTTTTGCAGGATCATGGGTTCGCCTCGGACCGCGCGTTTGGTTCGCCATAGCCGCTGGTACAGTTCTTTAAATCCAGCCAAATTTTACATACCAAGATGCAGCATTAGCAAGATAACCTTATCCTGATAGTGAACTAAACCTGCAGGTACGATTGCAAGATTTCTAAGTCCGGAGACCGGACAGCTATTAAACATGTTTATGCGAGCAAAGAGCTGCAGCCCCGTGCTGACGCTAGGGAACTCTGGTCAACCATGAAGGTGATATAACACTTAAATATAAAAACAATACACCCTCATCAGAAGAGGAAAATCTAGCATACGTATACAACCCGCAAATATCCTACATTATCATTCCTGTAAATGAAAGCAAGGTTGCTACCATTATTAAAGCCTGGAAATTTGTTTTGTTTGGAAATTTTAGGGCACTCCTGATCGTGTCATCTCCCATATAAACCAAATTTTCCATACCAAAAATGTATTTTCGGACCCACTCGTGTCTACTTCCAAACTTTTTATTCGATTTGCTAGGAAGAGCACACTTTATTCCCTGGTTTTATAGGACAATGTTTTTTAGCTAACCAAGGCTATTACTTTGCGGTTGATGGAGAAGGGGATAGAAATAATATAGTGAGGTAGCGAAGGACTGGGACGCGGACAAGGAGAGGAGCAGGAGGGAAGAAGTAAGTGTGAAAAAAGTAGGTGAGGAAGCAGGAGATGGCGAGGGAGAGGAAAATAGAGAGCTAAAGAATAAGAGGGGTAAAAGGAGATATTTAGCAGAAAAGAAGTAGCAAAACGGGGAGGAGAAGAGATGAGTAGGAAGTGAGAAATATAAGTATTTACCTACCCCAGCCAGGTATGTTTGTCGTAAGTGGCCACTAAAATACCAAAATGCGGGGTGAGGGCGAGGTGGCCTGAAGGTTCAATGCGGTTATGTTAAATATCTCCCTAGATGATCGGGCTTGCACCTTAATTGTGCTTGTTACCGGAACGTACCGGATCTATATCCGGCAAAGCGGCAAAGGACCATCAGCATCGATTACATTCCCCAAAACCTTCGGGGAGTGCCTTTATTGCTACGACGACAACAACAACCTAAGTATTTTCCTTAAGTAGCAACTAAACAAAATAGCTTTTTTCAAAAATACAAACAAACCCCAAATTAAAATAACACCCACAATTCATATTCGAGCATTAAAAAAATATTCATATTGCTACGAATATTAGCAAAACTAAGGAGTGCTGCCAGCTCTAAGCCGATGCTAAGCAGTGGCGTGAATGCACATCAATAATTCAATCATCATGTATCTACATAACCGAAACAATAACTGCGTCTACATATATGTACCATGTACGTGTACGAGCAGCAAATACATGCATATATCTGAGATACTCCTATAAGTATGCAATGAGAAAAACTATAAAATTGTGCAATTTTAGTTACAGCTGAGAAGTTTGAGAGCTACTGGACTAGTAGATTCTGGAAGCGTCTAGAAGATGCGAACGAGGAAACCAAAGAGTATAAAAGGCGACAGATGTAGAGGCGCTGTAATTCAGTTTGATTTGAGTTGTCAAGCAGTTACGACTAAGACGATACCTAGCGAGCAATAGCAGTATTATTTTGAAAGTCAGTTTCATTTAAGCTATCAGTTTGGTTATTAAGCTATTCGTTGCACAGTTTGAGTGTTATTGTGAAGTATTTTAATAAAAGCTATTTTTCCTTTATTCAATATTGGAGTTATTTATTCAACAGTTTAGCGATACGAACCTAGCAAAAGGGCAAATAAGAGGATTTGCAGCAAATTCGTTACAATATTACCAAATTTTACACTCAAACACAAACAAAAATAGCAAAAATCACATTTCCGCCTGAAGCGACCTTCCACAATCGGTTGCTCTAACTCGCATGTCATCTCAAATTTTGCACCACCACATGAATACGTCTGCTCATATCTGGTAAAAGTAAATCGCAACTGATGCTTTCTAATTCCGTTTGCACTGCGGAGCTCAGCGTTCTGTCAATTTGGTACAATCCAGATTTAGCGAATTTTGTGATTTTGTTTGTTTTTACAGTCACATCATTTTTATTTGTTATTGTGTGTTATCATTCGTAAGCTCGTCTGTTTTAAATTATGCCTCATTCAACGCTTTCATCAACTATACGCAGTAGCGAAACCCTTCTTCCAACAATGCGTCATGCTTATGCTTATACTCAAATGGACTTTTCAGCTAATTGATTTTTCGCCCTCATAACCTCCTGAAGTTGTCCAAAAGAAATTATTTAGCAATAACGGTAAAAAATGATTCGTCTGTCATTACGGTTACTCCAATGAGGGATTACTATCTGCGCCTCATTTATTCGCCACAGTGCTCGAGAAGAGCGACGAGAGCTTAAAAGTCTGTATGTAGCATTGGTTGCATACAAAAATTTTTGCCGATGCACCCTTTTGAGATATGGATACACAGTTGCCTCAATTCGACCACACCCACAAACATCCCCATTTGTTTGGTCTTATGTAGTAATACAATGTTTTGTTCTAAATTTCAATTCGTCGCTCACATTAAACGGACGCCAACGGAAATATTACGGGGACACATTAAAGCATATAAATGTATAAGGTGTAAAATTATATCCATTTACATACGCTGTTATATGAACGCACCTAGTAATATTCTTGATAAACGTAGTTTTCGATCAGCTGTATTAATGCCAAGAAAAAAGTTTGATTGTTATACAAATGAAAAAATGCCAAGATTAAGTGAAAAATCAAAACTAAAACATCTTTACTAAGAAATTCTTGTAAACGACTTGCTAATGTCGGAGATTTCTGATGAAACGGACGGCAATTATGTTTGCAAGGTTGCATTCCTTTTAGTTTACCGCGTTTACACCATGAAATGTGCGCGTAAATTTATACAAATTGTGTAAATGAGTTTCCATACAAAATTTGACAGTTCGTTTACGCACTAGATAAATTTATACGTTTACACACTTTATAAGGCAATTATAAGGTTAAATGAGTCCCCTATTATCATCACATAACCACCATACTCACAGCAAAATTGTTTCAATTGAAACAATTCTGGCCTTCGGAGGCCAGGCTGCTAAAGAAACAGGATTCGCCATGGAAAGGTTAGGTTGACAATTGTGTTGGAATAGTTATAAGTTGCACTGGCGACCCCTTGAATCACTTCAGTATTTAAGTCGCCTCTTACGACAGGGTATATTCTTAGCCTATAGCGAAGCCCCACACCGCCCTACTATCGGAAGAATAAGTGTCTTGTAAAGCACGACTCCTACCCCAACAAGAGAGCATCCGTTATGATATTCTAGGAAATGTCTCTTACGTAACTTTACTACTAAAGTTTTAAAATTTTTTGAAGAATGCAGATTTGTAGTCCAATCAATGTTAGTCTGCCACAGTGCTTAGTACAAGTCTCTCAAAATTCTTACTGATTTTTGACAATTTTTACCCTGAACCGGCTATTTTCCAAATAAAAAAAAAATTATGCACTCTGGAAGAAAATCTGAACCGCCCTTCGACAAAAAAATTGTCAAAAGTCAATGCAAATTTTGACTAATATAAAGAACTGTATGCTCAAAAAATCCAGAAAATTCTCAATAAATAGTTTGAATAGTTTTTCGTAAATTTTTCTCAAATTTTCGGGAACATTTTTGAAAGTGGTTTGCATAGTTTCAGTTACAAAATATATGGAAGTTTTTGCTCAAACTATCGGAAATGTTGACTATAATGGCAATATGGAACAAAGCTTAGATATTTAATTTTATAATTTCAAATTTTACCAACGAACTGGCAACTGGTCACACATGGCGCGTTGTAAAGTTCGCAATCGACGGAAATGTGATGAGTGAAAATTGGTTGATCTGAGAGCTTTGAACACTGAGGTTTTGGTAAATTTTTATAAAACTCCAAAAACGTATCTCTAAATTTTTGTTTGTCTTGGTCTCAGCAATACGTGCACGTTAGCTCATGGGCTAAGCTTATCATATATATTATTTCTAATTGCTGTTTTTATTTACGGGTCCCGTTTTCGCTCTTATTTGGAATCCAAATCTATAAATAAAGTGTTGGTTGTAAAGATGGAGATTCGGGCTATTAGCGAGCTTTGGGCAAATTTGGCCGTAGAGCTTTGTTTAGCTAATTTTATTAAAATAATTGGCTAAAAATCAACGATTGTGAGCACACAAAGAAATCTATTTGTACTATGGCACTATTGTGAATATTTGAGATGACAGCGCAAGCTGTACGTTTTAATTGATTGATAGAACAGCTGTTTTTTGTTAATATTTGATAAGAGACTTTCATATTGGTTGCGCAAGATACGCACGGTTCCGGCTCGTACCATATATTAGAACTTCAAATCACCCTGTTTAGCCCGCTTTCAACCACCATATATCATCGCCATGCCTTTATTACAGTTTCATTACATTTAATGTTGTCCTTATTCCTTTCGCAGTCATCTTTTAGGGGTAACAGCAGCTGTGTGGCATTTGCTTGCTAAATGTGTGGAACTCTTTAGATAAGAAGTTGCATTCATGTTAGAACAGCAGTGAGGACTATAAATGAATCACAATGTTATTTGCTGGTTTAATTCATATGCCTTAAGTAGTATATACACGACACAAATTAACTGATTGAAAAAGACTTGATTTTGCACAGTTCTGGCATACCTAGAAGCGTCCTTTGCGTAGTTTTCTTTTAATCTTAACT
This sequence comes from Eurosta solidaginis, assembly GCF_040869045.1. Taxonomy (NCBI): domain Eukaryota; kingdom Metazoa; phylum Arthropoda; class Insecta; order Diptera; family Tephritidae; genus Eurosta; species Eurosta solidaginis. Next base: position 263,360,549 of record NC_090319.1, on the reverse strand, counting down.
GCGCTATAATAAACACGTAAACTTAAGATCTGTATGGAACAGGGCTACTATGTATACTAGGTGGAAGAATAGAACATTGAGCTGAGCGAACTAGATCCAAGAGCGATTTCTACGATGGATTGGATGACTTAAATAAGCGACCTAGTCATTTTATTGAAGTAAACAAACCAAGTCAACTAACAAAATTACACAATTACTTTTGTTGGGCCTAGGCCGAAAGTTTATTATTGTTGTTTATGAAGCTTTGGATGTGTGATTTTATGGCCAATAATAAAACAGAATTTACTGTTTTACTCATATGCACTTCAATGCACTTTTGCCACTTGCTCTTTGAAATATTTTAATTCTCCCTGAAGAAGATGCCAAAATGGATCGAAACGCGTAAAAGTAAAAAGACTAAGTTTTGCCTGATTTAATAGAAGGTGAACAAGTTTGTAAAACTTTGAAAGAATATATTTTTCAATACATTTGTAAACTCATTTTTTAAAAGTTCGAAGGTTGAAGTTTAATTATTGATTTATGGGCAGATTATACTTATTACTAGTTAGTTATGTAATACCAATGGGTGGTATGGGACTTAAAGCTGGAGACATTGGTGCTTTATCGGTAACCGTATTGGTAACCTTTTAACAGCTGATTCGACCAACCTTATGGGTTTTGGTTTACCGTCGTAACGATAAACAGCTGATTACGTTAGGGATACGGATACAGCGATACGACATACGGCACCAATGACTCCAGCTTAACTCTTCTAAAAATTTCAAAATTTGCGTTAGCTAATCAACTTATAAATATGTATTGCCGATTTTTTTTTATATACCGTGAACGCAGCAATGCCTGTTTGCGCCATTTAACATTTCCGCAAGCATTTTCGTAGTGTGTTTGGCGCACTACCCCAAAGTTATTGTATGTATTACAATATCTAAATTATTGTCGCTTTGTTGTTTTATATGTTTGTATTGCACGAGTTATTTCGCTTTCGATTATTTTCATGACAAATTATATCAAATTATTCAAACAAAAAAATTAACGCAAAACCAAAGAAAAGTAGTGGCACATATATATACATTAGGGTGCCTCGCCAAATTGTTACACTTTTTTATATCTGAAATGCAAAATTTGGTATGGGTTATGACCGCTATCCAAATAAATAACGGAAGTTAAATATCTTTCCAATTTCCCAAAAATTGAATTGGAATCCAATCGATTGAAGCAGATTCTCTCTTATAACAAGGGAAATGTAACGAATTAATTTAAATAAATTTTTAGTACATGGGGCGGGGAGCACGAAAATAGCAGTGGTAATTTTTAACTAATTTCATCAAGTATGTTTTTTTGTAAATTCGAGTTAACGCTTTTATGAATTTTATTACTGAAACTGTGCAAAACAATCTCGAACACTTTTTTGGCCTTTTTTAGAGTTTTCTGAATTTGTTTGACCACGCAGTTTTGTAACCCAATCAAGTCTAATAAGTAAGTACAAGTTACAGGTCACGCTAAACTCGCCTAGAAAGTGAAATTTTAATTTTGACCCCTTTGGGACACCCTTTAACCGTCTCCAATCGGGACCAAACTTTATTTATGATGTTTTTGACCCAGGTATTATCTCCAGAGCGGGTGACACTGGAAAAAATTGTTTATTTGATTTATATGTTAGCTAAACTAACGATTTTAGGCAAATAACAAATTTTATGTATTTACGATTTTTAATCTCGCTGTTCCATTGCACTTCAATATGTTACTCATACGATACGTCTTAAAATTTATTTTAACGATGCCTGTGTGGAATATCCGTGGGGTGACATAAGGTCAACCGTCATAAGGTAAATTGAAGTACTTGCCACTGAAGTGGTACTAAGGTCAATTGACTTTGAAAGTGACATAAGATAGATGGCCATAATGTCAATTGAAGTTATGACCATATTAAGTGGTCACTACATGAAATTTCAAATTTTAACTATAGTGCCATTATGACCATAGCCGCATCGGGTTAAAAACTCCTGAATAGTATCTGAAGGTATCAGCATTGGAACACACAAGACTGCCCACATCCGTAACATTCCCCAAACCTTAGGTGAGTGTTTTTGCGGCTACAACAACAATAACCTTACTATCATTCTGCTTTTATGAATTGGCCATAAAATCACACTTGCTCGAGTGGCAACAAAATCAATTATATTTTTGTTTCGCACCTCCTCGTATTAAAATGTTGGCAATGTGGAATGTGGCATAAAAATGTGTGCGATGTCAACCCACACAACGCTAACCTCTTTTATCTCACACTTTTTAGATACAATACCATGACATCGGTGTCACCTATTAAAAAAAATGTGCTATATAAATTTCACTTCTCAAATAAAAATAAATAAATGTAAGGCGCGATAAGCTCCGAAGAGATTTTAAGCCGAGCTTCTTTCCAGTTTGCGTTGTGCTCCTTTTAATTTTTTCTACAACTTGGCGGGACGACACCTACATGTTTTATGCCGACTTCGAACGGCATCTGCAAGGCAGATTAGTTTTCACTGAGAGCTTTTCATGGCACAAATACACTCCAAGTGCTTGCCAAACACTGCCGAGGGGCGACCCAGCATAAAAAAGTGTCTTCTAATTGCAAAAACTTGTTTCAGTTGTTGTTGTTGTTGTAGCGATAAGGACACTCCCCAAGGCGTTGGGAAGTATTATTATGCGGATCCGGTACGTTCCGGTGACAAACTCCATTAAGGTACTAGCCCGACCATCTCCGGAACGATTTGGTATGACCACACGTACCTTCTAGATCATCCCGCCCTTCCACCCCCTACATCCATAAGGAAGTTGGGGTCGCCAGTGCCTCGGCTGTTAAAGAAACAGGATTCGCCACGGGTAGGTGAGGTCGACAATTAAGTTTGAGAAGCTATATATTGCGCTGGCAACCCCTTGAGAGGGTTGTGCTACACAACGCCTTTAAATCAATTTGGTATTTTAGTCGCCTCTTACGACAGGCATACCTACCGCGGGTATATTCTAAGCCCCTTAGCCCGCTCGGGGGGAAAACTTGTTTCTAAAATTTTGATGTTGCTTTTCCCGGGGCGAGAACGCAGGATCTTCTGTGTGGTAGGCGGATCACGCTACCATTACACCATAGCGGCCGCCGAGGTCGAGTGTAATTCAAACGCTTAAGTTATAATTTATGCCAAAACAATCTATTTATGACCTATGCGGAATAGCTGAGCCAACTCGACCGTTATTCGAAGTGTGGCAGATTCATATCGCGACTATGTTTGTATATGGATCCGAGATGTGCTATCCATTACACGCGTATGAGGGCTTTACTGAACTTTCTCATAAATAACATCACACAGACATTATAAAAGCTCGTTATCGCTGTAGAAATCTTGATTGCTTGAAGAAAATTTAAGTCGACGTTTAGCGTCCGAACTAGAAGCTTGGTTTCTGTTGATAAATGTGCCCGTTTTAATAAAAGTGGTCTTAGTCATCATGGCCTTAAATTCTAAAGGAATGCATATGTAACTAGTTCCGGCAATTTAAATTAGGAAAAAGAATTGTATCTTTTTGGTATCGATCACCAACCAACAGAAGGCGAAGAGAGATACAAATTACCACTGAACTGAAACTGAAACGACATAAAATGACTTAAACCAACTTCATTATAACAGGCATATATTTGATTAAACCAAATTTGGTTTGAAATTAAACCGGTTTCTGCCATTGATGTGACGGTGGGATTCTCGCCTGCTACACCAAAGATACTGGCCTTGTGATCCGGAAAAGTAACAAAAAGGGTATAGAGTATAGGGAAATATCGAAATTGGGAGACAAAGGAATAGAGAAGAAGCCATAAGGGTAAGGCAAGAAGAGAGAAAAAAAGGGAGTGGGGGAAATCGCAACAGTAAATGTGAGAAATGAAAATTAACCACGACCTATAGCTGAAAAAATAGATTCTTCGATGACCGATGTTTATGAAATTTCTTTTTCTAAGACCCGTGTAATATTTGAGAAACGTAATTTTCCCGAAAGTGGAACAGATGCAGACCCGTTCTAGAAAAACCCATTTTCGATGCCATTAGACTGAATCGATAGAGAGAAAGAAGAAGAATGAATTATGAAACTAGTTTAAGGCAGCAGTGCGCCGGGTAAAAGCTAGTTCTAAAAGGATCTACACTTTTTATCCTGCCTGCGCTGAGCAGCTTTGTAGGTTTAACATTGCCTTTTTGGGAGAAATCTGGAATTATAATTGGAATAAAAAAATATTTGTGTTATAGAAATCGCTCACATATGTTCATTCGCTCAAATATTAAGGGGCTTGTAGTTGTTGTATATTTTTGGAACGCTTTTAGGAGCTTTACACATTACAAACCGCATTCCACTTCAGCAACATTTCATTTGTGTGTGTGCCATATGTAACTTTCGCAGCAATCAACAGCAGAAACTTCTCTCAGCTTTCACCTTAATTAAACATTAAAATTTTCCTAAGTTAATCGCAGTCATTTCCTCAGCGATATGCCCCATAACACAATGAAGTTTCCTATAAACTCCTTGCTGTAATGCAAACTTCCATTCTCAGTAGCATTTTGCATTACTCTGTTGCACCTTTGTTTGTTGTTTTTTTTTTTGCTTTTGCATTTCTTAATTATGCACACAAAACTTTTCAGCAACTTTTATATTAACTTTGATAAAACTCATATGCGTTAGTAAGAGGCTTATATGAGAGCTCATTTGCGGGTATTACCTAAGGAACACCCTTTACAATTTTGTTATTCATACATCAACTTTGTTACTCACAACTTCACGGTTTTTATTAGCAAAAGTTTGGGAGATTTTCTGTTGTTTTTGTTATTTCCTATTTTGTGCATTCAGCTTTTTCGGTTTTGAAATATTCATGTGAATATTTAGCCTAGGCTTACATGCATGTGCACATAGTTTCGAGCTTCTTGCAACTTTCCATCCATAATAATGCGCCAAAATATTTTGTTGCAATTTCCACGTCAAACTTGGCCAACATCTCACACATATCAAATTCAAATTGAAAAACTTTCTTTTCTTTCTTACATGGCTGTACAGAAAAAAATGTTATAAAAGTGTATACATGAGTGACGTGACGGAGCTTCGATTGCGCATCCGAAACGCAGGAACTTTCGAGTGGTTCAAACGCCTGTTTTTGTTCGCGGCTTCTACTGCCTGAATTTTGAATTATAATAGAAGTGGATCTAGGGGAAAAGCCTGGGTCTATCGACATTATAACACTAAGTTTTTGACTAAATGAAATTCCGTTATAAAATGCATTGTGAAGGAAAATACCTAGGGGTAACACTGCGCAGAGATCTCACTTGAAATGCTCATATATATGCTACCTTAAACAAAGGAGCAAAGCTTTTTTCGTCTGCACTCGACTCTGTAGCAAAACATGGAGGCTATCCCCCAAACTGCTATACTGGACATTCGATATTGTTGTCAAGTCATTAGTCGCCTATGCTTCCTCAGTTTGGTGGCCGACGACCATGCAAAAAACAGCAAAAAAAAAAACTAAGCAAACTGCATCGAATAATTTGTATTGGCATAAAGGGTGCGATGAGAACGTCCCATGCTGATGCACTTAGTGCCTTAGTTGGTGTACCTCCCTTGTCTATTCTAACAGAGAAAGAGGAAAGACTTGCTGTACTAAAACTTCAAAACATGATAGGGCATATGAAAGTAATAAGAAAATTCATAGAAAATCCCATATTTCAAGTGCGTAATGCAATAGCCCCTTCGCACATAATTTCACGCAATTTTTAGGTGTCCATTGTGTGCCCAACTCTTTTGGAATCAGGGAGTCCATATACTGAACCTAACGCAGAGGTTTGCTCCACAGATGGCTCAAAATTCGATGACAGAAGCTGGTATCTTTGGGCCGAACATCAAGATATCGATACCATTGGTAGCATCTCAACTATTTTTCAGGCAAAAATCCATGCAATAGAAGTTTACGGTAGAGAATGTCTTGAAGGTAATAAACAGGCTGAAGACCTAGCCAAGTAGGGTGCTGTAGCAGCATGCAGCTCTTATGTGGGCACTGGATGGAATATTTAAGGCAAAGACAGACCAAAATATGTATACTCACAGCAATTAGAGTATCAGCCAAACTCATTAATCTAAGCAGAGAGTACCCAGGGATTCTCTTGGGTTATATACGGGACCCCGAAGTCTACGTATAACCTTATTAGGTTAATCTATTTGACACACAAATCGCTTTTGGTACCTAATGGACAAAACGCGGTTCAAATTGCGAACGTGTCGCTGAAGCAAGAGAGGGACCCTCCTATCTAGATGGTGGGTTTCTTAAAATGCTGAAGAGATAACATTAAGAGCCTCCACACAGTAAAAGGCGGAAAGGTCAAGCACAATAGATCTAACTTCAAGTTGCATTGCATCTAGGTCTAATAATAATAATATTAATAAATAGAGAATCATTGCGGAGCAACGATATAGTTTGGAATAAGACCGATATCGACCCTATAAAACTTCTTCAGAGATCTAAAAGAGCGGCATAGCAATGGCAAAGGCTGGACAATCAAGGGGTAGTAGCTCGATGAATTTAGTTTAGCGTGAAAGGTTTTGGAGCATATTGACACTTTGGTTGGTTGAGTGATGCGTCGAGTTCCTTTTGACTCCAAGGACGTTTTGATAAAATATTATACGAAAACTGGCAAAGTTCAAAAGCGCAGGTGAATCGCCAGATCTAACATACTTGGTTTTGGGGGGCTCTCGAAGAAAGGAAGATACTTCATTCTGCTTCGACAATAAGTTGGACAATCCACTGTTTTATTCGCCCATAGATAATTTCAGGTGCGTCACTAGTTATTTTCTTCCAACCCCATTTGCGAAATATAATTATTAAGTGCCCGGGGATTACCGCAACTATTTTACACAGAACTTTTTTCGTTCACATGTTCTTTGAAATCCTATAGGACTAAAAATGCTTCCACTTATTGTTAACCTCGCTAAGAAAATTCTCAAAACCTCACTAGGGCCCCTGTGCTGCAAGAGAGGATCATTGCTAGCTCAGCGGCCATCTCGCATCCCTGTTTGTTAATACGCTCTTGCTAAAAAATCAGGGAAAAGCTATGTTCTCATATCAGGCCCATGCGCCATTCACTCGATCAACAAGCTTTACTTGAAACTATCGACGCTGACCCGAAAGCCCGAAGAGCCGCCTGACTTACACAGACGATGGCTGGCTCGTTATCGGTACTAGCTATGCTTTACGAGTCGCCTGAAAAGCGAAAACCTGAAAATCAGAACTCCCTACATGTTTCTACAGTCAAGCTCAGGGCTTGAATACTGTTTTTTTGTCCAAATAGATGCTAAAATTGCATACCTTATAAGCACGGAATAGCAAACAACAACAGCGAGAATAGTGCTGTCCTTAATACAGACTCTGTACCAACTCCTAACCCAACTAGTTCTCTTTCCATAGCTCCAGGCATAATTAGACACCCCTTCGGTGTTTAAAAAGTCACGCAAAGCAAATTCTTTGTATTCTAAGCAGCCTTGTTTGTATTGTGCAATCGACTAAAGAACCGTGCCTGGTGATCTTCGAGATATCAGGCCTAAATTTTTCGACAAATATAAGAACCCAGATATTAAACTGCGTTCAAAACCACGGATTGCCCTGCGCTAGTGAACTTCGAAGCTACTAGGAACGATTTAGAAAAAAATTGTTCGATACAAAATGACCCATCCTAATTCAAGTGTACATTTCTCACGACGTATTTTATTGGTGTAAATTTGTAGGTTTTTATTCATTTTGGCATTACCGCGTTACGCCTGTATATGCTCCACCACCTGACGTACAGAGCTTTGAATACAACGCTTTCGCAAGAAAGAGATAGGTAGATTATTGAGGCAGCTTCGTATGCCCGTGTCACAAGAATAGAGCAACGGCAATTTTATTTCGCATTAAGAGATTAAAATCGAAATTAAAATTTAAATTAAACGTTTGCGCACACAATCACAACAACACTCGAAAGTACACACTGGGTTGGCAGGATGGCAGTGGGTAAAATAAGAATAGAATAGAATAGCAGTGGTCATGGCGTAAATTGCAGAGCAGTTCTAGATATGGCGATATGGTTTTCTTTTTTTTTCTTTTTAATTCTATTTTAATGGTGAATGAATGGTGTAAGCCAAAGTAATGGTGAACTAAAGGTGCTGCGGAGAAAATGGTATTTATCGGATTTTTTTTTAGTTGAACAGCTAAAATGCACGCCTGAAACGAATGGCTTTAAAAATAAAATCTATAAATATATATTATACATTAGAGCGGTCAAAAAAGTAAATTGCTTTTCCATTTGGTAAAGTGGTGTGGTGGTAGCGTGCTCCGCCTAGCACAGCGTAGGTCCTGGGCTCAAATCCCGGGCAAAGCAATATCAAAATTTAGAAAAAGTTTTTTCAATTAGAACAAACAAAACACTCCGAGTATACTTCTATCTTGAAAAGCTTATCAGTGAAAATTCATCTGCCTTGCAGCTGCCGTTCGGAGTCGGCATAAAACATGTAGGTCCTATCCCGGCAACTTTGCTCGGCCCAAGTCTCCTATTTTATTATTTTATTCAAAGTGAAAATATTGTCCCGGTCATTCAAAAAGAACTCCTACAAAAAGTTTAGCCTTTTATTTTAATGTTAAGGCGTGCCTCATCGCTTCCTTAGTTTTTCCAGCTGAATTGTATGAGTTTAAAATTTATTTAATAATTTGGGAAAAATTTAAACAACGTGACATCAGGACGGACAAGGCGACAGCTGTTTCGATTATACCTTGTAAATCTCTTCAAAGCCTTTTCTCCCGGGAGTGGGAGTCGAACTCGCACTCCTACGATAGTTGAAATGGTTATAAACGCATTCAGCTACGTCATGCCTGTTGTATGAGTTTAAGTTTAAAATCTAAGCTCGAATAAATACAAAATGAGTCAACTTAGCAAAAAAAATTTCTTTGACCTTTTTTATAAACCATTCAAATTCTCATAATGATATTTGAGCCGTTTATTTTGAAAGTGGCATAAGTCATTTCATGTCGTTTAGGTTCAGTGATAATTTGTTTGTATCTCTCTTCGCCTCCAGTTTGTTAGAGTCCAATGTCCAAAAGATGCAATTCTTATTATTACTTTATAATTGTAGAACCATCTATATATGCATTCGTTCAAAAATAACAATGCATTTAAGACCATGAGTTGGAAATGACTTATGCCACTTTCAAAATAAACGGCTCATTTATATGTAGCTAGTGATTGCTGAGGCCAATCGCATACGAAAGGTCCTCTCCAAAAACCCTATACCTCCCAGCTGCATTCGCACAGCGAACGTAGAATGGGCCACTTCTAGTACGGAAATTCTGGAAACCCTGGTCAGCACTCACTTTCCAGGCTGCAGATCTCAACCATACCTCTTAAACACGCAATCTAACCCAGGGCCGTTTCGACCCCTGGACCACATTGTAAGCGAAAAAGGAGTTATCTGGGCAATCAAGTCCTTTAAACCCTTCAAATCTCCGGGAATAGATGGAATATTTCCCGCTGAATTGCAAGCTGCAAGCGATCTTATAAGTCCGCTGCAAGCTAAAATCTACAAGGCTTGCCTCAACCTGGTCTATATCCCCACGGAATGGACCAAGGCAAAGGTAGTCTTCATACCCAAAGGAGGCAGGATATCGGGCAACAGTCCAAAGGATTTCAGACCAATAAGTCTGACCTCATTCCTGTCAAAACTTCTAGAACGATTGCTGGACGCCTATATTAGACGATCGGCAAATAAGGCACCAACAACCAACACGCCGACTCTAAGGGCAAATCCGTAGAGACAGCTCTACATGCTATCACTACTAAGATAGAGAAGGGTCTTGCCTTTAAAGAATTTACGCTGGGTATCTTTCTCGACATAGAAGGATCCTCAGCAACGTTCTCCCAGCAGCGGTCACAAAATCTCTACGTTCACTAGGGATGGAAGAGCCTCTTGTGAAATTCGTCGAGCTCCTTCTAAACAAGAGAATCATTATCTCTGAACTGGGCAGCTCATTGTTAATAAGGTATACCAACAGAGGAACCCCCCAGGGGGGCGTTCTTTCTCCTCTACTATGTAACCTGAGAGTGAACGCTCTGTTATCTATACTACAGCCCACCGGATGCCAAACCATTGCATATGCCGACGACATAGCCTTGACAGTTACCGGCAAACACCTTGCGTAGCTTGGCGAACTCTTGCAAAATGCTCTTAATCTAACAAACACTTGGTCTAGGGAATGCGGACTCAGCATCAGCAGTGAAAAAACTGAGATGGTGCTTTTTACCCGCAAACGCATTATACCGGAATTTACCCTCCCGTCCCTAAATGGGAGGGAAATCAAACTCTCTATCGAGGTTAAATATCTCGGAGTTATTCTAGACAGGAAGCTTGACTGGAAGCGAAATGTGGAGGAACGATCCAGGAAAGCCACAATGGCTCTCTACGCTTGTAAGTCGGCAATCGGAAAAAGGTGGGGTCGCCAGCCACGCATAGCCCATTGGATCTACACAGCAGTGGTGAGACCCATACTCTTCTACGCCGTCATCGTATGGTGGACGGCACTCGATATCGAATCTAACAAGAGCAAAGTAACGACAGTGCAGAGGATGGCGGCAATGCTTACCAGCGATACCCTCCCCTCCACTCCCACCAAAGCTCTTGAAACCATATTATTCCTTCTCCCAACTGATCTATATGGTAGATATTGTGCCCCCTGCAACGAGGGAAGGCTCAACGCTATCGAACCATGGAGGGACTGCAGGTTTGGTCACACCCGGATCCTGAAGCAGGTCCCCGAAACCTTCTTGAAATTGGACCATACAACATCGTCCTCTTGCGGGGACAACAAATTTTCCACAAGAATCCCAGAGAGGAACGAGTGGGCAAACGGCGTGGAGCCGGGATCTCACGAAATCTCCGTTCTTACAGATGGCTCTAAACTAAACAACAGAGTCGGCAGCGGAATATTCTCGGAGAAGCTCATTCTAAGCGAGAGCTGTAGCTTACCCGACCACTGCAGTGTTTTTCAGGCTGAACTCATAGCTAACTGGGAAGCAGCCCTCTATCTTGCTAACCTGCAGGTGACCAATTCTATTTCAATTTTCTCTGACAGCCAAGCTGCCATAAAATCCCTGCAATGCAGTAACACCTCGTCACTAGTGGCATTCAAGTGCAGAGAAACCCTCAACAAACTAGCTGAAAATTGCAACCTAAGCATAATATGGGTTCCTGGCCACTGTGACATCTCAGAAAACTGCGCCACGGATGACCTAGCTAGGAAAGGCACCAACCTGCAAACAATAACCTCCGCGGGTTGGGCCAGCCCTTCTCTAAACACTTGCAAACACTGCCTGCGATCTCTTTTCACTGATCAGGCAAACGCCAGATGGACCAAGGAACCTACATGTAGTATATCCAAGCAAATCTGGCCTAAGCTGGTTAAAAATAGATCGCAATCGGTGATATTGTTAAACCGTATCTCTATAAGCCACTAAGGCCTTCTTACAGGTCACTGTCTCATGGGCACACACGGTGCCTATATGGGCCTGCAGACAAATGACTTCTGCCGCAGCTGTAGGGACGAGGAGGAGATAGAAAGCGTAGAGCACTATCTGTGCCACTGTCCTGCACTGTCAAAAACCAGGTACCAATGCCTCCACAGATACTCCTTTGGGTGCCTTTCGGAGCTTGAATCTATAAACCTAAACGACATCTTGCGTTTCATTAGGCAATCGCGCTGGTTTAGTCTCACTGGGGTCTAAACTTTCTTCTTCTTCGAAAGTAGGATAACAGGAAATAGGGGCCACCCGTGTGGTAGCACAATGGGCCACAAGGGCCTACGTGAGTCTCCGCTCGGACAGCGGAGGCAGCAACTTTAACCTAACCTAACCTAGTGATTGCTGTACTAAGCATAAGAGCTCTGGTACACTTTTCAAAAATACCTTAAAATTCCCACACGATTTGTATAGAAAAACAATAGTCGCGATGAGGCGGAAAATAAAAAGCTGAAACTTTTACTCAACCATGAGGAAAAAACCATTTTCTTGGTCCATTTCTTTACTTTCACCCTCCTTTACTCCTTAGTTTACTCTAACCCCTCAAACGGTAATACCAACGTTAAAAATATAACACATAATTTTGTACGCGATTGAAAACATTTACTCATGCTGGACAAGAGTTAAAGTTTTAATTTAGATATTTTGAGCCTTAATAGGTTTATCTGAGTTTTTACAAGCAGAGTTTTTAGAAAAAATGCCTTGAGCGCCTCAAATCGGGACTTAAACTTCTAAGTGATACCTTTAACCGTGGAATTATTGCTTGAAGGGGTGGTTGAACTGAGTGAACTTGGAGTGTTCAGCTTGAAGGTGCGAGACTATCAAACTCAATATTTTCTTGTTTTAAGGACCACCTTTATACATAACCCAGCAATTACTTTATCGCTTTCCTATAGCTTAGTCTATTAAAAAAATTATTTCAAATTAATCTACCACACTGAAAACCCTGGGTTCAAGTACCGGGCAAAGCAACATCAACAATTTATAAATATGTTTTTTCAATTATAAAAAAGTGGTTCTAAGCATGGTCGCTCCTGTTTTTCTTGTTGTTGTAGCGATAAGGATACTCCCCGAAGGCCTTGGCAATTGTTATCGATGTTGATGGTCCTTTGTCGGATATAGATCCTGTACGTTCTGGTAACAAGCACCATTAGCCCGACCATCTCGCGAATAATTTGGTATGACCACATGCAACTTTCTAGACCATAACGCCCTCCCACCCCCTAGATCCATCAGAAGTTCGGGGTCGCAAGAGCCTCGGCTGTTAATGAAACAGGATTCGCCACGGGTAGGTGAGGTTGGCAATTGCGTTGGAGAAGCTATATATTGCGCTGGCAACCCCTTGGGAGGGTTGCGCTACATAACGCCTTGAATCAATTTGGTAATTTAGTCGCCTCTTACGACAGGTATACCTACCGCGGGTATATTGTAAGTCCCCTAAGCCGCTGGACGGAGTTTTCCAAACTCCGAGTGTGTCTTCCATGAAAAGCTTTTCAGTGAAAATGTATCTGTCTTGCATATGCCGTTCGGAGTCGGCATAAAACATATAGGTCGCGTCCAGCTATTTGTAGGAAATATTAATAGTATGCTCCTATTAATTACAAATTAGAAGAGAAACTCGTCCTGAATCTTTTCGGAGGTACGTCGCGCCTCAATTTATTTATTTATTTGCCTTTCTCTCCATCACTCTCTCTCTTTTCTTTGCAGCTTACTTTTGCTCTTACTCTCACTGTTCTGCTGCTATTTTTTCATCTTCCTTTCTTTGTCACCTGCCTCCACCGGCCTTTTTCTCTTTCGGTGTTGCCTTAAGCATCAACCTTCTCATTTCTTCTATTCCATCTTTTCTCTTCCCTATCTCATGAATTGTCCATTATTTTTTGCCACTTCTGTCCTGTTTCTTCTTTATTGCACTTCATCTTCCTCTTTTCTGTCCTTTTGCTCTTCAATTTTTTTTTGGCCCCCGCGATCTTGCGCTTCCTGCTCCCCCTCTTTTACTTTCTCACTCCCTCCCCATTCTCTTACCTAAGTATCTTTTTTTCGATTCCTTTTCACTCCTTCGTCCCTGGTCTTTTCCTCTTCTTTTCCTCTCCTTCGTTTTCTTCATATCCCTTTTCTCTTCCTCTCCTTCAGTTTCTCCATTCGGAGGTGGAGGAGCCTTTAGTTTTTCGCAACATACTCTTTTTCGGCCTCTCATGATCCCTGTCTTCCTAGTCCTCCATACCTCGTTTCACTTTCCTCCCACATTTCCGGCCAAAAGGAAAAATTCTTATCTAATGAAATAGGCCAAGGAACAACATGTTTCAGTTCCATCGAAATCTCAAATCTCGTCTTGAGCCGACCGGTTGTGTTGAAATTGAAATACTCTACAGTTAATAACTCATAAGTGGAAATAAAACAAGTAAGGAAGGTTAAGTTCGGGTGTAACCGAACATTACATACTCAGTTGAGAGCTATGGTGACAACATAAGGGAAAATAACCATGTAGGAAAATGAACCGAGGGAAACCCTGGAATGTGTATCAAATGAAAGGCATTAAAGAGTATTTTATGAGGGAGTGGGCCATAGTTCTATAGGTGGACGCCATTTAGGGATATAGCCATAAAGGTGGATCAGGGTTGACTCTAGAATGCGTTTGTACGATATGGGTATCAAATGAAAGGTGTTAATGAGTATTTTAAAAGGGAGTAATCCTTAGTTCCATAGGTGGACGCCGTTTCGAGATATCGCTATAAAGGTGGACCAGGGGTGACCCTACAAATTGCTAGTACAATATGGGCATCAAACGAATGGTGTTAATGAGTATTTTAAAAGGGAGTGGGCCTTAGTTCTATAGGTGGATGCCGTTTCGTAATATCGCCATAAAAGTGGACCAGGGGTGACTCTAGAATGTGTTTGTACGATATGGGTATCAAATTAAAGGTATTAATGAGGGTTTTAAAAGGGAGTGGTGGTTGTTGTATAGGTGGTCGCCTTTTCCAGATATCGCCATAAAGGTGGACCAGGGTTGACTCTAGAATGCGTTTGTACGATATAGGTATCAAATGAAAGGTGTTAATGAGTATTTTAAAAGGGAGTAATCCTTAGTTCCATAGGTAGACGCCGTTTCGAGATATCGCCATAAAGGTGGACCAGGGGTGACCCCAGAATTTGTTTGTACAATATGGGTATCAAAAGAAAGGTGTTAATGAGTTTTTTAAAAGGGAGTAATCCTTAGTTCCATAGGTGGACGCCGTTTCGAGATATCGCCATAAAGGTGGACCAGGGGCGACCCTAGAATATGTTTGTACAATATGGGTATCAAAAGAAAGGTGTTAATGAGTATTTTAAAAGGGAGTAATCCTTAGTTCCATAGGTGGACGCCGTTTCGAGATATCGCTATAAAGGTGGACCAGGGGTGACCCTACAATTTGCTAGTACAATATGGGCATCAAACGAATGGTGTTAATGAGTATTTTAAAAGGGAGTGGGCCTTAGTTATATAGGTGGATACCGTTTCGAAATATCGCCATAAAAGTGGACCAGGGGTGACTCTAGAATGTGTTTGTACAATATGGGTATCAAATGAAAGGTGTTAATGAGTATTTTAAAAGGGAGTAATCCTTAGTTCCATAGGTGGACGCCGTTTCGAGATATCGCCATAAAGGTGGACCAGGGGCGACCGTAGAATATGTTTGTACAATATGGGCATCAAACTAAAGGTGTTATTTTAAAAGGGAGTGGGCCTTAGTTCTATAGGTGGACGCCGTTTCGAAATATCGCCACAAAGGTGGACCAGGGGTGACTATAGAATGTGTTTATACGATATGGGTATCAAATTGAAGGTATTAATGAGGGTTTTAAAAGGGAGTGGTGGTTGTTGTATAGGTGGTCGCATTTTCGAGATATCGCCATAAAGGTGGACCAGGGGTGACCCTAGAATTTGTTTGTACAATATGGGTATCAAAAGAAAGGTGTTAATGAGTTTTTTAAAAGGGAGTAATCCTTAGTTCCATAGGTGGACGCCGTTTCGAGATATCGCCATAAAGGTGGAGCAGGGGTGACCCTAGAATTTGTTTGTACAATATGGGTATCAAAAGAAAGGTGTTAATGAGTATTTTAAAAGGGAGTAATCCTTAGTTCCATAGGTGGACGCCGTTTCGAGATATCGCCATAAAGGTGGAGCAGGGGTGACCCTAGTATTTGTTTGTACAATATGGGTATCAAAAGAAAGGTGTTAATGAGTTTTTTAAAAGGGAGTAATCCTTAGTTCCATAGGTGGACGCCGTTTCGAGATATCGCCATAAAGGTGGAGCAGGGGTGACCCTAGAATTTGTTTGTACAATATGGGTATCAAAAGAAAGGTGTTAATGAGTATTTTAAAAGGGAGTAATCCTTAGTTCCATAGGTGGACGCCGTTTCGAGATATCGCCATAAAGGTGGAGCAGGGGTGACCCTAGAATTTGTTTGTACAATATGGGTATCAAAAGAAAGGTGTTAATGAGTTTTTTAAAAGGGAGTAATCCTTAGTTCCATAGGTGGACGCCGTTTCGAGATATCGCCATAAAGGTGGAGCAGGGGTGACCCTAGAATTTGTTTGTACAATATGGGTATCAAAAGAAAGGTGTTAATGAGTTTTTTAAAAGGGAGTAATCCTTAGTTCCATAGGTGGACGCCGTTTCGAGATATCGCCATAAAGGTGGAGCAGGGGTGACCCTAGAATTTGTTTGTACAATATGGGTATCAAAAGAAAGGTGTTAATGAGTATTTTAAAAGGGAGTAATCCTTAGTTCCATAGGTGGACGCCGTTTCGAGATATCGCCATAAAGGTGGAGCAGGGGTGACCCTAGAATTTGTTTGTACAATATGGGTATCAAAAGAAAGGTGTTAATGAGTTTTTTAAAAGGGAGTAATCCTTAGTTCCATAGGTGGACGCCGTTTCGAGATATAGCCATAAAGGTGGAGCAGGGGTGACCCTAGAATTTGTTTGTACAATATGGGTATCAAAAGAAAGGTGCCAAGATTTTAAGGGTTTTTTATTTCGCCCTGCAGAACTTTTTTCATTTTCTTCTACTTAATATGGTAGGTGTCACAACCATTTTATAAGGTTTTTTCTAAAGTTATATTTCGCGTCAATAAAACAATCCAATTACCTTACCATGTTTCATCCCTTTTTTCGTATTTGGTATAGAATTATGGCATTTTTTTCATTTTTCGTAATTTTCGATATCGAAAAAGTGGGCGTGGTCATAGTCGGATTTTTTTCATTTTTCACACCAAGATAAAGTGAGTTCAGATAAGTACGTGAACTAAGTTTAGTAAAGATATATCGATTTGTGCTCAAGTTATCGTGTTAACGGCCATGCGGAAGGACAGACGGACGTCTGTGTATAAAAACTGGGCGTGACCGATTCCGCCCATTTTCACAGAAAACAGTTAACGTCATAAAATCTATGCCCCTACCAAATTTCAAAAGGATTTTGTTCGACTTATGGCGTCAAAAGTATCCTAGACAAATTAAATGAAAAAGGGCGGAGCCACGCCCATTTTGAAATTTTCTTTTATTTTTGTATTTTGTTGCACCACATCATTACTGGAGTTGAATGTTGACATAATTTACTTATATACTGTAAAGATATTAAATTTTTTGTTAAAATTTTACTTTAAAAAAATTTTTTTTTAAAAGTGGGCGTGGTCTCTCTCCGATTTTGCTAATTTTTATCAAGCGTACATATAGTAATAGCAGTAACGTTCCTGCCAAATTTCATCATTATATCTTCAACTGCCAAATTACAGCTTGCAAAACTTTTAAATTACCTTCTTTTAAAAGTGGGCGGTGCCACGCCCATTGTCCGAAATTTTACTAATTTTCTATTCTGCGTCATAAGTTCAACTAATCTACCAAGTTTCGTCGCTGTATCGGTCTTTTGTAATGAATTATGGCACTTTTTCTGTTTTTCGAAATTTTCGATATCGAAAAAGTGGGCGTGGTTATAGTCCGATATCGTTCATTTTTAATAGCGATCTGAGATGAGTGCTCAGGAACCTACATACCAAACTTCATCAAGATACCTCAAAATTTACTCAAGTTATCGTGTTAACGGACGGACGGACGGACGGACGGACATGGCTCAATCAAATTTTTTTTCGATCCGGATTATTTTGATATATGGAAGTCTATATCTATCTCGATTCCTTTATATATGTACAACCAACCGTTATCCAATCAAACTTAATATACTCTGTGAGCTCTGCTCAACTGAGTATAAAAATGAAAGGCATGTTTGTCATGAATTGGATAACAGCAAAATGGTTGGGCTATCCTCTTTTAACCTTAGGTAAACGAACCACAGTGTGAAAGAAATCATTTACTTTTTTGTGGGACTTTTCGGCAATAAATTTTCAAAATACTTTCATGATTTTTTTTTCCGAACTGAACTTACGAAAAAAAGATTGGCTATCCTGAGCAAACCTTGCGCAAACGAAACACACACGTTTGATTAAAAAAAATTGCCAGCTTCACACGTACGCTAAAACGTTAAACTAGTTTTAATTTAAAATAAATTTAACAGGGCCATAATTGAGAAAAGTATTTTCTAAAATATGCAAAGATAATTAGCAAATAGTCTTAGAATTTTCGTGAAGCTTTTGATTGACAAGTTAATTGAATTTTTATTTTGGCAAAAACTTCTTAATAAGCCGAATACTCATTATAGGTTGTTGTAACTACGACACCAATTAGAATAACTACAATAAAGAAACCTACAAAGTAGCAAACTATGAACATAATCACCGGCAAGCGAAATACTATGAAAGGGTGAAGGACACGAAACCGGGCAGGCAGCAACTCACTACATGCAAGTAAATAGATTTCGAGAAAAAAGTATAATGATTGACGTATACAAGAAATTTATGCAGCGTGGTATTAGAGCTTTCTGCTATGCGAGCAAGTTTTGAGGTAAGTTAGCCAAAATTTTGCGCTGTTGCTTGAAGCATCCAAATTATAAAAATTTCGGCAATTTGCGTCCAAGAAATTATTGATATTTCCGCACTGTTTACTGGCCCGGAGCCTTGAACTCTGGCCGGGAATGAAGCATTTACAGTGGATTACATCTGCTGCGTACATTGGGGGCAATATCAGCAAGACTACTTATTAGGCCTCGAGGCACGAGCACTACAGCAAAACATACAAATGTGAATATATCCATCAAAGAAACATTGGATGGGACCTAATTGATCTGGAACAAGAGCCTCGGAAATTTATTTACGGATGCATTCAAGCTTGCATCTTCCAAGCGAACGTCCCTACCAATAAAGATACGGTGAATTTGATGATATCCAGCGACTTAGATGTTAGAGAGATTATTCACTTCGACAGTCAAGCAACAATTAAAGCACTGTAATCAACGAATGCCTAAAATTATTCGAGCTACTGTGAAATTTAGAGTATCAGAGTCATTTTTGTTGTAGCTGCGAAAATTATATCTGATAGTTATAGCGCGTATCTTTTGCGACCAGCTTCCGAAAAGTTATCGATTTGGTGTTAAATGGTTATTTATTTTCGAAATATAACCGATTTTTTATCGGCTTATAATCGATTGCTTAGCGAAATGCTTTCGATATTTTATTAAAAAGTGATTGAATTGTTATCTACAAGTTATCAAATGCTTATTGAAATTAGTATCGAAAAGTTATGCATTTTTTATTGAAAATTATCGTTACGTCATCAAAGCATTCTCGATTTGTTATCGGTGCGTTACTAGTCGGTAATGTGTTGTCGATTTGTTATCAAAGAGTTATCAGCGATCTACTATCAAAAAAATTGTAAATTTCTTATCGGAATGTTACCAATTTGTTATCGGCGTATTTTTTGATTTATTATCGTCTACTCATCGGTTTGTTACGAAACAAGAAAATAATAAGTACAAGGCGCGAGAACATCCGAAGCGATTTTACGTCGAGCTTCCTTCCAATTTGCGTCGTACTCCTTTTAGTTTTTCCCACAAATTGGCGGGATGGAATCTACATGTTTTACGCCTACCCCGAACGGCATCTGCAAGGCAGATATGTTTTCACTGAGAATTTTTATGGCAGCAATACACTCGGAGTGCTTGCCAAACACTGCCGAGGGGCGACCCCGCTTATAAAAATTTTCTTCTAATTAAAAAAACTTGTTTCTAAAATTTTTGATGTTGCTTTGTCCGCGGCGTGAACCCAGTATCTTCGGTGTGGTAGGCGGAGCACGCTACCATCACACGAGGGCGGCCGCCTTTTGGTAAAAGCCAAAAAGACGCCGATTGCTCGAACATAACCAGCCGATAATAAACCGATGACTCCACATTATTAATTCGCTTTCGACAATACGCCGATGATAATAAATTTGCTTGTCTGTATCGGTTGCTACCGAAAAGAACCCAAAGAGGCCGAAACCGTTTCTTTATGGTAAATTTACCTCTGTTTTGGTTAAACTTCAACCCCTGTGCGAGCTCTAGTTAACTTAGAAACAATACTTTTGTAGACGTTCATCTGTATGTTTGCACATCGAACTTCACGAGTACTTTTTTTTTCAGATACAAAATTATAATTGAAAGAAAAGTTGTTGTTCAGCTAATTTGCAGTTACTTCTTCTACCTTTCCGCTTCATTCACCTGCTCAACCATAAGCAATATCTGTAATGAATGCTGTCACTAACTGTTTGGGATTTTTAATTAGCCAAAGTTGCATAAACTAAGTTGTAACGAAGCACCAGTTGTTGTGCTCTATTTCCGACGAGAGAGACGTAAGGCAAGGTTCGAAATATGCTTCAACACTAATACATATACATACAGACGTTCATAAAACATATCAAAAAATTTTATTAATTCTATGAATGAAATTTTTCCCAGATTGCGAAATCACCTGGGCCACTGTGAATTTTCAACTTAACTAGAAGCATAGGCCAAAAAAGTTTTGTATTATTGTTTTAGTTTATCAAATATAAATATTACTCACGCCAGGAAATGCAGCAGCGCAAACTGAAAATGAGTGCTATAATGTACCTAACTGCCAACAACAAAAATAACAACAGCCACATGAGCATTAATATCAGTAGCTGTGATGGGCGCTGATGCAGTTAGAGCGAAGAGAGGTACATGAAGTGCGAAGGATGCAGGCGTTTGTTAAGTAAAATCAATTTTGACAGTTACCTGCAGTGGTGAAAAGTTTTGCCAAAAATTTTTAGAAGCTTTTCATAGAATTTTGTTATAAGCCTTGCTTTTATTTTCGACGCTGTTTAGTTTGTGGCATAAACTCATTTTACTTTTTTACAAACTTATTATATGAGCCGGAATACTGTTTTTGTTTCTTCTTCTTTGTGCTTGTTGTTGTGACTGTACTGACATTTACATACATACAAGTGCTATGAAGTTTTATAATCAGTTGTGCTTTGCGTGCCGAACTTGACGCTGTCACTGATATGATACATTAGATAGAAGCTTGGAGAGACCGACTTTCACTTAAGTCTATATTCCTTAAAGCTGGAGAAGGGTTAATGGCCATATTCATTCGTAAATTACAAGCCTTACCGCCGTCATGCTGACATCGAAAGGGGAAATAAGATAATATAGGCTCAGCGTAGCTGGCACCCCTATATAAGTATTTTTGATAACCTTGGGAAAAGGAACCACAGTGAGAATTCAATCATTATGCATTTTTTGTTTTTGGGGACCGTTTAACTTAAAGACTTTTTTTTCTAATATATTTTTTTTCGCCAAGGCTGGGCTAGCAACACAAAAACTTGGGCGAACGAACCACAGAGAGGAAAAAGCATTTTAAGGAAATAATTTTGAATTTGTTTGATATTTGGGGGTAACTTTTACGATAAATTATGCTTTCAGTGGTGCTCTAACAACAAAAGAGGATGGGCTATCCTGACGGCCGCCGTGGTGTAATGGTAGCGTGCTCCGCATACAACACCGAAGGTCGCCCCTCGGCAGTGATTGCCAGGCACTCCGATTGTATTTCTGCCATGAAAAGCTCTCAGTGAAAACTCATCTGATTTGCAGATGCCGTTCGGAGTTGGCATAAAACAAGTAGGTCCCGCCCCCCCCCCCCCCCAATTTGTAGGAAAACTTAAAAAAACAGAAGCACGACGCAAATTGGGAGAGAAGCTCGGCATAAAATCTCATCGGAGGTTATAGCGCCTTACATTAATTGATTTATTCTGGGATAACTTTCAGCAAACGAGCCGCAGAGAGACAACATTATTTTGGATTTCGCTGCTTTTGGGGGGTTTTCAATATGCATTTTTTTCC
This sequence comes from Eurosta solidaginis, assembly GCF_040869045.1. Lineage (NCBI taxonomy): Eukaryota > Metazoa > Arthropoda > Insecta > Diptera > Tephritidae > Eurosta > Eurosta solidaginis. The sequence goes on along the minus strand of NC_090319.1, from coordinate 263,338,693 downwards.
AAGGACTATCCTCGACTAAGCTTGTGCAAACGAACCACATAGCTTTTATTAAAAAATTCACATTTCAGAGTACCAGCTGCACAGAGACGATAATACAGGTAAAGATATTCCGCAGCGGCCATGGCGGCCACCGTGGTGTGATGGTAGCGTGCTCCGCCTATCACACCGTATGCCCTGGGTTCAACTCCCGGGCAAAGCAACATCAAAATTTTAGAAATAAGATTTTTCAATTAGAAGAAAATTTTTCTAAGCGGGGTCGCCCCTCGGCAGTGTCCGGCAAGCGCTCCGATTGTATTTCTGCCATCAAAAGCTCTCAGTGAAAACTCATCTGCCTTGCAGATGCCGTTCGGAGTCGGCATAAAACATGTAGGTCCCGTCCGGCCAATTTGTAGGGAAAAATCAAGAGGAGCACGACGCAAATTGGAAGAGAAGCTCGGCCTTAGATCTCTTCGGAGGTTATCGCGCCTTACATTTATTTTTTTTATTTTATATTCCGCAGCGAGAAGTTCTCCATCCGTTTGTTTATGTTATCGCACTCAACGAGGTTCCATTATAGCTCGATGCAAATTGTGTGTCTATGCCTACTCGGGCGACGTCAGTATACCTGTATAAAGTCCATTGTTTTCAACACTAACTGAGTTACTTCAGGGTGTGCTTCAGATGAGTGGGCTGCCAAAAGCGTATATAACCAAAGCAAGAGGGATCTGATACCCTTTATACCAATGTCATTATACTTATCCCTTTACTTCGTTACCTTTATACAGGTGAAGCCTCAACCTGTTCAGTCGTAAACGCGAGGCAGTACCATCACAGTGGAATCCTTAGCTCGTTTCTTTATGTGACTACCACAAAATGGTTAAAAGTTTTGCAACAACGAGAGGTGGCTATGGTCGAATATGTTGATAGGACGACTAAACAGAACGTTCATTGCAGGAGTGCGGATTCGAACCTTACGTAACGTGGAAAAGCCTTTGAAGAGATTTGCAAGGTGCAATCGCAAAAGCTATCCCTTTTTTTCGAAAATATGAAGCCATAAGTGGAGGCTTATCCCCAAAAGAGACTAGCGGATAGACAGACAATGCAGAAAGGAAGTACGCCGGAGAGTCTAGGCCTGGTGTTTTCTCTGAGCTTCTTTAGATCTCGCTTTCGGTCCGTTGTTATGTACAAGGCAAAGAGGCAAAGGATCATTCAGAACCGGTTGCAAGCTGGACACTATTATGGTATTATTATGGGCTGCTTAATAAGTCAAAGAAAGAAATATTTAGAATTACTACCATAATCACAGGACACTGGCCGCTGGGCCTGCATGTTGAGAGAAATGGGATCCCAATCAACACATATGCAGGAGTAATGACGCACTATATCTTTTATATAATCATCTTTTCGTTTCTCTTTCTCTTTCTTACACCTACATATTCCGCATCGTCATCGTGCTCCTTTTTTTATCGCCTTCATATAATATAGTGGCAAAACTTAGCTGTTCGATACGTCACTATTCTGGTAGTAAATAAATGCACAACACCAGCAAAGCAAGCAGCCACACATACATGTAAACAGCAAAGCTAAGAGCGAAGAGAATATTTCACATACATAAAGCCAGCAGCTAAAACAAATAAGAAAGAAAAATATTCATGCTTATATGCAATCAGCTAAGAGCGAAGATAACATTACTCACACACATGTATGTAGCTAAATGTATATAGCTAAATAACCAACCATGTTATACAGAAACGAGAAATAAAACAAGTAAATACTCGAGACGGCTATTAGCGAAAGGTTTTGCCTCTAGGAGAAATAGGCGAAAAAGGAAACTGAGAGTAAGAAAGCAGCGCAAGCTGTGGAACAATGAATCAGTTTGGTTTTGATACGCAATAAGTCAAGTACACGAGTAAATTAATTGTGAAGTACTACTGCCTTAGTAGTGCTGTAAATAAAGAACATTTTGCTTTACTGAAAATTTAAGTTATTCTTTCGACAGTTCAGCGATCCGAACGATAACTGAAGGCCGCTAGAATTATCAAGAGTTTCCCAAAATTCGCTACAATATCTATACCAAATATTAGACAGTCACTACAAATATTTGTAGTTAAAACCACGTAGAGCAATCGCGTCTGAGTATATTATCAGTTAGAAACAGCACTTAGGTTTCCCCATTTGGTTTTACTTTAGTACCTATGTATATGTGAGTAATTCATTTTTGCTTTCATTATATGCAAAAAGTTTTAAACTTAGTTTTTGTCAGCTTTAGTGTTGCTATTTCCAGTTACTTTTGTTGTTGTTTATATTTTTGCTGTGTTGCTACAATTTTAGTTTTCGTTTCTGTTTGGCGGAAATGAAACTAGTTTTAGTTAAATTTTGAAATTATGCATTTTTAGTTTTTATATCCTCTTTCCCCGAGTGCCGAGTTCAAGCAACTTGTTTGATATTATGAATGAAAGGCCAGGTACAGCAGAAAATTTTGGTTTTTATTAGCGGAAGGCGAAGAATTAGTGTCGTAAGGTCACCACCGAAATTCGAGGCTATAGCTGTGCAACTTTCCAATTCGGAACGAAGAATTGCTGTTAGTACTGTTAAATATTCGAAGATTTAATGCGGCCTGCCAGCTCTTCCGCATTATTTTACAATAGAAATATGTCTCGAGATGCTCCTCGATTGACTCTTCGCTATTCCTATTTTTCCAGTTATCCTTGAACGTGTCCTTAGACTTGTCCATATCCTTAACCTTATCCTTAGACTTTTCCTTAGCCTTATCAATATTCTTATCATTATCTTTTACTTATCCCTATCCTTATCCTTATCCTTATACTTATCCTTATCCTTATCCTTATGCTTGTCCTTATCCTTATACTTATTCTTTTCCTTATACTTATCCTTATCCTTATCCTAATCCTCATCAATATATTTATCCGAAGAATTTTACTCGTTCTTATCCTTATCCTCATCATTTTCATTATGCTTATCATTATCCTTATCCTTAGAATTTGACTTGTCCTTATCCTCATCCTTATCCTTATCCTTATCCTTATCCTTTTCCGTATACTTATCCGTATTCTTATTCTTATCTTCATCCTTATCTTTATATTTATCTTTATCTTTATTCTTATCCTTATCGTTATCATTATCCTTATCCTTATCTTTATTATTATCCTTATCCTTAAACTTATTCATATACTTATCTTTATCCTCATCTTTATGCTTATTCTTATCCTTGTATTTATCCTTATCCTTTTCCTTTTCCTTTTCCTTTTCCTTATCCTTAACCTTATCCTCATCCTTATCCTTATCATTATCGTTATCCTCATCTTTATCCTTATTCCTATCCTTATCTTTATCCTTATCCTTTTCTTTATCCTTATTCTTATTCTTATTCTTACCCAATCATTATTTTTATCGTCCTAAGAATTGAATTTAAAAAATCGGCCTTTTCAATCAAATAACAAATGATACGGATTTGAAGTAGACACTTGTGGTTATATCACCTTTGATTCAGTATTTGTTTGTTTTAATTTATGATAAAAATTCTCAATTCCCTAAGTTGCAACTAAACATATTTTTCATTTTTGTTTGCACACAGAATTTTGCAATAGCACAATAAAACTTTTTTTCATTTTCTCCTCTATTGTTTAATTTTTTTTTTACTCATGTTTTTATTTTGAATGCTAATACTATTTATGTATGTATTTTAGTGTGTGTTATTTTTCTTTTAATTTTAAATTCAAAGCATTTTGCATTGTCCTATTACAAAATTGCAACCATGAGAGAAATCTTTTGTTTTCCTTTTAAATAGAGCAAAATGTTAGTTAGACAAAACAATTGGCGCATGAGCAGATGGATATGGGTGGTAGAGGTGTTAGGTGAAAGCTTTTGTGTATGTATAAGTGAAGTGAGTATGCTAATCGTACCGGTGCTGTTGTTAGAATCAGCAGTGCCAGTAGCCGGAATAACTGTATGAATATGGCGACGATGAGCGGATGGATAGAATGGCAGGCTACATCTGTTTCTGCATTTTTGTTTGTTTCCATATTGTTTTACGATTAGTTTTGTTTACTATGGTTAGTTTTGTTTATTGTTATTGTTGTTTTGTCTATTGTTAGCTATTATTGTATATTAAATACATGCACTCATACAATATATATACATATGTATGTTAATGTTTTGTTTGGTTCTTGCTGCTGGTTAATTAAACGCAGACGATTTTAAAAGGATTTTCCACTTTTTTTAGGTGGACAACAATTGAGGCGGCTGTGCGTGCTGAATGCAGTCTTATATTTTTTACTAACATTTACTAGATTTCACTTCTTTAAAAAAAAAACAAGGGTTTTTTGGACAGTAATAAAATCTTTTTATACTCAGTTGAGCAGAGCTCACAGAGTATATTAAGTTTGATTGGATAACGGTTGGTTGTACATATATAAAGGAATCGAGATAGATATAGTCTTCCCTATATCAAAATAATCAGGATCGAAAAAAAATTTGATTGAGCCATGTCCGTCCGTCCGTCCGTCCGTCCGTTAACACGATAACTTGAGTAAATTTTGAGGTATCTTGATGAAATTTGGTATGTAGGTTCCTGAGCACTCATCTCAGATCGCTATTTAAAATGGACGATATCGGACTATAACCACGCCCACTTTTTCGATATCGAAAATTTCGAAAAACCGAAAAAGTGCGATAATTCATTACAAAAGACCGATAAAGCGACGAAACTTGGTATATGAGTTGAACTTATGACGCAAAATAGAAAATTAGTAAAATTTTGGACAATGGGCGTGGCACCGCCCACTTTTAAAAGAAGGTAATTTAAAATTTTTGCAAGCTATAATTTGGCAGTCGTTGAAGATATGATGATGAAATTTGGCAGGAACGTTACTATTATTACTATATGTACGCTTAATAAAAATTAGCAAAATCGGAGAAGGACCACGCCCACTTTTAAAAAAAAAATTTTTTTTAAGTAAAATTTTAACAAAAAATTTAATATCTTTACAGTATATAAGTAAATTATGTCAAGATTCAACTCCAGTAATGATATGTTGCAACAAAATACAAAAATAAAAGAAAATTTAAAAATGGGCGTGGCTCCGCCCTTTTTCATTTAATTTGTCTAGGATACTTTTAACGCCATAAGTCGAACAAAAATGAACCAATCCTTTTGAAATTTGGTAGGGGCATAGATTTTATGGCGCTAACTGTTTTCTGTGAAAATGGGCGAAATCGGTTGATGTCACGCCCAGTTTTTATACACAGTCGTCCGTCTGTCCTTCCGCATGGCCGTTAACACGATAACTTGAGCACAAATCGATATATCTTTACTAAACTTAGTTCACGTACTTATCTGAACTCACTTTATCTTGGTGTGAAAAATGAAAAAAATCCGACTATGACCACGCCCACTTTTTCGATATCGAAAATTACGAAAAATGAAAAAGATGCCATAACTCTATACCAAATACGAAAAAAAGGGATGAAATATGGTAAGGTAATTGGATTGTTTTATTGACGCGAAATATAACTTTAGAAAAAACTTTATAAAATGGTTGTGACACCTACCATATTAAGTAGAAGAAAATGAAAAAGTTCTGCAGGGCGAAATAAAAAACCCTTAAAATCTTGGCAGGTATTACATATATAAATAAATTAGCGGTATCCAACAGATGATGTTCTGGGTCACCCTGGTCCACATTTTGGTCGATATCTGGAAAACGCCTTCACATATACAACTACCACCATTCCTTTTAAAACTCTCATTAATAATTTTAATTTGATACCCATATCGTACAAACTCATTCTAGAGTCACCCCTGGTCCACTCCCTCTTAAAATACTCGTTAACTCCTTTCGTTTGATGCCCATATTGCACAAACGAATTCTAGAGTCACCCCTGGCCCACCTTTATGGCGATATCTCGAAACGGCGTCCACCTATGGAACTAAGGATTACTCCCTTTTAAAATACTCATTAACACCTTTCATTTGATACCCATATCGTACAAACGCATTCTAGAGTCACACCTGGTCCATCTTTATGGCGATATCTCGAAAAGGCGTCCACCTATAGAACTAAGGCCCACTCCCTCTTAAAATACTCATTAACTCCTTTGTTTGATACCCATATTGCACAAACGAATTCTAGAGTCACCCCTGGTCCACCTTTATGGCGATATCTCGAAACGGCGTCCACCTATAGAACTAAGGCCCACTCCCTTTTAAAATACTCATTAACACCTTTCGTTTGATGCCCATATTGTGCAAACAAATTCTAGGGTCACCCCTGGTCCACCTTTATGGCGATATCTCGAAACGGCGTCCACCTATGGAACTAAGGATTACTCCCTTTTAAAATGCTCATTAACACCTTTCATTTGATACCCATATCGTACAAACGCATTCTAGAGTCACCCCTGGTCCATCTTTACGGCGATATCTCGAAAAGGCGTCCATCTATAGAACTTAGGTCCACGCCCTTTTAAAATACTCATTAATACCTTTCATTTGATACCCATATCGTACAAACAAATTCTAGAGTCATCCCTGATCCACCTTTATGGCTATATCCCTAAATGGCGTCCACCTATAGAACTATGGCCCACTCCCTCATAAAATACTCTTTAATGCCTTTCATTTGATACACATGTCATACAAACACATTCCAGGGTTTCCCTCGGTTCATTTTCCTACATGGTTATTTTCCCTTATATTGTCACCATAGCTCTCAACTGAGTATGTAATGTTCGGTTACACCCGAACTTAACCTTCCTTACTTGTTTTTATATAACTCGTGAAATGAAATGGAATAATACCTTCGTTGGTACGTCTACGTCCTCCTCTGATCCCTTGTTTTAAGGTTTTCGTGGTCCCATTCTGCCTCACCCACTTCTAGCGTGTTTTGAATGCGGTTATGGAACTTCTCTTGTTGAGGCACAGATAAATACTGGATGCGCCCTTGTAACGTTTGTCCGAGGTCCTCGTATAATATTAGCTATATCTTCCTATTTATTTCGAGGATGTTCTACTGACCCTCCTCCGTAGGCCGAAATAGGAATTACCTTGAAATCCTTTGTCCGTATATTAGGGTTCCGATGCAACAGAAGGAACTACGCATCCTCCAAATTCCACCACTGAAGGATCGATAGATTGGTTTTTGGGGATCTGCACTCTGCCCACCACCTCAAACAGTAAGCTCGTTCCCAACGTTTAGGTGTCAGAAGAAACTCCTCTAGCCACTTCAATATAGCGCATATTTGCTGCATTCAATCAACTTAACACCCTTGTAACACCCCGCCGAACCGAAGAATGGCAGCGGATCACTCGTTTTGTTTTGCATAATCTTGATCATGAAGCTAAGACTCTTCCTTTTTACTGATCTCGACTTTTCAGTAGATATAAAAAGAAAGTTAAAATCACAACCTTACCGCGGTTTGGCCTTTCCTCACGGCTCTGGAACTTACTTTTTAGTCGATTATAAGCCGCTTAGTCGTTTCAGTGGATACTACCACTTTATACCTGCCGAACCTTGTTCCAGGGTGAAGAAGAAAGGGCAAAGCACTTAAATAACAAATTGCATTCAATCTGTCTGTAACGCATCGCTTCGGTTATATCGACTTCGGCTCTTAACTCGTAATGATGACCTGTACTGTGAGAGGACTAACACCCTCTATCTATTACGTACCTTCCTCCACTCTTCTACTTAGTTCGAACTTGCCTGCCACTTTCTCACAGAGCTCGTTGACTTTTCCTAACAATAACTCTCTACGCCTGACTCATCATTTGTAACGATATTTACTCTTTCTCCAAATACTTATCTTCGTTTTCTTTTGAGTGCTCCATCTTTCTCGCACGATCACCGGCTGGCAATCGCAGGGCGTGCTAAGCGGTCTATTATTATTAGTTATGAGGAAGAAGAACCACCTGCTATAGGAACGACCCTTCTACAGATAAGGTCACTGTTAACTACTGAAGCCGTGGAAAACCGCGTATGCCAAAATCGGCAAATCATTTAACAGGAACTGTATGCATTGTACCATAGATTATGGGGGTTGGAAGTGCGTGGTCATTATATAACGCAGAAAAGGTCCTCAATCAACAACAAGATGCCTGCCCCTAGCGAAGCACCAGCATACAAAAATGTTTATTAAGAAAATATGGAATTTTAAAAAATATATTTATTTAGAAAAAAAAGAGACGAGTCGAAATTAAAACGACTTAAAAACGATTCGAAATCGACTCATGCTACTAGAAAGAAGTAAGGTTACAATGACGAATATGCGTACAATAAACTTATGAATCCCAGTACGAATGTGTACACAAAAAGTGGACAAATACTCTTTTTTGAACTCACATTTTTTTAAACAACAATTTAAAATTTTCATTAAAACTATCTGCTCTTATTATAACAAAAAATCTCCATGTACTATAATAATCTCCCATATCCATTTAGGTGTATTTACTTGTATTTTATGTTTATGTTATTGTTGTCAATTGTTGTACAAGCCAACCGATGTGGTTGTGTGCGGCTATTGTCTCGAGTTAACGCACAGATTAGGGTTTTCATTATAAGCGCCCATAGCAGTTTTTGTATGCCATTTTACTCATTTTCGTATCAAAGCTAACTACATATATAATAAAATTGTATGTATATATGTATTTATGTACTGATACCATTGTTGTGTTGTTTAAAATTTTAAATTAAGGAAAATAGTTGCATAGTTTATGTGAAAAGCGATTTAAAACATGTTTATATACACATATATGCAGACTTATATGCATTTACCAATTGCACTTTTATTTTAAAATTACAATAAAATAAGTATATAGCCCAAGAGTTAAAATTATCTTAGCAATTGAATACTAAAGCTTTGCGTCTAGGTGCACAAGTATAAGCATACATATTGTACGGAATTTACTGTAATTCCGCTTATTTGCAACCTTCTGCCAACGTTCGAATCACTAAACTGTTGAATAAATAACTATAATATTCGATAGTGCAAAATGGTCTTTATTAGACTACTTTCAAAATAACACTTCTATTGCTCGACAGATAGCGTGCGTAATAAAAGCTGATTGTCGCGCCTCCACTGTCGCTGCTTTTATAATGTGCGGTTTCCTCGTTGACATATTTCTTGGTGCTTCTATTTCCAGAACTTACTAGTTAGTTATCAGCTATAAAATTACTCAGCTGTAACTAGAGATGCACGATTTTATAGATTCTCTCATTGCATACTTTTGGGAGTATCTCAGATATATGCATGTGGTTGTGCGTTGCTTCTCCGCTGCGTGTATGTACATCAGGGCCATTCAAAACTGAAAGTGCATCTGTATTAGTGAGAGCGCAATCGTCGCGATGATCGTGCGGGTAAATTGATTTTTCATTTAGTCGCTTACTAGGAAGCAACGAGCTAACAAGAAGCATTTGTATCGCGCATAATTTTTCTTACATATTTTGATACTGATCTGCCGATACCCACCACTGACGTTGCTACGCCAAGTGCCAAGCGACGACCAACTCAATTAACGACCACAGAGCGAATCATGTGCGTGTGAAATGAGAGGGCACAATTGGGATATGAAATGAATGGCCCTGATGCACATATGTATGTGTAGACATAATGATTAATTCGTTTATGTAGATGCAAGTGACTGTCTGCTTTTTTGTTGTTGTGACTTCATTTACTTAGCATCAGACTAGTGATGTGAGTATCACTTAGTGTCACTAATATTCGTCACAATATTATGTAAATTAACCAAACGTTACAAATACGCAGTGCCAAATATGCCACGCATATTTCCACATGGAGGAATAGGAATTACGGTAGCCAACAAAGCTCCATTTTTTGGCTGTAGATTGACTTGTTACTTATGGTTCCAATTGTTGTTCCTGGAGTCTACAAAAGATTTTAAAATTTTTACAATATGGGTTAGTATGAAATAAAGACCACCAAATACGACAATGGCACGGAAAGGGAGAGGAAGAAAAATAGAGAAGGGGATATAAGAGTAAAGAGAGACACAGTTCCATATGGAGAGGAAAAATCGTAAAGAGAGAAAGTTGAAAAAATTATAGAGTAAGAAGAGCGGCGTGGAAAAATTAGAGAGAGGAGAAATTAGCAACAAAAATTTGAGGAAATTACTATTTTCAGTTTTGCATGAAAACTAAAATACGGGCAGATCAATTTCTTTCTGGTATAACAAACCGATATTTTTTTTAGGTAATCCTTATTGGTAATACATACATACATATTTATAACATATTGATAAAATTTTGGTAACAAATGAATACACTTTCGATAAGAAATCGATACATTTTCGTTAACATATCGATAACTATTTAATAAAATACCAAAAATTGTTCGATAGATATTCCATAATTTTTCAGTAATAAATCGATGACTTTTCGATAACAAACCATTGTTTTCGATAGCAAACGCTATAACACTTCTTTAACAAAACGACTACCCGTTGTTTCCTCGCCGATAACGCGCCAACATATTGTAACGAATTTAAGGTTTTTCGTTTTTTCAGTAGAGTAAAATATTCTTTATTTACAACACTACTTTGGTATTTGTACTTTACAATTTAATTACTCACCTACTACACTTATAGCGTATTAAAATCAAACTGCATGACCATCACTTGGGCTATGCTGCTTTTATACTCTTAGTTTTCCTCGTTCGTCTATTTCTCCCAGGGTCTAGACTTTTCACGTCAGAGCCGTCTAGAATAGTGGCTTGTTTGTGTCTCGTTTCCGTATTCCATACTTTCTTATATATTTCTTGCTTCTGTACCTGATATTGCTTTGTTCATGTATGTAAAATATTCTCTACCGGAATGGATCTCTTTTATTCGATTGGTATACCAAACTTTCTTCATCGGGACGGATGATCAATTTCCTTTCATCGCAGCCCTTTAAGTATAAATTAAACACAGCGAGAAATTTCGTAAACAAATTTCTGTCTATAAGCCACGAACAATTTCACAATACCAATATCGGAAAAATATATCAAATACTAAGAAACGACAACTACCCACATAACATGGTACAAAATCTAATACAGCAAAAAACACTGAGAACTGAAAAGAAATATACCAAAACACCAACACCGGAAACAACAAATTCAACCAAACAATACTACAGCGTTACATATATCCCCAAACTTACGAAGGCAGTTCGAAAAGGCATGAATATTAAACCGAACATTACAATAGCAAATAAATCCAACTGCACCCTATCCAGCATATTTACAAACACAAAGAGCCCCATCGAGATCCTACAACAAAATAATGTTGTGTATGAAATCAGTTGCATGGGAAATAAAAAAGTCAACGAAAATTGTAACCGGGTATATATTGGGACCACAAATCGAAATCTGAGCTTACAACTAACAGAACACGAAGCTGACATATAGAAGAAAAAGAACAACACTGCGTTATCACAACACATAACAACAACTGGACATACAGCTGATCTCGCGAATACCACAATAATAGACAAAAACAAAAGAGGAAAAGTTCGATTCACATTAGAGAGCCTACGAATAATGCAAAAAAGGGGATCACGATAAACAAGGATTATACAGAAGCGATTGGAGCAAGCTATCTTTTATGTTTATAATATTTTTATGTTTAGTATGATTATGATACCCATTGCAAATGGTCCAATTTTTTAGAGTTAAGGAAAAATATTATGTGAGTGATGTTAATTTTTGTTTACGTTTATGCATGTATGGGCGTCATTTATGTATCTTATATTAGTCTTAGCTTATCTTAAGCTCTTATAATTGTTGTTTTTGTGACACCTTATTGTTGTTAATGTAAACTATTTCAAAATTGTGACAAAACTAATGTAATTATTTCATATGTTTTATTGTTGAAAATAAATAGACTTCGCCCCTGAAGAAGCTAGGATGGCTAGCCAAACGTAGGGCCGCAACAGTGGAATAATCACCACCTTTTTATTTACTGGAACCCACAATAGGTCAAAGAGCCTAACAACAAAATATTAATATTCTCTACCTGATTTACTAGTGTTGTTCAGCGACGTAACAAAACTGCAAATATTTGCCACAATATATACAACAAACAGATAACCCGTTATAAAAACAGATAATTCATCGATAACAAACCGGTAAATCATGGGTAAGAAGCTATTAGCAATTCGATAACAGTTTAATTACCAGCCGCCCGGTCTCTTTTTTGTGTGTTCAAATATGACGCCTTTAAGTTTCGCTCTTCCTCCCAAATTTTCCTTATTTAATTGGTTTCCAGAACATCAGGTCTTAGGCAAAGCTAACAAAATTCCAGAGGAAGCGCGATAGGAATACTAACCTGCTCTTTTGCTGGGTTTCTTATGATCATTCTACTATCCATTACTTATCGGATATTGTAAACTCTTCACAATTCTCAAACTTAAGGGATCCCGATAATTTCGTATCTCTATATATATAAAATCCAAATTATGTATGTATGTAGGTATAGATCGGGTTGCGTCTTAAACGCATCGACCGATCACAACAAAATTTGCACCACCCGTTACAAACCTTCCAAGGATGATGGTAGGCTAAAAATACTTTCGGTACATAAAAGGGGCGTGGCACCTCCCATACAAATGGAATCTTTGGTACTGCATAACTCTGAAGGTATTCATGCTATAACATTGAAGTAAGGATTTATATGAGGACAATCCCTAACACCACAGAGAAAATGTTTGGTCAGGAAGAAGTGGGCGATGCACCTCCCATACATATGGAATATCTAATACTGCATATTTTTGGTTGTAGTAATTGTAGAATAATGAAAATTGGTAGATATCACCTCCAGTAAAATGTGGAATTGTGTAAAAGGGGGTACGGCACCTTCCCTAGGAGTGATATTTATTAGAACTATGGCTACAGTACAAACTTTTATTTTAACAAAACCTCTATATCATCGAAAAATCGTTTTATTTATACTCCAAATAATATTGAAAAAGTATGATATATACAATGGTTTTCAGCAAGACCTAAAATAAATTAAAATTTTGTTTTATTTATTTTGCGTATTTTTATAGAAATGTGGGGTTAAACCCACGGGCATAAGCTAGTATGTAATATGCGACAAATGCGAGTCAACTTTATTATCTCTTGAATGCTCTATTTAACATTTATTCTGCACTTTCTAATTTCCGGCAAATAAATGAACTTGCTTTATTGGCAACTTTTACTTTCATTTTCAACGCGCACATTTGCCAAACGAATTTACGCACACACACACACACAAAACTCCATTTGCCTTAACTGCATGCGCGCCATTTACATTGGTGGCAAACATCATTTTCACCCATTTTGAGGTAGCAGCCACTCACATTTATTTTCACAAACACACATACATAAATACTTACGTAAAAATGCAGTTAACTTACAGCAAATAACGGAAATTGTAATCGTGTCACTATAGAAATGGACACCCACCACAAAAATACCTATGCTGTGTGCTGGCCTAATACTGGGTTTGAGGCCTAAAGAATTTCGTAGTTTTAGAGGCGTCTGAATTTGCATAGCCTAAAAAAGTTCAAAACCGAGCAAAAAGCAACAGTCAGCTGGAACTGCTTTGATTACAGCGACGGGAAGCATGCAGAGAAAATGTATTAGAATTTATGTTCTGTTTATGCGTTTTCCAATGAGTTTGTTTGCATATTTGTACATACATGCACACTGACATATCTCAGTCTCTCACTCTCGATCTAACATTTGCTCTATCATTTTACTGCTATATTATGGGTATATACATATATCAGATAAATGTATATGTGAATTGGTGTTTGAAAGCGGTAGTTTCACTTATAAGTAAGAACAGATTTCCCGTACAGTGGGAGATGTAGGATTAATAGAGAGGCAGTTGGTAGGAGCTGCAAAAAAAAAATATGAGAACCGTGTTTGCATTCTCAAACTCTGAAAAACTGGCAGGCATTGCTAGGTTGGTCGTTTTTTTTTTCTCCCGAACAGAAAGAATTTTTTTTCAATACGGCATTATATATTTTTACAAGCCCACCCGCACCCCTTTTAAGTAACAAGTAGAGTAATTGCGTGCTTATGTTTTATCAAAAAGCAACCAATTAGTTACACGCAAGCAAACTCGGACCATCTAAGAAAACGGGTGCCGGTGCGTATACGTAATATTTTTTAGTGTTTTCTATAAAACCTTCGGGGTGTGTCTTGATTGCTACAAGAAGTAGAAGAAGATTAAAATTATAATTTAAAAGTATGCCTATGTTATTCTGGGGCAGTAAAATGCCATTTTAAGAATTGAGTTTGGGAAATCCGAAAAGTAGATCGTCAGTTTTGCTCTGATAACAACAACCTCTTTGAATTTCATATAAAGCAAAGCCTAATATGCCTCAATATGTGGAGCATATATCCGAAATCATAATCAGCAATCTCCCACTGTGCGCGCCTATACCAGATTTCATTACCAAAAAATACCGCAGTTGTTATTGTTATTACGGTAGTTTACAAGAGTACACACTACTCCATATAAATATGTATTTGTGCGTGTGCGCTTATGGCCGCGACTTAATGTATGCACGTTCGCGTTAATGACACTATTGAGAGTAATTCGGGTTATAAAAGTTGGCGTCAAACCTAAAAGTGAATATCGAAAAGTTTGCGTAAAGTACGCCAACCTCACCACAGTTGGGCATAGTGCACTCATTTTATAAAACATACTTATATACATCTGAAAGGATGTGACTAAAATGTATCGAGTTTTTAAGTAATTAATCGAGTGTTATCGAGAAACTCAAATCGGTATGCACTTTCAACTCCCGCTTGTAACCACCCCGCGGATCTGCGAGATAGCAATAGTGACAACGAATATGAGCGCAAGGGAAATAAATCATAAATAAGCCGTCCGCAATGCGAAAAGTGGGTAAAGGATTCAAGATGGGGTCACTGTAGCTCTTCCAGACTATAATATTCGGCGTACAGGTAAAAGAGTACGATAAGTTTGATTTAAAACTTCAAGTTACACTAAAGTGGTAATATGAATTAAAATTTTTGACGGTGAGTTAAATTAAAAAATTTTATTTGATAGTTATTGGCACGAAGCAATAGCAAGTGCTCGAGAAATCATGAAATTTGTCATTGCAGTTTCCTATCATACTAACTCTACTGCTAACCTAGAAAATACGGATACGTTGTATAAACTCAACGGGTCGAATGGGGGAGACTTTGGGTCCTATAAGTTATATGAATATTAAGCTGATAATTTAGGGCAAAATGCTTAACTGTGAAATCCATTTATGTATACTATTAGGATGTTCCTATTTTGGTATCTATCGAGATTTTTTAGCAGCAGACTTTCCTTTTAATTGATTTTGCAAAACTTAGCGTATACTTTAAATTAGGCTTGGTCAGTGATAGCAGATGTACGAAATGTGTGTTGGAGGAGGAAACGATCGAGCACGTTTTGTGCTCGTGCCCTGCGCTTGCCAGGCTAAGACTCCAGCTATTAGGAGTGATACAGCTGTCAGATCTAGAAGCGGCAAATGGCTTAAGTCCTAGAATGCTTCTAGTATTTGCCAAGAGGACGGAGTTATTTTATAACATAGGTCCTGGTTTTTGATATGGTTCTTCAGTTTGGTCCTTAAAACAAACTTCTGGTAATATTACGGACTCATTCAATCTATGTGAGGTCCTCATTGACCGGCCAGTTCAACCTAACATAACTTAGAGTATACTACAAAGCCTGAAGAAAAATGCAACATGTACAAAAAAAGCCTTCTATAGTGGTGCAATTGGCGTGATATTTAGAAAATTTTGTCGGAATTTGAAAACCTGCGCTCAACTTTCAAGGAACTTTCCGCGGGAGTAGACACCTCAAAGTATAACCAAGACTCAGAGTTCAAAAAGTTAAATATAAGGAATGAAAAATGCTTCTATATGGTGCAACTTTTGCGATTTTTACAAATATTTTAAGAGCTCATATAGATCAGAATTTAAGTTCCCTTGGTGTGATCAACTGGCTCAGTTAACCCAGAAAGAAGCGACTGACGTGCCTATTTCTACAGCCGTAAACTTTAAATGGCTAAGTGAAAAATAAATTATGAACCTTGCAATTGAGATAATTTGAAAATGGTCACGACATCTGAAATTTTGAAATCGGTTTTCACATAACTTGTCGATGAGCGGAAGCTTTGAAACTTAAAATGTGATTCAGTGGCTAGTAGCAACGTAATACATATATCAGAGTTGCTCTAGGGGGCGCATAAATCCATATTCTAAGAAATTCTTTGCATTGTACCAACGTCGATGAAAATGTCATACGGTTCACCAAAAATTTAGATAGATGACTTACGGATCGAGCTATTTAGAAAATATCGCAAAAAGGAATATTGCGATAGCTGTTTTAAAAACTTTTGGGGCTCGCGTTAAGAACGACATGGCTAGTTTCTTATGAGGGGTTAAACTCACACAATTATGACAAATCTTAAAGCTAGCTTTGGCTTAAAAAGTTCTGTGAACTGTAGTTCAAACTTATGAGCAATAGCCCAAAGCTTTCAGAGGATGACAAAAGAAAAAGTTCCAGTAGGTAACGAATATGGCGAGATGCAATATTGCAAGTCTTGCCATCGATTTTTAAGAGCTTACGAATTTAAAGCTTACGTTCAGAAACATGTAACAATATAAAGAAAAATATTCTGCTAAGTGGCGCAAGTTCGATATATTTGTAAAACAAGTGGAATTTTCCCATACAGTTTGCCGGAGAATTAGAGACTTGCAATGTTCAGCTAAATCTAGAGGTCGTCGACAATGCAATGCATAAGAAAAAAACTTCACCAAGGCTATCGACATGTTATAAAAATTTATCGAAAAGTTTAAGCTTTGTTATCGCAAAGTTATCGGGTTGCTATCAAAACTTTGATTTTCTATATAAAATATATAAAATGTTCCCGATTTTTTATCGAAAAGTTACCAAATTGATATCAGCGTGCCACAGATTTATTGTCTAGATGTTATAGATTCGGATCTGTTATCGAAAATCTTTCGTTTTGTAATTAAAAAAACTGAGATATCGAATATTTATCGATTTCTTATCGGAGTATTAGCAACTCGTTATCGGCGTGATATCGATTTGTTATCGAGGACCTGTGGGTTAAAATAAAACTTCAATATAAAACCGATGAAACATCTGTAGCCCGTCTATAACAAGCCGATAGAAAACCAGTATGAAGCCGGCGAGACGGCGACAACAAGGTGATATCAAATCGATAACTCGCTTTCGATGGTAAGCCGATAGTAAAACAATAACTTGTCAGTATCGATCGTTACGGATAAAAATCGGACAAAAATTTTCTCGTAAAACAAAAATGTTTTTGGAGCATTTTTCATTCACTGCTTGCTTTTTGGATTAACATCGCCGGGGATTTTTGGGTGCGATCTTCTGTACTATAGGGCAGGATACTCCCCACTAGTATATCATATGGGCCGCTGGGTGCTATTTTACTAACTAAGGTTGAAGCATATATTGCCACCTATTGTTGTTGTTGTAGCGATAAGAGCAATCCCCGAAGGCCTTGGGGAGTGTTATCGTTATTGATGGTCCTTTGCCGGATGCAGATCCGGTATTTCCGGTAACAAGCACCATAAAGGTACTAGCCCAACCATCTCGGGATTTGGTATGAACACATGCAAACTTCTAGGCCATATCGCCCTCCCACTCCTAGATCCATCAGAAGTTTGGGATCGCCAGAGCCTCGGCTGTTAATTAAACAGGATTTTCCACGGGTAGGTGAGGTCGACAGTTCGGTTTAAGAAGCTATATAATGCGCTGGAAACTCCTTGAGAGGGTTGCGCTACACAAGCCTTTGAATCAATTTGGTATTTTAGTCGCCCCTTACGATAGGCATACCTACCGCGGGTATATTCTAAGCCCTCTAACTCGCTGGGGCTACCTAATTTAAATTTATTAGTCAATGGCCATATCTATCCGCCTACGATTTGTTGGACTATAGAAGTTCGGAGTTGCAAAAAAATAGGAGCACCCTTTTCTTACATATTACGATATATATATACATACTTACCTGTGTCATTTTGTATGGACGAAAGTTAACCGATATCCCGCCATCGATTTTTCGATAGGATTTGGGCTCAGGAAAAAAAGTTCCACTACGCATACCCAAAAAAATAATTTTCGAGCCCATGAATTTTTTTTTTTTTTTTTTTGATTTTTAAGGCTTTTTTCATGAAAAAAAATATATATTTTTTTTTCAAAAAACTGTAATCGACAACGTTTTTAGCGGACATTTTTGGGTCGGACAGAGTATACAAAAAATTTTTTTAGTAGATCATGAAAAAAATCTTAAAAATCAAAAACCAAAAAAAAAAAATTCGCAGGCTCCAAAATTATTTTTTTGGGTATGTGTAGTGGAAATTTTTTTCCTGAGCCCAAATCCTATCGATAAATCGACCCAGTCTAATACATACACATGTCCATATGTATATTAGCGTGAAACTTGCCTTCACTTCAAATTGCTCAGCTCCTGCTCCAACATTGTTATTGCATTTTGTGTGACATTTGGGGAATTTCTTTTACCGAAATTGAAATTGTCGCGGAAATAAAATTTGCATATTTTAAGTAGAATTGATTTTTGCGCTCGACTTTACACGCACGTTTAGCCAGCGCCAGCTTTTCGTTGTACGCGTGGGAGTTCGTGAAATTTCAACGCCCTGCCGCTAGCCAATGTTATGCGCCTACAAGCGTGTAATTATTTTTAATGTAATTGCCTTTTTCGTGATGTGGGAATAAAGTAGCTATTTAAATTATTTTCTTATTCCGATAAAGATATGGGGGCGACCTTTTTCGGGTGCAGAGCAACATTTAACAAGCAAATTAAAATTAAATACTTTGGGGCCAGCAGGAATGGAGTGGAATGATTTGATTTACAATTTATTTATTCTTTTTTTTTTAATAAATTAGCTAGTGCAAAGAAGGACTCATAGGTTAGATGGAAAAAGACAAAATAGAAATCTTGTATAGTTGTATATTTTTCTATTAGTAAGCTTGTCACTGAACTCCTCCTAAATGACTGGACCGAATTTGATGACATTTTTTTATTGCAATCAAGGGGGTTTGAGGATGCTTTAGATTCGCTTTGGTTCGAGAAATTTACCAGGGGCTGATCTATTCCAAAAAATCTAACTTATGGTGCGATTCGCTTGAAATTTTGTGCATGGCTACTTCTTTGACGAAGATAGTATTTGAAAAACTCCTAATTCCGGGAAGTGAACCAGGGACCTTAACCGCACTGGAACAATATACTATAAAAGCGTGCAATTACTGGCATATGCTGATGACATTGATATCATCGGCCTAAACATCTGCGCTGTTAGTTCTGCTTACTCCAAACTGGAAAAAGAAGCGGTAAAGATGGGTTTGATGGTGAATGAGGACAAAACTAAGTACCTGCTGTCATCGAGCAAGGAGAATAATGAGATCGTAGTTAGAATTTAAGAAGGGAAGAGAAGTGAGGGCTAGGGAGAAGTTAGAAAATGTGAAGAGAAAAAGGAGATTAAAATGAAGAAAGTGCGAAGAGAAGATGAGAAAGAAAGGAAGCATGTGCAAGGAAGGAAATGAAGAAGAATAGATGAAGGTTAAGGGAGAGGAAGTTAAGGGGGAGTAGAAGAGAGAATACAGAGGAGAAGCAGGGATCAAATATGGAGAAAAGGAGTAGGTATAATTAAGTTTTTTTTTACTGCAAAAGCTACAGTATGGCAAATGCCTCTGTTTACTGGCAGAATAATAACATCGCATGGGTTAGTTTTATCGGGCAGAAGAATGGGTCATTCATCTATCTTTATCTTGTTTATAAAAATGAAAGCGGTTTTTAAAATTGTATTAGTTTCGTGTAGGTTCGTTAAGCTTTGTACAAACAAATATATTGAAATCGGTCAGCCAGGTGAAGCAGGTATTCGATATTTGGTATAGAGATTCCACACATGAGGAAATTAAGGTGAGAGAGGTAGAAAGAATAGGAGTGGGCGTCTTAGTGGGAGTGAGACTAGGACTAGATGTGTGAATGGGAATACGAAGTTTGCGGATGTAGAAGTGAGTGTGGGAGTAGGATTTTGGTTGGCAGTGGAGGTGGGATTAAGGATTGGGAGTAGGAGTGACAGGTAGACAAATGTAATAAGGGATGTGCAAGACCTATAAGAAAAATGGAAGCTAGTGTTGAAGAGAAAGGGATAGATATAGAAAATGGGAAGCGAGGCTAAATTTTTAAATATAGGCAAACCAAATTTCGCTTAACACAAAGTCTGCGGGGTACTCCCTTAGCTATATATTTTTGTAAGAAACTCTCTGTTGAAGAATTAAAAAACACAAGCCCGTTAAAATTAAACTTGTAGATTATGCATGTTATTTTTTTTTTCTCAGTTTTGTTCAACTCATTTCAAATTTAATCAGCATTCTATTATTTGCCAGCAATCGTTAACATATTCATGTGGTTAGTTGGAGTTAGTTGGGTCTTTCTATGTTCTCCAAATTTACTTCTTGCAACAATCATCCTTGCAGCCGGTTTTACATTTGCATTTGCATTGCTGATCGCAGGGGCAACCATCGCCGCATTTATTTGCAGAACATTTGCAATCTGTGGATTAGAAGAAAAAAGGAAATTGAAATAAATAGGAAATTGAAAAGCGATTGCCTGATTGAAATTTGTATGAAGCCCCAACGCTTTGGGTAAATGTATATAAGCCGTACATTTATGTACAAGTTTTTAGTAATGTCTAGTACTTAGAGCTTTGTTAGTTACTAACATACTAGAAAAAATGAGGACGGTGTTGTTCTCTGTTATGACGAAAGGTCTGATACCTAAGTTATTGCAAATTATGCCGCAAAGTTTCAGGAAAATACTCTTATAGAATAATTAAATGTGATGGATATGTATTTTTTACTCTGGCTGAACGAAATGTGTTTAACTTTTTAAAAGCCTGTTCAGCCCAAAGAACTATTTTTGCTTTTACCGTTTAGGTGTTAACACTTACGTATCAGCCAAACGGGGGTGGCACTTCAAAATAAAATTTTATCTAACCGATAGCGGCGTTATCCACAATCATAATACAAAAAGTTGTTTGTCATTTTAGTTACCGGTTAGAAAAATGTTACCAGCTTAGAATGAAGGGTGCTAATGTAACTTATGTATAGGTCCTGTGTTACAAAGTGCACTGAAACAAAATTTTCAGAACGAAGAAATTTTCTCCATTGAGTATAACATAATTCGTATAAAAAATAAATAAATATAAGGCGCGATAACCCCCGAATAAATCTAAGGCCAAGCTTCTTTTCCAATTTGCGTCGTGCTACTCTTCATTTTCCTTACAAATTGGCCGGATGGGACCTACATGTTTTATGCCCACTCCGAACGGCATCTGCACGGCATATGAGTTTTCACTGAGAGCTTTTCATGGCATAAATACACTCAGAGCGCTTGCCAGACACTGCTGAGGGGCGACCCCGCTTAGAAAAATTTTCTTCTAATTGAAAAACCTTAATTCTAAAATTTTAATGTTGCTTTGCACGGGGTGTGAACCCAGGGCATACCGTGTGGTAGGCGGAGCACGCTACCATCACACCACGGTGGCCGCCGTAATTCGTATGCTCGCCAGATAAAAAATGCTCTGTATTAAAAACCCATTCGCATTAATATTTGGAACTGTTTTATTACTTTCCGCAAATTACTCTAAATAATCCTGAAATTATCTTGCAATAATTGCAAAGAAAATATCGAGGGAATGACGAAATATTCCAAAATGGCCATAAAATAATCTCAAATTGACCCCAAACGATTTTGAAAATATCCCACAATTATGGCGGCCGCCATGTAGTGATGGTAGCGTCCTCCGCCTACCGCACCAAATATCCTAGGTTCACGCCCCGGGCAAAGCAACATCAACGTTTTAGAAACAAGGTTTTTCAATTAGATGACAATTTTTCTTAGCGATGTCGCCCCTCAGCAGTGTTTGGCAAGCACTCCGAGTGTATTTCTGCCATGAAAAGCTCTCAGTGAAAACTCATCTGCCTTGGAGATGCCGTTCGGAGTCTGCATAAAACAAGTAGGTCCCGTCCCGCCAATTGGTAGAAAAAATGTAAAGGAGTACGACGCAAATTGGAAGAGAAGCTCGGCCTAAAATCTCTTCGGAGATTATCGCGCCGGGCGGGTCCTACTTGTTTTATGCCGACTCCGAACGGCATCTCCAAGGCAGATGAGTTTTCACTGAGAGCTTTTCATGGCAGAAATACACTCGGAGTGCTTGCCAAACACTGCCGAGGGGCGACCCCGCTTAGAAAAATTTTCTTCTAATTGAAAAACCTTATTTCTAAAATTTTGATATTGCTTTGCACGGGGTGTGAACCCTTAAAATTATGCCAGAAGTGTCGAAGGTTATATGTAGGCCTTACAACCTTGGACTAACAAAGTTGCTCATATCATTAAAAATAGAGGACTATAGACTTATGAAGGGTATTCTGACTGGCCACTGCCTTCCGGCGTCACATGCCTTTAAATTAGGCTTGGTCAGTGATACCAGATGTAGTAAGTGCGGGTTGGAGGAGGAAGCGATCGTCCTGTGCTCGTGCCCTGCGTTTGCCAGGCTAAGACTCCAACTATTGGGAGTGATACAGCTGTCAGATATAAAAGCAGTAAGTGGCTTAAGTCCTAGGAAGCTTCTAGCATTTTCCAAAAGGACGGAGTTACTATATAACATAGGTCCTGGTTTTTGATAGGTTTTTGTCGTTAAATAAACTTCTGGTAAGACTACAAACTCACTCAGTTTATGTAAGGTCATCGGACAGTTCAACCTAACCTACCCCAACAGCTCAAAATCCGGATATTTAGGAGAATCGATTGGGAAAACATTCGTTTAATTTGGATAAGCCATTTCATAGTTATAGAGAAAAAGGATGCACAATTTGCCATGAAAATGCTATGGGAATCCCCGAGATCCTAGAAAAATTTGTTGTCTTTAGACTTAAAAAAAAAAAAACAAATAACTACTAAAAATGGGCCCCTGGATAAAAGGAAATATTTCATTCCAGGAAAGCAATTGGGATAAGTTTACAACAACTAAGGTATAACTTAGCTGAATATGTTTGTAACAGTGCAACCATCGTAGGAATTCGAGCTCAAATCCCACTCCCGGCAGAAAAGGCTTTGACGAGATTTACAAGGTATAATCGAAAGAGATGCCGCCTTGTCCATCCTAATGATATTCGGTGTGGTAGGCAAGCATGCCGTTTGCACCATCTCTAGTTAAGTCACAATTTATCTGGAGAATAGCAGATACGTAGCTTTATTTGACATTTTTATTTTCAACAACAAAGGCTGGCCGCCGTGGTGTGGTGGTAGTGTGGTTCAACTTCCGGACAAATCCACACCAAAAATGTATAAGTTTTTTTCAATTAGAAAAATATTTTCTAAGACGCATGAAGAAAACGAAACTTTCGATAACTTAAAGATACTTGACTAACATCAAGATGGTGAACACAGCCCTAATCAATTATGTGGTATTCCGAAGCCGCAGGGTGGGGCCGTTTTGACTCCATATTTCTCAAAATTTAAGTCATCTCTCTCAAACTAGTAACTTAAGAAGTTTTCAAAATTCTTCACTTAAAGGCGAATACCTTTCTGATATGAAGCTTAAAAATAGAATAACTTCCCAATTTAAGCAAACTATAAAAAACTTTTTCAAACGGAACGCATTACGTCTTAAGATCTGTGATAGAAACAGATTTTTTAAGTCACAATAGCTCTGATATGGAAGATCGGATTAAAGACTTGTGGGAACTAGCGACAATAGTGTGCGTAAAAGGGTCTACACACAGTGATTCAGAGTCAGTTCCGATGTGTTAGTGAAAATATTTTAATATTAGGCACACAGACATGACTCTGGCTGACTCGTGAAAATAAAAATGGGCGTGATTTCGAAAGCGAGTCAACACGTACACAGCTGACTCGCTAGCCAAACACGGCGTGCGTAGACCCTATTAGACAATCGTCACTCTGGGAATCAGAGATGGGTGAAGGCGCCTTGAAAGATATAGGCTTTGTCGAGTGTGCTGTCCGATTTCTGCAGGAGTACCTGGTGTCGATGAGTTGGTACTTGTGTTTTGACAACGCGGTATAACGAAGGTACCGGTGGGACGGTTGCTTTTTCTAAACTCAGAGCATCTATGTAGGTGGATCGGCCAAGGGATGAACTGCATTGGACCGATGTCGCGATCGTAAATATTTTAAGCTGGCATACGGAACACACGGTGTGACTAGGAGTTGATGACTCCTTCTTACGCGAGTGTGTGAGTGTTTCGGAAAAGGAGTGGAGGGACGGGGTAAAAGCTGGTGATCGGCATTGCTACTGCTAATGCTACGTAGATTGTAGTGATGAGAGTCAGCGGCCGCGTTAGGTGGAGGCGCCGATTGGCGCGAGCAACAGCGGACAGTTTAAGTGGCCTTCTGGGCAGTCGCTGCTAGAAGGTAGCGGACGTACGCTTGATAGTGAACCGCGGGACGTCCTTGGACGTGAACAGCAGGGAGCCACAAAGGTTTGGTAGACATAGTTTTAGGGAAATGGTTTTCAGTCACTGATCGTAAAACGTAATACGGGCTCTGGCTGCACCATAAAAAATATGGGGTATTCCATCCCATTTCGACCAATTTTGAACCCGACCCCTTTAGAATTGGCTGAAAGTTTTTCTTCTTTTTCTAGCTTACGAAAGACGTTTTTCAGAATTTTTTCAAATTTTTTCATCCAACTCAAAAAAAGTTATGAATTTTTAAAAAAACACCGTTTTTGTTTTCAAAATGCTATAACTTTTTCAAAAATTGACCGTTTGGGATCTTTTTTTTTTTAAATTGTTTTTTAAATGTACTTTTCGGAAAAAATACAAAAAAATGTTTAAAGTTTTTTTTTTTTTTTCAATTAAATAAAAAAAAAACATCGGCCCACTCTGGGATTAGTGGAGATGATTGCAGAATTGATTGAAGTTTTTTATGAGAAAAAAAAATGGCGAAATTCGAAAAACTGAAAAATTACAAAAAAACAAAACTAAAAATTTTTTTGTATTTTTTCCGAAAAGTACATTTAAAAACAAATTTAAAAAAAAAAAAGATCCCAAACGGTCAATTTTTTAAAAAGTTATAGCATTTTGAAAACAAAAACGGTGTTTTTTTAAAAATTCTAACTTTTTTTGAGTTGGATGAAAAAATTTGAAAAAATTCTGAAAAACGTCTTTCGTAAGCTAGAAAAAGAAGAAAAACTTTCAGCCAATTCTAAAGGGGTCGGGTTCAAAATTGGTCGAAATGGGATGGAATACCCCATATATAAATGCAAGGCGCGATACCCTACGAAGAGATTTTAGGCCGAGCTTCACTTCTAATTCTTGTCGTGGTTCTTTTAATTTTTCAACAAACTGGCGGGACGGGAGCAACTTGTTTTATGTCGACTCCAAACGGCATGTGCAAGGTAGATGAATTTTCACTGAGAAGCTTTTCATGCTTCTTTATAATTGAAAAACTTTTTTTTATAAATTTTCGATGTTGCTTTGACCGGGAGTTGAACCCACGATCTTCGGTGTGGTAGGCGGAGCACACCACGATCACACCACGACAGCCGCCTGGCTGCCCCAATGTTTAAATAATAAACCAAGCTCCGATTAGTATTTGCACTATTTTAATATTAGTTGCTTTTTTTGCAAGCGAGCTTGAAGAAAACGTTTCAACTAGCTAAACAGTTTCATTATGGCAAAACCATACAGATGGTTACTTTTTTTAGCTGCTTTGACATTTCTACTTCTAGCGCAGTATGTTTTTGACACTCAACCAGAGAATTGCAAAAAAAATACATGAAATGCGTGTCTTTATTTGTATGTATGTCACCCTGCAGCCACGCTGTTATTTTTGTTTATCTGCACATTCGTATGTTCATTTCATTCGCTCGATCACAATAGTGCCCTATTTTTGAATATGCAAAACTGTACAATACTATACAACACTATCAATCAGGTCGACAATTACTTAAGCGGTTTCACCTGAAACCGCTTAGCCAACTCAACTCGATTACCTTTTATTGTTGCTTATGCAATTCGGTAAGCTAGTTAGTGTATTAATTGTAATATAGTTTGCAACGGAATACAACTATTATATAACAAGAAAATATATGCTCTTTTTAACTTGTGACGTGTAAATCTTGTTGTTTACTTTTGTATGATGTTTTATCAATTTGTTTTATGATTACGGATTAGCAACTTATTCGCAGACCCACCACTCACCTTTGCAACATGCTGGACAACCCATTTTAATACTGATTATTTGATTATTTTATTTTTGTTTATTGGCAAACGTTATTTATGAAATTCCAACTTCACTTCACTACTTCGAGATGACTGTCACCTATAATCGATTTGTGCTCTTACTTATATGAAAGTGCCACTTAACTTTCACGCACGCTACCAACAACAATTGGTTGAGTGCAGTGTGCAAAGATTTCGCACTCGTTACATCCAAACAAAATAAAACGAAACTATTTATCAGACAGCCCCACACGCTTTTTAACGCTTTATTTTCATTATTTTTTGTTTATAAAGTTTAACGCTTAAGCCCTTAACATATGTACATATGTATGTATGTTGTGTACTATGTAGCTGTTCAGCGCCGTGTGCATCGATGATAAGTATTTTAATATGTAAAGGTGTAATTAATGGTGACTTATAACCATAAAACCATAACCAGATAAAACAGCTGATCGAACCTACCTTATGGAATCAATGTAATCGATTAATGGTGCCATACCATAACGCTAACGCCATAACCATACCATAGAAAACCAACTAGTTTTTGGTTTCTCGCCATATCCATAACATAAAAATATTTGAGTTCGTGAATTTAATAACACTTTTTGTAGATTTTATTCATTGGTTTGAATACGTTATGTCTAAGAGACTTAATTTTTGTGAAATATGTTTGTAATTTTTTGCGTTTTCTTTATTTTTATGAAATTTTCACGATTTTTATGTTAAGGCACCATTAATCGATCACATTGGAGATGGTTGTGGATATGGATATGGTTACGACTATGGCGTTAGGGTTAAGGAAGTTTAATTTGGGCTTAATATCGTCGTTTAGCTTTAGAGTGTTTATCAGCGTGTGTTAATTTAATTTTTGCACTCCGCTAATCGTCGGCGTTGAGAATTTTCTATTTATACGTACACAATAATAATTATATTGACTTGTTAAAAAATCTTTTGACTTTTTTCTATAATCGCTGGATATTGTTGTGTATGTATTATGTAGTGTATAACTCCAAGTTTATTATACCTTTCATGAAAATGAAATGGTATATTAATTTCGTCACGAAACCGAAAATTGTAAGTCCTTAAAGGAAAATAGATAGACCCACCATTAAGTATACCGAAATAATCAGGTTGAAGAGCTGAGTTGATTTAGCCATGTCCGTCTGTCCGTCTGTCCGTCTGTCTGTTTGTATGCAAACTAGTCCCTCAATTTTTGAGATATCTTGATAAAATTTGGTGAGCAGGTGTATTTGGGTGTCCGATTAGACATTTGTCGGAACCGACCGGATCGGACCACTATAGCATATATCCTCCATACAACCGATTTTTCAGAAAAAGAGGATTTTTGTAATATCTTACCCAATTTAACAGATTGAAGCTTCAAACTTCACCATATACTTTCGTATATTGCACATATTGTTGCCTAAAAAAATTTATGAGATCGGTCGTATATATAGTATATATCCCCCACAACCGATTGTTCAGATAAGGAACTTTTCGTAATTACTGCCCTATTTTAAGAGCTAGAGGCTTCAAATTTCAGCGAATGCTTACGTATATAGCATATATTATTGTCTGAAAAAATCATAAAGATCGGTGGTATATATAGTATATATATGGTGGTATATATAGTATATATATATAGTATATATTTATATATATTTTCGCAAATTTTAGCCCCATTTTAACAGCTAGAAGCTTCAAATTTCACCGAATATTTACTTATATAGCATATATTGTTGTCTGAAAAAATCATAGAGATCGGTTGTATATATAGTATATATCTCATACAACCGATTGTTCAGATAAGAAACTTTTCGCAATTTCTACCCCATTTTAACAGCTAGAAGCTTCAAATTTCACCAAATGCTTTCGTATATAGCATATATTGTTGTCTGAAAAAATCATAGAGATCGGTAGTATACATAGTATATTTCTCATACAACCGATTGTTCAGATAAGAAACTTTTCGCAATTTCTACCCCATTTTAACAGCTAGAAGCTTCAAATTTCACCAAATGCTTTCGTATATAGCATATATTGTTGTCTGAAAAAATCATAGAGATCGGTAGTATACATAGTATATTTCTCATACAACCGATTGTTCAGATAAGAAACTTTGCGCAATTTCTGCCCCGTTTTAACAGTTAGAAGCTTCAAATTTCACCAAATGCTTTCGTATATAGCATATATTGTTGTCTGAAAAAATCAGTTTATATGAAGTATATAATATATATACCACCGATCTCTATGTCATATTGACCCCTTTTTTACGGCTAGAAGCTGCAAGATTCATCAAATTTCATCAAATAGTTACGTTTACGTCATATATTTTTGAAATACGTGATTCGTAGCCATAGTTTTTACATGCAGACCACAAAAAACGTGAAGCTTTGCATCCTCACACAGATTACCTACCTATTTTTTATTTTATATTTATCTTAAAAATCGTTTAGATATGTTCAAATTTCACCAAATGCTTACGTGTATAGCATATATTGTTGTCTGAGAAAATCATAGATACCGGTGGTATATATAGTATATATCCCATACAACCGATTGTTCAGATAAGAAACTTTGCGCAATTTCTTCCCCATTTTAACAGTTATAAGCTTCAAATTTCACCGATTGCTTACGTATATAGTATGTATTGTTGTGTCAAAAAATCATAGAGATCGGTGATATATATAATATATATATGATGGTATATATAGTATATATATATAGTATATATATATTTTTTTACGATTTCGGCCCCATTTTAACAGCTAGAAGCTTCAAATTTCACCAACTGCTTACGTGTATAGCATATATTGATGTCTGAAAAAATCATTGAGATCGGTGGTACACATAGTATATATCTCATACAACCGATTGTTCAGATAAGAAACTTTGCGCAATTTCTGCCCCGTTTTAACAGTTAGAAGCTTCAAATTTCACAAAATGCTTATATTGTTGTCTGAAAAAATCATAGAGATCGGTCGTATATATATTATATACTTCATATAAACTGTCATTTTGACCCCTTTTTTGCGGCTAGAATCTTCAAAATTCATCAAATTTCATCAAATAGTTACGTTTTCGTCATATATTTTTGAAATACGTGATTCGTAGTCATAGTTTTTACACGCAGACCACAAAAAACCTGAAACTTTGCATCCTCACACGAAGTACCTACCTGTTTTTTATTTTATATTTATCTTAAAAATCGTTAAGGTATGTAGATCTGTTCACTATATATTTCTTATCTTATACATCCGATTATTCGGAGATTACGAACAGGATAAGATTATTGTTCAGCCCCATTCATGAAAGGTATGAAGTCTTCGGCACAGCCGAAGACAGTCCCGTTCTTACTTGTTTTTTACTTAGTAATAAAAAAATGTTACGTATAAGCGCAGTTACCCATCTTTCCAGGCGGTGCGGATAGGTTTGCGTTTAATTGGTTGACTTTTGATAAAACACTGTGCTTGCTTTATAGTTGTTTTGCTTGTTGTGTCATAGAAAAAACTATGTTTTTGGATTACTAATAGAATTGAATGATTTGCTGGATTTGAGGCAGTGCCCTTCGCGAAGATTGCGCTCGATATGACAGTTAATGCTATTACACAGAAAATGACTATGTGTTGATGATCGAGCTTATAAAAAAGAACTTCTATATATTCAGCATACCTCTTTCACTTAACAATACTGCGCCAGATTGCTTTGTTTAGTGCAAACATTAAACTGAATAAAATTTGCTGATCTTCCGCTCTTTCGTTTCATGATGAGGAAGTATAAGGTCGACTTCCAGGCAAGTAAGTAACCACATCTGCTCTAAGGCCATGTTATTCTGTAACGAAGGCAACCCTTTAATTTTGCGGTTCTGCCACTAGGCATGAGTGTTCTTAGACCTGTTGTCTCTGGGCCAACCGCCTTCCTTGCACATTATATGCACTTTTAACATTGGCATGGCATTGAAGGTGGCGCTTTCCGCACGTAGACAACTAAAGAACTTGAGAAATATCACAACCTTGCCCTTATAGCAGGGGCGTCGTGCCATACACCGCAGATTTTGGTGTACAATTTTGCTCAACATTCCTCACACTGTAAACTAAATGTCATGAGAAATATCCACGGAGGGGGCTTGTTAATAGGCATGGTAATAGGGCCAGGAGGAAGTGCTTTTCTAATTGAGTATACACTGCTTTGACAACAGGAAAGTTATTCACTCTGAACTCAAAGAATATGTGAATATCTTACAATTTATATGTTTATACGAATTTCTGCACTTGCTTTTTAACAATTTATAGACTTGTAAATTTATTTTGATTATTTCTTTGTCACATTCACACAACATGACAATAACGCAATCACCACAAATGCATTTGATGTGATATATTGCCGCTTGAGATGAACTACGCAAGTGCACATACATACATACATACTGTGTATGTCCATCGCATTCTCATATTAAGTATACAACTGAGAATGCATTTTCTTATATTCGCCTGCAAATAAATGCTATCCAGCTTTGGGCATAATAAAAATTGTTCATTGATTTATTTATGAGCTCAACGCCTGCAAAAATGTCCTTAGCAAGTTTTTTTGCTTGGGCCTGAGCTTTTATTTATTCATTTGAATACATTCTTCTTAGTAGCGGAAGCTTTCTATTATGTGTATGTGTGTATGACAGCAGCTATACTTTACAGCATATGTGTCTTAAAAATATTTCCTGTAGGGATCGAAACGTTTAAAATTTTTAATATAAAAATCGCTTTTAATAACTATTTTTTGTTTTTTTTTTTCGCTCGGAAAACAACAATTATATTTGGAGATTTCATTTCGCTCGTAAAAGCAGTTGCTATTTAGGATGATTTTTATATGGCTTCAAATATAAATGTTATTTTTGGGGTTTTTTATTTCGATTGGATAACAGTTATTTAATTTTTTTTTAATCTGAATATAAGTTATTTTTTAGGAGTCTTTAATTTCCCCCGAAATATAACTGTTATTTTTGGAGTTCTTTAATTTACTCGGGAAATAACAATTAATTTCCAATTTTTTTATTTTACTCGAAAAATTAAATTTATTTTTGTATTTTTTCATTTCTCCCAGAAAAGAACTTATTTTTTTTTTTTTTTTATTTTACTCCGGAAATAACAGCCATTTAAAATTCTTTTATTTTACTTGAAAAATTTAAGATTTTTTTTTTTAATTTTAACATCCCCCAGAAAATAACAATTTTTTTCAGAGTTTTTTATTTATTTAGTTCAAAAAATAATAATTATATTTGGATATTTTATTTCGCTCGTTAAACTGTTGCTGTTTGCCGATATTTTTATTTATTTTTGATAATTATTGTTATTTTTGGGGTTTTTTTATATCCGATTGGATGATAACAGTTACTTTAACATTTTTTTTTATTTTACTTGGAAAATAAAAGTTATTTTTGGAACCTTTAATTTCCCCAGAAAATAACTGTTATTTTTTTAGTTTTTTATTTTACTCGGTAAATAACAGTTATTTTCCAATTTTATTAGTTTGCCCAGAAAGTAGTTTACCAAAACACACAAAAAAAGCCCCACCATTTATCGATAGTCTGTAAAGTCGACATTACCATTTCAATAAAATGTGTTTCTCTTAAATTTTGTCCCGTAACAGTTATTCACAATCCCTGATTTCCTCTTTTTTTCTAGCACTTTGAAATGAAAACGTTGCACTTCTGCTTTCAAATCAACTTTGCTATTGCCTCTGCCTTTACTGTTTCTTCTTCATTTCCTTCTTCATCTTCAGTCCTAAGTCTTCTTGCATCTGTTTGTGCCATTTATATGACCATCTTTCAGTATCATTTATCTCTCGTTTTCTCTCTACGCTATCACAGACACACACAGCTGTAAGCCCTTGTTAGCCTTTTGCCCGTCACTCAATGGCCAGTCACAGACCCTACAAGCTTTCTCTTCATCCTCCTTATGCCTCTTTTCGCTTGCATTGCACCATTTTGCTGTTTGTAGTTTCCAATCTAAACCATTTGGTGCCTGTCAACTTCTTTTTTCTTTTACTTCAAACTTTTAAATGAAAATTTCATTTGAATATTTATGAAGGTTTACGAATACATACGCACACACACATACATAGTTGCAGCAGCATAGAATTATTCCTTCTCAATTTCTCATCGGTTTTGTCTATGCAAAGGACATCAAGTGGTTTTGCAAATTGAAAAAGTGCGGGTTTAAAGTGAAATGTACATTTTACAATCTTATTTAAATGCCTTAAGAAATTGTTTTGCAGCTGTAGGTTGTTGTTGTTGCTGTTGCAAATTTGCGATGACATTTTAAATGGTTGTTAGGATATAAGATATAATGTAAAATTTATACATGAGAAGCATATCGAAAAATCATCATTTGCTCATCAATCAAAAATTGAGGATTCAGGGTACGTAAAATATGCAAATAAGCCGATTTTCGTCCACTTCAAAGCCTAAATTTTCTGCAGTGTGAACTGTAACAATTGTTCCAGTATCACGCCAGCTTGTTAAGGGGTTTAGAATATTCACGCGGTAGTTAAGTCTGTAGTAAAAGGTGACTAATATCTACAGGCCCGAAAATTCGAGGGGCCACAGAAATCATTCGCAATTTAGTCGGGCTAATATGTGCAAGGAAATGCCCACATCCGGCTGACCTGACTGTTACCGCCACTGTGTAAAATCTATTACTTTCTAAAATTAATCGACTATCATCAAATTTATTATCGATAAGCTAAAATGTCAGATGGGTCGTAAGATGAATTCTCTAAATGCGCCAAATTTTCTCGTTCGTTTTGTACTTCATCAAGTTATCATGAATAAAGAGCTGTTCGAAGCAATTTATATAGAAATCGTCTTACGTCCTGATTTTCATACCTTAAAGTATATATAATTTAACGATCCATATTTTTACTCATTTGAATACAGAGTTTAATGTGAATTTATATCTGAAATAGGAATTTTAACAAAACCAAAACTATATGTGGCGAAACTATACAAACAAATTGTAATCTACATCTGGAATTCGCAGTTTTCGTTCAAAGTTCTGGGAAAATCAGGACGCTCGCGTTCGGTTGGGAAACTGTCTCAACACTGACCATGAGATCACAATCACATTTGGCGACTTGCATGCCAGTGTGGTCAAGGAAGGGGTCTTTCGGTAATTGAAAAGTTCAGGCTCCATGATATGACATCTTACAACCGCTTGAGTTTTCTATGCTTTACTGGAGCTGGAAAATGGTCATGTGCAGATCTGTTTCCAGCATTAAAAGATGGGCCAATCTATCTGTCGTAAAAAGCAAATTAAGACCACATACCCAAAGGTTTGGGGGTTGTAAAAAAACGCGCCAGGCAGTCGGGACAGTAATAGAAGATACTAGTACCGGATGCTACGAATTTATATTAGGCAACGGGCTACCAACATTCGCAACACTCCCCTCACCAAAGGCCTTCGGGGAGTGGCCTTATCGCTACAACTACAACGACATAACATTTCTCACTCAGAATCTGAAAAAACAACGGGTACAATAAGAAACGTTGGCATATTAACGCTCCAAGAACACGCTGTATATATGAGCGTTATTGTGACGCAAGGAAGGACGGCGATTTTGAAGAAAGAAAAGAAACTTACGCCCAAACAGCGTGAGTGCGAGGAGCTTCAGCGGTGATAGAAATGGCGTAAAAATGCTTTAATATTAATTATAACAACAACACAAGATAAGCCAATTATAATTCCCAACAGTTAACCCACCAAAGTTCGTCCAACCGTATGACACATGTATTTTTATACTTAGCTGAGCAGAGCTCACAGAAGAAATTCATTTTCCCTTTATATGAATTAATGGGGGATTGCCCGTATTGCTTTAAATGTGTAAACATTTATTTCAAGCAATTTTTAATTTTATAATTTATTTAATAATTTGGGAAAAATTTAAACAACGTGACACCAGGACGGATAAGGCGACAGCTATTTCGATTATACCTTGTAAATCTCTTCAAAGCCTTTTCTCCCGGGAGTTGGAAGTCGAACCCGCACTCCTAAGATAGTTGAAATGGTTACAAACGCATTCAGCTACGTCATGCCTTAGTTGTTGTAAATTCATTTTCATTTAGCCATGTCCGTCCATCCGTTCGTCCTTAAACACGATAACTTGAGTAAATTTTGAGGTATCTTGATGAAGTTTGGTATGTAAGTTCCTGGGCACTCATCTCAGATCGCTGTTTAAAATGAACGAAATCGGACTATAAGCACGCCCACTTTTTCGATATAGAAAATTTCGAAAAACAGAAAAAGTGCGATAATTCATTACCAAAGATGGATAAAGCGATGAAACTTGGTACGTGGGTTGATCTTATGACACAGAATAGAAAATTAGAAAAATTTTGGGCAATGGGCATGGCAATGCCCACTTTAAAATAAGGCAATTTAAAAGTTTTGCAAGCTGTAATTTGGCAGTCGTTGATGATATCATGATGAAATTTGGCAGGAACGTTACCCCTATTACTGTATGTGTTCTAAATAAAAATTAGCAAAATCGGATGACGAACACGCCCACTCTTTAAAAAATAATTTTTTAAGTCAAATTTTAACAAAAATTACAGTGTATAAGTAAATTATGTCAACATTCAACGCCAATAATGATATGGTGCAAAAAAATACAAAAATAAAAGAAAATTTCAAAATGCGTTTTTCATTTAATTTGTCTAGAATACTTTTAATGCCATAAGTCGAACAAAAATTTACCACTCCTTGTTAAATTTGGTAAGGGCAATGCTATGACGGTAACTGTTTTCTGTGAAAATGAGCGAAATCGGTTGAAGCCACGCCCAGTTTTTTTACACAGTCGACCGTCTGTCCTTCCGCTCGGCCGTTAACACGATAACTTGAGCCAAACCCGATATATCTTAACTAAACTTAGTTCACGTACTTATATGAACTCACTTTATCGTGGTATTAAAAATGGGCGAAATCCGACTATGACCACGCCCACTTATTCGACATCGAAAATTTCGAAAAATGAAAAAAATGCCATAAATATATACCAAATACGAAAAAAGGGATGAAACATGGTGATTGGATTGATTTAACTTTAGAAAAAACTTTGTAAAATGGGTGTGACACCGAACAAATTAAGTAGAAGAAAGTGAAAAAGTTCTGCGGGGCGAAATCAAAAGACTTTGGAATCATGACAGGAATACTGTTCGCGGTATTACATATATAAATAAATTAGCGATATCCGACAGATGATGTCGATATCTCAAAAACGCCTTCACATATACAACTGAGGGCCATTCCCCTTTAAACCCTGATTAAACCTTCCATTTGATACCCGTGTTATACAAACACATTCCAGGGTTACCCTAGGTTCATTTTCCTAAATGGTGATGTTCCCTTATTTTGTCTCCAAAGCTCTCAGCTGAGTATATAAAACGTGTTCAAGTTATAGAGTGAGCGTTGATAGAAATCGAGTGAGATGACGAGCTCGATATTCAAACCCTGACTGTGATAAAGTGACGGCAATATCCTCACTAATCGGGATGGAGGGATGGTTGTCATGACTACCAATAAAAGTTCTATCCTCAAGTACCATTAAATTTAAAGTCAAATAATAAAACTTTAAAATCCTTTTCACTTAACCCACGAAAAGTGAAAATTCCACCAACGATGGCATGCATCGTCTGTATAACTGAAAAGTAGTAAAATTATAACAACAAACACAATACAACAACAATCACCCAACATTTTGTAAAACATCAATATAGCGAACAATGCAACAACAACAATGTGAACAGCAAGTAATTTTCATTGTCACGTGGCAGTAATTACCGGTGTAGCTGTCACACATACAACATGCACACAATACATGCACACATAGCTTGAGTGTGCAACTTGACTAAAAATAACAACAATAGAAATACTATACAAAATTTCCTTACGTATGTATATCCTTGCTTTCCTCCTGTTGGATGGAGGACGCATATTGGCTCAGCATGCTGTATGCTTGACTACGCTGTCGCATAGAATTTCGATTCATTGAATTTTAACGCGACATACGCAACAAATGTCAGATGTACAAGACAAAGAGTGGCGGTTTTAGAAAAGCGAACTATTTTAATCGGACCTTTTTCATGAGAAGCATGGACCATCATCATTAGTTACTACTTATTAGCCTGGGCGATGGAGTTCGTTGCCTAGAAAAAGTTGCTTTGCGAAAACAGATGTCAATTCACAGCGCGAAGGCAGATCATGTTTTCCTTCACCATTCCTCTACTTTCAACTACGGTCGCCTATAGGATTACTCTCTGAGCTGGAGCGTCTTCTTTGGGATTTTGTAGTTACAAGAGAGACGAAGTCGCTCACAATCTCAATTTTTCGCATCTTAACTTAGGCCGGAGAAGGCAGAACTCCCATCACTCTTGAATATCAACAACTCTTGAATTTCAACAAAGCGGTTAAGGTCAGCTGCTTGAGTTTTCTTCTCCCGCAAAAAGAGTTCTCTCGTTAGCGAGTCGCTTGTCTGCAGCCTGGTTTTCTCGGCCTTTTTCTAAATATGAATGAATCGCGGGTGATCATTGTTTCTCAGGAATTAGAGTATTGTGAAGATCTTGATGGCAGTAGACTTTTAGATCTCAAGCCACACTGAAACAGTCCAATCAGGTATTGTATTTGTAGTTCATCGTAGTTTGCGGCTTCGTTATCTTTTTTAGCTAGATATCTCCACTCTCACTGCATCATATTAGGAGCACGTAATACATAGTCCGCCTTCTTCTTGTGTAAAGATAGAGATATTCTACGAAGATTTTGGGGAGTATTATCGCCATCCTTTGCCGGACCGGAGCTGAAATATTGCCAAAGCATCTGCCATCAATCATACCTACTTCCTAACTCATGCAGTGTCTTCCTGGCGGAGATCTATGACATAGAGAGTGCTCCGAGGCTGCTTCAGCCTAGTAGGGTCCCAGACATTAATTTAACGGTCGGATATGGTGCGGAGCAGTCGAGACTCTCTGGTGACGATAGGGCATTGATTTTCTCCCTCTGCTGGGTTTATTGATACAGTAATATTGAATTAAATGAATTTGCAAATATGTAAGCGAGTTTTGGTGTAAAGGAAGCGGACAGCTCCATACGAACAACGCAAACAAGATGACTCAGATTTCTGGACTTACGGTTTTCCGACAGTCTGGCAGAATTTGGGAAGGTGGATATGTCCCTTCTTCTTAAACTCATAACAGAAAGCAAGTGGTTTGTTGATCACAAGGAAGTAGTCTGGTCGGGCGAAAGTGCCGACACACCCTACTCACAATGTGCAAAAATATATCCGAGTGGAAGTATGCACCCTCGTTTAACTTAGCCTAGCCTAGAGCCATGGCGACATTAATCAAACTTAAAGCATTGAGAGTTGTTATATTAGTGCGGCTGACTTCTCCATCTGTTGGACATTCATTAAGGACAGTAATTGGCGGCATAGTCGTCGCAGGGACCTATTGTTTTACTGCCGACGTCAATCGTCTTTCCTATATGTCTCTAATGCCAGCCTTTGCCTTCACCAAGCCATCAATCACCAATGGCATCAGTAACTTGTTTTAAAAATGTTACGGACGTTTCAGATACTTGCCCTTAAATCTTAGCTCTTAAACAGCATTAGATAAAAGATCTTTCGTCCAATAGGTTTATATAATAATCGAATTATTCCAATATAACATATCCTATTGTGATATGTTACAAATAGGGCTCTTGAAAATATTGGAATAATTCGCTTATTCGAGTATTTAATTAAAGATTGTTGTGCGCTTATTAATCGGATCTCACTATTCGAATAATTGATTTGTTTAAATTATTCAAATAATTGCAACTTAACTCATTATTTATAATCTTTTTTAAATCGAACCGTCGATTATTATTTGAAGTGTTTGTAAAAAAAATTACGTATACGACATGCATGTACCAATATTTTTGATTATATCTCTGTTATTTTGATCGATTGCTTGATATTGAAACTTTAAAATAGTATGTCTCAAAAATGATAAACCCTAGCAAAAATTTTTTAAATCATCCGACTCCGGTGAGGTAAAACCTGTTTAAAATTAAAAATATTTAATTTGTATGCATTCAAGCGATTATTCGAATAGTCGACAACGAGCATTATTCGAATAATTATATAATTCGAATAATCGATTAAGCGAATACCACAATATCTTGTCCCAAGCTCAGCGTTTATACCGGTTTCCGGACTAAGCATCAAGCGCACCTCATGGTGAAAAGACGCAAAACTCGGCGACCTCTTGGTCTGAGTAAGTCGTTGTAGTCTCTTCGAACCTCCCTAACTTTCTTTTAATATTTGGTATGCAATAGCAGCTGCAACAACAGCTGTTGTTAACCATTATATTTGTTGTAATGCACGGGTTAGTAAAGCTTGCTTACTCGCTTTCGAAGTGGAAGAAAGTGTAAATATTGCATGTAGTACTGCATACAATAAAACACACAACACACATACATAAGATGCATATTTCAGAGTACTGCAAAACACAAGTCAAACTCTCATTAAATTTTTTTTCTTTTCATACTACGATAGACGTCCGGCAGGTACTTTTTTGTTATTGTTGTTTTGTTATTGCTATTGCTGCTTTTGGTGTATTGCAAACAATGTTTATTTTTTTGATGTTGTTATTGTTATTACTTTTGTTGTCACCTTAACATTTTACAGATAATAATTGTGTACGTATTGAATGTTTCATACGCACTCGCGCGAAAATGGCTGCCTTAACGTTGTCTGTCAGCGCTGCCGGAAGCCACAGGAAGACGGACGTCCGTTTGACAGCGGGTGGCAGTGATACACCGAAGCAACAACTGATACAACGACTACAACATCAACAATTACCAACAAAGTTTTTATCACTAGCTCGCAGTCACATAACAAAAGCCAATGTTGGTTGCTACTCTCTCTCCGCCAAATACTGCCACAGTCACCAACTCTACCACAAAGCTACCGATATTCAAATTACGCCCTATCGGCTTCGCAGGTATATTTATGTACAAACATATAAATGTATATATGTATATGAACGTATGTAAATAGGTGTGTATATTAAATTGAGGTGAAATGACTTTACTTTCACGCCACAATCAAATTGCGGTTACCAATATGTGCAATTGCGCATAATATTCGATTTCGATAGGCAGAGCCAATACCAAAGCATTCGTAAGTACATAAAAGGGAACACCTGAGGAGAAAGTATCGGGATTTTTCTGTAGGGGCTTAAGGCCCTATGAATAATATAAAATGTAATTATGCATGGAAAATTGATAGATCTCTTAAGTTATGGCTTAAGTCTCATCAAAACGCACTCCATTCTGAAGCAGTCTTTAAATGCTCAAAAATAATAGCTAGAAGAAGCATCAAAATGAAGGCTATTTTAGTCTTACGACGATTATTTCGAAAATGCTTGTACGGATTTTTAAGTTAGGCCTTAAACCCTCTTGGTTTTTTTGAACCAGAAAACATAAAAAACACAGTACAGACACTAAGCTTAACTGTAAAATTAGGAACTGGGGCGATAAGTATTGGGATAGACTGTTCCATTAGTAAGGGCAGTTCGGTACAATGTCAAGAGGATAAAGCATCCTCCGCCGACCCACCGAGGTTGCCAGTTTTGGCACATTCACTGGCTTGCTTCCACCCGCGCCGCTAATGAGGTGATGATTCAGTGACACTGTTTCATAATTTTTTTTGTACTAAATATTTTCATCATTTCCTCATCCACTCACACCGATATCCCAATCAAGTTTTGGCTCCGTCAATTATGAACATATCCACCAACAAATATAGTTCACGACAGATAGAAGAAAAGGAAGACAAAGAATGGGGAAAGAAAAAAGGGTCAAGAATTAGCGAAAAAAGAATGAGGGAATTGAAGTGAAGAGAGGTGGAGTGAAAGAAACGAGGGTGGGAGAGGCACAAAGAATGGCATAAAGGGAGCGAGAAAAAATTTGGGAAGCCGATAGGTAAAAGGGAAAGGCAATGGCAAGAAAAAGGAAAAGGGAAGATAAAGAAACAGGAATCAAAATTAGGATTGAAACTAAAATTAGAATTAAGATTGAAATTAAAACTAAAATTAGAATTAATATTAATATTAAAATTATAATTAAAATTACAATTTAAACTAATTTTAAAATTAAAATCAAAATTAATATTAAATTTAAAATTATAATTATAATTATAATTACTATTAACATACTTAGGTAGTTTAAATTTAAATTTAAATTAAATTAAAAATTTAAATTAAAACTAAAACAAGTAAGGAAGTCTAAGATCGGGTGAAACCGAACGTTACATACCCAGCTGTACACTTGAAATGCTTTTGTTGTTTGTTTTGTGTGCTTAATAGTGTTAGAAGGCTGCGCAATAATACATATATATATGGTTCTATTCTGAACTAATTTTCGTTTAAAAGAAGCAAAAAGGATACAGAGGCTAACACCAATGACTGGAGCGGGTAAGAATGCAGTTTTCCTTCAGATATGGGGATTTCCCTACTGTTTATTTTAAAATAAAGATATAATAGGGCAATGAATATAAACACACAAGTGCCATTGTACTAAAAAATGTTATTACAAAAAAGGGCAGGGTTATTAACGTAATTTTCCAACTTTTACTAGAAATCGCTTATCACCTGCATCTACGCACTTTTACAAAATCTTTTATATAAAAGAAGGCGATTTAACCGATTTAGTCCACTTTTACTGAAAATATTTCCTGTTAAACACCAAATTTTTCGTCGATTTATGGCTCCGGAAGCGTTGCAAAATGCATTGTAAGGAAGGGACAGTGCCATGCCCATTTTTCAAGATTTGAATATTTTCCCATTTCTTGTTATAATGGCACAAAATACGATTGGTACAAAACTATTTTTCGCTAAGATTTAACTTATTATTTTTGCCTACGACCTTTTTTAAAGTCATTTATATAAAAGTGGACGTGGTCCTTAACCGATCTCGTCCATTTTTTTTAGAAATATTTCCTGCTATAAGGAAAATATGTCTACCCAATTTTGTTACGATACGTTAATTTTTCTTCGAGTTATGGCTCCCGCATCATTGAAAATTGCTAAGACAAAAAAGGGGCGGTGCCACACCCATTTTCAAATATTTTAGTGTTTGCCAATTTAATGTTATAATTCAATTTAGAAAGTAAAATTCTATTGATACAAAGCTCTTTTTTGCTAAGATATAGCTTATTATTTTCGTCTACGACCCTTTTAAAAATCTTTTATATAAAAGTGGGCGTGGTCTTTAACCGATCTCGTCCATATCTGGCAATATTTCCTGCTATAGGGAAAATTTGTGTACCCAATTTTATTACGATCCGTTAATTTTTCTTCGAGTTATGGCTCCCTAAACATAGAAAATTTCTTAGTAATAAAAGGGGCGGTGCCACCCCCATTTTTTAAATTTGAAGTGTTTCCTATTTATTGTTTTAAATCCACTTGGGAAATGAAATACCATTGATATAAAGTTCTTTTTTGCAAAGATATAGCTTACTTTATTCGTCCACTACCCTCCTAAAAATCTTTTATATAAAAGTGGGCGTGGTCCTTAACCGATTTCTTTAATTTTTCTTCAAAGCATTCCTTGTAGAAAGGCAACCACTCTGCCGAATTTTGTTACGTTAGGTTCAACAATTTTTGATTTATGATTAATAATATTTGTAAAATTGATTTTATCACAAATGGGCGATGCTACGTCCATTTTAAACAATTTTTTCAAATTTTTATCAGGAGTCTCAATATCAGTCCACACGTCAAATTTAAACATTCTCGGTGCATTATTTACTAAATAATCAGGTTTTTTGTGTTTTACACAAAATATTTGATATATTTCCAATATATATATATATATTTTTTTTTTGTCTTAAACAGATGCCATT
Source organism: Eurosta solidaginis (assembly GCF_040869045.1). Taxonomy (NCBI): domain Eukaryota; kingdom Metazoa; phylum Arthropoda; class Insecta; order Diptera; family Tephritidae; genus Eurosta; species Eurosta solidaginis. Next base: position 263,296,452 of record NC_090319.1, on the reverse strand, counting down.
CTTACGATTACGGTGACACTGGCGATATGGTTTGCCGTCTATCACATCACAGTCGCATCACACTCACCGACGTACAAGATCCCTACTTGGAAGTATCCGAAACAACAACCTATGAATTGTCATCTTGTTACAATGTGACCATAGAATGTAGTGCCAACGATATGATTGCACGTATACGCACATCAAAACTTTTCGATGGCAAAGTTTATGCTAAAGGTTCACCCAAATCTTGTGCTTATGATGTGAAAAACTCACTCGATTTTGAGTTACGTATGGGTTATCAAAATCTCGAATGCAATACACATCAAAGCATTACAGGACGTTATACAAATGATGTCATAATACAACATCATGACACAATAGTTACCTCATCCGACTTAGGTTTAGCTGTAACATGTCATTATGATTTGGCTAATAAATCACTTAGCAATCAAGTGCTACTAGATGTTAAAGATGATCTCGAGGAACCCGCATTAAGTGAAGAAGTAATTGTTGATTCACCAAATAACAATACGTGATGGCATCGATGTAATGCGTACCGCTGAAGTTGGTGATCCTTTAGCGCTAAAATTCGAAATTCTTGATGCACAAAGCCCTTACGAGATATTTATTCGTGAACTTGTAGCCATGGATGGTGCAGATAATGCGGAGATTACACTAATCGATTCGAGAGGTTGTCCAACCGATCAATTTATTATGGGACCCATTGTGAAAAGTCCTCTATCTGGTAAAATTTTATTAGCTCATTTTGATGCTTTTAAATTTCCCACATCTGAGTTGGTACAATTTCGTGCACTTGTAACACCCTGTATGCCAACATGCGCGCCGGTGAAATGTGAGCAAGCGGATATTGGTGGTGATGGGAAGTCCGTGATTTCGTATGGAAGAAGGAGGCGTTCTTTAAATGGAACGGGTGAGTATAAAAGAAATTTATAAATCGTTTGCATCTTAGAATATTTTATGTTTTGTTTTATTAAGAATAAACCAAACGTTATTTTATTTTGATGTCGTTACAGTTTCATTTTTGCCTTGGTTTTGTTCCGCTTTTACCTTTATTCTTCAAGATACATTATCATTTGTTTCGGTTTCATTGGAAATTTTATTTCGTTCCTTAAATCGTATATTTTGTTTCAACTTCGTCCTAGTTTAGGTATTGTTATTAAAAATATTCATTTCGCTTCTGTTTTGTTCTGGTTCCGATTTCGTTCCTTGAAATGAATATATCACTTCATTATACTCAGCTGAGCAGGGCTCACAGACTATATAAATTTTGGTCGCATAACGGTACTCCGTAACGGCATAAACTAATCGAGATAGATATAGACTTCTACATATCATCTGGGCGAAAAAAGAAATTAATTTAGCCATGTCCCTCCATCCGTCTGTCCGTAAACACGATAACTTGAGTAAATTTTGAGGTATCTTAATGAAATTTGGTATGTAAGTTCCTGGGAACGAATCTGAGATCGCTATTTAAAATGAACGAAATCGGACTACAACTACGCCCACTTTTTCGATAGCGAAAATTTCGAAAAACCGAAAAACTGCGATAATTCATTACCAAAGACGCATGTATGTGTTCTGAATAAAAATTAGCAAATTCGGATGACGACCACATTAAAAAAAAATTTTTTAAGTAAAATTTCAACAAAAAATTTAATATCTTTACAGTATATAAGTAAATTATGTCAACATTCAACTCCAGTAATGATATGGTGCAACAATATACAAAAATAAAATAAAATTTCAAAATGGGCGTGGCTCCGCCCTTTTTCATTTAATTTTACTAGAATACTTTTAGTGCCATAAGTCGAACAAAAATTTATCAATCCTTGTGAATTTGGTAAGGGCACAGCTTCTATGACGATAACTGATTTCTGTGAAAATGGGTGAAATCGGTTGAAGCCACGCTCATTTTTTATACACAGTCGACCGTCTGTCCTTTAGCTCGGCCGTTAACACGATAACGTGAGAAAAATTCGATATATCTTTACTAAACTTAGTTCACGTACTTATCTGAACTCACTTTATCTATCCCACTTTTTCGATATCGAAAATTTCGAAAAATGAAAAAGATGTCATAATTCTATACAAATTCTGTACGAAATAAAAAGCCCTTTGAATTATGGCAGGAATGCTATTCGTGGTATTACATATATCAATAAATTAGCTGTATCTGGCAGATGATGTTCTGGGTCACCCTGGTCCACATTTTGGTCGATATCTCGAAAACGCCTTCACATATACAACTAAGGGCCACTCCCTTTTAAAACCCTCACTAATACCTTTAATTTGATATCCATATCGACAAACACCCCTGGTCCCCCTTTATGGCGATATCTCGAAAAGCCGTCCACCTATAGAACTAAGGCCTACTCCCTTCTAAAATACTCTTTAATACCTTCCGTTTGATACCCATGTCATACAAACACATTCCAGGGTTACCTTAGGTTCATTTTCTCACATGGTGATTTTCCCATATTTTGTCTCTAAAGCTCTCAGCTGAGTATGTAATGTTTGGCTACACCCGAACTTAGCTTTCCTTACTTGTTTTTGTTTTGATTTTAGTTTTGTTCTTCAAAATAAATAATTCTTACCGGTTCGGGTTTGGTAATTAAAAGTATATATTTCAATTCGTTCTGTCTTGGCTTTCTTCTCTTTAACAATATTTCATTTCATTCTCGTTCAAGTTCTGGTTTCGTTTCTAAACATTTCAGTGTTGTGTCAATTTCACTGCAATCCTTGTATCGTTCTTCGAAAAGCAAGTTTTCTTTCACCCTCGTTTAATTCTAATTCGGTTTTACTTCCATTCTTCAAAACAGAACCTTTAGTTTCGGTTCCACTCCAGCCTTAGTTCCGCTCCTAAAAGTGACCCTTTGGTTTCATTTTCATTCCAATACTATTTTACTTCCTTTCTTCAAATGAATATCTACTTTCTATTTATTTCAGTTAGAGTTACTTCCTCAAAAGTGAATTTGATTTCATACTTCTTTTACATCTAATTTCATTCTTTAAAATATTTGCTGCGTTTCAGTTTTGGTTTCGTTTTTCAAAGAGTATATTTTATATATGTTTCATTGCATTCTAACCCAAGTTCTAGTTTCGTTTTTAAAAATTACCATTTCCATATGTATTTAATTAGCGAGCTTTGCTCATATTGCTTTATACAATGGTTTTTGTAATTGATATTAGAGAAAAATTGTAAGTTTACAAACGGCGATGGTTACTAGGACATGTTTCTGAATTTCACTTCTTCATCAGCTAGCTTTTCGGGAGCTGAGCGTTGAACTCGAGTCTCCAACATTCATATCAGTGCAAGCCTTTTAGCTGCTACGCCATATGAATGTTCCGTTGTTCGCTGTACAATTGGTCTCTAAGAGTTGCCTTTTTTGTTTATATTCCTTTTGATCACCATGTAGGCACATACACTCTGTATGTAGTTTATTCCTAATGGTTTGGATATGATTTTTAGGCGTGCTTTTGAAAGCTTAGTAACATTTGTTCGGATATTTACAGTATTTGTTTTTAATACTTCCGCTGTTACTATTATATCAATATGATCATATGTATTTAATTAGCGAGCTTTGCTCATATTGCTTTTTCTCTAATATCAATTACAAAAACCATTGTATAAAGCAATATGAGCAAAGCTCGCTAATTAAATACATATGATCATATTGATATAATAGTAACAGCGGAAGTATTAAAAACAAATACTGTAAATATCCGAACAAATGTTACTAAGCTTTCAAAAGCACGCCTAAAAATCATATCCAAACCATTAGGAATAAACTACATACAGAGTGTATGTGCCTACATGGTGATCAAAAGGAATATAAACAAAAAAGGCAACTCTTAGAGACCAATTGTACAGCGAACAACGGAACATTCATATGGCGTAGCAGCTAAAAGGCTTGCACTGATATGAATGTTGGAGACTCGAGTTCAACGCTCAGCTCCCGAAAAGCTAGCTGATGAAGAAGTGAAATTCAGAAACATGTCCTAGTAACCATCGCCGTTTGTAAACTTACAATTTTTCTCTAATATCAATTACAAAAACCATTGTATAAAGCAATATGAGCAAAGCTCGCTAATTAAATACATATGATCATATTGATATAATAGTAACAGCGGAAGTATTAAAAACAAATACTGTAAATATCCGAACAAATGTTACTAAGCTTTCAAAAGCACGCCTAAAAATCAATTACCATTTCCTTTCAGTTTCGTTCCAATCTATGTTTTCGTCTTCAAAATGTATGTTTCATTTTGTTCTTGGCAAGTTATATTTCAATTTTACTACTGTTCTTCAAAATGTAAATTTAGTTTCGGTTTCTATTTAATCTCGTTTTCATTCCAGTTCTAGTTAAGGCGTGGTTATCATCCGATTTCGCTCAGCTTCAATGCCAATCTATTCTGGGTCCAGATAAGCTCGTGTACCAAATTTGGTGAAGATATCTCAATATTTACTCAAGTTATCGTGTTAACAGACAGACGGACAAATGGACGGACGGACGGACATGGCTCAATCAAATTTTTTTTCGATACTGATGATTTTGATATATGAAAGTCTATACCTATCTCGATTCCTTTATACTTGTACAACCGACCGTTATCCAATCAAAGTTATAATACCCTGTGTACAAGTACAGCTGGGTATAATTAAAACTAAAACTAACTTAATTTAAATTTAAGTTTAAATTTAGATTAAATTAAAAATTATAATTAAAACTAAAACTAGAATTAAAATTAAAACAAAAATTAAAATTAAAACTAAAATTAAAACTAGAATTAAAATTAAAACAAAAATTTTGATGTAAATCAATATTAATATTTAAATAAAATTTAAAATGAAATTAAAATTTAAATTAAAACTGGAATTTTAATTTAACTCTTATCATACTTAGGTCGATCTGCCAATCGGAGCTGCTCAAAATATCTCAGGACGACACTCAGAATCTTATTTAAAGGCTGATATTATATGAATAACTGCAAGGAAAATTCTACCCCTTCTATCTGCGCCAGTGCCTAGAAGCGCTAACTATTGGGTGTGCATTTGTGTCTGTGTCCGCTCTTTGGTGCAGTACGTTAAGTGACAAAATTGTTATTTTCACTTGCGGCCAAAAACGGACAAATGGATATTTACTCGCGCTCTCACCATCTGAAAAATACTACAACATTACTACATACTAGAAATAACGGTAAACAAATAAATGAATGAGTACACGAAAAAAACGATGATTTAATGCGTTTTTGATTATACCAGCAATAGTGGTATGAGTGCTGAGCGGCAAGGGCGGTGAGTAAAATGCTATCCAGACAGGAAACACATTTTTTACAGATGAAATGAAATTTATTTAAAATAAATAAGCATAAAATTTATTAAATTGCGTTGGCGAAATTTTGCATTGGATTTCTGTAAATTCTTATACAAACTTAATACTTTAATAATGGCTCAAACTTTTGGCTATCGTCTTTTACTAATGTGCTTTACCCATTCCTTCATTCTCAATCACTTTACGTCCCCAGAGTCTGATGCTAAACTCTCATTGTGTACTGAAAACAATTTCTTTATTTTCGCTTTCATTCTATTGAAAGTGTCACTGACAAGTGCGTTTCTGCATTTGATGGATGATTGAATGAATATGAAGGAATGAATGAGCTCATAACCTTCAATTTTTGAGAAAAATAATACAAAGTCATGCGTTCGTTGGCCTTGTCTGCGCAATTTGATAAAATTGTTTGCTTTGAAAATACCTAAGTTTTCGTTATTATGAGGAGCAATCATATTTGCTGAGACTTTAAGATTGAAGTACTTTCGCTTAGGTAGTTTTTAAGGAAATTTACTGTAAGTCCTTAGATAATATCGTCGTTGTTCAGTTTTACTTTAAAATTAAGTTTCTAAAGGCTCATTAGTGTACTAGGAGATTGCTCATAAATGAAATGAAATGTGTTCCTCTACGAAGTCAGGTATCCCCCTTCCTAAGATGCGTTCCTCTACGAACTCAGGTATCCCCCATCCTGCGATGCTTAGCACGCAGGGTATAAGAGTGAAAGATTTGATCTATTTGGAAGCCTGCATTTACAGCGAAAACAATGTCAGCTTAGAAATTAAACGGACAATAAAACTTGCCAACAAGTGCTACTTTGGACTGAGTGGGCAATTGAAAAGTGAAGTGCTCTCTCGGCGAACAAAAATCATGCTCTACAAGTCGCTCATCATACCTGTCCTGATGTATGGCTCGGAATCATAGACGGTGTCGAAAAAAGATGAGGTGGTTATTGGAGTGTTCGAAAGAAAATTTCTCCGGAAGATTTATGGTCATTTCCGTAATGTTGACGGCGAGTATCGAAGGAGTTATAATGATGAGCTGTGTGAACTTTACGCAGATAAGACGATAGTGTAGCGAATAAAAACCCCAAGTCTTAGGTCCTGTTATGCGAATGGACGAAGACGCTTCGGCCAAGAAATTATTTCAGTAGACACCGCAGTTTGGAAGCAGAGAAGGGGGAAAGTTGCACTGAATTGGGAGAGGCAGGTAGAGGAAGACTTGACCTCCCTTGGTGCTCCCAATTGGCGTCAATTATCACGAAACAGCGATAGCTGGCATGACTTGTTATGCAACGACCAAAATCACTTAGGCAGCTAAGCGCCCTTACGCATAAATAGTTTCAAAACCAACTTCTTGCGGTATGCGCCTTTTTTATAAGGGGTATCGACTAGAGGTTTACGCCGATCACTTTATCGGCGGCGGCGGCGTAGGCGGCGCGCCGACGTACGCCGGTGTTCTTACTTTAAAAGCTTGATTTTTCTATTTAAAAAAAAGAATATTTAGGAAAGGTTTTGTTTGGAAATCAACGTGTTGGCCATTTCGGAAAGATCCGGGGTTTTTGCATCAAAATCTCGCAGACCGTTCAAAAATTTTGGGAGTGACGAAATCATAAGCAGTCTAAGTGGATGTCATTGCGTCATGGGTGAAAATCCGTATAGTCCTCGGCGCATCTACATAATTAAAATTTTACAAGGACCCTGGATCAAATTTTTAAAATGTAGACCAAAGATTGCAGACGTTTGTGTTCACAACATTGATTTTTTAAGTTGAAAGTTTTTAACTACTGTTTTCCGGCCTTACGATATAGGAGCTCATTATGGATGACCGCGTAACTTCAGTTTTCAGACAAGTTCGACTGTCCACGTTAGGGTAGTATCACACACGGTCATTAGTTCCACTGTCTTGGGAATGCTTTTGCTTCACCACTTTGAGTGTTCTTGCGAAGGACAAAGCCTCACCTGGTAGATATATGTGCCTACGTATTCAAAATTGTAAAAGGAGCCGTAACGTGTAAGTGATATTTAAACTTGGTTGATAGACTATGATCAATGTGATTCACTCCAAGGGACTAGTTTTGGATAGAGCCGCCAACTTTAGGAAATATCAAACCGGGAGACTTGGGTGTTGAAGGATGAAGTGTGAAAATCAAAATTAACATTTCAGACGCTATTGTATAGTTTCGCAAATAAACAACAGATGTTTCAATGTAAGCCCAAGCGATTTTTCAAACCCTTTTCATATGTACATATATCCTCAACTTAAGTATGAGGTAAGAATAATTTCAAAGGAGTGTTTGTACCCCTAGAACCTACTAAAGGATTTTGCATCACTGATATCGCTTATTCTTGAGGACAATTTAAAAACATGTTCACCTTGGGTCATTTTATTTGAATTAATTGTTCATTATTAATTTTTTCAAAAATGCAAAGTGAGCATATAAATTTATTATATAACTTTTCTTTTAGTATATTGTTTTAATAACTTGCTGAATTGGGTGATGGAAAGTCCGTGCTAAGCTGATATCGAAAGCGCCTGTTATTTTAAATAACTTTTGAATAGTTATAAAGAGTTAAATTTCTTATAACTGGCAATGATGCGCATCCGTTGATACCACTTTCGACCATATCCGACCAATTTTCGACATGAAAAATAAATGGCCTAAACAGTCTTAAACGAGTAGAAAATATAGTAAAGCGCCGGACGCCGCGCCGCCACGCCGATATTTTTGACATTCGGCGGCGGCGTGCAAAAAACGACCAAAATCGGCGGCGGCGGCGGCGTTTATCGGCGGCGTATATCTCTAGTATCGACACTGTTTTTTCTGCTGCCATCCCAGAAACTCCTTTCTACGTATCATGACATGATTGAGCTTTATGCCTGCTTGCTCTGTGTTTTTGCGTCAAACCCGAGAATTGATCTCTGTGATACTCCACATGTGACATTAATGGTCAGCGGACCTCGAGAAGTTTAATTTATAGGGAATACGGTTATTGAGATAGCTACTGATGACGCGCATTCTGCGTCATTAATATTGAAGTCTAGCAAATGAGGAAAAGCGAGCGTTGAATACTTGTCTCCCCCCCCCCCCCCCCCTATCAACCCCTTACTACCCTCTGAATGGTTCTCATAAATCAATATAGCTCTAAATATATTTGGTCTAGATAATTTTCGAAAGTGGGTGGTGCACCCCATCAGAGTATATGTGAGTCTCTTCGGACCAGTAATACTCTCCTGCTCATCTTCTTCGACCAATCTATTTGTTCGATCCAGACCTTTGGTATTTTGTATAGGAGTCACTGAGGTCTCAACGTTTGCGACACGGGGCATTCAACCTACAATAGGCTATTTTCGGAATCATTCTGACTAGCAAAAGAATCTTGTGCAAGTTCTATGCATAAATTGTATTTTGAAATGGCGAAAACTCGTTTTTTTGATTGGCTGTGGTACAGCTGCGCCCAAATAAACCTTACTTTATGTGAAACATATCTGTTCGTCCCTTTTTCTTCAATGAATGGTCAAGCTCAAGCTCTTTTGGCGACTAATTCTAAAAACTTTGAGAAGTTAGTAAAGAAAAATACTAAAATACTCACTGATGCATAAGAAAACTTATCAAAAATATTCGTTTTCAAGTTGACCAATTCTCCTTTCCTGTATACAGAACTTATAGCTGCAATACAAAAAGCGTCAACTCTTATTTGGATGCTCAAGTTGACATTCGTTTCCTATAAAATATAACTACTTAGTCATGTAAATAACTGTATGAAATATTTATATTGAAATAAATAATGCACATCGGTTTATTTACACTAACTTCTTACTAACGAATCTGCAAGTTCAATGTAACTTCTGAAACATGCAACAACAACAAGCGACATATTCAACCAATACCTGCATTGAAATCTATTGAAGACCCTTTGGTCATTACAAAAACTGTTATGGACAAGAAACATAGCAGATATAAATAGTACGAAAGAAGGAGTCACAAGCTAACTCGCAATGGACCGGACGGGTTGTTTTGGAGAGCTTTGTTGTTGTCCTCCACTACAAGATCAAGTACAAGTGCATGCATAAGTATATATGTGTGTATATATATGTATATATGTAGGTGTACAAACAAGTATGTTATGTAAGAAGAAGACTTAGTCCTTTGTTCAATTCACTTTGCTACGGTCCAGTGGCACATAACATTGAAAATGCCTATACGACAGTTTGGGGAGTAATTAAGCAGCCTCAATTCATTTATCATGGCCAAAACATTATGTCGTGTCGAGTGGATAGAGTATTTGGCCGATTCAAGTAAGGACTTCTTCTAATATGTATATATGTCTGTGTATGTACTTGGGGTTTATGTTTAAGTTGATAAACATGAAGTAGAGGCGATGGCCGATTTCCTAAAGATATGTAATCTAGTAAAGCTGACATACCCGATAGTGCAAGCCCTTTTAATGTTTTAAGATTATAATAAAGAACATAATGAGCTGTCGGCAACATTGTATGCAGAGTTTGCTTAATTTTCTAAAATTAAATTGCTTTGAAAAAAGTAAGGGTGTCGAGGTTCGATTGTAGCCGATCTTTATATGCTCAGTTATTCAATATGGTGCAATTATCAGGGCAGAAGATCTTCTTATAGCATCAAACAGTCAAGTACAGGCGATACGCTTACGATTTGTACTACTTACTTTCTCCGATGAGGCAGTACTGGTAGAAGATTAGTTTTTCCCGATTGATCTCGTCTATTTGAGCTGTTGATAACATCGAAGATGGGATGCCTCCAATACCCACTTGAAGCCTGAATAAAAAAAATCACAAGGAGAGGTTGATTTCAATGTGAGAGGAGATTTATTTTCACGGTTTTCTTACATTTTGTGGCACATTGAAAGTCTATAAGTCGTAGATTTGTCAGATCTGAAGCCGCAGCCTAAAGGTGCAATCGATATTTAGCGCAGTTTGCCACCATATTTGAATATCTTCGCAGGCAATGCATCATCACATTGTGGGCTCGGAATAAGCATCTGCCCTAGGCGCTCTTGACTTCGTCTAAGATAAGCACTCTCTAGGCATGGGTCTGTCAGATCTATGGTTTTCTATGAGAATTCATCACAGCACAGAAACGGACTTTGTTGGCAAAATCAAACGCTATTCATACTCCCAATATTCTGCGACGACATCTTTTATTTTTTAAAATTTGCCTTGCTTTTCAACGCGGTCTATATGCAGAATCATACCAGATGCTCCCATTCCATTATTTTGCTCGGCATCTACTCGAAATGTTCTACAGATGTGCTCTCAGAGAACACCGGCGAAGAAAAAAAGAATAAAGAATAAAGCATATTGTGATACTACTCGATGTAGGGACCTCGCATCGGTCCTATATTTAAAGCCTTTCGGCCTCACTATATTGACGTTCTGGTTGCGTTTATGCTTATACCGTAAGCTGAGTATTAACATGTCTCGAATAAGGATGAAGTCGATCAGCATTGATGTATTAATAATTGTATGAAATTGCTTTTTCTGATTTTTTTCACAAAAATAAATTTGTTTCACCCACACATAATAACCCCAAAATACTTATCAGGAAACGCCCTTGGTCTGTGCTGTCCAACTGAAATCAATTCAGTTGATGGTAGGTAAACTTCAGGATCTCAAAGTTAATATGTAAAGTCATGGATTGGAAAGTAGGGCTTTACAACCACTCAGAGGGCTGGGCTCATGCCCCTAGATGAAAGTAACAAAGTAGAAAGGTCCGTTTCAATTTTGACGCTTTTGAGCATTATTTAAATACAGAAATGAAGTCACGGATTTGAAACATGAGACTTTCCAACCATACCTTACCAACCATAGGCCAGTTCTGATCGAAGACTGCGCTTTCCGATTGCTGAGTGCTGACTACTACTCAGGAACGTATTTTTAGCAGATCTTAAGGCTTTTTATATTATAAAGATGTTCATATCAACAAACAACTGCCTAAGTATAGTAACACGAGGAATAAAGAAAAATTGTAAAAGGACTCTTAATTAATGCACTAACGTACGTACGGTATTGAAACCAAACGGACTTTGATACTAGTTCCTAAAACAAACTCCTGACGGAAAACTTAGTAATAATACAGGGGTGATCGGTACTAGGACAGTAGGATCGATGCTTGCTCTTCGATAAAAGGTGTGATGCCGACCTCCCTTATTGCCTGCCAGCAGCGCTGAGACCTGTTTTGTTTTTTTTTAAGTAATCGCACCTCCCTGTAGTCGGCACACACTCTTGTCTTCGCCTTTGAGTTTTGCTCTAGATCAACGAAAATGATTAGCGGTGACACTAGTAAAGATCAATTGGTACGATATCGATATACGGTTGAAATTACTCCGTTTGGATTTAAAAAAAAAACTTGGCACGTTATACCTCAGAGCAGACTTATGCCGAGCTCGTTTTCAATTTGAATATTTTTTCCCATAAGTTGTAGAGACAGATTCTACATGTCTTATGCCGGCCCCAAATGACATCGCCAGATGAATTTCTGCTGAAGAAGCTTCTCAGGGCAGAAATACGACCCTGTTTAGCAAAGGCGTTTCTTAAGTATTTAATTTGCTTATTGCTGGGACTTGAGCCGAGGACCTATAGGCACACACGCCACCATCTTACCAAGACGATTGGATCTTACTTATATTATATATGCGAAAGCTGATGAGATGACTGACTCAGTATGTTTGCAACGCTTTTAGGATTAAGCTACTGGGCGGATGTTTCAGAAAATTTTGATATTTTTTCGTGGTCCTGAAAAGAATTTTATTTACATCTTCAAAATTTTGTGCAGATGATAAGAAGAGACTGTGACTCATATAGCGCGAAATCTCAATATTTTTTCCAGTGTGAATATCGAACAGAGCTGTTAAGGAATGCATTCCATTTTAAACAAGTAAGGACGGGACTGTCTTCGGCTGTGGGGCTGAACAATAATCTTATCCCGATCGTAATCTCCAATTAATCGGATGTATAAGATAAGAAATATATAGTGAACAGATGTACACACCTAAACGATTTTTAAGTTAAAAATAAAAGAAAAAATGGCAAAATGGGATATATATTATATATAGCTCCGATCGAAATGATTTTTACAGGAAATCTTCTATGATATATTAAAATATATGTCACCGAGTTTCACGTTTATACTTTCTAAACTGCGGCAGGAATGACCAAAATCGTCTTATCTGAACGATCGGTTGTATGGGAGATATATGTTACAGTGGTCCCATCCTACCGGATCCGACAAAATGTCTAATATAATTTCATATAAATTTCATTGAGATATCTCAAAATTTGAGGGACTAGTTTACGTTCAAAGAGACATACTGACGGACGGACGGACAGACGGGCATTGCATTCAACTCAGTTCGTCGCCCTGATCAATTCGGTATACTTAGTGGTGAGTATATCTTCTATATTTCTCAACGATACAAACATCGGACCAAACTTAATATACCATTTCATGTTCATGAAAGGTATAATAACGAATAAAAAATTTTACTCATTATTCCATTTTGCAGTCCAGATTAATTACTCCTTATCTTTTCCTCTTATTTTTTCCGTGGATTGCATTCATTGGACTGCAATACTTAGAGGAATGCATTCCGCAACCCTTTGCATTCCTTTCGCTTTTAAATATTTTTATTCACTTCCGGAATGATTTTGATTATTGTTGTTCCATAAGAGGAATGCTTTTGAATTTTGTTATTCATCTTGAGGAATGCAAAAAGAATAATTAGTCCGGACTAACAATACCGGAATAATGAATAAAAAAAATAGTTTCATTATTTCAAAAAAAGGAACAAAGGTCGCAATCGAAAAGTGTTACTCCAGGAATGGGAATGCATGGATTGCATTCCGCGGTGATTGCATTCCTTAACAACTCTGATATCAAAGGTATGCCTAAAATTATCATCAAATAATAGAATTTTATAGTTGCATAGAATCGGAAAGGGCACAAAGTATAAACAAAATTTGGATGTCTCAAAATGTTTTGGAGATATCGATTCAAATTAAAGCCGAAATGGGGCCAAAGGCCATTTTTATATTATAGGTATCAAAAAAAGGATCGAATCATTTATGCAGCAAGCGGTATCTTTTAATTGGATATATCATATGATTTAAGAGATACTTGCCAAAATACGAACCCAGGGTGGGTATCAGACAAACAGCTGAGCTCTATACGAACGTGAGTCTTTTGTTTAGATAACTCAACCGCTACGGATATGTACCTTAAATTTTGAACTCAGATAAGCCTTCACTCCTCGTATAGATCCGCTGATAAAAGCTGGTTTTTTGTAAAATTTAATTGCCACCATTATAAAGAAATTAATACTGGGTATATTATATTTGCTCTTACCCGCAATTACGCCGTTTACACATGTGTTTTAGCTCAAATGATATAAAGATGAGGCAAATGGATGTTTTTTCTCGAGATATGTCATCCAGTATAGCTACCAGTATATTGGATGCTCCAAAAGAGTGAGAAACTATGCTTAGGTGGACCACAGTATGTGATTGACGTTTCCTAAGCGAAAACAGCAAATTCTCGTAAAACCGTGTAACTGCCTATGAATGAGTTTTTTTTTCTCGTCAACATGGACAATGCTGATGGGAGTCCATCGTTCTTTTGCTTAATGGATGTTGTTTATTTAGCACTTAATTACCATTTTGGCGCATGAGTTTCTATGTACACAAGACACTTTTGACTTGGTCAAACATTTTTTCATTCTTGTTTTTTTTTTGGCTATTTGACAACACTTGCCCAAATTGACTTTAGCATGAATTACTTTGATGCGCTAATTTCTGATGTTTTGAGTGTATATGTGTATTTGAGTTTGTGTGTGTTTATCAACCTCAAGTATCATTTTAGTTGTACTAATACTTGCATGTATGTATGTCTTCAGTATAGTTAGCTTGTACTTTTGCTTAAGCACACAAAATGGGCGTGTACGGTACTATTATCTACATAGTCGCTCAACTCTTGAGAGCGCCTTAACCCATAATTATATATGCGAAATGTAACCGCAATGGCAATCTTTAGCTCGTTTGTTGATTGCTTTACGACACCTTGAGGGCTCATTTCGTATGCCACTTGCATATCACATAAGCAAAATATACACAAACATAATATTACAACCGCTAACCAATACCCAAATATCTGTATCGGGCATACTCTCAAGAACATATTAGAACAAACCGCCCACTGTACCAGCCATTTTCGTGTATCCTTAAAGTTAGTTATAATCATACAGACGTGCATACTTATGTACATACATCAACAGTTTCCCACCAAAAAATAGCGCCTAATTTTTGGCTTATTTCCTTAGATGACTAACAATCCCAGTCGTTTTCCCACTTCACTCCAATTCTCACCCCCACTCCAACTCCCACTTTAACTCCCATGCATTTCCACTGCGACTCAAACTCACACTCGAACTCCCACTCCTAGTCCCACTCTTACTCCAACTCCCACTGCTCCTCCTATTCCCACTCCTACTCCTATTTCTACCCCTCATCCTACTCCTACTCGTATTCCTACTCCCACTTCAGCTTTCACTCCTATTTCTACTTCTACTACTACTCCTACTCATACTCATACTCATACTCCTACTCATACTTGTATTCCTACTCCTACTCCCATTCCTACTTACACTACCACTCCCTTTCTCATTCCCACTTCTTTTGATTTCTAAGTTGGCATTGTTTTCACTGTTCCCAGATAGAGTAAGTCTCTCACAGTTTCGAATTTATATCCGTAACAGTGGCATGGCTGCCAAGTGCGAATGCTCCGATTCTTTCTTGGATGACAGCAAAACCCACTTTTTCCTGTAAGGTTCAATGTGGTCATATTATATCATTCGCGAGATGGTTGGGCTTATAACTTACTTCTCGTTATAGGAACATAGAGGATCTATATCCGGCTAAAGATCATCAACATCAATAACACTCTCCAAAACCTTCGGGGGTGTGCCTTTGTCTCTACAACAACACCCAGGCAGTAGTATTCGTAGACGAACCAAAGTAATTCACTTACTATACTGACAAGACGTTACTATGCTGATATTGACGGAGTTGTAATACTCAAAACCCCAATGGTTAAATTAGCCTGCCGAGGAAAATTCTGTTTCAAGTGTGACTATACAAGTGCACATATTACACAGGTGAAGCTGTGATGATAGATTCTTACGGATGAAAGTTTGATGTGGTCATATCATACTCTTCTCGCGATATTTGCGTCTGTCCTTGCAGGTGATATATCCGAAATGAACTATAAGAATCGATAACAATCCGCGAAACTTTACTGGAATGTTTTTTCTCTGTTACTACAACAACAACAAAAATAACTGTAACATCACAATCCTTAATAACAGTGACTCAAGATTGATCCCTTTATGACTCTTCGGAACTAGTAGCGCTTCCTTATTTATTATTCCTCATTTCTAATAATAACTTACATAATTTTTTGCTGGGCTTAAACATACACAAAATAATTTTCTCTTTCCAAATTGTTTCATCTCTTGTAATTTCAACTTTACCATTTATGTTTGATTAGGTGTGTGTGTGTGTGTATGTTTGGTCTTTTACTCATGTGTGTATTTTAATAAGTTTATGGTCATGTAGTTGGTAATTTTAACCTTTAATTTCTAATTGTAACCCCGAGTTTGAGCTTTGATGGTGGTTAGAGCAAGAAGCTTTCATTCACTTGTGACCTTTTGTGGCGTTTTGTAATGCAATTCCCATAAATAAGTACAGTTATTTTGGGTTTGTTCACTGCGTACTGCGGTAAAGCGAAATTGTTATTGTAATAGCCCTTAAGTGGGCGTGTGACGGTTTACGAAAAGTGTGGTTTTGTTTTCACGTAATATTTTAAAGCTTATTTATCAAACACGAACTAGATATTTCAAAGTTACTCTCGGGGATATTAATTTTTCAAGCGCTATATATGGCTTATAAATTTAACACCTTCATATGCTTAAGTACTTCTACTTCACAATCACAAACGAGCTGGGAATACAATTCTTCACAATTGATTTAAAGCTAAGCTATTTTCGCCGCTCCTCCAGCTGATCGCTTAAAAAAGGGGACGAGGTGCATTGAGCGCAACTATGTCTTTTAATAGTAACTACCCAGAGCCAAATAGAAGATAATAGAAGTCGAGTTTATACACATCGATATTTACAGCAGTGGAACAACCCGGTATACCAGGCACAGCTATAAGCGACATCGGGGCCAACTACGACAAGGTAGGAGAGTGCGCTCAGCCCTGTAGAATTTAAGTCGTTATTGGCACTAGAATAGCCAGTTTCCAATTACGATTGTCAATAATGCGGCCTACGACAATAATGTGGTGCTAATCGCCGATACTCGGTAAAATATGCTGAACAATGACACAGTTACTAATACAGGGCCCACTTGTTCAGGCATTGAGAGCAGGGAGCACTACGTACAACTGGTAAAACCAACTGAATTTTTTACCTCGGCGGACTCCCGTGAGCACCATAATTGGCATGGTTAGTGACGTTCGAGTGCTAGACACCTCAGGTGTGGCCTCAAAGCAGAAGGTGGATGTTACAGCACACATATTTTAACTAAGGATTAACATAGAGGGAGTCAGAAAGTACTTGAATGAAGTCAACAAAGTAATGAATTAGTGGCCTGCCATCCCAAAAAAGAGAAGTTACTACTCCTGCATACCATGCTGTGAGTAGCCAGATGGCATCATCATTAAAGCAAGTCAGGCAAGGAAAGTCAGCATCCTACACAGACATTGCGATGTAGTTGTGTATTAAATTAAATCTACCTCACCGCTCAAACTGCATAGAAAGCTACAAATAAAAGTGCGGGAGATATTTGCCAGAATCAATACGTCGGAGTCAGAGTTTTGTATAAAATGTGAGCAACCGACCGATCCTATTTTCACCGTTGTTGACGTTCAGCAAACCTAATACCGGACATTGTTAATATACGTGACCGTCCCGGAGAAGAGAAGGGAGTCCATTCAGGAGGAAAGGGTAGAAAAATACTAACCTCTAGCTGAACAACCGACGGCACAAACGCAACTTATCATGGACCTCCCCAATTCCTTGCGCAATTATGACGAGCTTCATGATAACCGACACCAACCGCTGGTCCCGCGATATCTGTGTGAAAAACGTACGCGAGATTAGGCAGCTCCCTCCATCATCTTCATAATTAATTGGCGCTAAAGTGCTCAGGTGGTTTACGGTCGATGTCAAAAAAGTAGTTATAGCCAGCAAACTCACTGCCTCGTTAGAGTTGTTATATACTGCCCCTAGTGAAAGTCATTAGGTCCCGTTCATAAGCTGTGCAAGGGGGGCATTTGTGTTTTAGTAGGACATCGCTTTGTTAAAAGTGTCAGCTTAAAGCACTGCAAGGAAAAAGAATTAGAACTATTATCAAGTGCGATTCTCTGCAGCCTATTAAGCTGACCCCAAAAACTTAATATATCGAAATTCGGAGGGTACCTCTAATTCTAACTTTAACAGTAATTCTAACTATAACACTAACTCTTTTTTAACTTTATCCCTAACTATAAATGAAACTAAAGATATCCTGCATTGATATGAACGTAAACGGGTTAATCCGTATTAGGGCTCTCAACAGCAGCAATATGGTATCCATATTGTAAAAGGGCAGTCAATAGTTACCGTAGTCTGTGAACTGAATAAAACCATTTCAAAGGAGCTCTACAGCTAACACTGTCGCACGAGATTTTTATATACATATTATATATCGTAATCCGGGCTTTTCGAGCGCAGATTTCTCCATTGAAAACGTCCCTGCGGTAGGTACTATTGACTACTGAAGTTACTAAAGCAATACTTAGAAAGGAAAACGGCCTTCGAAGATGTGAATCGTTCATTAAGTTCCTCGTAAATTTTACGTTTTAAACTCTTCTCCGGCAATGGCATAACATAACGACTAAAGAAATCGATAAACTCACGTACGTACATATGTTTGTGTGTAGTCCGGGTGTTACCAATTATAAAAACGAATATCATTAATTATTGTCACATGAAACAGGTAAAATTTACAAACGAAAACGAGCTATGCAAGCTGCAAAGTTTAATGTAATTTAAAGCAAATCCACCTCAAGGTAGCGTCTATCGACTGTTAATAAAAAAACGTAAGCAAAACTTTTCTTAATAAATAAATAAATGTACGGCGCGACAACCTCCGAAGAGTTTTTAGGCCGAGATTCCTTTCCAATTTGCGTTGTGCTCCTTTTAGTTTTTCCTACAAATTGGCGGGACGGGACTTACATGTTTAACATCGCCTCCGAACGACATCTGCAAGGCAGATGAATTTTCACTAATAAGCTTCTCATGGCAAAAATACACTCTGTGCTTGCCAAACACTGCCGAGGGGAGATCCCGCTTCGGAAAATGTTCTTCTAATTGAAAAAACTTGTTTCTAAAATTTTGATGTTGATTTGCCCGGGCCGTGAACACAGGATCTTCGGTGTGGTAGGCGGAGCACGCTACCATCACACCACGGCGACCGCGCTAAATAAGTAGGGAAAGAATGCAATTGTTGTTGGGAAAATTGCCCAAGCCTTTAAAATAAGTCATCATTGCTGTATCAGGTGAGCCAACAACAAATGTAAGCAAGTAAGGGCGGGCTGTGCCGAAGACTTCATACCTTTCATGAATGGGGCTGAGAAATAATCTTATCCCATTCGTAATATCTGAATAATCGGTCGTATAAGATATGTTATATAAATGTGATCTTTTCTATAAATACATATAAATTTAAAAATAAATCGGTAATCCTCACACTTAAAGCCCCGTCACATAAGCAGTTTTTCATAAAGATGCGTCTAACTCAATCTTATGCATTATGAGTAGATTGAACGTATTGTGACGAAAATTAACATCAATAAGTGATACTAGCATCACTAAGCTGATACTAAGGAGCCACTCGTATCTGTGTACGTAAACAAATCAATCATCATTTACACACATACATACAAGGCAACGGAGAGATACTTACAAACACGTGTAATCATCAGCCGAAGTAGTACTCACATATACACATGCATATGGCTACAAACTACAAATATTCATGTATATGGCTGGTAAACAAGCATGAAGTTCGCGAAATTACAAGACCTTATTAGAAATGGGTGAACGAGGAAACCGAGAGTATAAAAGCAGCGCAAGCTGAGGCCGACTAATCAGTTTTGATTTAAGCACGCTATTGGTTGTGAAGTATAAGTGTTATTGTAAAGTACTCTGAGAATAGTATAATAAAGACCATTTGCATTATTGAAATTGGAGTTATTTATTCAACAGTTTAGCGATTCGAACGTTAGCAGAAGGTTTGGAATAAGTGGAATTTCACTACATTCGTTACAATTGGTGTCAGAAGAGGAATTGTTGAATAAATTCCGAAGATTTCGAATAAAACTTGGACATGGCAAAGTTAAGTGAATTAAGGATCCAGCAACTGAAAAAGGCGGCCACCGTGGTGTGATGGTAGCGTGTTCCGCCTATCACACCGTATGCCCTGGGTTCAACTCCCGGGCAAAGCAACATCAAAATTTTTGAAATAAGATTTCTCAATTTGAAGAAAATTTTTCTAAGCGGGGTCGCCCCTCGGTAGTGTTTGGCAAGCACTCCGGGTGTATTTCTGCCATGAAAAGCTCTCAGTGAAAACTCATCTGCTTTGCAGATGCCGTTCGGAGTCGGCATAAAACATGTAGGTCCCGTCCGGCCAATTTGTAGGGAATATCAAGAGGAGCACGACGCAAATTGGAAGAGAAGCTCGGCCTTAGATCTCTTCGGAGGTTATCGCGCCTTACATTTATTTTTTTTTTTTAACTGAAAAAGGAGTTGGAAACCGGTGGATTGAATACATCCGCAATAAGATCGAACTTCAAGCACGACTACGAGAGGTAATGGAGTCGGAAGGAATTAGTGTGGACGATGATGTCTTTCATTCTGACGGGGACGAGACAACAACAAAAATTTAAGATAAAAACAAAACATCGCAGACAGTTACGAGCACAGACTTGAACATGATTTTGTATGCAATATCTGCTCAAACATCGACAGTGTCATCTCAATTGGCAGAACAGAAGACATATATTGCATCCCAACTCGAATCGCAGGAGACACGCATAACATCAAAGATTGAAGCACACGAAACGCGTATTTCAGAAATGTCGACACAGATTATAAAGGTGGAAACACAACTGAAAGAACAACATAACAGTACAGCTCGAAGCGCAAGAGGCGCGTATGGACGAGAAAATAACGCAGTTTAAGGAAAAAATCGAGACCGAGGTGAATGCTTTGAGAGGTCGTATACAGGAGTTGCAACTAAATCGCCCAGCTGTTTCAGCAAGCAATACGAAGGTAAAAACTCCATCTTATGACGGCTCTCTTTCTTTCCAGGTATCTAAACTTCAATTTGAGAAGACGACAGCAGTGAACAACTGGAATGCTGATGATAAAGTTGCTGCACTTTTCGTGGCATTGAAAGAGCCTGCAGCTCAAATCTTACAAACTATTCCAGAGTACGAACGGAACAGTTATGAAGCATTGATGGGCGCACTAGAGAGGTGATACGGAATCGAGCATAGGAGACAGATATACCAAATGGAGTTTCTGAACCACTTCCAGGGGCCTGGTGAAATATTGCAATAGTTTGCGTCGGATGTTGAAAGGCTGGCACATTTAGCGAATACGGACGCACGCGTGGAATACACCGAAAGGGTAAAAATACAGAGCTTTATTAATGGAATACGGGATATCGAAACAAAGCGAGCGACATACGCAAACCCAAAACCTACATTCACAGAAACGGTATCACATGCTCTGATTAAGGAAACAGCATCGCTTCAGCGTTCAAAGCACGCCGTGTGGAGGTAGAAAGGCTAGACTAGGTGAACACAATATTGGAGGTGCAGAGGGGATCGCAAAAGCGGAGTGAAAGAGTTATCAAATGCTTCAAAAACGGGAAGCCAGGTCACATTACACGTCATTGCGGTCTTGATCCTAGTAGTTTCAACAGCATGGGTGGTCTTAAGAACAAAGCTGGAGGAGATCAGCAAGAGCGGGTCAGATGTAAAGATCGAGAGATAACTCGAGCTGTGAAATGTCCCGTTATCTCTGTATAACAAATCGGAAGAAAATCGAGCAGTCTTACCGTGAGAGGAAATGTGGACGGCAAAGAACGTGTACTGACTGTAGATACGGGTGCATTTCATTCCTTAATCCGATCTGATTTGGTCAACAGGAGAGTAAAGCCATTACCTGGAGCAAGATTGCGTACGGTCACTGGCGAGTATAACCAAGTCCAGGGAGAAGTGATATGTGAAGTCTTAATTGGAAAGGTAACGGTTCTACACAAATTGGTTGTGGCAGAGATTGTTGATGAAGTCATATTGGGAGTGGACTTCTTAGTTGAACAAGGCCTCAGGATCGACATGCAAAGAAGGAATATGCGCTATAAGAACCAGGATGTAACACTCAACTTCAGTTTGGAGAAAGGGTTTAACAGCAGGCGAGTGCTGCTGGAGGCGATTCGACAAAGACCACCAAAGTCAAAGGCAGTCGATTGGGCAAAGGTTGATGGAACGAATTGGCCAAACAAAGCAAAATCAAAGATACCTGCGAGAGAAACACTGGAATTGACAAACCCAAATGGACGCACTAAAACGAAGGAAAGAATTTCCCAGAAAGAATGCAAGGGTAGTTTCAAGCCAGGGCGCACTACTGTTGTGAACCGTTAAGACGATACTATTGATGCAAAGTCAATCCATCAAGATCAAGCTCCGCGAAGTAGTTCATTGGCCAAACAACAGAGTGTGAGGAAACGGTCCAGGATAATGAGCAGTAGGATAAAACATATGTACGACAAGGACAATAATTCGGAAGGTTTCCGGGAGGGAGATTTGGTACTGCTATACAGCCCTCGCCGGCGGAAAGGTGTTCCATCCAAATTTTGGTACAGTTGGGAATGCCCGTACAAAGTTGCGAAGAGGATCAGTGATGCTATCTGCCGCATAGAAAGAATTGGGAAACCACGAAATAGAAGGGTGGTTCATTTGGAGAGGCTAGCAGCGGTTATATCGAGAGATTTGTCTGATCGGGACGATCAGACTTAGGTGGAGGGCAGTATGACGAATATTAGCATCACTAAGTGATACTAGAATCACTAAGCTTATACTAAGCAGCCACTCGTATGTACGTAAACAAATCAATCATCATTTACACACATACATACAAGGCAACGGAGAGATACTTACAAACACATGTAATCATCAGCCGAAGTAGTACTCACATATGCACACGCATACGGCTACAAACTACAAATATTCATGTATATGGCTGGTAACCAAGCATGAAGGTCGCCAAATTATTAGACCTTAGGAGGAATGGGTGAACGAGGAAACCGAGAGTATAAAAGCAGCGCAAGCTGAGGCATGAGTAATAAATTTTGATTTAAGCACGTTGTTGGTTGTGAAGTAAAAGGGTTATTGTAAAGTACGCTCAGAGTAGTCTAATAAAGACCATTTTGCATTATTAGATATTGGAGTTATTTATTCAACAGTTTAGCAATTCGAACGTTAGCAGAAGGTTTCGAATAAGTGGAATTTCACTAAATTCGTTACATTATTTTTATGGAGAACGGCAGATTGAGCGACACCGGCGCACAGTGGCATTTTTGCTTGGTTTAGACACAAAAAATAAACATTTTCAATTCATTTTTTTTTTTTTTGAATTTGAATGCAGTTTGTTTTTAAAACGTCTTCAGTATATAACGGCAATTATTTTTTATTGTAATTATTGTTCTTCATTGAATAATCTGCTGTCAAACTGTGAGTTGTTGATGACGCGATAAAAAGTACAATTTACAGAAGTGAAATAACGCGTGGTTTAAAATTAAATAAAACTTTGTGGTGAAAGCTAAAATATTTTTTGGTTATTTAAAATCTACACGTAATTATATTATTTTGCAAGTGTTCAAAAGTTTTTTGGTTGAGTATTTTTAACGAAATTATGATTTTTTTTAATACGTAGTATTCTTGTGCTGAAAATATATAAAACCGTGAAAAGAAAAGTCTGCCAAAAGTTTGAACCACGCTGTACAACAATAATTTTTGAATTTCTACAATAATTCAATATTATTGCATATAAATCAAATGATTCTTCATCCCCGTAGATCCCCCTTTTGATATAATGACCATCACAAAGAGGGAGTTGTGTGAGTTGTGGGTTGCAGAACGTGGCCAAAATCAAAAGGATAAAGCTGTTTTAGACCACGTGTGTACATTTTAGGAAGGGAGTAAATAGTGACGAGGGATTGTATGATGATTACTGCAGTAAAGTTCCAATTTTTTTATCAAACTTTGTATGAGATGGATTCAAGTGAATTACACCAAAGCTAATTTTCTTGGAATATTTGCTTCATGGTTTGAAGAATATAAGAAATTTGAATATAGGTAAATTCAATTGTGAACAAAAGAGCAAGATAAGACCATAAGACAGTTTTTGTTTGGGGTAAATTCAAAATTTTTGGAGAAAGGGGGGGGGGGTCCAACCCAGCACCCCCACCTCGCCTATCCTCACTAAAGGGGGTAAGGCATACAAACATACACAATTGGTTTGAATAAAATATATTAATTTTTCAGTGAGTTATTAATTTTTGCGTCTAAATCCTGCCTGCAAAAATGCCACTGTGCGGCGCCAGCTGACAAGAAAAAGTAGGTAACTTCCAACTTTTGTTGCAAGCAAAGCATAAGCTTTCACACTTTGCAAGTTTTTTTCCCTATTCGTTAGTAACTTTTCTAACATTTTTCACAGTTAAAAACTGTAATTTAACAAATAAATAGGATACAAAATATGTTAGAAAGTATATTTCTTGTAAAGTGAGAATGCTAATAACAGTGATTCGCAAAATTTTGTATGTGAATAGCCAGGCCAAATAAACTTCAATTGCTATGTCTGAAGTTTCTTCATATTTACAAACGCAACATCTTGCGTGATTGTGGCGATGTCACTGGAATGCATAAGATTGCGTTGAACGCATCTATATGAAAAACGTCATTGCACCTCCACCATAAGTTTCACGTTTTGTGTAGTCTACATGCGATAGTTATCGCCAGGAATCACTTCTCTGAACTATAAATTACGTTAATCTAAGTATTCCATGAAATTTTAAGCTTCTAGCTGTTAAAACGGGCAGGAATTACGAAAAGCTTGTTATCTGAACCATCAGTTGTAAGGAATACATACTATATATACGACCGATCTCATCGATTCTTTCAGACAACAATATGTGCTATATACAAAAGCATATGGTGAAATTTCAATCTGATAAATTGAGGAAGATATGACAAAAATCCTCTTTTCTGAAAAATCGGTTGTATGGGGAACACGTAAATATACCCGCTCACCAAATTAGCATGATAACAGACAGACGGACAGACAGACACGCGAACATGGATTAATCACCTCAGATCGTCATCCTGATCAATTCGGTATACTTATTGGTGGGTCTATCTCTTCTCCTTTAAGGACTTACAATTTTGAGATTCATGACAAACTTAATATGCCATTTCATTTTCATGAAAGGTATAATAACAAAGATTTTGATTTTAACTGCAAAGTAAATATGTATGCACAATTTACAGTTATAGATATTTACA
This sequence comes from Eurosta solidaginis, assembly GCF_040869045.1. Taxonomy (NCBI): domain Eukaryota; kingdom Metazoa; phylum Arthropoda; class Insecta; order Diptera; family Tephritidae; genus Eurosta; species Eurosta solidaginis. Next base: position 263,271,423 of record NC_090319.1, on the reverse strand, counting down.
TACATAGGTACACATAAGGGAAGTTATTGTCAGTGAAATTAGGTACGCGCAGCAAAAGAGCAGTAACTTAAATAAAAACAAAAATGTTCCGCGAATGGACCTCAGCTGTTTTGTCACATCTTGAGCTTATTAAAGTAAAATCCTTACATTCTGCTTTTTAAATTGAGCTGCAACAACAACTAGAACAATAGAACATAAAAAAATATTCGCACAGCAAATGATTGCATGTAATAACACTCCAGTCGAAGGAGTGAAGAGGGGTAGCAGATGCGCTTAAAAAAATTTAAGTGGAGTGAGTATAAATTTGTAGGTTAGGCAAACTTTTAGCATATATTAATATTGTGAAACATATTCGTATATATGGTAGTTCATATACCCTCAATGTCACATCATAATTAGACCGAAAGTGGCCCAGAGATAGTTCAAGAACATAAAATCCAAAGCTGGATATGGAACAAGGGCGCCCGCCGTGGTGTGATGGTAGCGTGCTCCGCCTACCACACCGAAGGTCGTGGGATCAACTTCCGAGCAAAGTATTATCAAAAATTCAGAAGAAAAAGGTTTCCAATGAGAATAAAGCTTTTCGAAGCTGGATCGCCCCTCGGCAGTGACTTGGCAAGCACTACGAGTGTATTTCTGCCATGAAAAACTTCTCAGTGAAAATTAATCTACCTTTGCAGATGTTGTTCAGAGTTGGGATAAAACATGTAGGTCCCGTCCCGCCAATTTGTAGGAAAAATTAATATGGAGCACGATGCAAATTGGAACAGAAGCTCTGCCTAAATCTCTTAGGAGGTAAATCGCGCCAAGTATACATATACACACACATATATAATAGGGTGGGTCGATTTGTATAGACGAAAGTTAACCGATATCGCGCCATCGATTTTCCGATAGGATTTGGGCTCAGGAAAAAAGTTCCACTACGCATACCCAAAAAAATAATTTTCGAGCTTGCGAAATATCATTTTTTTTGTCTTTTTTCGACTTTGATTTTTAAGGATTTTTTCATGACCTACTAAAAAAAATTTCCGACCCAAAAATGAAAATTTTACAATCAAATTAAAATATTTTTAGTATGTCATGAAAAAAACCTTAAAAATCAAAGTCGAAAGTCAAAAAAATTTAAATTCGCAGGCTCCAAAATTATTTTTTTGGGTATGCGTAGTGGAACTTTTTTTTCCGGAGACAAAACCCTATCGAAAAATCGATGGCGAGATACCGGTATCGACCCAGTCTAGTATGTAGATAGATAAGGAAGAAGACCATGATGTTTTTTCAGTTGTATACAAAACTGAGATATTTCTGCGATAACAATTCTATAATCGTAATTGGTTAACATCGACGGAATATCAGGTTTTTATCATCGTATTATTGGCCTTTCGACGATAAATAACCGATAACCTTTTTATCAATAACAAATCCTTAGCTTTTCGGTAAGAATCCACAAGGAAAACAATAAATTTTCGACATCGGTTATCACCGATATCAAGCCTATAAAGCCCTGCACAAATAGTCCTGAAATTATACCAAATCGTCTTGAAAACGTCCCCGCACTAGTTATAAAAAAGTACTAAAGTAGATCCAAAAAGGTTCTGAGGTAGACCCGATATAACCTAACAGATTTTAGAGTTGATCTCGAAGTAGTTCCTACATTATTACGAAAGGGTCCCGAATTGGTCACGCAATAGTAGCAGAGTCATTCTAAAAAGGTCTCAAAATTAATCACAGTTGAACAAACTTCTGGTACCTCTGTGGTCACACTATAGAGTGAGTTCCTTGCAGCGGGCCAGTTCAACCTAACTTAAACTTACCACAAGTTTTGATATTTTCCCCAACTGACCTTTCAAGAGTTCAGATATTATATTGAAACCATCATCATTAGTTAGGACTTAACCGCCAAAGCGATTTGGCCGTTTCGTGACAAGTGACGCCAGCTTTTACTGTATTGCGGTAATTGATGCCAATTCCTGCACCTGCCTCTCCCAACTTAGTTGAGGTATCGCCTTCCTTTTCTTCCAAACTACGGTGTCGATTGAAATGCTACCTAGCCAGCGAAGTCTTTGGACTTTTATTCATTGCACTATGTTCATAATTGCGTATAGCTCATGCAGCTTATCATTATAGCTCCTTCGATACTCGCCGTCGGCGTTACGGACAGGACCATAAATCTTCCGAAGAGCTTTTCTTTCGAACGCTCCAAGAGGCATATAATCTTTTCTGGACACCGTCTATGATTGCGAGTCATGCGTCAGGACCGGTATGATGATGATGATATAGTTTTCGCTGTTAATGTTGGTTCTCAGATAGACGAAGTCATTCACAGTCTCGAATTCATTTTTCATAATGCTAGATTAAGTTTTGTTTTATAATTCCATTGTAGTTCACATACAAATTTGTATATGAAGGGTAAATGTCTTTTTAAAAACCAGATTTCTTTTTGTTTTAATGTATTTTTTTACTTGCTTACCTTTTTTATACATTATTTTTCTTTCCTTCATTGTATTCTTTACCTTTGGCAGCATTTGACAATATTGCTTGCGACACCCATTCTCCCTCTTTTCCAGCTAATGTAAAAATGTGCACGCTACTTAGTCTGTGTGTGTGTGCGTGTGTGTGTTGCTGCATCTGTGTACGCGAATGAGACTTTGTCGGCATAATTGAATGTCTCAGGTGTTTGTCAGTCTTAGTTTAAGCCTTTCGCAGGATTTTCCAACTTACATTCATGTTTCGTTATTTATTTTTTTTTTTGTGGTTGGGGGATTGAATCACATTTTTAAGGACTTTTCATTATGAGCCATTGCTTCGGTATTATGCTTTACAGCTATATAAATATACTTATCTACTATCTTTAAAATAGCCGTGTTTTGTTTTATAAATGTATATACATCTACATTTGGGGATTAAAAAACGCTTATCATCATTTAGATAATGTTTAGCAGACCCATCTAGCGACAATTTTTGAAGACTCGGCAGTGGTTAAATCACTCGCTACAAAACGGGTTGCGCTTTATAGCAGAGACACGCACCTCCGTTTGTCATAGTGTATAATAACATATGGCAGAATCGGTTGTAATGTATCGTGGACACATATTTTTCGGTCATAGAAATGGAGATGAATACATACTGAAATTTAGCAATACTAATTTTTTGCGGAACAACATGACCCAAAATCATTTGTTATGTACTTGCAAAAATCACCAAACTAGAAACATATTCATGTTTATTTTCACATACAATTAATTGCCTCATATACATATGTGTGTACATTAGACTGAGTTGAAAGCCATAATTAACAAAACATTTGCTTAAGACCTCCCTCTAAAAGTTGGTGAAAAGTAATCCAATTCATTTTACTTTTTATCAATTTCTCTCTTTCGATCTCTCCCATGTCCCTCTCCTGTTTTCTGAACTTTTTTTTTTTTGCTATTTATCTTACAGTTCCTCCTTTTTAGGATTAAAATAAGGCATGATTACCCAGTACTCGTGAAGTTCGATGTGTAAACATACAGGTATATAAGTCGAAAAAAAGTAAAAAAAATGAAATTTCGCAGGCTCGAAAATTATTTTTTGGGTATGCATAGTAGAACTTTTTTTCCTGAGCCCAAATCCTATCGAAAAATCGATGACGCGATATCGGGTAATAAATCGACCCAGTCTAATGTATAACACGCCCACCTTTCGTCTATAACAAACTGATAATTCATCGATAACAAACCATTAAAACGTCGATAGCAAATTATACCTAACACGTCATTCGCTTTAGGCTCTAGTTCCGTTCCCAGCCTCCGTTTACCGATTCTCTTCTTCTTATGTTTCCTTTCCCCTCAGTTCCGTTCCTTTCCTTTCATTTTTCTAAATATATGAAAACGATTTCAGAGATCAAATGGCACAAGATAAAAAGGATGAAAAAATACGTCTTGTGTAATTTTTTGACGCAGTCTAATGTATGTTTGAAGTTATAAGAATTTGTTTATATGTGAGTGTACTTACGAGTATGTACGGCTGTAATTTCATGCGTTTAGCCGCTTGTTTTACTATTTCAAATATTTTGGCATCAAATATAACATACATATTCTTATACAAATCAACACATATAAATCTTTTCTACTTTGCTGCTTTAACAAATTCTAGTACATCCACCAACAACAATATCCTGCAGAAGTAAAAGATACTCCTGCCGCCACTTGTTCATATCTTGAGTGTAGCAGCGAAAACCAGCACTGGGCGTTTATTAGAAACGCAAAAGTTGTAGGAGTATGAAACAAGAATAACACAGTTCACTGAAGCATCAAAAATGTCTTACCTCCCCCCACCCATCACACTAAACACCATCGCAAGAACTAGAGCTTAAATCTTTCTATATTTGAATTGGAAACGTTTGTAAGGGCATAGCGCTGATACCACACGCTTATTAGGAGTGTATGTAAGTATTTAGCATGTAACGGTACTTACGCATATATATATATATATGTATGTATACATATTTACTAAAACATATATTATTCTCGCATGTAATTTATCAAAAAGGTTTTAATTGCGAAATTCCCGCGCATGTAAAAAGAATCTTCTAATTACAAGCCGAGAAATTCTCTAATTAAATTCAAGAAGTACGAAGACTGCGGCAAAATCGAAGCACAAACATATTTACTTAGCATAGTCGCTGCTTATATTAGCACAAGAATGGTAATGTTTGAGTGGCACAATGGGATATTGTAATAAACGAAGTATAAGAAGAAATATGTTTTCAGCCAGTGAGACATTTGTTATACTCAGATTTTAGTTTTTGAACTTTAAACATGCAGCATTTCAATCTTCGTTTTAATAATAGAATTCCTCACTCCTTTAAGGGCGCGTGCTGCACTGACGGTGAGTGGCTCAAACCTCGGATCCATAGCGCTTTGCTAATTCCTTTACCGCTATTGCCCTATTGGATCCCCAAAGAAATACCTTCCAGGTCGAAACAGATTCCTTCAGCCAAATTACGTCACCTCATCAAATAATAATAGCAGCTGGGGCTGTAGATTAACGTGTAGCGCAAGTTATATTATAATTAATTTTAATTGTACTTTAGTTAATTGCTCCTATAAACTTTAAATAACTTTGTATGAGAAATGTTTTCTAATATTCATAGAAAAACTTATTTTAGATTTTCATTTTATGTATCAAACATTTTCATTCAAAGAAATATTCTTGAAAAATATAGTTTTAATAAACAAATTATAAAAATATATCTACAAATTTATTTGGCGCAGTCTACAAGTCGACCTAAATCAACAAAAGCCGTTTTTTTAAAAACCGATTGAAAAAAGCGATATAAAAACGCCCAAAAGCAGATTACAAATTTTATAGCTACAATCAACAAGAAAGCTGTATAGCAAAATTTAAAGCCTAAAAGCAGACTAGGAGGACAAAAAAAATTCAATATACTACACCCATCTAACAAAAGCCATTGCAAAAGAAATCGATCTACAATCCAATCGTACTCAAAAATATAAAAATGGCCTTACATTTACCTTTTCAAGGTATACTCAAGGATGCTCAGCACATTAAAGAACTCAGAGGCGACGGTAATTATGCATTAACTTCATTTATTAAGGAAGTTTAATCAGTGATATCTACACTCAGAAAAAAGCACTTACCTAAAATGAGGAAATCACTTCCTAAAAAAATGTCTATAGATTGAATATTCTATGAATTGAGTAAAATTTTTCTATTTATTTATAAAACCTGTCATGAATTTGAGGAGAGATTTATCTTTGTTTCTGAAAACCGAAATATAATGCCGCCACCCTTTCTAAATATGTTAACGAACTTTGGTCGTGTTTTTTTACGCATATGCGTTTGCGCTTAAATTTCGCATTAAGAGATTTGAGCGCTTATCTCTTCATACAAAATTTAGGCGCAAACGCATATGCGAGTAATAAAAGCACGAGCGCATTTCGCCCACTTGCGTGGATTTTTCTTCAAAAATATCATTTATGATACATGTTGCGTATAATTACCAGCATTTATCTTAGCTGTCAAAAATTAAATGTCACGCAACGTGCGACAAAAGTTTTATTAGACATCGCCTTAATCGTCTTCAATGCGATCGATTAATGGTGCCACAACCTTAAACAGCTTAAACGACGCCTCATTTCGCGTTTTTTGCAAATATCTCTTGAGATACATAAATATTTTATTTTCCGCTTTTTCACGAAAAATATAATTTTAATTTCGAAAAACCAAATACAAGCAAACAAAAAAATGTTCAATAACACAAAAATGGCAATCAGGTGATTATGGATATGGCAGAAAACCAAAAACCAATTCGTAGGCTATGGTATGGTTAAGGCATGGTATGGTATGTCACCATTAATCGATTTCGTTGATTTCCATAAAGTTGGTTCGATCAGCTGTTTCATATGATTAAGGTTAAGTCACCATTAACAAGCCCTTTAGCAGTACATCTGATTCAACAAGCAATAAGAGCCAAATACATTTTTGACGCGTTTTCCAGTTTGGCTATTTTTTCCAAAATGTTTGATTTAGATAAGTCATTATAGGTAACAAAACCAAAAAATTATTTGGTTGCAAATGAACAACTTTAGCTGTTTTGAGCAAAAGTCATGAAAACTTGTATGATAGCAGGTGCAAGTACCAGGAACGAATGTTATTGCTTGTTGCCACGTGCATACTGCGACGTAGTAGAGCTGGAGCAGCGCATGCAGTACGAATGAGCCATTTTCCGGTCGTAGGTAAATAACCAAAAATAATAAAAAAATATCTTAATTTAAATTTGTAACAATGTGGCATCTGCTGCAAACTTTTAGAGGTAAGTATTGGCGTCAATTTTCATGCGCTGATATCGTGAGGCCAACATTATGTTGGTATCATCGCAATGTCTTAATGCAATCGCATGAAAAGATTTTTTAATAATGTCTTGGCATAGAACACTTCCTGATGCAATTTTTTGTACTGACGTTTTATGAGACTACACTGAAATTTGACACATTGATTTTTATATATGGAAGTCTATATCTATCTCGATTTCTTTATACCTGTAAAACCCATTCGTTATCCAATCAAAGTTGTGCATAAAAATAAAAAATACACGTAAACAGTGTTATTGGCATCACTGGCGCCATTGCGACATGTTCCGAATTTATGTGTCAGCGCCACTCTCAGTATGAGCGCAATAATGGAACGTCATTATAAGAAATTCTCTTCTCTTTCTTACGATAATCCCTATTCCTTTTGAAAAAATGCTTTTCAATAAAACAAATACTTTTTTCCTAGTTTTAACCAATTTATTATTAATTTTAAGGAAAATATTTTCATAAATTGTATACAGTTATTTCCTTAATTTATTAACACATTTTTTCTTTCCTTAGATAACTTTCATGAAACCTTGGAAAAAAATATCTTCTTTTTTAAGAAAATTACTTACCTTGATTGAGGAGAAATTTTCAATGGCGCAAAATCATACCTGTTTTCTCTCAGTTTTAGGAAATTTTTTTTGAGTGTATAAGCAATACCGAACAGCAAATCCAAGATTATATTTACTATAGAGTAATTCTAAAAAAAAGTCAAGGCTTAACTCTTAATACAATTAGGATTTTAGGGCCCAACCCATTTTGGGAAGCTACTAAAAAAGTTTTAGTTAAAAATTTCGGATATAAAGAGTCTTAAAGAGCAATTCTTTATCAACAAGCATTTTCTATTAAAAATTGCGGGATACAAAATTATTTTAATAAAATGTGTGAGATTTTGATCGCGGGTTCGAATCGAGCTCAAGGCCTAACAATAATTTTTTTTTATCATTATTATTGTTATGATACATTTTTTTCTTAATTGAAAAAATTTTTAAATTAGAATAGAAGAAAGAAAAAATTTAGACAACTGCCAAAGCTCGTTGTATAGATCCATTTCGGGAACTGCTAAATTCCTTCATCGGCAACGTTTAGGCGCCGCTACAATAACCATTCAGCCATCACAGCGGTTTTTTGTTTGTCTTCATTAATCCTACTTCTATTCTGGTTCGTGCCAATTGATATTCGAACCCGAGATCTTACAAATCAGTAGGCCGATATAAGAACAAAAATTGTTAATACATCCTAGAGCACGGGGAAAAAAGTGTCAATAAAATATGACACTATGGCAGCATTGCCATCAAAACAAGTCCAATTCTCACATCAATTCTGCAACAGCTGTCGCAGTGTTGTGAATATCAATTTGCACGAACCAGAATAGAAGTAGGATTAATGAAGACAAACAAAACACCGCTGTGATGGCTGAATGGTTATAGCAGCGGCGCCTAAACGTTGCCGATGAAGGAATTTAGCAGTTCCCGAAATGGATCTATACAACGAGCTTTGGCAGTTGTCTAAATTTTTTCTTTCTTCTATTCTAATTTAAAAATTTTTTCAATTAAGAAAAAATTTATCATAACAATAATAATGATAAAAAAAAAATTATTGTTAGGCCTTGAGCTCGATTCTGACCCGCGATCTTACAAATCTGCAGGCCGATATAACAACAAAAATTGTGTGAAATTTTGTGTAAATTTAATGAGAAATACGAATTTGACGAGAAAAACCGGTTGAATTTAGTCCTCAGAACATAGAAAAAATCATATTAAAAACATTTTTAAATAATATAGATTTAAGCTTAGCATCTATAATTGTAAACAATAATTTGTATAATTTAAGAGATGCCTTTAACTTTCTTGAAACCGAGGGTTTAATAAAAATCATGAAAATAAAATGAGTTATACATTTAAAAATAATTCGGTATCCTTTAATAAAAGATCATATTATGATTTTAATAATTTTAATCATTGTCCAACTGCAACTTTAGTTGACGTAAATAGTTCGAATTAACCATTTCAGGGATATTCAAGACAAAATCCTCCCAATTATTTAGAAAATAGAAATAGACAAAATTATAATAATAGAAATAATTTTAGAAATAATAAAAATAATTATTCTAATTGTAATTCCAATTATAATTCCAATTTTAATAAATATCAAAATACTAATCAATTTAGAAACAGATATAAATACTAATTTGAATAATGATAATAATAACGATATGGAAATAGATCATTTGCAAATTAATCATTCAAAACAAGTATTACCAAAACATTCAGACGAAAATTTTTTTTAACAGCCTCAGAAAATCATTGCCAATAATAGCATTAACAATAAACAATAATAAATCAAGAGCGTTCATAGATACAGGTTCAACAACATCACTTTTAAATAAAGAAAGATTACCTGACTACAAGAGAGTTCTGCTTAAGAAAAGTATTTGTTTTTCTTCTATTAATAGTTCAACTATTATTAGATATGAAATTATTACTGAGTTCCAAAAGAGTTTAATGAAAAAGGAACAGTGTCGTGGAAATTGACCGATTTTAAAGAAAAAAAATTTGATGCAATAGTAGGACAAAATATTTTAAAACCAATGAAAGCAATAATAGATATGAAAAATGAGACGGTTACTATAAATATTAACATAATACATTTTCACAATCCTGTCCATATTTGTATAATGAAATTCACCAATTAGAAGTTTGTAATGTAGATAAAAAAGTTCTTGAATATATTTTGACATTATTTAAAGAATTAGTTTATATAGAAAGACAACTTTTAACTAATACGAATTTAATTGAACATGAAATTCGAACAACAGTAGATAAACCCTAAGTTGTCCGTATGTCATTCGGTTTAAAGAATGCTCCTGCAATATTTCAAAGGCTTATTAATTTTGTTCTGAAGGATTTGATAAATAAAATTTGTGTTGTATATTTAGATGATATACTTGTTTTTTTTTCAACCAGTTTCCAAGAACATATAAATGATATAAAAAAAGTTTTCCAAAAATTAAAGGAAGCAAATCTTCGAATTCAAATCAATAAATTTAAATTCTTTGCAAAAGAAACATTGTACTTAGGACATGTCTTAACATCAGAAGGAGTTAAGCCAAATCCCGCTAAAATAGATCAAATTTTAAAGCTTGAATTGCCAAAAACAGTTAAACAAATTAAATCATTTTTAAGTATAACAAGATATTATCGAAAATTTATTAAAGATCATTCAAAGGTAGATTATCCGTTAGTAAAGGCTTTAAAAAAGGACATGAAGCTAAATTTAAACGATTACAGTTATATTAATGCTTTTGAAAAGTTAAAAAAATTACTAACGGAAGAACCAGTACTTAAGTACGCAAATTTTAATAAATCTTTTCAACTTATTACTGATGCAAGTGCTAATGCAATAGGTGCTGTTTTAAAACAGAATCAACATCTTATATGTTATGCCAGTAGAACATTAAATGGTCATGAAAAAAATTATTCAGTTACAGAAAAAGAACTTTCAGCAATTGTTTGGGCAACAACTTATTTTAGACCATACCTTTATAGTACAAAATTTTAAATTTTATCAGATCATTTACGATGGCTTTTCTTAAAATATCAAGGCAAAGCTATGAATCCAAGACTTTTTAAATGGCTAATAAAGTTAGGTGAATTTAATATAACACTTAATTATATTCAAGGTAAAGAAAATTAGTAGAACAGATACAAATACAAATGAAATCAATGTGTTGTCGATTTCTAGAGAATCATTATTTAATAATGTAAATAACGATTTAGAGACAATTAATTCTAAAGAAGATAATGGTAACATTTTTATAAAAATATTAGATACTGTAGTAAATAGATTTCAAGTGCAAATAATGTTGACAGATGATAAACAAAAAGAAAAATAAATTAAACATAATAAAACAAATATTTTTCTAAATTATTGGGACTTAGAAAATAATTTTGAAAATATATTACGAAGAAATATTGATAAAGGTAAAATTGGAATATTTTGTGAATTAGGTAATAGTAAATATAATGTTTTGAAAAATAGATTATTGAAATGTACAAACGTGATAATAATATTAAATTTTTAATTGAAGCAGAAAAGGATTCTTACAAAGACATACATAGTTATCATAAAAATGAGACAGGACATACAGGAGTAGTCGAAAATTCTGTGGGACCTAAAAAACTAAGTTATACGTCAAATTTGGAAGTTTTGGTGCATAAATATATGAATAATTGTTCTGTTTTTAGTAGGGCGAAATACGATCGGAATACAATTAAGAACACATTCAAATTAACGGAAACACCAACTGATATTAAACAAATTGTACATATGGATATTTATACAAATTCTAAATCAAATTTTTTAACATTTATTGATAGATTTTCTAAATTTGCAATAGCGTATTATTTAGAAGATAGGAATAATCAAACTATAATAGAAAAATTAAGACTTTATAAATCTCAAGGTGGACAATTTCAGAAATTAATTTGTGGTAATGAATTCAAAAGTATTAATATAAAAAATTATTTAATGAATGAAAATATTGAGTTACATTTAGTTACATCAAATAACCATACAGGTAATGCCGATATAGAGAGTTTACATAGTACGATTTCGGAGAAAATAAGAATGACGTCCATTGAACATAATGCTCTTAATATTAAAGATAAAATAAGTAAATTTGAATTTTATAACAATAGTTTTCACTCTATAATAAAAGAAAAGCCAATAAATGTTGAAACTGGAAAATGTAATAAAATAACAATACAATTAAAAACAAAAACAAGTAAGGAAGGTTAAGTTCGGGTGTACCCGAACATTACATACTCAGTTGAGAACTATGGTGACAACATAAGGGAAAATAAACATGTAGGAAAATGAACCGAGGGAAACCCTGGAATGTGTATAAATGAAAGGCATTAAAGAGTATTTTATGAGGAAGTGGGCCATAGTTCTATAGGTGGACGCCATTTAGGGATATCACCATAAAGGTGGATCAGGGATGACTCTAGAATTTGTTTGTACGATATGGGTATCAACATAAAGGTATTAATGAGGGTTTTAAAAGGGAGTGGTGGTTGTTGTATAGGTGGTCGCATTTTCGAAATATCGCCATAAAGGTGGACCAGGGGTGACTCTAGAATTTGTTTGTACAATATGGGTATCAAAAGAAAGGTGTTAATGAGTATTTTAAAAGGGAGTAATCCTTAGTTCCATAGGTGGACTCCGTTTCGAGATATCGTCATAAAGGTGGGACAGGGGTGACTCTAGAATTTGTTTGTACGATATGGGTATCAAAAGAAAGGTGTTAATGAGTATTTTAAAAGGGAGTAATCCTCAGTTCCATAGGTGGACGCCGTTTCGAGATATCGCCATAAAGGTGGGCCAGGGTGACTCTAGAATTCGTTTGTGCAATATGGGTATCAAACGAAAGAAGTTAATGAGTATTTTAAAAGGGAGTAGGCCTTAGTTCTATAGGTGGACGCCTTTTCGAGATATCGCCATAAAGGTGGACCAGGTGTGACTCTAGAATAAGTTTGTACGATATGGGTATCAAATTAAAGGTATTACTGAGAGTTTTAAAAGGGAGCGGTGGTAGTTGTATATGTGAAGGCGTTTTCCAGATATCGACCAAAATGTGGACCAGGGTGACCCAGAACATCATCTGTTGGATACCGCTAATTTATTTATATATTTTATACCTGCCAAGATTTTAAGGGCTTTTTATTTCGCCCTGCAGAACTTTTTCATTTTCTTCTACTTAGTATGGTAGGTGTCACAACCATTTTATAAAGTTTTTTCTAAAGTTATATTTCGCTTCAATAAAGCAATCCAATTACCTTACCATGTTTCATCCCTTTTTACGTTTTTGGTATAGAATTATGGCATTTTTTTCATTTTTCGTAATTTTCGATATCGAAAAAGTGGGCGTGGTCATGGTCGGATTTCGTTCATTTTTCATACCAAGATAAAGTGAGTTCAAGTAAGCACGTGAACTAAATTCATTAAAGATATGTCGATTTTTGCTCAAGTTATCGTGTTAACGCCATGCGGAAGGACAGACGGACGAATGTGTATAAAAACTGGGCGTGGCATCAAACCAATTTCGCCGATTTTCACAGAAAAGAGTTATCGTCATAAAATCTATGCCCCTACCAAATTTCAAAAGGATTGGTTAATTTTTGTTCGACTTATGGCGTTAAAAGTATCCTAGACAAATTAAATGAAAAAGGGCGGAGCCACGCCCATTTTGAAATTTTCTTTTATTTTTGTATTTTGTTGCACTATATCATTACTGGAGTTGAATGTTGACATAATTTACTTATATACTGTAAAGATATTAAATTTTTTGTTAAAATTTTACTTTAAAAAAAAATTTTTTTTAAAAGTTGGCGTGGTCCTTCTCCGATTTTGCTAATTTTTATTAAGCGTACATATAGTAATAGGTGTAATGTTCCTGCCAAATTTCATCATGATATCTTCAACGACTGCCAAATTACAGCTTGCAAAAGTTTTAAATTACCTTCTTTTAAAAGGGGCGGTGCCACGCCCATTGTCCAAAGTTTTACTAATTTTCTATCCCGCGTCATAAGTTCAACTCATCTACCAAGTTTCGTCGCTTTATCTCTCTTTTGTAATGAATTATCGCAATTTTTCGGTCTTTCGAAATTTTCGATATCGAAAAAGTGGGCGTGGTTATAGTCCGATATCGTTCATTTTAAATAGCGATCTGAGATGAGTGCCCGGGAACCCGCATACCAAATTTCATCAAGATACCTCAAAATTTACTCAAGTTATCGGGTTAACGGACGGACGGACGGACGGACATAGCTCAATCAAATTTTTTTTCGATCCTGATTATTTTGATATATGGAAGTCTATATCTATCTCGATTCCTTTATATATGTACAACCAACCGTTATCCAACCAAACTTAATATACTCTGTGAGCTCTGCTCAACTGAGTATAAAAATTATATTGAAAAATAAATAAAAAATGATAAAATTACGTTGAAAGGAGGAAACAAGGATTTATTAAAAATTATAAATCAATTAGACATAAACAAGAATCCAAATATAAATTTCACAAATTAGATAACATTCACCCTTCGAATATAAAAAGGAAATTGAAATTTGAAGGCATTCTTAATATCAAAGGAATAGATAAAGATTAATTAATTTTTGAATTTATGAATTTCAAATTTATTATTATTAATTGTTGTATTATAAACATATTATTTAATAGTTGATAAAATCAGGTGTATTTTAATTTAAATGAGGGGGAAGTTATATTATAATTAATTTTAATTGTACTTTAGTTAATTGCTCCTATAAACATTAAATAACTTTGTACGAGAAATGTTTTCTAATATTCATTGAAAAAATGATTTTAGATTTTCATTTTATGTATCAAAAATTTTCATTCAAAGAAATATTCTTGAAAAGAATAGTTTTTATAAACAAATATGTATAAAAATATATATACAAATTTATTTCGCATGAACTATCATTGGGAAGTGCTCTGGTAACACTCTTATAGTCAAGGATATATGAGCTTTTGTGAACCCCTCTAGCTTCGCCGAGACCTTTGAGTCGACAAAAGGTCAGAAAGGCCCCAACACGCCGCAAAAGGTCCCGTCAGAACGAGAGATCTTGTGCCCATCGGAGTCCCAAGTCTTTACTGGCGCTCACATTTAGTTCGAAAGTGTATGTACGGGCGAGCAGATTTACGTGACCGTAGCCAGGATATCCTTATGTCTTGGCAGCAGGATAATTATTACCAAAAAATTGTTAAAAGCCAATTGAGGTTAGCTGTCAGTGCCAGCCCTGGAATTCCCGTTGGCGCCTTAGCACTTCGATAACCACCTGACTTCTTATCTAAGTAAATATGTATGAAACTCCCTTACTATTAATAGTTGTGATTGCCACCTATAATACATTGTGGGACATTCTAAACTCACGGCTGATACCGGGGTCCTGGCATAATACTTGACCGCAATTCTTCCGTCCAGCCTGGATCCACCCATCAACCTGTTCACCATACTCCCACCCCATATTTATTCCTCTCTTACAAAAGCCGAAGCTGCCGCAAAGTGGTATGCACTGCAAGGGATTAAATCAAACCCAACTAGAATTCTGGAGTGCCTGTAATTAACAAACTTATGTTGCGTGTCTCGCAGTCTTATTGCCGTCCTAGCTCCAGCCATTTTCCCACAATGGCAACCGCGTACAGATTCAGCATACTCTTTAGTGCCAGTGTAGATGTTGTGCAAAGAACCAAACTTATTCCAACCATCAACAATCGCTGCACCGCTCCCATCCTTTTGACCATGGAAAATGTGTTTACCGTTGACCACAGCTTCGTAGGAGAGAATAATGTTTACTACCATATTATACATCCAATGTGCTACCCTTGGTGACAGCTCCCAAAGTCTTCCAATTGTCCCTTGATAGTAGTACAAGATGGCCGGAGCCTTTCCAGCTCTGTCCTACACGTTAAGCATCCAAAACTAGTTACCGCAAAGAACAATATCAATCTCCACTAGGTCATCCATTAGATTTCCAGCCTAGTCCCTAAAGGCCCTGAAACAGGTCACGAAAGAAAAACCCCACGGCAGCTGGTTATATGTACCGGAGAGACTTAGGTTTTTATTCACAAGAGCTGTCATAAGCGTTCATATTTGGGCACAGTGCACGAAATTTTTAATTCCTCTACCACTAAACTTTTAGTAGTACCCAACTTTGCTTGGAAAGTGCCGTTATCGAGTTGGAATAAAAATGTAGGTCCACCTAATAAATAGGCCACCATCTAGCAGCAATGCTGCCTACATCGAACACCTACTGTTCCTTGCTGCAACGGCATTTCCGACTTACATGGCTGCTTCTCATAATGTCTAGCTCCGTAAAATGGATAGGAGTTATGTAGTACAATAGCTCTTTCCCTTTTCGTTCTCTTCTTCTGGTACAAATATTCATGTTAGAGCGGACCATTAAATCCTTGTCCATGGCTACATTTATGCGTCCCTGACTAATAATATCGCGCTTTGTTTCTGTACGGTTGATGGAATCATGCAGGTATTACTGTGAACATTGAGTAGTTGCGTATAGACCGCAGAACTCAGCATTAATTTCTCGAATACAGAACTAATGCACTATACCACGAGGCCGAAATAACTGTCAGCTATCTTCTTTTAATTGTAGAGGACTCATTCTTTCTGGTCGAGTCAAATATCTAGGAGTGCTTCGGACGCTTAAACTGAACTGGAGGCTAAACACGAACCAGTGATAGACTAGAAGTTAGGTCTATTGCCAGAACTTACATTTACAGGATGTTTGGTCCACCGATTCTCTAATACGGATCTGTGGTGTGGTGGAGTACAGACGAGTGCTGCTTCATATATAACATGCAAGGGAAAGTTTAAGTGTCTGCTTGTGGTGCGATTACATCATTGCTTAGCAGCGTTTAACGTGTAAAGGAATATGCATCTGATCGACTTCTTTACCAAGAAAGCTGCTTGAGTTAGTTATATCACAACAAAAATATGTCCAGTGACAATCTCCGATGCAAGCTACTTGATCGTTTTAGCTACAAATAAGGATTGGAGATATGTGGAGATCAAAATCAGAATCAAAAATTGCACTGTTCTCATCTTTCACGCATGTCTATATCTATGTCTCTTCCGGACGCTATTTTATTTTAGTCGGAGATTTGAGCTTTCCAGGAGGCATGTAAAGTGTTACTGGATACAAAAAGTAATGGCAACAATAGCCATGCCATCATACGACGAAAAATTATTTCCAGTCATTCTTAAAATAAATAATAGGTGTATTTCCGTTTAGTTGCGATACTCACCGGGCACTGAGCAATTAGGGTGCATGCGACACGGATCTGAACACAATATTTTACGCAGTCTTCCGTCGACTATGGAGCATAATGAAGTTTTCTAGAGCATTCCAGATCTAAAAGAAGATAAGCCGACGAGCTACTCAAATATATGAACTTATTAGGACGGATTTAGTGATTGAGATAAGCAGTTTTCGAATTGATAAAACTTTAGCTAGAAGATTCATATGTTAAGTAGCTTGAAAGTTTCATATTTTTCCAACTATTCCTTCCTTTATTTACAAACAGGTCTTCTACTTCCATTCCTGCTGTTATTTGGTGTACATGGCATTGGCGCACTCAAGGGGGGTTTTGGGGTTAAAACCTCCCCCCAAATTTGACAACACACCATAAAAAAAATTTGTTTATAAAAGATGGTACATGCATAAATATTTGTGTAAATACATGTTGTAAAATCTATGAATATTCGTGGATGTACATTGCCAATGTTTGTCAACATCTACTGATTATGTTTATAAACAAGCAGTGTGGAGATATTTCGTTAAGCTAATCGTTTATCAAAAAATTTCCACCGTTTCCGTTGATACACTTCGAAATATTATCGATAAAGAAATTATCAAGATAAATTGTATCTCGTTTTTAACCGAAACCAAAGAGCGTAGATTAATAAGAGGGAGCATTGTAGAGTCGTTCATTTTCCACAAAATGGAACGGCTACACCAGGAATACACCATACGTTTTGCCCCTGTTTCGTTTTCACCATCGGGGTTAAAAAAGTCATGAGACTGGATATTCGCGCAATTTTAGTGATGTAAATTGCATGCCGCCAGCGCCAATGCGGTGCCAGCTCAATGTTAGCTCATTTACGCAATGACTCCAAGCGAATTTTTGACACTACTTAGTAGTGAGTGCGTAGTACATTTCACTTGCGCTATTGAGTGAAACGATTTTTGTGTGTCAGGCACGAGTTTGGTGTTATTGGCGCTATTGGCAATGATGACACTGAGCTGATGACGGTACCGCTGGTAGTTCAGATTTTGAATCAGAGAAATAATTGATGACCCATGTAAATTATTATGGCTTTGGCTATTTAGCGCGCAATTGCCACATCTGCTCAAATTTTCCAAGATTTTGCATTGTTGATTTAACTTAAGCTGTTATGCCAATATTTTTCAGCCAGCTTATTTCAAATAGGTAAATTTTCCAAAAGCAAAATAAATCACAACAAAGATTACAGAGTTAAACAGCCTTAAAATATCAGCTATGTTGAGGCGGACAGCATAGCAAAAAGTGTGGTGAATTCCTCGCGCAGCCGTCCTACAAATTCCACAAAGTTTTAGAAGTCTACAATAGGGGTTGTATTTTTTAAGCGAGCTGAAAAAAAAACGCTTCAACTAGCTAAACAGTTTCATTATGGCAAAACCATACAGATGGTTACTTTTTTTAGCTGCTTTGACATTTCTACTTCTAGCGCAGTATGTTTTTGACACTCAATCAGAGAATTACAAAAACAAAAGACATGAAATGCGTGTGTTTGTTTGTATGTATGTCACCCTACGCTGTTATTTTTGTTTATCTGCACATTCGTATGTTCATCTCATTCGCTCGTTCACAATAGTGCCCTATTTTTAAATATGCAACACTATACAACACTATCAATCAGGTCGACAATGACCTAAGCGGTTTCAACTGAAAGCGCTTAGCCAACTCAACTCGATTACTTTTTATTGTTGCTTTCCATGCGATTCGGTAAGCTAGCTAGTGTTTTAAATGAACTAGTTAGCAACGAAATACAGCTAATGTACCATCTTATAATTTTTAAAATCTTTGACTTAACGAATATTTAATTCACCATAATCCAATTCGTTCCACCAAAGACAATGTAGTAGTGGATAATTGACAGTCTATAGAAAAACAGTTCTTGTCGTCGCTGCTGGTGGTCAAATTTTTTGTGCAATTAAATTTTAAAAAAATGTCGAAGCGTCAGCTAGATTTGACTGAATTTTTTTCTAAAAAACCCAAAGCAAATGATGAGCAACCATCGTGTTCCAGGAAAATAGTTGGTAATAATAAAAATTAAAAATGCATTATTCATTCTTGCAGATTTTAGCTCATGTTGAAATTACAGAAGAGTCCACTATGGTCGTAGAAAATGACAACTCGAAGGACAGCAGTCCACATGATATTTCAAATTTCATACAAAGAAAGCTTAGTAATGAGGAAAAGGTAGAGGCGTTGAATAAGGTTTGGATTCCAACTGAAAGGTTTGCTTTCCCTTCAACCGGGCCACGAAATCTTAGGTTTCAGCATAAGTGGATAGCGGAATGGGTTTGGCTTTGCTACTCTCAAGCAGTAAATGGAGCATCAGATTGACAAGATGGCCAAACAGAAAGTTTTAGAAAATCGGAACAAATTAAGGCCCATCATTGAAACAGTTTTCTTTTGTGGAAAACAAGGACTTGCACTAAGAGGACATCGGGACTGGGGCGTATAGAGGACGCAAGTGCAATAAATGAGGGCAATTTTAGGGATCTTTTGAAGGACACACAGCAGTATGATACACATTTAAAGAGTGTGCTGTCGGAGAGCAGCAGTAATGCAATGTACACAAGTTGGAGGATTCAAAACGAAATTATCGACATATGTGAGAAATTGATTTTAAAAACCCTGTCTGAACAAGTTAACTCCGCCAACTATTTCTCCGTTCTTTCTGATGAGACAGCTGATATATCTGGTGTGGAACAAATGTCACTCTGTGTTAGATATTTTGATAATGGTATTCACGAAATTAATGAAGTTTTTCTTAAGTTCATTCCACTGAAGGATTTGACAGGAGAGAGTATGTCAAAAATAATTTTAGAAGAGTTGGACAGAATTGGACTGGACCTAAATAAAATGCGCGGCCAAGGGTACGATGGTGCTGCATCAATGAGTGGCCAATTTAAGGGTGTACAATCTCACATTTCTAGGAAGTTCCCTAAAGCTCTATATGTACATTGTGCAGCGCACTCGCTAAACTTGGCCGTTTCAAGTTGGTGTGGAAATGTGTATATAAGAAATTGTCTTGGTGTTGTAGGTAAATTGTATGATTTTTTCAATACACCTAAAAGGCAGAGTGTTTTACAGGAGTATCTGCAAAAATTAAAGATTTTTGACCACAAAAAATTGAAAAAAATGTGTCCTACTAGGTGGATTGAAAGATATAATTCAGTATTTGTTTTTACAGAATTTTTTGATGGGATATTGTTGGCTTTGCATCAAATAACCTGTTGGGATAATAAAAATGTTGCTGAAGATGCTAATCTACTTAACTGTGCCATACAAAAAAGTGAGTTTGTAATTGCTCTGCAATGCGTTAATCAAGTGTTTAGCAAAGTCAATATCTTATGTAAATATCTTCAAACTCGAAGTATTGACTTAAAACAAGCAGTTAACTTAGCCGATATAACTTTGAAAGATTTATGCTTGATAAGAGAAAATTCCGAACAAGAGTTTAGAACTTTGTTTAATATTGCTCAGAAGCAAGCAGAAACGAATGGCTTCACTTTAACAAAACCAAGGGTTTCTAATACGGAGACATTAGGCGTCGAAACTTTTTACCGTATTTATCTCTACATCCCATTTTTAGATGCATTTATTTCTAGTCTCAATGATAGGTTTCTGAAGCATAAAGACTTACTCATTGGATTCAAAGTTCTTTTTCCAGAAAAGGTGTTTACACTTGACGATGATGCTGTAGTTACTTTAAGAAAGTTGTATAATTTTTATTCCGATGACTTGGAGGGAGATTTCGAAGATGTTAAAGCAGAAATATACGTTTGGTATAAAACTATTTCAAGCTCGAAGCTCGAAGCTCGAAGATAGGCCGAATACAGTTTTACAAGCTATTGAACTTTGTGGAAAGGAAATTTTACCAAATGTATTTAATTTACTGAATATTCTAGTAACTCTTCCTATTACAACATGTGAAAATGAAAGATCATTTTCATCACTTCGAAGACTGAAAACGTATTTAAGAAGTACAATTTCCCAAGAGAGATTAAACGGGCTAGCACTTTTCTATATGTATAGAGAACTTACTCCTTCAGTGGAAAGAGTTATAGACAAACTTGCAGAAAAGTCAAGAAAAATTGACATACAACTGTAATGACTTCTATAATTATATTAATTTATGTATATTATTGTGTCTAGTTTATGTTCATTACTGTGTATATTAATTTATGTTCATGAGCATTAATTACATTCTTAACGTTTAAGATGTTCATAAAATTATTTTATTAAAATGTTTGAATTCCTTTTTAGTTTTAGTTTAAATACAGAGAAAATGCAATGAATTGAGCTTTAAAAGGTGCCTTTGTTTAATGTGTGCATACGGAGGTCCACTCCCCAAACATATTGTCTCTGCTAAGTTCGAATCACTAAACTGTTGAATAAATAACTCCAATATTGGATAATGGAAAAATGGCCTTTATTAAAGTACTTCACAATACACTCAACTGTGCAACGAATAGCTTGCTTAATAACCACACTGATTGATAGCTCAATGAAACTCTACTATTCAAAATAATACTGCTATTGCTCGCTAGATATCGTCTTAATCGCAACTGCTTGACAACTCAAATCAAACTGAATTACTTCTTACTCGCCTGCACCGCTTTTATAGTTTACGCTGCATACTTCTAGGCTCTTCGATTTCCAGAAGTTACTAGTTGTTTCGGCTACAAAATCGCCAGCCACAACTACGTGCACAAATTATTGCCCTCTCTTGTGACCACTCAGATAAGATATATGCATGTGTTTGTAGTTTACAGTCTCCCGCACACACATAAGCGTATAAGTAAATTCATCGGTGTGTGACATCTCATCTCTCGCTGCCTTGTATGTAAATGTTGCTCGTCGGAATGTGTACATATGTGTAGTCGCAATTATTGATTCGTTTATGTAGATACATAATGATTGAATTATTGATGTGAATTCACGTCACTGCTTAGCATCGGCCTGGAGATGGCAGCACTCCTCAGTTTTGCTAATATTCGTAACAATATATTTAAGTAAAATTGTCTGGGCGAATTTTGAGTATTTTTTTTTTAATTTTCCGGTGGGATATTGAAGCCCCCCTAAAATATTTTTCTGTGTGCGCCACTGCACTGCTACATTCCAATGTAGCCATAAATCGCATTTGCATGATTTCGAATGCGACTAACCAGATATAATTTTAGCATCCATTTACTGCATAAACCCAAAAATTTTGGGAATTTTCAGGAATGTCGATATGCATCTTAAGAATAATTTCAATGAAAAGGGTAACACTGGTTTCGAATGAAGCTTTCATTCATACAATACCTACATTGTTGCAAAGTACGTTTCAAACTTGTACTAATAACTACCATGGCCTCGAGTACATCTCGTCTGTACCTACTATCTTAAGCATAAATCGAGTATATTTTTGTAGTATGACCACTATCGAAGAGTTATTGCTTTTGTACTAAAGTCACACTCGTTGGCACCCAATTAATCCGACATTCTGAAAGATGAACACGCTCGTTAGTCAATTGCAAATGGCTCCTTATTCGCAATTCATTCATTCGTCCATTTACCAATTTTCCAATCGCCTTTTCGCCCACAGCAAATAAACAACACGCATACATGTAAGTATTTGGATTTGTTTTAGGAATGCCATTTTTTTATTTTTTTTTTTTTTATTTTTATAATCCTGCGACTTTCGGGATCTCGGTTTTGCAATTCCGGCAGTGTTATTGATGTTGATGGTCCTTTTAATTTGATCACATTGAACCTGCGAGGTCATCCCACACAAGCCCCTAGTTCTATAAGGAACTGAGGGTAGCCAGGTCCTCGCCTGCTAAATAAACAGGATTCGCCATGGGTAAGTGAGGTTGACAATTGGATTGTGCTGGCAACCCCTTGTGTGCCTACTTTTTGTTAAGAACTCTTAGGAGACTTTTAAATATGAAGCTATATAGTCCTGTAAATTTTATTATAATAATGTGGAAGCCTCAAACAGCTGGATATTTTCTACAACTTGTAATAACTTTTTTCTATTGATGGTGTTAAAGATTTTTGTCATATAAAATAATTCTGATTTTGTTTTTATATGACTGTTGTGTACCCATATCTTATACTTCGTAAGGTGCTAGAAATCCCGGAACTCCGGGGACTACCTTCTAATAATCCCGAGATTTTCGAGACTTAAAAGCTCGGAATTCCGGAATTGGCACCCCTAATTGGTACATGTATACTTTCTCATAACACGCCTTATTGACAACATTGGAGCAAAGCGCATTGGGGAGAGTATTGGCGGACGGACGCACTTTATGGTTTCTGCATCTTCAAAATTGACAGCGTGTACGTGATTTCGTAAACTTTTTACGTAAATTGCTAGCAACTAACGAACGACTTTTGTGTCTCCGTTGTCTGGTTACAATTATTATTATGACCACAAACCACAGAACAATGATGATTTATTCTGTTTTGATAGACACACATTTTGAATTCGAAAGCAGAGTGTTAAGCTGAACTCAGCAAAATTTCACACAGATTGTAGCGTCATATGAGATGGGGAGCATAAATTTATGAAAGAACGCATAATAAGGAGGATCCTTCTTCTGGCCGGAGTATTTTCTATTTCATGGGACTTGTGGGATTAAGCTCCTTCGCCAACAGACGAAGAATGTTTGAAATCATTCGTTCATTAAAGGTCGTATAGGTCATCACGACATCTTCAGCGGTATTCCCTGCTACCTAGTGTAAATGTAATGAACGTTTTTTTATTTTTATACTTAGTTGAGCAGAGCTCACAGAGTATATTAACTTTGATTGGATAACGGTTGGTTGTACAGGTATAAAGGAATTGAGACAGATATAGACTTCCATATATCAAAATCATCAGTATCGAAAAAAAATTCGATTGAGCCATGTCCGTCCGTCCGTCCGTTAAAACGATAACTTGAGTAAATTTTGAGGTATCTTGATGAAATTTGGTATGTAGGTTCCTGGGCACTCATATCAGATCGCTAATTAAAATTAACGATATCGGACTATAACCACGCCCACTTTTTCGATATCGAAAATTTCGAAAAATCGAAGAAGTGCGATAATTCATTACCAAATATGGATAAAGCGATGAAACTTGGTAGTTGAGTTGAACTTATGACGCAGAATAGAAAACTAGTAAAATTTTGGACAATGGGCGTGGCACTGCCCACTTTTAAAAGAAGGTAATTTAGAAGTTTTGCAAGCTGTAATTTGGCAGTCGTTGAAGATATCATGATGAAATTTGGCAGAAACGTTACTCTTATTACTACATATATGCTTAATAAAAATAAGCAAAATCGGAGAATGACCACGCCCACTTTTTGAAAAAAAAATATTTTTTAAAGTCAAATTTTAAAAGAAAAGTTAATATCTTTACAGTATATAAAGAAATTATGTCAACATTCAACTCCAGTAATGATATGGTGCAAGAAAATACAAAAATAAAAGAAATTTTCAAAACGGGCGTGGCTCCGCCCTTTTTCATTTAATTTGTCTAGGATACTTTTAATGCCATATGTCGAACAAAACATTACCAATCTTTGTGAAATTTAGTAGAGGCTTAGATTCTAGGACGATAACTGTTTTCTGTGAAAAAGGGCGAAATCGGTTGAAGCTACGCCCAGTTTTTATACACAGTCGACCGTCTGTCCCTCCGCTCGGCCGTTAACACGATAACTTGAGCAAAAATCGATATATCTTTACTAAACTCAGTTCACGTATTTATCTGAACTCACTTTATATTGGAGTCGCGATTTGACTGCGTGAGCGATCAGAAGTGTTTCTCTGCACCTGTGCAAATAAATAACAACAGCACCGTTAACTCGCATTTTTGTTCTCATTGCTTGCATTCCCACTGTGTTTGCATGCATTTTTCTTTGTTATAATTTTGTTTTTTCTTTCCAAAAAACAATTGACCATTGAAGTAGCCAACAACAAGGGCACCGTTTGGTGCTAAAAAAAAAAAACAAGAATGCTTGACGAAAACAACGATTATCCAGACATACAATGGCAAAGCGTACCAATGGGTAAAAAACTACCACATGGAGGTTCACCTCTAAATTAGAAAAGACCAGCATTACTAGATACACCTGGAACATCTAATAGTGCCAACCGCTTTGACCTGCTAAGAGATGACCACAATCTTGACAACGAAAATCATAAAAATGCAGCTGCAATGGAAGCTTCTAGTGATGAAATTAATGATAATGCTGATATGAACAATAACATTGAAGGTGAAATCATTGTTAAGCCGCCGCCAATATTTCTTTCTGATGTTAATGATATTAGTGGCATGATGTCATATATTTGTAAGTGTATCCAGAAAGACAGTTTCAGCTATAAATCTCAAAGAGATGGACACGTAAGGGTTCTAGTTAAGTCTGTGAATTCCTATAGAAAATTAGTAGATTGCTTAAGAAAAGATAGCATTAAATTTCACACCTATCAGTTAAAGCAAGACAGGGCATTTAGAGTTGTTGTTAAAAACTTGCACTACTCTACTCCAACTGAATTCATCAAGCAAGAAATTGAAAATCTGGGTTACCAAGTGAGAAGCGTTAATATAATTAAGAGTCGTATCACCAAGGATCCTTTAAATATGTTCTTCATTGATCTTGAGCCAAACAACAAAAACTCTGATATATATCGAATCAAACATATTGGCAATGCTGTTGTCAAGGTGGAACAGCCAAGAAAAATGAATGACATAGTGCAATGCTTTCGATGCCAGGAATTTGGGCACACCAAGTCCTATTGCACAAAAAGCTACAAATGTGTGAAATGATCTTTAGACCATCCTACAAATGACTGCCCTAAAAGTAAAGAGTTACCTGCAAAGTGTGCCAATTGTTTTGAAAGTCATGCTGCTAGTTATAAAAGTTGCAGGGTGTATCAAGAACTGGTAGTACGTAAAGACATCCCGTTACGTAATAATACACAGCAAAAAAATACAAATTCTATCGAACCAACAAAGTTTCAAAACACAAACCAACATGAGAGCCAGCCCACATACGCACAAGCGCTTCAAGGCAACCATGGATGCAAGGACGACAATCCCTCTGAAAGAATTGAAACCTTACTTGCCAAGCAATTTGAATTAACAGACAATCTCTTAAATATGATAACTCTTTTAATTAACCAATTATGCAAATAGATTTACGTATTGCAATTTGGAATGCCAATGGTCTTTCTAACCACAAAGATGAAATACAAGCATTTTTGAAATCAAACAATATTGATATTATATTAATATCTGAAACACACTTTACTAATAGATCTTTTCTGCAAATCACCCAGATAACAAAGCTCATGGAGGATCAGCAATAATCATAAAAAGCAGCATTAATTACAGGGTTATGCATAGCGTGAGCAGCAACGCTATACAAGCTGCTTGCATCCAAGTGAAGTGCTTACACTTTGACTTAAGTTTATCAGCCGTGTATTTTCCACCAAGATTCTCTATAAATTGCAAACAATACTGGGACTTTTTTCAGAAACTTGAGACAAGATTTATTGCTGGTGGTGATTACAATGCCAAACATCCCTGGTGGGGGTCAAGACTAATTAATCCAAAAGGCAGGCAACTTTATAAGTGCATAACTAATAATAATCTCTACACGCTATCTACAGGAAAACCAACCTACTGGCCTACTGATCCTAGGAAGATTCCTGACCTACTAGATTTCATTGTATACTCAGGTATACCCCAGCACCAATTAAGTATAGCTGAAAGCTTTGACCTCAGTTCGGATCACTCGCCAATTATTGTAACCTACAACTCCGTGTCCATAAAATTTAATTTCCCTTACAAGGTTATTACATCGAAGACTGATATTACTGCATTCAAAAACTTGCTTGAAAATAATATTGATATAAATATGTCTCTAAAAACTGGCACTGAAATAGATCTTGTGGTCGAAACGTTGACCAACAAGATACATGAAGCCGGACTGTACTTTACGCCACCACCAAAAGAAATGACAGGAAGTAGCGACTTTATATCAGTAGAAATTAGACGACTTATAAAACATAAACAAGGTTTGAGGAAAAAATGGCAAACAAGCCAAAGCCCTGAGGACAAAACAACGCTAAACAAGGCTAGAAACGAGCTTAAGAATCGACTGGCCGAATTAAGAAATGAATCAACAGCTGATTTCCTAAAAAATCTCGATCCCTTTACACATGATTTTGAATACTCCCTTTGGAGAGCTACGCGATATCTAAAGCGTCCTACTAGAAGAAATGTTGCCATTAAAGACAACAATGGAGTTTGGTGCCGGTCAAATGAAGACAGATGCGCCATGCCAAATGAGTCTTCCAATAAGCCGTATTAGCATAATAGAAGTAGAACTAGAGATTAAAAACATTAGTAGCAAAAAATAAAAAATCACCAGGATATGACAAAATAGATGGAAAAACTTTAAAAACCCTGCCCCAAAAGTGTATCCAACCATTAACGCGTATATACAACGCAATGCTAAGACTTGACCACTATCCAACGCAGTGGAAATGTGCAGAAGTTATCATGATACAGAAGCCCAATAAACCTGAAAACATCACGTCTTCATACCGACCGATAAGTTTGCTGGTAACATTCTCCAAAGTATTTGAAAGAATACTTTTGAGAAGAATGTTACCAGTACTGGACAAGAATAATATAATACCGGAACACCAGTTTGGGTTTAGAAGGGGTCATGGAACAGTAGAGCAATGCCACCGAGTTGTCAACGATATTACAGAGGCACTGAAAAGCAAAAAGTACTGTACAGCAGTTTTCCTTGACATACAACAGGCTTTTGATCGCGTCTGGCATAAGGGAATTCTATACAAAATAAAGAAAATACTACCGGCTCCGTACTATTTGTTACTAAAATCATATTTAACCAACCGGAAATTCTATGTTGTAAATCAAGGCGTAACATCTAATATATACTCCATAAATGCTGGTGTGCCGCAGGGCAGCGTGCTGGGTCCGGTATTGTATACAATATTCACTGCCGATTTGCCCGTGTTGGCAGATGTAAACATTGCCACGTATGCTGACGATACAGCTATAATTGCAACATCCCTGACACCAGAAGACGCGTCACTGAGTATACATAAAGAGCTTAATGAAGTAGAGAAATGGCTGCACAAATG
Source organism: Eurosta solidaginis (assembly GCF_040869045.1). NCBI lineage: Eukaryota > Metazoa > Arthropoda > Insecta > Diptera > Tephritidae > Eurosta > Eurosta solidaginis. Next base: position 263,243,530 of record NC_090319.1, on the reverse strand, counting down.
GAAAATTAGAGTTAACCCCCAAAAATCTACGCATGTAACTTTCACTCTTAGGAGAGGAGACTGCCCTCCTGTTAATCTTTGTGGGACTCAAATACCACAAAATACGACAGTGAAATATCTTGGCGTACATCTTGGCAGGAGGTTGACCTGAAGATCGCATATAAATGCCAAAGTGAAGCAGCTGAACCAAAAAACAAAAAAGATGTATTGGCTTCTTGGAAAAAAATCACAGCTAAGCCTGGAAAATAAAATAAGAATCTATAAAGCAATCCTTCAACCGGTTCAACTCTGAGGAACGGCAAGTCACTGAAACGTGGAAATAGTTCAACGTTATCAGTCGAAAACTTTAAGACTCATAACAGGTTCTCCTTGGTTTGTGAAAAATGAGGAAATACATAAAAACCTCAATATACCTTATGTTAAAGAAGAAATATTAAAATATAGCAAAAAGTATGTTAATCGACTCGACAACCATTGTAATAATTTAGCCGTAAATCTCCTAGATAATAGTCAAAGTACACGAAGACTAAAACGAGTCCATGTATTAGATTTACCAAATGAATAGTATAAGAGATCCTAACGTAAAAATGGCGTATAATGGTTAGTTTCAGTGGATACTAAACCATTTGTGTTAAGACCTAGGTTAAAATTACAAAATTATACCATTTCCTTATTGTCGTAAAGATAGATTGCAAATAAAAGTATTAAAAAAAAAAAAAAAACTTTATATTGGTGTAAAAAATGGCCGAAATCCGACTATGAGCACGCCCACTTTTTCGATGATGTTCTGGGTCACGCTGGTCCACATTTTGGTCGATATACAACTACCACCACTCCCTTTTAAAACCGTCATTAATACCTTTAATTTGATACCCATATCGTACAAACAAATTCTAGAGTCACCCCTGGCCCACCCTAATGGCGATATCTCGAAAAGGCGTCCACTAATAGAACTAAAGCCCACTCCCTTTTAAAATACTCATTATCACCTTTCGTTTGATATCTCTTTTTTTTTATTTGTTTATTTATTTGGTATTAATAATGTGTACTAATGTACTAAAATAAACAATAGTTTTAAGTATATAATACAATTATACAATGACTCTAGACGAGTTCTCAAGTACATGACGAGCTGGTTATAGATATATATAGTAACATTTTATTAATTGATGGTATTTAGATGTGTCTGCTTTAATTTGAAGCTTTTATAATATTTTATGATTATATTGCAGAGAAAAAAACTTGTAAAACGGTGCATGATTAGCTTATTTTTAATAGAAGATAAAATGGTTTAAAAGGAAGTTATATCGGGTATCCGGCATGAGTTAGTGTTTACGATTGCGTATTGTTTAGCCACCAGCATTTTTATACTCAGTTGAGCAGAGCTCACAGAGTATATTAAGTTTGATTGGATAACGGTTGGTTGTACATATATAAAGGAATCGAGATGGATATAGACTTCCATATATCAAAATAATCAGGATCGAAAAAAAATTTGATTGAGCCATGTCCGTCCGTCCGTCCGTCCGTCCGTCCGTCCGTCCGTCCGTTAACACGATAACTTGAGTAAATTTTGAGGTATCTTGATGAAATTTGGTATGTAGGTTCCTGAGCACTCATCTCAGATCGCTATTTAAAATGAACGATATCGGACTATAACCACGCCCACTTTTTCGATATCGAAAATTTCGAAAAATCGAAAAAATGCGATAATTCATTGCCAAAGGCGGCTAAAGCGATGAAACTTGGTAGATGGGTTGACGTTATGACGCAGAATAGAAAATTAGTAAGATTTTGGACAATGGGCGTGGCACCGCCCACTTTTACAAGAAGGTAATTTAAAAGTTTTGCAAGCTGTAATTTGGCAGTCGTTGAAGATATCATGATGAAATTTGGCAGGAACGTTACTACTATTACTATATATGTGCTAAATAAAAATTAGCAAAATTGGATGAAGAACACGCCCACTTTTTAAAAAATTTTTTTTTTTAATTCAAATTTTAACAAAAAATTTAATATCTTTACTGTATATAAGTAAATTAAGTCAAAATTCAACTCCAGTAATGACATGATGCAACAAAATACAAAAATAAAAGAAATTTCAAAATGGGTGTGGCTCCGCCCATTTTCATTTAGTTTGTCTAGAATACTTTTAATGCCATAAGTCGAACAAAAATTTACCAATCCTTCTCAACTTTGGTAGGAGCATAGATTCTCTGACGCTAACTGTTCTCTGTGAAAATGGGCGAAATCGGTGGAAGCCACGCCCAGTTTTTATACACAGTCCACCGTCTGTCCTTCCGCTCGGCCGTTAACACAATAACTTGAGCAAAAACCGATATATCTTTACTAAACTTAGCCCACGTACTTATCTGAACTCACTTTATCTTGGTATAAAAAATGGCCGAAATCCGACCATAACCACGCCCACCTACTATATTATGTAGAAGAAAATGAAAAAGTTCTACAAGGCAAAATCAACAGCCCTTGGAATCTTGGCAGGAATACTGTTAGTGGTATTGCATATATAAATAAATTAGCAGTACCCGACAGATGATTTTCTGGATCACCTGGTCCACATTTTGGTCGATATCGCGAGAACGCCTTCACATATACATCTAAGGGCCACTCGCTTTTAAAACCCTCATTAATACTTTTAATTTGATATCCATATCGTACAAACACATTCTAGAGTCACCCTGGCCCACCCTAATGGCGATATCTCGAAAAGGCGTCCACCTATAGACCTAATGCCCATTCCCTCTTAAAATGCTCAGTAACACCTTTCGTTTGATACCCATATCGTACAAACATTCTAGAGTCACCCCTGGCCCACCCTATTGGCGCTATCTCGAAAAGGCGTCCACCTATATACCTAATGTCCACTCCCTCTTAAAATGCTCAGTAACACCTTTCGTTTGATACCCATATCGTACAAACATTCTAGAGTCACCCCTGGCCCACCCTAATGGCGATATCTCGAAAAGGCGTCCACCTATTGACCTAATGCCCACTCCCTCTTAAAATGCTCAGTAACACCTTTCGTTTGATACCCATATCGTACAAACATTCTAGAGTCACCCCTGGCCCACCCTAATGGCGATATCTCGAAAAGACGTCCACCTATAGACCTAATGCCCACTCCCTCTTAAAATGCTCAGTAACACCTTTCGTTTGATACCCATATCGTACAAACATTCTAGAGTCACCCTTGGTCCACCTTTATGGCGATATCTCGAAAAGGCGTCCACCTATAGAACTAAGGATTACTCCCTTTTAAAATACTCATTACCACCTTTCATTTGATACCCATATCGTACAAACACATTCTAGAGTCACCCTGGCCCACCCTAATGGCGATATCTCGAAAAGGCGTCCACCTATAGACCTAGTGCCCACTCCCTCTTAAAATGCTCAGTAACACCTTTCGTTTGATACCCATATCGTACAAACATTCTAGAGTCACCCCTGGCCCACCCTATTGGCGCTATCTCGAAAAGGCGTCCACCTATATACCTAATGTCCACTCCCTCTTAAAATGCTCAGTAACACCTTTCGTTTGATACCCATATCGTACAAACATTCTAGAGTCACCCCTGGCCCACCCTAATGGCGATATCTCGAAAAGGCGTCCACCTATTGACCTAATGCCCACTCCCTCTTAAAATGCTCAGTAACACCTTTCGTTTGATACCCATATCGTACAAATATTCTAGAGTCACCCTTGGTCCACCTTTATGGCGATATCTCGAAAAGGCGTCCACCTATAGAACTAAGGATTACTCCCTTTTAAAATACTCATTACCACCTTTGATTTGATACCCATATCGTACAAAAAGATTCTAGAGTCACCCCTGGCCCACCCTAATGGCGATATCTCGAAAAGGCGTCCACCTATAGACCTAATGCCCACTCCCTCTTAAAATGCTCAGTAACACCTTTCGTTTGATACCCATATCGTACAAACATTCTAGAGTCACCCCTGGCCCACCCTAATGGCGATATCTCGAAAAGGCGTCCACCTATAGACCTAATGCTCACTCCCTCTTAAAATGCTCAGTAACACCTTTCGTTTGATACCCATATCGTACAAACACATTCTAGAGTCACCCCTGGCCCACCCTAATGACGATATCTCGAAAAGGCGTCCACCTATAGACCTCATGCCCACTCCCTCTTAAAATGCTCAGTAGCACCTTTCGTTTGATACCCATATCGTACAAACATTCTGGAGTCACCCTTGGTCCACCTTTATGGCGATATCTCGAAAAGGCGTCCACCTATAGAACTAAGGATTACTCCCTTTTAAAATACTCATTACCATCTTTCATTTGATACCCATATCATACAAACACATTCTAGAGTCACCCCTGGCCCACCCTAATGGCGACATTTCGAAAAGGCGTCCACCTATAGGCCTAATGCCCACTCCCTCTTAAAATGCTCAGTAACACCTTTCATTTGATTCCGATATCGTACAACTAGAGACACCCCTGGTCCACCTTTATGGCGATATCTCGAAACAGCGTCCACCTATGGAACTAAGGATCACTCCTTTTCAAAATACCCATTAACAGCTTTCATTTGATACCCATATCGTACAAACATATTCTAGAGTCACCCCTGGTCCACCTTTATGGCGATTTCTCGAAAAGGCGTTCACCTATAGAACTAAAGCCCATTCCCTTTTAAAATACTCATTATCACCTTTCGTTTGATACCCATATCGTACAAACACATTCTAGAGTCAGCCCTGTCCACCTTTATGGCGATATCCCTAAATGGCGTCCATCCATAGAACTATGGCCTACTCTCTCTTAAAATACTCTTTAATACCTTCCATTTGATACACATGTCATACAACCACATTCCAGGGTTACCCTAGGTTCATTTTCCTACATGGTGATTTTCCTTATTTTGTCTCCATAGCTCTCAACTGAGTATGTAATGTTCGGTTACACCCGAACTTAGCCTTCCTTACTTGTTAATAATGTAGCTGTTGGTTTCCAAATTTTTTTCAATTAAAGAGCTATCTAGTCTCGCTTCTTGCATCAGTTCGGATGAAGCAAAGGGGATAGAAAGGTGACTGATGGTCTCATCTTGATTTTTGAGAAACGATTTTTTAACAGTGGATATTTTTGATGGATCGCTGGTATTAATGTGAGAGAGCTTATGTTATAATTGATTGTTTATATGTATTTTGATATTTTCCTGGATTAGTTTCTTGATTAGTTTTAATTTTGTCTTTTCTTGTTGTATGTTGCTGAATGAGAACTGTAGTTGTAGCCGTTTATATTTTTTTATATTGGTAAGAGTTTTACTTTTTTCTGGAAGTGATGTTTTTAACACTGGTATTTTGGTTAGGTTATGAGTAATGCTGTTAGTTTTTGTTTTCGGGACTCTCTTTTCTATGGCAGTTAGAATAATATTGTTTAGTTTATCCAAGTGGTGGTCGATCTCAATATTATTTAGGTTTCTATTCTCTGGTGTTCGGATAACGTTCTGGAGTTCTGAAGTCAAGGTGTTTTTGATTTTTTTCCAATTGGTTTTATTGTAGTCCAATGTTGCCTCTCCTGTGTTGACCAGTAGTGTAAAAGCGCTATCGTCTCTGCGAACTATAATTTCTATGGCATTGTGATCGCTGTCATAGTGAAGGCATTTCAAACAATTGACGGTGTCGTTGGATTTTAGTATATTTAGTCTGTGGTCAGCAATGCAGACATCCAAAAAAGAGCTTGCTCTCATGTATGAAGGTGATACAGAGGGTTACATATTGCATCTAATTTTTAACTCATTTGTGATAAGCCAATCTTTTAACGCTCTGCCCTTAGGATTATCTTGGGTATTTCCCCAGTCCATGTGCTTACTGTTAAGGTCCCCTGCTAATATATAATAGTGATTGAGTTGCTCGAGATTTAAAGCTTCGAAAACTGTGTTAAACTCTGTCTTAAATACATCTTTATTATTTCCTGCTAGGTAATATGCTGCTATTATATATAATATGTTATTCGGGGGCATATGTATTTTGATTATGCAAGTTTCAAGACATGACATATGATCAATTTAGCGGTTAAAGACTTTGGTGAATTTAATGTTTTCTTTGATTAGTATTGCTGTGCCACCACCTCTCATGCCGGCCGACCTATCTTTCCTTATCAAGTTATATTCAACAAATTTTAGTTTGTGCTTCGGGCTTAATTTAGTTTCATTAAGTAATAATATGCCTGGGTTTTTGTTTTTCAGAAATTCACTTAGATCTAGTCTCCTACATAAGCTTATGAGAGAGTTGACGTTAAGGGAAATAATATTTAATTGGGGTTTAGTAATAGCCTGTATGGGTCCAACGCTCATACTGAGTCCATTAAACCACATATTGCATCGACTCTAGCCGTCTGCAATTCTAGTTGTTTTTGAAGGTTTGTGATTTGATTGCTTAAGGATAAAATTGTATTTTTTAATTCTACTAGAAATGAATTTTGAATATTTGGAGTGTTTAATGCTCGGTGAGCTTCTCTAGTTACATTTGCATAGCTTAAGTTAGAGTTAGTGAATCTATTTGGATTGTTAGTGTTGTTGGTCTTAGTTATAGCTAGATTTTGCTTTTTCAGTCTTAATTTCTGTTGTAGCTCCTTTTATCGTTCGCATCCCCTGTAGGATTCGGGGTGCCCTGATTTTTTGCATAGTACACAGTATAAGTTTTCCTTTTCTGTATTTTCACCATCTGAGGGAGGGCAATCTTTGCTGTTATGTGTTCCGCTACATTTCACACATCGCGGTGGCATATTACAGTTGGCGGCGCTATGGTAGAACTTTTGGCAGTTTCTGCACTGTGGGATCTGAGGTCTACGTAGATGCTCCCATTTAATGCAATAGTATAAAATACAATTGATTGCTTTCAATTCGTTAATATTGCTTTCAGCGGATACTTGGACCATGAATATTGGCAGCTGTATATTTCGCTGTATTGATTTTTAGTGGTAAATGGGCTTACTTTAAGAATTTTGAGGTTGTCGTTTTGGTAGCTGCAAAGCTCGTTGAGAATTTCTTCACAGTTGGTATTGCCGTTCAGGTCTTTCGGTAAATATGTTTTTGTTTTTAGGCATTTAGGTGTATATGAATAATATTTGACGTTGGCTTTTTCAAGGTAGCCGCGAAGTCTTTTGTAATCGTCAAGCTTTGTTAAGTATATCGCTAATTTATTTTGGTTGTATTCTTTAATTTTAAATTGTGTTATCTTTAGACCATTTTTAATAAGTTCGATTATTTCTTTTGATTCTACATCAAATGTATTAATAGGTGGGATGTTTTTGTTATTACTCTTGCTTTTGACATTTGTAATTACTGTCGATTCATTGTTTTGAGTTACATTAGCAGGTGCAGCTTCGGCTGCTGCTGCGCTAGTTGATGGGTTATTGTTGTTGTTTGGACCATTATTAGCTCGTGTTTGTTCGCTCTCATCATTTAATTTGTGTACATGTTGTTAAAATTTTTCAAATGCTTCATTACACTCTTCTAGATCATCGCCTAGTATAGCGTAGTAATTGTTTTTGTAATTTTTTGACATTGTGTTCTCGGTCACGTTGTCATTTTTCCTTTTTCTATTTAACTCATTTTTTTTAGAGTTTATAACTTTATTAAATACAGAGTCAAGCGCATTACACTCGCCCATAATTCTTAATCACTATTTCTGCAGATTTAAAATCACTGACGCTGTTGTTTTAATATTTAAGATGTATTATTTTATTTAGATTTTTACTTTTGCACAAGGCAAAAAAAACGACTAGCAATATCCGATTACGTGTTGTTCGCTCCGTATGCACGATCAAACTGTCTTTCGTTTGATACCCATATCGTACAAATAAATTCTAGATTCAGCCCTGGTCCACTTTTATGGCGATATCTCGAAAAGGCCTCCACCCATAGAACTTGGGCCCACTCCCTTTTAAAATACTCATTAATACCTTTCGTTTGATACCCATATCGTACAAACGCATTCTAGAGTCACCCCTGGTCAACAATTATTGCGATATCTCGAAAAGGCGTCTACCCATAGAACTAAGGCCCACTCTCTTTTAAAATACTCATTAACACCTTTCATTTGATGCCCATATCGTATAAACAAATTCTAGAGTCACCCCTGGTCCACCTTTATGGCGATATCTCGAAAAGGCGTCCACCTATAGAACTTTGGCCCACTCCCTTTTAAAATACTCATTAACACCTTTCATTTGATACCCATATCGTACAAACAAATTCTAGAGTCACCCCTGGTCCACCTTTATGGCGATATCTCGAAAAAGCGTCCACCTATAGAACTTAGGCCCACTCCCTTTTAAAAAAACACATTAACACTTTCATTTGATACCCATATCGTACAAACAAATTCTAGAGTCAGCCCTGGTCCACCGTTATGGCGATATCCCTAAATGGCGTCCATCTAAAGAACTATGTCCCACTCCCTCTTAAAATACTCTTTAATACCTTCCATTTCATACACATGTCATACAAACACATTCCAGGGTTACCCTAGGTTCATTTTACTACGAGGTGATTTTCCCTTATTTTGTCTCCAAAGCTCTCAACTGAGTATGTAATGTTCGGTTACACCCGAACTTAGCCTTCCTTACATGTTTTATTTTATTTTAGCTTCCAGCGACGCTTCATAATAATAACTGGTTTTCTCGTATTTCCGCTTCCTTTTCCAATGCATAGAAAGCAGATTTTACTGCGCAAGTGATAACACGTCGGTCTTATATAATCTTGCTCCGGCGATATAAAGCACTGAGACTTGTATTATTTTATCGATAATAAAAAAATCACACGACTATGGCTTACCCTGTATGAAACCTCGTTTCATTTCGCACGGCTCAGAGAGGTTCTTCCCAATTCTGGCTGAGTTGGTAGAACGTTGCTCAACGTATCTATGCACAGTCGCGTTAGGTAAGCCTGTCGTAAGTGGGCCCAAATGGATATTAGAGGGGCTAAGTTGGCTAAGTTGGCTCCGTTGACAAGATCCCCATTCTTGTGTATTGGGGAGGGAAAACTCAGGTATTCGCTTTACCAACTCCTCACTTAACCACCGTGTTTAAGTAACTGGATAGCCAATCAAAGTCATTGCCGAATGGGGCCAATTAATTCCTTAATTTTTATACTCAGTTGAGCAGAGCTCACAGAGTATATTAAGTTTGATTGGATAACGGTTGGTTGTACATATATAAAGGAATCGATATAGATATAGACTTCCATATATCAAAATAATCAGGATCGAAAAAAAATTTGATTGAGCCATGTCCGTCCGTCCGTCCGTCCGTCCTTCCGTCCGTCCGTCCGTCCGTCCGTCCGTCCGTCCGTCCGTCCGTTAACACGATAACTTGAGTAAATTTTGAGGTATCTTGATGAAATTTGGTATGTAGGTTCCTGAGTACTCATCTCAGATCGCTATTTAAAATGAACGATATCGGACTATAACCACGCCCACTTTTTCGATATCGAAAATTTCGAAAAACCGAAAAAGTGCGATAATTCAGTACGAAAGACAGATAAAGCGACGAAACTTGGTAGATGGGTTGACGTTATGACGTAGAATAGAAAATTAGTAAGAGTTTGAACAATAGGCGTGGCACCGCCCACTTTTACAAGAAGGTAATTTAAAAGTTTTGCAAGCTGTAATTTGGCAGTCGTTCAAGATATCATGATGAAATTTGGCAGGAACGTTACTACTATTACTATATATGTTCTAAATAAAAATTAGCAAAATTGGATGAAGAACACGCCCACTTTTTTAAAAAAAATTTTTTAAAATTCAAATTTTAACAAAAAATTCAATATCTTTACTGTATATAAGTAAATTAAGTCAAAATTCAACTCCAGTAATGATATGATGCAACAAAATACAAAAATAAAAGAAAATTTCAAAATGGGCGTGGCTCCGCCCATTTTCATTTAGTTTGTCTAGAATACTTTTATTGCCATAAGTCGAACAAAAATTTACCAATCCTTCTCAAATTTGGTAAGAGCATAGATTCTATGACGGTAACTGTTCTCTGTGAAAATGGGCGAAATCGGTGGAAGTCACGCCCAGTTTTTATACACAGTCCACCGTCTGTCCTTCCGCTCGGCCGTTAACACAATAACTTGAGCAAAATCCGATATATCTTTACTAAACTAAGCCCACGTACTTATCTGAACTCACTTTATCTTGGTATAAAAAATGGCCGAAATCCGACCATAACCACGCCCACTTTATCGATATCGAAAATTACGAAAAATGAAAAAATGCCATAATTCTATACCAAATACGAAAAAAGGGATGAAACATGGTAACTGGATTGGTTTATTGACGCAAAATATAACTTTGGAAAAAACTTTGTAAAATGGGTGTGACACCTACCACTTAAGTAGAAGAAAATGAAAAAGTTCTACAAGGCGAAATCAACAGCCCTTGGAATCTTGGCAGGAATACTGTTAGTGGTATTGCATATATAAATAAATTAGCAGTACCCGACAGATGATTTTCTGGATCACCTGGTCCACATTTTGGTCGATATCGCGAGAACGCCTTCACATATACATCTAAGGGCCACTCGCTTTTAAACCCCTCATTAATACCTTTAATTTGATATCCATATCGTACAAACACATACTAGAGTCACCCCTGTCCCACCCTAATGGCGATATCTCGAAAAGGCGTCCACCTATATACCTAATACCCACTCCCTCTTAAAATGCTCAGTAACACCTTTCGTTTGATACCCATATCGTACAAACATTTTATAGTCACCCCTGGCCCACCCTAATGGCGATATCTCGAAAAGGCGTCCACCTATAGACCTAATGTCCACTCCCTCTTAAAATGCTCAGTAACGCCTTTCGTTTGATACCCATATCGTACAAACATTCTAGAGTCACCCCTGGCCCACCCTAATGGCGATATCTCGAAAAGGCGTCCACCTATAGACCTAATGTCCACTCCCTCTTAAAATGCTCAGTAACACCTTTCGTTGGATACCCATATCGTACAAACATTCTAGAGTCACACCTGGCCCACCCTAATGGCGATATCTCGAAAAGGCGTCCACCTATAGACCTAATTCCCACTCCCTCTTAAAATGCTCAGTAACACCTTTCGTTTGATACCCATATCGTACAAACATTCTAGAGTCACCCTTGGTCCACCTTTATGGCGATATCTCGAAAAGGCGTCCACCTATAGAACTAATGATTACTCCCTTTTAAAATACTCATTACCACCTTTCATTTGATACCCATATCGTACAAACACATTCTAGAGTCACCCTGGCCCACCCTAATGGCGATATCTCGAAAAGGCGTCCACCTATAGACCTAATGGCCACTCCCTCTTAAAATGCTCAGTAACACCTTTCGTTTGATACCCATATCGTACAAACATTCTAGAGTCACCCCTGGCCCACCCTAATGGCGATATCTCGAAACGGCGTCCACCTATAGACCTAATGCCTACTCCCTCTTAAAATGCTCAGTAACACCTTTCATTTGATACCCATATCGTACAAACATTCTAGAGTCACCCCTGGCCCACCCTAATGGCGAAATCTCGAAAGGGCGTCCACCTATAGACCTAGTGCCCACTCCCTCTTAAAATGCTCAGTAACACCTTTCGTTTGATGCCCATATCGTACAAACACATTCTAGAGTCACCCCTGGCCCACCCTAATGACGATATATCGAAAAGGCGTCCACCTATAGACCTCATGCCCACTCCCTCTTAAAATGCTCAGTAACACCTTTCGTTTGATACCCATATCGTACAAACATTCTAGAGTCACCCTTGGTCCACCTTTATGGCAATATCTCGAAAAGGCGTACACCTATAGAACTAAGGATTACTCCCATTTAAAATACTCATTACCATCTTTCATTTGATATCCATATCATACAAACACATTCTAGAGTCACCCCTGGCCCACCCTAATGTCGACATCTCGAAAGGGCGTCCACCTATAGACCTAGTGCCCACTCCCTCTTAAAATGCTCAGTAACACCTTTCGTTTGATGCCCATATCGTACAAACACATTCTAGAGTCACCCCTGGCCTACCCTAATGACGATATCTCGAAAAGGCGTCCACCTATAGACCTAATGCCCACTCCCTCTTAAAATGCTCAGTAAAACTTTTCGTTTGATACCCATATCGTACAAACACATTCTAGAGACACCCCTGGTCCACCTTTATGGCGATATCTCGAAACGGCGTCCACCTATGGAACTAAGGATCACTCCTTTTCAAAATACTCATTAACAGCTTTCATTTGATACCCATATCGTACAAACATATTCTAGAGTCACCCCTGGTCCACCTTTATGGCGATTTCTCGAAAAGGCGTTCACCGATAGAACTAAAGCCCATTCCCTTTTAAAATACTCATTACCACCTTTCATTTGATACCCATATCGTACAAACACATTCTAGAGTCACCCCTGGTCCACCTTAATGGGGATGTCTCGAAAAGGCGTCCACCGATAGACCTAAGGCCCACTCCCTCTTAAAATGCTCAGTAACACCTTTCATTTGATACCCATATCGTACAAACAAATTCTAGAGTCAGCTCTGGTCCACCTTTATGGCGATATCCCTAAATGGCGTCCATTCATAGAACTATGGCCTACTCTCTATTAAAATAATCTTTAATACCTTTCATTTGATACACATGTCATACAACCACATTCCAGGGTTACCCCAGGTTCATTTTCCTTATTTTGTCTCCATAGCTCTCAACTGAGTATGTAATGTTCGGTTACACCCGAACTTAGCTTTCCTTACTTGTTGATTATGATCTCAAGTTTCTTATACTCTCTGCATGTCTCCAGTCAAAGCGTAACGCTTTCTTTATAATGTCGACTATCAAGATGTCAGTTTGGAGCTCGCAAGAATTCGCCCTGTATTTGAAACCGCTCTTAACTCACAGTTTTTTTTTAAAGCGCGTTTGCTATTTTTTTCCTTTGGAAGAGAGAGTCTCGTTACTCTCTGCAACACACTCTTTTGCTCAAGATTTTTTACCTAAAGATGTGGATGGAGCTCGATGATGAGAGGTGAAGAATGCCTTAGGTTTATAATGGCCACTTATTTCCGGATATATCACGCATTAATCTGCTTCACTGTTATTGGCGGCCTAAAGGAGAGTCATATATTGTTCAGGGCGCAACTTCAGAAGTTCTTTGGGGGTATCCTGCAGGTAGTTGACTCCTATTTACGCCAACTGGACTTTTTTCTTACCATCACAGGAGCTCCCACATATGGACTTTATGTAATGGTGGTCATTTTTATAGAGCTGTGGACAGCACTAAACACTCCTTCCATCGGCAAGAGGATGAATGTGAAGCAGTGATTGGAGCTGGTTAGAGAAAGTGAGACCCTTCACACAACAGGAGCTAGTCTTGTACTACACTCAATGCTGAATCTATGCCCTGTTGACATAGGGGATAAGGTGACAGCTGTCCTGGAGGCAATATGGCTTCATATTCTGCAAGGAGTTCAGTGTTAGGCGAATAATAAGGCTTCTTTCAGACGATGGTCAGCGCTTTTATGCCGTAGATGGGATGTTATCCGCCGCTTTAGCTATCACGACTATCAAAGCGTTAATATATGCCACCGTAATGCCAAGGATTTCGTTGCATATCTCGCTGTAGCATTGATCTGTATGTTAGAGCATAAGGATATACTTGGCATCTGTCACTCTGATCTCATCGCGGCACTTGTCAATTGAACGTGGGTCATTAGAGACTTTGAGACTCTCAGGCAGCATGCAAGTGCTGAATTACACATGCTAGGTTAGCTTCAAGTGCTTGATGGAAGTATTGAGGGTAGTCAGAGGTCATTTCTTCAAAGCATTTTAAGTGTTAACACGACACTGCCTGATAGGTATGAGTTGTGTTTTTCAATCCTTTCAAGGGAATGACAGCGCAATCTATAGCTTCTTCAACACAATTGTTAACATCATCTACTTATGCCGAATTTCGTTTATTTAGGAGATGAAGCCCTTGCGACCCCAAGTTCCTCACGGACGGAGGGATTGGATTATCTAGAAGGTCAAACGTGGCCATATCAAATCGTTGCCGCGATGGTCAGATTAGTACCTTAATGGTTTTATTTTCCGCAAATTACTGGATCAAAGAACCAATAACATCGAAAAAACTTCCCAAAACCTTCGGGAATTTTCTTGTATGGAGAAGGTGGAATCATCAAATCACTTAATATTCAACTGTCCAGTCTCTCTGGAAGAAATATTCAGTTTAGCTGATTTGCTACTTGCTACACAAATGTCTCTGTGCATACTTAACGGAAGATCTCCTACTCAAGTGACGTTACAGCTCATATCAAAAGAGTTTTCTAACACGGGGACGGACCTCGGTAGCAGTGTGACAAGCTGTCCGAAGCCGCCATTAAAAACTCCCCCGAAAAGAATGCATCTTCCTTGGCACATGCCGTTGGAGTCGGCATAAAACATGTAGTCCGCCAATTTGTAGTTAAAATAAACAAGTAAAAGTGTCTAAGTTCGAGTGTAACCGAACATTATATACTCAGCCTGAGCTTCAGTTGTACATTACATTTCAGATAAATTACTTTTCTACATAACACGTTGCACCGCCCGTTTAAAAAACATGTCTCCCCATTTCCTCTTACAATAAAACTTGATAAGTGAAATATCATTGATTCAGAACTATTCTTTGCTAAGTTATAGCTTATTTTATTTGTCCACGACCCTTTTAAAAATCTTGTATATAAAAGTGGTAGTGGTACTTAACCGATTTCGCTAATTTTCCTTCAAAGCGTTCCTTATAGTAAAGGCAACCTCTGCCGAATTTTGTTACGATAGGTTTAACGATTTTTGATTTATGATAAATAATATTTGCAAAATAGATTTTACCACAAGTGGGCGGTGCCACGCCCATTTTAAACATTTTTTCAAATTTTTATCAAGAGTCTCAATATCAGTCCATGCGTAAAATCTCAACATTCTAGGTGTATTATTTACTAAATAATCCGGTTTTTTGTATTTTCAAAATGTTTTATATATAAAAAGTGGGCGTGGTTTTCACCCGATTTCGCTCATTTTCAATACCAATTTATTCTGGGTCCAGGTAAGCTCGTGTACCAAATTTGGTGAAGATATCTCAATATTTACTCAAGTTGTCATGTTAACGGACAGACGAACTGACGGACGGACATGGCTCAATCAAATTTTTTTTCGATACTGATAATTTTGATATATGGAAGTCTATATCAATAATACATGCACAACCAGCCGTTATCCAATCAAAGTTAATATACTCTGTGTGCAAAGCACGCTGAGTATAAAAATTGGAAAAAAGCCCCACCTTCGTCTTCTCGAAAAACAACCCGATACTAATTAAATTAGGTCGACTTTTAGAACGCAATATTGGATTAAAGCAAATAAAATTTAATTCAATGGAAGTTTTCATCTCTCTTAACACCATTTTCTTTCCTATCGGCTAATATTAAAGATTTTATTTTTAAAGAGTCTGTCCTACGGGTAAGAGCACACCCGTTTGCGCCCACGTTTATTAAATTTACGATTCCTTTGAAAATTACATAATACTACTACATATAATACTTTAGAAACAAGCGAAGTACTTTTTCCTATAACGTAAAATCCTAATTAAAACATTCATCTTAATTTTCGCCTTTTTGCCTAATTAATTCGTTTAAATATAAGTAAATTAATATAAAAACAAGTAAGGAAAGCTAAGTTCGGGTGTAACCGAACATTACATACTCAGTTGAGAGCTATGGAGACAAAATAAGGAAAATGAACCTGGGGTAACCCTGGAATGTGGTTGTGTGACATGTGTATCAAATGAAAGGTATTAAAGATTATTTTAATAGAGAGTAGGCCATAGTTCTATGAATGGACGCCATTTAGGGATATCGCCATAAAGGTGGACCAGAGCTGACTCTAGAATTTGTTTGTACGATATGGGTATCAAATGAAAGGTGTTACTGAGCATTTTAAGAGGGAGTGGGCCTTAGGTCTATCGGTGGACGCCTTTTCGAGACATCCCCATTAAGGTGGACCAGGGGTGACTCTAGAATGTGTTTGTACGATATGGGTATCAAATGAAAGGTGGTAATGAGTATTTTAAAAGGGAATGGGCTTTAGTTCTATCGGTGAACGCCTTTTCGAGAAATCGCCATAAAGGTGGACCAGGGGTGACTCTAGAATATGTTTGTACGATATGGGTATCAAATGAAAGCTGTTAATGAGTATTTTGAAAAGGAGTGATCCTTAGTTCCATAGGTGGACGCCGTTTCGAGATATCGCCATAAAGGTGGACCAGGGGTGTCTCTAGAATGTGTTTGTACGATATGGGTATCAAACGAAAAGTTTTACTGAGCATTTTAAGAGGGAGTGGGCATTAGGTCTATAGGTGGACGCCTTTTCGAAATGTCGACATTAGGGTGGGCCAGGGGTGACTCTAGAATGTGTTTGTATGATATGGGTATCAAATGAAAGATGGTAATGAGTATTTTAAAAGGGAGTAATCCTTAGTTCTATAGGTGTACGCCTTTTCGAGATATTGCCATAAAGGTGGACCAAGGGTGACTCTAGAATGTTTGTACGATATGGGTATCAAACGAAAGGTGTTACTGAGCATTTTAAGAGGGAGTGGGCATGAGGTCTATAGGTGGACGCCTTTTCGAGATATCGTCATTAGGGTGGGCCAGGGGTGACTCTAGAATGTGTTTGTACGATATGGGCATCAAACGAAAGGTGTTACTGAGCATTTTAAGAGGGAGTGGGCACTAGGTCTATAGGTGGACGCCCTTTCGAGATTTCGCCATTAGGGTGGGCCAGGGGTGACTCTAGAATGTTTGTACGATATGGGTATCAAATGAAAGGTGTTACTGAGCATTTTAAGAGGGAGTAGGCATTAGGTCTATAGGTGGACGCCGTTTCGAGATATCGCCATTAGGGTGGGCCAGGGGTGACTCTAGAATGTTTGTACGATATGGGTATCAAACGAAAGGTGTTACTGAGCATTTTAAGAGGGAGTGGCCATTAGGTCTATAGGTGGACGCCTTTTCGAGATATCGCCATTAGGGTGGGCCAGGGTGACTCTAGAATGTGTTTGTACGATATGGGTATCAAATGAAAGGTGGTAATGAGTATTTTAAAAGGGAGTAATCATTAGTTCTATAGGTGGACGCCTTTTCGAGATATCGCCATAAAGGTGGACCAAGGGTGACTCTAGAATGTTTGTACGATATGGGTATCAAACGAAAGGTGTTACTGAGCATTTTAAGAGGGAGTGGGAATTAGGTCTATAGGTGGACGCCTTTTCGAGATATCGCCATTAGGGTGGGCCAGGTGTGACTCTAGAATGTTTGTACGATATGGGTATCCAACGAAAGGTGTTACTGAGCATTTTAAGAGGGAGTGGACATTAGGTCTATAGGTGGACGCCTTTTCGAGATATCGCCATTAGGGTGGGCCAGGGGTGACTATAAAATGTTTGTACGATATGGGTATCAAACGAAAGGTGTTACTGAGCATTTTAAGAGGGAGTGGGTATTAGGTATATAGGTGGACGCCTTTTCGAGATATCGCCATTAGGGTGGGACAGGGGTGACTCTAGTATGTGTTTGTACGATATGGATATCAAATTAAAGGTATTAATGAGGGGTTTAAAAGCGAGTGGCCCTTAGATGTATATGTGAAGGCGTTCTCGCGATATCGACCAAAATGTGGACCAGGTGATCCAGAAAATCATCTGTCGGGTACTGCTAATTTATTTATATATGCAATACCACTAACAGTATTCCTGCCAAGATTCCAAGGGCTGTTGATTTCGCCTTGTAGAACTTTTTCATTTTCTTCTACTTAAGTGGTAGGTGTCACACCCATTTTACAAAGTTTTTTCCAAAGTTATATTTTGCGTCAATAAACCAATCCAGTTACCATGTTTCATCCCTTTTTTCGTATTTGGTATAGAATTATGGCATTTTTTCATTTTTCGTAATTTTCGATATCGATAAAGTGGGCGTGGTTATGGTCGGATTTCGGCCATTTTTTATACCAAGATAAAGTGAGTTCAGATAAGTACGTGGGCTTAGTTTAGTAAAGATATATCGGATTTTGCTCAAGTTATTGTGTTAACGGCCGAGCGGAAGGACAGACGGTGGACTGTGTATAAAAACTGGGCGTGACTTCCACCGATTTCGCCCATTTTCACAGAGAACAGTTACCGTCATAGAATCTATGCTCTTACCAAATTTGGGAAGGATTGGTAAATTTTTGTTCGACTTATGGCAATAAAAGTATTCTAGACAAACTAAATGAAAATGGGCTGAGCCACGTCCATTTTGAAATTTTCTTTTATTTTTGTATTTTGTTGCATCATATCATTACGGGAGTTGAATTTTGACTTAATTTACTTATATACAGTAAAGATATTGAATTTTTTGTTAAAATTTGAATTTAAAAAAATTTTTTTTAAAAAAGTGGGCGTGTTCTTCATCCAATTTTGCTAATTTTTATTTAGAACATATATAGTAATAGTAGTAACGTTCCTGCCAAATTTCATCATGATATCTTGAACGACTGCCAAATTACAGCTTGCAAAACTTTTAAATTACCTTCTTGTAAAAGTGGGCGGTGCCACGCCTATTGTCCAAACTCTTACTAATTTTCTATTCTACGTCATAACGTCAACCCATCTACCAAGTTTCGTCGCTTTATCTGTCTTTCGTAATGAATTATCGCACTTTTTCGGTTTTTCGAAATTTTCGATATCGAAAAAGTGGGCGTGGTTATAGTCCGATATCGTTCATTTTAAATAGCGATCTGAGATGAGTACTCAGGAACCTACATACCAAATTTCATCAAGATACCTCAAAATTTACTCAAGTTATCGTGTTAACGGACGGACGGACGGACGGACGGACGGACGGACATGGCTCAATCAAATTTTTTTTCGATCCTGATTATTTTGATATATGGAAGTCTATATCTATATCGATTCCTTTATATATGTACAACCAACCGTTATCCAATCAAACTTAATATACTCTGTGAGCTCTGCTCAACTGAGTATAAAAACACGTTAACGAAAAATATGTCACCGAAGAACATTGGCAAGAATATCAGGACCAAATGTATCTCACACTGGCTTACATAAATAACTACGTCTACATAAACACACCTAAAAAGATATGTATTTGGCAAAGGAGTTCCATAAGGATTTTATTGGGGAGTGAGTGGTCTGGTTGCACGTTAACGAGAATTAATGGTTTTTAGTGGCACATTTACGAAAAGAAAATTGCCTACTTTTGGCTACTTATACGGCGAGTGAGTCACACTTAGAAAAACAACTTCCTCAAAATGTGATAAACTAGATTGGTTTTTGGCGATATAAGCTATTTTCAGAAGTATATTATATATCGAAGAAGTATATTTATATATTCACAGCTGACAGTTCGAAAATGACCTATCTGAGAATATTTTTTAAAAGCACCCCATTTCAAAATCGTTTCAAAACGCCTTATTACAGAATTGTTTTCATAATATCCAAAGCCAATGTCAAAATATATTGACTTAAAGCTCAAATAGGGCGCTTTTGAATTCTGAAAAATTCCGAAATAGGCGCTATTCAATCGCTTTCTGTAAGCGGACTTTTTCGAAACTCCTGCCGAGTCAGTCCACTCAACAATCGATACGCACAGATATATCTAAGTGTTGCCAATAAGTGTGTTTTGAGAAGGTTGCAGCATATTTGAAATTTTCAAAAAATCAAACGAGAAAAGTATTTTTCATCACAATCCAACGAAAAGAGTTCTTTGCAGGGTTTCCACCTAATCTTCCACACAAAAACCCACTACTCTCTCGGAAAAGACATGACTTATTTGAATGAAAGTCTGTACGTAACATTATACATCCATAGCTCTTTCCCTTAGACCCAGTTTTTCTGTACAAGTTTAAACATCAGTTAAAGTTGACTAGAGCTTAACCTTGCCACTTTTATCGATGACATAAAATTTTACTGCTCATCTCTGTTTAAGCAACCAAAGTTGTCAACTTTAACTGAAGTTTATACTTGTACTGACTCTTGGCTGTTGGTACTTTATATGTTTATACAAGGTTGCCACCTTTTGAGAAAAGTTAAAACAGTTAATTATAAATTATAAATATGCCAACATAGATATCAAATTTTTCTTCTGAACAGGTGTATATTTTTAGGAATTGTTTTTTTATTATGAAGTTAAGCTCTTTTAATCTGTATGCTAGAAAACCATTGACATTATCTTTACTTTGAGCAACTACTTTTTTGAGTGTATGGCATACCATTTTTTGACATGCAAAGATATCCAATGGTATGCTTGTTATTGGGCCCGCCAAAAAGTATTTCGAATTAGTATTTATATAGGGTGCTATCTTGTGCGATTTATGTAATGGAAGGTTCAAAGTGGTCATATAAGATCGTTTCCGAGATGGTCGGGCTATTATAATAATGGTACTAGTTACCGCAACGTACCCTATCTATAACCGGCAACAGTCCATCAACACCGATAACAATCGACAAAGCCATCGGGGAGTGTCTTTATCGTTAAAACAAAAATAAATAGATTGTGAATTGGTCTCCATTGGTATTTATAGCACGACTCTATAAAAAAAATTTTGTTCTTTGTCCTAAAGTGTACTTCATGATTTTCTGTTTTATTATATACAAAAACGAAAAGAAAATACCTTTTTTCGGTATAAAGTTTGCTTTCGTAATAGTTATAGTAACAATACTCATGGCGCTAGAGGTGTTTTGTACAAATCTAGAATAGCCTAAAATGTCGTCGCGAAAGCGTAAATATGAAGCTGATGCTTTTTGTTATATAGGTGGGAAATTTATTAAAGTTCGAGATATAAAATATGAATTAAATATACCTCTCATCCTCTGTGAAGCCTACGAAGCATATTTTGGCTGTCCTGTTTGGAATCAATATAAGACATAGGCTCCACATGTTGCTTGTAGTTATTGTAAAAGATGTTTGGAAGGTAAGCAAATTTTATTTAAATAGTAAATTAAATAAAGTAGACATATTGATTTCTCTTTCTATAATTTAGGTTAGTATCAAGGTGAGAAAAATCTATGAAATTTGCAACACCAAGAATCTGGCGAGTACAAAAGACCACCTTAAAGACTGCTACTTTTGCATTGTGAATCCGCGTAAAAGACGTAGAGGTAAAAATGCAAAACCTATCGAATATCCTGATCTTGAATCTTTTTCTGCTCCAGTCGCACACGATCTGACACGACCATTACCAGAGCCACCGAAAAAATTATCGCAGAGAAGTGGATCATCTCTTACTTCTTAAAAAAGCAATGCCGATAAAGAGTTCTTACCGACACCAGAACAACCAAAACATAATTTCATCACACTGTAAAAATTTTAGTTTACTTTTAATACCTATTTGGCATTTATATATAACAATGCCAGGAAGTATATTATAAAACAGTGCTGGTTTTATCAAAGAGAGGGAATTTCATTCAAAGATTCTCTCTGAAAAACAAGCCATGGGACTAATTCCTATACATTTCATGGTTTTAAAATAAAACTAAAATGGTTTTGGATCTATCCGTGTACCGAAACAGATTTAATTAAAACTGGAATTAAAGTTAAGACAAAATAGAATTGGATGTAGTACATTATTGGTATTAAAATAAACCCATAATTAATATTTTAATGCCAGAGAGGCATTGCATCCAAGGCAAAATTGTACTGGATAAAATACTTTTTTGGTATTAAAATAATCCCATAAATGATATTTTAATGCTAAAAAGGCATTGAATCCAAACCAAAAATTTAATTGAATTTAGTTAATTTTTGGTAATAAAACCAACCGGGAGTGTTTTTTAAACATACAGTGGTCAACAAAATTATAAGCCCACGTATAGTCTCTTCAAGTAAAATTTGGAAGAAATTCAACCGAAATCTTTGAAATTTGATATTTATTAAAATGAGTATTATTTTGAAGTGTGCTGAAAATAAAACCACAATTTAATTATTTAAATAGAAATGCATGTTTTATTTATATAAATTATATAAATTTAATAATACTAGATTTTATTCTATTATTTCACAGGTCATTGACAAACACATTTTCGAATGTATATTGTGGACTTCAAATGGTCTTACATTTTTAGGCTATATAAACCAACTACTTCTAAATATTCTGTTGAAGAAATTTCAAAGCACTGTAACATGGAATTAAATTTCTTACTGACAAAAATTTCTAAACTTAAGTAAATTTCATTGTCGATAAGATATATTTTTTTTTATTTGTCCGAATGTAAGAATTCCGTTTTCTAGTCTTAAATTTAACATAAATTCTGGCCTATAAAAATATCCATATTTACATTTAAACTTTTTTATTATTAATACCTGAGGCATTTTGTTTTTATCAAATGTCTTAGATAAAAACTTCTGTGCACTTAAATCTAAATCTTCAAAACTGAAATTACATAGGGGATCACAAATAATTTCATTCTCAAATGTCGTACTTTCCCTATATTAAATACGTAAAATGCTTTAAAATTAAGATCGAATGCTTGTCGTCTTACAATCAATGGTAATAAAATAGTGGGAAATTGTGGCTTTATCTTGGCCAACTGCAATAATAGTGGGCTGACTAGACGCCACTGTAACTTCTGTTATTGGGGCGTTGAGCTGCAAAAAATAAATTTGTTATTTGTGTTGATTAAGAATAAAAACATTGATTGCAAATTACGTTTTCAAAAGACACGAAACTATCGACAGATTTTTGAAAGTTTGTTTTTTTGGGCACGTCCATTTGCAGTAGATGGCAACAGCTTTAAAAAAAATCAAATAAGGTAGCACTTCAGAGGACCAATCAGTATAGTTTCGCAAATTAGATTCGCCACTCGCATCAATGAAAATATTTTCCACACAGCTTTCGTACTTTTCACAATTTTCTAAAAAACCTTTCGAAATCGCTTCTCCATATCGAAGATTAAAATCAAAATCAATCTACAAAAAATTATTATTATTATTAAATGTATGCAAGTATGTGGTATAATTCTTTATACATTACCAGTGACGAATCATATAAAAATATTGGGAAATATTCTAAAACGTTAACTGCAGTTGCAATAAATTTTTGTCTTGCTTTTAATGTTTCTCGCAATTTCTGCTGCACCAAACTCAATTCCTCCGCAACTACGCAGTTCTGAAAAAAATTAAGATCTTGCTCAGGAATCACCGCGTCGTCATCGCTTTCCTTTTCGGCCTCAGACAGTTTACGTTTTTTGTTGCCACCGCTACTGATTTTATTAAGTTTATTATTTATGTTTTGTAGCTTTGCAACTAAATAGCCCGAATTGTCCTCCAGATTGTAGAATAAATCCTGAAATGATTTTTAGGGTTCGTAAGAACGTTTTAACGCAGTATTGGGAATCTTATTGTGTACTTACAATTCCTCCAAACTTACTGTTAGTAACCTTATAAACTGGAAAAAGACGTATCACTGATTCAGCTAGTGCATTTTTTTCCTCACGCTTAGGGTAATTTCCACAATGCTTTCGTAAAAAGTTGGTACACTTGCGCACTAAGGAACGTCGGTAGCTATCACTTAAATTGTTAGTTTGTTTGTATTCCTCAAGAATGGATGAGAAATCTCCACATCGGAGGTAGTTTTGCAACTCCTGGTGAATACTCTACCATTAAAATAAACTTTGGCATTTATTCTTATACTTACCTCGTGATTTAAACTCTTAGCAACTGGTGATCCCTTCTTTGGCAAATTTTCATTTATTTCCAATCAAAACCAGCTACAGATTTTATATTGGCAAATAATTTCTTGGAAATCGTCCATAAAAATTTCAGCTCCATCGCGGTCTCTCAATGTTATTGCACAATCGATACTAATGTTTAATTGCTCCACAACTGGCAAGAAATACAATTTACTTTTGCAAAATTTCATTAATTATGTACATTACTTACTTGATACAATTGCTTGGTTCGTCGAGAACTCACGACTTTCAGGATTTGTGATTTTAATGAAACGCGCTTCTTCTTCGTATTTAATTTTCAGAAACATCGTACATTCCCAATAGTCGGACAAGTGATACTGGTTTTACTTTTAAGCCAATAATAGTACTAATGTGCAGAGTGCAATGAATATAACTGGGAGTAAGATAATTTCTTAATACTTTTTTGGTTTCGTTTTAAAACCAAAAATACTTAAAATATTGGAGAGTGCATCTAATGCCTTTCTGATCTTAAATTAAAACTAAAAAGTATTAAGGTTTGGGAGTGAGAGCACGTCTTAGTACTTTCCTGGTTTTACTTTTAAGCCAGTAGTACTAACGAGCCGAGTAACATTAATATAATTGAGAGTGAGAGAATTTCTTAATACTTTTTTGGTTTTGTTTTTAAACCAGTGATACTTAAAATATTAGAGAGCGAACTTCAATATTTTTTGGTCTTAGATTAAAACTGCAAAGTATTAATATTTTCAAAACCATTTTGGATTAAAATTTATTTCAATAATATTTCATGGTCTTAAAATAAAACTTTTAAGAATTAAAACACAAATTTAATACCAAAAATCTTTAATTTCAATAGCAACTGGTATTAAAAGTAAGACTCCACTTTTTACTGTGTACTACTGAAGATTTTAATGATTTTATTGGAGATTTAAATTTACCAAAAAGTAAAGCAGAGCTTTTAGGCTCTTCTTCGAATAGCGTTATCAAGACGAAGATAATAAAAACATTTTGGGAGACTATATTTGGGGTTTATTGAGGGATAATACCTATTAACATAAAAGAAAAACATTTTCCACTTTTTTGTAAGCTATTGCGATATTAAAACTTAATAAAAATATTTATTTGAATTGTTTCATTTTCAAGTAAAAATTAAAACCGCAGATTTTGAAAAATTTCGTTCAAGCGGTTTCCTAAATAGGAAAGCAAACTTTTTCATGCCATATATATTGCTTTTTCGTCAAATTATGACCTAAAGAATTAAATTTAATGCTTTGAAGTCAAAGTCAAATTTTGTGTTGACCGTGTAATTGGCTTCAAACGAATAAGGGGCGTTCTGTTGATTTATATTGGAACGATAAAGCTGCTTAGATGTTGTGTCGTTTTCAGTGTCATTTTGAACATGTTTCATGGTTGAACGCTTAAATTGGCGCGCCCATGCCTGATGACTTAAATCTATGCTTCTGAAAGTCCTGCTTTTCTCCAGGGGCTGTGGATTTACTCACCTTTGACTGTGCATGTTAACGGAGCTGGATTTATAGAACGGGAGTAACACTACCACCGGCGCCGGTTCTGCCATTTGAAAAGGCCAGTCGTTGAATTATTTGATTATTGCTTCGTTGAAGATGAATCTGCCGGCTTAATTCGCGTTAATTAGGCAAAATGTAATGCGTAAGGCTGCCAGGTACGTAAGGCTTCTTGGTGGTCTGACAATGGCATTCTCTACCGCAAACTTCTATTGCATGGATATATGTATGCCTGAAAAGTAGTGGGGTAGCATCTCATTGGTAACGATTCCTTGAAGTTCCGCCAAAGATGCCAGCTTCCGTTTTTCTGTTATCAAGTTTTGATTCATTCGTGGACCAAACCTTTTCATCAGGGTCAATGTATGGACTCCCTGTTTCCCAGACGTGGGGGTCTTTTGGTTAGTTAGGCAACTACACCACGATGGCCACCAACTGGGGCTTTAGGGGCTTAGAAAAACAAATAAAAGCCGAAGTATTTGAAACAAGAACGCAAAAGAGAGGGATATCGTTACTCAAAGTCGGCGTAAGGTTGTATGTTGGACTTCGTATGGCATTTTATCATCGGTGTGTAAGGTAAAACTATAACATAAAACAAAAACTAATTGCATTACCTTCGGAACCACCCAGTGTTGTCATTTGTACATATATTCACTTTATTAGCAGCTGTTGGTTGAGCCACCCATTTCACCTTGGCGACACTCACTTACAAAGAAAGGAATAAAATAAAATTACACAAAACAAAATTAGTTTAGTTATAAACATAGCAAGGAGTATGTCACCAAATATATTTGTGCTGAGCATTTGAGGTGTAAGCGTGAAAGTTAAATGATAAGTCGAACCATGAAATTGCTGCTAAACACAATAATACGCAACTCAGAGGATAGGACGACAAGAACAGCCACACTTTCCGTCTAGCACTCGCTTATACTCAAACCACCTAACTTGAGCAGTCAATTTAATAGGAAAACAAAGCAATTTTCGGTCGTGAAATTAATTTATGCCTGTAATTACGCCACGTCGTCAATAAAACACATTCATCTCGCAAAACATTTACTGAGCGTCAACAAAGTAGCGCATCTACGTATACTTAAGTACACATAGGTATATGAGAGCTATAGGAGTCAAAGGTCTCAGTGGCTGGCGATTGCTTAGGATTGCATTGTGGAGTGGTTTGCTGGATAGTGCCAGTTTGGCAAAATTACTACCGAATGCCCGCTGCTTTGTTGCAAAGTTAATTGGCTTTCTCGGTGAGCGCGATTGGAAATTAAAATTTTCTTACACTTACCCCCAACACACCTACTCTAAGCTATTGACTTACTACCGTCGTTGGTGTTGAAAGTGCTAGTATGTAGTTACAGTTATATTTGAAAAAATTGCGAATTTCCATAATTTTCCGATATCTATGCGAGCAATGAAATTGAGCCATAATTAGCGGCGTCGTCGTCGAAAGGCAAACGATATTTGAACAAGTAAGGAGGATCTTAGTGCCTGTGAAACCGAAAAATATACACCCAGTTGTGTACTCTTACATACATATATTTATTAGAGATTTAAATACAAATTTGGGGCGATTTAATAATTATCTTTATCCATAAGAGGCTGTAAGCACTTTGCTTCATAACAATACTACTATTTCCAAATTTGCTTCGGATTGTTCTCTTAAATGTGAGCGATGCAACGCCCATATTCAAACGGTTGTAGCAATCAATCCCTGGTTTTATATAGATCCTAAAAACAAATAAGTAAAAGTATCTAAATCTGGGAAGAACCCCTTTCAATATCATGTTATATTCGTTTGATCAGGCGATGCTGACCCAGAAATAATAAACTTCTACTTACTCTCTGTCATTTCTTGCTCTTATGGTAACCTTCCAAATATCGGTGATTTACTAGCGGGCTAATGACAAAACACCCATACATTTTGGAGATAAAGTTATGTCATATCAGAAATGTGCGCAAGGGCTTTCTGCCGAGAATTGGATCCGATGGTATGTCTTTTCTTAAACCACCTTTTCGATGAGGGATTCAGCTACCTGACGTATGGTTTAAATCTATCTGTTCTCCTTTGCTATTCCTGGAAAATCGGAATAGGTAAGGGCGCTGCCTCCAGTAAACCAGGGAAACAGCCAATCAAGTATAATCAGAGCGAGCTATATCTCTACCTTAGCCAGTATTTTAGACACTTGAAATCGCTGACATTTTGATCAGAGGAAAATATATAAACGTAAAAGAAGGAGGCCTGAGTATTTCTTAATGGATTGTCAATGTTTGAATAAGCTTGTGTACAGAATAAAATAAAGACATATCAAATAACGGATCGACAGGCGAGCGAATGTACTGGTGGGTATAAAAAGTGGCTCTGGCTTCCATCCTATACCTCCGTTATTCACAGCAAGCAGCTGCCGTCATAAAAACGAAGATATTTTCGGGTTAGGTAATTCTTGTACAACTTTTGCCTTCGAAAGTATTGCAGAGAGATTCACTTAAAAAGAGGCAAAGTCACACGCATTTTCATAGCTTTTGAATTTTTGTACTTAGCTCTACCATTTATAGAATATCAAGGTAGGGTTAGTCACTAATCATGGCGATATTGCTAATTGTGTTAAGTTAGAAAACATTCAAAGTGGGCGTTCTGATTGCCTCTCGGTCCAAATATAATAGCTAATTTCCAAAAAAAAACCTTTAACGGCTTTTATGGCGTGCAAAACTTACATTTTCTGCTTTAAATGCGGATGTCGCCAAACCCATTTTACAAAATTTTACTCTTGTTTCTAACGTCACTTCAATCGTCAAGTTTCACATTCGGTATTTGTTGTACCAATCTATTCTGTTTCCGATTTCGTAATGATATCTCAATTTGCGGTATTTAATTAGCGAGACATGCTCATATTGTTTTATACAAAATTGTTTTTATACTCAGTTGAGCAGAGCTCACAGAGTATATTAACTTTGATTGGATAACGGTTGGTTGTACAGGTATAAAGGAATCGAGATAGATATAGACTTCCATATATCAAAATCATCAATATCGAAAAAAAATTCGATTGCGCCATGTCCGTCCGTCCGTCCGTCTGTCCGTTAACACGATAACTTGAGTAAATTTTGAGGTATCTTGATGAAATTTGGTATGTAGGTTCCTGGGCACTCATCTCAGATCGCTATTTAAAATTAACGATATCGGACAATAACCACGCCCACTTTTTCGATATAGAAAATTTCGAAAAATCGAAAAAGTGCGATAATTCATTACCAAATACGGATTAAGCGATGAAACTTGGTAGGTGAGTTAAACTTATGACGCAGAATAGCAAACTAGTAAAATTTTGGACAATGGGCGTGGCACCGCCCACTTTTAAAAGAAGGTAATTTAGAAGTTTTGCAAGCTGTAATTTGGCAGTCGTTGAAGATATCATGATGAAATTTGGCAGGAACGTTACTCTTATTACTGTATGCCTGCTTAATAAAAATTTGCGAAATCGGAGAACGACCACGCACACTTTTAAAAAAAAAATTTTTTTTAATTCAAATTTTAAAAGAAAAGTTAATATCTTTACAGTATATAAGTAAATTATGTCAACATTCAACTCCTTTACTGATATGTTGCAACAAAATACAAAAATAAAAGAAAATTTCAAAACGGGCGTGGCTCCGCCCTTTTTCATTTAATTTGTCTAGGATACTTTTAATGCCATAAGTCGAACAAAAATTTACCAATCCTTGTGAAATTTGGTAGAGGCTTAGATTCTAGGACGATAACTGTTTTCTGTGAAAAAGGGCGAAATCGGTTGAAGCTACGCCCAGTTTTTATACACAGTCGACCATCTGTCCTTCCGCTCGGCCGTTAACACGATAACTTGAGCAAAAATCGATATATCTTTACTAAACTCAGTTCACGTACTTATCTGAACTCACTTTGTATTGGTGTAAAAAATGGCCGAAATCCGACCATGACCACGCCCACTTTTTCGATATCGAAAATTACGAAAAATGAAAAAAATGCCATAATTATATACCAAATACGAAAAAAGGGATGAAACATGGTAATTGTATTGGTCTATTGACGCAAAATATAACTTTAGAAAAAAACTTGGAAAATGGGTGTGACACCGACCATATTAAATAGAAGAAAATGAAAAAGTTTTGCAGAGCGAAATCAAAAGCCCTTGGAATCTTGGAAGGAATACTGTTCGTGGTATGACATATATAAATAAATTAGCGGTACCCGACAGATGATGTTTTGGATCACCCTGGTCCACATTTTGGTCGATATCTCGAAAACGTCTTCACATATACAACTAAGGGCCAATCCCTTTTAAAACCCTCATTAATACCTTTAATTTGATACCCATATCGTAAAAAAACATTCTAGAGTCACCCCTGGTCCACGTTTATGGAGATATCTCGAAAAGGCGTCCACATATAGAGCTAAGGCCCACTTCTTTTTAAAATACTTATTAACACCTTTCATTTGATACCCATATCGTACAAAAAATTCTAGAATTACCCCTGGCCCACCTTTATGGCGATATCTCGAAAAGGCATCCACCTATAGAACTAAGGCCCACTCCCTTTTAAAATACTCATTAACACCTTTCATTTGATACCCATATCATACAAACAAATTCTAGAGTCACCCCTGGTCCACCTTTATGGCGATATCTCGAAAAGGCGTTCACCTATAGAACTAAGGCCCACACCCTTTTAAAATACTCATTAACACCTTTCATTTGATACCCAATCGTACAAACAAATTCTAGAGTCACCCCTGGTCCACCTTTATGGTGATATCTCGAAAAGGCGTCCACCTATAGAACTAAGGCCCACGCCCTTTTAAAATACTCATTAACACCTTTCATTTGATACCCATATTGTACAAACGCATTCTAGAGTCACCCCTGGTCCACGTTTATGGCGATATCCCGAAAAGGCGTCCACCCATAGAACTAAGGCCCACTCCCTTTTAAAATGCTCAGTAGCACCTTTCATTTGCTACCCATATCGTACAAAATAAATTCTAGAGTCACCCCTGGTCCACCATTATGGCGATATCTCGAAAAGGCGTCCACCTATAGAACTATGGCCCACTTCCTCTTAAAATACTCTTTAATACCTTCCATTTGATACACATTTCATACAAACACATTCCAGGGTTACCCTAGGTTCTTTTTACAACATGGTGATTTTCCCTTACATTTTCTCCACAGCTCTCAACTGAGTATGTAATGTTCGGTTACACCCGAACTTAGCCTTCCTTACTTGTTGTTATTGATATTAGAGAAAAACAAGTAAGGAAGGCTAAGTTCGGGTGTAACCGAACATTACATACTCAGTTGAGAGCTATGGAGACAAAATAAGGAAAATCACCATGTAGGAAAATGAACCTAGGGTAACCCTGGAATGTGGTTGTATGACATGTGTATCAAATGGAAGGTATTAAAGAGTATTTTAAGAGAGAGTAGGCCATAGTTCTATGGATGGACGCCATTTAGGGATACCGCCATAAAGGTGGACCAGGGCTGACTCTAGAATGTGTTTGTACGATATGGGTATCAAATGAAAGGTGATAATGAGTATTTTAAAAGGGAATGGGCTTTAGTTCTATAGGTGAACGCCTTTTCGAGAAATCGCCATAAAGGTGGACCAGGGGTGACTCTAGAATATGTTTGTACGATATGGGTATCAAATGAAAGCTGTTAATGAGTATTTTGAAAAGCAGTGATCCTTAGTTCCATAGGTGGACGCCGTTTCGAGATATCGCCATAAAGGTGGACCAGGGGTGTCTCGTACGATATGGGAATTAAATGAAAGGTGTTACTGAGCATTTTAAGAGGGAGTGGGCATTAGGTCTATAGGTGCACGCCTTTTCGAAATGTCGCCATTAGGGTGGGCCAGGGGTGACTCTAGAATGTGTTTGTACAATATGGGTATCAAATGAAAGGTGTTAATGAGTATTTTAAAAGGGCGTGGGCCTTAGTTCTATAGGTGGACGCCTTTTCGAGATATCACCATAAAGGTGGACCAAGGGTGACTCTAGAATGTTTGTACGATATGGGTATCAAACGAAAGGTGCTACTGAGCATTTTAAGAGGAAGTGGGCATGAGGTCTATAGGTGGCCGCTTTTTCGAGGTATCGTTATTAGGGTGGGCCAGGGGTGACTCTAGAATGTGTTTGTACGATATGGGTATCAAATGAAAGCTGTTAATGAGTATTTTGAAAAGCAGTGATCCTTAGTTCCATAGGTGGACGCCGTTTCGAGATATCGCCATAAAGGTGGACCAGGGGTGTCTCGTACGATATGGGAATTAAATGAAAGGTGTTACTGAGCATTTTAAGAGGGAGTGGGCATTAGGTCTATAGGTGCACGCCTTTTCGAAATGTCGCCATTAGGGTGGGCCAGGGGTGACTCTAGAATGTGTTTGTACAATATGGGTATCAAATGAAAGATGGTAATGAGTATTTTAAAAGGGAGTAATCCTTAGTTCTATAGGTGGACGCCTTTTCGAGATATCGCCATAAAGGTGGACCAAGGGTGACTCTAGAATGTTTGTACGATATGGGTATCAAACGAAAGGTGCTACTGAGCATTTTAAGAGGAAGTGGGCATGAGGTCTATAGGTGGCCGCTTTTTCGAGGTATCGTTATTAGGGTGGGCCAGGGGTGACTCTAGAATGTGTTTGTACGATATGGGTATCAAACGAAAGGTGTTACTGATCATTTTAAGAGGGAGTGGGCATTAGGTCTATAGGTGGACGCCTTTTCGAGATATCGCCATTAGGGTGGGCCAGGGGTGACTCTAGAATGTTTGTACGATATGGGTATCAAACGAAAGGTGTTACTGAGCATTTTAAGAGGGAGTGGGCATTAGGTATATAGGTGGACGCCTTTTCGAGATATCGCCATTAGGGTGGGCCAGGGGTGACTCTAGAATGTTTTTGTACGATATGGGTATCAAATGAAAGGTGGTAATGAGTATTTTAAAAGGGAGTAAACCTTAGTTCTATAGGTGGACGCCTTTTCGAGATATCGCCATAAAGGTGGACCAAGGGTGACTCTAGAATGTTTGTACGATATGGATATCAAACGAAAGGTGTTACTGAGCATTTTAAGAGGGAGTGGGCATTAGGTCTATAGGTGGACGCCTTTTCGAGATATCGCCATTAGGGTGGGCCAGGGGTGACTCTAGAATGTTTGTACGATATGGGTATCAAACGAAAGGTGTTACTGAGCATTTTAAGAGGGAGTGCGCATTAGGTCTATAGGTGGACGCCTTTTCGAGATATCGCCATTAGGGTGGGCCAGGGTGACTCTAGAATGTGTTTGTACGATATGGGTATCAAATGAAAGGTGGTAATGAGTATTTTAAAAGGGAGTAATCCTTAGTTCTATAGGTGGACGCCTTTTCGAGATATCGCCATAAAGGTGGACCAAGGGTGACTCTAGAATGTTTGTACGATATGGGTATCAAACGAAAGGTGTTACTGAGCATTTTAAGAGGGAGTGCGCATTAGGTCTATAGGTGGACGCCTTTTCGAGATATCGCCATTAGGGTGGGCCAGGGTGACTCTAGAATGTGTTTGTACGATATGGGTATCAAATGAAAGGTGGTAATGAGTATTTTAAAAGGGAGTAATCCTTAGTTCTATAGGTGGACGCCTTTTCGAGATATCGCCATAAAGGTGGACCAAGGGTGACTCTAGAATGTTTGTACGATATGGGTATCAAACGAAAGGTGTTACTGAGCATTTTAAGTGGGAGTGGGCATTAGGTCTATAGGTGGACGCCTTTTCGAGATATCGCCATTGGGGTGGGCCAGGGGTGACTCTAGAATGTTTGTACGATATGGGTATCAAACGAAAGGTGTTACTGAGCATTTTAAGAGGGAGTGGACATTAGGTATATAGGTGGTCGCCTTTTCGAGATATCGCCATTAGGGTGGGCCAGGGGTGACTCTAGAATGTCTGTACGATATGGGTATCAAACGAAAGGTGTTACTGAGCATTTTAAGAGGGAGTGGGCATTAAATCTATAGGTGGACGCCTTTTCGAGATATCGCCATTAGGGTGGGCCAGGGTGATTCTAGAATGTGTTTGTACGATATGGATATCAAATTAAAAGTATTAATGAGGGTTTTAAAAGCGAGTGGCCCTTAGATGTATATGTGAACGCGTTCTCGCGATATCGACCAAAATGTGGACCAGGTGATCCAGAAAATCATCTGTCGGGTACTGCTAATTTATTTATATATGCAATACCACTAACAGTATTCCTGCCAAGATTCCAAGGGCTGTTGATTTCGCCTTGTAGAACTTTTTAATTTTCTTCTACTTAATATGGTAGGTGTCACACCCATTTTACAAAGTTTTTTCCAAAGTTATATTTTGCGTCAATAAACCAATCCAGTTACCATGTTTCATCCCTTTTTTCGTAGTTGGTATAGAATTATGGCATTTTTTTCATTTTTCGTAATTTTCGATATCGATAAAGTGGGCGTGGTTATGGTCGGATTTCGGCCATTTTTTACACCAAGATAAAGTGAGTTCAGATAAGTACGTGGGCTAAGTTTAGTAAAGATATATCGGTTTTTGCTCAAGTTATTGTGTTACCGGCCGAGCGGAAGGACAGACGGTGGACTGTGTATAAAAACTGGGCGTGGCTTCCACCGATTTCGCCCATTTTCACAGAGAACAGTTACCGTCACAGAATCTATGCTCCTACCAAATTTGAGAAGGATTGGTAAATTTTTGTTCGACTTATGGCATTAAAAGTATTCTAGACAAACTAAATGAAAATGGGCGGAGCCACGCCCATTTTGAAATTTTCTTTTATTTTTGGATTTTGTTGCATCATATCATTACTGGAGTTGAATTTTGACTTAATTTACTTATATACAGTAAAGATATTAACTTTTTTGTTAAAATTTGAATTTAAAAAAATTTTTTTTTAAAAAGTGGGCGTGTTCTTCATCCAATTTTGCTAATTTTTATTTAGCACATATATAGTAATAGTGGTAACGTTTCTGCCAAATTTCATCATGATATCTTCAACGACTGCCAAATTACAGCTTGCAAAACTTTTAAATTACCTTCTTGTAAAAGTGGGCGGTGCCACGCTAATTGTCCAAAATCTTACTAGTTTTCTATTCTGCGTCATAACGTCAACCCATCTACCAAGTTTCATCGCTTTAACCGCCTTTGGCAATGAATTATCGCATTTTTTCGGTTTTTCGAAATTTTCGATAACGAAAAAGTGGGCGTGGTTATAGTCCGATATCGTTCATTTTAAATAGCGATCTGAGATGAGTGCTCAGGAACATACATACCAAATTTCATCAAGATACCTCAAAATTTACTCAAGTTATCGTGTTAACGGACGGACGGACGGACGGACGGACGGACGGACATGGCTCAATCAAATTTTTTTTCGATCCTGATTATTTTGATATATGGAAGTCTATATCTATCTCGATTCCTTTATATATGTACAACCAACCGTTATCCAATCAAACTTAATATACTCTGTAAGCTCTGCTCAACTGAGTATAATTACAAAGTTACAAGAAGCTAGCTGATGAAGAAGTGAAATTCAGAAACATGTCTCGCCGTTTGTAAACTTTGTAATTTTTCTCTAATATGCAATATCTCAATTTCCGTTCGAGTTATCCGGCAAACGATGCTGATATATCCATTACAACCCGTGTTTATACGATTAAAATTATATTACCCCGTGTACAAGCACAGCTGGGTATAGTAACCATACTTTCCCAACGCTACTTCTTTCCAAATCGTCTATCACCTTCAATACTTCCTACCTCTATACGTTCGCACATACTCAGGCGTGCAATTATAGCGAAGCTGCAGCTTGTGCTTGGTGAGCACAATCCATCGTGACGTTAAAATAAAAATAAAAGTCGAATATTAAAACATGTTTTCCCCTTACAGATTCATTCAATACTACGAACCATGTTGGCGTGTATGTGGGGGAGATGTTTGGTAAGAGGTATTATGTGCATATGAGCTTTTGTCGAATGAATGCCCATTAAGGACAAGACTATTCACGCCAACATCATCGATACTTTTCGGAGACTAATTGGCAGCGCTTTTCGGTTTACTTTCACAGCACATTTTCCTTTTTTTTCTGCTACTGTTTTATATTTTCTTTACAAGCGTCCTGCCATCGCAAGCGTCCTTTGTACGGTTTCGTAAGTGTATGTAATGTGTATTCTGCTGGGGTTGGGGTGTATGCATATGTCCTGCTGCCACCTTTCGCAATATAAAAAGCAATAAAATTTTTGCGTACCAATTAAAATCATGCGAGTACCCAATCATAAAGGCAGACAAAGGTACATAACATATCTACATATATATATATATATATGTATGTTTATATTAAAATAAGTGGCCATTGTATGTATTAATGTGTTAGTAATGGGTGATTTAAGTTAAATTGAACTGGCCGGTCCGCAAAGATCTTAGAGTGAGTTGAATGATGATATTCAGAAGTTTGCTCCAAGACCAAAATGATAAAACCCATCAGAAACCAAACCCTCTGCTATAAAATAACTGCGTCCTCTTGGCAAATACAAGAAGCTGTATAGGACCTGTCGTACTTACTTCTTCTAGATCTGGTAGCTGTGTTACTCATATAGTTATATAGCTTGAGTCTTAATCAGGCGAACGCAGGACCCGAACAGAGAACGTGCTTGTTTGTTTCCTCATTCAACCTCAATTTCCTACGTCTGCAATCCCTTCGTTTAAGGAAAACAGAAACTGTTTTGGTTACAGTGTTAGACCTGCACATGTACTTTTATATACTTTGTAGCTGCCGCCTTTCTTCTTGGTTGAGTATTTGCAGGTCTTACCTCCTTTTTATCTCTGATAAGGATGTTTTCCTAGGTAGCTCATCTGTTTTTTTTTTGTTAATTTCAATCTATTCCCATATACATGGAGACCCAATAGAGGTGTGTTTTTTTCCCTGTCCCGATTCTTTCTAGCGATTGTTCAAACGCTAACACACTATAAGGTCTTGCTCGATTCGAGATGATTGCTAAAAGTGCTTAGCTGTCAATATAAAATCGGACGCGGCTACAGTTCAAGCAATTTGGCGGTATTTCTACTGCTTTGGTCACGGTTACTTCTTCCGCCTGAAAAAAACCACAGTGATCTGACAGCTTGAAGGATATATTTATTTTCGTATCAGCACAGACTCTACTGCCTCTATTACTTTAAAACCATCGGTCTAAACATGTATCGGCTCTTCCGCCATTTAAGCCCTCTTGCGCGAGTTTCCCACTTCTATTGAAACTTTAACATCTTCATCGAAGCGCAGGTATGAGATCAGTTAGCCTGTTCATTCAGTATTTGATGATGTCCCTGCTCTGAGGTATCGGGTCTCCTTGCATTTGTTAACGCTCTTTCTTCACCTCCAGATTTACAGGAGGATTTGCAGGATGCCATACAGCACAGCCGTTTGGGTTGTTATCAGGGCTCCCGTTTAGTTTATCATTAATATCCTGTATAGCTCTTCTAACTTTTTAAAATATGTTCTTTTTGTATGGCTGTACACCAAACTAGGACTCCATAGTATAGGATAGGCTTAACAATCACTGTAAATACCCAAGGAGAAAAAGAGGTTTACCCTGCAGAGTCACCTCTCCAAGCTTAGGCCTTGTCCAATTTTGGTCCTTATACCTCTGTATAAACAAGACCATATCCGTTTTCTCTGCGTTTGCGATCAATCCGCCATGGGATACCCCGGCATATATATCCCGAAGTGCCCGACCTGTCAAAGAGCTAATTGTTGAAGGGCACTTTCTACTTATAACAACTGCACCATCATCTTCGTACGTCGTAAGTTTTACTGGTCCTTTTTCTGAGCAGGTGGTTGATAACCAGCGTCCACAGCAGAAGTGATAACACCCTGCCCTGCGGCGTGCCCCACTCCGCTGATTTCGTGGTCTTATGCAACTACATTGTGAAGTAATCTCCCTACAGCTAAGCATGCAGCCGGCCCCCCTAGTTTAGGCTGAATGTATGCACCTCGATATAAATAATTCACGGTCGCCCGTTTATCGCCCGTTGGTTGGAAACCACGGCAATGTCTTAGAAGGCTCATACAGTGTACTCCTTATATTCCAAGCCTTTTTCTTTGTTTGTGTCTACTGACTTGTCTTTGGAAAGCGTGTTGTGGAGAGCAGTTTTTCAACCACGTTGTACTTTATGTACACATCTATCAGCCGCCAAAAAGGTTTTGAACAGAAATCATGTTAAGCTTATGAGCCTGTAGTCTTAGGATAAATATGACCGATCTTTCCCGCCTTTAGTACGAAAGCTACATGAGCAGTTCTCCAAAAGTGCGGTACATGATTCAGTCTTATGCACCCATCGAATATTATTTTATGCCGTTCCACGACCGCTCTACTTTAAATTTGTAGCATAGCTTGAAATATATCATCTGGGCCCGGTGATTTAGACTTAGAGAACGTCTTCCTTGCCCATTCTATCTTTGTATCGGTCAAAAAGTCCGGCATTACCCGCACTGTTATCAAAGTATAAGTGCTAATTGCTGGCTCTTCTGCATCATCGCCCGATGGGTAATGTGCGTCGCCCTGGAAAATTCCCGCTTGTAGATCCTTAAATGATCACTATACTCGTCCCGGCAAGCTTCGCTTTACGCGGTCTTTGCCAGCTAAAACATTTTTTTTACCTGTCTTCTAAGAAGACTCAGCTCATTACTCTGTCATGGCGGCTTTGCTTTTCCTCTGAATCTCCTTAGAGGGCAGGCTCTGTTATACGCAGTCATAAGCGTCTTTGTTAGGAAATCATTGGACTCTCCCAAACTCTTTCGGTGGTCTTAGTTTTATTTTTACCTGTGTCGGGAATTTCGTCCAGTTTGTTGACCTATGGTTTCTAAAGGTCCCTACCTTCTCTTCCCTCTTTAGGGTGATGCTGAAGCTGATATACGCATGCTCGGAGAAGGATGGTCTAGCAAGAACTTTTCTGGATATTGGACCAACATATGTAGGGATACTTCCCCTGTTGACTTTCTGCATATTGGTTTGCAGAATGTAACAAAATACAGATTCACCTCTCTCCTTCATAACTCCTCCTTCCCACGCATCGTGGTACGCATTTGCATCCGCGCCTATGACCAACCGCCCTTTGCACCCTGCTGTACTACCCTCTTGCATTCCACAGGTGAAGCCTCCTCAGTATGGGCCATGTAGCAGGATTCCAGGATAAATGCCTATTTATTCTTCTGCTCGACGGATACCACTGCGAGGTCTTCAGTAGTATAATTAGGCAGCATATATGAATGCAGCTGTTTCCTTACCATTACTGCAGCTCGCACACTTCCTTCCATTTGCCCATAGTTAACGCTAAACTCGCGCACGCTGAGCCCTGAAACCTCTACCGATGAGAGCCATGGCTCCTGAATCAGCGCCACGCTAAACGAACCCTCCTCACGGGTTAGGAGGGAGAAAATGCTAGCAATCCTTTCTCTTAAATCTTTGTAATTCTGGATACGTGGTGTTGCCCTCTTAACGATATTATATAGTAGATGAATAGGTATTATCTAAAAAAGGACATTATTATCATTTTATAAGCAGCATTATTGCGTCAGATTAGCTACGGATATCGTAAATACACACAATCACACATCCTGAAATTCCTACTCGCTTATAAATGCTTTTTACGTCCCTTTTATAAATTCGGTATGCTATCGTGGTTATTATCTGTTTGTTCATCTTTTCCATTGCATGTATTTCTTTAACAAAATTTCCTTACCTACTCATACTTTGTATCTAAATTGGTCCAGTACGCTTGACCGCTGTTCCTACCATAGCGAATTATAATTGCCTATTTATGTAATATGCTCATATTTGCTTTCTTATTGTCTTAACTATTTTATTTAGTATTTTATTACATTGTCCAAATGTTTATATTGTTGCCTTTATCGTATTTATGAGTACCTGCTTTACTGCAAAAGTGAATATGGAAATTGCGACATTTGTGCTTTGTTCCAAAGTGGACATAATCCATAGAAATAAAATCTAAGAACATCTTTAGCGTTAAATTGGATGTTTTCCCATTTCAGTTTGATATATGAATGTCTGTATGTATGACAATGTATTTATATATTACTTATATTTCGCACATCAAGTAAGCCAACTCAAAAATACCGGATTTCGAAGCTACATGCATATATATTATATATTATATAAGGTATAAAGTAATATCCACAGATACCATAATGAAATGAAATGAAATGCATTAACTCTGAGTAAATGCACGTTTTAAAAGAAAAATAATTCTACAACTTTTTTATGGGCCGGCGCGAGGATCTTTGATCTTCTACCTTCTACGCTCGGCACTCTTCCACAATGCAAAAGCATATAATAAAATTTTTTGAAAAAAATGCAGCGATGAATAAAAAATTGTTCAACTAAAACATTGATCGATTTGCAATCAATTTCTGAAAATTTAATGGGGTAAACTGTCGTAAGCTAATTCAATGCAACAAAGATGGTTGGCAGCCAACTTTTGAATCAACTAAATTTTTTGATTTGTGCAACGCTTAGTTTATTTACGATTATCTATATCTATAAATCTTATAAAATAAAGTCGCTAAATATCGTTGTATGCCCATCACATCACATAGAGTACTCCAATTTTAAAACGGGTTTTTGCATTTGAAAGCTTAGTTACGTGGATGGATATTTATAATATAATTTAAAAGGGCCTGGGAAATGGCCGAAACGTAGTAAAAAATCATAAAACTTTTTCTGGAAGTTGGAGCGGGAATGGGACTGGAACTGCGACTAGGACTGCTTCTGGGACTTGGACTGGAATTGGAACTCGAACTGGAACTGGGACTGATACTGGCACTGGGACTGGGATGAGGGGCGGGTCTAGTACTTGAACTGAAACTACGACTGGGGTTAGGACTGGGACTTGGACTTGGGCTGCGAATAAGGGATAGAGAAGAATTAGAAGAATTAGAGAGAAGAGAAAAATGAGAAGGAGAAAGAGACTGAGAAAGAAATAGGGTTAGACAAAAATAGAGAGATAGGGATAGATGAAGCGGAAAGGAATTGAGGGAAAAGACGGAGAGGAAGAAAGAGAAGGGCAGAGGGAGGAGTGAATAAGAGGATAAGGAAAAGGGGGAAAGAGGGGAAGAGTGAGGGGCGGAACAACGTCTGCCGAGTTTGCTAGTACAAATGCAAATGCATATTCCAGCTTCCATAAATCGATGGACTACTGTCAAAATCGTACTGCGTCGGAAGCTGAAACGTCAAATAATATTAAAAAAGTACTAATCACCGGATTTCCGGTTCCGCAATGAGTGGTTGAGCTTCAATCACTGGGCGAAATCTAGTTTTGAAAAATATTTGTGCTTGGAAAAATGTGTGGACTGAATTTTACTTTATTTCCGAATACAATTGTATATATTTTGCTCAAGCTCTATGTTAAGCTGGCAGTATGAAAAAAAATTTGGGCACCACTAAAGCCATCAAAAGAAAATTAATATGACATCAAAAAAGAGATGGAAGAAAAATGTGAATATGTCTTACAACAACAAGGCAATTTTGTTACATAAACTACAACCGGAAACATTAAACTAAGCGAATCCCACATAAATTGAAGAAAACCCTTGTAGGGATACAAATACATACATATGTATATGTATGTACATACATATGTCCTCAGATATGTACTATATCAGAAACTTTACACGAATTTGTGTGCCTTTATATTCCAATTTTTAACAATATCCTGCGCTTTGTCAACGCATAACTCCAAAAGGTCTCAACATTTGTTACGGATTTTCCCAAATTTAACCAGAACATTGCTCAGATCCGGAACTTTTATTTTACGCGCAACGCCTAAATACAATAAAATTGAACCACAAACACACGCCCGAATAACCTTCCAGGCAGGCGAAAGTTTTATGTAATACCCCAAAGTTTGTGTGAGAAATTTGATAATTTTGTACACAAAGAAAAATATTCTTGTATTATGTATACATGTGTTTATGTACATATGTGTGTCTTACTGATTTCTATTGAAATAAGCAAACTGATAATTGTTTTTCATACCCTTTTGAAGTGAAAACTTTAGCCGTGGAAGCCCTTAGAGTTTTGATGAAGCGAAAAATGTAACAATGGCCGTGTTTTGTTTTTACTTGCATATGTATATGTACGTGTGTACATCTGCGTTTGCGACTAAAAAACGCTCATTGGCAATAACACATGGTAGTAGTGTATGGCGAAATAGTGGAGGCACGCACTTTTTATACCTTTTATGAAAATGAAATGGTATATTAACATTGTCACGAATCTCAAAATTAGCCGTGTTTTTTAACACGCGTATATCCGTTTATGCTTAAACTTTATATTGACTGCTAAGCGACAAACTATAAATACACCTCTGAAATTGCTGCGCATAAATTCTGTCCTACTAAATTTCAATACGTATTATACTCAGATGTAACTGAAATATGTGTCTTTGTTTCACCCTCTACACTAATTCTATGTATTATATGTGTGTCCACAATTCATCGTAACTGATTCAGCTATATGTTAAACCCTATGGCCATCAGAGCGTTGCGTCTCCGCTTTTCGGTACACCCTGTTGCTGTAGCTAGTTGTTTAACCACAGCCGCTAGATGGGTCTCATAAGCATTATCTAAGCGAGGATAGGCGTTTTTTTACACGCGCAAACGAAACGTATACGCGCATGTTAAAAAACACGGCTATTGTAAGTCCTTAAAGGAAAATAGATAGACCCACCATTAAGTATACCGAAATTATCAGGATGAAAACCTGAGTTGATTTAGCCATGTCCGTTTGTCCGTCTGTCTGTATGCAAACTAGTCCCTCAATTTTTAGATATCTTGATAAAATTTGGTAAGCGGGTGTATTTAGGTGTCCGATTAGACATTTGTCGGAACCGGCCAGATCGGACCACTATAGCATATATCCTCCAAACAACCGATTTTTCAGAAAGAGGATTTTTGTCACAGATTCAGGTTGAAGCTTCACAATATCTATGCTTTCGTATATTGCACATATTGTTTTCTGAAAAAATTGATGAGATCCGTCGTATATATAGCATATATCCCCCGGAACCGATTTCATCAGATACTTACGCTTACGTCATATATTGTGGAAATAAGTGATTCGTGGTCATAGTCTCTACATACAGACAACAAAAAACGTGAAACTTTGCATCTTCACACAAGGTACCTACCTATTTTTATACACAGCTGTACTTGTATACAGGGTATTATAACTTTGACTGGATAACGGTTGATTGTACATGTATATAGGAATCAAGATAGATATGGACGTCCATATATCAAAATTATCAGTAACGAAAAAAAATTTGTATGATTTTAATAATCGGGTATTGCCCATATTGCTTTTTTAAATGTATGAAAACATTTATTTGAAGCAATTTTTTTAATTTTATATACCTTGTAAATCTCTTCAAAGCCTTTTCTCCCGGGAGTGGGAGTCAAACTCGCACTCCTACGATAGTTGAAATGGTTATAAACGCATTCAGCTACGTCATGCCTTAGTTGTTGTAAAGTTTTTCCCAATTGCCTTCTTTTTGCATATTTTAATCTTTTACACATTGCATGCTTCGTATGCAATTATGAAAATAAAAAAAAATAAAAAAAATTTTATTGAGTCATGTCCGTCTGTCCGTCCGTCCGTATGTCCGTTTACACGATAACTTGAGTAAATATTGAGATATATTCACTAAATTTGGTACACGAGCTTATATGGACCCACAATAGATTGGTATTGGAAATGATTGAAATCGGATGATAACCACGCCCACTTTTATATATAACATTTTGGAAAACACAAAAACCTGATTATTTAGTAAATAATGCACCTAGAATGTTGAAGTTTGACGTGTGGACTGACGTTGAGACTCTTGACAAAAATTTGAAAAAATGGGCGTGGCACCGGCCTACTTGTGATAAAATCAATTTTACAAATATTATTAGTCATAAATAAAAACTCGTTAAACCTATCGTAACAAAATTCGGCAGAGAGGTTGCCTTTACTATAAGGAATGCTTTGAAGAAAAATTTACGAAATCTGTTAAGGACCACGCCCACTTTTATGTAAAAGATTTCTAGAAGGGTCGTGGACGAATAAAATAAGCTATATCTTTGCAAAAAAGAGCCTTATATCAATCGTGTTTCATTTCCCAAGTGGATTTCTAACAATAAGTAGGAAAAACTTCAAATTTTAAAAAATAGGCGTGGCACCGCCCCTTTTATGTCTAAGCAATTTTCTATGTTTCGGGAGCCATAACTCAAAGAAAAATTAGTTCAGAATAGAACCATATGTATATGTATTATTGCGCCGCCTTGTAACACTAGCCGTGTTTTTTAACACGCGTATATCCGTTTACGCTTAAACTTTATATTGACTGCTAAGAGACAAACTATAAATACACCACTGAAATTTCTGCGCATAAATTTTGTCCTACTAAATTTCAATACGCATTATACTCAGATGTAACTGAAATATGTGTCTTTGTTTCACCCTGTACACTAATTCTATGTATTATATATGTGTCCACAATTCATCGCAACTGATTCAGCTATATGTTA
This sequence comes from Eurosta solidaginis, assembly GCF_040869045.1. NCBI lineage: Eukaryota > Metazoa > Arthropoda > Insecta > Diptera > Tephritidae > Eurosta > Eurosta solidaginis. Next base: position 263,199,595 of record NC_090319.1, on the reverse strand, counting down.
TACCCTATGGCCATCAGAGCGTTGCGTCTCCGCTTTTCGGGACACCCTGTTGCTGTAGCTAGTTGTTTAACCACAGCCGCTAGATGGGTCTCCTAAGCATTATCTATGCGAAGATAATCGTTTTTTTACACGCGGAAACGAAACGTATACGCGCGTGTTAAAAAACACGGCTACTATTAAGCACACAAAACAAACAACAACAGCATTTCAAGTGTACAGCTGGGTATGTAATGTTCGGTTTCACCCGAACTTAGACTTCCTTACTTGTTTATTTTATATTTATCTTAAAAATCACTTAGGTATGTACACCTGTGCACTATATATTTCTTATGCTTTACAGCCGATTATTTGGATATTACGAATGGGATAAGATTATTGTTCAGCCCCATTCATTAAAGGTATGAAGTCTTCGGCACAGCCGAACACAGTCCCGTCCTTACTTGTTAGTGCCAATTTTATGCGCAACAATTTCATAAGTGCAGATAAAGTTATGCACTGAGCAGTCCATATAAAGTTTAAGTGCATATATATATATATATATATATGCGCGTAAAAAACACAGCTAATGTACCTACATATAATATGGCTCGTAAATATTGGCAAATGTTACTACTACTCCCACGTCCCTTCCCAAATTCCACTACTTCTCCTACACTAACTTTCTTGTACATATATTTCTACTGGATAGCTAGTTGAAATAGTTTTAGAGCTTTTCCTCAATGGTGGCGTGACGCCTATATTGCAATAAATATGTCGAGTGATTGCCCAACTCTGCTATGAAAATTTTGAAGAGATCGTTTGAGAATTTTGATTAGCATTTCACAATAATGCACTTTTAAGGAATCACAGCAAAATATAGGAAATTGGTAGCTCTTTACTTTATATTATAACTGTTAAACCACGTTGAAAAATATCAGGAGAGATGTTAAAAGACCTACTTTAAACCAGATCACGAATCCGAAAGCAGAAACTAAAAATTTTATTTCTGACAAAATTTATTCCCAAAAAAATAGAAAATGACACCGGAACACTCCGAAAAGGGCTCATAAGAACATTTTTAACACCTCTCCCGATAATGGACGTAGCTGTTTTGAGCTAAAATAAAGAACCGTTTCGTTACAAGTAACGCCAATTCTCCCTGTTTCGCGATAACTGACGCCGATTGGGGACATCAAGGGGTTTCAAGTTTCTCTCAACCTGCCTCTCCCAACTCAGTAGTGGTCCCCTTTCCTCTCTTTCAAATACGGGTGTCGATTGAAATACTTTCTTGACCGGGGCGTCTTCGTCTATTCGCAAAACATGACCTAGCCAACAAAGCCTTTAATCAGTTATGATGTACGACTTTTAGAGCGTGTTTTTTGTTCGCCGAGTGGGGAATTTACCTTAAAATTTACTACTAAGGATAAATTAGCACCTGTTAGGAAAAATTCTTCTGCGTTTCATTTCTAAGCTGTCTTTTTTTTACTTGTTGATGCTGGTTCCAAGATAGAAAAATTCCTTCTCAGTTTCGAATTTATATCCGTCAAAGGTGGCATGGCTGCTAAGATGAGAATACGAAAATTCTTTCTTGCATGGCATCAAGTACATCGTATTTTCTTCATTTACCACAAAACCTATTTTTACCTATTTATCTAATACAGAGAAGACAGAATTTTCAGCACGTTTGTTAAGGCCAATAATATCAATATCATTAGCATACGCCAGCGACCGTACGCTCATATAATGGATTATACATTGCGGTTTGGATCTGCTGCTCCAATTATGTATTAATCAAGGAAACCCCACTCTCGTAGCGCTAGACCTGTTAAAGACTTTTGATACAGTAAAATATGGAAGACGTTTTTAGAGGACGTTACTAAAGGACACAGATAAATTATTTCTGTAAAGGTGGATCGGGAATCACCTTAGTGGTCAGCAGGCACAGTTCAGAAATGAAATATCTTAACAAAGACAAATTATGCAGGTGTCAATGGGTGAACAGCAAAAACATCCCGGAAAATTCAGGGAGCATTACATATATGGGCAGTCCTTTGCTGGATATGAAGATGGTACTAGCACCTACTACTTCTAGTCCGAATGCCGCGGGAATGATTTTTTGGACCGCTCGCTGGGGTCTGGGGATTTAAGTTGCCTCTTATGACCTTAACCCGTATAAACATTACCAACTGTGGTACACCCAAAACTCCTAGATGTAACGGTCGATCATATTCTTCGCTTCAACAAACATGCATCCGAAATCATCCGCAAAAGAAAGAGGTGGATCAAATTCGTGAAGTCGATTGCTGGCTGCACTTAGGAAAAAACAAAAAAATATTTTGAACGACATATATGTATAGTAAATACTCGGTCATTCTTGTGTTACTCAGCGTTAATATCGTGTCCAGAGCTACCTACACAACATACACTACAGAAAGTTGCAGGCCTGCCCAAAACATCTGAATATCATTTGCGGCGAAGCGGAAACGATAGGTAGTTTCTGCTTAAATATCGTCAACCAGATTCGACTGCGCCTCCAAGCGACGTTAGAGAATATCCTCGTGAGCACTACGTCGAGATCCGGCCACATTTAACTCAGTCGTTTGATCTGAAGGATCATACTCAGATCCGCAATCGTACAGATGGTCACATATCGTACATTTCAGCATAGCGAACCATGTACTAATCCGCAATGCAATTCAGTACAGATGATCCGATCGTCATTGAAATCAAAATAATTAATATGGCAACGCTACTTTATGGACACTATTGGGCGCTTTCAGCGAACATTATTTTTGTTGATAGGTTGCAAAGATTTTTCCACTAGCTGAGTGATAGAAAATTTGTTCTCTGATCAGAGAGTTGAGCCAAATGCCTAATGAAATTACTATTCTTAAAATTTAAGGAAAAGACTTATTAAATTATTTTTCACAGTTCACTGTAATATTAAAATATTGTAACGAATTTAGTGCAATTCCCCTTATTTGCAATCTTCTGCTAACGTTCGAATCACTGAACTGTTGAATAAATAACTCCACTATTCAATAATGCAAAATGGCCTTTATTAAAGTACTTCCAAAATAACATTACTATTGCTCGCCAGATAGCGTCTTACATCAAACTGATTGTCGTGCCTCTACTGTTGCTGCCTTTTATACTGTCTGATTTCCTCGTTGCATATTTCTAGGCTTTTTTGTTTCCAGAACTTACTAGTTAGTTATCAACTATAAAATTACTCAGCTGTAACTACAGATGCATGATTTTATAGCTTCTCTCATACCCCATGTATATACATATTTGCGCGACACTTGCACAACCATTGCATACTTTCGGGAGTATCTCAGATATATGCATGTGGTTGTGCGTTGCTTCTCCGCTGCGTGTCCGTACATGTGTGTAGTAGAGATATACGCCGCCGATAAACGCCGCCGCCGATTTTAGTCGTTTTTCGCACGCCGTCGCCGAATGTCAAAAATATCGGCGCGGCGGCGGCGGCGTCCGGCGTGGTACTATATTTTCTACTCATTTAAGACTGTTTAGACCATTTATTGTTCATGTCAAAATTGGTCGGATATGGTCGAAAGTGGTATCAACGAATGCGCATCACTGCCAGTTATAAGAAACTAGTTGCGAAATTTAACTCTTTCTAACTGTTTAAAAATTATTTAAAAAAAAAAGGTGCTTTCGATGTCAGCTTAACACGGACTTTGCATCACCAAATTCAACAAGTTATTAACACAAAACACTAAAAGAAAAGTTATATAATAAATTTATATGCTCACTTTGCATATTTTTTTTCAAAAAATTAATAATGAACAATGAGTTAAAATAAAATGGCCCAAGGCGAACATGTTTTCAAACTGTCCTCAAGTTGTTAAAAAAAAGCAAATTACACAAAAAAGGTGCCGATTTTTAAAAAAATTTTATATTGCAATTGGCTGAAAGAGAAATCAGTGATGCAAAATCCGTTAGTAGGTTCTTGGGGCATAAACACTCCTTTGAAATGATTCTTACCTCATGCTTAAGTTGAGGACATATGTACGTATGAGAGAGGTTTGAAAAATCACTTGGGCTCACATTCAAACATCTGTTGTTTATTTGCGAAACTATACAATAACATCTGAAATGTAAATTTTGATTTTCACACTTTATCCTTCAAAACCCAAGTTCCACGGTTTGACATTTCCTAAGGTTGGCGGCCCAATCCAAAACTAGTCCCTTGGAGTGAATCACATTGATTATAGGTTATCAACCAAGTTAAAATATCACCTACACCTTACGGTTCCTTTTACAAATGAGAATACGTAGGCAAATATATTTACCAGGTGAGGCTTTGTCCTCCGCAAGAACACTCAAAGTAGTAAAGCAAAAGCTTTCCCAAGACATTCGATATAATGGCCGTATGTGCTACTACCCTAACGTAGTGGACAGTCGAACTAGTCATCCATAACGAGCTTTTATATCATAAGGCCGGAAAATAGCAGTTAACAACTTTCAACTTAAAATCAGTCGACTTTCATTCTAAATTATCGTTTTGATTTAACGAAGACTATTGAAATCAATGTTGTGAACACAAGCGTCTGCAAACTTTGGTCTACATTTTAAATATTTTATCTAAGGTCCTTGTAAAATTTTAATTATGCGCCGAGGATTATACGATTTTCACCCATGAGTTACGCAATGACATCCAATTAGACTGCTTATGATTTCGAGGGCGGTATTCTTGGCCGAATAGTCACACCTTAACATTTCAAGGTGTTTCTCTGGTATAGCTCGGCAGCATAGCGCGTCAAAAACATTCGTTAGAAAATCTTCGGAGCTACACCTAGAGCTTCTAGGAAAGTGACGTCGACGAAGGTATGAGTTCGAAGTCACAGTCCTATAGCTTCTGTACTGGCATATGGTGTGAGGGATAGGAGGCGTGGTAGCGGGTGGTCGGGATTGCTACGGGAATTGTAGCTTTTAAAAACAGCCAAAAAAACTGGAGGCGCCCTGTGCCACGAGAGTCATGAGTATTAATAGACCATTAATAGCAACCGCAGGTCGCCATTGTGCGAGACCGCCAAGGAGCCACAAATGATTTTTTTTTTTTTCTCGGACGTTGTGGCAGCGCACTGCCCTCAAGTGGGCCGATGAAACCAGGCTAGTCCTGTTAATTTTTTTTATACATAATTTTTTATAATTCTAATTCTTATTTATGTTTTATTTATAAATTATAATTTTTATTGTCGGCGGCCACCGTGGTGTGATGGTAGCGTGCTCCGCCTACCACACCGAGGATCCTGGGTTCACGCCCCGGGCAAAGCAACATCAAAATTTAAGAAATAAGGTTTTTCAATTAGAAGAAAATTTTTCTAAGAGGGTCGCCGCTCGGCAATGTCTGGCAAGCACTCCGATTGTATTTCGGCCATGAAAAGCTCTCAGTGAAAACTCTTCTGCTTTGCAGATGCCGTTCGGAGTCGGCATAAAACAATTAGGTCCCCTCCCGCCAATTTGTAGGAAAAATTAAAAAAGGCGCACTACGCAAATTGGAAGAGAAGCTCGGCCTAAAATCTCTTCGGATGTTAGCGCGCCTTACATTTATTTTTTTTTTTTTTAATTTTTCTTGCTACCGAGTCTAACATTGTAATTGTGTTCGAGAACGATTATTAGGAGTTAACCCCAGGTGCAACTTCGTTTTGCACGAGATATACAGACAAAAGTGTCACCATTTTATGTATCTCCAATTCCAAAGACCGGGGTTAGGTTCGAAGTCTCTCTGGAGTAAGTGAACGAGAGAAAATCCCTCCGCAAGGAGCTACTCCTGAAAATTGTTCAACGATCTGCGAGATTTTGAGGCAAAAACCAAAAATCTTTCCGAAATGGCCAAAACGTTTATTTCCTTAAATACATACAAACAAAACCTTTCCTAAATATTATTTTTTTAAATAGAAAAATCAAGCTTTTTTAAGTAAGAACACCGGCGTTCGACGGTGCGCCGCCCACGCCGCCGCCGCCGGTATATAATAGAGCCAACGCCGCCGCCCCCGATAAAGTGATCAGCGTAAACCTCTACTGTGGTATATTGAAGTATTTTCTTGGTATAAAGATTTAAACCTTTGGAGATTATATAACATTGTCGCAAGAATCAAGTACAGTGTACTCTCTCCTAACGGACACCTCTCTTAAGCGGACACCTCTCATAAACGGACAATTTTTTCAGTACCAAAAAAATCCTTAAGCATTTTTTAAGTTTTTCCCTTTTGAGCGGACAACCCTCCCATAACAGGACACGGACACTTGCTTTTTACCCCAAAGGGCTTTTTAATTTCCCATAACCGGAAAGCTTACAACACTTTTTATACTCAGCTGAGCAAAGCTCACGGAGTATATTAACTTTGTTCGCATAACGGTAATCCGTAACGGCATAAACTAATAGAGATAGATATAGACTTCTATATATCAGAATGATCTGGGTGAAAAAAGAAATTAATTTAACCATGTCCGTCCGTCCGTCCGTCTGTCCGTCCGTCTGTAAACACGATAACTTGAGTTATCTTGATGATTTGAGGTATCTTGATGAAATTTGGCATATAGGTTCCTGGGCGCTCATCTCAGATCGCTATTTAAAATGAACGAAATCGGACTACAACCACGCCCACTTTTTCGATATCGAAAATTTCGAAAAACAGAAAAAGTGCGATAGTTCATTACCAAAGACGGGTAAAGCGATGAAACTTGGTAGGTGCGTTGACCTTATGACTCAAAACAGAAAATTAGTAAATTTTTGGACAATGGGCGTGGCACCGCCCACTTTTAAAAGAAGGTAATTTCAAAGTTTTGCAAGCTGTAATTTGGCAGTCGTTGATGATATCATGATGACTCCTATTACTATATGTGTTCTAAGTACAAATTAGCAAAATCGGATTACGAACACGCCCACTTTAAAAAAATTTTTTTTTAAGTCAAATTTTAACAAAAAATTTAATATCTTTACAGTATATAGTAATGATATGGTGCAACAAAATACAAACATAAAAGAAAATTTCAAAATGGGCGTGGCTCCACCCTTTTTCATTGAATTCGTCTAGAATACTTTTAAGGCCATAAGTCGAACTAAAATTTACCAATCCTTGTGAAATTTGGTGTGTGCATAGAGTCTATGACGATAACTGTTTTCTGTGAAAATGGGCGAAATCGGTTGAAGCCACACCCAGGTTTTATACACAGTCGACCGTCTGTCCTTCCGCTCGGCCGTTAACACGATAACTTGAGCAAAATCGATATATCTTAACTACACTTAGTTCACGTACTTATCTGAACTCACTTTGCAGGGCGAAATCAAAAGCCCTTGGAATCTTGGCAGGAATACTGTTCGTGGTATTACATATATAAATAAATTAGCGGTACCCGTCAGATGATGTTCGGGGTCACCCTGATCCACATTTCGGTCGATATCTCGAAAACGCCTTCACATATACAACTAAGGGCCACTCCCTTTTAAAACCCTCATTAATACCTTTAATTTGGTACCCATACCGTACAAACACATTATAAAGTCACCCCTGGTCCACCTTTATGGCGATATCCCGAAAAGGCGTCCACCTATAGAACTAAGGCCACTCCCTTTTAAAATACTCATTAACACCTTTCATTTTATACCCATATCGTCCAAACACATTCTAGAGTCACCCCCGGTCCACCTTTATGGCGATATCTCGAAAAGGCGTCCACCTATAGAACTAAGGCCCACTCCCTTTTAAAATACTCATTAACACCTTTCATTTGATACCCATATCGTACAAAAAAATTCTAGAGTCACCCCTTGTCCACTTTATGGCGATTTCTCGAAAAGGCGTCCACCTATAGAACTAAGGACTACTCCCTTTTAAAATACTCATTAACACCTTTCATTTGATACCCATATCGTACAAACAAATTCTAGGTCAGCCCTGGTCCACATTTATGGCGATATCCTTAAACGGCGTCCACCTATAGAACTATGGCCCACTCCCTCTTAAAATACTCTTTAATACCTTCCATTTCATACACATGTCATACAAACACATTCCAGGTTACCCTAGGTTAATTTTCCTACATGTTGATTTTCTCTTATTTTGTCTCCATAGCTCTCAACATAGTATGTAATGTTCGGTTACACCCGAACTTAGCCTTCCTTACTTGTTGATTTTTACAAATGAATATTTTAATTTTATTTTATGTAAAATAAATATTACCTCTATTTGATAAAATAATTGCGTTTAAAATATTTTTTTTTATTGATATTCTTACTGAATTGTAACGACATTATTCCTGCGGATACTTCCACTTCCTGTTCATTCTCTTTTTCTTGTGGATACTTTACCTTCCGATGGGATAGTTTTTTCATGTGGAAATTCTCACTGCGTATTCAGTACTTTTTTCACTACAGAAACGTTGACTTCTTAATCTTCAGTGTTCAGATAGTTCTTTTTCGCGGCCACCCCTGTGTTAAAGCGAATGAGAATATTCAGGTTTTGTAACTACATCTCTGCTGATGTTTCTGTACGAATTATATTGTCACGGATATTACCATCACTAAGTTATCCCATCACTAATGCGATGCTAAGGCCATGCCAAGCAGTATTTACGTTAATAATCAAATCAAATATACACATATATAAGGCAGCCCAGAGAGGTGTCACACACAGATGCATTTACTTATACGCCTATGTGCACGCGAGAGACTGTAAACTACAAACATTCACATAAATAATTCAATCTTTATGTATCTACATAAACGAATAAATAATTTCGTCTACACATATGTACCATGTACGAATACAAGCAGCGGAGAGTCAATGCGCAAACACATGCATATACTGAGAAGTTTGAGAGCTACTGGACTAGTAGATTCTGGAAGCGCCTAAAAGATGTATAAAATTGTGCAATTTTAGTTATAGCTGAGAAGTTTGAGAGCTCATGTACAATGCTAGTACATTCTGGAAAAATGAGAACGAGGAAACCAAAGGGTATAAAAGGCAACAGATGAAGAGGCGCTGTAATTCAGTTCAGTTTGAGTTGAGCTATCAATCAGTTTGATTAATCACGCGATCTGGCGGCCAATAGTAGAGATTCATTTGAGTTATTAATCAGTTTGGTTATTAAGCCAGCGAGTAGCAAAGTATAAGTGTATTGTGAAGTACTTTAATAAAGGCCATTTTTCCATTATTCAATATTGGAGTTATTTATTCAACAGTTTAGTGATTCGAACTTAGCATAGGATTGCAAATAAGAGGATTCGTTACAATTGGTGTCAGAAGAGGAATTGTTGAATAAATTCCAGAGGACAACAAGGACATGGCAAAGTTCGGTGAATTGAAGATCCAGCAACTAAAGAAGGAGTTGGAGAGCCGTGGATTGAATACAAGCGGCGTTAAACTTGAACTTCAGGCACGGCTACGAGAGGCAATGGAAGCGGAAGGAATTGATGTGGAAGAGTATGACTTTCATCTTGATGGTGAGGAAGTAACAAAAATTGAAGAGAAAAACGAAACATCGCAGACAGTTACGAGCACAGACTTGAACGTGATTTTGGCTGCAATATCTGCTCAAACATCGACAATGTCATCACAGATGGAATCCCAAGAGACACGAATAACATCGAAAATTGAAGCACAAGAAACGCGTATATCAGAAATGTCGACACAGATTACATCGAAGATTGAAGCACAAGAAACGCGTATGTCAGAAATGTCAACACAGATTACATCAAAGATGGAGACACAACTGAAAGAACAAGAGGCACGCATAACAGTACAACTCGAAGCGCAAGAGGCGCGTATATCATCAAAACTCGAAGCACGTATGGACGAGAAAATAACGCAGTTTGAAGGAAAAATCGAAGCCGAGGTGGATGCTTTGAGAGGTTGTATACAAGAGTTGCAATTAAACCGCCCAGCTGTTTCAGCAAGCAATACAAAGGTAAAAACACCATCCTTTGATGGTTCTGTTCCTTTCCAGGTCTTTAAGCTACAGTTTGAGAAGACCGCAGCAGTGAACAACTGGAATGCGGAAGATAAAGTTGCTGCACTGTTCGTGGCATTGAAAGGGCCTGCCGCGGAAATCTTACAGACCATCCCAGAGTACGAGCGGAACCACTACGAAACATTGATGAGCGCTTTAGAGAGACGTTACGGAAGCGAGCATAGGAAACAGATATTCCAAATTGAGTTGCAAAACCGCTACCAAAAAGCAAATGAGACATTGCAGGAATTTGCTTCAGATATTGAAAGATTGGCTCATCTTGCAAATGCAGACGCACCCGTGGAATACACTTAAAGGGTAAAAATCCAGAGCTTCATAAATGGCATACGAGATGTGGAAACGAAGCGGGCTACATATGCGAATCCAAAACTAACGTTTGCTGAAACGGTATCGCATGCACTGACTCAGGAAACAGCCTCACTTTTGAGTAAGCTAGCGTACAAAGCTCATCGCGTGGAAGTGGAAAAGCCAGACTGGGTAGACGCAATTTCGGAAGCATTGAAGGGTACGCAGCAGAAGAATAATGATGCAGTCAAATGCTTTAAGTGTGGAAAGCCAGGGCATATTGCGCGTTATTGCAACACCAACCCTAACAGTTCCAACAATGTGGGTGGTCGTAAACGCAGAGCAGAAGGAGATGAGCAAATCTCCAAGACAAATCAATCGTTAAACTAAAGCGAGTCAGCAGCAAGGGGCGACAGCTGACTCCCTCAATTGAATGCCCCATAATCTCTATCTCACAAATTGGAAGAAGGTCGAGCAATCTTACTGTCGGAGGACATGTGGATGGAAAAGAACGTTTACTGACTGTAGATACGGGTGCATCTCATTCCATCATTCGAGCGAATTTAGTCAACAAGAAGATTGCGTACAGCCACTGGAGAAGACACCCAGGTAATTGGAGAAGTAGAATGTGAAGTAGCAATTGGGAACGTCACGGTACTACACAATTTTATAGTGGCAGGTATTGTTGATGAAATCATAATTGGAGTGGACTTCTTGATCAACCAAGGCATCAAAATCGATATGCAAAGCAAGACGATGCGATATAAGAACATGGATGTGCCACTTAATTTCGGCTACGAGAGAGACTACAGTAGTAAACGAGTGCTGGTGGAAGAGAGTCAGCAAATACCACCAAAATCAGAAGCAGTCATCTGGGCAAAGGTTGATGGAGATTGTGGGACAAACAAATTGTCGGTTGTCGAAGCAGCAAATAAATCAGCACTGAACATACTTGTAGGAAAAACCTTGGCTATGACAAAACAAGATGGACGTATTCCTGTAAGAATACTAAATGAGTTCAAGTCACCATTCAATTTGACCAAAGGAGCTATTTTGGGAAGATGCCAAGAGGCCGAAGTAGTTATTAACTGTGAACAGCTCCAAGAACACGTTTCATCTAGTAATACTGATCTTTCAAATGATATCACGGCATGGACGCATGGGCTAGAGGAAGCCTATCAGAGAAAGGCAAAACAACTGCTCATAAAATACGTGAACATATTTGACCAGGATGGTTCCAAACCAGGCCGCACCAATGTTGTGAAACATCAAATTGACACTGGAGATGCGAGGCCGATCCGTCAAGCTCCACGTAGTGTTCCACTAGCGAAGCGGGAAGTTGTGAGACAAATCATATAAGAAATGAGTGACAGCGGCGTCATCGAACCATCAGCTAGTCCATGGAGCTCACCGGTAGTACTTGTAAAGAAGAAGGATGGAAAAATGAGATTTTGCGTGGACTACCGGAAGTTGAATGACGTTACGAAAAAGGATAGCTACCCGTTGCCAAGAATTGACGACACTTTGGACTCGCTATCTGGTACGAAATGGTTTTCCACACTGGACTTGAAAAGCGGCTACTGGCAAGTTGAGGTGAAGGAGGAAGATAAAGAGAAAACAGCCTTCAGTGTCGGTGATGGTCTTTGGCAATTTACAGTGATGCCTTTTGGACTTTGTAATGCACCAGCTACTTTTGAGGATTGGCCAAGACCACAGAACCTACATGAATTGAGAAGTTTTCTTGGGCTGTGCACATATTACCGCCGATTTGTACCAAATTTTTCCAGCGTAGCCCATAGCCTCCATGAGCTTACAAGAAAAAACAAAGCTTTTGAATGGAAGAAGGAGCAAGAAGTGGCTTTCCAAACATTGAAGGAGCGTTTATGCACTGCCCCAATGTTAGCATATCCGATTCCAGGAGCAACATTTATTCTAGATACAGATGCGAGTGGATATGCTATAGGAGGCGTTTTATCACAACTGGTCGATGGACAGGAGAAGGTAGTTGCATATTACAGCCGTTCGATTGGAAAACCAGAGAGGAACTACTGTGTTACGCGGAGAGAGCTGTTGGCATTGGTAGAGTGCATTAAACATTTTCACAAATACCTCTACGGCCAGCGATTCCGTGTCAGGACAGATCACGCAGCGTTGAAATGGCTTCTGCAGTTCCGTAATCCGGAAGGCCAATTGGCACGGTGGATCGAGCGACTACAAAGCTACGACTTTTCCATTGAGCATCGCAAAGGTAGTACCCATGGAAATGCTGATGCAATGTCACGAAGACCATGTAGTTTGGAATGCAAGCACTGTTCAAAAGCCGAGGCTAAAGAAGACATTATAGATGTCCGGCTAATGAATATAACATGTACAGATGAATGGGACAAGGAACAGCTAAAAAAGTGCCAGCTAGAAGATGCAGATCTGTCACGTGTTATGCAAGGGCTCGAACGAAATGAAAGACCAAACAGAGAAGAGATGTCAGCAGAGAGTCCCATTGCGAATTCATATTGGGAACAGTGGAACAGTTTAGAATTGATATCCGGTTGCCTTCATCGAGTATGGGAGAGTGAGGATGGTAAATACAAGAATAAACTGCTAGTTGTTCCCAGAAAGAGGATTCCTGACGTGCTCAGCGAGCTGCATAATGGTCCAAGCGGAGGTCATCTTGGAATCACGAAGACGCTCGAGAAGATTAAACAGAGATTCTATTGGGTTGGTTGCCGTCAGTCGGTCACTGAGTGGATTGCGAACTGCGAGGTTTGCAGCAGAGCGAAAGGGCCCAGAACACGAAGTCATGGACAGATGAAGCAATATAACTCAGGTGCGCCATTTGAAAGGATCTCCATGGATGTCGCAGGTCCATTTCCTACTAGCAACCGCAGAAACAAATACGTACTGGTGGTTATGGATTATTTCAGTAAATGGCCAGAGGTATACCCAATCCCAAACCAAGAAGCAGAAACAGTAGCAGAAGTGGTTAAAAACGAATGGGTTGCAAGGTATGGTGTACCAATGGAGTTACATTCTGACCAAGGCAGGAATTTCGAATCAGCTGTGTTCCAGGAAATGTGTAAGTCATTGGGCATTCGAAAAAACACGGACAACTGCATTGCGTCCTCAATCCGATGGTATGGTAGAACGATTCAATAGAACATTGGAGGAGCACTTAAGGAAAGTAGTAGACAAGTACCATAAAGAATGGGATACCCGCATACCATTATTCTTGATGGCTTACCGATCAGCAGTGCATGAGACAACGGGCCAAACCCCTGCAAAAGTAGTTCTTGGCAATGACCTTAGACTGCCAGCTGATTTGAAGTTTGGGATAGATGCCAATGCGGAGAGAAATGTCAGGAAATCCACTAGTGATTTGGAAGAAGAGCTAAGAGAAATACATGATCTGATAAGGCAACGAACAAAGATTATGAGTGACAAGATGAAAGCCAGATATGATAAAGCAATTAATTCAGAAGGTTTTCAGGAAGGAGATTTGGTGCTGTTATACAACCCACAACGTAAAAAAGGTTTGTCCCCGAAATTGCAGTGTAATTGGGAAGGCCCATACAAAGTTTTAAAACGGATCAACGATGTAGTGTACCGCATACAAACCATCGGTAAACCACGAACCAAAATGAAAGTGGTCCATTTGGAAAGGCTGGCAACGTTTAGATCGAGAGATTTGTCTGATCGGGACGATCAGACTTAGGTGGAGGGCAGTGTCACGGATATTACCATCACTAAGTTATCCCATCACTAATGCGATGCTAAGGCAATGCCAAGCAATATTTACGTTAATAATCAAATCAAGTATACACATATATAAGGCAGCTCAGAGAGATGTCACACACAGATGCATTTACTTATACGCCTATGTGCGCGCGAGAGACTGTAAACTACAAACATTCACATAAATAATTCAATCTTTATGTATCTACATAAACGAATAAATAATTGCGTCTACACATATGTACGTATACGAGCAGCGGAGCGGCAATGCGCAAACACATGCATATATCTGAGAAGTTTGAGCGCTACTGGACTAGTAGATTCTGGAAGCGCCTAAAAGATGTATAAAATTGTGCAATTTTAGTTATAGCTGAGAAGTTTGAGAGCTCATGGACAATGCTAGTACATTCTGGAAAAATGAGAACGAGGAAACCAAAGGGTATAAAAGGCAACAGATGAAGAGGCGCTGTAATTCAGTTCAGTTTGAGTTGAGCTATCAATCAGTTTGATTAAGCACGCGATCTGGCGGCCAATAGTAGAGTTTCATTTGAGTTATTAATCAGTTTGGTTTTTAAGCCAGCGAGTAGCAAAGTATAAGTGTATTGTGAAGTACCTTAATAAAGGCCATTTTTCCATTATTCAATATTGGAGTTATTTATTCAACAGTTTAGTGATTCGAACTTAGCAGAGGATTGCAAATAAGAGGATTCGTTACAATATAGTATTTTCATGCTGAACAATACTGCTGGGTAGTATCTTCTTGTGTGTGTACGTACGGGAATCGCAATGCCTAATAGAGTTGTGCTTTTTCTGCTGAACGAACAAGTTGTTCTTTTTGTTCATCTGTTCTTTTTTGTTTTCAAGCAAATTTGTTCGCTGCTGCTTGCACCCGCGAAAAAAGCCAACAAGTATAGATGACGGTATGTATGCGGCAATGCTTTAAATATTTAAATGTGTTATGAATAAATAAGTTAATATATACATATATGTTTAATTAACTTCAAAAAAAGTTAAAAATTTCGGAAGATCCAGAAAATTGAAAGAGTACAGACACAAATTGTAAATATTATCTTTTCAAGTTTAATAAATGTAATTAGTTTCTTACAAAAGATGTTTTTCATAAAAAATTTTTTTTTGATTGTTATACAAATTTAACAAGTAAGAACGGGACTGTCTTCGGCTGTGCCGAAGACTTCATACCTTTCATGAATGGGGCTGAAAAATAATCTTATCCTGTTCGTAATCTCCGAATAATCGGATGTATAAGATAAGAAATATATAGTGAACAGATCTACATACCTTAACGATTTTTAAGATAAATATAAAATAAAAAACAGGTAGGTACTTCGTGTGAGGATGCAAAGTTTCAGGTTTTTTTTGGTCTGCGTGTAAAAACTATGACTACGAATCACGTATTTCAAAAATATATGACGAAAACGTAACTATTTGATGAAATTTGATGAATTTTGAAGATTCTAGCCGTAAAAAAGGGGTCAAAATGACAGTTTATATGAAGTATATAATATATATACGACCGATCTCTATGATTTTTTCAGACAACAATATAAGCATTTTGTGAAATTTGAAGCTTCTAACTGTTAAAACGGGGCAGAAATTGCGCAAAGTTTCTTACAATCGGTTGTATGAGATATATACTATGTGTACCACCGATCTCAATGATTTTTTCAGACATCAATATATGCTATACACGTAAGCAGTTGGTGAAATTTGAAGCTTCTAGCTGTTAAAATGGGGCCGAAATCGTAAAAAAATATATATATACTATATATATATACTATATATACCATCATATATATATTATATATATCACCGATCTCTATGATTTTTTGACACAACAATACATACTATATACGTAAGCAATCGGTGAAATTTGAAGCTTATAACTGTTAAAATGGGGAAGAAATTGCGCAAAGTTTCTTATCTGAACAATCGGTTGTATGGGATATATACTATATATACCACCGGTATCTATGATTTTCTCAGACAACAATATATGCTATACACGTAAGCATTTGGTGAAATTTGAACATATCTAAACGATTTTTAAGATAAATATAAAATAAAAAATAGGTAGATGCAAAGCTTCACGTTTTTTGTGGTCTGCATGTAAAAACTATGGCTACGAATCACGTATTTCAAAAATATATGACGTAAACGTAACTATTTGATGAAATTTGATGAATCTTGCAGCTTCTAGCCGTAAAAAAGGGGTCAATATGACAGTTTATATGAAGTATATAATATATATACCACCGATCTCTATGATTTTTTCAGACAACAATATATGCTATATACGAAAGCATTTGGTGAAATTTGAAGCTTCTAACTGTTAAAACGGGGCAGAAATTGCGCAAAGTTTCTTATCTGAACAATCGGTTGTATGAGAAATATACTATGTATACCACCGATCTCAATGATTTTTTCAGACATCAATATTGCTATACACGTAAGCAGTTGGTGAAATTTGAAGCTTCTAGCTGTTAAAATGGGGTAGAAATTGCGAAAAGTTTCTTATCTGAACAATCGGTTGTATGAGATATATACTATATACAACCGATCTCTATGATTTTTTCAGACAACAATATATGCTATATACGTAAGCAATCAGTGAAATTTGAAGCTTATAGCTGTTAAAATGGGGTAGAAATTGCGAAAAGTTTCTTATCTGAACAATCGGTTGTATGAGATATATACTATATATACAACCGATCTCTATGATTTTTTCAGACAACAATACATGCTATATACGTAACCAATCGGTGAAATTTGAAGCTTATAGCTGTTAAAATGGGGTAGAAATTGCGAAAAGTTTCTTATCTGAACAATCGGTTGTATGAGATATATACTATATATACAACCGATCTCTATGATTTTTTCAGACAACAATATATGCTATATAAGTAAATATTCGGTGAAATTTGAAGCTTCTATCTGTTAAAAGGGGGCTAAAATTTGCGAAAATATATATATATATATACTATATATATATACTATATATACCACCATATATATACTATATATACCACCGATCTTTATGATTTTTTCAGACAATAATATATGCTATATAAGTAAGCATTCGCTGAAATTTGAAGCCTCTAGCTCTTAAAATAGGGCAGTAATTACGAAAAGTTCCTTATCTGAACAATCGGTTGTGGGGGATATATACTATATATACGACCGATCTCATAAATTTTTTCAGGCAACAATATGTGCAATATACGAAAGTATATGGTGAAGTTTGAAGCTTCAATCTGTTAAATTGGGTAAGATATTACAAAAATCCTCTTTTTCTGAAAAATCGGTTGTATGGAGGATATATGCTATAGTGGTCCGATCCGGTCGGTTCCGACAAATGTCTAATCGGACACCCAAATACACCTGCTCACCAAATTTTATCAAGATATCTCAAAAATTGAGGGACTAGTTTGCATACAAACAGACAGACGGACAGACGGACAGACGGACATGGCTAAATCAACTCAGCTCTTCAACCTGATTATTTCGGTATACTTAATGGTGGGTCTATCTATTTTCCTTTAAGGACTTACAATTTTCGGTTTCGTGACGAAATTAATATACCATTTCATTTTCATGAAAGGTATAAAAATAGGTAGGTAATCTGTGTGAGGATGCAAAGCTTCACGTTTTTTGTGGTCTGCATGTAAAAACTATGGCTACGAATCACGTATTTCAAAAATATATGACGTAAACGTAACTATTTGATGAAATTTGATGAATCTTGCAGCTTCTAGCCGTAAAAAAGGGGTCAATATGACAGTTTATATGAAGTATATAATATATATACCACCGATCTCTATGATTTTTTCAGACAACAATATATGCTATATACGAAAGCATTTTGTGAAATTTGAAGCTTCTAACTGTTAAAACGGGGCAGAAATTGCGCAAAGTTTCTTATCTGAACAATCGGTTGTATGAGATATATACTATATATACAACCGATCTCTATGATTTTTTCAGACAACAATATATGCTATATAAGTAAATATTCGGTGAAATGTGAAGCTTCTAGCTGTTAAAATGGGGCTAAAATTTGCGAAAATATATATATATATACTATATATATATACTATATATACCACCATATATATACTATATATACCACCGATCTTTATGATTTTTTCAGACAATAATATATGCTATATACGTAAGCATTCGCTGAAATTTGAAGCCTCTAGCTCTTAAAATAGGGCAGTAATTACGAAAAGTTCCTTATCTGAACAATCGGTTGTAGGGGATATATACTATATATACGACGGATCTCATAAATTTTTTCAGGCAACAATATGTGCAATATACGAAAGTATATGGTGAATTTTGAAGCTTCAATCTGTTAAATTGGGTAAGATATTACAAAAATCCTCTTTTTCTGAAAAATCGGTTGTATGGAGGATATATGCTATAGTGGTCCGATCCGGTCGGTTCCGACAAATGTCTAATCGGACACCCAAATACACCTGCTCACCAAATTTTATCAAGATATCTCAAAAATTGAGGGACTAGTTTGCATACAAACAGACAGACGGACAGACGGACAAACGGACAGACGGACATGGCTAAATCAACTCAGCTCTTCAACCTGATTATTTCGGTATACTTAATGGTGGGTCTATATATTTTCCTTTAAGGACTTACAATTTTCGGTTTCGTGACGAAATTAATATACCATTTCATTTTCATGAAAGGTATAAAAATACCAAGATTAAGTGAAGCCTTTACTTGCTGATGTTGGAGATTTTTGATGAAAATGCCGTCTGTAATGTCTGCAAGGTTGCATTCCTTTGAGTTTACCGCGTTTACACAATGAAATGTTCGCGTAAATTTATACAAATTGTGTAAATGATTTTTCATTCAAAATTTGACAGCTCGTGCGTAAACTAGATAAATTTATACGTTTACACACTTTATAAGGCATTTATACGGTTACATGAGTCCCCCTAATGTTCGCGAACGAGAATGGAGAAAAAATAACATTAGATAAAACGAACTAAAGGAACAAATGAACTAAAAGAACAAATAGAACCGAAATCGAAGATCTAGTTCACTTGTTCAGTTGAGAGACCCGGTCAATTGAACAAGTTCAGAACAAAACGACCCAACTCTAATGCCTAAAGCATTGTAAATTTTACCAAGTAGCGCAACTAACAGCTGATCGGTGAAAATTCGCACATTCACACGCACAGTTCTCGACTCACTTTCAAAAAAAAACTTTAGATAATTTAATTCAAATTTTAAAGTGAGATAATCCTTGCCAATTAATGTATTCAGAATATATATGGCGTTTTTGTTTTTATTAAAACAATAGTTTTATTTATATTAAAGCTTTTATCATTTTTTTTTTTTTAACTTTGAAAAAACTCCGAACACCATTCCTTCATTATATGACATTCGACTGCCTAGTCCACTGCCTTCCACTCTATTCGCAACATAACCTTTACTTAAGCTGCCAAACTATATAGTAAACAATGGCCTAAAGTAGTGTTGAGTATTAAAGACAAAGTTAATGTCATTGAAATTCATAAGAAAGAAAAACTAAGTGTACGAGAGTTGGCAAAGAAATGTAAGATCAGCAAAACGCAAGCTGCTAGCATTATCAAAAACAAATATCAAATTTTAAGTTTGTGGGACACTGACGTCAACCCGGAGAGAAAAAGGAGTACCGTTCTCCATAAAAATACGTGTAGTCTACTCATAATGCATAACAAGCCAACCTAATATAAACGCACGCAAGTCATTTTCTGTCAAAAATGTCTCATGTACTTACAACTTGTATGAGAGCAACCCAAATTGAATTTTCTGCGTGAAAACCTAACTCGATTTCCAATTTTTGTTCTGCGTGACATTTAGATTTGACGTTTGCACACATGATTTACATTGTCGCAACGCATGCTTATTTGGGTTAGGGCAAAAAACGCCGGTTGTTTGCGTGCTCTAAAAAACGCAGTGCGGTTTTATTAGGTTGGCTTGTAAGCTTGTGTTAAACTCATCTATATGAAAAACTCCTTATGTGTCGGGATTTTAAACGCATCTACATGAAAAATGTCATTGTGCCGCGGCCTTTCGGAAAAGTATCACTCCACCATTGTGGATAAGTACAGTGTGTTGACTTCTTTCTGACAGACAATAGCTTAAGTTAGCATAACGGGAAAATCTGGGTTGACTTTTTTCTGACAGGCACTCGCTTAAGTTAGCATAACGGGAAAATCTGGGTTGCCATTGTTGTTTTGGTTGAAAATGGTTAATTAAAGTTCTGTGCAGGAACGTAAAAGATAGATACAGGGTTTATGTAGTCACAAAAGTGTTGCTCCTGCACAGAATTTTAATTTATAGAGCGGTACGCAGATCACAAGTAATCTCTCAAGAAAAATTTAGCCTTTTTTCTTGCCTGAAAAATAATAGTATGGAAGCAATTTTGACGTTTAAAAATCCACGGTGAATTGTGAAACAAGCTAGAAGAAGAGCACATAAACAAAAGCAATGTAAAGAATGTCACTTCCCTTATAACAGCTCCGACACATAAGCAGTTTTTCATATAGATGAGTTTAATACTGTTTTCACACAGAAACTTAATGATCTCATTTCACCTGCTAATGAAATCTTAAATTTTTTGCTTTCACACAGAAGTAACTGCTCGATTAGTATGAAGGATGAGACAGACAATCATGGCGGAACGATACAAGGTGGGAGCATGGTGACATACCTACAAACAAAAAAAAATCCATGTACTTGTAAATTCGATGGACAAATGTCAAAATCGTACTGCGCCGGTAGTTGATGTATCAAATCAAATAAAAAAGGTTATAATCAGCAGTTCGATGCGGCCACAAAATACATTGATAGTGTATGTTTGTTTGCATTTATGTCGACGTGTCACCACCTTATAATCTTCTACCAAGCTAAAAAGATATTGTTGCAGAGCTGGCAACACTATTCACCACCTTCATTTGTTTTCGTTTGTTTAATTGCAACAACGAAAAAAGCGACAATAGTACCGACGGGTTTTCCGCGATTAACTTTTAAACGAGATAAAAAATGTAGTTTCTGCTTTCGGATTCTGAATCTTGAAGCAAATACGCGTCTTTTGATATCGCTATCGACATGTGCGACCCGAATTTTAAGTGCAGGAAATTAAAAGGCTTATATTTCATAAACTAAGAGTTTCCTAGAGTTGCGGATGATAATTCTGTGATTTTTAGGACCCCCCTACCCCTACAAATCAGCAAAAGTTTGAAAATCGTGGCACCTTATTCTAAATATTCCCCGTTTATTACGCCTTGCCCATTCACATACAAAATTTCGCGAAGCACTGTTGTAAACATTCTCCCTATACAACAAAAATACTTGCTAACATATTTGGTGTCGTATTCGATTGTTATATTGCAGTTTTTATTTGCGAAAAATGTTAGGAAATTTACCAACCAGTGGGAAAAATAATTTCACTTGCAAAGTTTGCCAACACCCTTAACCAAAACAAATGTCAAGTTCTTCTTCTTATGATTTGCTTGGAACGAAATTGGGGAGTTGGCTACTTTTCGATATCAGATGGCACCAGTGTCGCTCATTCTATCGTTCTCCATAAAAATACGTGCAATCTACTCATAATGCATCAGCATGTGTTAAACTCATCTATATGAAAAACTGCTTATGTGTCGGAGCTATTGAAGGTCTCTTATGTACCAAAAATGCAACTCTAGACCTGATATTTGCATCAGGTGAGCGAGGCTGCAATTTTGAAATTTATCGCTTAGTTAACACACTTGGTATTGTACACAATGCACTCCACGTCGGATCAACAGTTGTGTTCGCTGAAAGTGCCCAACACAAATCATGTGTGTGATTTGTGGCGTCCATTATGAAAAGTTATAAAACAGACTGGTTCAATCAGCTGGTTTGAAAGTGTGTGAAATAGAGCTGGATTCGATTCGATTTTTTTGAGACTCGATTTTTTCGATTCGATTCTAAAAAAAATCAATTTAATCGAGCTGATAATAGTTGATTGCTGCTAAATTGTTTACCATGGTAGTACCGAGACAAAAGCTCGCAGTTTCTTTCTCGTTTCGTTGACTGAGGCTCTTTGGCAACATCAAGGAGTACTACATGGTTATTCACTTGTTCCTCCCATCGGAGTGAGATTGAGAGTGCATTCGATACCTAAATATTATGCTTTCTGTGTTTTTTCCAGATATTCTAATTTTGTGCCCATACATTTCTTCAGTTAGTTCTGCCTTATATGCAATGTTAGCTTAGAAATCACAAGGAGAACAACTTCTGCCTATAACCCTTTATTAATCTCTCATCATAGCTGCCGTATAGGGAGTCGATGGCATGGCCCTTTTTAACAGAAATGTCATGCCGATGATTTATGGACATATCCGTCGAACCAGCCGATAGGCCTTGTTAAGGGAATTCATAAAAAAGTTTCGGCACATCAAGTGTTCATTTCGGTATTTGGAAACAGACGAAGCGGAAGACCTCCGCCAAGAAGACTTGATCTTCCTTGGTGCTTGCAATTGGTCTCAGTTATGCTGAAGCCGGGATAGCTAGGCTGACTTGCGCACTGCAATTCCAAAATCTGGGAATATTTTGAATAAGGTGCCACGATTTCCAACTTTTTTTTTATTTTCGAGGGGTGGCGGGAGTTCTAAAAATCACAAAATTATCATCCGCAACTCTAGGAAACTCTTAGTTTATGAAATATAAGCTTTTTAATTTCCAAATTTAGCACAATTTCAACTTAAGTCCTGCACTTAAAATTCGGGTCGCACATGTCGATAGCGGATCAAAAGACGCGTATTTGCGTCAAGATTCAGAATCCGAAAGCCGAAACTATATTTTTTATCTCGTTTAAAAGATATTCGCGGAAAACACGTCGGTAGTATTGTCGCTTTTTTCGTTGCAATTAAACAGACGAAAACATATGAAGGTTGTGAATAGTGTTGCCAGCTCCGCAACAATATCTTTTTATCTTGGTAGAACATTATAAGGTGGTGGCACGTCGATATAAATGCAAACAAACATACACTATCAATGTATTTTGTTTTGTAATTCTCTGAATGATTTGAAATTAATGTATTTAATTGGAACAAGTGCAGAATACGTACATTTGTCAAAAGAAAAAAAAAAAAATTGGACTTTATAGAGATTTTTATGCTGATTCCAACGGTAATTCTGCGTAGAACACCTTTGTGCATAGGCGGCCTTGTTGTTGTTGTTTTAGGGATAATGTTGCTCCCCGAAGGCTTTAGGGAGTGTTATCGATGTGATGGTCCTTTGCCGGATACAGATCCGGTACGCTCCGGTATCACAGCACAATTAAGGAGCTAGCCCGACCATCTCGGGAACGATTTATGTGGCCACATTAAACCTTCAGGCCATTCCCTCCCTCCCCACTGCCAAGTTCCATGAGGAGCTTGGGGTCGCCAGAGCCTCGTCTGTTAGTGAAACAGGATTCGCCGCGGATAGGTGAGGTTGGCAATTGGGTTTGGAGAAGCTATATATTGCGCTGGCAACCTGAAGGGTTGCGCTACACAGCCCCTTGAATTTGGTATTTTAGTCGCCTCTTACGACAGGCATACCTACCTCGGGAATATTCTAACCCCCTAACCCGCTGGGGTCATAGGCGGCCTTCGGCCGCGCTTATAAAAAGTAACCCTGGGCTACGCCATGCCAAGTCCGGGTGTGTGGTATAACCGTGGCCACCGCCACGGTGATATCCTTCTGCGTAGTACACCCTTCTGCGCAGCACCCCAAATAATATTAGACTACAAATTATTAAAAGTGTTTTACAAAAACAAAATACATTGATAGTGCATATTTGTTTGCATTTATGTCGACGTGCCACCATCTTATAATGTTCTACCAAGATAAAAATATATTGTTGCGGAGCTGGCAACACTATTCACCACCTTCATTTGTTTTCGTTTGTTTAATTGCACCAACAAAAAAAGCGACAATAGTACCGACGTGTTTTCCGCGAATAACTTTTAAACGAGATAAAAAAATATAGTTCCTGCTTTCGGATTCTGAATCTTGACGCAAATACGCGTCTTTTGATACCGTTATCGACATGTGCTACCCGAAATTTAAGTGCGGGACTTAAGTTGAAATTTTACTAAATTTGGAAATTAAAAAGCTTATATTTCATAAACTAAGAGTTTCCTAGAGCTGCGGATAATAATTTTGATTTTTTGGACCCCCTCTACTCCTACAAATTAACAAAAGTTTGAAAATCATGAATCGTGAGATGATCAAAACTTTGAAGGCTAAAAAAATCGAACGATTCTAAAAAGAAAATCGATTCTTATTTCTTAAAAAAAATATCCATTGAATCGTTTAAAGTGTGTGAAAATTTGCAATTGTTTTATAATAAAACTCAAAAATGATTGAATTAATAACTAATAAATAAATTAGAAATACCTTCCTAAGTTTTTAATACCACCGCCAGAAGATGAGAGCACAGTGCGTCAATCGTTATGGCAAGGCTTTACAAGTTATCAATCTACAGCGTAGTGCCTCCATATGGAGAAGCCCAATATTATGCCAAAATGTTCATACACCAGTGGAAAGCGACTCAGCCTCAATAAAATCTAAAGAGGTAAGGAAAACATTTTTGGAAAAAGTATCAGCGGGACCAGGGCTGCTGGAATTTTTCAATGTCAAACCCGTACAAACACATATGGATTCGAAGATCAATCACGGGGAGATGCATGTGCCTTATTTACTGCCGCAGAACTACAATGGAGAAGGACGTAAAGTGTTTTTTGAGATCTATGGATGCCAGATGAACACCAATGACACTGAGGTCGTGTGGGCTATACTACAACAAAATGGATATCAACGCTGCCAAGATGTACAGAAAGCAGATGTCATCATGTTGATTACATGCGCTATCCGCGATGGCGCCGAGCAGAAAATATGGAATCGTCTGAAACATTTGCATGCAATGAAGGACCGAAGATCCGCAAAACGTGGTCCACTGCAGATTACAGTATTGGGCTGTATGGCAGAACGGTTAAAAGAACGGTTGCTAGAACGCGAAAGATGTGTTGATGTTATCGCTGGACCAGATAGCTATAAGGATTTGCCACGTTTACTTGCTGTATCTCGCCATTATCAACAATCAGCTATCAATGTGCTACTCTCACTAGACGAAACGTATGCGGATGTGATGCCAGTACGACTGAATGCCGAATCGCCAACTTCTTTTGTTTCAATTATGCGCGGTTGCGATAATATGTGTACCTATTGCATTGTTCCATTCACACGTGGACGTGAGCGTTCACGTCCCATTGCATCGATTGTGCAGGAAGTAGTCACACTGCGTGATAGTGGGATCAAAGAGGTTACATTGCTCGGCCAAAATGTCAATAGTTACAGAGACATTGTAGTAGGAGGTACAAAAGGAGCTGCAGCTAGTAATAACAAACTTGCTCCAGGATTTAATACAGTTTATAAGCCTAAAATTGGTGGTATGCGTTTCGATGAATTACTACGGCAGGTGGCTGAGGCTGCACCTGAAATGCGTATACGCTTCACATCACCACACCCAAAGGATTTCTCAGAAGATGTGCTGCGTGTTATACGTGACTATCCGAATGTTTGTAAAAATTTACATTTACCCGCACAATCCGGAAACGATGCCGTGCTAGAACGAATGCGACGTGGCTATACGAGGGATGCATACTTGCGCTTGGTTGATACGATACGCACTATACTTCCATCTGTTGGTCTATCCAGTGATTTTATATGCGGTTTCTGTGGAGAAACCGAAGATGAGTTCAAAGATACATTGACTCTAATGGAGCAAGTGCGCTATAATGTAGCATTCTTATTCGCTTATAGTATGCGCGAGCGAACAACTGCGCATCGTCGATATAAAGATGATATACCGCAAGCGGTAAAGGTGGAACGGTTGCAGCGCATGGTAAAAATATATCGCCAGGAAGCCGCACAATTACATAAGCAATTCGAAGGACGTGTTGAACTTATTTTGATTGAAGGTAAAAGCAAGCGTTCAGAGAAATTTTGGTTCGGACGCAATGACGCCAATATCAAGGTTATTGTCCCATCAATGACGCTACCTGACGAAGGAGAAATTACTAGAGAAATATCAGCGGGCGACTTTGTAGCGTCAAGAATTATTGCCTCCAACTCACAAGTGCTGCAGGGCACACCGCTATATTTTAGCTCAATTGGACAATTCTATTCAAATTTATACAAAGAACAAAATGCAATAAAGCTTTAAATGGTAAAGTGACTGTTTTCTGTAACTTATATTTTCTATTATCTCTAAGCTTCCATGGGTTCCGGTTTTATCGCCGGCTCCGCTTCTGTATTTCGTACTTTTGTATCAGCAGTCAATAGCGACTTGTTATGGAAATTTGAAATGATACGCCGGTAAAAATTGAATATTATCTGACTTGCTGCACGACTCATACATTCTGCGTCATTAAATTGTGCCATTGTAAAGCGTCCACTGGTATGAACAGTAACTAAATCCCTTTCTAAACTATCAAATACGAAGATAAAACTCGCTCTTTTACCAATTGCCGTACAATGATCTGGATCGAGTAGAACTTCGTTGTCCTTGTCTACAATGCAATTTATAGCTGCTATGGTAAATTTCATGGGAATGCCTCCAATCAACAATGCTAGGCAAGCGCCATTGATGGCACAAGCTTGAATCTATGAGATTATATTTATGTTATTATATCAAAGTATGTAGTAGTGTAAGAATTTGCGTACTTACACCACATCGATTATCGAGCTCTTGTATTTGTATAGAAATAGTTGTGCGTGGATGTAGCACAGTGAGTATCGCCGATTCGCATGTATCTCGTATAATGCTCTCAGTCAGCTTATCGTCGATGGTTGGTAAGCCCGCCTTGGGACGGTAAATACACTCAACGTGAGCCTTTTCTATATTAAGATTCTGTGATCTAACTTCAATAGGGCCAAGCATTGATGCCAGCACACAGGTGTCCCCTAAATAATTTGTTTATCACTTCACTTGCATTAGAAATATATGCAAAGTTTACCTTGGGTAAATAGAGCAGACCCATCCGAACGTGTTAGTGGATTCAGCTCACAATTTATGGGGCGTAATTTTATATCTTCTGAAATTGTAATTACAGGTGGTATATCCATAGTACTTTCAGTGAGTTCAACCATGTCAACAGTTTATTTAAGATCTATAACATAGTGGTTAACTGTGATCTAGAATTTAGAATAAACAAAATCTAGTATCAGCCAGCACAGCACAACACGCTATACAATTTCTTCTTCTTACCTTTGTTGACATTCAAAATGCTTAATTTTTTAAAAGGTGTGTTCCATGGTATAAGTTATAATTAAAAAAAATATTTTGAGAAAAAAGTCTAAACACGTATCACCTTGAAATGATAAAGTATCCTCAGCAGGATCTCCCGATAGAAAGATTTTGTCCATCTCCTTCGTAAAGTGCTTTTATAGCCAGCCGTTTCTTGACACTCAACCTTTTAATGTTATATGAAGTCGACAAGAAAATCGATTGGGATAAAAAAGTTCTTGATGCGGATGCTGAAGTTGATATACGTGGCATGCCGGAGACTTATCCTGTCTGAAATATCATTGACATTGCTCAATTTTATAATCAATTCCAGTTGAATGAAAAAATTTCATTAAAATAATTGGTTCCTCTTTTACATTGATCGATTTTTTTCAATATTTGGAAGAACGAAATGTCACATAAAGGGAAAAGAAAAAGTAAAAGAGGGAATTGAAAAAATAAAAATAAAATAAAAATTATGTCATGGTGTCTTATCGACAGGAAGGTAGTCCCTACTTGTGCTATCCACTATGATTTCCTAAACGAGTTTGCAGATGTTGGACTTTTCCAAGTGAACAACATTCAGAATAAATTCGGTAAATGCTTGGATTTGATTTTCACATACGATTCAAATTGTTTTGTAAATCGATGCGATCCCCTTGCCCTGCCTGAAGATGTGTATCATCCTGCTCTCGCGATGTTTATGGAATTTTACAATTTATCTGAGCGTTCCTCCAACGTAGTGCGAAAGACCCCTCACTGATTTTTGTTTAGAAACGCCAATTGGTCTAAAGTAATACTCGAGTTATCGGGAATAAATTGGCCTGAGTACGATGGGGATATTGATGAGAGTATATCCCACTTTAATAATGTATTATACGGAATATTTAAAAAATGCATACCTATGTTCGAAACCACTGCTATATCATCATCGGCTTGGAGCACTAAAGAATTGAAACGCCTGAAAAATCAGAAGACGCGTTCATTCAAACGTTACAAACTTTCTGGATCAAAGCCTGCCTATGCCGCCTACTCAATTTTACGTCACAAATATAACACATTGAACAGAATTTGTTACAAGAACTATATCAGTAGGATTAAAAGCCAAATTTTTGTCAATCCTAAGTCGTTTTATAGCTTCGTTAATTCAAAAAGAAGATAAAAGGGTTTCCTTCTACAATGAAGCTAAATGATCAGATTTCCAACGATAGCTTCGAAATTGCTAACATGTTTGCGGATTTCTTCGAATCTAATTATTCAAACACCTATGATTATCCGCCATCGAATTATCCTTTCAGATGGTCTCCTCTGGATTTCCAGGCAGTCCCATATATATGTACTGATGATGTTTTAACTCATCCGGAAAATCTAAAAATTTCTTACTCTAGTGGTCCGGATCAAATTCCGTCGGTAGTGCTGAAATCTTGTACTCGATACTTATATCGACCTCTAGCCTGTTTGTTAAATGCGTCCCTGAAGCAAGGGGTATTCCCCAAGAAGTGGAAAGAATCATTCATTATACCACTGCATAAAAATGGAAGCAGGACGTGTGTTATAAAGTATAGAGGAATAGCCAAACTCAACACTATTCCTAAGCTATTTGAATTGATTATCAC
The DNA here is from genome assembly GCF_040869045.1 of Eurosta solidaginis. Taxonomy (NCBI): domain Eukaryota; kingdom Metazoa; phylum Arthropoda; class Insecta; order Diptera; family Tephritidae; genus Eurosta; species Eurosta solidaginis. The sequence continues at coordinate 263,170,636 of NC_090319.1, read as the reverse complement.
AAAACAGATTGCTTTTAAAGTATCTTCATTAATTGACTTTTCACAACATGGCTTTTGCAAGGGTAAATCAACGGTGTCCAACTTGCTTAAGTTTACAACCTTTGTATCCAACAGTTTTAAGACTAATTGTGAAGTTCATGTTATTTATACTGATTTTAGTAAGGCATTTGGTAAAGTTTCTCATTCTACACTTGTATTCAAATTTGATCGGTTAGGATTTCCTCCTTTGCTTCTATCTTAGGTTTCTTCTTATGTGCAGGAAAAAAACAAACAGTTATATTTAATAATTGTTGATTTCGGTTCATAAACGTAACTTCTGGTGTTCCTAAAGGCAGCCACTTTGGTCCGGTTTTGTTCCTGTTGTTCATTAATAACCTTCCTAGAGTTTTGAAGAGCTGCAAGCCGTTGATGTACGCTGATGATGTCAAACTTATAATGCCTATCCGCTCACCCGTGGATAGGGCATGTCTTCAGGCTGATCTGAATAGTCTAGGTGACTGGTGTAATGTAAACGCCATGTCACTAAACCTACCTATGTAAGTTCATGTGTTTTACAAGGAAGTCCTCCAATCCCATGATTATATTATTGGCGACTATGTAATCAAGCAAGTCACTAATTTTATTGATTTAGGCGTTACAATGGACCCAAATGCCGATTTTAAACTACATATTGAATCTTGCGTGAATAGCGCTAAAGGAACTTCGGCTTTCGTTAAACGTTGGTCTAAAGAATTCAATGACCCATACGTTACAAAAACTCTTTATATATCATTGGTCAGGCCTACTTTCGAATACGCTTCAATAATTTTGAATCCGCGTTATCAGGTTCATTCTGAAAAGCTGGAATGGGTCCAGAAACAATTTTTGCTTTTTGCTTTAAAACTCTTACCATGGGACCCTTCTAAAAATCTTCCCCCCTATTGCAGCCGGTTAAAACTAATACAGTTGCCCACATTGCAGAGCCGCAGGGAGATGCTTGGTGTCTTATTTATTGTAAAACTAATAAGAGGGTCAAAAAATAGTCCACTTTTGCTTGGTGAAATTAATTTTAACGTTCCCATTAGGCCATCTAGACATTTTCAATCAATTTTTGTAGCTACATGCAGGTCGAATTATGAAATGCACGAACCACTTCGCTGTTTATGTCGTGATTTTAATAAATACTGTAAAAATTTAGACGTCTGCGACTCGTATCTTGGTATTAAAAAATACCTTTTAACTACATTAAATTTCTAATTCGAAATGAAGCAAAGAACGCTAAACCGTGATAATATTGTTCAACCCTCTGTTTCAAATATGAAGTACCAGTTACTTGAAACTTGTTGGCAAAATTGCGTTGTGATCATTATCTTGATATGCATGTAATGAAATTCTGTATAAATTCTATTCTGTATATATTTTACCTACTATTAGTTTGCTCTATTGTCAATTTCATAAATTATTATTTAATAGCTCCTCATGAGTACATTTTAACACATTTACAACATTTTAACTTTTGCTTACTTCTAAGTTTATAATTGAAATTGTCAATCGTTTAATTAAATACTGTTTAAATATTTCTTTAAAATTGATGACTGCTTATGCTGTTTACATCGTGTATTACATCTGTGAATTAAGTGTCAGTATATTTGGTCTGTTGAACTGTTTAATTTGTAGAATGATAAATAAATAAATAAATAAATAAATAATCGGTAAGACATCGCATCCCGAATATTTTTGCAATCCCAGGATTTCGGAATTCTAAAATAACAATCCTGGAACCCTGATATTTTCCGGGATCATTCAGAAACTCTTATCTTTGAATTTCGGCTCAAAAATAATTATGTAATGTATAAAATTTTTAAACAAACTCAAAACAAATTTTATAAAAAAAAGAAAATATGTTTCGTTAAAAATAGATATGTTACATATGAAACTTCAGATAACTCTTTATTCTAAAAACATCCTCAAACCCTTAAAGTATCCTTAAACTATTAGATCATTTAAAATAATATCTGAAGATATTGGCGCATAATCATAGTCAAAATAAAATAGGTTTTAAATTTAGTTTCAGCTTTTTTGACAGATAGCTCATAGAAAATTATGTCAAAAAGTTGCAACTAAATTTAAAATCTATTTTATTTTGATTATGATTTTGTGCCATTACATCTTAACTTGTTACATATAGAATCGACCATTGTGAATTCTTGTATGAATCGAATGTTTGAAAAACCATTCACAATAGTAAACAGCCTCGATCACCTCTCCAATCGCTGTTCGATTACTTAAACCATTTGCCAATAGTGTTTTTCAAACATTTTTGTAAACGACTGGTGTATTGCATTATTTACATGTCTTAAAATGTTTGTTTAACTGGCTGCTCCACTTCGTATTGTAACGTCGTCGCATCAAGTTCGTTTCCCCACAACTCAACCGTGTGCTATAAAAGGACGCTATTCATGCGGTTGAGAACAAAATGGCGGATAGTGAGGGAATCGAAATGACAAAAAATTATTAAAAAGAGTTGAAAAACTTAAAATTTATCGTACTTGGAGTAAACCATTAAATCAAATTGAATATAACATGGCGTGGTGCCAAGTAAAAACCAACCCTAATTGAAAATACGAACAATTATAATAATTAATACCAAATTGCAAGCTGCTACACATGGTTCTGGCCACCTTGGTACTACCATTGTGTATTAGTGGAGCTAAAATTACACATACAACAATCTGAAAAAAAAACAATCCGACATACATCCTGGCGTTATGGACTAGCGTCCGTGCCATTCAACCAAACCCAAAAAAAAAAAAAAAAAATAACTGGCTGCTCATATTTTATCTAATAACTACATTTTAGAAATTAAAATCAATATGTAGTCTGATTATTTGTATACACAATTAAAAAAAAAGCTGATTTGAAACACAAATGGGCGTTTCATGGCACTTCAGTTAATTAACTGCATTCAAAAAATAAACATTAATTCCATTCTCTGGTTAATCGAACATAAATTTAAGAGGTGGATGTTTACTATTGTGAACTTTTTTTTTAAACATTCTTCTTTTCTATGAATTCAAAACGATTGGAACTACTGCGCCGGAAGTTGATGCATCAAATCAAATAAAAAAAAGTTTGTAATCAGCTGTCCCATGCTGCCACCTTGTATCGTTCCGCCATGATTGGAACACAGTTTCTCCATTGTGCATGGCTTTGAGAAAGAAGCAAATTATGCGAAATAAATACATCATTGTTTACTATATAGTTTGGCAGCTTAAGTAGAGGTTATGTTGCGAATAGAGTGGAAGGCAGAGGCAGTCGAATGTCATATAATGAAGGAATGGTGTTCGGAGTTTTTTCAAAGTTAAAAAAAAAATGATAAAAGCTTTAATATAAATAAAACTATTGTTTTAATAACAACAAAAACGCCATATATATTCTGTATACATAAATTGGCAAGGATTATCTCACTTTAAAATTTGAATTAAATAATCTAGTTTTTTTTTTGAAACTGAGTCGAGAACTGTGTGTGTGAATGTGCGAATTTTCACCGATCAGCTGTTAGTTAGCGCTACTTGGTAAAATTTACAATGGTTATAACGTTCTACTGTGATCACCTATAAAATAATTATAAAACGATGTTAATAAACTTATCTTAGATTGTTACTTCACATATTAATTCAGGCGGTGCATCATAGGAAAATGACAGATCCTTGGATGGTGCAAAATTCTGGCCACGATACTAAAACTGAAGGAAACGTCGTAAAAGAGAACGGAGCACAACAGAAACGAAGTGACGAAGAATCACCTTTGCCGCATTTAGAATTTGAGGATAATTTTACACCCATAGTACCAACAATAAACGCGAGGAGTAATTGTGGTAACGCAGCGACATCAAATCGTAACGAAAATATTAGTAACTCGAACGGTGGTTGCCTTGAACCATTACCCGATTCTGATATTTACTTGCGTGGGCTTGGTATGTTGACAGAAAAAAAACAATTGGATTTAAATTTAATAAAATATCAAATAATTGGCGGTCTTTCTTCAACTTTTCACACACCAGAGCGAAAATTACAAAAAATCAAAAAAGGTGCCAATTTAGTAGAAGCGTTAGCCGAAAAACGCAACGATTGTTTACATCAATTGCTACATAGCGAGAATTCTGATAATAATAATGCAGTGTTAGCATTGGACGAGCCGTTGAACAATCTTGAATTCTGCAGACATCTTCAACCGATACAAGCTCTATCTGTTGGTGAGTTGGTTCATATTGTTAGGTACGATCAGTTGCAAGAGCAGGAAGAGCAACAGGATAACGCAGACAAAAAGCAGGAAATTGAAAAGGAAACCGACAAAGAGGAGCAGTAAGAATAAAGAAACGATACAAACATGAATACACCATTCGGTGAGGTATTTCTTTTTCTAACGGACCTGGCATGGAAAAGCCGTTTAACTATACCAGTTCTAGTAACAACGGTCTTTCTCATAATGGACATACGTTTGCAAATTGAAATCAATATACAATCCGGCCAGGTAAAAAAGCTATGAAATTTTAGTTAGTGAAAGTTTAAACGTTTTTTTTTTTATTAATGTGTTTTAGGCTGCCGCTGATTTAGATGACGATGATGATAGTGATGATGATGACGACGACGATGATTCGGATGATTATCTGAGTGATGTCACTAATGATGAAGGTGATAATATGTATATGGAATATACGCATGCCGTTGAGCAAGAGCATAATGCACAAGAATATGACAACACTACCAATTGCTTAAGGCGATCATTGGGCTTGAGTTAGTAGTTTTTTGTTCTTATTATTTGTATGTACAATATATGTATGCATAAAATTAACTACGCATTTCGCTAGTCGGCTTTCTTGATTATTCAAAAATTACTCAAAAGCTAGAAAGGTTCACTAAATTATACATACCTGTATACAATTTTCATTAAGCATTTAGCAACTTATTGCATGTAATTATGGAAAATAAATGGTAAGCATTCGAAACTTTTTCGCAAAAATATATTTTATATGTATATAAGTTAAGACGAGAAACTATTGATGCCCACCCACGTAATAGATATATTTTCGCTATCATAATAAGTAAAATACTTAACGGGTTCGCAAACACTTGCAATGCAAGAGTACGATGAATGCTGGGAGAGCGATCTGTGTTGCTGGCAGCGGAGATGGTGTGAACGCTGGCCCTACTGCAGTGGTTCTAATTGGAATAACGTATAAGAGAGCATTCTTATTGGATTCATTGATGGTGGGAAGGTAAATGGATGGTAGCGATGAGTAAGCAGCGGTAGCTTCACATATTCTTATGAGAATGATGTTGTTCACTTTACTTTGTGGCAATTGGACCAACAAGACGTTTTGCGCGACATTACATTGTAAAATTAATATAATTGATATTGAAGTAAATGTTAACATTTATAAAGAAACTAAAATTGTTTAATTGGCGCCCAAACGTGGGGCCGGGAAGATCGTAATTAATTAATATTCTGGAATGTTATTGCTGATGAGGAAAAACAGTACCTACAAAATAACAGAAAATTGAAGGAAAATAACCCATATCGCATCGACCTTGGATGACATTCACAAAGGAAAGACAACGTAGACAAATAAAGAAACGGTTTTAGAAAAATCCATGTAAGTGATTTGCTCAGTGTATTTCGGTAAATTATTATTAAATAAATATTTAATAAAATAAAAAAATATTGTGGTAATTTGTGGGCTCAATAAATGAATTCCGAAGAACTTCAAGCTATTGTAGCCGCAGCGATATCGGCTGCATTGTCTACACAGAAAGCGGATTTCGACAAAAAGTTAGACGAAGTTACCAAGAAATTTACAACTACATTGACGGCCAATGTAGAATCTTTTGAGGAAGTGCAGATTGTAGGCAATGTGCAATGCGATGAGACCCTCGACCTCGTCAAATCCTTGCCTGAGTTTGACGGTAAACAAGAAAAATATGTATCATGGAGGCAAGCGGCGCACACGGCCTACAAACTGTACGAAAGGTACGATGGAAGCGCAAAACATTACCAGGCGGTCGCAATCATCAGAAATAAGATTAGAGGCGCCGCTGATGGTGTTTTGGCTTCATTCAATACCGTGTTGAATTTTAAAGCCATAATAGCGAGGTTAGATTTTACTTATGCCGATAAGAGGCCGATATATTTGATCGAGCAGGAGATGAGTACTTTGCGACAAGGAAATCTGACGGTATTGAAGTTTATGATGAAGTCGAGAGAAAACTCACCCTTCTTACCAATAAGACTATAATGACTTACGAAAGTCAGATAGCGACTTCTATTAATGAGAAGTACAGAATGGATGCTCTACGCGTTTTTATTTCGGGTCTAAAGAAACCCCTTTGCGATATTTTGTTTTCTGCTCGGCCGGCGGATTTACCATCTGCTTTGGCACTTGCACAGGAGGTAGAGGCAAACCATGCGCGTTACGTATTTGCGACAAACTTTTCAAACCGATTTTCGATGAAAATAGCAAAAGTCAAACTATAGACAAGAAACTAAGCGAAAGCAGCAACAATCAATTGGATAATTTAAGTGGCCACAAAAACCCACATTTTCAAACCAATCCCAATAGGCAACAAAAACGGAATTTTTCTTATAATGGTAGGCAAGAAAGATCTGAGCCGATGGATATAGATCCATCACTATCCCGGTTACGTCGTTCAACGAACTACGTACCTCAAAATCCGTCCAATGATTTTTTACAAGAAAATAGGACCAATAACTTCCAAAGCTCTAAGCAAAGACATCTCCCCATTAATACCAGTAATCAAGGGCAACAGTTTAAACGACGCCTTGAGTCCGATAGAAATACCGGGCCGAAAATTCAGAGAGTTAATCACATCTCGCAGGAAACAGCTGACGAAAATTTATACGATAGCATAGTGGATAATGAAGTCGAAAATATTGAAGAACATATTAATTTTTTAGGGATAGTACCCTACTCCCTTGGATTAGAAGATCAATAGGATCTGAGGGAAGGGTTATAAAGATGTTAATTGATACTGGCGCTTCAAAAAGTTATATTAAACCGTTTGCCGAGCTAAAAGGGATCGTACCCCTAAATAAACCAATTTTAGCCAGATCAATACATGGAGAGACGAAAGTAAATAGAAAATGCACTATAAACCTATTTGGTGTGAACTCCGACTTCATTATTTTACCTAATTTGCTAAGCTTTGATGCGATAGTTGGGCTTGACCTGCTTAAGCAGGTTAACGCTATAGTAGACCTTAAAAAAGGCGAAATTATTCATGATTATGGGACCGAGAAGCTAGTATTTATTAAATACGAAAGCATAAATATCATCAAAATTCAACAAGATAATGTACCCCTTGCTATAAAAAAAGATTTTTTAAATATGATCGATAAAAGAAAAAAGGCTTTTGCCGATCCAAATACGGCTCTACCATACAATACGAATGTAGTTGCCACAATTAGAACAAAACATGAGGAACCCATTTATTCCAAATTATATCCATACCCAATGGGCGTAATAGATTTTGTCAATAAGGAGGTAAAGGAACTCCTGAAAGACGGTATTATTAGACCATCTAGTGGATAAAAAAAGACTCGACCAGCTAGGCAATAAAAAGAAACGTCTGGTAGTAGATTTTCGAAAGTTAAACGAAATTACTATCGACGATAAGTACCCCATACCAAACGTTATGTCCATTCTTTCAAGCATGGGCCAGTCCCAGTACTTTTCAACCCTTGATCTGAAATCAGGATTTCATCAAATTGAGCTCGCAGAGCGAGATAGGGAGAAAACCGCATTTTCTGTGAACAATGGCAAATATGAATTTTGTAGACTACCATTTGGTTTAAAGAACGCGCCAAGTATATTCCAAAGGGCTATCGATGATGTACTTAGGGAGCAAATAGGTAGAAGCTGTTACGTTTACGTTGATGACGTAATAATATTCTCACCTACAAAAGAGCAACACGTTCAAGATATAGACTGGGTTTTAAAAAGTTTATGTGATGCAAACATGAAGGTTTCGGTGGAAAAATCGCATTTTTTCAAGACTGAAATTGATAACCTCGGGTTTGTCGTGTCAAGGAAGGGCATAAAAACATGTCCCGACAAGGTTAATGCAATGCTAAATTTCCCGGCTCCAGAAAATTTGTATAGTCTCAGATCGTTTCTAGGATTAGCCAGCTACTACAGATGTTTCATTAAAGAGTTTGCCCGCATAGCTAAACCTCTGACAGATATTCTAAAAGGCGAAAACGGCAGAGTCAGTGCTACTCAATCCAAAAGAGTCAAAATAGTTTTAAACTTAGAACAGCTTCAAGCATTTGATTCCCTAAAACATATTTTGGTATCAGAAAATGTTATGCTTGATTACCCTGATTATAAAAAACCTTTCGATTTGACAACAGACGCTTCTAACCATGGCCTGGGCGCTGTTTTGTCTCAGGATGGTAGGCCCATAACCATGATTTCTAGAACATTAAAAGATAATGAGCTTAACTTCGCTACAAACGAAAGGGAGCTTCTAGCCATTGTGTGGGCGTTAAAGAACCTGAGAAACTACCTTTACGGTGTAAAAAATTTAAACATTTTTACAGATCACCAGCCTCTAACGTTTGCAGTTTCGGATAGAAATCCGAATGCTAAGCTCAAACGTTGGAAAGCGTTCATCGATGAGCACAATGCAAAATTATACTATAAGCCAGGAAAAGAAAACTGTGTTGCCGACGCCCTGTCGCGTCAGCAACTCAACGTAATAGAAGAAGATTCAAATTCAAACTCGGGAACGATTCATAGCGAACAGTCCCTAACTTATACGATAGAGGCAGTTGAAAAGCCAGTAAATTGTTTTAAAAACCAAATCATTATTGAAGAGGCTGAAATACCGTCGAAACGAACTTTTATTATTTTTGGAAACAGAACAAGGCATATTATCCGATTTCGTGATAAAAACACACTTTTAGGCATCATTCAAGACCTTGTTAACACCAAAGTGGTGAATGCAATTCATTGTAGTTTGCCTACCTTAGCACACATTCAACATGACTTAGTACGTATATTTCCAAATACGAAATTCAAATATGCAAAAACGTTTGTAACAGACATATTTGATCCAAACGACCAGCTAGAGATTATAGTTACAGAACATAATCGGGCGCACCGCGCTCCACAAGAAAACGTCAAACAAATTTTAAAGGATTATTTTTTTCCAAAACTAGAGAAGAAGGCAAAAGAAGCAGTTGGTAACTGCAAAATTTGTTCAAGGGCAAAATATAGTAGACATCACCAGAAACATAGAATACCGAAACACCAATCCCATCATATGTAGGCGAAACCCTGCATATTGATATTTTTTCTACAGACTCGAATTATTTTCTAACATGTTTGGATAAATTTTCCAAATTCGCAGTTGTTCAAACAATACGATCTAGGACGATCGTAGATATAAAACCGAAAATCCTACAACTTTTGAATGTATTTCCTAAGGCCAGAGTCATTTACTGCGATAATGAGAAATCATTGAACTCAAATACCGTCAGATATCTTCTTGCCAACAGTTTTGGTATTGAAATCGTAAATGCTCCACCTCTCCACAGCACTTCTAATGGCCAAGTAGAGAGATTTCACAGTACATTGGTAGAAAAAGCTAGATGCATGAAGCTAGAGAAATGCATTGATGACACAAAAGATTTGATATTGCTTTCTACTATAGAGTACAATAAAACAATACATTCTGTCACCAATAAAAGGCCAATCGACATATTTCGGCCTGCTACAGAAAATACAAATAATGAAGTATCGGCACGTATAAGGCAAGCTCAGCAATCCGAATTAAAAAGTCACAACAAAAATCGGATACAACGTACATTTAATGCAGGTGATAAGGTCATGGTAAAAAGAAACAGAAGGCTAGGAAATAAATTAACCCCCCTTTATGAAGAACAAATTGTAGAAAAGGACTTAGGAACTACAGTTCTTATTAAGGGGAGGGTGGTCCATAAGGACAATCTAAAATAGAGGTTTACGCCGATCACTTTATCGGCGGCGGCGGCGTATATCTCTAATCTAAAATAAGCAACCTTTTGAGGAAGTATTTATTATACCTTTAACATGGAGTTCGCATTGCATTTAACGGAAGGTCAATATTCAGTTTGAACTACTACATCGTAATTTTGGAACTTTTTACTGAGCATTTCACAGATAGTTATTTAAGTTTAAACTAAATACTTAATCTAAATAATTGCTTAAATTATAGTTTGTGAAATAATTAAATATTATTAGGGAATTAATTTTAATATCTTACATTTAAGACCATAAGTTACCGCTCGCTTAGAAACCAAACAAAATTTTCACCAAAATGGTATGAGTGGGCTTGAGAGAACCTTTACATTCCAAAGAAAATAACACCTCGGCAACAATTTATCTTCGACATTTTAAAATTGATAAAAGTCCCACGGAAGTTCTTTTGCTCCACCACTAATAAATTGCGAATACATCAAACTATAATTCATTATGTACAGTCAGCAAGATTATACGTACATATTTTCAATTTGCAAATTGGCAAAGCCATTGCGTATAATTTAATTCCACCAAACTGAACAAAACGTTACGTACGTTAAATGTAAAGGATCGAGGACGCTCCTCACTTAGAAGGGGAGGAGTTAAGACGAGAAACTATTGATGCCCACCCACGTAATAGATATATTTTCGCTATCATAATAAGTAAAATACTTAACGGGTTCGCAAACACTTGCAATGCAAGAGTACGATGAATGCTGGGAGAGCGATCTGTGTTGCTGGCAGCGGAGATGGTGTGAACGCTGGCCCTACTGCAGTGGTTCTAATTGGAATAACGTATAAGAGAGCATTCTTATTGGATTCATTGATGATGGGAAGGTAAATGGATGGTAGCGATGAGTAAGCAGCGGTAGCTTCACATATTCTTATGAGAATGATGTTGTTCACTTTACTTTGTGGCAATTGGACCAACAAGACGTTTTGCGCGACATTACATTGTAAAATTAATATAATTGATATTGAAGTAAATGTTAACATTTATAAAGAAACTAAAATTGTTTAATTTATATGTATGTATACGCGTATCTTCATCAATATTTCTTCACATATAAAGCTTTATAAGCTCGTCACTAACAGCTGAGGGTGTTAGAATGCCTAAATCAGTAAATAACAAAGTAATGTAAGCAGGAGGTGTATAATCCACTTGAGGATGAATTTTAGACACGTCAACTAAATGTTTACGCGAATACTGAAAGTTGAAAGGGTATATATTAATTATCAAAAAGCAGAATGCATACAAATTGCAAACCTACTTTATACTCATCGGGAAGGTCACGTTGATTTAGTGGATAGAGCCGTGTGAACTTGAAACTTTCAGCTAGCACATAAAAAGGTTTTTTCATCTCGCGTGCACACAAACCCATTGTAAATGTGCCTATGCGATTGATGATACCACCACTTTCAACTACCGCCTCTGCGCCAACCATAACAAAGTCTACTGATTCCATAACATAGCCTGTAGCAGAGTCCAATATTAATGTGCTACTAATACCAGCACGTTGCAAATCGGCTACCATTTGAGTTCTAAAAGGTAGTGCAATTATTTTAGCAAGCATTATGTAAAATTGAAAAATTACAAAAATCGCTTACCCTGATTTATCGGGTCCACCTTGTGTGACATAAACATGAAATTCTTTATTCTTTGCTGCACTTAGCAGTGCCTTAAGCACAACGCGTGAACGCGAGTGCGTTAGTACACGACTGCCATCTGTGACAAATTTCTTTGCCTGCTGAGCAATCACATCACGAGAGTTTAGCAGTTTGGTGAGGAATATTTTGCCACGATGTAACATTATTTGTCGACACTCCTCCATTTGCTTGTCATCCAAACTGAGTGTTATGAAACGACAGAAAAGTTCTCCGCCACTTACTACCGCCGCAATTGATAGATCGGTATTGCGCATTGCCGCCACTGCATCACGCATTGTCGTATGAAGGATGTGTATGGTGTCAACTGAAATATGAGGAAGTTTTTAAGTTATTGTGATAGAAATTTTTGAAGAAATATAGTCTACATTGCTTTTCCTCCAGTATCATCAATAATGTTTTGATTGCGGCTATGCCCGAAGACAGATCCTTGTCCTGCTCCAAGAGGTGTAGGAAGTAGTTGCGCACGTTCGCTGTTTGAACGTTTGTACTATTAAATTTAGTTGATTTTCGTTGGAATTTCCGTGACTTACCGGCTTCGTCGATTTTTACATCTTCACTGGTTGGCATTTTTTAATTCACTCTTAGATGTAAACAACTAAATTATTAATTTCATCAAAAGTAGCGCACTTGCATTGACCATTGTAAAGGTCTACAAGTAGGATATGTAGCAGCACGCACATACACAGCCACACTCACCTGATAATATGCTCGGTTTTTTTTTGTGGATGCTATTTGGCACTGTTGTACTTATAAGGATATTTCTTTGTAATTTTACAATAAAAATTTTACACAGTTTTCGTTGGCTGCTAATACACTTTTCTTCGACCTAACAAGTACAACAGTGCCAAATACCTCCCACAAAAAAAACGAACGAGAACAAGCATTTATCAGGTGAGCATGGTGTATGTGCGTTCTGCTACATCCCTGCAAAAAATCGCGAGTACTCCATGCATGCATGTATGGAGTACTCGCTATGGACCAAGCGAGTACTCCAAAATTAACCACAATTCATACAAAAAATATGGTCCAATTAACATTGCGATGTCCTAGGACAGGACCATATACTCCAGCTCCGCATTACATCAGAGTAATCCATGGAGTACCCACAGTCCAATAAACATCGTGTAGTGATTACAATCGTTAAAAACGAGCAATGATCGGCTTACAACATGTTCGTGTAGAAACATGAGTTGGTCCATCGCTGCATTACAGTGGAGTAGAATGGTAAGTACTCCAGTGGACCACATTGTCCAACGATTTTTGCAGGGATATTCTACTTGTAGACCTGTACTATGCGATCATAGTGTACCTATACAACACCCCTATTATGAATTTTCATACGATAGACGATAAACGCTTGCTAGCGTATCGTAAAAAATCAGCTTTCATATTGCGATTTCCACACGCCCGATAGATGCACTATTGTGAATGATGGCAGAGTTTTGTTTACAAATTTTTGTGAATCTATACGAAACAGATAGCAAAACAAAACGTAAATACTAACAATTCAATTGTCTTGTACGTAAAAGTGGCAAACATTTTTAAAAGCTGTAATAATAAAATATTTTCTACTACCTATGTATGTTGCCTTTTATAAAAACTCAAATGAACAAATTGACGAAACTTGCATAGAGCCATAGAAAAAAGAAAATTGAGAGATGCTTCCAATCTTCTTGAAATGAACTCTACACTGTAAGCCTCGACATACTAAGAGTAAAGCCGTGGTTACTCACGAACGTACGTAGAAAAAACGTGTCAGCTGACACGACCTATCTTATGAGTGTGCAATGTAAACGAAAACTCACCGACGTGCAACGCCCGTACGTACGTAGCCCGGAACGTAGAAATCAAAACAAGTTTGATTTTTTCCGTAAGAACGTGTCAGCTGATCGCTCTCTCACTAGACAGAGTTGCCTAGTAAACTTTTGTGCGCTAATTTTTGACCGTTTGCAATTTTATGCAAAAACGCCTAATTAAAGTTTGAAAAATTGTGAAAATAATTCGAAATAATTATGTAAAAGTGCTGATTATAAATATTTAATCTTTTTATACTTATTTAATAGTATTCCGGCCTTTTACAATATCAAAAATTAAATTGGAAAAAGTTGATGTTTCCATAAGCATACATGCAAAATGGTCAATGGCAACTGTGCTTATCTGTAAACAATACACACACAAATATCTTATGTACATGTACACAGACGCACACATTGATTCCTACGGGCTTGAGAGTTCGGTCAAATGTGCTTCGTACGACAAACGTCCTTACGTACGGCACACGTCGGTGGGTAACTGCCGCATAAAAAAAGTTTAATAAACAAAATAGATTTCAGTGTATGTGTTAACAGAGGTAGAAGCATAGCGGAACGATACAAGGTGGCAGCATGGAGACATACCTACAAACATAAATAAAAATTTCATGTACTTTGTTTTTGTAAATTCGATGGACAAATGTCAAAATCGTACTGCGCCGTATTTTGATGTATCAAATCAAAAATGCTTAAAATCAGCTGTCCCATGCTGCCACCTTGTATCGTTGCGCCATGGGTAGAAGGCAGTTTGCGCGCCCATAAAAATAGGTCATCCATTTCAAATATTTTGAAGGTTTGTGCCACTTTAAGGTTTCTTGCCCAGGGTGTTGCAACAGAGTGTTGGGAATGTGGCTTTAGTTGGGTCCTTTGGATTTTGTAATAATTTTATATTTACTTTTATTTAAATAGCTCCCAACGTATCGTGAAAAAATTTATCAACGATGGCTAGCGTAGAAAATTGTACAGTTGATGCGATAGTTAGCGTATGGCAATACCACGATAAACGATAAACGCTAACGATCGGGTTTCACACGCTAGCATTTATTTCATAATATGGTATAACAGATTGCAAGCGTTTATCGTGTATCGTATGAGTTCATAATAGGGGTGCAAGTGTGTTCACTAAGCGATAAACGTCAAAACTACAAACAGCCTCGCTCACCTGATGGAAATCTCAGGTCTAGAGTCGCATTTTTGGTCTCAACGACAACATTTTTGACTACCAATCGTCTCGACTTTTTCAATTTTTCAATCATTCGGTAATGGTATCCATTTTGAATTCGCTGTCATTCCGAATCCAGCGAGTGCCTGTCAGAATGCTTGACAGATAAGTCAACACACTTGTACTTGTACACTATGCTATGCGACATAAACAATCGAACTCTCAGTGCGTACGGTATAGGGATGCAAATTTTGAGGAGCAACATCGATACATCGATGTATCGACAAAATAAACATCGATGATAAAAAGCATCGGAAGAAAAACATCGATATATCGACGTTTTCCGATGTTTTTTTTCAGTAGAATTCAATTTAGGAATAGCTGGAGACATTGGTGCTTTATCGGTAACCGTATCGGTAACCTTATAACAGCTGATTCGACCAACCTTATGAGAATCAATGCAATCGATTATTGGTGCCGCTAAGGTCGTAACCGTATCGTAGCCAACCAATTGGGTTTTGGTTTAAAGTCGTAACGATAAACAGCTGTTTACGTTAGGGATACGGATACAGCGATACGCCATACGGCACCAATGACTCCAGCTAATAACTACGTGGCTCTAGTGGGTGGGTGATAATTATAGTCGCCTAGTTTGTGACATTAGCTCACACACCCCGAAATCGAGGAATTTTTAAGAAAATTCGACCAGAAATGTATTTTAAAGGCCCCTTTACAATGTGCAGAGGTTTTATTATATATGTATGCAGTTACCGGCCAAAGTCAAAATAGACACTTTGCGGAGTTTGTCACGTACACATATGCGAAGGCATCTGTGTACCCACCCGTGGTTGGCTGTCAAGACGGTTGCCCTGGCTAGCTCAGAACTTCGGGTCGCGATTCTTAACCCTGCCGCCTTGAGAAGGGTGCATATTATGGGTCGTTCTTGACGGCTGTTGGCATGAGTTCCTCCCACAGGATGCCCTCCCTTCCTTGAACCGCTCCTTTTCCGGTTATACTTACGTACAGTTCCCTTTAGCTCCAGCTCCAATCATCCGAATACCTACGTCCCTCTTATCATCTTCCCCTACCCCGTATTAAAAACTTAGCTCAAGGTGTGCATTTCGGATTTTCACATAATAATATAATAATAAAGTTTATTTAGAAACATAAGTTTGGGGTTACATTCATACAAACATATATATCCTTAAAACGATTTTAAATGCGATGTACCACCGCCAAAAGGGGTAAATAACGGGGTTTTTCTGAGGCAATTCGCCCGAAATGAACCTGACTTCCTGCCTAAAAGAGCTCTCTTAAGAAGGCCTACAGTTTCTATAAGCTGATAATATATATATGTATTTTTTTTTCAGCTCACCTGTCTTTACTAACCCTCGCCATTAACAAATTTTGGAGGAGTTACACCACCGTGCAATAATACAAAATTTTTACAATCTCACAAATTAACTAAATTTGACACCACTAATGCTACATTACATGGAATCCAAAACGTTCAATATTTTAAATAAATCAGTCTATA
This sequence comes from Eurosta solidaginis, assembly GCF_040869045.1. Lineage (NCBI taxonomy): Eukaryota > Metazoa > Arthropoda > Insecta > Diptera > Tephritidae > Eurosta > Eurosta solidaginis. Next base: position 263,154,398 of record NC_090319.1, on the reverse strand, counting down.
TCAGCGCCTGACTGCCAACTATTCCCAATGCGGCCCTTATAATTTTTCCTTTACACATTCGGAGTGTGATGGCCGTGATTGTCGGGATTATAGTGTCCGACTAGGCTGTGGTAAATTGGAAACTCCTAATACGGTGAGCTTTTATAGACGGTACAGGTATACCCCGTTCTCGTGGACGCAAAAAAAACTGGTATATCATTGGTATTAGGCAAACTTACGTATCCGATTCTTAGGGTGTGTATGCGTGCGGACTCGCTTATGTCAATTACTTTTGGTTATGCTCGCCAGAAAACTTTTGAAATGTATTTTTGTTACCGTATATGCTGAGCCTTCAGGATATTCCACTTCCCTTACGCTCGCCTCCTCACTTGTTGGTTGTTGCTCCTTTGCCGGGAGTTGATCACTGATGGTTAAGTTACGTATATAATTTTCTTTTTTATTTGATGGCCGTTTACCGTGACCGCGTTTCTTTGTTACGCGTATCTCTCGTGCTCGAGCATATCTTTATTATTTTGCTTGAGTAATAAGTTATCGGAATTTGCAAAAAAAAATGATTTTTTTTTTTTTTGCTTTTTGCTATCTAATTATCGCGCGCACTTTTGGCTATTTCTTCGCCACACACCATTCGGACCTTTTTTCTCAAAATTTCACTTCCGCTACAAGCTGAATCTTCATTCCAATCTCCCGCTATTTCTCTTGTCTGCCCCTTTTATAGATTTTCTTTTTTCTTTGTCATAGCCGAACGTTTCACCTAACGTTTCTTATTATATTCTTTCCGACCAATCACATAAGCGCGCATAGCGTGATACATCTGTCACCCTTCTCCCATCGAACTCTCCAAACACAACCTTTCAATATGGTAACACCCTTTTGGATCGAAAGCACTATTTGTCCTTTTGTTTTATTTGACATTTTAACAAACTGCATGAAGTTAGCTGCGTTCGGGTAAGTAGAATTTGTTTTGATTTTGCAATTCTAAAAAATAATTTAATACATTTATTTTTCTTTTAGGTTCCAGATCGGGACAAGGAGTCCTATTTAACAAAAATCTACAATATCTTGTAGCGCCGCTCAACGCGGGGAACACCCACCCTGACAAGTTGGCACTTAATTTTTTAAAATAGCGCCACACCTTACTTTTGTTCGGCATATTGATTTCGGCAAGAAGCTGGTGGAAAATAGAAATTATTAAAAATGTGCAATTTTGTTTTAATTTAATATTAATAATTACAAATGATAGCAGTGCAAGCAACTTCCTTTTAGAAGTAATCAAAAAGCAGCCCATTATTAAATAAAAGCAATGTTGGTCAAAGTAGCTGAAAATAAAAACTATTACGCTGTTACCAAAGGTAATCAAAGGCGATTTAAAAATTAATTATTATCCACATAATAAAATTATTCCAAAAAGCCCGGGATACTACACGATCTACAAATTTACCTCACGCCTTTGCACTGGCCATACTGCACTTTCGATTAAGATATTCACCTATTTATTTAGTATAAAATATTCATTAGAAGTCACATCATAATTTAAAACAATTTGTTATTAATAACTTACCATTTATACATCAGTTTGCAGCAACTTAACAAAAAACAAGTAAGGAAGGCTAAGTTCGGGTGTAACCGAACATTACATACTCAGTTGAGAGCTGTGGAGACAAAGTAAGGGAAAATCACCATGTTGTAAAAAGAACCTAGGGTAACTCTGGAATGTGTTTGTTAATAATAATTTTAAAAGGGAGTGGGCCTAAGTTCTATAGGTGGACGCCTTTTCGAGATATCGCCATAAAGGTGGACCAGGGGTGACTCTAGAATTTATTTTGTACGATATGGGTATCAAATGAAAGGTGTTAATGAGTATTTTAAGAGGGCGTGGACCTTAGTTCTATATGTGGACGCCTTTTCGAGATATCGCCATAAAGGTGGACCAGGGGTGACTCTAGAATTTGTTTGTACGATATAGGTATCAAATGAAAGGTGTTAATGAGTATTTTAAAAGGGAGTGGGCTTTAGTTCTATAGGTGGATGCCTTTTCGAGATATCGCCATAAACGTGGACCAGGGGTGACTCTAGAATGTGTTTGTACGATATGGGTATCAAATTAAAGGTATTAATGCAGGTTTTAAAAGGGAGTGGCGCTTAGTTGTATATGTGAAGGCGTTTTCGAGATATCGACCAAAATGTGTACCAGGGTGATCCAGAACATCATCTGTCGGGTACCGCTAATTTATTTATATATGTAATACCACGAACAGTATTCCTTCCAAGATTCCAAGGGCTTTTGATTTCGCCCTGCAAAACTTTTTTATTTTCTTCTAGGTGTCACACCCATTTTACCAAGTTTTTTTCTAAAGTTATATTTTGCGTCAATAGACCAATACAATTACCATATTTCATCCCTTTTTTCGTATTTGGTATATAATTATGGCTTTTTTTTTCATTTTTCGTAATTTTTGATATCGAAAAAGTGGGCGTGGTCACAGTCGGATTTCGGCCATTTTTTATACCAATACAAAGGGAGTTCAGATAATTACGTGAACTGAGTTTAGTAAAGATACATCGATTTTTGCTCAAGTTTGTCAGGTCGTGGGTCGTCCCCGCGTTGGGCTTCATTCAGACCTTGGCCCGCTTTAATGTAGAGAGCCTCACATGTTGAGGTGGAGTACGCTGTTAAAACAGCAATATTAAATGTTTGGATCGTTCAAAATATATGAACAAAAAAAAAAAAACCGAAAAGTTACCAGCGGGTCCCTCCTAAACCAGGGGTGGTATCCACAGTATGTTTGCGCGGAACACTTTTCTACGTTAGCAGCCTTCGGCCGCGCTTATAAAACAGCACCCGGGGTAGGTCCAACACCGGTTTGGAGACCAAAACTATATCCACGCAAAGCACGTATGTTCACAGTTTTTTTTTGTTGGGTATTGCACAACAGAACAACAATCACCTGAAAATCACCAACTTCCACTGCAAGTATCTCCGGACAGAGATACAATGTTTATTTTCCGCCTTCGGAGCTTTGTTCTCGAGATTAATACGCGTCGGGGGAAACATCTCTAGATATTTTTTTGTGGTAACACATCAGTATTTTAATATAATAAAATTTATAAAATTGTGTTTACCAAAAAGGTAAACACGAGAAACGTCAAATGAAAATGTCCCAAAAAAACACCATGGTGAACTCACGTAAGTTCACAATGATGAAAAAAGCTTTAGGTTGAAGATTGCCAGATGGACGTGCATGATATGGTGAGAATAAGGACAGGGATAGATAGAGGGTGGTTATGATTGCAATAGACAAAAGAAAGACCGTGGGAAACGGCATAAGGAAACGGTTCTTTTCAGCGGTTCGGATAGTATAAAAGAGGGTAACTGAAGGAGAACAAAGGTAAAGCAAAATATAGCAGCATATCGAGCTAAAGTGCGCGCGCCACTTTTCTGATAAAGAAAGATATCCTTTAAATTTTGTGTGCGTTTAAGTTTTTTTTAAATTCCCTGTGCGCGGAGACCCAGAAAGGGTGAGTGTAGTGCCGAAAATAATAATTCCAGAGTTTTTTGATATAAGGCAAATTGCCTTCAATTCAAAGCGCGGTTTCGGTCAATAATCGGTAAGGAGAAGGGCGACACAAAACCCAACCACCAGGACAGCATTCCTCGCGGCATAGAGATGTGTAATATTTAATAATCAGTGGGAACCGGAGGTGGCCAGTGAAGCCTTTTTAAAGCGCCAGGGAATCACATTTTTTGCGAATCACATTTTTTGCGAATCACATTTGTTACGAATCACAATTTTTACAAATCACGAATTTTTACGAAAACTACGAATTTCTACGAATTCGGTATCAAATTTTACAAATGCAACAATTCTTTTTGCAACTTCAACATCAAAATTGTTACGAGTATCAACCATTTTTATAAAATCAACACCGTTTTTGTACAAAGTCCATATTATTTCTACATATTCGACGTCATTTTTTACAAATTCAACAATTTCCTACAAATTCGATAGCATTGGCTACACATTCAATCTCCAATTTATCAGATCCATACAACATTTTCATCAAGTAAATCGTAATTGCATCTCATCACATTTTTTGGTATTGCAATTTCATCACCAATAAATCCTTTTATTGCATCTCGGAAAGCTGCGTCCAATTGGATTTGTTTATTCACCTAGCCATTTACCCTAACGTTGGAGCGACCTACCTCATTATAGCATTCAGCAAAAAAGTTCACCATAAGGTAATGGTACAAAAGCTTTTTATGGTAGATAGAAATTAACAAACGAGTCAGGGTAGTCTAAGAATTGTTTTTTTTTTATCCCAAATTTTAAACTGTATGAAATATGAATTTTACATTGATGTGCATGGACATATATCCGAGTCACTATAAATCTTTTCCGTTTTAGTCTTAAACGTAGTATTCGATTAAACCAAAATTTATAAAATTGTAAGGCGTCCATGAGTCACAAAATATACCAGAACGATTAATTAAGCTGTTTTTTTTTGTCTTACCTTTTTTTTTTGCAGAGAGGGTATAAACCCTGCACCAATAAGCCCCCAATCCCCACATAAAAGAGCTCTTTTAGGCAGGCATTAGGGTGTGTTTTAAAACTCTTTTTTTTTATATAACTCCACTTGAGTAGATAAGAGTTTGGTGATTTTGGCGACAGAAAGACCCAGAAATATATTTGAACATTTGTCATACAGTTTTTTTTATACGGAATTCATGTGCGCATTTTGATTCTTTTTAGGTTGATAATATTTATAGGCCTGTTTACGCGTGCATAAATACTGTTTGTAATACGTTTATTTTTACTTTTATATGTTTGCATAAGGATATAAATTTTTTTTTTGCGAAGAAGGAACCCATATATGTTAAATTAAAATTTACATATATGTATATATATAAATTAAGGTGTTTGAAGAAAAATATTATTGAATATAAACGAAGCTTGATTTTTTGTATAAGATTTTATTTCATTCGTGTATAGATTTTAAGATTATGTTTATTAAAAATGCGTTATTGAAGTGAAAAGAGAAGTAATATGGCTGGCTAATTTCTTTTTGGGGCGGGATGTAAGGATGGAATGATGAGGAGGTAAGTAGGAGTATGGAGCATGGCATTAGGGTGACCGCAGAGTAGGTTGCACGATGCGAGCGGTCCAAGGTTGGGTGGGATTCCTGTTGTGCGGTGGGTAAGTGAACCCGAAGAGGTGAACGGAAGTAAGTAAATATATGTGTGCGTCCGGTTCCAAGATGGCGGGTTGAGAACCACGGCCTGCCAAACGTACTGAGCTAGCTAGGGCCACCATCTGGAACCAAAGCAACGTGTACGTGACATATATTTATAAATGGCGCCCAAACTAAAAACACATGAAGGGATCGCTATATTTCTTATAGCACCCGAGAAATATTTTTTTTTATAATTCAACAGAGCGCAGGAAAAGAAGCTTGAATTGGCGCCCTCGCAAGAAATTAAATATTCTTCTGTAACATCTAGTAGAAATACAAAGATATAATTATCTTTTTTTTACTCAATTAATCTTGCACTTACAAATGTATTTAAGCTTTCAAAAAAAAAAAAAAAAACGTTCATTTGAAAAAGGTTATGGTGTAAGCGGGTATCGAAGCTAGTTAGGGACTTGCTTGTGTATTTCTGACAAAGTTTAATTGCACCAGTAGTTAGGAGCAAGCCCACCAGATCTGATACAATAACCCAACGGTGGCATAGACACCAAACATGAGGGTGATCTATTTGCATCGACATTTTACAACACAAAATTTTATTTTAGATTTCTTTTTTTTCTTCACTTTGTTTTTATAGAGAGTTTTAGTTTCAGAAAGATGTCTACAAATGTGGAAGCCAAAACAGAGATTTTTGAGTTTTGTTGTTCCATAAGTAGTAGATTTTGTGACCACAACTACATCGCGAATGGTAGGTGTTGTGAAGCATAAAATAGTTTTTTTTGGAATTGTTTCGTTTATTTAGTTTATCAGTGAGGATTCACATGCCAACCCACACAGGAACGAACAACTATGCTCCAGAACTCTAAGTCTCCTCATGTAGTCAGGCCATCCGAACACCCGCCAACTCATAACATTCTAAATTATTAAATTTTTTTTATACTTTTTATATCGGAGATAATTTTGGTATTGGTTTTTTGGAGTCAGTTTTTTACAAAGGTTTGAGTTTTTTGGTGTACGTGTTACGTTAATACGTCATCATAAGTTTATGAACATTCATTTAGCATAGGGGTTAACCTACAGGTATACTATATTCACACCTCTTCATCAATACAAACATTTTTTTATCGATATATATATATATATTTTGTAGACATTTTTTTTTTGGTTGATTTCGTATGAAGCGCTAATACAGGGGTGCGTGTTCGTAGACACTCAAGGTTTATAGCATTTAACACACATATATTTCGCTTTGTCGTATATTCTCCTTTTTAAGATTACATCGAGATTACGTGGCTACCTGATATTTTGTTTTACATGAATATTGTTTTTATACCAATAGAGATATATTTTTTTTATAAGATTCAGTACCTATAGGATTGAACATACACATATACAGATGTCCACTTTTATAGTTTTTTTTCTATATATAAATATTTGTTTTTTTTAATACACATTCAATTTTTTTTTATATTACACGGTTTGCTAACATACGCGAGCGAATTTGCGAATAGTCAATTCAGAGGGAATTTAACGTGCATCTACTGTCCTTAGATCATATATTTTTTTCTTTTTTTTTGGATTACATCCAAATTTTTTTTTCTCTATTTTATTACTGAAATAATTGGATTTTTTTTTACTACGAGTGGCGCTGATACAGTGGTGTGCGCTAGCCGAGATTAAATTTTTGTAGGATCTAATATACATACATACATACGCAGTCATCTCGACTTATATACATGGTCTTTACACTTGCTTTATTACCAAAAAAATTTTTTTGATTAATACGTGTTATACATATAAGTTCGCATAGGGTATAACCCGCATATACATATATTTTATATTGATTTAAATTTTCTTTTATATAAATTTTCTTTTGATTTTTTTTTTAAAGCGCTAGTACGTAAAGGCGTGTCTGTAGACACGCAAGGCTCATAGGGTAACACACATTTCGGGTTTTATACTATAGTTTTCCCTTTTAGGGTTACATAAAGATTTTTATATACATATATACATTTACAGTGTGTCGTTTTGGTGCCTCGAACGCAAAGATTTTTTTAAGTCCAAATTTTTTTTTGAATCATTCGTATGAATCACTCGGCACCGGCCCATAATACACGAGCAAGAACAAAGATAGCCAACGTGCCAGCAGAAGACGGAAACAAGCAAATGAATGAGGGTGATCCCGCATTCATCGATCTTTCAGATAGGTTCGTAGGTACGAAAAACAAAGGGGATGAAAATGTAGGCGGCAGTGGGCAAGGCGCACCACAAGGTAGTGTGCAAGCATTAACAACTAGTACGGGGACAATGCCCAAACAATATGGTCAAGCCCAAGTGACCCAATCGATACTCATCCGGCCACCGTCGTTACCCTTTCCGCGCCCCCCTCCGGTTCACAATTTCGCAACTAATCTTGTGGCCAGTAGGCTTATAACACCAAACATACGTGAGGACGTAACACCAATAATAAAAGGTATGATGGCGGAAACTCAACAAGCCCTTTTAGCGGAAATGCGCGCGGGTATGCAGGCGATGTTTGAAACCGTACGCGGTTCCAGTGTCGAAGTGGGAGCTGGGCGTCAGACAAATAGGCCACGAATACAGTATAAAAAAAGGAGGCATAACATTAGCAGCGAGTCAGCAGAATCGAGGCGTTCGATACCTGAAAACGAAAGAGTTAATGAAAACGTCAACAACAATCGTAATGCACATAATAATATTCCTGTTAGGTCGGCGGTAGGTCCGTTACCGGCGTTCAGTAATCAGGCGAATCAGCGTCCAATCCTAGGCCCTGCAGCACCAGACCATCGTTCTTCCTCACAAAGATCACCACCTGAGCCTCAATACAGAGCTGGTACCTACCGAGCTGAACTGAATATAGAAAAGTGGGGGATCAGTTACCAGGGTCACCGCGATTCCATGACCATAGAGGACTTTTTATTCAGGGTGGAGTATGTGAAAGAGCAGTATGGGTATTCGTGGGCTGAGATCATTAAAGACTTTCATCGGCTGCTGAGTGGAGAGGCCCGTGAATGGTACTGGTTGTACATCCGAACGAATCGCAACCTCGACTGGCCAAGTTTACAATTCGCGTTACAACGGCAGTTCGGATCTCAGCTAACGGATTTCGATCTAATGAGAGAGATCACGGAACGCAAACAAAAACCCGGAGAGACGATTGATGATTTTTTTCACGCTGTCGGCATACTGCGTTCGCGTCTAAGGAACCCCATACCCGAATACGAAATGGTTCGGCTCGTCAAAGGGAACTTGCGGGAATCGTTGGCCAAATTAGTATACCCCATTGCGGTCTACTCTATAGAGCAACTCCGTATGGAGTGTAAGGAAGTTGAAAGGTGTTTTCCTCGCAGGGATCGAGTTCCCCAAGGTGGATTTGTGCCTCGTTCGTACCAAGTGAACGAAATAGTTGATACATCGCCGGAAGAGCAGGAGTCCCCCGGAGATGAGGGTCAAGTCTCCGTGGAGGAGCTCCGCTATCAGCGCGTTACCAAACACCCATCATCTCGCGACCAAGCAAATCGTAAAAACCTGTTGTGTTGGAATTGCGGTGCCGAAGGACATGCATTCACCGATTGCATGTCACTTCAGAGGCGCATATTTTGTTTTAAGTGTGGGAAGGCGGACGTCATCACGCCGAAGTGTCCAGTATGTAGCCTATCGGGAAACGCGAAACAGAACGCGATGACAGCGGGGGTATCGCGCTCCACACAATTCCCGCTAGAGTAGACGCGTCGACTAACACAGTAGATGAAGACCTCGTGAGAGGGGACGATCAGCAGATATCACGGATAAAACCAAAACTAACAAATTATTCTATTAATAACAAAACAAATAACCCGGCTAGACTGTCCCTTGAAGAACGTATGAGGAGGTACAAGGAAGTGTTATTAGGTCGTCGCAGGGTGTCACGCAAGATACGGAAGGCAAGGGATCGATTTCGAAAACGGAATATGCTACGTCGAGCAGTTGTTGCCACGGTTAAAAGGGCAGACCGAGATGACCCACGGGTGTACGCGGACATCGAAATAAACGGTGTCCAAAAACTAGGGCTACTGGACACAGGTGCATCTGTTAGTCTATTAGGTAGAGGATGCCGTGAGTTAGTCGAGGAGTTAGGGGTACCTGTCGAACGTTTCATTTCGAAGGTTACAACTGCAGGTGGTGGCGCACATACGGTATTAGGAAAGATGACTATACCTGTGAAATACAAAGATTTAGAGAATAAAATAACGTTTTACTTATGTCCATACCTTGAACAAAACATTTATCTCGGGATAGATTTCTGGCGCGTTTTCCAATTGGCCCCGAATGTCATAGATGTAAATGAAATCGATTTGTCCAAGATAGAGCAGCAGATGGTGACGGCGGAAGACAGGAATGAACGGCGTGTGCTTCATGACCTCACGGCTGAACAACAACAGCGCTTAAATCAGGTCGTCGAAAGTTTCAAAACGTTTGAAAAGGATGGTTTAGGTCGTACACCGCTGGAAAAACAATCCATTAAACTCGTGGAAGATGCAGTCCCTGTGAAAGATCGCCATTACCCACTATCACCTGCCATGCAATCTATAGTTTACACAGAAATAGACAAAATGTTAGAATTGGGGGTAATTGAGGAAAGTGAGAGCCCGTGGAGTAATCGGACCACTATAGTACGTAAACCCGGTAAAAATAGATTTTGTTTAGATGCTCGAAAATTAAATGATTTGACCATTAAAGACGCTTATCCGCTGCAGAATATAGAAGGCATAATTAGTCGCATAGATGACACACATTTTATTAGTAGCGTGGATCTTAAGTTCGCTTTTTGGCAGATAGAACTGGAAGACAAGTGCAAACCATACACCGCTTTCACAGTCCCGGGGCGTCCCTTATATCAGTTCGTGGTCATGCCTTTCGGACTATGCAATGCGGCGCAACGGTTATGCCGATTGATGGATCGAGTCATACCACAGAGATTGAAGGCAAATGTCTTTATATACTTGGACGATTTACTCATAATCGCTCCCGATTTTGACTCACATCTGCATGCGTTGCAAGAAGTTGCCATGTGTCTTAGAGAAGCAGGATTAACAATAGGATTAAAAAAGTCAAAGTTTTGTTTCAAGGAGTTGCCGTATCTAGGATATATTGTGGGCGGGGGCATGTTAAAGACCGATCCCGAAAAGGTAAAAGCGATCGTGAACATCCCGGTGCCGAAAACCATGAAGCAAGTTCGGAGCTTCCTAGGAACAGCCGGTTGGTACAGGCGGTTCATTAAAGATTTTGCGGCGATAGCGGCCCCGTTGACCGATGCCCTTAAGAAGACAAGCAAATTCGAGATGACACCTCAAGCAGTCGATGCGTTCAATAAATTGAAAAGGGCACTTACCTGTGCGCCTGTCCTAAGACACCCGGATTTTACTAAACGTTTTTGGGTTCAATGTGACGCCTCTGATTATGGCAAAGGAGCGGTGTTATTTCAAAAAAACCACGATGATTCCGAAAACCCTCTTGCTTATTTCTCTCAGAAACTAAACGATTGCCAGCACAAATATAGCACTACCGAGAAGGAATTTCTCGCGGCTGTGATGGCGGTGCAAAAGTTTCGCCCATATATTGAGCTGATGCCGTTCACAGTGGTGACAGATCACGCCAGTCTTAAGTGGCTCATGTCGCTAAAAGATATGAGTGGTAGATTAGCGAGATGGTCTTTGCACCTTCAAGCATTTAATTTCGAAATAGAGCACCGGAAGGGCTCTGAAAATGTGGTTGCAGATACAGTCACGGTGCATCGAGGAGTTAGCTCAATCATCGATAGCGGGAATGGATACGGTAGAGTTTGAGTCGGAGGAATATTTAGATTTGATAGGCACGATACAAAAAAATGCTGAACGGCTGCCGGACCTGAAAGTCGAAGACGGGTTTGTTTTCAAAAAAATGATGGCGAAAGATGTAGAACTGGAGGAAAACGAATGGAAGTTGTGGGTGCCGGCAGCATTGACATCGACCTTAATCGAGAATGCGCACTGTTGCGAAACGGCTGCGCACGGTGGTATGGCAAAAACTTTGCATCGCTTGCGACGTTTATATTACTGGCCAAACATGGTAGTACAAGTCCGAAGCTACGTCCGCGACTGTCAGGTTTGTAAGGAAAGCAAGCCCAGTAACGCTATTTTGAAACCTGGTATAGGATCGGAGGTAGTTACCGAACGCCCCTTTCAGAAAATTTATATAGACTTTTTAGGCAAATACCCTAGGTCCAAATGAGGCAACGCCTATATCTTTGTAGTTGTGGATCATTTTTCCAAGTTCACATTTTTAAAGTCAATGCGTGAGGCTACGGCCACCAATGTCGTGAAGTTCCTCACCGAGGAAATCTTTCATAAGTTTGGTGTGCCGGAAATAATACACTCAGATAATGGGCAACAGTTTACCTCTAAACATTTTGCCAAAATGATAGAAACGTACTGCGTGAAACACTTGAAAACCGCGTTTTACTCGCCACAATCAAATGCCGCTGAGCGGGTCAACCAATCGGTCTTGGCTGCTATCCGCTCATATTTAAAAACAGACCAGAGGGATTGGGATCTATATTTGCCAGAGATTGAGTGCGCGTTGCGCAGCGCCATACACTCCGCAACGGGGGTGTCGCCATATTTCGCCTTATTCGGCATGAACATGTTCACCAGCGGTGCAGACTATAAGCTGGCTCGGAAACTAAGTTCCCTTAACGACAACGAAGTACTGTTGCTGAACGACAGCGACAGAATAAGATTAATGAGAGAGAAAATTAAAGAAAATTTACACGAAACCTATGAAACAAACGCGGCTCGGTACAACAAAAGAACCCGTGAAGTGCGCTTTGTGCCCGGACAAGAAATATATAAGCGCAACTTCGTATTATGCGATTTTAATAAAAATATAAACGCGAAGTTTTGCAAAAAGTTTATCAAGTGCAGAGTAACGCGAGCGTTAGGTAAAAACATGTACCTGTTGGAAACGTTGTCGGGAAGAAGCTTAGGTGCGTGGCATGCCAAGGACCTCAAGCAATAGTCCGTCACGACGAGGGTCAAGTCGTCCGGAGAGCAACAACCGATCGATGATGTCTGCCACCCTGAAAGAAAGATAAACAAAATATCCATAAAGTAACTCGCTTATATGTGAATTTTAGACATAATAATACTTCCCGTAAATCTATCTCCGGCGATGAGGGTCAAGTCGTCCGGGGAGGTCCAACATCCAGTATATAGTATTCTACACAAATGCCCGGCTTAGCTCGCGGAGCAGGAGACAGTGTCAGGTCGTGGGTCGTCCCCGCGTTGGGCTTCATTCAGACCTTGGCCCGCTTTAATGTAGAGAGCCTCACATATTGAGGTGGAGTACGCTGTTAAAACAGCAATATTAAATGTTTGGATCGTTCAAAATATATGAACAAAAAAAAAAAAAACCGAAAAGTTACCAGCGGGTCCCTCCTAAACCAGGGGTGGTATCCACAGTATGTTTGCGCGGAACACTTTTCTACGTTAGCAGCCTTCGGCCGCGCTTATAAAACAGCACCCTGGGTAGGTCCAACACCGGTTTGGAGACCAAAACTATATCCACGCAAAGCACTTATGTTCACAGTTTTTTTTTGTTGGGTATTGCACAACAGAACAACAATCACCTGAAAATCACCAACTTCCACTGCAAGTATCTCCGGACAGAGATACAATGTTTATTTTCCGCCTTCGGAGCTTTGTTCTCGAGATTAATACGCGTCGGGGGAAACATCTCTAGATATTTTTTTTGTGGTAACACATCAGTATTTTAATATAATAAAATTTATAAAATTGTGTTTACCAAAAAGGTAAACACGAGAAACGTCAAATGAAAATGTCCCAAAAAAACACCATGGTGAACTCACGTAAGTTCACAATGATGAAAAAGCTTTAGGTTGAAGATTGCCAGATGGACGTGCATGATATGGTGAGAATAAGGACAGGGATAGATAGAGGGTGGTTATGATTGCAATAGACAAAAGAAAGACCGTGGGAAACGGCATAAGGAAACGGTTCTTTTCAGCGGTTCGGATAGTATAAAAGAGGGTAACTGAAGGAGAACAAAGGTAAAGCAAAATATAGCAGCATATCGAGCTAAAGTGCGCGCGCCACTTTTCTGATAAAGGAAGATATCCTTGAAATTTTGTGTGCGTTTAAGTTTTTTTTAAATTCCCTGTGCGCGGAGACCCAGAAAGGGTGAGTGTAGTGCCGAAAATAATAATTCCAGAGTTTTTTGATATAAGGCAAATTGCCTTCAATTCAAAGCGCCGTTTCGGTCAATAATCGGTAAGGAGAAGGGCGACACAAAACCCAACCACCAGGACAGCATTCCTCGCGGCATAGAGATGTGGAATATTTAATAATCAGTGGGAACCGGAGGTGGCCAGTGAAGCCTTTTTAAAGCGCCAGGGAATCACATTTTTTGCGAATCACATTTTTTGCGAATCACATTTGTTACGAATCACAATTTTTACAAATCACGAATTTTTACGAAAACTACGAATTTCTACGAATTCGGTATCAAATTTTACAAATGCAACAATTCTTTTTGCAACTTCAACATCAAAATTGTTACGAGTATCAACCATTTTTATAAAATCAACACCGTTTTTGTACAAAGTCCATATTATTTCTGCATATTCGACGTCATTTTTTACAAATTCAACAATTTCCTACAAATTCGATAGCATTGGCTACACATTCAATCTCCAATTTATCAGATCCATACAACATTTTCATCAAGTAAATCGTAATTGCATCTCATCACATTTTTTGGTATTGCAATTTCATCACCAATAAATCCTTTTATTGCATCTCGGAAAGCTGCGTCCAATTGGATTTGTTTATTCACCTAGCCATTTACCCTAACGTTGGAGAGACCTACGTCATTATAGCATTCAGCAAAAAAGTTCACCATAAGGTAATGGTACAAAAGCTTTTTATGGTAGATAGAAATTAACAAACGAGTCAGGGTAGTCTAAGAATTGTTTTTTTTTTATCCCAAATTTTAAACTGTATGAAATATGAATTTTACATTGATGTGCATGGACATATATCCGAGTCACTATAAATCTTTTCCGTTTTAGTCTTAAACGTAGTATTCGATTAAACCAAAATTTATAAAATTGTAAGGCGTCCATGAGTCACAAAATATACCAGAACGATTAATTAAGCTGTTTTTTTTTGTCTTACCTTTTTTTTTGCAGAGAGGGTATAAACCCTGCACCAATAAGCCCCCAATCCCCACATAAAAGAGCTCTTTTAGGCAGGCATTAGGGTGTGTTTTAAAACTCTTTTTTTTTTATATAACTCCACTTGAGTAGATAAGAGTTTGGTGATTTTGGCGACAGAAAGACCCAGAAATATATTTGAACATTTGTCATACAGTTTTTTTTATACGGAATTCATGTGCGCATTTTGATTCTTTTTAGGTTGATAATATTTATAGGCCTGTTTACGCGTGCATAAATACTGTTTGTAATACGTTTATTTTTACTTTTATATGTTTGCATAAGGATATACATTTTTTTTTTGCGAAGAAGGAACCCATATATGTTAAATTAAAATATACATATATGTATATATATAAATTAAGGTGTTTTAAGAAAAATATTATTGAATATAAACGAAGCTTGATTTTTTGTATAAGATTTTATTTCATTCGTGTATAGATTTTAAGATTATGTTTATTAAAAATGCGTTATTGAAGTGAAAAGAGAAGTAATATGGCTGGCTAATTTCTTTTTGGGGCGGGATGTAAGGATGGAATGATGAGGAGGTAAGTAGGAGTATGGAGCATGGCATTAGGGTGACCGCAGAGTAGGTTGCACGATGCGAGCGGTCCAAGGTTGGGTGGGATTCCTGTTGTGCGGTGGGTAAGTGAACCCGAAGAGGTGAACGGAAGTAAGTAAATATATGTGTGCGTCCGGTTCCAAGATGGCGGGTTGAGAACCACGGCCTGCCAAACGTACTGAGCTAGCTAGGGCCACCATCTGGAACCAAAGCAACGTGTACGTGACATATATTTATAAATGGCGCCCAAACTAAAAACACATGAAGGGATCGCTATATTTCTTATAGCACCCGAGAAATATTTTTTTTTATAATTCAACAGAGCGCAGGAAAAGAAGCTTGAATTGGCGCCCTCGCAAGAAATTAAATATTCTTCTGTAACATCTAGTAGAAATACAAAGATATAATTATCTTTTTTTTACTCAATTAATCTTGCACTTACAAATGTATTTAAGCTTTCAAAAAAAAAAAAAAAACGTTCATTTGAAAAAGGTTATGGTGTAAGCGGGTATCTAAGCTAGTTAGGTGACTTGCTTGTGTATTTCTGACAAAGTTTAATTGCACCAGTAGTTAGGAGCAAGCCCACCAGATCTGATACAATAACCCAACGGTGGCATAGACACCAAACATGAGGGTGATCTATTTGCATCGACATTTTACAACACAAAATTTTATTTTAGATTTCTTTTTTTTTCTTCACTTTGTTTTTATAGAGAGTTTTAGTTTCAGAAAGATGTCTACAAATGTGGAAGCCAAAACAGATTTTTGAGTTTTGTTGTTCCATAAGTAGTAGATTTTGTGACCACAACTACATCGCGAATGGTAGGTGTTGTGAAGCATAAAATAGTTTTTTTTGGAATTGTTTCGTTTATTTAGTTTATCAGTGAGGATTCACATGCCAACCCACACAGGAACGAACAACTATGCTCCAGAACCCTAAGCCTCCTCATGTAGTCAGGCCATCCGAACACCCGCCAACTCATAACATTCTAAATTATTAAATTTTTTTTATACTTTTTATATCGGAGATAATTTTGGTATTGGTTTTTTGGAGTCAGTTTTTTACAAAGGTTTGAGTTTTTTGGTGTACGTGTTACGTTAATACGTCATCATAAGTTTATGAACATTCATTTAGCATAGGGGTTAACCTACAGGTATACTATATTCACACCTCTTCATCAATACAAACATTTTTTTATCGATATATATATATATTTTGTAGACATTTTTTTTTGGTTGATTTCGTATGAAGCGCTAATACAGGGGTGCGTGTTCGTAGGCACTCAAGGTTTATAGCATTTAACACACATATATTTCGCTTTGTCGTATATTCTCCTTTTTGAGATTACATCGAGATTACGTGGCTACCTGATATTTTGTTTTACATGAATATTGTTTTTATACCAATAGAGATGTATTTTTTTTATAAGATTCAGGGTGATCCCGCATTCATCGATCTTTCAGATAGGTTCGTAGGTACGAAAAACAAAGGGGATGAAAATGTAGGCGGTAGTGGGCAAGGCGCACCACAAGGTAGTGTGCAAGCATTAACAACTAGTACGGGGACAATGCCCAAACAATATGGTCAAGCCCAAGTGACCCAATCGGTACTCATCCGGCCACCGTCGTTACCCTTTCCGCGCCCCCCTCCGGTTCACAATTTCGCAACTAATCTTGTGGCCAGTAGGCTTATAACACCAAACATACGTGAGGACGTAACACCAATAATAAAAGGTATGATGGCGGAAACTCAACAAGCCCTTTTAGCGGAAATGCGCGCGGGTATGCAGGCGATGTTTGAAACCGTACGCGGTTCCAGTGTCGAAGTGGGAGCTGGGCGTCAGACAAATAGGCCACGAATACAGTATAAAAAAAGGAGGCATAACATTAGCAGCGAGTCAGCAGAATCGAGGCGTTCGATACCTGAAAACGAAAGAGTTAATGAAAACGTCAACAACAATCGTAATGCACATAATAATATTCCTGTTAGGTCGGCGGTAGGTCCGTTACCGGCGTTCAGTAATCAGGCGAATCAGCGTCCAATCCTAGGCCCTGCAGCACCAGACCATCGTTCTTCCTCACAAAGATCACCACCTGAGCCTCAATACAGAGCTGGTACCTACCGAGCTGAACTGAATATAGAAAAGTGGGGGATCAGTTACCAGGGTCACAGCGATTCCATGACCATAGAGGACTTTTTATTCAGGGTGGAGTATGTGAAAGAGCAGTATGGGTGTTCGTGGGCTGAAATCATTAGAGACTTTCATCGGCTGCTGAGTGGAGAGGCCCGTGAATGGTACTGGTTGTACATCCGAACGAATCGCAACCTAGACTGGCCAAGTTTACAATTCGCGTTACAACGGCAGTTCGGATCTCAGCTAACGGATTTCGATCTAATGAGAGAGATCACGGAACGCAAACAAAAACCCGGAGAGACGATTGATGACTTTTTTCACGCTGTCGGCATACTGCGTTCGCGTCTAAGGAACCCCATACCCGAATACGAAATGGTTCGGCTCGTCAAAGGGAGCTTGCGGGAATCGTTGGCCAAATTAGTATACCCCATTGCGGTCTACTCTATAGAGCAACTCCGTATGGAGTGTAAGGAAGTTGAAAGGTGTTTTCCTCGCAGGGATCGAGTTCCCCAAGGTGGATTTGTGCCTCGTTCGTACCAAGTGAACGAAATAGTTGATACATCGCCGGAAGAGCAGGAGTCCCCCGGAGATGAGGGTCAAGTCTCCGTGGAGGAGCTCCGCTATCAGCGCGTTACCAAACACCCATCATCTCGCGACCAAGCAAATCGTAAAAACCTGTTGTGTTGGAATTGCGGTGCCGAAGGACATGCATTCACCGATTGCATGTCACTTCAGAGGCGCATATTTTGTTTTAAGTGTGGGAAGGCGGACGTCATCTCGCCGAAGTGTCCAGTATGTAGCCTATCGGGAAACGCGAAACGGAACGCGATGACAGCGGGGGTATCGCGCTCCACACAATTCCCGCTAGAGTAGACGCGTCGACTAACACAGTAGATGAAGACCTCGTGAGAGGGGACGATCAGCAGATATCACGGATAAAACCAAAACTAACAAATTATACTATTAATAACAAAACAAATAACCCGGCTAGACTGTCCCTTGAAGAACGTATGAGGAGGTACAAGGAAGCCCGCGAAAGAATCTTTGCAGACGGCGTGTTATTAGGTCGTCGCAGGGTGTCACGCAAGATACGGAAGGCAAGGGATCGATTTCGAAAACGGAAGATGCTACGTCGAGCAGTTGTTGCCACGGTTAAAAGGGCAGACCGAGATGACCCACGGGTGTACGCGGACATCGAAATAAACGGTGTCCAAAAACGAGGGCTACTGGACACAGGTGCATCTGTTAGTCTATTAGGTAGAGGATGCCGTGAGTTAGTCGAGGAGTTAGGGGTACCTGTCGAACGTTTCATTTCGAGGGTTACAACTGCAGGTGGTGGCGCACATACGGTATTAGGAAAGATGACTATACCTGTGAAATACAAAGATTTAGAGAATAAAATAACGTTTTACTTATGTCCATACCTTGAACAAAACATTTATCTCGGGATAGATTTCTGGCGCGTTTTCCAATTGGCCCCGAATGTCATAGATGTAAATGAAATCGATTTGTCCAAGATAGAACAGCAGATGGTGACGGCGGAAGACAGGAATGAACGGCGTGTGCTTCATGACCTCACGGCTGAACAACAACAGCGCTTAAATCAGGTCGTCGAAAGTTTCAAAACGTTTGAAAAGGATGGTTTAGGTCGTACACCGCAGGAAAAACACTCCATTAAACTCGTGGAAGATGCAGTCCCTGTGAAAGATCGCCATTACCCACTATCACCTGCCATGCAATCTATAGTTTACACAGAAATAGACAAAATGTTAGAATTGGGGGTAATTGAGGAAAGTGAGAGCCCGTGGAGTAATCGGACCACTATAGTACGTAAACCCGGTAAAAATAGATTTTGTTTAGATGCTCGAAAATTAAATGATTTGACCATTAAAGACGCTTATCCGCTGCAGAATATAGAAGGCATAATTAGTCGCATAGATGACACCCATTTTATTAGTAGCGTGGATCTTAAGTTCGCTTTTTGGCAGATAGAACTGGAAGACAAGTGCAAACCATACACCGCTTTCACAGTCCCGGGGCGTCCCTTATATCAGTTCGTGGTCATGCCTTTCGGACTATGCAATGCGGCGCAACGGTTATGCCGATTGATGGATCGAGTCATACCACAGAGATTGAAGGCAAATGTCTTTATATACTTGGACGATTTACTCATAATCGCTCCCGATTTTGACTCACATCTGCATGCGTTGCAAGAAGTTGCCATGTGCCTTAGAGAAGCAGGATTAACAATAGGATTAAAAAAGTCAAAGTTTTGTTTCAAGGAGTTGCCGTATCTAGGATATATTGTGGGCGGGGGCATGTTAAAGACCGATCCCGAAAAGGTAAAAGCGATCGTGAACATCCCGGTGCCGAAAACCATGAAGCAAGTTCGGAGCTTCCTAGGAACAGCCGGTTGGTACAGGCGGTTCATTAAAGATTTTGCGGCGATAGCGGCCCAGTTGACCGATGCCCTTAAGAAGACAAGCAAATTCGAGATGACACCTCAAGCAGTCGACGCGTTCAATAAATTGAAAAGGGCACTTACCTGTGCGCCTGTCCTAAGACACCCGGATTTTACTAAACGTTTTTGGGTTCAATGTGACGCCTCTGATTATGGCATAGGAGCGGTGTTATTTCAAAAAAACCACGATGATTCCGAAAACCCTATTGCTTATTTCTCTCAGAAACTAAACGATTGCCAGCGCAAATATAGCACTACCGAGAAGGAATGTCTCGCGGCTGTGATGGCGGTGCAAAAGTTTCGCCCATATATTGAGCTGATGCCGTTCACAGTGGTGACAGATCACGCCAGTCTTAAGTGGCTCATGTCGCTAAAAGATCTGAGTGGTAGATTAGCGAGATGGTCTTTGCACCTTCAAGCATTTAATTTCGAAATAGAGCACCGGAAGGGCTCTGAAAATGTGGTTGCAGATACACTGTCACGGTGCATCGAGGAGTTAGCTCAATCATCGATAGCGGGAATGGATACGGTAGAGTTTGAGTCGGAGGAATATTTAGATTTGATAGGCACGATACAAAAAAATGCTGAACGGCTGCCGGACCTGAAAGTCGAAGACGGGTTTGTTTTCAAAAAAATGATGGCGAAGGATGTAGAACTGGAGGAAAACGAATGGAAGTTGTGGGTGCCGGCAGCATTGACATCGACCTTAATCGAGAATGCGCACTGTTGCGAAACGGCTGCGCACGGTGGTATGGCAAAAACTTTGCATCGCTTGCGACGTTTATATTACTGGCCAAACATGGTAGTACAAGTCCGAAGCTACGTCCGCGACTGTCAGGTTTGTAAGGAAAGCAAGCCCAGTAACGCTATTTTGAAACCTGGTATAGGATCGGAGGTAGTTACCGAACGCCCCTTTCAGAAAATTTATATAGACTTTTTAAGCAAATACCCTAGGTCCAAATGAGGCAACGCCTATATCTTTGTAGTTGTGGATCATTTTTCCAAGTTCACATTTTTAAAGTCAATACGTGAGGCTACGGCCACCAATGTCGTGAAGTTCCTCACCGAGGAAATCTTTCATAAGTTTGGTGTGCCGGAAATAATACACTCAGATAATGGGCAACAGTTTACCTCTAAACATTTTGCCAAAATGATAGAAACGTACTGCGTTAAACACTTGAAAACCGCGTTTTACTCGCCACAATCAAATGCCGCTGAGCGGGTCAACCAATCGGTCTTGGCTGCTATCCGCTCATATTTAAAAACAGACCAGAGGGATTGGGATCTATATTTGCCAGAGATTGAGTGCGCGTTGCGCAGCGCCATACACTCCGCAACGGGGGTGTCGCCATATTTCGCCTTATTCGGCATGAACATGGTCACCAGCGGTGCAGACTATAAGCTGGCTCGGAAACTAAGTTCCCTTAACGACAACGAAGTACTGTTGCTGAACGACAGCGACAGAAAAAGATTAATGAGAGAGAAAATTAAAGAAAATTTACACGAAACCTATGAAACAAACGCGGCTCGGTACAACAAAAGAACCCGTGAAGTGCGCTTTGTGCCCGGACAAGAAATATATAAGCGCAACTTCGTATTAAGCGATTTTAATAAAAATATAAACGCGAAGTTTTGCAAAAAGTTTATCAAGTGCAGAGTGACGCGAGCGTTAGGTAAAAACATGTACCTGTTGGAAACGTTGTCGGGAAGAAGCTTAGGTGCGTGGCATGCCAAGGACCTCAAGCAATAGTCCGTCACGACGAGGGTCAAGTCGTCCGGAGAGCAACAACCGATCGATGATGTCTGCCACCCTGAAAGAAAGATAAACAAAATATCCATAAAGTAACTCGCTTATATGTGAATTTTAGACATAATAATACTTCCCGTAAATCTATCTCCGGCGATGAGGGTCAAGTCGTCCGGGGAGGTCCAACATCCAGTATATAGTATTCTACACAAATGCCCGGCTTAGCTCGCGGAGCAGGAGACAGTGTCAGGTCGTAGGTCGTCCCCGCGTTGGGCTTCATTCAGACCTTGGCCCGCTTTAATGTAGAGAGCCTCACATGTTGAGGTGGAGTACGCTGTTAAAACAGCAATATTAAATGTTTGGATCGTTCAAAATATATGAACAAAAAAAAAAAAAAAACCGAAAAGTTACCAGCGGGTCCCTACTAAACCAGGGGTGGTATCCACAGTATGTTTGCGCGGAACACTTTTCTACGTTAGCAGCCTTCGGCCGCGCTTATAAAACAGCACCCTGGGTAGGTCTAACACCGGTTTGGAGACCAAAACTATATCCACGCAAAGCACTTATGTTCACAGTTTTTTTTTGTTGGGTATTGCACAACAGAACAACAATCACCTGAAAATCACCAACTTCCACTGCAAGTATCTCCGGACAGAGATACAATGTTTATTTTCCGCCTTCGGAGCTTTGTTCTCGAGATTAATACGCGTCGGGGGAAACATCTCTAGATATTTTATTTGTGGTAACACATCACTTCGGTTCTTTTCAGCGGTTCAGATAGTATAAAAGAGGGTAACTGAAGGAGAACAAAGGTAAAGCAAAATATAGCAGCATATCGAGCTAAAGTGCGCGCGCCACTTTTCTGATAAAGGAAGATATCCTTGAAATTTTGTGTGCGTTTAAGTTTTTTTTAAATTCCCTGTGCGCGGAGACCCAGAAAGGGTGAGTGTAGTGCCGAAAATAATAATTCCAGAGTTTTTTGATATAAGGCAAATTGCCTTCAATTCAAAGCGCGGTTTCGGTCAATAATCGGTAAGGAGAAGGGCGACACAAAACCCAACCACCAGGACAGCATTCCTCGCGGCATAGAGATGTGGAATATTTAATAATCAGTGGGAACCGGAGGTGGCCAGTGAAGCCTTTTTAAAGCGCCAGGGAATCACATTTTTTGCGAATCACATTTGTTACGAATCACAATTTTTACAAATCACGAATTTTTACGAAAACTACGAATTTCTACGAATTCGGTATCAAATTTTACAAATGCAACAATTCTTTTTGCAACTTCAACATCAAAATTGTTACGAGTATCAACCATTTTTATAAAATCAACACCGTTTTTGTACAAAGTCCATATTATTTCTGCATATTCGACGTCATTTTTTACAAATTCAACAATTTCCTACAAATTCGATAGCATTGGCTACACATTCAATCTCCAATTTATCAGATCCATACAACATTTTCATCAAGTAAATCGTAATTGCATCTCATCACATTTTTTGGTATTGCAATTTCATCACCAATAAATCCTTTTATTGCATCTCGGAAAGCTGCGTCCAATTGGATTTGTTTATTCACCTAGCCATTTACCCTAACGTTGGAGAGACCTACCTCATTATAGCATTCAGCAAAAAAGTTCACCATAAGGTAATGATACAAAAGCTTTTTATGGTAGATAGAAATTAACAAACGAGTCAGGGTAGTCTAAGAATTGTTTTTTTTTTATCCCAAAAATTTTAACCTGTATGAAATATGAATTTTACATTGATGTGCATGGACATATATCCGAGTCACTATAAATCTTTTCCGTTTTAGTCTTAAACGTAGTATTCGATTAAACCAAAATTTATAAAATTGTAAGGCGTCCATGAGTCACAAAATATACCAGAACGATTAATTAAGCTGTTTTTTTTTTGTCTTACCTTTTTTTTTTGCAGAGAGGGTATAAACCCTACACCAATAAGCCCCCAATCCCCACATAAAAGAGCTCTTTTAGGCAGGCATTAGGGTGTGTTTTAAAACTCTTTTTTTTTTATATAACTCCACTTGAGTAGATAAGAGTTTGGTGATTTTGGCGACAGAAAGACCCAGAAATATATTTGAACATTTGTCATACAGTTTTTTTTATACGGAATTCATGTGCGCATTTTGATTCTTTTTAGGTTGATAATATTTATAGGCCTGTTTACGCGTGCATAAATACTGTTTGTAATACGTTTATTTTTACTTTTATATGTTTGCATAAGGATATACATTTTTTTTTTGCGAAGAAGGAACCCATATATGTTAAATTAAAATTTACATATATGTATATATATAAATTAAGGTGTTTGAAGAAAAATATTATTGAATATAAACGAAGCTTGATTTTTTGTATAAGATTTTATTTCATTCGTGTATAGATTTTAAGATTATGTTTATTAAAAATGCGTTATTGAAGTGAAAAGAGAAGTAATATGGCTGGCTAATTTCTTTTTGGGGCGGGATGTAAGGATGGAATGATGAGGAGGTAAGTAGGAGTATGGAGCATGGCATTAGGGTGACCGCAGAGTAGGTTGCACGATGCGAGCGGTCCAAGGTTGGGTGGGATTCCTGTTGTGCGGTGGGTAAGTGAACCCGAAGAGGTGAACGGAAGTAAGTAAATATATGTGTGCGTCCGGTTCCAAGATGGCGGGTTGAGAACCACGGCCTGCCAAACGTACTGAGCTAGCTAGGGCCACCATCTGGAACCAAAGCAACGTGTACGTGACAAGTTATCGTGTTAACGGCCGAGCGGAAGGACAGACGGTCGACTGTGTATAAAAACTGGGCGCGGCTTCAACCGATTTCGCCCTTTTTCACAGAAAACAGTTATCGTCCTAGAATCTAAGCCTCTACCAAATTTCACAAGGATTGGTAAGTTTTTGTTCGACTTATGGCATTAAAAGTATCCTAGACAAATTAAATGAAAAAGGGTGGAGCCACGCCCTTTTTGAAATTTTCTTTTATTTTTGTATTTTGTTGCAGCATATCATTACTGGAGTTGAATGGTGACATAATTTACTTATATGCTGTAAAGATATTAACTTTTCTTTTAAAATTTGAATTTAAAAAATTTTTTTTAAAAAGGGGGCGTGGTCGTTCTCCGGTTTCGCAAATTTTTATTAAGCAGACATATAGTAATAAGAGTAACGTTCCTGCCAAATTTAATCATGATATCTTCAACGACTGCCAAATTACCGCTTGCAAATCTTCTAAATTACCTTCTTTAAAAGGTGCCACGCCCATTGTCCAAAATTTTACTAGTTTTCTATTATGCGTCATAAGTTCAACTCACTTACCAAGTTTCATCGCTTAATCCGTATTTGGTAATGCATTATCGCACTTTTTCGATTTTTCGAAATTTTCGATATCGAAAAAGTGGGCGTGGTTATTGTCCGATATCGTTCATTTTAAATAGCGATCTGAGATGAGTGCCCAGGAACCTACATACCAAATTTCATCAAGATACCTCAAAATTTACTCAAGTTATCGTGTTAACGGACAGACGGACGGACGGACGGACATGGCTCAATCGATTTTTTTTTTGATACTGATGATTTTGATATATGGAAGTCTATATCCATCTCGATTCCTTTATACCTGTACAACCAACCGTTATCCAATCAAAGTTAATATACTCTGTGAGCTCTGCTCAACTGAGTATAAAAAAAAAAGAATGGAGTCAATAAATGCAACTTTAGAGATGTGGATGTTCGAAACATCGTCAAAGTTGACATCGATGTATCGGAAATTTTTCGATATTGAGTAATTTTGAAACATCGATGTTAAACATCGGATTTTCATCCGATACTATCGATGTTTCAAAAACATCGATGTATCGTTTGCATCCCTAGTACGGTAGTGTTTTGATTTTCTTTCCTTTGCATTCTAAGTGCCGTTAGGCAAACAACAAATAAGTGATACTTATTTTTTCGTTTGACATTCAAGTGCACGTGTAACTCACCAAGTGATTTTGATTAAAAGTTAACTATGGCCCCGGGGCTTTTACTTTCGGGGACAATAGGTACTCTCTTTTAGCTACCAGTCCCCATAAAAAGAAAAAACGCAAATCCGGTCCAGAACCACCAATTCAGCAAGAGTTTCCAAAGCTCCCATTGCCAACAGTAGTGACACCTAACCCTAAATTTGTAGTCGTCTCGGCAACAAACAAAGACAAGCCTTTATCACATCGATCATGTTTTGCAGTTGAAAATTCATTGCAGAAAAATTCATTTCTTCCAAGCAACTAGCAGGACTCTGCGAAATAGAGTGCAAATATCACGATAGCTTGAATTTTATTAAAGGTACGATTTATGCTCCCTTCCTGAACCACGTCTCAGACGAGGAAATAGTTAAAAACTTAGAGTCGCAAGGCGCAGTAGGAGTTTATAAATTCAAGAAATTCATTGGCAATAAACAAAAGGAAAGCGGGGTCATTTTACTGACTTTCGATCTCTATAAGTTACCCGAGTCGCTGAAAGTATCATGGCATAAACTTAGTGTCAGATAATACATCCCCAATCCAATGCGCTGCAAATCATGTCAAACACTAGGGCATACCAAGAAAAATTTCAAAAATTAACCCTTACGCGTAAATTGCAGCCTCCCCCTCATGGTAGCGATACCTGTATACGTACTAAATGCGCAAACTGCGCTGAGGAGCATCCATCAAATAGTAATAAATGCTCAATGTGTTCACCATTGTGAATGATGACTAAGTGTGATATCTTCTGCATAAACGTCAAAATTCCAAAGTGATTGGAATACCTGATTTGTATTTGACTATCGCTGTCTCATTCTGTCTCTCTTTCTATCACCCGCTGAAGATAGGCGCCGCCATATTGAACAGCCTGTAAAAACGCTGAAAAGTAGCCATATTGAACAGCCTGTCAGGCAGTTGACATATAAGATAACACACTTAAGCCCCAAATACACGACACGAACATTTCCGCGAACATTCCCGTTATATCATGTTTCTGCGACCTTTTCTGTCGTGTATGGTGGTGTTTGCCAGTTCGCGCAAATGTTCGCCAAAAATCAAAATATTTTAATTTTTGGCGAACATTTGCGCGAACTGTTCGTGCGTTTATGGCGAAATAGCTCATAATCGTAGTAATTTCTGAACGGAACAGACGTGCGCGGAAAAGTAAAATGGACAATAAAAAATTTCTGAGTGAATTTATTGAAATGTAACTATTTTCCCAATCGTTTGGGCGCAATTGCTGTCAAAAATTTTAAGTCTTTAAAAATTTTAAATTACGAACGTAATTTTTAAAATCATTTTGTGACGTGAATTCCAGTTCTTTAATAAGCTCACTTTGTCCAAGAACTACTCGTTTTTTAAACCATTCTTTGCACCAAATTCTTTTTTTGCGATCTTCTCTCTTTTTTTTACGCTTAATTGCCACAGCGAGCAATATTGCTGCAGCACAATTATTGTCCGTATCCATCGCTGTCTGAAAGAGAACTAATGTTCGGCCAAAAGTTCGTATGGTGTATGGCCAAAGCTGCGAACAAGATTGCGGAATGTTCGCGGAAATGTTCGTGTCGTGTATTTGGCGCTTTAGTCATTATTCACTCTTTAAATAGAATTCTCTATAGAGCTGGTAGTTTATCGACAGTTTGGTAAAAGTACTGGTGTCAATCATGATGGAATCACAAATCACGCATAGAAGATTGCGCATTCACGAGTTCAAAATTGCTTCGTTCTGCGCATCAACGTCACACTTGACTGCTTGAGCGAATGAAAGAAAGAGAGAAAAAACAAGAGCTAAAGGAAAATGACGTGAAAATTGCCCATAAAAAACAGCTGATCTTTTTTTTACTTGCGCAATGCGCAATCTTGTGTGTGTGATTTGTATGATGGAATAATATAATGTGGCGCATTGCGCATGTAAACATTAGTTCAGCTGCTTTTTATGGGCAATTTTACGTCATTTTCCTTTAGCTCTTGTTTTTTTCTCTCTTTCTTTCATTCGGTGAAGCAGTCAAGTGTGACGTAAATGCGCAGAAGGAAGCAATTTTGAACTCGTGAATGCACAATCTTCTGTTTGTGATTTGTGGGTGTCAATATCTTATTCAAGGATTTCAATAGGGGGACTCATGAAAGCATATAAACTTATAAGGTGTAAAATTATATCCATTTATACACACTGTTATAGGAACGCACCTAGTAATATTCTTGATAAACTTGATTTTTTATCAGCTGTATTACTGCCAAACAAAAATTTGTTTGATTGTTATACAAATTCAAAAATGCCAAGATT
Organism: Eurosta solidaginis; assembly: GCF_040869045.1. Classification (NCBI taxonomy): domain Eukaryota; kingdom Metazoa; phylum Arthropoda; class Insecta; order Diptera; family Tephritidae; genus Eurosta; species Eurosta solidaginis. Next base: position 263,126,745 of record NC_090319.1, on the reverse strand, counting down.
AAGTGAAAAATCAAAACTAAAACGTCTTTACTTGCTGATGTTGGAGAATTCTGATAAAAATGACTGCTGTAATGTCTGCAAGGTTGCATTCCTTTGAGTTTACCGCGTTTACACAATAGGGGGACTCATGATAGCATATAAACTTATAAGGTGTAAAATTATATCCATTTACACACGCGGTTATATGAACGCCCCTAGTAATACTCTTGATAAACTTGATTGTTTTTCAGCTGTATTATTTCCAAAAAAATTTTTTTGATTGTTATACAAATTAAAAAATACCAAGATTAAGTGAAAAATCAAAACTAAAACGCCTTTACTTGCTGATGTTGGAGATTTTTGATGAAAATGCCGTCTGTAACGTCTGCAAGGTTGCATTCCTTTGAGTTTACCGCGTTTACACAATGAAATGTGCGCGTAAGTTTATACAAATTAGGGGGACTCATGAAAGCATATAAACTTATAAGTTGTAAAATTATATCCATTTACACACGCTGTTATATGAACGCACCTATAAATACTCTTGATAAACTTGATTGTTTATCAGCTGTATTATTGTCAAACAAAAATATTTTGATTGTTATACAAATTAAAAAATTCCAAGATTAAATGAAAAATCAAAACCAAAACGTCTTTTCTAAGATATTCTTGTAAATGACTTGCTGATGTTGGAGATTTCTGGTGAAAATGCCTGCTGTAATGTCTGCAAGGTTGCATTCCTTTGAGTTTACCGCGTTTACACAATGAAATGTGCGCGTAAATTTATACAAATTGTGTAAATGATTTTTCATACAAAATTTGACAGTTCGTTTACGCACTAGATAAATTTATACGTTTATACACTTTATAAGGCATTTATACGGTTACATGAGTCCCCCTATTGTGTAAATGATTTTTCATACAAAATTTGACAGCTCGTGCGTAAACTAGATAAATTTATACGTTTACACACTTTATAAGGCATTTATACGGTTACATGAGTCCCTCTAATGAAATGTGCGCGTAAATTTATACAAATTGTGTAAATGATTTTACATACATAATTTGACAGCTCGTTTACGCACTAGATAAATTTATACGTTTACACACTTTATAAGGCGTTTATAAGGTTACATGAATCCCCCTAATATATTTTCTTGAGCTTTTGCTAGATTAAAACTATTTTAATAAGACAAAACCCGTGAGGTTGATAAATGGAACTTAAATTCCATTTGTAAACCACACATTCGACAAATTCTTGCAGTAAATTTTTTAACATACCCTTCAAAAAACGCGAGTACTCCATAAATAGTGTAAAGAATACTTCTTTAGGAGTATATGACTGTCCAAAACTAATCTGTATTCATACAAAAAATGTGCTCCAATTAACATTTCGATGTCCTAGGAGAGGAGTAGGTGATCCCACTCTCGCTTTGTTTGTGAGTATAGAGTACATACGTGAGAGTACTTTCCAAAGTACTTTCACTGTAGTACTCCATGGAGCACCCACAAAGGATCATATGCCAAAGTACTAAATAGGAATTGTGTCGGAAAGAATTATCGAAGTGAATTTAATTTAAAATGAAAGTAATTGAAGGGGGGCAATACAAATTTTATATTTTATACTACGAATATTAGGGGGACTCATGATAGCATATAAACTTATAAGGTGTAAAATTATATCCATTTACACACGCTGTTATATGAACGCACCTAGTAATACTCTTGATAAACTTGATTGTTTATCAGCTGTATTATTGCCGAACAACATTTTTTGATTGTTATACAAATTAAAAAATGCCAAGACTAAGTGAAAAATCAAAACTAAAACGCCTTTACTTGCTGATGTTGGAGATTTTTGATGAAAATGCCGTCTGTAATGTCTGCAAGGTTGCATTCCTTTGAGTTTACCGCGTTTACACAATGAAATGTGCGCGTAAATTTATACAAATTGTGTAAATGATTTTTCATACAAAATTTGACAGCTCGTGCGTAAACTAGATAAATTTATACGTTTACACACTTTATAAGGCATTTATACGGTTACATGAGTCCCCCTATTCTTATGTTATTTGGCATTTGCGTGAATAAAGAAACTAATATTTCTCTATACTATAGTCTGTATACATAAAACCAGTGCGCAGTTGCATTTTATAAGAGTTGCAATATTTTACTTTTGGCATCTCTGTTCGATCGTCATGTATCGTGATCACGGTCGTTAAAAAACGAACAATGATCGGCTGATGGAGGGCCGCAAACGCATTGCAAAGGAGTATTGTTAGCATTGTAAATTTTACCAAGTAGCGCAACTAACAGCTGATCGGTGAAAATTCGCACATTCACACGCACAGTTCTCGACTCAGTTTCAAAAAAAACTTTAGATTATTTAATTCAAATTTTAAAGTGAGATAATCCTTACAAATTTATGTATGCAGTATATATATGGCGTTTTTGTTGTTATTAAAACAATAGTTCTATTTATATATATTAGCCGTGTTTTTTAACACGCGTATATCCGTTTACGCTTAAACTTTATATTGACTGCTAAGAGACAAACTATAAATACACCTCTGAAATTGCTGCGCATAAATTTTGTCCTACTAAATTTCAATACGCATTATACTCAGATGTAACTGAAATATGTGTCTTTGTTTCACCCTGTACACTAATTCTATGTATTATATGTGTGTCCACAATTCATCGCAACTGATTCAGCTATATGTTATACCCTATGGCCATCAGAGCGTTGCGTCTCCGCTTTTCGGTACACCCTGTTGCTGTAGCTAGTTGTTTTACCACAGCCGCTAGATGGGTCTCCTAAGCATTATCTAAGCGAAGATAGGCGTTTTTTAACACGCGCAAACGAAACGTATACGCGCGTGTTAAAAAACACGGCTATTATATATGATAAAAGCTTTAATATAAATAAAATTATTGTTTTAATAACAAGAACAACGCCATATATATTCTGTATACATAAATTGGCAAGGATTATCTCACTTTAAAATTTGAATTAAATAATCTAAAGTCTTTTTTTGAAACTGAGTCGAGAACTGTGCGTGTGAATGTGCGAATTTTCACTGATCAGCTGTTAGTTGCGCTACTTGGTAAAATTTCAGGCATGCTTAACCAACGAACCGATATCATTTCGTTACGATAATCAACGTTAATAAACGAAACGAAGTCATTTCGTTTCGTTTATTAACATTAAGATCGTCAAATTAACGAAATGATTTCGTTTCGTTTTCTGCCATATCAAAACGAAATCAAATCGTTTATGTTGATTATTAATTTCAAACTATGCTGGCAAAGCTGATTGATGGCGGAGTCATTAAAGGTGAAAGCATTATCCAAGCTGATTGCAACTTTTCTCATGAATTTTGACAGTACGAACATTTCTCAGAGTATTTTTGACATTACCACCAACGAATTACACAAACAAATTACATAGAGTTTGTGTGTGTATGTGCGCTCGTTGTTGCCACCTTACGGCTTCACCATGGCTATAGCATTGCCAGCACAATTCAAACATAAAGTATCACGTTTCTGTTAACGTTTTTAACGCTAACGAAAGCTTTTCGTTTCGGTTAAAAACGAAAGACAATTTATCTTGATAATTTCTTTATCGATAATATTTCGAAGTGTTTCAACGGAAACGGTGGAAATTTTTTGATAAACGATTAGCTTAACGTTAAGGTGCATCCCTGTAAAATTTACAATGGTAAGAGTACCTCAACATGAAGAAAATGGAACACGTAATCCAACAATTTTTGCAGGGCATACCATAGCGGAACGATGCAAGGTGGCAGCATGGTGACATGCCTACAAACATAAATAAAAATCCCATGTACTTTGTTGTTGTAAATTCGACGGACCAATGTCAAAATCGTACTGCGCCGGAAGTTGATGTATCAAATCAAATAAAAAAAGTTTATAATCAGCTGTTCCATGCTGCCACCTTGTATCTTTCCGCCATGGGGCATACATATTTGTTGTGGATTTACTATAATTAGATCCATAGTGTACAAGTACACTATGATCGACGCACTTTTCACAAGCTGGAAAATAAGTGAAGCTGAATTTAGCAAACAGCGCTTCCCAGGGATTGCCCATTCACAACTATGAGAAGAGGCAACTGCCAGATCAAAGGTCGGCCACAATGCCGAAGGCGATTCCTACTACCAACAATACCAATAAGTAATGAAGTTGCCATAACTCATTAGTTCATTGACATTAATTGCACCACACATAGCAGAAACAACAACAACCGATGAATGCAGAAATGCCTCACCAAAACTCATGCCGAATACATTTTACAAACGCAACTTCAAATTTTGCTGTATATTTATTGAATAACTTAATATCAAGTGCCTAATCTTAATTACAAATATACACAAATTCATAAAAATTACCTAATGTCAAAAAAAAAAAAAAAAAAATAAGATAATGTAAAAGGTTTGAATGGAATATATGTAGATATAGGTATGTGTACTAACGAATCACTACTAACTTATGTTTCGACTTATTTAATTTAGAAATTTCGATTCATTAATCGTAAATACTTAATTATATGTTCACCCAGCGCTTCTTCGATATAGAATGACCAATTTGTCGGCTTCCGTCTGCTCGCTTGCAATTCCTGCTCATGACTTTGCAGCAGATCACTGAATGAGCCAGCTACTGTAATTGGAATATTTTTGAAAGAAGTTGAGGAATGTATGTAGGTTATGATGCGTTGATTTGTGTAGTTTTCCTGCAAAAACAAAAATTTTATTAATTTCCTATGTAATTAAAAATTATAAAACATTGAAATGAGGAATCGACGACTGAGTAGAAGACCACCTTGAACCCGATTAAAAAACGCCTAATCGAAGCAAATATTATTTGAACACCCTATCCTAGTAAAAATTATGCATTTTTTCTAGAAAATAAAAAGAAAAAATTATTTTCCTGGTAAAAGTCTAGTTGAGGGGTCGACTGCTAATACGCTACCAAAATGATCGAGAGAGGAGTCAAAAGACGCGTATTAATCTCGAGAACAATAATCCGAAGGCGGAAAAGAAAAATTGTATCTGTCCGGAGATATTTGCAGTTGAAGTTGGCAATTTCCATGTGGTCGTTGTTGTGTTCGTACCCACAAAAAAAATTGTGCATCACCGTGGCGGTAGCCACGGTTATACCACACACCCGGACTTGGCATGGTGTAGCCCAGGGTTATTTTTTATAAGCGCGGCCGAAGGCCGCCAACGCATAACGGTGTTCTGCGCAAAAATACTATGGATCCCACCCCCGGTTTCAGAGGTACCCGCGGGTCTGTTTTCGGTTTTTCGTTAATATCTTTTTAACGAGTAAAAATTTTTATTTTCCGCCGGATTTTTTAGGATTATTAATACTGATGTCAAGACGCGTCGTTTGACACCTCTCGATATTTTTGGTAGCGTATTAGCAGTCGACCCCTCAACTAGACTATTACCATTTTCCTTTATAAATTATATATATAATGTGTTTTCTGTTGTAGTATTTTTAAAACGTTTGTTTATTAATGTTAGAATGGAACACAAATTAATCCAGATTTTAATGACAAGTTTTTTGCAAACTTTTTTTTCAGAGAACTCATCAAAAATAATAAACTTAAATCATTTTTTCCGAGGAACCAATACAACAACAACAACAGGAACCAATATCAAAGAATACATAAAAAAAATAATAAATATACGGCGGTATAGTTAATTATAAAAACTATTTTATAAATCAGTATATTCATTTATTTTAAATGTTTATTCAACCAAAATTATTTGTTTGATATATTATTTTCTTTTTTTGATTAATATAAAAATTTTCATTTAAAAAAGGTAACTTAATTATTAAAAAAAAAAATGAAAAATATCACAAGTATGAAACAAGTAAAAATATTAACATGAATAAAATAAATAAATAAATAGCTCTGGAAAAGAAGTTAACAAGATAAAAACTACTTAAATGTGAAATAAAATTAAAATATTAAAATTTTATAATAAATTAAAATAATTTGTTTATAAACAAATATATATATAAATTTTATATTATTTAATCTTGATTAAACATTTTATTTATATAAAAATATATATTTATATTCGTACTTACATACAATGAATGATCTTTTTAATTATTTATAATTAAATTTTAGTTAAAAATTTTTATAGTTGATTGTTGATATTGCCATGAGAAGGTTGTTGCTGTTTAAGTATCTTCAATGATGTTGCAATGGCTTTATAAAGGATGTCTAATAAATAGTTAAAGGAAGTATTAAGTGTTTTTGAAGTATCTTCAATGATGCTTTGTATGAGACTATCCACATGAAAAATCAGCTTTTATTGAGGTGTAGATGAGACGTCGACGTTGCGTACAATTAATTAACAAAAATTACAATAAGTGCATGTAGTAACAGGAACAGTAAAAATACTTAATATTCGAATAAATAAGACGTTTATAGACACAAAGTATTTGAGAGTGACGTAGTGCTATTGCTATACTTCATCGTTGGTACCACTCTTATATGCAAATAATTTTAAAATTAGCCACATATAATCTTTTTATTTTTCCGGCAAAAAGCTGATTTTCTTCTATTTAATATATAAGTAAGGTATTTATATATGCATATTATTTATTTATCTATATAAATATATATGTTTTATATCTGTATCTTTGGACTCGATCGAAAATTGCACATTTACACATATAAAGATATACAGATTTTGACTTGTAAAATTTTTCATTGTCACATAATAATAAAGTAGGTCTGTAGATGTTCTACTTCATCCATTTAATCTTGAAAGTATGCATAGATTACACGCTGTTCACAATGGTGTTGCACTTACGTATATATGGAGTATTCCATCCCATTTCGACCAATTTTGAACCCGACCCCTTTAGAATTGGCTCAAAGTTTTTCTTCTTTTTCTAGCTTACGAAAGACGTTTTTCAGAATTTTTTCAAATTTTTTCATCCAAATCAAAAAAAGTCATGAATTTTTAAAAAAACGCCATTTTTGTTTTCAAAATGCTATAACTTTTTCAAAAATTGACCGTTTGGGATCTTTTTTTTTTTTAAATTTGTTTTTAAATTTACTTTTCGGAAAAAATACAAAAAAATTTTTAAAGTTTTCTTTTTCAGTTTTTCAGTTTTTCGAGATTTTTCGAATTTCGCCATTTTTTTTTTTTCATAAAAAACTTCAATCAATTCTGCAATCATCCCCACTAATCCCGGAGTGGGCCGATTTTTTTATATATATTTTTTATTTAATTGAAAAAAAAAATTTTCAAAAATAAAAATTTTCAAAAATAAAAATTTTTTTATCAATTTTATTTATATAACAAAAAAATGTAAGAAAATGATTTTTAAGTCGGTCAAAAATTAATTCTATTTAAGATTTTTTGGTACGCTACAAATTAATTTGGAACAATTTTTTAGGATTTCGGTAGAGGCTATTATAGGTAAGTGGCAACAATGGGAAACCATATTTCTATGTAGGTGAAACATTTGTGCTTTCGGATTTAGCGGGGATACATAAAATTTGAAATTAACGTCAGAACACTTTGATAATTGTTCCCAAAGACGGCGCGCTTGTGCATAAAGGTTTAGGTCTTTGAAATTCGCATTAGAACACTTAGATAATTGTTCCCAAAGATGGCGCGCTTGTGCACGAAAATGAATTACGATATTTGTATGAATTGTTCGAATTTACAAAAAACTTTTTCTATTAATTATAAACAAATAGAGTAATATTTGTTAACAAAAATAGGCCTATGCACTGCGGCTGATCAATACGAATCGATTCATATAACTTTTATATGATTTTACGTATGCTAAGTGTGCAAAACAGCCTTGTCAATGATTGTATGGAAATTTTGTTAGCGTATTAATATATAGAAGTGGGTAATATACTGCCTATGCAATACGGCCGCTATGATGCCGGTTGCCGCTTTGATCTAAAACCTAAAATCAAAAACGTTTTTGGGACGTCTTTTTGTTTCGTAATTAGCATAAAAGGCAATATAAAAAATGTAATTTTATATTTAAGTAACTGTTTTTTTTTTGTTCAGTATAAGACGTACTTTATCTAAAATAAGGATTAAATCTGCAGATGCAAAAACATTTTGAGTCAAATTTGCCATTAATTGTTATAAATAAATTAGTTTCAACAAAACCTAACTCATTATTTCTGATTTCATGTTTTTTTGAAAACAACTAAAATAAAAAAGAATCTGTTAAATAAAGACTTATGTATTTACGTGTAAGTGAAATTTGCCACAAAAAATGGACCGGTCAAAAATTAATTCTATTTAAGCTTTTTTGGTACGCTACAAATTATTTTGGAACAATTTTTTAGGATTTTGGTAGAGGCTATTATAGGTAAGTGGCAACAATGCGAAACCATTTTTGTATGTAGGTGAAACATTTGTGCTTTCGAATTTAGCGGGGATACATAAAATTTGAAATTCACATTAGAACACTTAGATAATTGTTCCCAAAGACGGCGCGCTTGTGCACGAAAATAAACGATATTTGTATGAATTGTTCGAATTTACAAAAAACTTTTTCTATTAATTATAAACAAATAGAGTTATATTTGTTAACAAAAATAGGCCTATGCACTGTGGCTGATCAATACGAATCGATTCATACAACTTTTATATGATTATACATACGTATGATAAGTATGCGAAACAGCCTGTCAATTGATTGCATGGAAATTTTGTTAGCGTATTAATATATAGATAGTGGGTAATATACTGCCTATGCAATATGGCCGCTATGATGACTGTTGCCGCTTTGACCTAAAATCAAAAACGTTTTTGTTACGAAATTAGCATAAAAGGCAATTGACATCATCCGGTGGCAAAATCCTGAGCCAGATAAATAATTTTGCATGTAAATGCAACAACAACGATTTGAGTCAGATAAATCCAGATAAAAGTCTGGTTCAATTTGAGAGCCAGATAATTTGTTAATTACTTCTTTTTAGTTTGGCAACGCTGCCTTTAATAAGCCTAATTTTTCAAAAATAAATGTCGCTGCTTAACCTTTCGCCGTATGAGTTAAATGAAAAATGGCGGCGACACCTGCCTATCACATTTCACGTGTGCGAAAATTTCACGACATCTGCTTCTCAAGTCTCTCAATGATCCAGAGCATTCCCGTGAGAATTGAGCGTGAGCCGGAGCTGTAAAACTCACTGGAAGACGGCAAATATAAAAAATGTAATGTTATATTTTTGTAACTTTTTTTTTTGTGCAGTATAAGACGTACTTTATCTAAAATGAGGATTAAATCTGCAATGCAAAAACATTTTCGGGCAAATTTGCTATTGTTATAAATAAATTAGTTAGTTCCAACAAAAGTGAACTCATTCAGCCCAATTCTAAACCAAAATTCCGTGCGAGTTTTTTCCCTTCTCCCTTTCCTCGTATTCTAAATAAAAATTCCTTGTGAGTTTTTTCACTTCTCCCTTTCCTCCTATTCTGAACAATGTTCGAAAAAGCGGAAACCGGTTATGGGAGAAAAGTAGGTATTATGAATGTGAGGGAGAGGGAGATTTCTCTGCCATTTCATAGGAGTTTTTTCACTTGTTAAATTAAAGGGAATGCATCAAAATAGTTAAAGGAAATTGGTTCTTTTAAGAAAGAACACGTATTTGTATAAATTTGTGCTAAAATATGTATTTACATTCTACCACAATATTCTCACTGTTAATACAACAACAACTACAATCACAATATTCTTTATTTTAAGTCGAAAAGTATATCATAAGCAACGGTAGAGCTCTTAGTATACATATTTGATGCAGCTATCCAGAAACTGCGCAAGAATTTTTTAATAAGGCTTAAATAGATTTTGGCATATGACGAAGGACGAATTCAACTCCACTTGGCCGCCAGAAAATTGCTTTGCTGAATGAAAGCAGGAAACTCCGGCAGATTTGTGTTATGCGGCCGTCTTCTTATGTTCCGCTGTTGATGTTGCTGTGGCACCAATTCATTACTCATTTCAGTGAATACCACATGAAATGCAATAAATACTGTGCATTGTTTATATTTTATTTCTTAATTTCCAACAAATTTGCAACAATAATTAAACTTTTAACTTTTGAAACAAAATAAGAAATGTGCAACGAAATTTCAATTGACAAAACAGCTGACTTCGAAAATTCGAAATTCCTATTCCCCAATTATTCAGACTAATTCTAAATATTCTCGCGGAATTTTGTTCTCGCGGATTTTTTTATTCCCGCGGAAAAATTCCTCCAATTCTGTTCTCCTAGGGAGAACAATAATTGGGTAATAGGAATTTCGAATTTTCGAAGTCAGCTGTTTTGTCAATTGAAATTTCGTTGCACATTTCTTATTTTGTTTAAAAAATTGAAAAGTTTAATTATTGTTGCAAATTTGTTGGAAATTTAGAAATAAAATATAAACATTGCACAGTATTTATTGCATTTCATGTGGTATTCACTGAAATGAGTAATGAATTGGTGCCACAGCAACATCAACAGCGGAACATAAGAAGAAGACGGCCGCATAACACAAATCTGCCGGAGTTGCCTGCTTTCATTCAGCAAAGCAATTTTCTGGCGGCCAAGTTGAGTTGAATTCGTCCTTCATCATATGCCAAAATCTATTTAAGCCTTATTAAAAAATCCTTGCGCAATTTCTGGATGGCTGCATCAAATTTGTATACCAAGAGCTCTACCTTTGCTTATGATATACTTTTCAACTTAAAATAAAGAATATTGTGGTTGTAGTTGTTGTTGTATTAGAAGTGAGAATATTGTGGTAGAATATAAATACATCTTTTAGCACAAATTTGTACAAATAAGTGTTCTTTCTTAAAATAACCAATTTCCTTTAACTATTTTGATGCATTCCTTTTAATTTAACAAGTGAAAAAACTCCGTTGAAATGGCAGAGAAATCTCCCTCTCCCTCACATTCATAATCACACCAATTCTAAATATTCTCGCGGAATTTTGTTCTCGCGGATTTTTTTATTCCCGCGGAAAAATTCCTCCAATTCTTTTCTCCTAGGGAGAATAATTGGGGAATAGGAATTTCGAATTTTCGAAGTCAGCTGTTCTGTCAATTGAAATTTCGTTGCGCATTTCTTATTTTGTTTAAAAAATAGAAAAGTTTATTTATTGTTGCGAATTTGTTTGAAATTAAGCAATAAATTATAACCAAGGCATAGTATTGCATTTAATGTGGTATTCACTGAAATGAGTAACGAATTGGTGCCACAGCAACATCAACAGAGGAGCATAAGAAGGAGAAGACGGCAGATAACGTAAATCCGCCGGAGTTGCCTGCTTTCATTCAGCAAAACTATTTTCTGGTGGCCAAGTCGAGTTGAATTAGTCTTTCATCATATGCCAAAACCTAGTTAAGCTTTCTTAAAAATCCTTGCGCAATTTCTGGATGGCTGCATCAAATATACGAAGAGCTCTTCCGTTGCTTATGATATACTTTTCGACTTAAAATAAAGAATATTGTGGTTGTTGTATTAACAGTGAGAATATTGTGGTAGAATGTAAATACATATTTTAGCACAAATTTGTACAAATAAGTGTTCTTTCTTAAAAGAACCAATTTCCTTTAACTATTTTTATACATTCCCTTTAATTTAACTAGTGAAAAACTCCTATGAAATGGAAGAGAAATCTCCCTCTCCCTCACATTCATAATACCTACTTTTCTCCCATAACGCGTTTCCGCTTTTTCGAACATTGTTCAGAATACGAGGAAAGGGAGAAGTGAAAAAACTCACAAGGAATTTTTATTTAGAATACGAGGAATGGGAGAAGGGAAAAAACTCGCACGGAATTTTCGTTTAGAATTGGGCTGAATACCTACTTTTCTCCCATAACCGGTTTCCGCTTTTTCGAACATTGTTCAGAATAGGAGGAAAGGGAGAAGTGAAAAAACTCACAAGGAATTTTTATTTAGAATACGAGGAATGGGAGAAGGGAGAAAACTCGCACGGAATTTTCGTTTAGAATTGGGCTGATTGTTCTCCCTAGGAGAACAGAATTGGAGGAATTTTTCCGCGGGAATAAAAAAATCCGCGAGAATATTTAGAATTGGTCTGATTATTTGTGATTTCATGTTTTTTTGAAAACAACTAAAATAAAAAACAAAGAATCTGTTAAATAAAGACTAATGTATTTACGTGTAAGTGAAATTGCCACAAAAAATGGGCCGGTCAAAAATTAATTCTATTTAAGATTTTTTGGTACGCTACAAATTAATTATTTGGAAACATTAGGATTTTGGTAGAGGCTATTATAGGTAAGTGGCAACAATGGGAAACCATATTTGTATGTAGGTGAAACATTTGTGCTTTCGAATTTAAATTTGAAATTCACATGAGAACACTTAGATAATTGTTCCCAAAGACGGCGCACTTGTGCATAAAGGTTTAGGTCTTTGAAATTCGCATTAGAACACTTAGATAATTGTTCTCAAAGATGGCGCGCTTGTGCACGAAAATGAATTACGATATTTGTATGAATTGTTCGAATTTACAAAAACATTTTTCTATTAATTATAAACAAATAGAGTAATATTTGTTAACAAAAATAGGCCTATGCACTGCGGCTGATCAATACGAATCGATTCATATAACTTTTATATGATTTTACGTATGCTAAGTATGCGAAACACAATTGATTGTATGGAAAGTTTGTTAGCGTATTAATATATAGAATCTTATGCACATACTAATTTACTATATACTTATCCAATAATATTATAACTTTATTTAGATACATACTTCTTACTACTATTTTAAGTCGAGTCGATGGCCATAGCTGCTAGTACTCTTTATATATTTAAGTTTTATATTTGTAAATATTAATTAATAAATAATAATAATAATAATAATATTTAAGAAAACTGAAAAAAAAAATAGGAAATGCTTGTACTGAATTTTCCTGACGAATAGGGATAGACTATTATTTTTAGCATTGAAATGAAATGAAATCAAACTTTTAAAAATTTATTTAAAAAAATAATTATCAAAAATATAAGCTATCCAAAAAACGAAATCGATTGGAAACGTGAGTCGTCATGGAGTTCCAAACGTATGAGACAGTAAAAAAAGATTTCCGCTTCAGCGTATAAATAATAATAAAAAAATAATACTCCAATGTAGAGTTTGCTCTGACATGTTGTTGTTGTAGCGATGACAGTCCCGAAATTTTTGGGGAGTGCTATCGACGTTGATGGCCCTTTGCCGGATACAGATCCGGTACGTTCCGATAACGGCATCACTGAAGCTATAATGCTTTGTTGAATCCGTCGGCCCTGAAATCAATCTTTCCCTTACCCCACTTTCCGAAAAAAAACCAGCATTTTGACCGATGTTGTATGTATATATACTGAATTTCAAATAAATCGCTCATTAAATAAATCTATGCGGAATAGGTAGAATGTGGGCGTGGCTCTTAACCAATTCTGCCCATTTCCTCAGCATTCACAAAAACCAATGTCACTTCATTTGATACTTACATTTTTTGTAGGTCTAATGGCATTAGAAGCATTGGTTTAATTGATTGATTAAGAAGGGAAAGATCCACGTCCAACATATGCGGCCAAAGGCTAGTGATAGGCCTGCAGGATTATAAATCTAACGAATCGAATCTCAAATCGGAGAAGACGTAATATTGAAAAATACAAAGCCATCTGAAGAAATCTTTGGCCGGATAGGAATGGCTATTTGTTTGGAGACAAACCGTTCTCAGACCGAAATATGACACTGATGACCGAAATATTACCCCGAAACCGGTTTGTCTCCAAACGAAATTTGATAAGGGATGACGGAAAATCGTTCCATTATACATCGTATATTGTACACAATTGTAATGAATTATAAAATTTTTTCCATTTTGCAAATTTTTCTTTTTTTTTACCAATTTCAATACCAATCTACTCGGGGTCCAGATAAGCCCGTGCACTGAATTTGGTAAAGATATCTCAATCTTGTCCAAGTTATAATGTTACTGGATTGACGGACATGGTTTAATCGAAATATTTTTCGACACTTATCATTTGTAAGTCTATATCTTTCTTATTTCATTACAATTTACCGCCATAAGCTTAAAGTGGGTACAAGTATCGCTGGGTATACATTAGGGAAAGTTAAAAAAATAAAAAGGAATATTTTAAAAATTTTCGTTTTTTAAATTCCATGCTCACCTCATCGCCACCTTGCCTATCCTTCACCAAATGTATATAATAAAGCGTTTTATCTGCAGCATCACTGACCATTTCCACCTTATCAATTGGCACCACACACATCAAACTATAACTTTGCATTTCCATGAGAGCAAAAACATTGGAAGTTAGTAGGACATAACCGCGGCGGTATTGGCCTTGAGTGACTAAGGTCACCTCGTGATTAAATAAGATCTGATCAGACTTTAATGTACCAGGTAATAATTTCCAAATACGATACGCCGAGGGTTCAGTTACATTATTAATACAACCCGGATTAACGCAGGTAATGCGTAACTCTGGCATGGTATTGAAACCCACAGTATGCAGTACACCTTGCCCAGTAAGAGCCACCAACTCGGCAGCACCACTAAGTGGCTTTGCTACAGCACCCACCAGCCCCTTACCAACGCCAGTCATCACCTCAACGGGTGTTCGCGCCTCTAATGTGTGACGTGCCAAACCACCAACTGCACCCAAAAGACTTATACCCAAGCCAGTGACACCTTGTGCTAAGCCTTCTGTAAATCCATGTGGCCGACAACGACGTAATGCTTCTGTGCGTTCAATATGCTCCTGATCCAAGGTAAGCCGATCTAAATTACGTGCGACCGATGAAGCCAATTTGGATACTGAATTCACTGTGCCAGCTGTGATGTTGCGTAGCAGCGAGGCAGAACCTTGTGTCATGCCAACAATAAAACCCCATGGACCACGAAAGAGCCCTTCAACAGGCATTGCGACGAAATCTCGCAAACCTGTGGTAAATGAACGCGCCAAACCACTGGGACTGCCAAGTATTTCTAGCGAACCCACAACCCAGCCCGCACCAAAAATAGCACCCGATAGATAATGCATACTGAGCGATTGACCAAAACGTAGCGGTACTGTTAGTATTTGCTGACGATTATAGGTGGAAAAAGAGAGTGGCGAGTGATCGAGTGCTATATACAGTCTTATAGAAGTGTGTACGGAGAGTAGCATGTTGAGAGGCTCAATTTGAAATTGTCGAATCTGCAGAGGATCTGCAATGCATGTTGCTTGGCCGACAACGATGCGCGGCAGTAGAAATTCACCACTGCATAGGGTAATACGTGAGGTCGGTTCTTCTGCGCGATAAGCGCAATTTGAGGGTGTACAATCCACCACGGCGTCTAGCAAACAATTAAGATATGAATCCTCTATGTAGATACGCATTGGGCTGAATTTACACACAATGGAATGTAGCTTAAACTCATCTTCAAAGAAGCCAATACTAAAATGTGCCATTACTGGGCGATTACGTAGATTTTTATAAGTGCGATCCAAATAGTGTACTGGCGGCATAATCGGCTTTCGTTCATAGAGTTGTTGTGCGCACAAGACTACTGGAAAATCATATTGACCACCAAATACATAATGTTGATTATCCAATTGCATATTGGTCAGTAGAAGATGCAATTCCCTATCGTCATCTTCGTCGTTGTCGTCGAAAGCGATGAGCGTATCATCGGCATATAGGCCAACTACTTCAGATTTAACACAATCATTTGTTTTACCATCTGTGTGCAAAGTTAAAACTAATTCCTTAATGAAGCAACGCACTTTTAGTTGTGTTTTTGTATTGCTAGCACAGGAAAAGTGTCTACATTTGGCAGGCGTATTGCGCATTATGACGGGGTCGTGTATCACAGTGCTAGGTGAGATTGATAAAAGTGATGAGCTCGATGTTCCAGCGACACCTTCAGTTTGCGGCGCCAGCAGGCGTGAGCGTAAATCTTTGACCGAAAACTCTAGCTGAAGAAAAGTAGGGAAATTTGTTATAAAAAGGTACTGCTTATATATATTTTTACATACCTGCGCGATGTAATATATAAAAATGCGTATAACACGATGCTTGTCACAGACGATGACTTTAACATCACCATGATTGGGTATATACAAGAATTTTTCCCATGTTCGATCGGTGCGTATGGGTTTCGACCATTTCAATGTTTTCTTCGTTGGGTTTTCTATAAGAAAGCAAGCAGAACATACAATTATTCAAAGAAGCTAAAGAATGCCGGCACCTGTGAACCCAGCCGTATGAAGCGAAAAAACACAAGCAGGTCCTTGGTGAACTCCACAAACAGGCGTCGGACCTTTATGTCGGGAATTGCCCGGTGAATCCAGTATTCAAAGAAAAGTATCCAAAACTCGCGGAAGAGGAACGCATACTCCCCAGGGAAACGCGTGTCACTCTTGCTCAACTTCGTTCTGGATACTGTATCAGGTTAAACTCTTACCTATCCAGAATCAACGCCGACATACAAAATGTATGCCCCGCTTGCAATGTGTCCCCACATGACACCAACCATCTCTTTAATTGTAATGTGGAACCAACGCCTCTAACACCCCTTTCCTTATGGTCCCCCTGTTGAAACAGCAAGTTTCCTTGGACTCCCGTTAGAGGATATTGATGACAATTTGTGATCGGTCGCGACTGTTAGGTGGGGCGAAGCACTGCTACTACAACAACAACAACAACAACAACTGCCAGGTTAGGGGGTTAGAATATACCCACGGTAGGTATGCCTGTCGTAATAAGCGACTAAAATACCAGATTCAAGGGGTTGTGTAGCGCAACCTTTTCAGGTTGCCAGCGCAATATATAGCTTCTCCAAACCCAATTGTCAACCTCACCGATCCGTGGCGAATTTCATTAACAGCCGAGGCTCTGGCGACCTTGAACTCCTCATGGATCTAGGAGGTGGGTGGGCGATATGGCCTACAAGGTCGCATATGGTCATAACAAATCGTTCCCGAGATGGTTGGGCTTGGTACCGGAACGTACCGGATCTGCAACCGGCAAAGGACCATCAACTCGATAACACGGAGAGTGTCCCTATCGCCACAAAAACAACAACAACAACTGCATATAACACACAGCGGGTCAGGGGGCTTGGAATATACCCGCGGCAGGTATGCCTGCGGTAAGAGGCGACTAAAATACCAGATTTGTTCATGGGGTTGTGAAGCGCAACCCTTTCTCTAACCGAATTTTCAACCTCACATGTGGCGAATCCTGTTTCTTTAACAGCCGAGGTTCTGACACCCCCAAGTTCCGCATGGATATAGGGATATAGACTGCTAGATATAGTGGATTAAGAAGGTGAGTCTTCTTAAAATACCGGTAACTTGTAAGCTTGCAAAAGTTGCAGAAAGCGTGGTCTTGGTTACAAATGTGGGAAAGGAGAAGGTTCTGCCTCATACTGTGCTGATTCAGAAGCAGAATATCCTAGGCCGAATATTGTAGCCACAGCAGACATTTTGGAGCAAGCGTGTTTAGGCTACACATGCGCCTATGTGTATATTGATAGCCAGAGATTCACCAGAATTGCCCTGAAATGCAAACAAGCATTAGAGAGAACATGCTCAGGAAGGATTATACATCTATACTGAATTCCCGGTAGTAAAGGGATAGGAAGAAACGAAAGCAATGTATTCGTGTCCTGCACTTGCAAGGGGTTGGCTTTGGCGATTAGTGGCGCCAAAACTCGAAACCGCATTAAGCTGGGCCCTAGAAAACTTGGAAAAGGTCAAAGACATTCCCTTTTACCCAAAATTATTCGAAGCAGGTATCCAAAGTTTAGTGTAATGGTTCTATATTTATCACAGTGGGTGGGGAGAGGAGATGGGGAGGGGTGTGAGAGTGGGATTGGGAGCAGGAGGGAGAGAAGAAGTATAGAATACCATCTACATAATGAGGCGAGAATACTCCCCATTAAGAAGAGAAATGAAATGCTAACCAAACAGGGGCTTAAGGTGTCATCTCCGTAAGCATTATGAGGAAATCCGCCATCTGAGAACACAGCCGTATGAAGCTAAAAAAACACAAGGAGGTCCTCAGTGAAATCCACAAACAGGCGTCAGACCTCTATGCCAGGAATTGTCCGGTGAATCCTTTTCTCAAAGAACAATACCCAAAACTAGCAGAGGAGGAACGCACTTTCCCTAGGGGAAAGCGCGTCACTCTACTCCAATTTCGATCTGGGTACTATAACAGGTTAAACTCTTACCTATCCAGAATCAACCCCGACATACAAAACATATGTCCTGCTTGTAATGTGTGCCCACATGACACCAACCATCTCTTTAACTGTATTGTGGAACCAACACCTCTAACACCCCTCTCATTATGGTCCCCCCTGTTGAAACGCAAGTTTCCTCGGACTCCCGTTCGAGGACATTGATGACAATTTGTGATCGGCCGCACCTATTGGGCGAAGCACTGCTACAACAACAACAACAACAAGATGTGTAGGAAGAACAAGGGAAGGATAGAATTAGGAAGATTATGTTGTCGAGGATGGGAAAGAGAGTGATATGAGGGGAGGGCGGGGCCAATTTTAGCGAAAGAAAATGTTTGTCGGTATGCTTGTCATTGATAAAATCAAACATAGAATGCAGCAAAGTGATTGTTATCGAACTGCTGGTATTACGAAGGCTACCTTTTCTCTGTCTCGTTCACTTCACAACTCGAATTCTTTGCCTGGGCTCACAGATTCGCCGCCATCGAGGGCGGAAGACGTATGGTTGTTGTCTTAATAGAGCTTCGCCTCATGCAATATGTACTCACGAATACTCCCAGTTGGTCACGGGGCTAGCTTATGTAGACATGCCTGTTGCCTGAGGCGACTAAAATCCATAGACCCAAAGGTTCCCGAGGCAGTCGGGATTCATATTCGGTAAAGGACTGCAACATTCGCAATACTCTTCTAAACTTTCGGGGAGTGTGTTGCATCTAAAACAACAACAATACAAACAATTACCACTCACGAATTGGCATCAAAATTTTCCCAATCATCGCTAATAGTCTCGCCTTCTTTTTCGGCTTGCGACACCTTTCTCTCCCGTGTGCGTATTATCGTTAAAAGTGATGGAAACTTAATTCTAAAGAAAACATAGTGCCTACCACCAAAAGAGTGCTAAATGGGTTAAACTTAGCACACACATAATTTTGGACTCCAGATAGCACGTAATCACTGTACACCAAATTTGTCCATATAAATTACCCGAGATTGCAACAAGGGGTTGTGTAGCGCAATATATAGCTTCTCCAACCCAATTGTCAACCTCACCTTCGAGCGGCGAATCCCGTTTCACTAACAGACGAGGCTCTGGCGACCCCAAGCTCCTCATGGAACTTGCGGGTGGGGAGGGAGGGATGGCCTGAAGGTTTAATGTGACCATATAAATCGTTCCCGAGATGGTCGGGCCAGCGCCTTAATGGTGCTGTGTTACCGGAGCGTATCGGATCTGTATCCGACAAAGGACCATCACATCGATAACACTCCCCAAAGCCTTCGGGGAGTAACCTAATCGCTACAACAACAACAACAACAACAACATACATATAGTTACACTTACCTTTGTACAATGCAAAAGTAATATTGCTCGTTGTTGACTCAACATCCGGAAAACTTGTATACAATTCTGGTGGCGTGTAATAACATTTACTATATGCCGGTACATGCTGATACCATTCAAAGTGACGTCCACTATATTCAGGTGTAGTATTTGACACGTTACTATTTTCTGAAGCGCTAGTTTGTGCTATAATAAATGGCACATCTGTTTGATTGGTTACCAAAATTGCAGGACTACAATCTTCGAAAATATTCAAATAGTATATACGATCCTTTTCGATAAGCGTAGCAACTAGTGGCACTGATTCCTCGCCATTTTGTAAAGCAAAACTACGTCTGGTGAAGGGCATACTAAGAGCAATGGGTATTGACACATCAGAGCTTTCAAGCAATTGTACGCTGACAAAGCAGACATAAGCCGTATCCTTTAAGCGTTTGCATTTTTTGTTAGGTTTCAAATCATAAAACGAATCCAATGTACGGCCAATGCTATAAGGAAAATATGTAGATATTGAATTAAGTACTAAGCAGGCTTTGTTAAATAAATCTCACCAATTTCTGCTCCATTTTACTATAGGTAATTGAAATTTTTTGGCAGTAGCATTTAATTCCTCGATTTCTAGACGACGCACACTTTCTTTATGGTCCATTGCGAATGCCAATAATTGCAATTTGTTTGTTGAAAAGTTGGAAACGATATATTTTGGACGCAGACGAAATGTTCGTTGTTCATTTTCAATTCTATATTCTAATACAAATTTATATATTTCTTCCTCATGCACTATACTGAAATCTATACTATCGTTTGCAGGTAAAATATGACCCCGTGAAGCACCATTCACTGGTGTGATATCGCTGCACTGAATCGGCATTGAACATACCCATTTCGATTCCAAGTTTTCAATAGGCAAATCTATAGAGAATGTAGTATGTATGCTACCCAACATTTCAAGACAATTCGAATTTACTGTGGTACGTTCGTTTGTCTGGCCAATACAAATACCAACATCAATGCCAGTTGCATTGATGAACATAGCCGCGGGCGCTACTTCTAGACATGTAGCACAAGAAAATTCTCTTGATGGTTTTATTGTATATGTTAAATCTGCGGTGCCTGAACCATGGCTGTTACGCTGAATACGTAACTCATCTTCTTCGTTCATAGGCCATTTTGCTGTTGTTGATTCTTTATCAGTTTGCAATTGCTGGAGCGCATCGTCAATGGTCCATTTTTTCTCATCATACCAAAAGAAATTGTTCCATTGCATTGTTTTTAGAGATAACGTTTGCTCTTGACCACATTCACAGTTCAAGGCATGGCTAGAGATGGATAAATGAATTACGAAAAAATATTTCTCTTGTGTTCTAATACAACATTCTAACTTACTTGGTTCTAAATTCTATTTTGTGCTCTGTTAAGTGTGTTGCTGGCACATCAAGTACGTAACGGCCCCCACGTGGTTCAATTTCAAACTGTTTGTCTGTAGTCTGCTCGTGTCCAGAAAGCGCGCATGGCAGTCTTGACTGGACCTCAAATATTGGCCAAATAGTGACGAGTATTCGCTGGGGTTCAAAGGACTCGTTGCAAAGATCGGAAATATCTTCTCGAATAACTCGCACCCAAAGACTGACAAATTCACTGTTTTGGATGGGTACTGCAAAAAATGTATAGGAAGGGATTAAGACTGGGATCATAACAGGCATACATTTTATTATAAAAATCGCTTTTGACAGTTATTTCATGACTTCTATAATTACTTTTCGAGTTTTTTATTTTGCTTAAGCTCAGTAAAAGTTCAAGAAAATGGAAAAAAGGTTATGAGCATTTAGAGGCCGTTAGACCTATATGAATAAAAGGTGCTGCTTCGGCCAAGAAGGTGTTCTTATCGGAACCCGCTAGAGGGACCAAATGGAGAAAGGTTAATTCTTTTAGTATTAGCAATTGGCGCGGCTAAAAACAAGGAACAAAAAACACAAGGAAAGCTAGACGTCGAAAAGCTTCAATCACAACAGTCTGCCAATGATTTCGCAACTCGACTCTCACACCTGCTCTCTGAGGGCACAACTCATCCTGAAGGAATACAGGAGCAGTGGGAGCATATCTCCAAAGCACTTCATACTGCCGCCGAGGAAAAAATTGGTTACCGGCGGCCACGAAAAAACAACTGGTATGATGAAGAATGCCGCGTTGCAACCGAAAGAAAAGACGCTGCCTACAAGGCTACGTTAAAAGCGAGCGCGACAAGAGGAGTGTGTGAACGCTATCGTGAGTTGAAAAGGGAAGCGAGACGCCTTTTCAGGAAGAAAAAAGCAGAAGCAGAAAGGCGTGAGTGCGAGGAGCTTGAGCTGCTAGCCACCAGGAATAACGCCCGAAAATTCTACCAAAAAATACGGCGACAGACGGAAGGTTTTAAGACCGGGGCAAACTCCTGTAGGAATGAAAACGGCGACCTTGTAACTGATGTCCAGAGAGTGCTTAGATTATGGAGGGAACACTTCTCTGCTCTCCTAAATGGAGCCAGCAATTCACCGCGCAGAGATGAAGAACCCGATCCCACAATCGATGATGATGGAATATATGTCCCCCCGCCCGATTATGACGAAGTTAGAATAGCAATAACCAGATTGAAAAACAACAAGGCCGTGGGCGCTGATGGATTGCCTGCGGAGTTATTCAAGTTCGGCGGCGAGGAGTTGGTAAGGCGCATGCAGCAGCTTCTTAGCAAAATATGGGCGGACGAAAGCATGCCCGACGGTTGGAATCTAAGTGTTCTTTGCCCAGTCCACAAGAAGGGGGATACTGCAAAATGCACCAACTATCGTGGAATCAGCCTTCTTAATATCGCATATAAGGTCCTTTCAAGTGTATTGTGCGAAAGATTGAAGCCCACCGTGAACCGGCTGATTGGACCTTATCAGTGCGGCTTCAGACCTGGTAAATCTACCATCGACCAGATTTTCACAATGCGCCAAATCTTGGAAAAAACCCGTGAAAAGAGAATCGACACACATCACCTCTTCGTCGACTTTAAAGCCGCCTTCGACAGCACGAAAAGGAGCTGCCTATATGCCGCTATGTCTGAATTTGGTTTCCCCGCAAAACTTATACGGCTGTGCAAAATGACGTTGAGCAACACCATCAGCTCAGTCAGAATTGGGAAGGACCTCTCCGAGCCGTTCGAAACTAAACGAGGTTTCAGACAGGGTGACCGCCTATCGTGCGATTTCTTTAATTTGATGCTGGAGAAAATTATACTAGCTGCAGAACTTAACCGCACTGGAACAATATACTATAAAAGCGTGCAATTACTGGCATATGCTGATGACATTGATATCATCGGCCTAAACACCCGCGCTGTTAGTTCTGCTTACTCCAAGCTGGAAAAAGAAGCGGTAAAGATGGGTTTGATGGTGAATGAGGACAAAACGAAGTACCTGCTGTCATCGAGCAAAGAGTCAGCGCATATGCGCCTTGGCAACCACGCTGCTGTTGGCAGCCATAATTTCGAAATAGTAAAAGACTTTGTTTATTTGGGAACCAGCATCAACATTAGCAACAACATCAGCACTGAAATCCAGCGAAGAATCAATCTTGCCAATAAATGCTACTTTGGACTAGGTAGGCAATTGAAAAGTAAAGTCCTCTCTCGGCGAACGAAAATCATACTCTACAAGTCAATTATCGTACCCGTCCTGCTATATGGGGCAGAAGCATGGACCATGACAACAGCAGATGAAGCGGCTTTGGGAGTGTTCGAGAGAAAAGTTCTTCGAAAGATTTATGGACCTCTACGCGTTGGCGATGGCGAGTACCGAAGAAGATTTAACGATGAGCTGTACGAGCTATACGCAGACATCAACATAGTCCAGCGAATTAAAACGCAGCGGCTGCGCTGGCTAGGCCATGTTATGCGAATGAAAGATGATGCTCCGGCCAAGAAAGTGTTTCTATCGGAACCCGCCTATGGAAGCAGAGGTAGAGGGCGGCCCCCACTCCGTTGGAAGGACCAGGTGGAAAACGATTTAAACTCCCTTGGTGTGACCAATTGGCGCCGGTTGGCGGAGCGAAGGAGCGACTGGCGCGCCTTGTTGGACGGCCATAACCGTTTAGACGGTTAAGCGCCAATTAAGTAAGTAAGTAAGTAATTGGCGCTGTCAGTCCAACAAACATGCGACTGGCGCCGCACGTGGGATATGGCGGGAAGATGATTGCCTTCCCCATTTGCGTGAAGTAGTTGTAGATGTTTTCGCATATTAAATAATTATATACGAGGTCCGTCCAGGTCGCGGAAAGGGACTAGTCGTGAAAGGTTCGCTTGTAAAGGATAGTCCCTAAAAAAAAATAAGTAAATCAAACACTCCGAAAGTGCACTACACTGAAGATCCTTAACAACAAACTGGTTAGTCCAAAAATCATATAATAATTTGCGAGCTTAAAAATTGGCGTGACCTTCGTTCGGAACAGGGTGAAAAGGGACCAAAAATCAGACTTAAAGGGCTCGGATTAAAAAGTCCTTCGAGGATCAAAAAATCGGTTAGGAAAAA
This sequence comes from Eurosta solidaginis, assembly GCF_040869045.1. Classification (NCBI taxonomy): domain Eukaryota; kingdom Metazoa; phylum Arthropoda; class Insecta; order Diptera; family Tephritidae; genus Eurosta; species Eurosta solidaginis. The sequence continues at coordinate 263,102,589 of NC_090319.1, read as the reverse complement.
GCTAGTCTAAAAAATTCGGAGGAAAAGCTTCAACAGAAAAAAGGTGTAAGTACCAAGCCATCGTGAAATTTAATGTGTCCATATATTCGTGAATGTCTCGAAAATTAATATTTTAAAACTACCGTTTCCAGTTTATTTTTCGTCTTCGATTTTGGTTCCGATCGCGAGTTTGATCCCGTTTCGGCTGTTGTTTGGATTCCGGTTTTCAGTTCCGGAAACGTTTCCGGTGCCAGTTTGTTGTCGGCTCGGTTTCTGCCTCTGATTGGACTCAGCTCCCGCTCGATTTTGGTTCCTTTCGAATAAGTCCTTGTTTCTCTTCGGTTCCAGTTTCGATTTCGGTTCAGACTAGGTCGGGTTGGTTTCAGTTTTGCTTCCAATTTCGGTTTCGTTCTGGTTTCGGTTCAGAATGCGTTTCCAGGGTCTGTACCGGCTTGAATTCCGCTCCCAGTTCTGGTTGCTGTTTCTTTATTTCCATTTCCCTTATTTCTTCCCTTTTTTTGCCTTTTTCTTTTATTTCCTTTCTTTTATTATCATTCTCCACTCATATAAACTGAACTAGTTAGTTCACTCAATGTTCACAATTATAATTATATTACAATATTACTTTAGAAATCATGTTCTGCAATCCCCCACCACTTTACATATCAAAAGGGATTCACTTTGTTCCAAAAAAAAAAAAATAAGGTACTATACCTACATATATTCGCTTAGCATTCTATAAGATCTGAGAACGCAGAAGGTCACTCCTACCCTGCAAAAATCGTTGGATCATGTTGTCCACTGGAGTACTAACCATTATACTCCACTGTAATGCAGCAATGGACCAACTCATGTTTCTACACGAACATATTGTAAGCCGATCATTGCTCGTTCTTAACGATTGTAATCACTACCGATGTTTATTGGACTGTGGGTACTCCATGGATTACTCTTATGTAATGCGGAGCTGGAGTATATGGTCCAGTCCTAGGACATCGCAATGTTAATTGAACCATATTTTTTGTATGAATTGTGGTTAATTTTGGAGCACTCGGTTGGTCCATAGCGCGATTTTTGTAGGGTAACGGTACACTATAGTGTATTTTTGAAAAACTTGGCTCAAAGAACGGAGTTCTTATTTCCCATTAAAAAAACTTTTTAACATTTTTATTTTAGATATGCTTACCTTTAACTAACCATGGTAATTTCTTGTTTGGCCTTAAGGGTATGTCACCAGTGCGACCCTTCACCTTTGAAATCGCCATTTTCAGTCTATCCAAGAAGATAAAGATACAATTTATAAATTACACTGTGGATTACCCTTTTTTCAAACATTGTGACAGAAGCAGACAAATAATTTCTCCATTTTTCGAATTTAGCCTTCAAAACATATTTATATGACGGAAAGGAAAAAAAACAGATATATTCATAAACGACTTTTTTAAGTTTTTCGAGGATCTGAATTTCACTCCTCATAATACCTTGCACAGCAAAATAGTTTACTATTCGAATCACTCAAATGTTGTGTGGGTTATATGATTAAAATAAACAAGTAAGAACGGGACTATCTTCGGCTGTGCTGAAGACTTCATACCTTTCATGAATGGGACTGAACAATAATCTTATCCCATTCGTAATATCCAAATAACCAGCTGTATAAGATATGAAATATATAGTAAACAGATGTATATACCTAAGCGAATTTTAAGATAAATATAAAATAAACAAGTAAGGAAGGCTAAGTTCGGGTGTAACCGAACATTACATACTCAGCTGAGAGCTTTGGAGACAAAATACGGGCAGATCACCATGTAGGAAAATGAACCTAGGGTAACCCTGGAATGTGTTTGTATGACATGGGTATCAAATGGAAGGTATTAAAGAGTATTTTAAAAGGGAGTGGGCCTTAGTTCTATAGGTGGACGCCTTTTTGAGATATCACCATAAAGGTGGACCAGGGGTGACTCTAGAATGCGTTTGTACGATATGGGTATCAAACGAAAGGTGTTAATGAGTATTTTAAAAGGGAGTGGACCTTAGTTCTATAGGTGGACACCTTTTAGAGATAGCGCCATAAAGGTGGACATGGGGTGCCTCTAGAATGTGTTTGTACGATACGAGATTCAAATGAAAGGTGTTAATTAGTATTTTAAAAGGGAGTGGGCCTTAGTTCTATATGTGGATGCCGTTTCGAGATATCGCCATAGAGGTGGACCAGGGGTGACTCTAGAATTTGTTTGCACGATATGGGTATCAAATGAAAGGTGTTAATGAGTATTTTAAAAGGGAGTGGGCCTTAGTTCAATCAATCAATCAATCTTGCCAATAAATGCTACTTTGGACTAGGTAGGCCATTGAAAAATAAAATCCTCTCTCGGTGAACGAAAATCATACTCTACAAGTCACTTATCGTACCCGTCCTGCTATATGGGGCAGAAGCATGGACCATGACAACAGCAGATGAAGCGGCTTTGGGAGTGTTCGAGAGAAAAGTTCTTCGAAAGATTTATGGACCTCTACGCGTTGGCGATGGCGAGTACCGAAGAAGATTTAATGATGAGCTGTACGAGCTATACGCAGACATCAACATAGTCCAGCGAATTAAACCTCAGCGGCTGCGCTGGCTAGGCCATGTTATGCGAATGAAAGATGATGCTCCGGCCAAGAAAGTGTTTCTATCGGAACCCGCCTATGGAAGCAGAGGTAGAGGGCGGCCCCCACTCCGTTGGAAGGACCAGGTGGAAAACGATTTAAACTCCCTTGGTGTGACCACTTGGCGCCGGTTGGCGGAGCGAAGGAGCGACTGGCGCGCCTTGTTGGACGGCCATAACCGTTTAGACGGTTAAGCGCCAATTAAGTAAGTAAGTAAGGGCCTTAGTTCTATAGGTGGACGCCTTTTCGAGATATCGCCTTAAAGGTGGACCAAGGGTGACTCTAGAATGCGTTTGTACGATATGGGTATCAAATGAAAGGCGTTAATGATTATTTAGAAGGGAGTGGGCATTAGTTCTATAGGTGGACGCCTTTTCGAGATATCGCCACAAAGGAGGACCAGGGGTGACTCTATAATGTGTTCGTACGATATGGGTATCAAATTAAAGGTATTAATGAGATTTTAAAAGGGAGTGGCCCTTAGTTGTATATGTGAAGGCGCTTTCGAGATATCGACCAAAATGTGGACCAGGGTAACCCAGAACATCATCTGTCGGGTACCGCTAATTTATTTATATATGTAATACCACGAACAGTATTCCTGCCAAGATTCCAAGGGATTTTGGTTTCGCCCTGCATAACTTTTCATTTTCTTCTACTTAATATGGTTGGTGTCACACACGTTTTACAAAGTTTTTTCTAAAGTTATATTTTGCGTGAATAAACGAATCCAATTACCATGTTTTATCTCTTTTTTCTTATTTGGCATAGAATTATGCATTTTTTTCATATTTCGTAATTTTCGATATCGGAAAATTGGGCGTAGTCATAGTCGGATTTCGGCCATTTTTTATACCAAGATAAAGTGAGTTCAGATAAGTAAGTGAACGAGTTTAGTAAAGATATATCAATTTTTGCTCAAGTTATCGTGTTAACGGCCGAGCGGAAGGACAGACGGTCGACTGTGTAAAAAAACTGGGCGTGGCTTCAACCGATTTCGCTCATTTTCACAGAAAACAGTTACCGTCATAGCATTGCCCTTACCAAATTTCACAAGGATTAGTAAATTTTTGTTCCACTTCTGGCATTAAAAGTATTCTAGACGAATTAAATGAAAAAGGGCGGAGCCACGCCCATTTTGAAATTTTCTTTTATGTTTGTATTTTGTTGCACCATATCATTACTGGAGTTGAATGTTGACATAATTTACTTATATACTGTAAAGATATTAAATTTTTTGTTAAAATTTGACTTAAAAAAATTTTTTTTTTAAAGTGGGCGTGTTCGTAATCCGATTTTGCAAATTTTTACTTAGCACACATATAGAAATAGGAGTAACGTTCCTGCCAAATTTCATCACGATATCATCAACGACTGCCAAATTACAGCTTGCAAAACTGTGAAATTACCTTCTTTTAAGTGGGCGGTGCCACGCCCATTGTCCAAAATTTTACTAATTTTCTATTCTGCGTCATAAGGTCAACCCATCTACCAAGTTTCATCGCTTTAGCCGGGTTTGGTAATGAATTATCGCACTTTTTCGGTTTTTCGAAATTTTCGATATCGAAAAAGTGGGCGTGGTTATGGTCCGATTGCGTTCATTTTAAATAGCGATCTGAGATGAGTGCCCAGGAACCTACATACCAAATTTTATCAAGATACCTCAAAATTTACTCAAGTTAGCGTGTTTGCGGACGGACAGACGGATAGACGGACGGACGGACGGTCATGGCTAAATGAATTTCTTTTTTCGCCCAGATTATTTTGATATATAGAAGTCTATATCTATCTCGATTAGTTTATGCCGTTCCGGATTACCGTTATGCAAACAAAGTTAATATACTCTGTGAGCTCTGCTCAGCTGAGTATAAAAAGATAGTAACAAAAACAAAAAATGTAATATTTAAAAATATGACAATAAATTAACTAATTAATTAACAATATATAAAGACAATTGATAACAAATTTTCTATACGTAAGCATTGGGTGAAATTTGAATCCTCTAGCTGTTAAAATGGGGCAGTAATTACGAAAAGCTTCTTATCTGAACAATAGGTTGTGGAGGGATATATGCTATATATACGACCGATCTCATCCATTTTTCAGACAACAATATGTGCAATATACGAAAGCTTATGGTGAAGTTTGAAGCTTCAATCTGATAAATTAAGGTATATATCACAAAAATCCTCTATTTCTGAAAAATCGGTTGTATGGAGGATATAAGATATAGTGGTCCGATCCGACCGGTTCCGACAAATGTCTAATCGGTCACCTAAATACACCCGCTCACCAAATTTTATCAAGATATCTCAAAAATTGAGGGACTAGTGAGCATACAAACAAACTGACGGACAGAAGGACATGGCTAAATCAACTCAGCTCTTCATCCTCATCATTTCGGTATACTTATTGGTGGGTCTATCTATTTTCCTTTAAGGACTTACAATTTTGAGATTCGTGACGAAGCTAATATACCATTTCATTTTTATAGAAGGTATAAAAATGGGCGCTCACACCCACATTTTTATTTGTTAAGTGTATATAAAACGTTAATTTAAAAAAAAACTCCAAAAGTCCAATTTTGAACTTCAAACTAACTTCGAAAAATAGAAAAATATCTTTTTTGTGATGTTAGATATTTACATTTAAATTTTTTTGCGATTAGTTCATTACCTCATAGATACATTCGATGCACGCTGAACAGCAGCATAAAAGGATGAGTAGCCTTGCTTTGTCACGAAATATTCCAATGTGCGCTTGTCTTCATGGCGATTCTTCTCCTCAAATCTCAACTCTATGCGCAATTCATGTGGCACCATAGATATCAATTCAATTTGTCCTTTTAACAGCACAATCACTTGCGTGGCAGATAGTTTCTGCAATTCAATGATGAGACATTTATCGCCGATGCGTATACTACGGAACAAACGTTCACCATCCATTTTGAATGGTATTGCAACCGATGTTGAGGCATCTGTAATGCGCATTTCATTATCAGCAATAAAAAATGATAACTCCTGATTGCTGCCATAATTAGCAAAACTATATAAACTACACTCTAATGGTTGTAGTTGAATACGCTCGGTTGTGCCAGTTTGTCCGAATGTTACCAAAGCTTGCATGCGATTCACAACAACACATTTAGGCAAAACCACATGACATTTATGCGGATCTTCGACTTCCAATAACTCTTGCCAATGTGCTTTCGATGAGAGTAAGGTGTGTAGTATTGATGGGCCAATATTGATACGAAATCTTTCGAGTACTGCATTAATGTTAAGCATACGTTTTAACTTATTTACGCTTATAAAACTTTGTAATGTTGCATTCTCAAGCAGGGTGAGCATATTAAGAAACCCATAATCTAAACACTTGACATTTAAAGTCAAACTGCTATCTACACTATAGATGTGTTTGGTGTTGAAAGCTGCATGTATGCTTAAGTTTTGTAGCAGTATAACGAGAAAAGCGTGACTAATTTGCTTGGATGGTGTAAGTTTATATTCGGCGAGTGCTGGTGGTAATTTGTACTCATAGGTCGCTTGATTAAGTAGCTTCAACTGTAGTGATGTGCACGCAAGAAGCACTTGTAGTTTGGGTACACACTCGGATTGAAAAGCCGTATCGATGCGCATGCATCCCACCAATACTTTGGGATGTAAAATGAAATCCTCGTTGTTACTTTCAAGCTTGAAGAGTTCCTCTATTTTTAAACTGGTTACCTTGTTTAGAGTATTATCATTAATGACTAGATAATGAAAATTGGAAAACTTTGAAAAGTTACCCGATCATCCTCCTCCTCACTTTGTTCAAAGCATTCCCCATTCACAGCTATCAGCGATTGCATTATAACCACACGCCAAATGTTAGCACAAATTTCGCGCTCTGGCAGTATCATATCTTTTGAGGCACTTTCGGAGAGCCAAAATTCACTAAAACGCAAAAAACATTCATGCGACTCGCTAAAGTACTCCATTTGACAGCGGATGTTTATGGGCTTCTGTACCTATGGGAGACGTGTATGACAATAACAAGATTTTCACAAAATAGTTAACACCACGTTAGGGAATCTAAGTTGGAGTAAAGCTGAGCTTGCTGTGTTTAAGCGCTTTACTTGTAGGAACCACTGGCAGGAGCATTTTGGACTATTTCGGTACATTTATTATGGGGTTTCTTGCGAGACTAACTAAAGAACTACACTTGAGACTAGTTAACGTGAATTTCGGAATCGTTTCAGGACTATTTCGGCATTGGTTTTGAGTTTATTTCAAGACTTCCGGATAATTTCTGGATTTTAGACGGCCTAGTTCGGTATCATTACGCACAATTTTTGGGATTGTCTTGAAAATTTTCGGGGTTGCTTACCAGGCTTTTTCTTAATAATTTTGGAATTGTTTCGGGACTAGTTTAGTATAATTTTAGAATTTCCTCAGGACAATTTCGTGACCGTTTCTAGATTAGTGTGATACTATATCCGGATCATTTCGGAACTATTTCAGAATTGTTTTCGGGATTATTTCGGAATTGTGGTCTGGATAATTTTGGTTTTATTTAAAACTTCGGATTGTATTGAGGATCGTTTCGCGCCTATTTCAAAATATCCTCCGAATGGATTTCTGGATGATTAAAGAACCATTTGGGATTATCTCAATGATCGTAGCCGGCCTATCTCGGTGCGAATCGGGATTAAATTTAGTACTTCTCCGGAAATTTTTGCGTTCGCTTTTAAGATCGACCTTGTTTGCTAAGCATACTAGGTATTAACAATTATAGTAATAATAATAATAACAATAATACCTCCGACGAGATTAAGGCCGAGCTTCTCTTCCAATTTGCGTCGTGCTCCTTTTAATTTCCCCTACTAATCGGCGGGACGGGACCTACTTGTTTAATGCCGACTCCGACGGCATCAGCAAGGCAGATGGGTTTTCGCTGAGAGGCTTTCTCATGGCAGAATTTCACTCGGGAGTGTTTGCCAAATCCCTGCCGAGGGGCGACCCCGTTTAAAAAATACTTTTTTGTAATTGACAAAACTTTTTGATTCTACTTTGCCCGCCGGCCTCATAGATATTAGAATAGATCGAATAAGTTATTTTTTTGTATAATATATTGCTCACTCCCTCTCATCTTCAGCCTTTAAAGTTTGAACATGGATAACCATATATGCAATACTCCTTTAAATTTTTTCTTGTCACACTTATGCTGCTACAATCACAAAAATTTTATAGGCTGTTTTGTTTTGATATCGAATTCAAAACACATTGCGAGCATTTTCTATTAGGAATATAGGAGTATTGCATATATGCGGATAACTATTATTTTTAGTCCATTGTCACTTACCGACATCGGCACCGGAAATACATGAATTCTACACATCTTTCTTGGTTGTGGATAACGCCAGCAAATAATACCGTAATTTTTTTTGATTATCTGAATTTGATAAGGTAGTGGCAAAAACGAATCGCTAGCCATCTCGACAAACTGAAAGGCTCCAGCTCTGGAAGCGTTACAAACAAAAGTATAGATATATGTATGTACATTCAATCTTAAAGCAAGATACACAGACTACACAAAATTTAATTACCTTAAGTCATCTTGATAAAACTCTTCACGTGATTGTTGCTTCTTATTGGCATTTACTTTTTGTGTTCTAATGAAATCATTGGAAGTTGGCATTTTCAAGGGTACCAATTTGTCTGCGGAAACAACACCTGGCACGCCCATTGGGGGGCGACTTAACAAAAATTCATTCCACTCTTCATATGCATATGCACACATTCTCTCCAAACCACGTTGTGTGCGTTGTAGTTCTTTCACCGAACTAACATCTACATCCACGTGTAAAACATCTAACTTGACTGTGCCATTTACTAATGGCAAATTATGCCAAGGTTCACTAACAAATGCGAATGTTGAACGAAGCGCTATTGGGTGTAAAACTATTCTTTCACCAACTTGTAAATGCATTGCACCCAGAGAGGCTTTCAGCACAGCCTTGGGCGGACGTTGTAGAAATGTGGCATTCAAGTGCATGTCAGCAAAAACAAATTTACATTCGTAATCAGCTTCGTTTTTGATTAGCACAACCATTTTTTCAAGATTTGCGTGCAGACGATCAGAGTCAAAAAATTGTTTGCGCATCAAATTAATTTTGGAAGCATGTTGCACAACTCTGGTGCTACGTGCACTAAGGCAACCACTACGTAGCGTGGTTTGATATAAAACTATTACATTATGTAATAAAATAATTGTGCGCTGTTCTAGTAAAGTAATGACTAAGGGCCTTACCACTTCAACATCTGTTTCGATGAGTCTTTGCTTGGTTATGTGTTTGCGTAAAGTGATAAGCGGTGGTGGTATGCCAGTTGGTCCCAACTCACCAGGAGGCGTGTCAATGAACTCTATGGAAAACGGATTGGCTGTTTGAGTAGTTGAAGCTGTGGCTGGTACAGAATGTATATTTAAATTGAACACTGATATTTGTGTTATACTATCGTAAATATTTTGTGTATACATAAAACTTGGCTGTGACACCGTCACCGAAAGTAAAGGCTTTAAATTATAAGTGCACTGCGCTTTCTCTTGCTGTATATTTTTTGTTTCACTTCCAGTTACATCATAAAATTTTATAGTAAATGTGCCAGCTATGAAAGAAACTGTTTGTGGAAAATTGCGTGTTTGAATATCGGTTGGTGCAGGAGGTGATGGTTGTGTGTGCAAACGTTCATGACGTGATTGCTGCGATTGTATGCCTGAATCGATTGTTATATTTTGCTCTGTTTGCTCATCGATAGGTTCAAAGGTTGGTACTACGTTACGCGCATTTTTTGCAACAGGATAAATGCGTAATTCTCTGCATTGTAAGGAACTACTAGTAGCTTGTGACATACATTCAGATAAGTTGCGACTGGAGCCAGTTTTAGATCTTGAAATTTGCCGGCAGCAAGTGCTTAATTTTCGAAGAGAAGTGTCCTTTTCACCCTTTTCACTGACGCTGCAAATCGAAGAGGAGGAAATATTTGTTTGAAAATTATTTTATCATTTTTTTATTTTTAAATCACTACAAGGTCACTAAGAGAAAGAAAAAGCCCTAGTTTATGACTCAATTGACTTCCCCAGCGGGTTAGGGGGCTCAGAATATATAGGTATGCTTGTAGAGGCCACTAAAATACCAAATTGATTCAAGGGGTTATGTAGCGCAACCCTTTCAAGGTGTTGCCAGCGCAATATATAGCTTCTCCAACCCAATTGTCAACCTCACATACCTGTGGCGAATCCTGTCTCTTTTAACAGCCGAGGCTCCAGCGACCCAAGGTTCCTCATGGATCTAGGAGGTGAGAGGGCGGGATGGCCTAGAAGGTTTCACGTGGTCCTACCAAATAGTTCCCGAGATGGTCGGGTTAGTCCTTTAATGGTGGTTGTTACAGGAACGTACCGCATATGTATCCGGCAAAGGACCATCAACATCGATAACACTCCATAAGGCCTTCGGGGAGTGTCCTTTTCGCTACAACAACAACAACAACAACAACAACTCGAATGACTCGTCTGTACGCACTATAGATAGATACAAAACTAGTTATCATTATTTTATTTTTAAACTAGCAGAACCGGCAGACATTGTCCTGCCCTAAACATTTTAATAAGCTTTTTTAGGTCTAACTCTGCCCTCCCCCCTCTTCACTTTTTCTTAATCCTTTTATTCACTCCTCCCTCCGTCTTTCGCTTCATCTATCTCTATCTTCGTCTCACTCTATCTCTTTCTCAGTCTCCTTCTCCTACCCTCTTTTCTGTTCTCTCAAGTTCTTCTCATTCTTCTTCATCCCTTATTGCCAGTCCCAGAGGGTGGTATCTATTTTGTTCCAGTCCCATTCCGAGTCTCAGTCTCACTACGAGTCTCAGTCCCAGTCCTAATCCCAGTCCCAGTCCGTCTCTGGTCTACTTCTCGGAAAAAAGGATCGTAAATACTAATATAGGCAAATTTATATACAAAATTTCAAGCAAATCGAATAGTACGTATGTAAATAGGTATGTGGGTATTATTAATTCATGTCTTTATTTCGGCTTCACATGCATATTTATCAGTATTGCCAGGTTGCTGCGACTAAATAGAATATCACAATGAAAATTACTTTGAAGCTTTCATTTGATATCCAGATTATACACACATTCTAGGGGTATCCGGGTCCACGTTTTGGCCTATATCTCGAGACCCTAGTCACCAAAAGGTATGAGAACTACCCTTTACCAAAGTACTCATCAACAGCTTTCATTTGATATCCATATTGTATAAACTCTGTCTAGTGGTACCCGGGTCCACGTTTTGGTCTATATCTCGAGACCCAGTAACCCAGGGGTACGAAACATTTCCCGTATCAAAGTACTCATAAAAAGCTTCCATTTGATAGCCATATTGTACAAACACATCCCAGGATTACGTTATCATAAAAAATATATTGAAGAATTAAATTTACTTAGTGCACAAATATTAGCATATACATGCAAAAATACCAAAAAATAACACTTTTGTTTAAGAAATTTAAGGAAATGTTCAATATTTTTAACGAAAGATTATTTTTGAAGAGATGTTTGCATTCTTAACCATTTATGTTGCATTAACTTGGCAACAACGCATAAATATGAATGTACATACATATGTCAAGCTGATATGATATGAAAATACATACATACATATAATTGTACTCCCGAAGTTAAATAACGCAGCCAATGCTATGTGTCGCCTCAGTCAAAAGCAATTTGCGCGCACAGTTGACACCGAACAACCACACACACACACACATTTTTTGGTAAAAATGTTACTTTTGTTTAAACAATTTGGCTGATATAAGAAAGGAATCAAGTATTTTTTTTGATGCAGAACGAAGGTAAATATTTCAAAGTTTTACTGAAAAGTAGAACTAAGCTTTCAAATGCAAAAAACCGTTTTAAAATGGGAGCATTCTGTGTGAAGTTATGTGCGTACATTGCATTTTGCGACTTTATTTTATAAGATTTATAGATAGATAGAAGATAGATATAGAAGATACCTACAAGGTATGTGCCCAGCGGGTTAGGGGGTCAAAATATACCGGCGGTAGGTATGCCAGTAATAAGAGGCGACTAAAATACCAGATTCAAGGGGTTGTGTAGCGCAACCTTTTCAGGTTGGAGGCGCTATATATAGCTTCTCCAAACCCATTTGTCAACCTCACATATTCGTGGCGAATCCTGTTTCATTAACAGCCGAGGCTCTGGCGACCCCGAACTCCTCATGGATGTAGGTCGCATGTGGTCATAACAAATCGTTCCCGAGATGGTCGGGCTTGGTACCGGAACGTACCGGATCTGCATCCGGCAAAGGACCATCAACTCTATAACACTCCCCAAGGCCTTCGGGGAGTGTCCTTATCGCTACAACAACAACAACAAAAACAACAAGGTCACTAAGAGAAAGAAAAATCCGCAGTTTATGACTCGTCGATACGTACTGTAGATAGATACAAAACTAGTTATAAAGCAGGCACATAACAAAAATGGCACTAAATATGACGAAGCCAAAGGGATGACGAAGGAATAGGGAAGTTTAATCAGGAGCACCAGCATACTCACCGGCACCCTCACTACCAGCCTTATGATCCAGAAAATACAATACCAAAGCAGTTCAAAAATTATCTAGAAAATCGTCGTAAAATAGACTTGAAGTTATTCCAGAAACAGTCCGAATTATTCCTGCACGATACCGAGATGTGGTTTTGAGTTAGTGAGGTTTTGTTGCGCACGGGGTAAAATATTTTTTTCCTTTCCTTTGAGGGATGTCAATATATCATCAAAATTTATCATTTCAAATTTATCTTTTGCCATACTTAATAATGTTAGGTCACTTAATAATGTTTAGGCGACCTTGCCCCCTCGTTGATCGTAAATATGTCAAAATCAGTTTTAATTTGCTGAATGAACGTTCGCAGCTAGCAACTGATACTGAGATAGTCAAGAGTATTTGAAGTGACACTCGCAAGTTTGGAAAAACATCGTCTCCATACGAGATTATAAAAGTGAGTAATTCTAACGGAGTTTTACGACCAATTTCTTTTCTACTGCGAAGTAATATTTTGCAGTCATATATTTCGATGGCGGCCACCGTGGTGTGATGGTAGCGTGCTCCGCCTATCACACCGTATGCCCTGGGTTCAACTCCCGGGCAAAGCAACATCAAAATTTTAGAAATAAGATTTTTCAATTAGAAGAAACTTTTTCTAAGCGGGGTCGCCCCTCGGCAGTGTTTGGCAAGCACTCCGGGTGTATTTCTGCCATGAAAAGCTCTCAGTGAAAACTCATCTGCTTTGCAGATGCCGTTCGGAGTCGGCATAAAACATGTAGGTCCCGTCCGGCCAATTTGTAGGGAAAATCAAGAGGAGCACGACGCAAATTGGAAGAGGAGCTCGGCCTTAGATCTCTTCGGAGGTTATCGCGCCTTACATTTATTTTTTTTTTTTTTATATTTCGATAAAAAGTTCTGTTCCATCGAAATCTGTTTTACAAAATTCGCCCAAGTTCTTACAATTTCTTTCTAAGTTGTTATTATCCTTGTTTAACAAATTTCCAAAGTTTAAGAAAAATGCAAATCTAAAATTAAGGTCATTTATTCGTGTAAATCTTGTACGTATTTCTTGTTGGAGACGATCGAGAACACTTTTCATAACGCGAGAAATTTAACATTCTGGCGAAAGACCAACCGATTCCCCGGGCATTTTGTGCCTTCTTACACGTTTTACTATGTCAATTTCTCATTTTTCACAAAGAAACGTCGCTTTTTCTATTGCTTTTTCACAGAGTGTCTCGAATTTCGGATAGTTCAGTCGCTTATAGTTTATGATCTTGATACGCTTCTCTAATATTCATCCCTGGATCTTGTAATCTAAGCTGCTCATCTTGTAATCAATCCTCCTTAAGATTTCATACCAGAAATAAACTAATGTTATGAAACTAAAATTTAGTATATCTCAATAGAACTGTAGCGTCGCATCTGGTGTCACTTTTGGTGTTAGTGTCCTCTGCTAATTGTTCTAAGTATTCTACTACATTCTCTAGCCCATCGACGATAACGCTAATCGCTTGTATTCTAGCGCTCCATCATGTTTCAGATTCGCGTTTGACAGTTTTTGTTAAAGCAATTTTTAATAATACCCAACGCAATGTTCAACGTGAGAAAAAAAGATATATGCTTTAAATCAGGCATGCTTAACGAACGAAACGATATCATTTCGTTACGATAATCAACGCTAATAAACGAAACGAAGTCACTTTGTTTCGTTTATTAACGTTAAGATCGTCAAATTAACGTTAATTTGACGTTCTTAACGTTAATAAACGAAACGAAGTGACTTCGTTTCGTTTATTAGCGTTGATTATCGTAACGAAATGATATCGTTTCGTTCGTTAAGCATGCCTGCTTTAAATTATTCCACAACTTGTCGCAAGTGTTACGGATATATGCATGCACTTTTTATACTCAGCTGAGCAGAGCTCACAGAGAATATTAACTTTGTTCGCATAACGGTAAGCCGTAACGGCATAAACTAATCGAAATAGATATAGATTTCTATATATCAAAATGATCTGGGCGAAAAAAGAAATTTATTTAGCCATGTCCGTCCGTCCGTAAACACGATAACTTGAGTACATTTTGAGGTATCTTGACGAAATTTGGAATGTAGGTTCCTGGGCACTCATCCCAGATCGCTATTTAAAATGAACGAAATCGGACTATAACCACGCCCACTTCTTCGATATCGAAAATTTCGAAAAACCGAAAAAGTGCGATAATTCATTACCAAAATGGATAAAGCGATGAAACTTGGTAGGTGGGTTCACCTTATGACGCAGAATAGAAAATTAGTAAAATTTTGGACAATGGGCGTGGCACCGCCCATTTTTAAAAGAAGGTAATTTAAAAGTTTTGCAAGCTGTAATTTCCAGTCGTTGAAGATATCATGATGAAATTTGGCAGGAACGTTACTCCTATTCCTATATGTGTGCTTAATAACTTAAAAAAAAAAAAAATGTTTTCTAAAGTAAAATTTTAACAAAAAATTCAATATCTTTACAGTATATAAGTAAATTATGTCAACATTCAACACCAGTAAAGATATGGTGCAACCAAATATAAAAATAAAAAAATTTTCAAAATGGGCGTGGCTCCGCCCTTTTTCCTTTAATTTGCCTAGAATACCTTCATTGCCATAAGTCGAACAAAAATTTACCAATCCTTGTGAAATTTGGTATGAACATAGATTCCATGACCATAACGGTTTTCTGTGAAAATGGGCGAAATCGGTTGAAGCCACGCCCAGTTTTTATACACAGTCGACCGTCTGTCCTTCCGCTCGGCCGTTAACACGATAACTTGAGCAAAAGTCTATATATCTTTACCAAACTTAGTTCACGTACTTATCTGAACTCCCTTTATCTTGGTATAAAAAATGGCCGAAATTCGACTATGACCACGCCCACTTTTTCGATATCAAAAATTACGAATAATGAAAAAAATGCCATAATTCTATACCAAATATGAAAAAAGTAATGAAACATGGTAATTGGATTGGTTTGTTGACGCAAAATATGTAAAATGGGTGTGGCACCTACCATATTAAGTAGAAGAAAATGAAAAAGTTCTGCAGGGCGAAATCAAAAGCCCTTGGCATCATGGCAGGAATGCTGTTCGTGGTATTACATATGTAAATAAATTAGCGGTACCCGACAGATAATGTTCTGGGTCACCCTGGTCCACATTTTGGTCGATATCTCGAAAACGCCTTCACATATGCAACTAAGGGCCACTCCCTTTTAAACCCCTCATTAATACCTTTAATTTGATACCCATATCGTACAAACACATTATAGTCACCCCTGGTCCACCTTTATGGCGATATACATATAGAACTGAGGCCCACTCCGTTTTAAACTCCCTTTTAAAATACTCATTACCACCTTCAATTTGATACCCATGTCATACAAACACATTCCAGGGTTACCCTAGGTTCATTTTCCTACATGGTGATTTTCCCTTATTTTGTCTCCAAAGCTTTCAGCTGAAGGAACAGGAAGTACCTGTTGGCCTCATAGACAACCTTTTAGCGGAGAAGAAAATTGCATGGGCAATAGATAGCTTCTATCCATATAAATCACCGGGCGTGGATGGTATTCTACCTATTATGCTGCAGAAGACTCAGAAATCTTTGGTTGGATATCTTCGTGGCATGCATTCGTCCCAATCACATTCCGGTCTCCTGGAAGAAGACAAGGGTGGGTTTCATCCCTAAGGCCGGTAGAAGGGGGCATGAAGTAGCCAAAGATAGGCCGGTAGAAGGGAGCATGAAGTAGCCAAAGATTTTCGGCCAATAAGTCTCACGTCCTTTGTTCTGAAAACGTTCGAAAGGCTACTAGATATACATATACGGGAGCTTATAGGCGAGGTTCCACTTTCCACGGCACAGCACGCGTACCTGAGAGGGAAATCCACAGAAACCGCGCTACATTAGGTAGTTCGAACGGTGGAGAAGTCCCTTCATCACAAGCAGTTCACTCTGGCTGCGTTTGTTGATGTTGAAAGCGCGTTTAACAATGTAAGAGCTGAAGCGATTGAGGCTGCCCTCGGTAGGGCAGGGGTTGAAGAGCCACTACGGCTTTGGATTTCAACCTTGCTTCGCAATCGCTAGGCGGAGCTAGTGTTGGCAAGCAGGTATGCAGAGGCAAACCACAGGGGGGGGGGAGGTGCTTTCACCTCTGCTTTGGTTGATCACCATAAATGAAATCCTAGGAAAACTTAACGCAGGGGGGTTAAGATCGTGGTGTATGCCGACGATGTGGCGATCTTGGTCTCTGGTCCTTTCCCCTCCGTAATGAGCGAAATCATGGAAAGGGCCTTGGCTAAACTCAGCAGGTGGGCACAGGGATGTGCCCTTAGGTTGAATCCCGACAAGACGGATCTGCTTCTCTTCACGAGGAAGTACAAGCCACCTGCATTCAGACTACCATTCTTAAACGGCCAAACCTGTCATCAAGTACCAAGTATCTGGGACTAAGAATTGACTGCAAGTTGAATTGGAAAGTATGCATCGAAGAGCGGGTACGGAAGGCCTGCATCGCCTTCTACGCCTGCAAACCAATGTTTGGTGAGAAATGGGGACTCAAGCCAAGCATGGGACTTTGGATGTACGAGGCGGTGGTGCGACCGGTGCTTACCTATGGTTCCACAGTCTGGTGGGAAACTCTAAGTAAGAGCCACAATCTCACCAGCCTGCAAAAAGTCCGCCGGACTGCGTGCGTTGTTGCCATAGGGGCCGGACGCACTTGCCCCACAGCTGCTTTAGACTCCATTTTGCACCTGCTTCCGACCGACTTGCATATACTTTGTACATCGTCCCAAATCGCACTGAGACTCAGGGAGTCTGGGTGTTGGTAGGTTTTTAGACGAGTTACATGGCATCAAAACGGCTTTAAATAGAGCTCTGTAAAGTTGGCACCTACTTGGTCGAATAATTAAAAAAACCATATCTCATTCGTTTGTCCACCGTTTGTCCATGTTTGTCCAGGAAAAATTTTCGTTTGTCCACCTTTTGTTAAAAAGTTATTTCAAAAAAAAAAAAAATCGTGTGTGAAGTTGGCACCTCCATTTGCGAGTATTTAAAAAAACTAAATGCCATTCGTTTGTCCATCGTTTGTCCACGTTTGTCCAGGAAAAATTTTCGTTTGTCCACCTTTTGTTAAAAAGTTATTTCAAAAAAAAAATCTCGTGTGAAGTTGGCACCTCCATTTACGAGTAATTAAAAAAACCAAATGCCATTCGTTTGTCCATCGTTTGTCCACGTTTGTCCAGGAAAAATTTTCGTTTGTCCACCTTTTGTTAAAAAGTTATAACAAAAACATTTTTTTTCGAAAAAACCCAAAAAATTTTTTGCTTCGCTTTATTGTGCTAAATCGTATGTCCGTCGTTTGCCCATCGTTTGTCCATGTTTGTCCAGGAAACATTTTCGTTTGTCCACCTTTTGTTAAAAAGTTATTTCAAAAAAACAAAAATCGTGTGTGAAGTTGGCACCTCCATTTACAAGTAATTAAAAAAACCAAATGCCATTCGTTTGTCCATCGTTTGTCCACGATTGTCCAGGAAAAATTTTCGTTTGTCCACATTTTGTTAAAAAGTTATTTCAAAAAAACAAAAATCGTGTTTGAAGTTGGCACCTCCATTTACAAGTAATTAAAAAAACCAAATGCCATTCGTTTGTCCACTATTATTCAGAAAAAATTTTCGTTTGTCCACCTTTTGTTAAAAAGTTATTTCAAAAAAACAAAAATCGTGTGTGAAGTTGGCACCTCCATTTACTAGTAATTAAAAAAACCAAATGCCATTCGTTTGTCCACGTTTGTCCAGGAAAAATTTTCGTTTGTCCACCTTTTGTTAAAAAGTTATAAAAAAAACATTTTTTTTTCGAAAAAACCCAACAAATTTTTTGTTTCGCTTTATTGTGCTAAATCGTATGCCCGTCGTTTGCCCATCGTTTGTCCATGTTTGTCCAGGAAACATTTTCGTTTGTCCACCTTTTGTTAAAAAGTTATAACAAAAACATTTTTTTTCGAAAAAACCCAAAAAAATTTTTTGTTTCGCTTTATTGTGCTAAATCGTATGTCCGTCGTTTGCCCATCGTTTGTCCCTGTTTGTCCAGGAGAAATTTTCGTTTGTCCACCTTTTGTTAAAAAGTTATTTCAAAAAAACAAAAATCGTGTGTGAAGTTGGCACCTCCATTTACGAGCAATTAAAAAACCAAATGCCATTCGCTTGTCCACGTTTGTCCAGGAAAAATTTTCGTCTGTCCACCTTTTGTTAAAAAGTTATTTAAAAAAAAAAAACAAAAATCGTGTGTGAAGTTGGCACCTCCATTTACGAGCAATTGAAAAACCAAATGCCATTCGTTTGTCCATCGTTTGTCCACGTTTGTCCAGGAAAAATTTTCGTTTGTTCACCATTTGTTAAAAAGTTATTTCAAAAAAACAAAACTAGTGTGTGAAGTTGGCACCTCCATTTAGGAGCAATTAAAAAACCAAATGTCATTCGTTTGTCCATCGTTTGTCCACGTTTGTCCAGGAAAAATTTTCGTTTGTCCACCTTTTGTTAAAAAGTTATAACAAAAACATTTTTTTCGAAAAAACCCAAAAAAATTTTTGTTTCGCTTTATTGTGCTAAATCGTTTGTCCCTGTTTGCCCAGGAGAAATTTTCGTTTGTCCACCTTTTGTTAAAAAGTTATTTCAAAAAAACACAAATCATGTGTGAAGTTGGCACCTCCATTTACGAGCAATTAAAAAAACCAAATGCCATTCGTTTGTCCAGGAAAAATTTTCGTTTGTCCACCTTTTGTTAAAAAGTTATAACAAAAACATTTTTTTTTGAAAAAACCCAAAAAAATTTTTGTTTCGCTTTATTGTGCTAAATCGTATGTCCGTCGTTTGCCCATCGTTTGTCCAGGAGAAATTTTCGTTTGTCCACCTTTTGTTAAAAAGTTATTTCAAAAAAACAAAAATCGTGTGTGAAGTTGGCACCTCCATTTACGAGCAATTAAAAAACCAAATGCCATTCGTTTGTCCACGTTTGTCCAGGAAAAAGTTTCGTTTGTCCACCTTCTGTTAAAAAGTTATAACAAAAACATTTTTTTTTTAAAAAACCCAAAAAATTGTTTGTTTCGCTTTATTGTGCTAAATCGTATGTCCGTCCTTTGCCCATCGCTTGTCCCTGTTTGTCCAGGAGAAATTTTCGTTTGTCCACCTTTTGTTAAAAAGTTATTTCAAAAAAACAAAAATCGTGTGTGAAGTTGGCACCTCCATTTACGAGCAATTAAAAAACCAAATGCCATTCGTTTGTCCACGTTTGTCCTGGAAAAAGTTTCGTTTGTCCACCTTCTGTTAAAAAGTTATAACAAAAACATTTTTTTTTTTGAAAAAACCCAAAAAAATGTTTGTTTCGCTTTATTGTGCTAAATCGTATGTCCGTCCTTTGCCCATCGCTTGTCCCTGTTTGTCCAGGAGAAATTTTGGTTTGTCCACCTTTTGTTAAAAAGTTATTTCAAAAAAACAAAAATCGTGTGTGAAGTTGGCACCTCCATTTACGAGTAATTGAAAAAACCAAATGCTATTCGTTTGTCCATCGTTTGTCCACGTTTGTCCAGGAAAAATTTTCGTTTGTCCACCTTTTGTTAAAAAGTTATAACAAAAACATTTTTTTTTATATAATAAAAAACATGGACAAACGAATGGCATTTGGTTTTTTAATTGCTCCTAAATGGAGGTGCCAAACGAAAATTTCTCCTGGACATACAGGGACAAGCGATGGGCAAAGGACGGACATACGATTTAGCACAATAAAGCGAAACAAAAATTTTTTTTGGGTTTTTTCGAAAAAAAATGTTTTTGTTATAACTTTTTAACAAAAGGTGGACAAACGAAAATGTTTCCTGGACAAACATGGACAAACGATGGGCAAACGACGGACATACATTTAGCACAATAAAGCGAAACAAAAAATTTGTTGGGTTTTTTCGAAAAAAAAAATGTTTTTGTTATAACTTTTTAACAAAAGGTGGACAAACGAAAATTTTTCCTGGACAAACGTGGACAAACGATGGACAAACGAATGGCATTTGGTTTTTTTAATTACTTGTAAATGGAGGTGCCAACTTCACACACGATTTTTGTTTTTTTGAAATAACTTTTTAACAAAAGGTGGACAATCGAAAATTTTTCCTGGACAATCGTGGACAAACGATGGACAAACGAATGGCATTTGGTTTTTTTAATTACTTGTAAATGGAGGTGCCAACTTCACACACGATTTTTGTTTTTTTGAAATAACTTTTTAACAAAAGGTGGACAAACGAAAATGTTTCCTGGACAAACATGGACAAACGATGGGCAAACGACGGACATACGATTTAGCACAATAAAGCGAAACAAAAAAATGTTTGGGTTTTTTCGAAAAAAAATGTTTTTGTTATAACTTTTTAACAAAAGGTGGACAAACGGAAATTTTTCCTGGACAAACGTGGACAAACGAATGGCATTTGGTTTTTTTAATTACTCGTAAATGGAGGTGCCAACTTCACACGGGATTTTTTTTTTTTTGAAATAACTTTTTAACAAAAGGTGGACAAACAGAAAATTTTTCCTGGACAAACGTGGACAAACGATGGACAAACGAATGGCATTTAGTTTTTTTAAATACTCGCAAATGGAGGTGCCAACTTCACACAAGTTTTTTTTTTTTTGAAATAACTTTTTAACAAAAGGTGAACAAACGAAAATTTTTCCTGGACAAACATGGACAAACGGTGGACAAACGAATGAGATATGGTTCTTTTAATTATTCGACCAAGTAGGTGCCAACTTCACAGAGCTTTTAAATAGCTACTTGGGCGACCATGGTCGCAGCTATTTCACCTATCTACCTACCTACCATATCAGCTGAGTATGTAATGTTCGGTTACACACGAACTTAGCCTTCCTTACGTGTTAGTATAGAAATTTTTTTCCCGAAATCAATATTTTCCAGAAATTAGTTATAATAAAAATACAAATTATCTAGGATGTTCTGGTTTGCGGACCATTTGGCACCACCGTGTAAGTAGCGCCCGGGGCAAGATGCCCCTCGAAAAAATCACGATATATCCCGGAAAGAGTTCCAAATCCATCCCTACAAGGTCCCGAAATTATCCTGAGGTTATGGCAATGTCCGCTTTTCAAGGCACAACTTTTTCGAAAATTTATAGCAAGTAGATTACAATACAATAGATTACTCATAACTTACGTAAATAACTCGCTTATTTGACACGTCATACGACCAAACGCATACAACTGATCTGTATTTAGCTCTACCATTAAATCCGAAGAACAATTGAACTCCAACGCCTGTCCGCAAATCAAAACATTATTATAAGCAATGCAGGGCGCAAAAATGCCAATAAAAGTGAAACGCGTAAAAATATCTGCAATGTGTGGCGATGCACCGCGATTCAGCATATTCCACTCAACTGCTGGATTTGTATGTTGAAATGATTTTTCCTGTTGTGTCATATGGTTCAAAATTTCCAACCAATCGCCGGTAGAGACAGACAAATTTTTTAACACTAACTCATATTGTCGATCTTCAATCAAAGAGCCGGGTGTGCTAAGGAAGCCCAATTGTGCTGCTTTACCGAATACATCGTGGCGTAAAGGATTCCGTTGAAGTGGATTCTCCAAGTTTGGTGTCACCTTAATAGACTCAATCTGTGGAGAAACAAAATCAAGATTAGTTGATATATATTTCAAAATCTGTTTACTTATTCCTATGCACCTTCCATATAAGCACCGAAGAACATTTACGTTCAGTCTGTATAGGCGTATATATAGTGAAACCTTTACTATCCAAATGTATTAGCGGTAGATCAGAAACCTTTGGTGGATTTCTTGGCAGCTGGTTACGTGGTGCTACTTTCGTACAACTTCTGCATTCATTGGCCACAAAGAATACACTTAATGAACCAAAAAATTCGCGCAAACGCTCTATATCTAAAATTATTTCCATTGCTTGTACAGTAATTATAATTTCGGCTATAGATCGATTATTATCAAATTTTGGTTTAACGCCGATGCGGGTATAAAAGCTTTTAAGTCCCACAGATGTATAGACAATATTTAAGAATGGCATATTTGAAACTTCGCCCAATATTTTTAAACGTAAGCCATTTTGCACTACCCAAATATCATTCGTATCAAGTTTGTAATAAGTTAAGTTGCATTGACCAACTTTACCAGTGAATTTGGTGAAGTCTTCACGCTTATCAACAGTTGAGAGAAGGTCCTCAAGTTCAAACACCATTTTACTTTTACGTTCCTGTGCGGTTAGTTCGCAAATTATTTTTGCAATCGTCCATTGACAAAATAGTGAAGAGGAGTATGTAGCAGCGGTTACTTGGGGAAAGAAAGATTAAGGCAGGTTAGATGCAAAATTTTATTTACTTTTTTGTACTCACTCTTTTCTAAAAATACCGACGATGCCGATGAACCAGATTCTAAATCTAAAAACTGTTTGATGGTCTCATTTTCCTCGGCTGGAGTTACGATTTTTATGGGCGTTGGCGAGGTTTGGGTTTGCGCGCTCGCGTTCAGTTGACTAATGTGATGCATAAGCTTCACGATCTTACTTAATAGTTGGAGATGCATTTGCAAAGCTTTGCACTGTGATATAATTGGAAAAAGAGAAAAGTTTTAATACACAATTCAGATCATAACTGTTAACATATTGGTTGCTAGTTCAATAACGGGCCATGTTAAAATTTGCTTGAGGAAAAATACAGAAATATTTCGATAAAACCCTAAATAGTACTAAAATAATAAAATGCGCAAAGTAGCAACAAAAGCTTCGAGGCAAGCCATAAAATAATAGTTCCTAGATGAATCAAACATAAACATAAAAGCAACCCCGAATGGCTCCGAAATACCCCTGTTATCCGTCCTTAAATTAAACTGACAGCCATTCCTGGTTATTCTTAAATAGTCTCGAACTGATACTTTAACCATTCCGAAATGGTTTCAAAGTTATTTCTCAAACGATTCCGGAACTATTTCTATCTATCTTAACTAATTTTATCTATCCTTAACTATCTTAAAGAAACTCCGAGAAAGCTTCAACATAATCTTTGAAAGAGTTTTGATACGTTCCCAAAGTAATCTCAAAATAATCCTTTTAACAAATTCGAAATAGTCCTGAGTATATCTAAATAACCCAGAAACTGTTTTAGAATTCTCGTCAAACTGTCTGATCTCAGCCCCGAAATTATTCGGAGGAAGTTAAGAAATAATAAAAAAAATAACTCGGAAAAATCCTGAAAAAGTTCGGAAATTATCCGAAGATATTCCCGAAACGGTTGAAAAATTATGAAAGGTCCCGACATGATAACGAAGTAGTTCAGAAACAACCCCGAAATGATCCTGATATATTCCCAAAATGTGAGACAATCCTGAAATAATCTTGAAATGAAAGGGACAATATTCTGAAAACAATCCAGAAATGATATAGAGATATTCTAAAATGGCTCGAAATAGTTCAAAATATCCCGAAATTCGTAAATTATTTCGATATGATTCAGAAACAGCCCCGAAAATACCATGGTGCTAAAATTATCCTCAAGTTGCACCTGAATAGTCCCGAATGCCCAGTTTTCCAAAATAGCTCAGACTATATCACCAAATATTGTTAAAATAAAATAAAAATAAATATAAGACGCGATAACCTCCGAAGAGATTTTAGGCCGAAGAGAAGCTTCCAAATTGCGTCGTGCTCCTTTTAATATTTCTTACAAATTGGCGGGACGCGACCTATATGGGATTCAAGGGGTTGTGTAGCGCAATATATACCTTCTCCAACCCAATTGTCAACCTCACCTTCGAGCGGCGAATCCCGTTTCACTAACAGACGAGGCTCTGGCGACCCCAAGCTCCTCAGGGAACTTGGGGGTGGGGAGGGAGGGATGGCCTGAAGGTTTAATGTGGCCATATAAATCGTCCCCGAGATGGTCGGGCCAGCACCTTAATGGTGCTGTTACCGGAGCGTATCGGATCTGTATCCGACAAAGGCCCATCACATCGATAACACTCCCCAAAGCCTTCGGGGAGTAACCTAATCGCTACAACAACAACAACAACAACGCGACCTATATGCTTTATGCCGAATCCGAACGGCATCTGCAAGGCAGATGAGTTTTCACTGAGAGCATTTCATGGCAGAAGGACACTTGCCAAACAACGCCGAACCAAATATTGTTGGTCTGGTTCAAATTGGCTCAGAGTTACCCATATAAAAAAACTATTCCCTGGGAGGTGCCGAAAGGAACAGGGTGTTGCACTTGGTAAAAATTAAAAAAAAAAAAGAATTCATATCTAGGCGAGATTTTTACGGTTATCCCAAAAGTCTATTAAAGTTGTTAATCCACAAACCTTTGCTTCGGACACATGAAATTGTACAGGCGTAGTATCTACATGCACCGTTATCGCACCAGCCTCTATTGTAGTTTCATCAATTTTCAGTTCAAGTGTGCCACCTTCCATTAATATATTTCCCAAAGGTGGTACAGGTGATGAGCCGTTATCAACTTCCTGTGTGATAGTGTCACCCAAAGTTTC
Source organism: Eurosta solidaginis (assembly GCF_040869045.1). Classification (NCBI taxonomy): domain Eukaryota; kingdom Metazoa; phylum Arthropoda; class Insecta; order Diptera; family Tephritidae; genus Eurosta; species Eurosta solidaginis. Next base: position 263,077,751 of record NC_090319.1, on the reverse strand, counting down.
ACCGGGAAGCTCTTTCATTTCATTTGGTTTATCTTTCTTATTAGGATCCACAAATGGGTTCCCTGCCACCTCCAACTGTTGCTTATTCGTAACAACAATTGTAATTGTTGTATAAACATCTGGCATCACAATATCCATTTGTTGGAAATTGTGTTTTGTAACACTAAAACCTGATAAAGCAATCACCCAATTAATCATATCCTTGGGAGCTATATGTATGGTGAATTTTTCCTGAAGATTTGTACGTGATAAATTTTCAGCATTTGTGGAACGCATTGCTATTCTGGGAAATTTAATTTGTGTATATTCTCCGATTAACTTGTCTTGATTCTTGCACCATTTAATTGTTTCGGCCACATGTAAGCGTATATGACCAAATTCGATACAAATAACCAAAGATTTAATTTTTTGCCAAAGCGAAATAGGAGCTGGTGGCTCAGGCGGCGGTGTAGGTGGTGCAATGCTTATTGTTTCCAAATCAATTTTCTCGTCACGTTCTGAGCTAAAATGTACAGTCTCTTCGGGATGTGATATTTTGCGTGAGGGTAGAGAATTACGTGAAGACCGTCGTGTAAGAGGTGGACCAGCGCAGATGCCACTTGACAGTGTGATGTTCTTGTATATACGTGAGGGTTGGCTGGTGCTGGCATGCGGTTGTGAAGGAGTCGGAGGTTGTAGCTGTTGGGTGTGTAGCTCAACTTCCCTTGGAGCATCTGTAAAAGAAGACAGAAAAAGTTTAATACAATCTTGGATTTGGACAATGAAAGTATAGATATGACTTTAAGAAATTCCTAGTGATCTAACACAGGCTCCTGCATAATGGATTGCGCTATTCAATTTCATGCATACTAGAAAAGTTACTAAACAATCAAAAGGCTACATTTGTTTACTATTCGAAGAGTTTGGTAACTCTTCTGAAAATGTAAAAATTTCCAAAAATAATCGGTTTTTTTTAAAGACAACCCCTTGTATCAATTTGGTATTTTATTCGCCTCTTACAACAGGTATACCTGCCGCAGGTATATTCTAAGCCCCCTAACCCGCTGGGCAACAGATACCGGTTGTGTCACATTCGTGGTATTGCAAGAGTGACTCTTGCTCTTGATTTCGTCCACCTTGTCGGATCTTCACCATATCGCTATAGTTTCGATGAGAAAATTTTTGAGAGACACCCTATTTCATAACTTGTTTTAAGAAAGTACTATCCCAGCATTTTTTTTCTAAACACGCATTATCTCTAAACAAATTCAATATATTTTCTGCTAGGATACGCCGTTTTTCAAACACATACTTGTAGGGCTCCCGTTTAGCGAAATTTGATACAAATTCTCAAATAGGGCATTTTCGAACAGACAGTCGAGATAGTGATCCCTTTATATACTTATATCAATATATGCCTAAAACATATACACATATTTCATAAAAAAAGCTTACCCCTTTCTACAGGCTGATCACCATCCTCTTGATATTTGAGAAACTCTAGCAAAGCCGTATCAACATATACAGAAATAGGTTCAACCCATACAGCTAACGCTATAAGCGCTTCACTCTTATTAGGTGCAGATTGTATACCCTCCGGATTTGATTGCATACTCATATTTAGCCATTTCTTGTGCTTATTACCTTTTTCCGAGTCTAATAAAATATGTTTGTTCACACAATAACCTGTATAAGTATTCAAGAAGGACTGCAATTTATAGAGCTCAACACAACCAGTTGTATAGCTCTGAAAATATTGAAAATTACCGCGTAATGCATTAAATTCCGTATGCACAGTTGGCTGTAATCTATTTTTCATTATTTGCATTGATTGATTGGTAATTTTCCATAATAAATCTGGCCTATAAGCAAGTACACAATTCAATAAACGCTGAGCCATTATTAAATCACGCTTATTAAAATCAACATTTATAAGTTCACAATACAAATCTACTTTTCTTAACGGTATGAGCGGTTCACGCTTCCAATGATGTTTTTGTAATAAATCTGAATACAACAATTCCAAATGCGGCATATGCATTAGTCTGTGTGTCACTTTACGCATACGATTTACCATTGATAGTGAAATTTGTTTGACATTAACAGTGAAATTATTATGGCAAGCATCTACCAAAACGTGCGGTTTGTCTGGCAATTGGCATGTAGTATGTACCAGCTTGTCAGGATATAATGGTCTTAATAGGGTGCCATCTAAATGATGGACATGTACAAGAAAATAAGGCATTGATTGCTTTAGTGTACTTGTTAAACGATGTTGTTGTGTCTTTTGTGTTATTGGGGCTGAAGTCGGCTCACTGCTGATATATATTTCCAAATTTATATTATGCAAATCAAATTTATAAACACGCACGGGTACGTGAGCCATTAAATCGTCATAGTCCTCCATTAGTGGTGGTGGTAATTTAGATGTGCTGATTGATGTGCTCGTTGCAGCCGTGTTATCTAACTGGTCTACATGATAGGCTGAATAGTCGTAAGAATCAATTAAATCGTGTATTGTTTGTTTAACCTGTCGTAAGGATTGATTCCAACGAAATGTGAGACCGGATGATAGTACGCGGTAAGCAAGATGTGTATCCTTTATAGATGAAATTGTTGAATCGAGTTCTTGTTGCTTGTTGTTTATCACGTAACTTTGTTGTTTTATATTCCACCGAATCAAAAGCGATAATAGGCGTGCGATGTAGTAAATACTCATCAGTATAGCGTGACATATAATCATCATAATTTGTGCATACATTCAAGTCTAAGTGTGTACTATTCTCATCGAAAAGACTATTATCCATAAAATTGGTAAATTTATCCAACTGCGAAAGAAAAAAAATTAGTTTTTGTTAAAACCCTGTTTAAATATAGCATATTTTACAGATCCGCTAGATACTAATGCTGTCTCCGAAAGGTCATCAGCTCTGTATGGACCCAAAGGATCGACTATAAGATAAGAGATTCCTGATTTCATGCTATGCCAATTATGCTCTTCACACGCCACTTTCTCTAGATATAAACCACCTACGGTTATACGTACGATTGGTATGTATTTTATGCGTTTTGTATTGCTGGCAAAAGTATCCACGATGAGTTCCGAATTCTTTAGCGTTAAATTTAGCTCTTCGAGGTAAATACCAATATCACGCAAATGCCCGGGCACTGCTTCAATGCCTACAGGCTCATCGAAACCAGCTGGTTCATATGATATTGTTGGTAATTTGTTCCATGCCCATAATAAAAATGACTCCTGATTAGTCTCTTCATTCTCTACATCATCGTTTGGAATTTCTTGCTCTGCTGCTAGACTTTTCGCATTATCACGACTAAATTGTGTCATTATATCAATAAAACGCATGATCATTGGGAACTGCATTGATGCAAAATTGATATCTATAGATTTGGTGTATACTGCTATACGGGTTAAACTTGTTGTCGTAACTGTATTCACATTGTATTACGTAATAAGCGTAGTTCAAATGAGCATCTGCAAAGATGAAATTGATATAATAATAAAATTTCTATATTTATTCCATCCATTTTTTTAAATGATTAGCAAAACTTATGGCATGAACTGTGCCAGAGAAACAACACTAATTCAACAGGATTGAAAACATGAACGAAACAACAACATCCACGCTGCGCTCCGTCAGCATCACCAAGTCAATTAGATGAAAATCAATAAAAAATAACTTACATCGATTCAAATCAAAATAACTACCTATACAAAATTGGTTCCTGACACACTTCTATGTGCCCCGCTGAATTCCGTTTGTCCATACAAATTGTTAGATCGGATACTTTAATCAACTTTCGCATTAGCACTTTAACCGGATGCACATCAGCCATAGCAATTTTCCATCGTTCATCGGCAGTGCCAAATTGCAGCAGTTGCACATTCATCGATACAACAATGTCATCTTCCACATATTTTAGTATTATATTATGACATTCCAAATTGATATTGTTAATTATTTTATTACAATACCCGAACCTGCGGTTTGCTGTGCTGTCTGTTGGTCGTCCCCAGGTGTTCGCTTGCGGTTCTTTGCCGATCCACTCTTCTTTCTTTGTGTTGATGAACTTGCCGAAGAACCTTCATCCGCTGCTTTATTACGTTTTAATTTAAGCACAAATTCAATTGTATTGATAATAATACGTATTGGCTCAGAAGTAATTTTTGTCCATGGTACACGTATTGTCAATTCATGTACGTGGCCTGATAAGAACTCGCATGGCAATTGCATTTCCTCTTCCAGCACATCCAACCGCAAATCTAAATTTTGCAAAGTCACTTCACCCTCCCACAAGGAGAGTTGCATATCCTCGGATCGTATATTCTTTACATACTTTGCCACGTATTCCATAATAATGGGCGTAACGTATGATTCGATACGAAACATTTTGGACTGTTTTGGTTGGCACACTTTCCAATTGCTTTATTTTATTACTTTCACCTTCTTTCAAACCTCTTTCTTTTATTTTTAAATTTTCATATATTTTTATTGCATTTTTTTATGTTTTTTTGTGAAAATTTCACTTCAGCAAAGAATTTTGTGCAAAATGCCAGGAATTTAGGAATATCAAAATTATTTTAGACGATGACAATCAGCTGTTTAACTGTCAAACTGCTTTAAAACTGACAAGCTTTCTGATTGGTTGATCACAATGCCGGTTGTTTGTTTAGAAAGACAAAATGTAAACGAAATGCAGTAAAGTGAAAATGTAAACAAAAATAAAATAGCTGTAATTAACACCTGTGTGTACCGATAGACATAATTGTCTTCATCTGGCTGCGTATTCGATCTGCGTATACAGGTAGGTTAGTAGGTAACAGGTGAGAGGTAAATATGCATAATGACTGAGGCCGAGATCGATTGAGTAGATATTTATGAGCCATAAAATTCTTCTCCACCTGCTGAATGCTAGATCGGATAAATGTCACAACCTTAATAAAATCATGAATATTTGGAAGCTCTATCTACCATTACCATTTTAGACCTTCTAAAAAGAATATTTCCGACTGATATCAGAGCTGTTTTAGCTAGAGCTGGGTATTTACACAGATATCCTTAACAGTGTCCTGCTAGTTAACTCTTTACAGGTTCCACAGTGGTCATTATATCGAATACTAATCTTCTCCGCTAACCTGCCCACATCAAAATGAACAATTCAGACCGGTATAAGTTCACGGTTATCAGTTCTAGATCTACGCAGATCATTCGTTGTTCTTCTCTCTTTGTAGCCTCGTCGTGTCATAGTTGATATCCCTTGCCTGTTCCCAAAGTGCTATCTACTTGCTGGTTATTCCCTAACTTCCTCCTGATGTTTCTTAAAATACTAGCTCATCAAGTTTGATTTCTTTATCGCCAGAAACCCAGATAATGGTTTTTTATAGCTCGTGGGGCTATTGGCCTTGAGCTAGAATGCAGTGCAGCTAACGCTTTTATTACAAATGTTACGAAAGTTTAAATGACGGATAAATCTTAAGAGACGTTGGTTTGAATCTGTGTGCTGTTATCAACTGCTATCAAATCATAATTTGAGAGGACAATGATTTATTTCGGAGCTTATTGATCCCTTCGGAATTAAATTGATTATAATAATTTGCCCTTGCTGAGTATCCTTCCCGCGTCCAGATTCTTTGAGTCTCCATGCAGTCGCCGATGTGAAAAATATATTCTAGACGATCGGAAGCTAGTTTAAAGTAGGATCTAAAGTCGACGGTAGGCAGGTGAGAAAAATGTTTGCAAGCTGGTGAGATTGTAGGTCTTAGGAAAAGCACCAGTCATAGCACCAGGTTGGGCTTGATACTCTTTTCCTTATCGGATATCGATTTAGAAGCCTAGAAAGCGATACGTGTCTTACGAGTCCTCTCATCGATGCATGTTTTCCAGTTTATGATCGATTTGTGAGCGATTCCGCTTAGCTAACTGTGATGCAGGGTGTAGATCATGCCACCTTGTGCATTTTTAACCATTTTATTAAAGGAAAATTTATCTCTACGACGAACAAAATCACGCTCTACAAGTCCTTCAACATACCTGTTCTAAGGAATGGCAATGAATCATGCGCTGGAGGAGGTGAGATGGCCCTTGAAGTGTTCAAGTGAGAAGTTCTCCGGAAGATCTATCGTCCTTCCCGTGAAGCCGACGCACAGTGTTTCGTGTAGAACAAGCTAGCTGGACAAAATTATTTTATGAGATTTTCCGTTTCATATGCAGTCATTTATTACAACTACGTCTTTTTTCCAGCCATATGTTCTTTTTTTTTATTTTTTTCCAAAATTTTACTTCATATGCATACATTTACTTATTTCATATACAGTAACTCATGTGAATAAGTGACATAGATACAAAAAAATTTAAAGGACTTAAGAATATTACTTTATTGTACTTAAATTGAATGGAATACAAATCTCAATACTCTAAAAAATTTTAAGAATTTGGAAAAAAAATTAAAATTTTTTATGAAAATTCGTTGAATTTTTTAAATATAATTTAGTTTTTGTTATAGATCGTGACAAATTTTCTTATGGGAAATTAGTTAAAATAAATTTGCGAAAGCGAAAATTGTAAGAATTATCCAAAAAGGGGTGTCTACTTATTTATGTGAGTGACTGTACATATTTACATACATATTTTGTATTTATTTGAGTATTTATCCTGGCACTACAATTTTTACAGAATTATTTTATAGTACCAGTCAGGAATGTAAAAGTGAATTACAATAATAATAATAACAATGTAAATAATTAAATTAATTATGTCAAAATTACTTATTACAAAAACTTAAAAGTAAAGTATCATACAAAGTAGAAAATACAATAGATTTAAATTGAATAAAACCTGATCCAACAAAAAGTTATAGGGTAGGTTATCTTTTATAATTATGTTATTATTCGCTAGCATCACTTTCATTGGATGAGTCACTTGTGGAATAGTCATAAACATCAGCAAAACTGCTTGAAACAACTGGGGTATTTATTGACTCCTCAACATTATCGGGGGACAGTAAATTTAAGACTTCTGAAGTCAGACTTTTAAATTTTTTCTTAGGTATCTCCCTAAAACTGATAACTAAAGGGTCCGATGTTATAAGCAACATATTCATAAGATATCTATTCGTGGCTTCACGCTTCTGCTTTTGTGTGTTATAATCCCTGAATCGTCTCAAATCTTTGTTACGGGCTTCCTGTGCTTCCTCGGAAAGTTGACCAATAGGTAAAATTGCTGATTTTATAATTTCAGTACTATGCACTAAGAATTTATGAACTGTAACCGGCATATTAAACCATGGATAGAGATCTATGTATAGTTTTTTAGTCTCCACCGCAAATTTTTCAAATCTTTGGATATTTATATTGTACCCAGATGCTAATGCGCGAAGGAGAGTGTCGAATCTTTTCATGAGCGTTACATCCAATCCCGTAATCTCAGCACTAGCCTCAGAATTTTCGAAAAACCTACGAGCAGTGTTGCCGTCATTGGTATTGCCGAAACCTGGTTTTGGTTTATCTTCATCAATCCATTGTATGTACCTGTTTTTATGCCTTGGTGACTGGTGCGGTAGGTTGTGGCAGGTTAAAGTCAATGATCTTCGCCTTTTTGCTTTTGGTGTGCTCTTGTTGACCTTGCGCGTTTATTTTTGTATGTTTTATGGCTACGTGTTTGTTCCCTGTACCAGGGAATTGGTTTTGCCGTTTGTAGATCAGCTTTAAAGGTTCAAATATCTCGTCTGAGCTGGTACGTACATACATCCTATTTGATATGTAGAGATAACTAAATCTACAAAAAAAAAAAAATTAAAAATAGATGTGCAAAGAATTCGCAATGGTTTTTTCTTTCGGCTATTAGAGAATACTTGCGACTATAACATATGTAAAATTAAGCGGGGATGTCAGCGGATGTATGTAACTTTTTTGTCCCTAAAGTTAAAAATATAGGGAAAAAATACCTTTTCTTCTTAATAACGGAATGTTAAATATATTGAAAATACTCTAATTGTGAAAGAATTACTATTAAAAAATTTTACTTACCTTCGAGCTTAGAATCCATCAAAAAAATTATGTAGAAGTGTTCACTTAAAAGAAATATGAATCTTAATATTCAACAAGAATTTTGCAAATTAATCAGTGCATTTTACGGCCACTCCTGCCTTCTTACTTCAATTACTCAATATATATGAGCAAAAGTATCAAAAAAAACCAAAAATCGCATTATTTTGTTTGTTTTTTTCATTTTTCATTACACTCTTCTTGGAATAAGAACTTTCTTTTTGTCCAGCTAGCTTGTTCTACACGAAACACTGTGCGACGGTGCATTTTGAAAGAGTTATTATGATGATGGCTGGAAGCGTTTTCACCTCTTGCAATGACGCTATCCTTAGTACCCGTTAGGTGAATTCCCTCTGGGAATGTTTTTAGATGTCCCTCTTATCTGTACAAGTAGTACTAATTTTTTATACTCAGCTGAGCAGAGCTCACAGAAAATGGGCGAAATCGGTTGCAGCCACGCCCAGTTTTAATACACACTCGACCGTCTGTGCTTCCGCTCGGCCTTTAACACGATAACTTGAGCAAAACCCTATATATCTTTACTAAACTTAGTTCACGTATTTATCTGAACTCACTTTATCTTGGTATTAAAAATGGGCAAAATCCGACTATGACCACGCCCACTTTTTCGATACCGAAAATTTAAAAAAATGGAAAAAATGCCATAATTCTATACCAAATACAAAAAAAGGATGAAGCATGGTGATTGGATTGGTTTTTTGACGCTGAATATAACTTTAGAAAATACTTTGTAAAATGGGTGTGACACCTACCATATTAAGTAGAAGAAAATGAAAAAGTTCTGCAGGGCGAAATCAAAAGCCCTTGGAATCTTAGCAGGAATACTGTTCGTGGTATTACATATATAAATAAATTAGCGGTACCCGACATATAATGTTCTGGGTCACCCTGGTGCATTTTTTGGTCGATATCCCGAAAACGCTTTCACATATACAACTAAGGGCCACTCCCTTTTAAAACCCCCGTTAATACCTTTAATTTGATACCCATATCGTACAAACACATTATAGAGTTACTCCTGGTCCACCTTTATGGCGATATCTCGAAAAGGCGTCTACCTATAGAACTAAGGCCCACTCCCTTTTAAAATACTCATTAACACCTTTCATTTGAAACCCATGTCACACAAACACATTCCAGGGTTACCCTAGGTTCATTTTCCTACATGGTAATTTTCCCTTATTTGACAAAGGATGAAGGAAAATCGTTCCAAAAAACGTCACCCTTGGTCTACAATTTCGGACTCTTATCGAACTCATAATTAAGAGCGCTTCGAAAACACTTCATGGGTGATTAAAAAAAGTGATAAAGAAATGCGTTCAAATTTAACCAAATTTTCATATTAAAAAAAAATATTCAAATAAAACGAATTGATAGCTGAAGAAAGATAGCAAGGGCAAGTTGTTCTAATTTTTAGTATTAACATTTGTATGTATCCATGGAAAAGACAATGTTGTCTCCAAAGCTCTCAGCTGAGTATGTACCCAGTAGAAAAAGGAAGGAGTAAGAAGCAATTACAGAAGCACTCCTCCGGAGTCCTTAATTATTTTTTATATGAAACGGGCCAAATTGTAAGGTCTTGCCTTTCCACTTCTGAAGAAATGTCTTTTAGAAGCAGTTCGTCTCAAGCACTCCATATACGCCTCGTTCTAAGGCATTACCGCCTCACTTCCTGAGGAATGGCTTATAGAAGGAGTTCGTCTCAAGCACTCCATATACGCCTCGTTGTAAGGCATTACCGTTTCGCTTCCGAAGGATAAGTTTATATATGAAATATTTAAATATTTAGAGTGATTACGTACGTATGTACACATGTTTATTGGTTTAACAGGAAAATAAAACGTAAAAATAAATATTAATTCAGCGTAAATTAAATGTTATATGTATGAACATATATGTTATTCCACAAGCAAAAAAAACGTAAATATTAATATTATTAATTAGTTCAATAAATAAATATGTATTTGTACATACAGAAGAACATAAGTATAAGACTGCATTGAAGTATTTTCTTAACATTTTTACCAATTAGTGTATGTTATTTGGTATACTAAAAAACGTCGAAATAAACATAAATTGAGCGCAAAACGAAATTTAATACATACATATATATATATATATATGTATTTGTTGTTTAAAAACTATTTTTGCTTTCTTGCTGGACATGTTGCCTTGTGTACACGGTTCTTGGCATTTTTTAACCTTTTTTGATTTCGAAAATAAAGTTTTCTTTTGTTACGACTTTTTCAGCAACAGCTTCTGCAATTGAAAAGAAAAGACAAATAAAGAGTTTGATTGAATATTAGTTTTATTACAACTTACTATATAAAATATCGTTTATGTTAATATATTGTTTGAACGTTTGTTTCGTTTGTACCCCGTCATAATTGAAATTAAGATAAAAAGATGATAAAAAAATTTTAAGGACTACTTTTATTTATATGGACCACAAAATAGACGGTAATTTTTCCTTTTATACAGACATAATCTTGTTGAATTTTGTATAAAAAACTTTAAAAATAGCTCTTGTAAAAGAATTTTGGGATTTAAAACTATAAATGTGGAGCGCAATCTTTCAATTTAAGGCAAACCATGTACTTGGGATTAACTAGTTGATTATTTAAAATTTAAACACGCACTCTACTTTTATAATTTTAAATCCCAAAATTCTTTTACAAGAGCTATTGTTAAAGTTCTTAGTCAAAATTCAAAAAGATTATGTCTGTATTTAAGGAAAAATTTCCTTCTATTTGTTGGTCCTTTTATATAAAAGTAGTCCTTAAAATTTTTTTATCATCTTTTTATTTTCACTTTTTTAGTGCTGCCTACAAAAAGGCATTTGGAATTTTGGGTTCTGACTCACGGCGCAAGTTTCAAGTCTCTAGATCACCGGGAAGTTACTCAAAAATCGATTGCAAGATTCCCCTCGTTTTTCAAGGATTTGCAGTTATCTTGACTAGCGCGCCACTTAGCGGAAATGTGTTTTCTAGAAGTTGTATTGTCACTAGGCCTCTAACTAAGTGTCAAGTTTAAAGTCTCTAGGTAACCGGGAAGTTAGTTAAAAATGGATTGAAAGATTCCCAAATCAAAAGTAATTCTCTTAATATCTCGATCCATGCGCCACCTAGCGAAATTTTGTTTGATCAAGTATTGCATTGCCACCGGGTTCTGACTCACGGCCCAAGTTTCAGGTCTCTACCTCACCGGGAAGTTACTTAAAAATCGATAGCAAGATTCCCCCCGTTTTTAAAGGATTTGCAGTTATCTTGACTAGCGCGTCACCTAGCGGAACTTTGTTTTCTATATGTGGTATTGTCACTAGGCTTCTAACTAAGTGGCAAGTTTAAAGTCTCTAGGTCACCGGGAAGCTAGTTAAATATGGATTGAAAGATTCCCAAATTAAAATTTGTTTTCTTACCATCTCGATCCGCGTGCGCCACCTAGCGAATTTTTTTTTGATCAAATGTTGCATTGTCACCGGTTTCTGACCCATGGCCCAAGATCCAAGTCTCTAGCTCACCGGCAAGTTACTCAAAAATCGATCGCAAGATTTCCCTCGTTTTTAAGGGATTTGTAGTTATCTCAATTAGCCCGCCACCTAGCGGAACTTTGTTTTCTATAAATTGTATTGTCAGCAAGCCTCGAACTGCGTGCCAAGTTTCAAATCTCTAGGTCACCGGGAAGTTAGTTAAAAATGCATTGAAAGATTCCCAAGTCACAATTAATTTTCTTAATATCTCGATCCAAGCGCCATCTAGCGAAATTTTTTTGATCAAATATTGCATTGTCACCGGGTTCTGACTCACGGCCCAAGTTTCAGGTCTCTAGCTCACCGGGAAGTTGTTTAAAAATCGATCGCAAAATTCCCTGCGATTTTTCAGGGATTTTCAGGGATTTTCATTTATCTGGATTCGTCTCCCACCTGGCGGCATTTTGTTTTCCACGAATTGTAGTACCATCGACTCGCAAACTATGTGCTAAGTTTCAAGTCTCTGGATCACCGTGAAGTTAGTTAAAAGTCGATCGCAAAATTTCCATTTTAAAATTCTCTTAATATCTCGATCCATGCGCCACCTAGCGAAATTTTGTTTGATCAAGTATTGCATTGCCACCGGGTTCTGACTCACGGCCCAAGTTTCAGGTCTCTACCTCACCGGGAAGTTACTTAAAAATCGATAGCAAGATTCCCCCCGTTTTTATAGGATTTGCAGTTATCTTGACTAGCGCGTCACCTAGCGGAACTTTGTTTTCTATATGTGGTATTGTCACTAGGCCTCTAACTAAGTGGCAAGTTTAAAGTCTCTAGGTCACCGGTAAGCTAGTTAAATATGGATTGAAAGATTCCCAAATTAAAATTTGTTTTCTTACCATATCGATCCGCGTGCGCCACCTAGCGAATTTTTTTTTTGATCAAATGTTGCATTGTCACCGGTTTCTGACCCACGGCCCAAGATCCAAGTCTCTAGCTCGCCGGCAAGTTACTCAAAAATCGATCGCAAGATTTCCCTCGTTTTTAAGGGATTTGTAGTTATCTCAATTAGCACGCCACCTAGCGGAACTTTGTTTTCCATAAATTGTATTGTCACCAAGCCTCGAACTGCGTGCCAAGTTTCAAATCTCTAGGTCACCGGGAAGTTAGTTAAAAATGCATTGAAAAATTCCCAAGTCAAAATTAATTTTCTTAATATCTCGATCCATGCCCCACATAGCGAAATTTTTTTAATCAAATATTGCATTGTCATCGGGTTCTGACTCACGGCTCAAGTTTCACATCTCGAGCTCCCCGGGAAGTTACTAAAAAATTGATTGCAAGATTCGCCTCATTTTTCAAGGATTTGTAGTTATCTCACTTAGCGCGCCACCTAGCGGAATTTTGTTTTCTGTAAATTGTATTGTCATCAAGCCTCGAACTGTGTGCCAACCTTCAAGTCTCTAGGTCACCGGGAAGTTAGTTAAAAATGGATTGAAAGATTCCCAAATCAAAATTAATTTTCTTAATATCTCGATCCAAGCGCCATCTAGCGAAATTTTTTTGATCAAATATTGCATTGTCACCGGGTTCTGACTCACGGCCCAAGTTTCAGGTCTCTAGCTCACCGGGAAGTTGTTTAAAAATCGATCGCAAAATTCCCTGCGTTTTTTCAGGGATTTTCATTTATCTGGATTCGTCTGCCACCTGGCGTCATTTTGTTTTCCACGAATTGTAGTACCATCGACTCGCAAACTATGTGCTAAGTTTCAAGTCTCTGGATCACCGTGAAGTTAGTTAAAAGTCGATCGCAAAATTTCCATTTTAAAATTAATTTTCTGTATATCTTGATCCGTGCGCCAGCTAGCGGATTTTTTTCACTTGCATGGTAATGTCTCCCAGATCTGAACTATGCTCTAAGTATTAAGTATCTAGCTCGACGGGAAGTTACCGAAAAAGATTTTTCCGAGGGTCAAAAATTCGTATGGAAATGAGGTTACAAACATGAAAGCGACTTAATATAAAGGTATACAAAAATGTCATTTCCTAATAAATGGTGGTTTTTTGCGATACCTCCACTTTAAATAATTTTTTTGATGGCATTAAGCTAAAAGCAGAAGAAAAGGTGTTCGGTTATAGTAAGTATATGAAGAGAAAGCATTAGGATATGGGGGCTTAGAGTTGAAACCTGCTAACTCAAAAAGTCGAATTTGTAGAAGATCGAAACAAAACGGATAAAGTTTATTATATTCAGACAATTCATATTTAGCAGGTCCACACTTTAAATAGGCAATGCACAAAGATATCTACGTGAATTTACAATCAGCATATAACGTACCAAAGCTTGTTCATCTAAGTTTGGTATGTTATCTTCAAATCGCTGCAACTCATCGATATTTTTAACAGGAAACATTTGAAGTATATCAATCAGCATTTTGCTTCTTCTCAGCTGCCATGTCACGTACAAATACATGGATAGAGGCTAATTCCTTTGTAATCATTTCATCTCGATTGGACAAGTCTTCTTTTAAAGTTTTAATGGTGTTACTCTGTTGAGTTACTAAATCTTTTCACGCCTTCAATCTTAATTCAATATCTAGAAAATATCAATAAGTAATTATCTTTTAAATATTATGTAGAAAACTTATACTTACTATTAATTTGTTCATAAGATTTAAAATTACCCAATGTGGAATTCATCCGCCGGAGGACTTTTTTGTTTTCTGCCATTCTTTCTTTGCTGTCAATTAAAGTTTCTGTTACAATTAATAATTTTTATACGTATAACCATGCAGTAGGGGAACAAGAACGTAAGTATTTTCGAAGGGTAAACACATCATTTTACATATGATCTCATTGACATTAAAAGTTTCTATATATAAACTATATTTTCACTTTTGTTATATACTTCTTCGATAGGCTCCACACTTTCACTCTTTACTTCGATTTTCTTAAGTTTTTCTCTTAGTTTGTTTTTTTCTTTCACAATTTTTCGTTTATGTTACTTCTACTTGTTCATCTTTTATGCATTTTTAATTACATTAATATTTCCTCACCGTTCAAATTAATATGCATCTTTTCGTCACAAAAATTTTACTTAAAATGATAAATGCTGAAATTGACGCGTCACTTTTCAGTTTGTGCTGTTATACGTAACTGTAACTTGCATAGTTGAGACAAACAAAGCATTTGCCTGCTTTTTTGTTCGACACCTTATCAACTCCCCTTCAAAAAACGCGAGTACTCCATAAATAGTGTAAGGAGTATTTCCTTTGGGAGTATAGGAGTGTTCCAAAACAAATTTGTATTCATACAAAAAATGTGCTCCAATTAACATTGCAATGTTCTAGGACAGGAGTAGGTGATCCCACTCCCGCTTTGTTTATGAGTATCGTATAGAGTACATACGTGAGAGTACTTTCCAAAATACTTTCACTGTAGTACTTCATGGAGCACCCACAGAGGATCATATGCCAAAGTACTAAAGAGGAATTGTGTTGTCGGAAGGAATTATCGGAGTGAATTTAATTTAAAATTAAAGTAAATGAAGAGGGGCAATACAACTTTTATATTTTATACTACGAATATTCTTATGTTATTTAGCATTTGCGTGAATGAAACTAATATTTCTCTATACTATAGTATGCCCTGCAAAAATTGTTGGATTACGTGTTCCATTTTCTTCATGTTGGAGTACTCTAACAATACTCCTTTGCAATGCGTTTGCGGACCACCATCAGCCGATCATTGCTCGTTTTTTAACGAAAGTGATCACGACACGATGACGATCGAACAGAGTTGCCAAAAGTAAAATATTGCATGCAAATAACTAATAATAAAATTTTACCTTGACAACTCTGATAAAATGCAAAAGCGCACTGGTTTTATATATACATACCAGGGCATTTTTTAAGGATTTTTCACTAGGTGGCCAAAAGAAAAATATCTCCTCGACATGACTGACCATACCGGTCAGCTTTTGAATATTGCCATTTTTGGTCA
Source organism: Eurosta solidaginis (assembly GCF_040869045.1). Classification (NCBI taxonomy): domain Eukaryota; kingdom Metazoa; phylum Arthropoda; class Insecta; order Diptera; family Tephritidae; genus Eurosta; species Eurosta solidaginis. The sequence goes on along the minus strand of NC_090319.1, from coordinate 263,062,218 downwards.
AAAAAAAAACATGCTGTGGCAACCGTGGTTGTGACTCACTCATACCAAAACATTTGCAATAAAACAAGTAATCCCAGGAATAGTTATTTTTCATATCCAACTTATTACATACTTGGCAAAAATTTTTTTATTATATGCTGACAAAAAACCCTCGAGCACGTGCAGAATTTGTAGAATTTATATATGTCACGGAAGTCGTGAATACCTATGTTCTTTTCCATATAAATCCTCATTGATGGTATATTTGATGAACTATCATTAGAGTTGGGATTCTACCGGGTATTTACCATTTTTATGGGTAAATACCGGGAAAATACCCGGAATATTCCTTTTTTGTGTCTTTTTTTGCGTATTTAAAAATCGTTTGAATCGAGGCTGCTTGGAATTACAATTCAGCAATTAAATTTATACGCCATTTGAAATTAAAAAAATTTCGTTTTTATTTTAAACAAACAACCCAGCAAACACTCGGAGTCAACAATTAGTCTGAAAGGAGTCCAAACTTTGGATCGTTTGCACTCGTTATGAACTCATTTAGGAACCTGAAGCGAATGCTATATGCTTATATTTTGCCTCTAACATAAGTCTTATACAGACCTTCTTCCGATATCATATATGAGCCTTATTGGCGTCATATACTGCTAATTTTGAGCCTTTTAATGACACTACTTCAGGGCTTTTAGGAAGAATTTTTGACATATATCCGAAGCGGAAAACATAGGGGAGAATGTGATAAAACTCACATGAGGATAAGATAGAAATGAAATACGTATTAGTTGAGTTAATTATTTATTTAGAATAAATTGTCGCAGAAAAATTTCAAAGTTTTTTTCCGGAGCTGCCTAGTTTACTAATTCTAATATTTTTCGTTTGTTTATAATTTCATCAAATCGGAGTCATAAAAGACTTTAAGGTGATAGAATTTTTGAAGCTTTTGAACCATATTAAACTCCAGAACTGTAAGAGAATATTTATAAGGGACACATATTTACCCAAACAAACAGGCTCACGGCGCTCATAATTTAAGAATCCGAAACGAATCCAAAATAAGTGGGCAATATAGGAATCAGAAAAGCGTCGAAACGCGTAGGAGGGTAAAAGAAAATTTAATTTTTGCCTTTTATTTAACGGCCTAAAAGCTCCTAATCTTGCATGCAAAAATTATCATTTATCAACTATTTATGTTCGTCACAGCGAGTTTGGAACAAATTTTGAAACTTTGTTACGATCACTGTTCATTTTAATACAAAATGAATTACATTTGTACATTATTTTTACCCTTCCTATTCTTTTATTGTATAATAGACCGGGTCGATTTATGGGGAGGCAAAAAAATCGCCCATTGATCTGTGAAAATCATATTCTAGGGATCAAAATAAGAAACTTTGCCGAAGGAACCATACCTCTAAAACGAATTCTGATGACCCCCCTTTGGGTCGAACTTGCAAATTTTGAAAAATCCCACTTTGAAATGCCTATGTTTTTTTTTCTTTTTGGAGTTTATTTTTCTCTTAAGAAATTTATTTAGTCAGAACATATGTAAATGAAAAAATGAATTTAACTTAGTAATAGAAAAGAAATTAAAAAATTATTAGAAATTAGCGTTTTTACAACCCCCTTTTAAAAGCAAGGCATCACTGTGATGCATTTGCATGTCGTAAACATAGTTGTGTGGGTTTTTTATTCAACCATTTTAAAAAATGAAGGTATCACTGTGACACAATTGCAGATCGTAAAATTGCTTGTGTTGTTGTTTTTAAGCCACCACCAGACACAGCAGGTAGAATTAAAATTGCCCCTACCCAAAAGTTCGACCCAAAGGGGGGACATCAGAATTCGTTTTAGAGGTATGGTTCCTTCGTCAAAGTTCCTTATTTTGATCCCTAGAATACGATTTTCACAGAGCAATGAGCGATTTTTAAATTGACCCGCCCTATTGTATAAGCATCTTTTTTAGGCTCAAATGATTTACGTTAATAGGCTCATATAGGACGACCATTGCAAGAAGGATATACATTGGTTTCGGCCTCCCAAATGAGCACATACCGGCTGTAAAGGCTCCAATTTAAATATTTTTCCGACTCTTTTTCGACTCAAAATGTTTACTGGGTAAACTTAAATATTTGCAACGGCATGCATTATTGGCTAAATATTTTTGAAAAACGCTGGATTACAGATTAAAACTAATTCAACCGATAGCATAATGGATAACTACCCACCAATATAGGACAAATTGGATACATTTTGGAATGAATTTGTGTGTTGGTTTCCCATATTTTCCAAAAGATTATTTTTACCCTTAAAAATACATAAATAAATAAATGTAAGGCGCGATAACCTCCGAAGAGATCTAAGGCCGAGCTTCTCTTCCAATTTGCGTCGTGCTCCTCTTGATTTTCCCTACAAATTGGCCGGACGGGACCTACATGATTTTATGCCGACTCCGAACGGCATCTGCAAGGCAGATGAGTTTTCACTGAGAGCTTTTCATGGCAGAAATACACCCGGAGCGCTTGCCAAACACTGCCGAGGGGCGACCCCGCTTAGAGAAAATTTCTTCTAATTGAAAAACCTTATTTCTAAAATGTTTGATGTTGCTTTGCCCGGGGTTTGAACCCAGGGCATCCGGTGTGGTAGGCGGAGCACGCTACCATCACACCACGGTGGCCGTCGTGGGTATTTATTTTGGGTAAATATTTGGGACTTTACCCATTTTTACCATGTATAACCAATTTACCGTGTATTTACCATTTGGGTATTTACCCCTTTCCCATCTCTAACTATCATTCATTCGTTGATAAATTTCTTCGATTAGTACCAAATACTTCATTAGAATTAGCAAGTTATATATTTTTTGACATTTTGGGGAAATCATGTATGTTCAGAAAATTTCTGACATTATTTCAGTTAGGTGTTGTTCACGCATTTTCGAAATTTAGTTGTGGCCAGATTATGATTACTACGTGGCCACAGCGGACTACTACGTGGCCATTTGGCCACGTTCGTATTACTTAAAAAATGCCCTGATACATACTGTAGTATAGAGAAATATAAGTTTCTTTATTCACGCAAATGCTAAATAACATAAGAATATTCGTAGTAAAAAATATAAAAGTTGTATTGCCCCTCTTCATTTACTTTCATTTTAAATTAAATTCACTTCGATAATTTTTTCCGACACAATTCCTCTTTAGTACTTTGGCATATGATCCTCTGTGGGTGCTCCATGGATTACTACAGTGAAAGTACTTTGGAAAGTACTCTCACGTACGTACTCTATGGAATACTCACAAACAAAGCGAGAGTGGGATCACCTACTCCTCTCCTAGGATATCGCAATGTTAATTGGAGCACATTTTTTGTATGAATAAAAATTAGATTTGGAGCAGTCCTATACTCACAAAGGAGTATTCCTTACATTATTTATAGATTACTCGCGTTTTTTGAAGGGTGTATACATAAAACCAGTGCGCTGTTGTATTTTATAAGAGTTGCCATAGTAAAATTGTATCATCAGTAATTTGTATGCAATATTTTGCTTTTGGCAACTCTGTTCCATCGTCATCGTGTTGTGATCACGGTCGTTAAAAAACGAGCAATGATCGACTGATGGTGGTCCGCAAACGCATTGCAAAGGAGTACTGTTAGAGTACTCCAACATGAAGAAAATGGAACACGTAATCCAACAATTTTTGCAGTGTCGCTTCTCAAGACTAAGCCATCACTATGGAGCGCTGCGGTAACGTGCATAGTTCTCGCTTGGAAGCTGTTCTGTAATGCCTTCTTAGGGGTAGTCCTTGACAGCTTTTCTTCTGGATAGTGTATGGTTACACCCGAACTTAGTCTTCTTTACTTGTTTGTTAATCCATTTCTTGGTCCCACGAATAAACTGAAAATGGTTAGTGCGTCCGGCAAAGCCTACATGCCGAGAATAAGCACTTATGGCAATCGAACTTTTCCGTTTGCTGCGAGCTATTGAAAAACCGCCCGCTAAACAGTCAGCCATTGAAGGGAATGACTCGGCTTAAAGGGGTGTTGGTACGGAAATCTCCGCATTCTCCGTAACAGCGAGTTGAGTGTACCCAGATACATGCCTTTCGAGGCTGCGGAAAAAATGTGGCTTCCTCTTGGTTGGAAATATCAATACGTAACTTCTTCCGACGCGTCAAAACGATACATGAGAATTTCGAACATTTCCACCTGGAGAGATTTTTGCCCATTTTTAATGCACAGATGCACATTCCCAAAATCGCTGCCAGACTGTCGAAAAATCGTGCGCCCTGAAATCTTAGTTGTCTTATTTGCAGTCATGGACATCAGCAGGGAAAATTATCAATGGAATCCTCTTTCTTCACGTCTGACAGCTTCTGCAGAGAGAGCATGTTTATATACGCCACAGTCGTAGCATCGATGCAATAGCGCAATGACCTGTAATGAAACCGGTAAGTTCGCGCTGGTACCTAATTAGGGGTTTTCCGTTTGCTCGTGAAACAAACTACTTATGCTATATAATTACTCCGTCTCCAAAATCTGACAAATTTAGCTTATAAATCATCAAAGTTAACTATTTCAATATTCTTTGAAACCCCTTCCAAAATTTAGCTGTCCTTTGGGCTTATTTGCTTAAGTTTGATACGCGGTTTTTCCTTAAATCATTCTTGCACTTCCGCCACTGAGATGTTTATGCACAGCCACAACTTTGACTGCGCTTGGACGACATTCAGGTAATGTAAACCTAATGAGATGCTGACTAAGCTTTTTCTAGAACTTTCTAAACTAATACCAACATGAGCAAGCGGAATGAGCATTGTCACGAATAACCGCGCAAGTTGTGGTAAGCAAAAATGTTTTTGCCACCGAGTAAGAGCCTAATTTGTTGTTATTGTACGAGTACATACATTTATTTATATCAATTTAACTCGCAGTTTGTGCAATGAATTGACAATCGAATAGCTTAGCTTGCCACCCACGTTCACACACACACGCACCCATACATGCAGGTACAAAAATTACACTTTACACATTACTTTACATTATGCAATTTAAATTAAGAGAGGAAATAGCAACAGTAACAGCTGCTTCATGACCACACAAAAAGCCAGTTAAGCAGACAATTTTACGCCAACGTATTTGGTATGCATAAAAGGATTTCGAATGCTGCTGATAGCACCAAGCAAAAGGTGTAAAGTTACAAAGCCAAAAAGGATAAACACATGGCAAGTGCAGAATCAGCTGTAGTCAAGTTGGTGTCTATTGGTGTGCGTGTGTGTGTGTGATTGCAGTTTAATTGCAACAGTATGTTCGAATATGCAAAGTTAATTTGTACGTGCTTTGTAATGTTATGTACTTTATCTGTTGCATAACAATAGGCGTCGCACAAACACACACACATATACACATGCAACTGGATCTCTCTCTGCATTCACAGTATTCATGCAAATGCCAGTTGCAGCAGATAAAATCTTATGCTCTGCACGGCTATGTGGGTCTATGTGGGTGTGTTTGTGGTTGATTAAGACCTCCTCTTTCAGTTTCGCTTCAATAAATCGGATATGGAGAGGCGGTGCAAATGTTGTGTAAAAATGCGTTTGATAAGAGTTTCTTGCTTAGCGTTATGTACAGAATGCTTGCAGGATGTGTAAGTATGTTAGTCATTTACTCATTTACTTGATACTGAAAAGTTAATTTATCTTAGTAATCTAATAAGCAAGATTTTTCAATATCAATTTAAGCTGGCGATATATTTCTATTTTATTTTGCTATCTCAAAAAGGATTAGGTCGATTTCTTGTCTATAGGTCAATTTTGAATTTTGCGATTAAGTAGCCTTCCGGGAGAAGTGTTAAATAATAAACTACTAATTGACCTCTGGGTAGTCACTGAAAACCCGTTTGGTTGTGAGCCAATGTAAGAAGGCGGCTTCCTGATAATATCACTCGCGGCATGATATTGTAACTTATTCTGGGGGATTCCGCTAACGTTCATATCGCCGAACGTTCGTATCGCTGAACTGTCGAATAAATAACTCCAATACTCAGTATTGCAAAATGTTCTTTATTTAGACTACTTTGGGAGTAGAACAATAACTTACACTTCACAACTAATGTTTAAATCAAACTGATTACTGATTTCTCAGCTTGCGCTGCTTTTATATACTCGGTTTTCCCATTCACCCATTTCTCCTAACATCTAGTCACTTCGAACTGTTCGAAGACAGTTGTATCTCATGCTTGGTTACCAGCTATATACATGTATATTTGTAGTTTATGCTTTTCTACTAGCCATATGCGTGTGTATATGTGAGTAAAAAATTCTGCTCTTAGCTCATGACTACATGTGCGTATGTGAGATATCTCTTCACTTCGAGCTGCTGGTTATGTGTGTGCAGGTATATAAGTTTCACTGCTTACTGTATTACTGTTGCTGTGATCATTTACTAATAGCATAGTGATGCTAATATTTGCCAAAATATTTAGGTAATATTAGATTGAAGTGGCTGCCGTTGGGGTACATATTGGACAGCATCAATAGGCTCGTTGTGATACCACAAAAAGTCACCTTTACTTTTCCTCTTCGAACCATTTTGTGAACCTGATATAGGTTACCAACTATTTGAATACATACTCCATGACCTGGTTAGATTGTCCGGAAAGGCAGTGCCTTTTCGAATACGCAATGAAAGCAAAATTGTGCTATGGGATACAGACTTTTGGTGTAAAGCCGCGCCTTAAGTTTTGGTTTTAGACTCCAGTTCGTGCATATTCCTCTTTGGCACGAGTAGTAAGAAATGTATGTCCTCTTAACTGATCTTTCAATATTGACTTTTTTAAGCTAAGCTTGTTATCTATATAGATGCCGGTGTGTTTGACCCTCGTGAAAAGGAAAAGTTCTCTGTCATTATGTGAAGCCTGTCGGAATCATTGCTTTGTTACTGAAAATTATCGATTTTGTCTTAATGAAAAATGCCCTGAAACTGCAGAAATTACGTGCATGGGTTTATATGTTGTTAAGGGAACTTTTAAGGCCTAGAGAGGCAGGTGAAATGTATTGCATTACAAGTGATCAATTGACTGATCTTTCTACGTAAGCAATGAGCTCATGCAGGGTAGTTTATGTTAATCGTCCCTTCATTCATGCATGCTGCGTCCTAGACAGGTTTGGTCCTGTTACTCTTAAGTTAATATAAATAAAAAAAAATAAAAAAGTTAATATGGTCGCCCGAAAAAGCCTGCATTAGGGCATTATGCTGCGTTAGTCTATCCAATTTGAGCAGAAAAGCTAGCTAAGTTGTCAGCCAGAGGATTATTGGATTATCTATATTTTGTGACGCCGTCGATGATGTTACGCTGGAATTATAGGGAGAAAAGTTTTTGATTATCATTAATGCCGTTAATGAATATTAAATGAACGTCTCGCCACTTACTTACCTTCTAATTGGCGTTTAACCGTTTGAACTTTTATGGCCGTCCAACAAGGCACGCCAGTCGCTTCTCCGTGGGCTCCGATAATAATACTTTATAAGCCGCAGCGTCATCTTCCGTTCGCATAACATGGCCGCTGCATTTTAATTTGCTGAACTATGTTTATGGCTGCGTAAAGCTCGTACAGCTCATCATTAAATCTTCTTAGGTACCCGTCGTCACCAACGCGTAGGGGTCTGTAAATCTTAAATGTCTCGCCACTATCCGTTTTAAAGCAATAGTCTTTAATATCTCATTCAACTGTGCCAATTGACCGACGGATAACAAAGATGATGGACAGATGGACGCAGTCTACGAGTAACTAGAATATACATACATACGAGTACTATCCCCGCCATGACCAAATATTCGTACTTGGTGACTCCACCTAGCTGTTTCACTCATTCAAATGGAGTCCAAGTATTTACATTTTTTTCTACTTGGTGTCTTTTTTGCTGGATGACACTTTAGTTGACCAAAAGTCTTCTGCCTGCCATAACACCCAAATCCTGTAAATATTTGTTATTATTATTACTCTGCACATTCATTCGTACATGCTATATTTATGTAAGAGCTAATACCGTTAAATGGAGATTGAAAAGATAAACACCAAATTGCATCCGCTTCGCGGTAAACCTTTTAAGAACGTCTGCTCAAAGATTTATTGATTATAAATGTGATTTTACGTATACGACATGGTGTACCTTACGCTTCTACTAGGTAGCGATGGGGATGGTATGTATGTGAGTTTGGAGTATAAGTGAGTAAGTATTAGAGCACCCAGCAAAAACTGCCTAACGCATTCACGTATACAAATGCAAAATCTTCAGCTGTCATCTCCTCTACAACAAAAACAAGTTTGTTCTGGCAATGGCGGAACTATACCAGGTGGTACCACGGTGACTATTGATTTGTCTTTTTTTAATGTGATTTGCTACATCAACTTCCGGCGCATTACGATTTTGACATTAGTCCATCGATTTACAAAAACAAAGTACGTGGAACTTTTATGTATGTTTGTAGCTATGTCACCATGCTACCACCTTGTATGGTTCCGCCATGGTTCTGGCTGAATGTCAGAGAGGGAAGGGGATATATCATTTTTGCATTATTGTCTATTGTATGCATTCCCACTCATTTGTTTTGCTTTCTTGACAGATTGCACGCGTCAAAAAATATTAATAGTATGTAAATTTAATTAATTTAATGCTGAAACTTCAATTGAATTAAAAAAGAATAGATGCCACCGCTTCTAATAGTAGAAAATCCCTTTCTGGAGTTATACTAAATAAAATTAATGCTGACTCTACCAAGGGGTCGTCTAGTAAAGTGCAGATGCAATTGGCAGTGCTGGGTCTGAAGCAGCAACTGGAGCCCACAAACGCCACGAATTCCCAGAATCTTCTGATCAAGAAAACCAACAATAACCGAATAAAAAGCGAATGTTGCTGTTGAACGGAGGTAAGCATTAGTATATCTCCACAATATACGAACGAAAATTTTAATGCACGCTTAATATCATGAGAAAAAAACGATAGGGCTTCGTCTCAACAATATGATAGAAATGACCAACATGCACAGCAATACCGTCAACAACAACAGCAACAACGTTGGAATCGTTTATCCAATTATCAGCAACAACAACAAAATAACGATGCCGGACCTTTTTCAAGTGTTGCTTCCAATCAAATTAATCAACAACGGCAACGTAAATTCTAAAAACGTAAATCGCGTGAAACTTTTCAAGATATTGGTGGTATGGAGAAAACTTCAAAAGAACTTTGCGAATTATTAATACATATAAAAGCAGCGGATATATATTTTTCTTTGGGTTTAATGCCCTTCTCGTGGTTTATTAATGCACGGTCCGCCTGGATCTGGAAAAACGTTACTTGCGCATGCAATTGCTGGGGTATATATACATGCAATTTATAAACCAGGCATGCTTAACCAACGAAACGATATCATTTCGTTACGATAATCAACGTTAATAAACGAAACGAAGTCATTTCGTTTCGTTTATTAACGTTAAGATCGTCAAATTAACGAAATGATTTCGTTTCGTTTTCTGCCATATCAAAACGAAATCAAATCGTTTATGTTGATTATTAATTTCAAACTATGCTGGCAAAGCTGATTGATGGCAGAGTCATTAAAGGTGAAAGCATTAGCCAAGCTGATTGCAACTTTTCTCATGAATTTTGACAGTACGAACATTTCTCAGAGTATTTTTGACATTACCACCAACGAATTACACAAGCAAATTACATAGAGTTTGTGTGTGTATGTGCGCTCGTTGTTGCCACCTTACGGCTTCACCATGGCTATAGCATTGCCAGCACAATTCAAACATAAAGTATCACGTTTTCGTTAACGTTTTTAACGTTAACGAAAGCTTTTCGTTTCGGTTAAAAACGAGATACAATTTATCTTGATAATTTCTTTATCGATAATATTTCGAAGTGTTTCAACGGAAACGGTGGAAATTTTTTGATAAACGATTAGCTTAACGTTAAGGTGCATCCCTGTTATAAACGTAAACCTTTATTTTACATATACTATACATTTTTCTTTACAGCAATTAAATTTGCCATTAATAGATGTTGCTGCTACAGAATTAATAGCTGGCATGTCGGATGAATCTGAAGAACGTATACGCGATGTATTCGAGCAAGCGCCAATTTATGCACCTAGCGTTTTATTTAATGATGAAATTGATGCTAATCATCGAATCATGGTTATAGACGAAATAAAAAGATACATCACACGATATATCGAGAGACTACACAACCATCCAAACCCACAAGCCATTAACTTGCTAGATAACAGCGAAGAAACACGACGGCTGCAAAGACTGCACCCCTTAGATTTGCCTCTTAGATCCTAAGCAAAAATGGGGCCTTTCTCTCGTATAGCCTTTGAAATTTCTTCGCCCCGTAAATACAGCTGTCGGTCGCAACGAAGGTGTGTTTGCGGGGCGAACTAGTTTTGGGGGTTGTATGGGAGGATGGCCTTAATGTAATGTATGTATATAAGTTAATGTATATATATAAGTTAATAAATATGTATGTTAACACATACTCCTAGTTGATTTACATAACTCGAGATTTACAGTTGTATATACATAGAAGTCACATAATAATCCTTTTTATAGGACAAATTGCACTTAATGTTATAAAATTTGCTTATTGTCTAACGACAGATTGTAAATAAAGGCGATAAAAAAAAAAAAAAAAAAAAAAAAAAAAAATATCGAATCTTTCGCTTGCACAAAAAGATATGGAACGTATAGTTGTGTCACAATTGTATTCCAATAATGTATTCCAAATTTTTAAATATTCATTTTAATAAAAATTTTATAAAAAAAAATTAAGTGTTATTTTTTCGTTATAGATGCGTTAGGACTATGGGATAAGTATAACAGCTAGATAATTTGTTATTTACTTCATTATATATGCATTAGGAATATCAGATAAATACAACAGCTAGATAATATGTTATTTATGCCATAACGCTAACGCATAGCTTTATGACATTCGTTGCTGTATAAATCATGTTATATATGGCATATGAATAGCATATTGAAAAGAGAAAAATATATGAAAGCTTAATACCAGAATTTAGTGAACGTAAAAAAGAAGGCTGCTCACATGTATAGAAAAATATACGTGAGGATTTGTCACTCTGTCTTAACAAACTGATGTAAATTTTTGAATTTCTCACGCATAGTTTTTGTAGCACTACGGATAATTTAATGCATTATATAACAAGTAGCGTTCTAACTGGGCAGTGGTCACCCAAATTGAAACTGTGGCTGTGTGAGTAAAACTAAAATCATCTTAGTGGTAGTGGTATAGTTGTTGATGAAAAATCAAAGAGGTAGGACGTATGCACGCATGTTTGTTAACACACAAAGAGTAGTTCGTAAATATGCCATATAAATACTATTTTATTGCTTCGGTCTAATGAAAAATTTAAACAAAACAAGTAAGGAAAGCTACGTTTGGGTGTAACCGAACATTACATACATTTAGCAAAATGAACCTAGGGTAACACTGGTGTTGGGAATCTCTGCTCTAAAAATTTGTCTATATACTTACGCAAAACTGTATTTGAAATTACAATTGTTTGCAGGCATATGCACATACTAAGGTTGTTGTTTTCATGTTTCTATTGTTTCATATTCTTGCTATATTAAAGCTGTTTACGCCAACTAAAATTCTGTAACATACATATGTACATACATACATTGCAACTGTTCATTGTTTTTTGCCTTTTTCTTTGTTCAACCAAAGTGACCGCTTCTCCTGTTTGGTATTTTTGTAAACTGCAGTGCATTCTTCCAACTTCCAAGCTGGTACGGTAAATGCAAATCGTTTGGCCGTTTGCTAATGAAGGGATAAATAGTCGCGAAAATAAGTATTTTCAATTTAGTCACCGATTAGCCAAAGGAAGTGGAAGGACGTACTGCGGTAAGTGTGTCATATTTTTCTTGTATGTGCATATGTATTTATTGTAACATTTATAGAAATAAACTGCTAAGACTGCCAAAGCAAGTTAAATTCGTACCACTTAATCGGTGACATCTTTATTTCGCAACACATATCTTATTTCGCACGCAAATTTTGCAGCCTATCAGGCCTGTTCTGGATTCCGATTCCGATCAATTTTTTCGGAATCGAAATGGATTGGTGTTCTCAATTTCGATTCCGACCAAAAATTATAGGTTTGAAAAGTATTGCCTCTGAGCAGTCGGAATGAAAATTAATTGGCAGATTATACACAAATGTTGCGATATTTGTCTTTCAGATATTTTTTTTTAAATTCTTCATTTTATTTGGAAGAGTTGTGTGTATTTTTTGTTTAAATTTGAGTTAAATTGGCATAATAAATCTTTCTTTAAAAACTTCTATCAAGAAATCTATTAGGCAAACAAATCGATGCTGATCGAAATGAAGTCGACCTGTTCTGAATTCCGATCCAGCGCATTTTTACGATTCGCACGCACAATAGCACGTATTCTTGCGTCAGCGCATCAAAAACCATATCTGCAGGCATTTTTTAATTAAAATAAAATTTTATGATACTTAAACCAAAACACATAAACAAAAACAGCTGATTAAACTGATTACCGAATCGGAATGAAAACGACTCGAAATCGACTTCGAATCGATTTTTTACAATGGGAATTGAGAACACCAAATAGAAACCGAGTCGAAATCAATGTCGTTTTACTTTTCATTCCAAGTCGGAATTCAGAACAGGCCTGTATATCTTTATTTCGCAGCCTTTGCATATGCGACATAATTTTATATTTATTGCCAGTGCCATACAATTTTTAGCAGCAGACTGGATTTGCACAACTATTGCCGATGCCATACAATTTCAGCTGCAGATTGGATTTGCACCATTTTAATTTAATTTATTTAAATTTTTGACATAACTTTGTTGTTTGTTTCTTTGTTTTTATATTTCATGGGCAAGTCACCTCGGCGTGCCACATCAGCCAATTTGCCAGCTATGGAAACAAATGCTCAACCAACAGCCGTATCAAGGGCCAGCCAGGTCACCGAGGCACCAGTTGCCACCTCCGATTCGTCAGCCGCTCCAAGTGCCGCCGGAGTCACCACACGATCTTCATCAGCCAATGCCGCCGCACATCAAGATAATGTGGTCGCAGCTCTGCAAAGGCGAATAGCCATGTTGGAGAACAGTTTGTCAGCAGCACAGACGGTAATAAAGGAGAATCAAGCGCGTAGTGAGGGGCAAAATTCGAGTATGCCAAGCACATCAAATGCGAACAATACCGTCGCCAGGGTATCAATCTCGCAGCCAGCGGAGCCACAAACAACACAGGCGCCAATAACATATTCGTCGGGGTCACGTTCGCCAAACTCACAATTGCCACAGTTAGACGAAGCCCGTTACTCTCCGCCACTCTATGTCACAAGTACCGCCACTGCTAATACACCGACCTTTGCGATGATGAATAATATGTATCAGCCAATTGTACAGCCGACTGACACACGCTCTATTAGCTCCATTACAAATTCGGTTCCTAATATCACAAATATGGGTTCTACAACCACGCCATTGTTCACCTTCCCAAGGAAGATGCAGCCTCTGCCGGATTTCTGTGGGAAGCCCGAAGATTGGCCAATATTTTACACGGCTTTCACAGAATCCACTGCGATGTATGGGTATAGCAACTTCGAGAATAATCAACGTTTGCAGAAAAGCCTAAAGGGAGACGCATACGAGGCTGTCAGATCACTCCTGATACACCCCAACAACGTAGGCAACATTTTGGAGCTTTTGAAATTTAGGTTTGGTCGTCCTGAACAACTGATTCGTAGCCAGTTGTCAAAGCTGAGGAAAATAGCACCCATTTCGGAGCACGACATGGCAAAAATCATCCCGATCGCAACTAAGGTTAGTAATATTTGTGTATTTTTGCAATCTGCTCATGGAGGTGAGTTGCACTTGGCTAACCCTACACTACTTGACGTATCGAAGTTGCCCGTTAGCAAGCGTATCGAGTGGGCTAGCTTCGCATCAGCGATACAGACATATTCGAATGTAAAGCATTTTTGCGACTGGTTGTCTAAGCTGGCTAATGTTATCTGCACTGTTTGCGCTGAAAATCAATCGAAGGAGTCAAAGAGCCGTACCGTTTTACATGCCACCGAGCCGCAGCGATCGTCGAGATGTCCTATTTGCCAGGGTTCCCATAAGCCAGAATTGTGTGCACGCTTCATAGAAATTTCAGTTCCGAACAGGTGGGCAGAAGTTAAACGAAATCGTATGTGTTTCTCTTGTCTCAATTTATGTCATGGTACACGGAATTACCAACGCCGCAAGCCATGCGCTATCGAGGGGTGCCGAAGGGTGCTCCACAAGCTTCTGCATGAAGCCATCGGGAGCAAAAACAATTTCCCAAGCCAATCAACACCATCGCAGCCTTGCACAAAATCCACATCTGGGAACGCTCAAATCTCGAACAGGCCAACACCAACCCAACGGTCATCTCCCACTCAACAAGTTTCACAAGATCCAGGACCAGCAGTTTTGAGTTATAGCTCCGCTGATAGTAAACTTTTGTACCGCATTCTTCCAGTCACTTTATACGGGTACCAAAGACGTATCGATACGTACGCACTCCTGGATGAAGGGTCATCCATAACAATGATCGACAGTGACATCGTTCGAGAGTTAGGCATCCAGGGACGAAAGCAGAATTTGGTTTGGAGGGCGTACAGTGGAAGAGCCAACAATTGTGGTAGATTTGCTAATAAGTGGTGCCGGTATGGAGCACAAACATAACCTCCGAAGCGTTTTTGCAGTATCAAACTTGCAACTCCCCTTGCAGAGCGTGAGTAAGGATGATTTGAAGTCAAATGTTCAACGGTGCCATTTACCAGTTCGGCCATATAACGAGGTAAGACCCAAAGTGCTGATTGGCCTTGATCATTGTCATTTAGGTTTGCCGTCGACTACAATAAAATTGAACATGAGTGGTCCTTTCGTCGCTAAAACATAATTGGGTTGGGTGGTGTTTGGTCCAACGATTGCTTTATCGACGTTGCCGTCAACTTGTTTGTACGTGAACAGCCAGGCCGATCAACTTCTACATAATTTGGTGTCTGATTTTTTTGATACTGAGAGTTTCGGGGTTAGAGCTGCGCCCCCGATAGTAAGTGATTTAGACGTTCGAGCTACAGCTATCCTGAAGACTACAACATGCCGAGTCGATGGAAGGCTCCAAACAGGTCTTTTATGGAAATCTGACAACATTAAATTGCCTAATAGCTACAACATGGCGCTAAAATGATTAGCAAATGTGGAGAAGAAGTTGAGTTGTGATACAAATTTCGCCACCGAGTACAAGCGCATCATGGACTCTTATATCAGCAACAAATATGCACGAAAACTGTCCGCTGCAGCAGCCGCAATGTCTACACCTACGACCTGGTATTTGCCGCATTTTGCCGTTGCTAACCCTAATAAACCGGGTAAGTTGCGTATGGTTTTCGACGCCGCAGCCGAGTTAAGTGGCATATCCCTCAATTCACAACTGCTGAAGGGGCCGCAGGCATATCGTTTGTTGACATCTATATTGTTTCATTTTCGAGAAGGTGCTGTCGCGGTGTGTGCTGACATTAGGGAGATGTTCCACCAAGTGCTTGTTCAAGACAAGATAGATGTGCTCAACGGTTTCTCTGGCGTAGTGGTGATCCAACAAGCACTCCAGATGTCTACGAGATGTGTGTAATGACGTTCGGCGCGGCATGTTCGCCGTGCGCCGCCAATTATGTCAAAACAATTAACGCGTTGGAGTATCAAACCGAAAATAATATAACTAAACGTGCTGTGAAGGCAATATTGGACCACCACTACGTCGATGACTTCGTGGACAGTTTCAGCTCGGAAGAGGAAGCGAATTAAGTGTCAGAGGAGGTGCGAGCCATTCACAAGAAAGTAGTAGCAGCACTCGGTGGTTCTGATGACACACGCGTAATTGCAAAGAAGGAAAGTGTGTTAGCTGAACGTGTACTTGGCATGTTTTGGGAATCATTTTCAGATTGTTTCGGCTTCAAGTTGAAGTTCCATAACGTAGACCTAGCGGTGATAAATGGAATCAGGCGCCCTAGCAAAAGAGAACTTTTAAGCGTTGTTATGTCCATCTTCGACCCTTTAGGATTACTAAGCACCTTCGTTGTAGGAGCCAAATTACTAATGCGTGAGATGTGGAGGCATAGTATTGCTTGAGATGAATTGTTGCCATATGACGTCAATGCAGCATGGGAAAAGTGGCGCAAACAACTATCAGCGGTGATGGAATATGCTATACCACGTTTTTATTTCCACAACGGTGCTCCACATAAATTGCAACTCCACGTATTTGTCGACGCCAGTGAAGACGCCTTTGCCGCTGTTGCCTATTGGCGATCTTGTAACTCCTTTGGGGATGTTGAGCTGGCTTTCGTATGCGCAAAGTCAAAATTCGCGCCAATGAAGACTTTAACAATACCAAGGCTGGAACTGCAGGCAGCGGTTTTGGGTACGCGTCTTATACAGTGCATACGTGAAAGCATTCAGTAGACATCGAAGACTGTATCTTGTGGAGCGACTCGACGACCGTGATCAAATGGCTTCAAAGTGAGCATCGTCGCTATAAACCCTTTGTGCAATATAGCGTGGCGGAGATTTTAGCAACTACCAACATACGTAATTGGAGATGGATACCTAGTGCACTAAATGTGGCCGATGAAGCGACGCGTAAGAATGATAACGTCGATTTTAGCAAAGTAGCACGCTGGTCATGTGGACCCCAGTTTCTGCAGAAGGAGGAGCTTACGTGGCCTTGTGAAGATGTCGTCGATCGTAGCCACGACGAACCCGATGATGAACTGCGTCCAAAATTTGCCTCAGTCATCGTAAGTTGCAACCTTATAAATATTAAACAATTTTCTTCATTTGATAGATTGGTCAGAACATTCGCTTGGGTAATCCGCTTTACTGATATTTGCCGCCGCCGGGTTCAGCCAGATCGATGCTATGGTCTCACCGCTAACGAAGTTGATACAGCCAAACGTATTTTGTGTCTCCTAGTCCAGCATGAGGTATACGGTGCGGAAATCGAATCCATTAAAAATGGCCATAACATCCCTAAAGACAGTGCATTGCTACAACTTTCGCCATATATAGACGAGGAGGGTGTTTTACGGGTGCAGGGACGCCCCGACGCTGCCAGCTGGCTGCCAATCAGCGCGCGACACCCCATTATTTTGCCGCCTGCCCATGCATTTATAAAACTATCAGTAACGCACTATCATTCCGTCTCATACCATCAAAACTCTGAGGCTACGATTTGCAACATTCGTCGCAGTTACTGGGTGCTGCGTCTACGAGGTCTGCTGCGCAGTGTGATTGCCGCATGTTCAGTATGTCGATTAAATAAAGCAGCGCCGGTGGCTCCTTTGATGGGGCTTTTCCCATTGATAGGCTTACTCCGTACGTTCGGCCGTTTAGTTATACAGGTTTCGATTATTTTGGCACGGTAACCATCACTGTGCGGCGCAGAACTGAGAAGAGGTGGGTGGCACTTTTACTTGTTTGACGGTGAGGGCTGTACATTTGGAATTGGCGCATGATCTAAGCACGAATTCATGCATTATCGCTATGCGAAACTTTATGAACCGACGTCGAGTGCCCATACGCATCATGTCGGACAATGGTAAAAACTTCGTTGGGGCTGACCGAGAGGCAAAGCGATTCACAGAAGTGTTTGACGGCGTTCGTCTGCAAAGCGAGTTGTCTCAAAGGGGTGTGGAGTGGGTGTTCAACACACCATTTAATCCGGCAGAAGGTGGCGCATGGGAAAGAATGGTGCAGTGCGTCAAGCGGGTGTTGCGTCACACGTTGAATGAGACTGCGCCTCGCGAACATACGCTGTACAGCTTTCTTATTGAAGCAGAGAACGTGGTTAATTCTAGGCCATTAACACATTTGCCGATCAGCGTCGATCAGGAGCAACAACTAACTCCTAACGATTTTTTACTGGGAGAAACAAACAAAGAAAATACTCCTAGCGCTTGCATTGAAATTGAGAATGGTAATGGTTTACGTAAACAGTGGCGCATCGGACGGCAATTGAGAGATCACTTTTGGCGGCGGTGGATATCTGAGTATCTGCCAACCTTAACTCGACGGGTGAAATGGTGCCAGCGAAAGAAGCCAATACAAAAGGGTGACTTGGTATTTGTATGTGACCCAAATGTTCCACGTAAAGAATGGTGTCGTGGCAAAGTCGAGCAAGTGTACCCTGGCTCCGATGGGGAAATACGGCGTGCAGACATACGAACTACTAGTGGAGTAAAACGGCGGGCAGTTTCCAAGCTGGCTGTCCTGGACGTTGATGATGGTGAATCTTCCTGATTAACGGGGGCGGGGATGTTGAGAATCGCTGCTCTAAAAATTTGTCTATATACTTACGCACAACTGTATTTGAATTTCCATTGTTTGCAGGCATATGCACATACTAAGGTTGTTGTTTTCATGTTTCTATTGTTTCATATTCTTGCTATATTAAAGCTGTTTACGCCAACTAAAATTCTGTAACATACATATGTACATACATACATTGCAACTGTTCATTGTTTTTTGCCTTTTTCTTTGTTCAACCAAAGTGACCGCTTCTCCTGTTTGGTATTTTTGTAAACTGCAGTGCATTCTTCCAACTTCCAAGCTGGTACGGTAATTGCAAATCGTTTGGCCGTTTGCTAATGAAGGGATAAATAGTCGCGAAAATAAGTATTTTCAATTTAGTCACCGATTAGCCAAAGGAAGTGGAAGGACGTACTGCGGTAAGTGTGCCATATTTTTCTTGTATGTGCATATGTATTTATTGTAACATTTTTTATAGAAATAAACTGCTAAGACTGCCAAAGCAAGTTAAATTCGTACCACTTAATCGGTGACACCTGGAATGTGTTTTTATGACATGTGTATCAAACGAAAGGTGTTAATGATTATTTAAAACGTTGTGGGCCTTAGTTCTATAGGTGGACGCCTTTTCGAGATATTGCAAAAAGGGTGGACCAGGGGTGACTCTATAATGTGTTTGTACGATATGGGTATCAAATTAAATGTATTAATGGGGGTTTTAAAAGGGAGTAGCCCTTAGTTGTATATGTGAAGGCGTTTTCGAGATATCGACCAAAATGTGGACCAGGGTGACACAGAACATCTTTTGTCGGGTACCGCTTATTTATTTATATAAGCCATACCATAAACAGTATTCCTGCCAAGATTCCAAGGGCTTTTGATTTCGCCCTGCAGAACTTTTTCATTTTCTTCTACTTAATATGGTAGGTGTCACACCCATTTTACAAAGTTTTTTCTAAAGTTATATTTTGCGTCAAAAAACCAATCAAATTGCCATGTTTCATCTCTTTTTTTCATATTTGGTACAGAATTGTGGCATTTTTTTCATTTTTCGTAATTTTCGATATCTTAAAAGTGGGCGTGGTCATAGTTGAATTTCGGCCATATTTTATTCTAAGATAAGTACGTGAACTAAGTTTATTAAGATATATGGTTTTTTGCGCAAGTTATCGTATTAACGGACGAGCGGAAGGACAGACGGTCGACTGTGTATAAAAACTAGGCGTGGCTTCAACCGATTTCGCCCATTTTCACAGAAAACAGTTATCGTCATAGAATCTATGTCCCTACCAAATTTCACAAATTTTTGTTCGATTTATGGCATTAAAAGTATTCTAGATGAATTAAATAAAAAAGGGCGGAGTTACGCCCATTTTGTAATTTTCTTTTATCTTTGTCTTTGTTGCACCATATCATTACTGGAGTCGAATGTTGACAAAATTTACTTTTATACTGTAAAGATATTAAATTTTTTGTTAAAATTTGACTTAAAAAAAATTTTTTTTTAAAAGTGGGCGTGTTCGTCATCCGAGTTCGCTGATTTTTATTTAGCACATATATAGTAATGGGAGTAACGTGCCTACCAAATTTCATCATGATATCTTCAACGACTGCCAAATTACAGCTTGCAAAACTTTTAAATTACCTTCTTTTAAAAGTGGGCGGTGCCACGCCCATTGTCCAAAATTTTTCAAATTTTCTATTTTGCGTCATAAGATCAACGCACCTACCGAGTTTCATCGCTTTATCCGTCTTTGGTAATGAATTATCGCACTTTTTCGGTTTTTCGAAATTTTCGATATCGAAAAAGTGGGCATGGTTATAGTCCGATTTCGTTCATTTTAAATAGCGATCTGAGATGAGCGCCCAGGAACCTACATACCAAATTTCATCAAGATACCTCAAAATTTACTCAAGCTATCGTGTTTACAGACGGACGGACATGGGTAAATGAGTTTCTTTTTCACCCAGATCATTTTGATATATAGAAGTCTATATCTATCTCGATTAGTTTATGCCGTTACGGATTACCGTTATGCGAACAAAGTTAATATACTCTGTGAGCTCTGCTCAGCTGAGTATAATAAATTGCTGACCTTAACCAAACAAAACAAACTACGCATGAGCGTTTGTTTGCAAAATATCTTTTCGGGAATGCCCAAATAAACAGCAGCCTCTTTCGATGTTGCTATTCTGCTTGCTCAGCGACGACTAAGCGAAAGAGAATAATAATACATGTGAAGTGGCGCCAATAATTATTTCACTAGACGACCACTGGATTAGAGCGCTTAAACATACATACCTATGCAAGAGAAATATGAAACAATTTTGTTGTTAAGGAAATGGGAACAAATCATTAACGGTTCAAAGGGTTTTTAAACGGTTCTATTTAGCTTGACTTGGCCGGCTGCACGGCCGTTGTTAATTTTCTAATTGAAATTTAAGTAACTTCCCCATAAGCTACAAGCTTGAAACTTGGAATATAGTTCAGAACCCTATGACAATGCAATAATAAGAAAAAAAAACTGCAATGAGTTTTGCACGTATCGAAATATTCCAAAAAATCGTATTTTTGGCCCGATTTGGTTCATATTTTGAACACATAATACATACATGAATAGAAAGCGAGCTATGAAAAAAAAACTCGCCGCTAGGTGGCGCAAGGATCGAGATATTCAAAGAAATAGTATTTGTGGTCCGATTTGGCTCATATTTTGAACACATAATACATACGAATAGAAAGCGGCCTGTGAAAAAAATCGCCGCTGGATGGCGCAAGGATCGATATATCCAAAAAAATCGTATTTGTGGTCCGATTTGGTCCAGTTGGATATAATCATATTAGATGTGATTCACATACCCGACATACAGGTGATGTCCTAATATATACCCATAAAGCGATCGAATGTAAAGTAGTTTACAATAACAGTATAAATAACCACTTATGGTGTATTGTGATAAAAACGCTCAATAATACGATTAAATGGCAAATTGGTTTAGTTTCCCACTCTCCAAATTGAAGTGATGCTGAGTTTATAAAATATATCGGGGAGATACTGGAAGAATATTTTAGTGAAAATGAAAATAATGTCGTAATTGGCGACTTTAACATAAATATAAATCTTCAGTCAACATACACAAACCAGCTATCCCATACATTCGCGACAACGTCAATGCACCAACTAATTAATTTCAGTACAAGAGTAACTGAAACGTCGCAAACTAGAATAGACCTACTTTATATTAGTAGTGATGAAATTGAAATAAAAAATATGGAAAACCAAAGAATATCTGACCACGAAACCATCTGCTTCAATCTGCCTGTTCAAAAAAGGCATACAATGAGAATATACGAACTTCGCGTATGTTGGAATAACTACACAAAAGAAAATCTAATAGCTCTACCTAGAAATTACAACTTCATGGTAGCTAATGATTGTAATATAGGACTTAAAGTTCAAGCAATATATTCTATCTTGTGTGATATAATGGGAATGCTTACCTACGAGAAACGAGTACAAATAAAATTAGTAAATAAGTGGTCTGACCGCGAACTAACTGAACTTAAGAAATTAAAATATGAGCTTTTCAAGCTTGCGAAAAATACAAATGAATGGGACATTATAATCATACAAAACGGCACTATAAAAAATTAATTAAAATAAAAAAGAAACAATTTATGGGAAATAAAATAGCGGCAAATTACAATAATCAAAAACTAATGTGGAAATGCCTAAAAAATGCCATAAACTTGAACAGTGACGCATCGCAAATAAAACGCATCATTATAAATAATATGATCATTGAACAAGACTATGAAATTGCAAGCCAACTAAACCTTTACTTCGTCGAGAGCATAAGAACAATTTGCAATAATATTGAATCAACTACACCAGATGAAACCCCAGAGGATAGTATTAGAAGTGTATTTAAATTTAAACAAATAAACGTAGAGCAGCTCATGAGAACAAGTACGACTTTAAAAAATAAGTACGGAGGAAGGTGTATTTAAAGACAAAAAAAAAAAAAAATTGATTTATGTTCCGAACATGCAAGCACGTGAGCAAATATTACAAAATAATGGCCTATAGGTCTATTGTAGAACCGCACTTCATATATTGCCCTACAATTTTATTTACGTTAGCTGACTCGAGCATTACAAAACTACAGGTGAAGCAAAATAATGCTATGCGGTTCATCCTCAAAAAACGATATGACACTCCAATACATGAAATGCTTAATAGCTTGAATTGGCTGAGTGTAAAACAATTCACTGTTTATTACACTTTAAAATTTATACATAATATCAAAGTAGGTAAGCTGCCGACATATTTGAACGACCGCGTGTTATATAATAATGAGGTCCATGCTTATCAAACGAGAAATAGAAACAATTTTCATTTGCCAGCTGTAAGATCGGAATTCGACAAAAAAAATATATATTACGATGGAATAAGACAATACAACGAGCTACCAAATGATTTAAAACAATGTCGAAATAGCAATCAATTTAAGAAATTATTGTTCAACTACTGCAAAACAATGCCTTTTAGATAATTTAATGATGTAAACACAAAAATCAATTGCAATAACATAAAGAGATCTCATAGATGTAATTTTAGAAATTTAAAAAATTAAGTCTACAAGACTGTAAATAAATAAATAAATAAATAAATATTTGGAACACATAATACATACATGAATAGAAAGCGACCTATGATGTCCGATTTGGCTCATATTTGGAATAAATCCGGTAGAAGCGACCTCAAAATATTTTGTAGTTCGAGGAGGGACAAGCATACGTGGCGCAGAGTCGAGTAAAGTCTTTGGAAGGATTATGTATTGGGGACTTAGATTGTAACAAATTGTCAGGGAAGAATCCTTGTAATAATGAGTCACTAAATGAACTAAATAGAATGAGAAACAATAGGCAATTAAATAATGACTAAAAACTTGAAAATAAAATAATTAAAACAAATTTATTTAAGATAAACGGTTTTATTGAAAACCATACTTACATGAAGTAATAATAATACTAAAAGCTAGCGCGTTAAATTTCTATTGATAGTCATATATAAGACCAACTGAACCTTAATAAGGTTATGCTGCTACGCCTCACATTTTTAGAAATTTCATGCGTCCAACGCTTTTATTTAATTGTCTGATCAACGCCCTAGATTGATAAGGAGTGTAATGACTAGTACCTAGGACCTACCTAATTATTTTCTAGCTTTTAGTATTATTATTTCTTCATGTAAGCATTGTTTTCAATAAAACCGTTTAACTTACAAATTTTTTCAAATTATTTTATTTAACCTTTAACATCGGTTATTCATTGGGAACTTATTATTGTGATACTTGATCGCTCAGTCCTTAGATACGTTTGATGGGGAATCCAGAACGCAAGCGTAATGTAAGTGTTAATATAAGCGTAGACTTTGAAAGTGGTATGATTTAGGGGAATATAGAATATAACCGTAGGATGTAGTGTAGGCGTAGTGTGTGAGATTGGGAGGTTGTATGGTGGAATACATAATGTTAGCGTAAGTGTAGTTACTGCACTGTAGCATAATGTGGCAGAAATGTACGTGGTACAATTAATATGAGCGAATTCAGATAGCAAATTAAGGTAAAGCAAGATCAGGCAAAGAATGAAAGGAAAAGAAAGAAAAGGACAGTAACGTAAAGGAAAGGAAAGAAAAGGAAAGAAAAGGAAAGGAAAGGAAAGGAAAAAGGGGACGAGGTTTAGATTAGTTATCGATTTTATATCGAAATGTTATAAATTTCCTCTCGATATTTGGCGATTATTCATCGAAAATTATCGATATTTTATCAAATGCTATTGATGTGATACCGAAATGTATGGATTTATTATCGGCATGCTGTTCACACTTAACTTTAAAATCAAGGAACTAATAAAATGCCGATAATGACTCGGCGATAACAAGCTGATTACTGGACGATAATAATACGATATCCATAATAAGCTGACGAAGCTCGTCTCATAAATGCCGAAACATTTGTTTTTTCCCTCTTAGCGGCCGCTGTGGGGTGGTGGTAGCGTGCTCCACCTAGCGCACCGAAGCTCCTAGATTCACGCCCTGGGACAATTTTAAAAGCAAGTTTTTTCAATTAGAATAAAGTTTTTCTAAGCGGGGTGGCCCATCGGCAGTGATTTGGCAAGAACTCCGAGTGTAAATCTGCCATGAAAAGCTCAGTGAAACCTTCATCAGCCTTGCAGATGCTGTTCGGGGTCGGCATAAA
Source organism: Eurosta solidaginis (assembly GCF_040869045.1). NCBI lineage: Eukaryota > Metazoa > Arthropoda > Insecta > Diptera > Tephritidae > Eurosta > Eurosta solidaginis. The sequence goes on along the minus strand of NC_090319.1, from coordinate 263,037,548 downwards.
ATATGTAGGTTCCGTCCCGCCGATTTGTAGAAAAAATGAAAAGGAGCACGACTCAAATTGGAAGAGAAGCTCGGCCTAAAATCTCTTCGGAGCTTATCGCGCCTTGAATTTATTGTTTTTAAAGTTCCCTCTGTTGTAGTTAAACCACATCCCCTGGGGGGAGCTGTACTTTTAGCGTTTTTGGCGTAGTTATTTGTTTTTCAAACAGTATTATTCATAATGTTACTAAGTATGCAATAATAAGCAAACAGTTTCCTGCTAAGAAAAAATAATATTTAGCGCAGCCAGTGAATCCGAAAGATAATTGAATAAAATGGTTAAAACATGAGTGCATGCGACGACGATTTCTTATTTAATCTCAGTTAAACAAAGCAGAAAACGGGAGAAGGAAAGTCTGCATGCAACGAATATGTGTAACGAAGGTATGGGATTAAAGAGAATTTACTCATCAATTTTGTTACATTACAAAAAAAAAAAAATGTGAAGTGCCATATGTATGGGACATTTGAACTATTTAAAGTGGTAAACAGAAATGCTTATATATGTATGAAAAGAAATTTGCGGAAGTGTTATATGAACTCTTATTCAATTACTCGTCTATATTTATGTCGAAATAAGAATGTTGCAAAATGAGACTGAAAGCACATTACCCGCAAAAGTATGACAAGTGGTATTGTAGAAGTTTTGTTTGGTGACACATATATACGTTTGTTTACATACATAAAAAGTTGAGGATATTTGGTTGGTATATATGTATGTACCTTTGTAGGGGCGAACTATTTGTAGTAGGAAAAACGACTTCTCCAGGTAATGGTCATAAGGTCGTAGAAACTTGGCACCATAAAAGTAATAAAACAGCAACAATATCGCTGTGAGCATAAACTTTCTTCACATTCAAGACTAACGACTTAAATTTTCAAAATTTTAAATTCAGGCAATTCACAAGGCCTCCTATGCGCCGTATACGCTATGATTTAACCAAGTTTTAAATTGAAAACCATGAAAACAACTGAAATCTTACAATATTATATGAATATGACACTCTTATGAATTTTCCAAGTAACAGCTGAAGAATACATGATTCCGCGGGAATATCGCCGTTGCACTATGGTCTGGCGACCGGGGTTTGCTGGCCAAAAGTCATTTTCTAAAGTTTTCGATATCAATTTTTTTTATACCCTCACAAAAATAATACATGAGACTAAGAAAGTGCATACTTAGTTTTTTCTTTAAATATTTGGCAGTAAAGATTTCAGCTGTCAAATTTCGAATTTGAAAAAAAAAACAATTTTTAATAGTTCCTTTTCAGCTTCCTCGTATTTAAAAGTTAATAATTCCTCGGATAGTGCATATATTTAAAAAAAAGTGAATGGAGGTCAATAAGGAAGGTAAATATTTGTGATTAAAGGAAAAGCCAATTACTATTGATTGCTAGATAAAAAACAAAATCCCTTTCAAAAAGGGCTCTAATTTTGATGATAATACTCCTAGTTAAGGAGAGCTATAATAAAAAGTCTGAGATTGTCTGACCTAAGACTTCTTTGAGCATGAAATGCATTTAATTTTGAGTTTGAGGGCTGACTATTATTTTGCGCTTTTTTGCGTTTTTTGAATAAAAGCCCTTTTTCTTAGAAAACTTCTAAGTTCGTGTTTCCGTGCTTTTCGATGTTTGGAAAGAAGCAGTGAAAAATGATAAGAAAAAAATAGCTGTTTTCAACTTTCTGTTAAAAGAACATAATTAGAAAGTACAACTGAAGAATATGACAGGTACCTGAAGGAAAAATCAAGACTGATATGCCTGCAAATGAGTCAAAGATGGGAGAAATGTTATAGAAAGCCCGAACGTTCTTTGAGGAAAAACGGAAGATATAATAAACAAGTAAGGAAGGCTAAGTTCGGGTGTAACCGAACATTACATACTCAGTTGAGAGCTATGGAGACAAAATAAGGAAAATCACCATGTAGGAAAATGAACCTAGGGTAACCCTGGAATGTGGTTGTATGACATGTGTATCAAATGGAAGGTATTAAAGAGTATTTTAAGAGAGAGTAGGCCATAGTTCTATGGATGGACGCCATTTAGGGATATCGCCATAAAGGTGGACCAGGGCTGACTCTAGAATGTGTTTGTACGATATGGGTATCAAATGAAAGGTGATAATAAGTATTTTAAAAGGGAATGGGCTTTAGTTCTATAGGTGAACGCCTTTTCGAGAAATCCCCATAAAGGTGGACCAGGGGTGACTTTAGAATATGTTTGTACGATATGGGTATCAAATGAAAGCTGTTAATGAGTATTTTGAAAAGGAGTGATCCTTAGTTCCCTAGGTGGACGCCGTTTCGAGATATCGCCATAAAGGTGGACCAGGGGTGTCTCTAGTTGTATGATATGGGAATCAATTGAAAGGTGTTACTGAGCGTTTTAAGAGGGAGTGGGCATTAGGTCTATAGGTGGACGCCTTTTCGAAATGTCGCCATTAGGGTGGGCCAGGGGTGACTCTACAATGTGTTTGTACGATATGGGTATCAAACGAAAGGTGTTACTGAGCATTTTAAGAGGGAGTGGGCATTAGGTCCATAGGTGGACGCCTTTTCGAGATATCGCCATTAGGGTGGGCCAGGGGTAACTCTGGAATGTGTTTGTATGATATGGGTATCAAATGAAAGGTGGTAATGAGTATTTTAAAAGGGAGCAATCCTTAGTTCTATAGGTGGACGCCTTTTCGAGATATCGCCATAAAGGTGGACCAAGGGTGACTCTAGAATGTTTTTACGATATGGGTATCAAACGAAAGGTGTTACTGAGCATTTTAAGAGGGAGTGGGCATTAGGTCCATAGGTGGACGCCTTTTCGAGATATCGCCATTAGGGTGGGCCAGGGGTAACTCTGGAATGTGTTTGTATGATATGGGTATCAAATGAAAGGTGGTAATGAGTATTTTAAAAGGGAGCAATCCTTAGTTCTATAGGTGGACGCCTTTTCGAGATATCGCCATTAGGGTGGGCCAGGGTGACTCTAGAATGTGTTTGTACGATATGGGTATCAAATGAAAGGTGGTAATGAGTATTTTAAAAGGGAGTAATCCTCAGTTCTATAGGTGGACGCCTTTTCGAGATATCGCCATAAAGGTTGACCAAGGGTGACTCTAGAATGTTTGTACGATATGGGTATCAAACGAAAGGTGTTACTGAGCATTTTAAGAGGGAGTGGGCATTAGGTCTATAGGTGGACGCCTTTTCGAGATATCGCCATTAGGGTGGGCCAGGGGTGACTCTAGAATGTTTGTACGATATGGGTATCAAACGAAAGGTGTTACTGAGCATTTTAAGAGGGAGTGGGCATTAGGTCTATAGGTGGATGCCTTTTCGAGATATCGCCATTAGGGTGGGCCAGGGGTGACTCTAGAATGGTTGTACGATATGGGTATCAAAGGAAAGGTGTTACTGAGCATTTTAAGAGGGAGTGGACATTAGGTCTATAGGTGGACGCCTTTTCGAGATATCGTCATTAGGGTGGGCCAGGGGTGAATCTAGAATGTTTTCACGATATGGGTATCAAACGAAAGGTGTTACTGAGCATTTTAAGAGGGAGTGGGCATTAGGTCTATAGGTGCACGCCTTTTCGAGATATCGCCATTAGGGTGGACCAGGGTTGACTCTAGAATGTGTTTGTACGATATGGATATCAAATTAAAGGTATTGATGAGGGTTTTAAAAGCGAGTGGCCCTTAGATGTATATGTCAAGGCGTTCTCGCGATATCGACCAAATGTGGATCAGGTGATCCATAAAATCATCTGTCGGGTACTGCTAATTTATTTATATATTCAATAACACTAACAGTATTCCTGCCAAGATTCCAAGGGCTGTTGATTTCGCCTTGTAGGACTTTTTCATTTTCTTCTACTTAATATGGTAGGTGTCACACCCATTTTACAAAGTTTTTTCCAAAGTTATATTTTGCGTCAATAAACCAATCCAGTTACCATGTTTCATCCCTTTTTTCGTATTTGGTATAGAATTATGGCATTTTTTTAATTTTTCGTAATTTTCGATATCGATAAAGTGGGCGTGGTTATGGTCGGATTTCGGCCATTTTTTATACCAAGATAAAGTGAGTTCAGATAAGTACGTGGGCTAAGTTTAGTAAAGATATATCGGTTTTTGCTCAAGTTATTGTGTTAACGGCCGAGCGGAAGGACAGACGGTGGACTGTGTATAAAAACTGGGCGTGGCTTCCACCGATTTCGCCCATTTTTACAGAGAATAAATCGATGGGAAAAACTCAAATCGCTTCATCACCAATTCAGTCGACGCTGGAAAGAGGATTATCTGAAGGACCTTCAGAAGCGCTATAAATGGCAAACGCCACAGCGAAATCCTCAACCAGGCGACCTTGTCGTAATTAAAGAAGATTCGCTCCCACCCACCGAGTGGCGTCTGGGACGAATCGAGAATGTTCGCCACGGACCTGACAACCATGTTCGGGTTGTAGAGGTTCGCACCCAAAATGGGCTTGTCATGCGCCCCTTAGTTAAACTGTGCTTTCTTCCAATGTCGTCCTCTTCCTCGAGTGCGTGATATGCTTCCACCTTGCGTTTCTCGGGTGGAGAAGCGCTACCTGCTTTCGGCTTTGGCCATGTCGAAATGTGGCAAGAAAGCCATTGTGGTCCGTGCCACCAAAGTGATGAACCTATCAAATCATGCGGCTTGCAACCACGTGTGCCAAGATCAGCAGGGTTGTCTTGGCTAGATCCATGGCGCCAGGTGCCGCTGGGAAGATATTCTCGAATTTGAGAGGTACGGTTGGCCACATAAGTCTTCCAGGTCGATGGAGATTTTTCTAGCCAGGCTAGTACAATCTCAGAATCTGACCATAAGAATGTGTTGCATGCTTGTAAGTCGAGCTGTTTTCGAACAGTTGAAGCCAGTTTTGCGAGTAGGACTGCACCACATAGCTCTAAGCGGGGTAAGCTTACAGTTTTTATGGGGGCAACTTTGCCTTTCGCAACCAAAAGAGAAGATTTTATTTGGTTGCCCACATGTGTGCGGATGTAAATCGCTGCGCAATATGCTTTTTCCGAGGCATCACAGAACCCGTGGATTTGAGTGTCTTGCCCTGGAACGACATTAACCCATCGAGGGATTTCGATGTGGAAAATATCTGGCAGATTTTCTGCGAAATGTTGCCATTTTGATAATGTCGCGGGTTTGGCGCTTTCATCCCAATCGCTTCCATCCAGCCAGATTTCTTGGAGAAGCATCTTGGCCTGGATCATAACTGGCGACAGCCATCCTGCCGGGTCAAAAAGTTTTGCAACAGAAGATAAAATTTGTCGCTTTGTGACCGCATTTTGGGTGTGTTCCGGCAGAATGGTGTATGAAAATTTGTCCGTGAGCGCGTTCCATCGAATGCCAAGAGGTTTGGTATTGGAAGTGCTCTCAAATTTTAAGAAGTTGGAGTCTAGAAGATCCTCCTTCGGAAACTGTTCTAATATGGCCGGGTGATTAGCCGTTAGTTTCTTTAGTATGAAACCAGCTGATTTTAGGGCGTTTATCACTTGAACGAGTGATTCAGTGGCGTTATCGATGGTATGACTTCCGGATAGGATGTCGTCGACATAGGTTTGCGTCTTGAGAATTGTTGCAGCCAACGGGAATGTCGCTTTCGTGTCATCGGATAGTTGATGCAACGTACGAATAGCGAGATATGGTGCACAATTGACGCCGAATGTAACCGTTTTTAGATTGAAATCGCTAACATTGGAGTTGGCCGATTTGCGAAATAGGATTCGCTGAAAATCTTTGTCGTCCTCGTGTATAAGGATCTGACGGTACATTTTTTCAATGTCTCCATTGAACACATACTTATGCATGCGCCACTGTAGAATTAGTAGCATGAGATCTGGTTGGAGAGTTGGACCAGTGTATAGCACGTCATTCAGGGATTTTCCTGACCCAGATTTTTTAGAGGCGTTGAAGACCACACGAACTTTGGTGGTGACCTTATCTGGTTTGACTACCGCATGATGTGGCAAGTAAAATGAGAAGACCTTGCCATTCGAAGTTATTTCGCATGGGTCGGCAGATTCCATGTGATCAAGGTCGAGATATTCTTGCAACACATTGTTGTACATTGTACCTAACTCCCCCTTTTTCTGAAGCGATCGCTCCATGCTGAAAAACTGCTGCAGAGCAGCCGGGCGGGATTTGCCGAGGGAGAGTTTTTCAGGAAACTCTTCCTTGAATGGAAGTCGCACAATGTATCGACCGTTTGGTGCACGTGTCGTTGTTGTTGCGTATATCTGCTCACACGCTTGATCCTCGGGGGATATCTGTGGAGGTTGTGGAATTTCCTCCTCTTCCCAAAATTTTCTCAGTTGAGAACTGAGTGTCTCGTTTGACGCTTGGACTTGTGTCGAGATTGACACAACATTTTCAGTTATTGGACCACTGAGAATCCAACCAAAAATGGTTTGTTGCGCAATTATTCTACCGCACACCTTTTTTATACCTTCCAGCAGAATTTGTGGAAGTATGTCGCTGCCAATAACCATGTCAGTCTGACCCGGTATGTGGCAACTGGGATCAGCGAGCTCAAGGAGTTTGAACTGATGCCAGATTTTGCGACTAATGGTGGATGTTGGCAGATTTTTTGTCAATTGCGGCAACACAATGGCATGAGCCTTTATCCTTTTCATGGCCTTGGATGCAACCAGTGTCAAAGGACAAAGCTTGGAGGACTTTTGTACGACTTGTCCACCCATGCCAGAGATTTCGAACTTTGAATGTTGGAATGGAAGTTTCAACCGTTTTTGCACTTTCGAGGAAATGAAAGTTCTTTCCGAGCCTTGATCAATAAGGGCTCTCAGTTGAAATAATTCCCCTTCGTGTTCGACTGCGACCATAGCAGTAGGAAAGAGAATTTGGTTATCATTGGCTGCATGCAATGATTGAACAACACGGTAGCTCGCCAGAATCGGAGCTATTCTGCGTTTGTCGAACGGGAGATGTTGACTCAGCAGTTGTGTGCTGCACGTTTGGTGCATTCGTTCGCGGGGTGGAACGTTGAGCTTGTGGGCTCGCATGCAACAGCGTGTGATGCCGTTGATGACATGTCGAACATGACCACTTGCTCGTGCACTCATTGATGATATGAGTGCTGCTAAGGCAGTTTGTACACAGCTTAGCTTGTTTTATGAATTGTGTCCGGTTTTGCACAGACATTCGTTTGAATCGTGGACAGAATCTAATAAGGTGCGGGGAGTTGCAACATTGGCAAGTTTCCTTTTTAGATTCTGCCACAAGGGTTTGCGTCCTGTTGAAGGACCTGTTTTGCGTAGAATTTTGATGAGCGACTGGTTTTTGTTTGCTTGGTTGAAGCCTATTGACCCTTTCAACGACTTCATATCTCGAGGTGAGAAAGTCGTTCATTTGTGACCATGAGGGTAGATCTCTTCGAGAAGAGAGAGACTGTTCCCAAAGTGACAGGGTTGTTTCTGGGAGCTTTGATGAACAAACGTACACCAGAATCGGATCCAAACTGTCTTTCCTAACTCCTTGGGAGTGAAGGACGGATAGGCAGTTGTTTATTGTCTTTTGCAATTTCTGAAGTTGCTCACTATTTTCGGATGGAATAGTGGCAAGAGTCAGTAAGGATTTTATCTGGTTGTCAACCAAGATACGCTTGTTTTCGTATCGTGACCGTAAAGCTTCCCAGGCAAGGTCAAAGTTATCATCGCTCAACGCATATTGTTTGACGATGGAGCCGGCTTTGCCTTGCGTTTTGTACCGGAGATGGTACAATTTCTGAGCACGGGAGAGCCTTGGGTGGTTAATGTACACCGCTGTGAACATGTCACGAAAAGCGGGCCATTCTTCATAGCCACCATAAAAGGTCTCCGTGTCGCATGCTGGGACTTTGAGGTAAATATTTGCCTCAGCCGGGGGTTGTTCCACGCGGGGTGGTGGACTCGGCGTTGCCATCATTTTGATCAATGAAAGTTGATCGGCAATTTTTGCTTTAGTCACTTCATACGTATCAAGGCAGGCGCATTGTTTGCCTTGCACTGAACTCTTGAAGTCTTCAGGGAAACTTTCGTCTGGTTTCGAAAAAACCAGATCGTAAACCGATTGAAGTCGTGCCCAATAATCATCTAGTGATTTGTCCTTTATCATGAGATACGATTCAGTGTGATCCTGAATCGGTGCTTCGTTGAATTTTGCACAGTATCTCATCAGATTGTCACTTTCCGCGATGAACTTTTGCGCGGATGGGTCAACTGATTTGGATTTCCGGGGGGATGTTGACCTCTCCTTGGCCGTTTCTTCCTTTGGGCCACCTTTTGGTTTTGTCCCGGTTTCGGACGTTTTTGGGGGACTGCGAGGCATTTTATGCAAGCTTTTGGGTTTTCACCAAAAAAACCGAATAAAGTATGTGTCCGCTCAGAGAACGTTCGCAAAATTTGAAGATGGAAAACTCTTCGTGCCACAGAAATTTAAAAAGGGGAATTTTAATTGGTGGCGGTGTTTGTGTTTTTTTTTTTTTTTTTCAATAGAGTCAAGCACGGACAACGGGACGTTCCTTAAATGATTTAAATCCGCGAAATTCGGAATTTAATAGGATGTATATTGTTTTGTAAAAACAAAAGGTATAAAATTTAAAAAAAAAAAAAATCACAAACACTTTTCACTTATATATACGTGTGGAAATAAACGTGTATTTGTAAATTACTGGTATATATAGGTATGTATATATTAGAAAATAATAATATGTACTTGAAGTTTGTATGGATATTTTTTGAAAGTTCCTATAGGGACGAAAATATCTCAAACTTAGTTTTGTACGCCAGAATAAGTACAAATGTACACGCGCAATATACAAACGTATGTATATATATTTGTTTGTGCGAACGTATGCACGAGAATCAGATGAGCTTCTCTGTTTATGTTTACAAACAGAAGAGTTTGTTTTGATTCGCTTCTTCGTTGCTTTAATGTCGCGTTTCTTTGTGAAGCTGAGTGCGCTTGATTGCACTGTTGGGAGAGTGCAGCAAAGAAAGATGAAAAAATTGCAAATATGAGAGAGGTTGAGAAATTTGATCAGCAGTACACAGCTCTCGTTGCTAATGTAGCTATATGTGCTCGGAGAATGTCGCTGGAAGAGTGACTTGAACGTGTGAGTAAACACGTATGATGTTCTCAAAGTATGAATGCTGGAAAAGCAACTTGAAATTATTTGTACATGTATGTAAGTATGTACGTATGAATATTACGATTTTTGTATATGCTGGCAAGCAAGAAAAAATCACTTGGAAGAAGTTGAACTGTATCGACAAGTTCAACGCTCTGTGCGAACAACGGGGTAAACTCAGCTGTGGAAGAAGATTTTGCCGATGTTGTTCTTGCACAGTGGATTTGAGTAGGCAAGTAAACTGCAATTTTTTGTTGGTTAAATACCACTAGAAATATGTATACATATATATATATAATTGGCGGATTTTGCCTATTGGTATAGCGGAATATTTTCTACCAATTTTTGGTTGCAAAAAAGTTGCAGTAAAACCAACGGTAAGAAAATTTCCGCAATATTCAAGTATATATGTGGATATATATATATATGTTTTTGCAGTTTACACAAAATAATATAACTTTTGTGGAAAAAAGTTTTATTATTTTCTATATTTTTATGAAAAATAAAAACTGCCTACTCACCAATGCCTGTATGTTCTGCTCCTTATTGTTGCTGTCTGCTCTGCTTGTTGTTGATGATAAGCTGGCTGTTGTTGCTGCTGCTTGGTTGCTTAGGTAAAGATGATTTTTGTGATTTTTTGATTGTTTTTTGTCTTTTCTCAAAATTTTCAAAAGATTTTTTTTTCTTTTTGTATTCGACTCTTTAAAATCCTTTTAAATATTCGGGTATATGTATATATTTATATGTACATATATATTTTAGCTGCTTTTGACCAAACACTTTCCACCTCGTTCGCAGGTTTAAATAAAAACGCAAACGGAAACTTGATTTTAATGTTAATTTTTGGGTTTTTTTTTTTTTTGCAAAAATTCAGGTTTTTTTCCCAAAATAAATTTTTTTTTTTTTTGACCTCAATTTATATATTTTTTGTTTGCCAATATCTCTATGTATATTTTGAACACACACTGTCACTTTATTTCATGTTATTTTGTGTGGTTTTTAGGTATATATTTTTGAATTTATTTAAAAATTTTTTTTTTTTTTTTAAATGTGTTTGATGTATGTACATATGTAGGTGCGCTGCGTTGTCCGTATAGTCAAACAGTTTTCACTACCCACTGCACTTATTTACTTCACTTTTAAAATTTTTTTCTTTTGGCGAACGTGAATACGATATTAATAATTAAAATTAAGTTTTTAGGGCGGGCCAAGGATGGCTGCGAAGGACCATGAACAAATGGTGGTCTCTCTTCGCTTCACTCTGCACTAAATAAATGGGTTCAAAGGTCTTTTCATAAAACGTTATAATTTTGTTTTTATTTATAAGTGTTCAAACTAAATGCAAATCCAAAGTATTAATTAAATTTATAAAAGAAGCGCGTCCGCGATTGCCGGCTAATAATGCTTGACTGACGAATGCCATATATAATTGTTGACGATGGTAGTGTATGCGCGTTGGCGCCTTTCCATTCGCCGCGCACGGCTGCGCATAACGATTTCGCCGCCGTATAAATTATGAAGGAGGCGGCTTAAACATCCTGCCCGCCCTGCAGGGAGGTGCCAGTAAGCACCTTCTGCAGTTCCTGCAGGTCGCGGATGGTAGTATCTAAGGCGCGATTCGTATTGCGCCGTTGGCATTGCGCCGTTTGCAGGCCTTGAGGGGTGCGCGCGATCGTGCGCTTGGCCGTCTTTGCGAGTTTGGGGGTTGCCGCTGTTTTAAATGCAGGATGCGCCTTTTGGGCGCTGCAGGCGCAGGTCGGTGTCCTCTCTTTTTTCTTCTTCGGCTTGGGTTTCGGCTTGCGGGGTGCTTGGGGGGTTTTCTGTGGAGGGACTTTGCGCTGCCCACGTCGGCCTTTTGGCCTCTCGTGCAGGAGGGTGTGATGCGCCAGGCCGCAAATTTTGCACGACCCTCGGGAGTCGCATTCCCCCGTGGTGTGCGTGAGTGCCAGACAATTGAAACAATAGCCCTGTGCCCTGGCCACTGTAGCACGCTGCGGTGGCCGCATCGCCTTGAAAGCCGGGCAGGTCCGCAGCGCGTGGTAGCGGTGGCAGAGCCGACACTGGAGGCAGTTATCGGTTTCTGCTGTGGGAGCCATTGGGCATGCTGGTCGAGATGCCATGATGGTGTCGTCCTGAAAGTACAAGAGCAGAGAGAGAAACGAGAAGTAGTTGGATACAGCGGATGATACAGAAATTTAATTATACAGGGGAAACGTATATAAGTTAGAGCGCTGTGCTCGAAGAGTACTCCATTGGAAGAAAGCACAGTTTAACTAAGGGGCGCATGACAAGCCCATTTTGGGTGCGAACCTCTACAACCCGAACATGGTTGTCAGGTCCGTGGCGAACGTTCTCGATTCGTCCCAGACGCCACTCGGTGGGTGGGAGCGAATCTTCTTTAATTACGACAAGGTCGCCTGGTTGAGGATTTCGCTGTGGCGTTTGCCATTTATAGCGCTTCTGAAGGTCCTTCAGATAATCCTCTTTCCAGCGTCGACTGAATTGGTGATGAAGCGATTTGAGTTTTTCCCATCGATTTATCCAGGAGAGGTCTTCCGCGTTTGGCTCAGGAATGGCTAATAGCGGTGCACCTCGAAGGAAGTGACCCGGAGTGAGCGCTGTGAAGTCAGCTGGGTCCTGGGATAGTGAGGTTAGAAGCCTCGAATTGAGAACTGCTTCAATACGCACCAACAGCGTCGTGAATTCTTCGAAAGTAAACTTGTGGGATGCAGCGGTTTTTTTGAGGTGGGTTTTAAAACTTTTTACTGCGGATTCCCACAAGCCGCCCATATGAGGGGCGCTGGGTGGAATATACTGCCAGTTTATTCCCTGAGGGGCATATTTCTGTACAATGTCCGCAGAGCATTCGTTAAGAAATTTAACGAAGTCGCGTTCGAGTGCGCGCTGAGCGCCAATGAACGTTTTACCATTGTCGCTCATCATTTTTGAGGGATAACCTCGTCTGCCAACGAATCGGGCGAATGCTGCTCGAAAGGCTTCAGTAGTAAGGTCCGAGCATAGCTCGAGGTGTACTGCCTTTGTGGAAAAACAGACGAATACAGCCACGTACCCTTTTATGATAGTGGTCGACCTCAGAACCGATGCTTTTATTTGGAATGGACCTGCAAAGTCTACTCCTGTTGTGGAAAAGGGGAGTGAGAAATTGCAGCGCTCAGGTGGTAGAGCTGCCATTATTTGCGTGCGCGTTTTCTGTTTGAAAAGCGTGCAAGATTTGCATTGAAAAATGCATTTCTTTATAAGAGGCTTTAGTTTTGGTACGAAGTACTCTTGCCTCACCATTTGGAGCATTAACCGCATTTCTGCATGAAGAAGCAGGCGGTGTAAGAATTCCAGATACAACTGGCAGAGCCTCGAATCCGGAGGAAGGATTACTGGATGCTTCTCGTTGTATTGCATTGTAGAATGTTCCAATCTTCCACCGATACGTAGGAGCCCGTATCCATCCAGAAATGGGTCAAGAGCCAGAAGGGAACTCTTTTTGCTTATTGGCATATTGTTTTGTAAGGCACTCTTTTCCGCCCCGAAATGGCGAGATTGTGCCGTTGCCACAAGCCGCGTTTTCACATGTTGCAACTCTTTGTACGTCAGATGGGGATTATGTGTTGTTGCCACCGATTTAGATTTGTTGCAGGCATTGTTCGCAAAGCGGAACACGTATGCAATCACACGGAGAGCTCGAGAGTATGAGGAGAAACGTTGAAGAATGTCGTCCTCTTCCTCGAGTGCGTGATATGCTTCCACCTTGCGTTTCTCGGGTGGAGAAGCGCTACCTGCTTTCGGCTTTGGCCATGTCGAAATGTGGCAAGAAAGCCATTGTGGTCCGTGCCACCAAAGTGATGAACCTATCAAATCATGCGGCTTGCAACCACGTGTGCCAAGATCAGCAGGGTTGTCTTGGCTAGATACATGGCGCCAGGTGCCGCTGGGAAGATATTCTCGAATTTGAGAGGTACGGTTGGCCACATAAGTCTTCCAGGTCGATGGAGATTTTTCTAGCCAGGCTAGTACAATCTCAGAATCTGACCATAAGAATGTGTTGCATGCTTGTAAGTCGAGCTGTTTTCGAACAGTTGAAGCCAGTTTTGCGAGTAGGACTGCACCACATAGCTCTAAGCGGGGTAAGCTTACAGTTTTTATGGGGGCAACTTTGCCTTTCGCAACCAAAAGAGAAGATTTTATTTGGTTGCCCACATGTGTGCGGATGTAAATCGCTGCGCAATATGCTTTTTCCGAGGCATCACAGAACCCGTGGATTTGAGTGTCTTGCCCTGGAACGACATTAACCCATCGAGGGATTTCGATGTGGAAAATATCTGGCAGATTTTCTGCGAAATGTTGCCATTTTGATAATGTCGCGGGTTTGGCGCTTTCATCCCAATCGCTTCCATCCAGCCAGATTTCTTGGAGAAGCATCTTGGCCTGGATCATAACTGGCGACAGCCAGTCATAGAATCTATGCTCCTACCAAATTTCAAAAGGATTGGTAAATTTTTGTTCGACTTATGGCATTAAAAGTATTCTAGACACACTAAATGAAAATGGGCGGAGCCACACCCATTTTGAAATTTTCTTTTATTTTTGTATTTTGTTGCATCATATCATTACTGGAGTTGAATTTTGACTTAATTTACTTATATACAGTAAAGATATTAAATTTTTTGTTAAAATTTGAATTTAAAAAAATTTTTTTTAAAAAGTGGGCGTGTTCTTCATCCAATTTTGCTAATTTTTATTTAGCACATATATAGTAATAGTAGTAACGTTCCTGCCAAATTTCATCATGATATCTTCAACGACTGCCAAATTACAGCTTGCAAAACTTTTAAATTACCTTCTTGTAAAAGTGGGCGGTGCCACGCCCATTGTCCAAAATCTTACTAATTTTCTATTCTGCGTCATAACGTCAACCCATCTACCAAGTTTCATCGCTTTAACCGCCTTTGGCAATGAATTATCGCATTTTTTCGGTTTTTCGAAATTTTCGATATCGAAAAAGTGGGCGTGGTTATAGTCCGATATCGTTCGTTTTAAATAGCGATCTGAGATGAGTGCTCAGGAACCTACATACCAAATATCATCAAGATACCTCAAAATTTACTCAAGTTATCGTGTTAACGGACGGACGGACGGACGGACATGGCTCAATCAAATTTTTTCTGGATCCTGATTATTTTGATATATGGAAGTCTATATCTATCTCGATTCCTTTATATATGTACAACCAACCGTTATCCAATCAAACTTAATATACTCTGTGAGCTCTGCTCAACTGAGTATAAAAAACCAAAATCATTTTCTTTAACCCCCATATCAAAAATGGGCCGCAAACCACTTGTTTTCAAAGAAAAATCAGACCGATCCCAAAGACAGGCGGCGAAGCTAGCAGAAAGTCAAGAAAACAACCTAGGTTTAATGCTTTGTGCTACTTCTACGGCTGCGGTAAAAAGAGGTAATGTTGATTTAGCTGCTACTTTGAGAGCAGTTTGTCAAAATCACACAAATGTTTCCAAACTCAGAAAAGTTGTTGAAAATAAATTTAACGAAAGATCTCCCATTCCGATGTATGAAAATGAAGCATTAGCTTTCATTTTAGACAACAACCACACGAAGGAGCAGTATATGAATACGCGCTTGGAAAATAATAGGCGAATTTCTTACATTTACCCACCATATGAAGAGATTTTAAACAAAAAACGCGAGTGCCGACCGGCGATAATCACTGTAGCAGAAAATTATGCAAAAGTTTCGTTACACATGTTAATAAGGCATACAACCGAAATAATTGTTGAGTTACAAAAGGACGTAATCCTTGCAACCATGGAGTCCAAAAAAGAGGAATTTTTAGTTGCTGATTTAACTATCAGTTACGGGTTTGATTGTAGCACGGGTTACTCTCTTTTTAAACAGAACTTTCCGTCCTCATCAATATCATCACAATTGAACACTTCGCTCCTTGCTACCACGCTTACACCTTTATTTTTAAAAGATGCAGCTGGAAAAATTTTATGGTGCAATCGAACATCACAATCCACCAGATTCTGCCGACCACTAAAACTAGAATATATAAAAGAAACAAGAGAGGTTTTCTTGAATGAAGATAAACATATTAAAAAAGAAATCGAAGAAATTGAATCTCTCCTAATTACAATAGATGCTCCAAATAAATTGCAAGTTTTATTTGACAGCAATTGATGGAAAAGTTTTAAATATATTAACTGAAACCAAGTCAACTCAAACTTGTCCGATATGCAGTGCAACTCCAAAAGACTTTTTAAAAATAACAGACCCCTCGTCAGATAACGATATGGAATAAGTCCCTTACATTGCTGGATAAGGTTTTTTGAATTCGTTGTTCATCTTAGTTATAAAAAAGATGAAAAAAGTGGCAAATTCGCAATGAAGCAGATAAGTGCATAGTTGAAGAAAACAAATAGAAAATTCAAGACTTGTTTTGGGGAAAACTTGGACTGCATGTTGATAAACGAAGAGTTGGAGGGTTTGGAAATACAAACGATGGGAACATATTACGACGCGTTTTTTTGAATAATGAAATATTTTCAGAAATCACTGGTGTTGACAAAGAGCTTATATATAATTTACACATAATACTGACAAGCTTGTCATTCCAAACTTCCTACAGACTTAAACAATTTTGAGCTTTTCTGTTTCCGAACAGCAGAAATCATGTATCAAAAATATCCTTGGTGCCTGATGACAGCTACCGTACACAAAGTTCTTATTCACTCGAAACAAATTATTAAGAGCATGATACTTCCAGTTGGATATTTTGGGGAAGATGCATCAGAGAGTAGACACAAACTTTATAAATTCGGTAAGCTGCAGAGTTAATAACCTTGGGGACGTATTTTGCAGAGCCTTGGATGCGTCAGACCCACTGATTTCGAGCGTAAGTCTTTCCAGACGGATCAAAAAAAAAGTCACGTATGCAACTTCCAGCAGAAGTAAGATCCTTGCTGAGCAGTGCGGATTGTTATTTACCAAGTAATGAAGACGAGCAACGAAGAGGGGCGCGATCTAGAGAATTTCGATATCGATCCAAGCTGCGATGCACTTTTATATAGCTCAGAGTTAGAAAATGAGATATAGAAACTGATTTAAAATGTTACAGTATTATTTTTGTTACTATAACTACTATTTTTATACTCAGTTGAGCAGAGCTCACAGAGTATATTAAGTTTGATTGGATAACGGTTGGTTGTACATATATAAAGGAATCGAGATAGATATAGACTTCCATATATCAAAATAATCAGGATCGAAAAAAAATTTGATTGAGCCATGTCCGTCCGTCCGTCCGTCCGTCCGTCCGTCCGTCCGTCCGTCCGTCCGTCCGTTAACACGATAACTTGAGTAAATTTTGAGGTATCTTGATGAAATTTGGTATGTAGGTTCCTGAGCACTCATCTCAGATCGCTATTTAAAATGAACGATATCGGACTATAACCACGCCCACTTTTTCGATATCGAAAATTTCGAAAAACCGAAAAAGTGCGATAACTCATTTCAAAAGACAGATAAAGCGACGAAACTTGGTAGATGGGTTGATCTTATGACGCAGAATAGAAAATTAGTAAGATTTTGGACAATGGGCGTGGCCCCGCCCACTTTTACAAGAAGGTAATTTAAAAGTTTTGCAAGCTGTAATTTGGCAGTCGTTGAAGATATCATGATGAAATTTGGCAGGAACGTTACTACTATTACTCTATATGTGCTAAATAAAAATTAGCAAAATTGGATTAAGAACACGCCCACTTTTTAAAAAAAAATTTTTTTAAATTCAAATTTTAACAAAAAATTTAATATCTTTACTGTATATAAGTAAATTAAGTCAAAATTCAACTCCAGTAATGATATGATGCAACAAAATACAAAAATAAAAGAAAATTTCAAAATGGGCGTGGCTCCGCCCATTTTCATTTAGTTTGTCTAGAATACTTTTATTGCCATAAGTCGAACAAAAATTTACCAATCCTTCTCAAATTTGGTAGGAGCATAGATTCTATGACGGTAACTGTTCTCTGTGAAAATGGGCGAAATCGGTGGAAGCCACGCCCAGTTTTTATACACAGTCCACCGTCTGTCCTTCCGCTCGGCCATTAACACAATAACTTGAGCAAAATCCGATATATCTTTACTAAACTTAGCCCACGTACTTACCTGAGCTCACTTTTTCTTGGTATAAAAAATGGGCGAAATCTGACCATAACCACGCCCACTTTATCGATATCGAAAATTACGAAAAATGAAAAAAATGCCATAATTCTATACCAAATACGAAAAAAGGGATGAAACATGGTAACTGGATTGGTTTGTTGACGCAAAATATAACTTTGGAAAAATCTTTGTAAAATGGGTGTGACACCTACCATATTAAGTAGAAGAAAATGAAAAAGTTCTACAAGGCGAAATCAACAGCCCTTGGAATCTTGGCAGGAATACTGTTAGTGGTATTGCATATATAAATAAATTAGCAGTACCCGACAGATGATTTTCTGGATCACCTGGTCCACTTTTTGGTGGATATCACGAGAACGCCTTCACATATACATATAAGGGCCACTCGCTTTTAAAACCCTCATTAATACCTTTAATTTGATATCCATATCGTACAAAAACATACCAGAGTCACCCCTGTCCCACCCTAATGGCGATATCTCGAAAAGGCGTCCACCTATAGAACTAATGCCCCCTCTCTCTTAAAATGCTCAGTAACACCTTTCGTTTGATACCCATATCGTACAAACATTCTAGAGTAACCCCTGGCCCACCCTAATGGCGATATCTCGAAAAGGCGTCCACCTATAGACCTAGTGTCCACTCCCTCTTAAAATGCTCAGTAACACCTTTCGTTTGATACCCATATCGTACAAACATTCTAGAGTTACCCCTGGCCCACCCTAATGGCAATATCTCGAAAAGGCGTCCACCTATAGACCTAATGCCCACTCCCTCTTAAAATGCTCAGTAACAGCTTTCGTTTGATACCCATATCGTACAAACATTCTAGAGTCACACCTGGCCCACCCTAATGGCGATATTTCGAAAAGGCGTCCACCTATAGAACTAAGGATTACTCCCTTTTAAAATACTCATTACCACCTTTCATTTGATACCCATATCGTACAAACACATTCTAGAGTCACCCTGGCCCACCCTAATGGCGATATCTCGAAAAGGCGTCCACCTATAGACCTAATGTCCACTCCCTCTTAAAATGCTCAGTAACACCTTTCGTTTGATACCCATATCGTACAAACATTCTAGAGTCACCCCTGGCCCACCCTAATGGCGATATCTCGAAAAGGCGTCCACCTATAGACCTAATGTACACTCCCTCTTAAAATGCTCAGTAACACCTTTCGTTTGATACCCATATCATACAAACATTCTAGAGTCACCCCTGTCCCACCCTAATGGCGATATCTCGAAAAGGCGTCCACCTATAGACCTAATGCCCACTCCCTCTTAAAATGCTCAATAACACCTTTCGTTTGATACCCATATCGTACAAACATTCTAGAGTCACCCCTGGCCCACCCTAATGGCGATATCTCGAAAAGGCGTCCACCTATAGACCTAATGTACACTCCCTCTTAAAATGCTCAGTAACACCTTTCGTTTGATACCCATATCATACAAACATTCTAGAGTCACCCCTGTCCCACCCTAATGGCGATATCTCGAAAAGGCGTCCACCTATAGACCTAATGCCCACTCCCTCTTAAAATGCTCAGTAACACCTTTCGTTTGATACCCATATCGTACAAACATTCTAGAGTCACACCTGGCCCACCCTAATGGCGATATCTCGAAAAGGCGTCCACCTATAGAACTAAGGATTACTCCCTTTTAAAATACTCATTACCACCTTTCATTTGATACCCATATCTTACAAACACATTCTAGAGTCACCCTGGCCCACCCTAATGGCGATATCTCGAAAAGGCGTCCACCTATAGACCTAATGCCCACTCCCTCTTAAAATGCTCAGTAACACCTTTCGTTTGATACCCATACCGTACAAACATTCTAGAGTCACCCTTGGTCCAGCTTTATGGCGATATCTCGAAAAGGCGTCCACCTATAGAACTAAGGATTACTCCCTTTTAAAATACTCATTACCACCTTTCATTTGATACCCATATCGTACAAACACATTCTAGAGTCACCCTGGCCCACCCTAATGGCGATATCTCGAAAAGGCGTCCACCTATAGACCTAATGCCCACTCCCTCTTAAAATGCTCAGTAACACCTTTCGTTTGATACCCATATCGTACAAACATTCTAGAGTCACCCTTGGTCCACCTTTATGGCGATATCTCGAAAAGGCGTCCACCTATAGAACTAAGGATTACTCCCTTTTAAAATACTCCTTACCACCTTTCATTTGATACCCATATCGTACAAACACATTCTAGAGTCACCCCTGGCCCACCCTAATGGCGATATCTCGAAAAGGCGTCCACCTATAGACCTAATGCCCACTCCCTCTTAAAATGCTCAGTAGCACCTTTCGTTTGATACCCATATCGTACAAACATTCTAGAGTCACCCCTGGCCCACCCTAATGGCGATATCTCGAAAGGGCGTCCACCTATAGACCTAATGCCCACTCCCTCTTAAAATGCTCAGTAACACCTTTCGTTTGATGCACATATCGTACAAACACATTCTAGAGTCACCCCTGGCCCACCCTAATGGCGATATCTCGAAAAGGCGCCCACCTATAGACCTAATGCCCACTCCCTCTTAAAATGCTCAGTAACACCTTTCGTTTGATACCCATACCGTACAAACATTCTAGAGTCACCCCTGGCCCACCCTAATGGCGATATCTCGAAAAGGCGTCCACCTATAGACCTAATGCCCACTCCCTCTTAAAATGCTCAGTAACACCTTTCATTTGATTCCCATATCGTACAAACACATTCTAGAGACACCCCTGGTCCACCTTTATGGCGATATCTCGAAACGGCGTCCACCTATGGAACTAAGGATCACTCCTTTTCAAAATACTCATTAACAGCTTTCATTTGATACCCATATCGTACAAACACATTATAGAATCACCCCTGGTCCACCTTAATGGGGACATCTCGAAAAGGCGTCCACCGATAGACCCAAGGCCCACTGCCTCTTAAAATGCTCAGTAACACCTTTCATTTGATACCCATATCGTACAAACAAATTCTAGAGTCAGCCCTGGTCTACCTTTATGGCGATATCCCTAAATGGCGTTCATCCATAGAACTATGGCCTATTCTCTCTTAAAATACTCTTTAATACCTTTCATTTGATACACATGTTATACAACCACATTCCAGGGTTACCCCAGATTGATTTTCCTTATTTTGTCTCCATAGCTCTCAACTGAGTATGTTATGTTCGGTTACACCCGAACTTAGCCTTCCTTACTTGTTCTATTATAATATGTTTGTAGTTTTGAATAAATTAAAACAATATTGTGCAAATATAATCCAAATACAAATAATCTCGAAATATATGTCTAACTAAACAAATTTTATTTTAAGCACATCTGATAATATTTAATTTTTTCATAACTTTCGCAATCTTTTTCAATAAAAGTAGTATGATCTCAAAACTGAATATTGAACTTTTGAAAACTGTAAAGATAGTGTTATTATTGTTACTAGGAAACTAATGGCTGTACTTAAAATGACTTAAGTTAATAGTTAACAGAACACATGGAAAACATCAGGTTGGATTCTTTTATCGTTCTGTGTTCTTTGAAAATAACTTATAAATTAAAAAAAAATTCGAATCACCCTAATGTAGTTGGGTGAAAGATGGAATTCTGATATCATATTCGTGATCAGAGACTTCGAAAACCGTGGCTTTTTACAAAATTTTGAATAAAACGTATATATTAATAAAATTGGTAGCCTTTGGATCCGCCATTTTGAATTTTAAAATTCTGACATCAGATTCGAAATTAGAGACCTTGAAACCCCATGTATACCAGTTTTCAAAACAATCGGATAATTCCTCGAGTTTTGGCCAGCAAACAGTGCTCGCCAGACCATAGTGCGTTGTTTCGAATTCTTATCAGCTTTTGGGAAGAACTTTTCCCCTAAAGCGAAACGATCTTCAGATACGAAAGCGGCACAGCATTTAGAAAATATTTCGATAGCAACAGAAGTTACTAAAGCGATAAGACGAAAAGTGTGGAGAAAGATATTATTTTTGAATCTGGAAAGTAGCTATTTCGATTGAAAATTTTGGAAACATGAGATTGGCAAACGGAATTCATACTGATGTGAGAGAATATTTAGACAGAAGCTGATAGCAATCTAGGAAGAGATTTTTGAAACAAAAAGAGATACTTTCGTCAACGTCTTACCAAAGCTGGGTTAACAAGAAGCGCGCTGGGGAATTCAAGTATCCTAAAATGCGATTCAATTCGTGTCTCATAAATAAAAAAGGCGAAAATATGTTCTTGCGAATAAATATTCGGAAAAAACTCTGTTTGGACCATTCACCACAATGAAGTTTTTAGTTTCATTTAATTGAAAAAAGTTTTGAAAAATTATTATTATCGCCTAAGTACATATTTGGGACATAATGCAATAAACCAGAAAGGAGAAGCCAGTATTACAAAATGTAGTCTCATTTGACAATATTCGCCCTCATAAACGTAAGTGTTGCTTCTTGATTTATCAGCAGCATTGATTTTTTCAGTATTATACAAAAATACTACTTTAATGCTATTCTGAAATAGGAAGTAACGTGCAGGAAAACAACGTCTGTGGTCTCTGTTTCCTTTTGTGGGAAGGTGTTATTTCCTTTTCCTGAGTAGAAATGGTTAATTTGTAGTTAGCGGAACTGAATGGCGGGATCTTCAGAGTATCCCATTGTCCACGACTAAGAAATATGAAAATATACTGCCAACGTCAATGAGATGAACGACGTTGTGGCACAATATTATGAAATTGTGAATGGGTATCTAGGAGGTTTGTAATACGAAAACTCAGGATTACAGGTGTACGGCCCTAAGGCTAACCATTTATCTATGTAAACCAAGCGTTGATGTAGGCTAATTGAGCAGAAAGAGCTGTCTGCTATATAGCGCAAAGCAACAACAGCAACAAGCCTTCAACAAATAAGAGCTTAAAGATTTAAATGATGGAAAAAAAACTGTGGCTTATTAGAATTTTATTTTAAACATATTTGGCTATCCCTGGAAATGTTAAGACAAATATGAAATAGCCGTATGATCAAACCCCACATATATGGTTCTGACTTTCTGCATCTATCCACCTGCTTCTCCTCTGGCTAACCCTTTTCTTCCTCTCTTATTCCCTCTCCCTTATGCATTTTCTAGATAACCTCAATAAGCTCATTCAACTTCCCATCCCTTTCATTCTTCCGCAAATCTTTCTCTAACTCTTTTTTCTCTTGCTTTTATCTAAGTCTAACTATCACTATTACTGTTGATATTATCCTTATGTTATTTTTATACTCAGCTGAGCAGAGCTCATAGAGTATACTAATCTTGTTCGCATAACGGTACCCCGTAACGGCATAAACTAATAGACTTCAGTATATCAAAATGATCTGGGCGAAACAAAAATTAATTCATTAGTCCGTCCGTCCGTATATCCGCAAACACGATAACTTGAGTAAATTTTGAGGCACTCATCTCAGATCGCTATTTAAAATGAACGAAATCGGACTATAACCACTTCCACTTTTTCGATATCGAAAATTTCGAAAAAAGCGTAAAAGTGCGATAATTCATTACCAAAGATGGATAAAGCGATGAAACTTGGTAGGTGGGTTAACCTTATGACGCAGAATAGAAAATTAGTAAGATTTTCGACAATGGGCGTGGTTCCGCCCACTTTTAAAAGGAGATAATTTAAAATTTTTGCGAGCTTTATTGCCAGCTGAGTATGTAATGTTCGGTTACACCCGAACTTAGCCTTCCTAACTTGTTACTCTTCCTTTTAACCTCCTTTTACTACTTTGTTCCAAACCGTTACCCTTTTCCTTAATTTTACCCTCACTCTCCTTCTTTCTCTGGTTCTTTTTACTTTTCCCACTTCCTCCAACTTTCTCTACTTTTCCCTTCCGTTTCATTTGTTTCCTCTGCTTTCTCTTCTCCTGTTTTCAATGTCGCCGTGTCCAATGTACAGATATAATGAGTTCGGATTTTTCTACACAGTACGTTATTAAGTTACTACCTTAATAAGTGGCAAAATAGTACCAACATTTTTCTTCACTACTACTTTAAAATTCATAACCGGATTACGAGGGCCGTCAAATTTTTGTTGTTGTACTAATGATTTCAATTCTCTGGTTTTATTGTGTCATGGCTTGGAAGAAAAAATTCCGGTAAAGTATTTTTTTGGTTTGTGAAAAGAATTTTTATCGCATTAGTAACTACAAAACGTCTCGAAATAGTTAGTCATCTTGTCGAAAGACGGTAAAATTATCAGAAAATTGCAAAACAGCTTCTGTTGAAAATCCAGAAACCTAGGCATCCAACTGACATCTCACTGAAAAGGCCCCGCCTCTCAGGGGCTTGGGAAGTCATTTCCACGAGCATTATGAGGAAGCCGTATGTAGAAGAAAAACACAAACAGGTCCTCAGTGATATCCACAAAAAGTCGTCGTAAAGATAAATACCCTGCATTCGCAGAAGAGAAAAACAATCTCCCTAGGGAAATTCGCGTCATTCTAGTTCAGCTTCGATCTGGACACTGTAACAGGTTAAACTCTTACATGTCCAGAATCAACCCCGACATACAGAATGTATGTCATTCTTGCAACATGTCTTCACATGACACCAACCATATTTTAATTTCATTGTGGAAACAATGCCTGTAACACCCCTCTCACTCTAGTCCACCCCTGTTGAAACTGCAAGTTTCTTTGGACTCCCGTTAGAGGATATTGATGACAATATGTAATTGGTCGCACATATTGGATTGGATGAAGCACTGCTACAACAACAACAACTAAATACAAGAAATGTGTATACCCTCTGATGACTAATCACCATTGAAGTGTTTAAAGTGCTAAAGAATTTGTGTTAAACACTTCAAAGAAATTCGCTAAAGATCAAAATTTAAATCAACATTTACGCCTAAATATTTACGCATATTACATACTCAAAAAACCGTTATGAAAATTTTAATACTTATCATGAAATCGCTGTTGTTGCATAAATTACAATTTAAAAGGGTATGAACTAAATTTATACCATTTTGCTATTGCCATCACGTAATAACAGGTGAATAAATAATATTTGCAAATAAATGCAAAGGAATTTTGACAAGAAAGTAACATAATATTTCGTTTGAATTTCATCTCAATGAATTTATAATTAAGTTTATGCATATCTCAAATATTCCGTGTATTAACCCCACTCGTGCTCTGGCTGGCAAGTGCATTAACGGTAACGAAATTCACATTACTCAAGATATTCCCTCCTTTGTCGATTCCATTTTTTGCATTTAATATTATTACTATACAAATTAATCGCCAAATCTTTGGACCATTATAAACAGTTATTTTATACAGGAGAGATTATGCTATTTCTTCAACTTTTCGATGTATATAACATAATTTGTATACATTATAAAGATAATCGATTACCGCTCAGCGGTCGACAATCTACTGCAATCGACACTCGCAATAGGGGTTGCAATTTTCGTCCCAATACCACCCGCCAAGCAATTTGCAGTTTATGTAAGGTTGGGTCCGCTTTACTAAGAGGTTATCTTATTCATCAAGGTTTAACTCTCTCTCTCTCTCTCTCTCTCTCTCTCTGAGACATATTCTGTGTGCGTATCAGTGTTGTCACTCTACCACTATAGTGGTAAATCTACCACTATTTAGGCTAAAATCCGGATCTACCACTCCTACCACTTTTTTTAAAAATCTACCACTTTTTATTTGCCTGAATTTGACGACGTTCTTTAAGTTGCTCACAATGATCTAAAATTAAGGTTTTTAAGTATGTTGAAAATTAAATGTAAAGCACACTCTGTATAAGTTTTTCAAATTTTCACCAAAGAAATGTGTGATTTTTATAATACTTACGCACCTTCGAAAGAACTTATAAAATTTTATGTAAAATTTAACTTTATTGATGGGAAATTCGTGCCAAAACTTTTTATTAATCTGATTTTTCGACTGCCGAGTGGAATATCGCCGTATCTCTGCCGCCGTTTCAAAACGCCCTATCCCAGAAAATTTTGGAATAACGCCCTATTTCAGAACTTGTTTCAAAAACGCTCTATCTCAGCTTAAATTTAATAAATTTGTGACATAATCTGGGACGTTTATGAAAAACATTTTGAGCGTTCTTCAATCGAGTTCTGAGATAGTTCGTTTTCAAAAGAAAAAACTGAAATATGGTGTTTTTGAAAAACATTCTCAGATAGGGCGTTCTCGAAATGGCAGTCGAGATACGAGCGATATTCCACTCAGCCGTCGATTGCAGTATCCGATGGATGCCTTCGATGTCACGGATGTAAATTGTAAGTTTTAAAAAATAAATTGTTTTAATGCACAAGTCTATTTCATTAGATTCGGGCTATTGGTATTCGTTGGATACCATTGAAGTAATTTGATATTTAAAGGTTTCTTAGTAGTATTATTATATGTTTGAACTATGTGTTATGAAAAATGGAATATTTGGATACTGTAAATTAACTTTAGTCGTATCCACACATGGTTTGTTAAAGTTCTTGGTCGGTAGTTCGCATTTGATTATCAATTTCAGCTGTTAAGGTTTTTATAGTAAAAAATTGTTCAAACTTTTAAGACTAGGTCTTTGATACTTATTCAAATAGTTTATTAAAAAAAATGCCTAAAAACTACCGACCACTAACTTCAGAATTAAAAACTAGGTGAGAGTCCCACTATTATTTAATTATATTTTTTTATTTGATAAGGTCTAAAGCCTATACAGTATACACATACTCTTCATACAGCTGTTTATAAGTATGTTGTTAATGCACTTGAAGTTGTTATGTTCGTTTTAATCGTTGAATAATAACAATTTGAAAAAAATTGGTTTTAATATTTTTGAAAATTTTACCACTATTTTTAGGAGATCTACCACCCCTTTTTTGAAAATCTACCACTAAATAGATTTTAGAAGTAACAACACTGGTGCGTATGGAGCTAATGAGCAATGTAAAGTTAGAGTTACACACATCTTTATTATATTTATAGAAGGGTGGTGGTATGTCGGCGAGCAAAAACAGTCAACCTCATAATCCAGGGTGTTCTGTGGCCGGTGTCTTTCGATTGATTGTCGGCTGTATTTGAACGGATCCTTCCTCATACTGGACCAATTCAGAAAGTAACGATGGCTTTTCCGCAGCAAGTTGCGCTGCTGTTTCGCATGGTTTTTTATACTCACATTTCACATTGGATCGTTTAGCCCTTATTCTTGGGTACGTGGTTGTACGACTAAGATAAACTCAAAACAAGTTAACAAGAAGTTAGAGGCGATAGGAAAGTGTGCAAAAAGTGCGCTCGGTAAAGGAGCAGTCTTCCAGCCCTGACAAAAAACTGACGTTAGGACGGCAGCGAGACAGTGAGTTTAAGAGAATCCTCTCACAATAACGGGCCCCTAATGGGGGTTGTGCAGTGATTGGATGCTGTAGTCGAGCCGACTGGCCGCTAAAGCTAGCGCTTGGTATGGGCCCATGAGATAGTGGCTGAATATCGAAGATAGTTCACAGAAGTGGGATGGAAAACGCGCCAGCCTTAGAACCACGAGACAACTGAGCCGAAATGACAGGAATCACACATATAGATCTGCAAAGCTGAGCGAAAGTGGAAGTCTAAATGATGTAAAAAGAGGAGGGCAATAATGATATAGGAAGAAAAGTCGAAAAGGTTAATTAGCTAAAGGGAGGCAACGATAAGATGCCAGATTACCCGGTGATACTAAAGCGAGCTAACGCTGAGAGCTCATGAGCTGCACCAATAGCGCGACTTCACAATGGTGGCAGAGAGTTGCGATAGACTTTCAAAGCCAAGAATACGCAATATTGAAGGTGGAGGATAAACCACTGATCATGACGATACCAAAGGTCAAGATTTGGATACCAAGTGCGGTGAAGCCGTAGGACATGCTAAACCTATTGCAGCGTAAAAACCTGAATATATGTACCAATCCACGAATGGAAGATGTTTTGATGTATCTCGTCCCAGGGACCAGTACTACATCTTCAAAACTAAACGTGAAATAGCAATAGACGTTTACTAATATGATATGTGAGATGAGATTGAACAAGAAGCTGCCGAAAGATGACACCGAAAAATCTAAACGCCAACGCGCTTTTTCCTGATAATAAAAATGTTCGAATTAATATCATAGTTAATCCCTTTTCTAGAATATCATTGAATTTTTATTCTTATTAAAAAGGATATGAACGGATTTCAAAAGCAGGGAATTTATTATCAGGACAAATCGTCAAACTGCTTAAATATTTTAGCTTTGGGTGGCACATTTTAGAAAACTATCGTTAGTTCAGGAGCAGCATGTAGGTACTCGAAAATCTGCACATGGAGCTTTTGTATGCAACATTTATTTTTTATGTATTCTTCGCAAAAAGTTAACTAAATTTGTTATTTATTTTTCCTCTCCCAAAATATTCATAATATTGTGGCGAAAGTGAGCATTTCGATACATCACTATGCCACTAGTAAATAAATGCACGGCGACAGCAAAGTAAGCAGCCATACATACATGTAAAGAGCGAAGAGAATAGTTCATATATGTAAATGTAGTATAGTAGCTAAGAGCGAAGAAGAAAGACAAATTTTCACATATCTTGTAATCAGCAGCTAATAACGAAGATGACATTACTCACACATATATAACTAGAAGAAAAACGTGAATATCAGATATACAAATGAGGAATAAATAAGCAGCTGCTCGGGAAGGCTGTTTGTTAAAAGTGTAGACCCTAGGAGAAATAGGCGAACGAGGCAACTGAGAGTATAAAAGTAGCGTAAGCTGAGGAATTATCAATCAGTTTAATTTTAACACGCTATAATTGAAGTACGCGAGTAATCTAATTGTGTATTAATTCTACCCAAGTAGTGTAAATAAAGAACATTTTGCTAAACTTAATATTTGAGTTATTTATTCGACAGTTCAGAGATACGAACGATAATAGAAGCTGCAAAATAATCAGGAATTTCCCAAATTTCGTTACAATATGCACAAAACATAAACCTTTGTAAAATTTTCAGTGTATATAATTATTTAAATTTATTATGAATTTTTGGACTAAGAAGTATATTATTAATATTGTATATAAAGCTAAAAACTAATATTAAATTGATAACAAGCAAATTATAAATATGATTAACATTTCTATTCAAACACTTTTACTGGGTATGCCCGCAAGTAATTAAAAACAATAACAAAATTACTAATTAATATCGTTAGTTCTGGATGCCAGGAAGTTGCTAAAGTAATTTGGCTTAAATAAATATACAAACATTTCTTAATGATTAATTTTAAAATGACTTGCTTACTTTAAGTTTTAGGAAAATTGTTTAAAAGATTATTTTTCATATGATAACAGTAAATACGTATACAATATTTTCAGTGCAACATTTATATATTTTTTATCTTACAGCTTCAACAATTATTAAATATTTGAATTCTGTGTTAAGAATACTCAAGTTTGTACTTAAATGAATTGTCACAACGTCTGTTTTATATTTACAAATATTACTTACACAATATAATATTTACATACATACTTATAACTATTATGTTTTTAATCATTTTGTTAATTACCCAATATACATACATTTATATTGATGATATATAATAAAATCTTTAAAGTCAAATTTGAAATGCCTACATATCGACGTGCTATACCAAAACTAACATTTTAAATTTTTTTACAACGGATTTCTATGTAAAACATATTCTAGACTAAAGCAATAACCTTAGCAGGACATTTATTTAATTTAAATTTTTTATTTATTATTTTTTACTTGATTACGTATTTTTCGAAAGTTTGGGGTAATCACAGTTTCTTGCTATATATGTTGTCAACTTTGCAATATGTTGACTTTAACACACTTAACACTCTATTAATTTTCTTTCTTGTAATTTTGCGTAAAAACGTGAGATAACGGGAGTTGGTAAACATAGCTCTCTGAACGGTATGCTTATCTTTTGTGTTAAAGTGGCCACTCGCATCAGCTGATTTAATTTTTCAGACGGACCTGTTGGTTCTTCTCAGCTCTCTCTCGTGAGTTTGTGTGTTCCTTATTCTCCAACTTTATTAGAAAAGAGGTCCCATTACCTAAAAATGGAGCCATTTTGCGTAGCGCCAGGTGACCCAGCTCAAAAATTGGAACTTAAGAGTGCAACATGACGGTAACATTTTTTCCAGAAGAGAAAACACTATAAGTTAAACAGAAATTAAAAAAAAAATACATATGAAAAAGTTTGTATGAATTTAAAATGTGAAAATTCAACAAATAAAGATTAAGAATACCCTGGGGCACAGAAACATAGATGTATATAAGGGTGGCCACAAGAAATCAATTTTAGATTTTCCGCTGGGGCACCCCCATAAAATATGCGAATAGATTACAAAATTATACGTACAAAGTTTCAGGCCAATTCGATAATATTAACACGTGCCTCATTGAGGTCAAAGTTAGGAAAACCAGCGACTTTTCGGAAAACATTTTTTGTGTTTCGTCAGTAAAAGTGAAACCATTTATGACAGCAACTTGAATCGTACACCATTCGATAGGTTTTTATTTGTATTGCTTTTGATCTTAATAATATTTTTATAAAACGGTTATTTTTAGCAGTATTTAGCATTTATCAGATCTGCTCATAGTGGATATCCCTAATTTTTAATTTCCATGCAAACGTCTATGGACATTACAATATTCAATGGTGTACGAGTCAAGTTCCTGGCATAAATTGTTTCCCTTTACCGACGAAACATTAAAATATTTTCTAAAAAATCGCTGTTTTTCCTAACTTTGACCTCAATGAGGCACCTTTTAACATTATCGGATTGGCCTGAAACTTTGCAATAATCATTTTCTGATCTACTAGCATATTTTAGGAGGGTGCCCCGAAAGATAGAACAAAAATTAAAATTCACCATATACATTGTAACCACCCTAATGTATATGTAGAAGTAGTAGTGAAGATACCAAAGTGTTAGCTTTGCCATCAAACTGTGACTACCTTAATAATCAATTCTTTCAATTACAAATACAGAAAACTTCCATAATATTATTTACACTCATTTACAAGTTACTCTTACCAAAAAATACAATTTTTCTCGGCAAAGTGAAAGGATTTTTAATTGCCCTAAAAAGAAGTTAACTTTCCTCGGTACATTAACCCGTACCATCATGTGCCAACAAAAAATTAAAGGACACCTTCCAAACACTTCAAAATCCAATAATAGTGTGACGAATATCCACATTAGCAAGTGATACTAGCATCCCTAATCAGATACTAAATCAGTACGTAAACAAATCAATCATCATTTACACATGTACATACAAGGCAGCAGAGAGATACTCACCATCAACCGATGTAGTACTCACATATACACACGCATATGGCTATGCGAGAGACTATAAACTACAAATATCCATGTACATATATGGCTGGTAACCAAGCATGAAGTTCGCGAAGTTACTAGACCTTAGGAGAAATGGGTGGACGAGGCAACAGAGAGTATAAAAGTAGGGAAAGCTGAGTAGTCAGTAATCAGTTTTGATTTAAGCACGCTATTGGTTGTGAAGTATAAGTGTTATTGTGAAGTACTTTCAAAGTAGTCTAATAAATACCATTTTCCATTATTCAATATTGGAGTTATTTATTCAACAGTTTAGCGATTCGAAAGTTAGCAGAAGGTTTGGAATAAGCGGAATTTCCCTAAATTCGTTACAATAGTCTATCCAACCGACCGGGAGAATGTGCATATAGTTTGGGCCAGTGATGATGTAGAAGTAGTTAGATGGCAGCTCACACCAAGAGCTTTGCTGCTGAAAGCTCTCTCCAGTGCTACCTGCATGAAGAAGAAACTTCTTCGGATGCAATGTAGATGCAGCAATTAGATGAGGGTAATAAGCCCGCTTTTAAGAAGCGGAGAAGAAACACATCCAGGGCCTATTGGTACGCAAGTTGCATCAAAAAACTTAAAGCGGAAAGACAGCGGGTCCACATAATGTAAAAGCAACTACCTCGGAAGCTGCCAGTCAGAAAGTGGTAACATCAAGACTCCGGAATTCTCAAAGAGGTCAAAGAGAGGCAATTGTATCACTGCTACAAAAACAACAACAGAGGCAACTGTGCATGAACGAGTTTGCCCGAAATGCAGAATGACATGGAAAGGAAGTTTCTTAGCCTCAGGATCAATATGGTACTGGACCAACCAAGTACCCTAGGCAAATTGCATGGATCCAAAATGCCAAGGTGTGGATCCCAAGCGTTGTGAAGGCAGAAAATGCAACTCCGGTGGAAAATGCGAATAATTGGCCCTTTATAGCATTAGAAGATGGCGTGAAAGTTACAACGAAGGCTGGCCCAAGTGCCCTGACACTTATTTGTATGTAGGGATGCAGCGCGTGCAGACTCGAATTTTACCATGCCAATTTGGAAGGCAGGATCAGAGCTGCAGTCGAAGTATGAAAATATCTGAACCCATTGATAGTTTCGGCACTACTATGTGACTCATGACGTGACGGCCACACCAAAAAATCTCAAGGATGTAGGTTCGAATGTAACTGATCTCAACCCTTGATAAATTCCTTAGAGATTCGAGTACGCCTCGACCAATATACGTTCATCTAGTTCTACCTTTTAAGCAAGGGGGTTCCAACAGATAATTTGTTATCTACCTCCGATCAGAAGTATCTCCCTCCCGTGTCAGTGGTAGCGTATGCTCAGCGTTTGATTTGTTGTCTTGAATCCTACATATATCTAAAAGAGCAGGCACCAGGTGGCTAGCGAGGTTTCAAATTTTCTTCCGTTTGTCTCTCCGGTCAAGAGACTCACGTTTCAGTTTCCCAGTATATTACTTTTTCTCCGAATCCAATTCCGTTATTGCCTTACTCTCAGGGCAAATTCGATTACACATCAGTCGAACTATAGGTTTTAGTTGCCGCTTTGTCACAGCGTACTCCGCTTGGAAGAGACTGTTGGTCTCTTTCGCACTTTTGCAGCCTCGTTACTGTCGATGGATATAAATTCAAGACTGTGACAGACTTCGCCCATCTGGGAGCCAGCATTAACAGCGAAAACAATGTCAACCTAGAAATTAAACGGAGAATTATTCTTGCCTAGAAGACCTACTTTGTATTGAGAAGGATTTTGAGAAATTAAGTCCTCCCTCGACGAACAAAAACTACGCTCGATGGGTCTCGAATCGTAGCTGTTGTGATGAATGGCTCGGAAATATATATGGTGCCAAGAGGCGTTGGAATGACCCCTGAGGTATTCTACAAAAAAGTGCTACAAAAGTGCTGCAGTCCTGTGATGACCAGGTGATATTTTGCAAATTAATGAAGTCGCTCCAGTCCAGAAAGTACTGCAATCGGCACCCGTATTTCGATGCAGAGGAAGGGCTAGATTTTTACCTTTTATCTTTTACGTTAAGAGGCAGGTGAAGGAAGACATGATCTCCTTTGCTGCTCCAAAATGGAGTCAGTTATAACAAAACAGCGATAGCTGGAGTAACTTGCTATACGAGGTCTTAAATCGCCTACGTGGCCAAGAGCCAATAAATGATGATGGCAATTTTACTTTGATCCAGAAATTAATGAGTACTCTGACAATAAGAATAATTATTACAAAATTTAATACCATGTCATCACATGTCTCACTAGAGCTCAAGGAAAGAATTTCATACACAAATCTACAAGAAAAAAACAAACAAACAATGACAGGGAAAATTTAGTGCTGTCCTGTGTAGTAATTGGACCGGCAGCTTGCTTTTCTACTTAGTAATAAACATTGATTACATCTAGAATACCTACCTAAATACGCCTAGCTAAGATAATCACATGAAAACGACAAATACATACTCTGTCTGCGGGAGTAAGTGACCAAATAATTCTCTGTCCGTCACTATAATAAATACAAACACATACACACACATACATTTTCCAAACTCTCACTCCTTAATGTAGTTAATCTAAAGCCAAGTCTTATCATCCGTTGTAGCCGCAGAGAAAATGCCACATGTTGTTGTGTTTGCTGACAGAAGTGTTGCTGTGTGTGTTGTGCTTTTTGTTGGCATTGCTGTTGATGTTGTTGAGCTGAAAGTGCTAAAATTTGTTGTAGGATCTTTTGCACCAACGTTATTTTTATTGTTGTTGCCATTGCTGCTGTTAATACTACTCGTATCAAATATTTTTGTACTAGCGGTAATTTTTTTGAATTCCAAGTCATCTAAAGCATTAACGCCAATACTGTAGCTTTTGTTGTTGCCACTGGTGCTCCCTAAAGTGCGATCATGCTGTCAGGATATGGCACTGAGATTTGTCGCATCACGGGTAATATCAGCACCAATGAGTGTAGTCGCCAGGAGTTGTGTGCTGTTGGGTGGATCATTTGTTGTGCTTGTTCTTGTAAGCGCAGTTGCTGTCCACAGCTGAAGTGAAGGAATTACCGTTTGCTGTGTGCTATCCTTTCGCATTGTGGGCAGTTTTATGGGCTCAGCTTTTATTAGAAGCCCATAATGCCCTCCTATGCTGCCTGTACCGTTAAGGGAAGTTAACGATGTCAGCTCATGACTGTTTGGACAGTTACTAATACTAAAACGCTGATGATAGGCACTGGTGTTGTTGGTTCCAATTGGTGCTGAGTGTCGTAGACCATCTCTTTGGGATGTCATTGTAGAATTGCGAAACATTCCTGAAAATAAAGGAAGAAGAAGAATTTTAATTAGTAGGAGAAAAAATCTTATTTTATTAATATTGTGACGAATATTAGCAACACTACGGGAAACTATCATCTCTAAGCCGATGCTAAGCAGTGACTTGTATGCACATCAATAAATCAATAATTATGTCTACATATATGTACGTACACGCAGCGGAGAAGAGACGCACAAACACATGCAGATATCTTATCTGAGATGCTCCCAAAAGTATGCAATTATAATTAGTAAAAATGGACGGGATCGGTTAAAGACCACGGCAACTGAGATATAAAACAAGTTTAAAAGGGTCGTAGACTAGAATAATGAGCTATAAGTTAGCAAAAAATAGTTTTAAATCAATGATATTTCACTTATCAAGTTTTATTGTAAGAGGAAATGGGGAGAATTTTTTTTTTAAACGGGCGGTGCCACGTGTTATGTAGAAAAGTAATTTATCTGAAATAAAATTAACAATTAAAGTATACGCTGAGTATATAATGTTCGGTTACACCCGAACTTAGACACCTTTACTTGTGTTTGGTTTTTTTTTCGAATTTATTGCTTTAATAAATACGATTTATTTATATTCCCACATAATACTCTCAAAATTTCGTTCTGTGTAATTCGTCTTTGCCTGGGATAACAGCCAAATAATCATCAACTATTTTTCGCGCCGTTGAATTGTTTATTATTGAAAATATTATTATTCTCATTGACGAAGAGGATCATTTAATTTAGATTTGGTAACTGTTCAGTTTAGTTACAATGAAAAATTTGCAGTTTATGCTAGTGAGAGTAAGTGGTTGACACTAAAAGACAGAATATATTTCCCAACAAAATATTTAGTCCTTAAGTACATAATTCTTATATAATTCGATATTCGGCTTAATAATTTAGTATGTGTGGAGTATATCTTAGTTAAATACAAAATAAATGAGGCAAAAATGATCGGAAAGGAAATTAAGAGAAAGAATATGACAGACATCAAAAGCAAGGGCTGTAAATTAAAAAAATGAGGGCTAGCCCAGCTACAGGTGGGATAATGCCTGCCGGACCGTGTAGCTTACAATCATTTGAGTAAATTGCGCTGTTAAAGAATGTCATTACGCCTTTCCTTGCAATTTCGCACCTTCGTCATGGACTCTTACATTTTCAATTTCTATTACAAATGCATTAGATAAATTAAATTTTTGGGAAAAAATTGAAAGAACTCGACATCAGGACGGATAAGGTGACAGCTGTTTCGTTTATACCTTGTAAATCTTTTCAAGGCTTTTTCTCCCGGGTGTGAACCTGTACTCCTGCGATGTTCACACTGTTTACAGTCACATCCGACCATCACCACGTCTTGCTTTTTCTGAATTTCATTTATTTATACTTCCATATAGAACATACTTTTTCTACTAAGTCAATTGGGAAAAAGCAAGAAGTGTTGATGATCGGATGCATTTTTAAACAGTCGGAATATCGCAGAAGTGCGGGTTCCTATCCCATTCCCGGGAGAAAAGGCTTTGAAAATCCGTCCTGATATCGAGTTGAATAAATTTTCCACAAGCAATTAAAAATAATAATATTAAATTTTATTATTTTATTGCTTACAAAAATATTTCTGAATGCATTTAAAAGCAAATGGGCAATCACCGCTTTGCAATAACAGCTCACTATCATTGCTAGTTGTTGTTGATCCTACTCAACATACAATTTCTTATGTTTGACTAAGTATGGAAAACTCCCTGAGAAAGGTACATTAATTTTAGCATTGTAATGTCTAAAAGAATGAAGAAATGAAATTTATTCTCTAATTGACGTTTGTCGTTCGTCTAGGCCGATTTGGTCATTTCGTCATGAAACATAATAAGGTTTGAACAATTATTTTAGTTATTTACCATATTTTTTGGTGGGAGTTATATATGCATATTCATTTGCAAATCTTTGCAATGGATAATAGCGTTAGAAAGCCTGCCATTTAGAGTGACCGGACAGGAAATCTACTAAAGTTTTCGTATGCATACAATAGGACCAATTTAAAAAATCGTGGCTATAATTTTTCTAACTCAGTTCGGATACTCTCTGGGAGCATAAACAATTTGACTTGTCTTTGCCCTGGGCAGTCAAGCCAGTGTTGTCAGACTTATTTTTTCTCCGTTACTCATGGTTTCTTTTGTGAGTCTACAGAAGGCTGTGGATTATAGGATGCTGCTATAGCACCCTGTTTGACTAGGATGTCCGAGAACCTATCCTAATAGAATTTTTTTTCGACCCCAGATCATTTAGGGTTCCAATACATTCATCCACAACCTAAGAAATAGTTGTCTAAGACTGCAAGACACGTAAGGCCGCGTGGCTGTCTGATATAATGAGGACACTCCTCGAGGATAAGCCTATCCGTAGCCATTCTCTACCGAAAACTTCTATTGCATGCATTTCTACCTGAAATACAGCGGGGTCTTGTTAGTATCGATTTCTCGAAGTTGGACCTATAGATACCATCTTCCGTTTTTGCCTCATCAAACTTCGATCCAAATGTGAACCAGACCTTTGAGTGAAGGCCAGTATATGGATTCGCTGCTTTCCAAAGAGTACTATCCACAATGGATGCCTCAAAGTCAAGCGAGATTTTTTTAACACAGGCCGTGTGGTTGGTCGCCAATCAGACAGATTTATGGTAAGAACATACCGTTATTGTTTTGTTATAGCAACAATACTCCTTTTTCACGGCACGACCAATCAAGAATTGTCATCAAAACCCTGTAAGAGGAGTTCAACAACAAAATTGTTTTCCACAGGTTTAGACTAAAAAGAAGTTACATTTCAATAAATTGTTTCTGCCTAAGTAACGCGCTACTCGCTGCAAATATGGTTGCAAATGCAGGTCTAACTGCAGACTTCACAGTGCGTGACTCTTTAACGGAGGCCAACAAATCTATGTGTAAACGCTTGCGAGCCCGCGCGTGTTCATCTATATATTAACACGCTAACAAAATTTCCATACAATCAATTGACAGGCTGTTTCGCATAGTTAGCATACGTAAAATCATATAAAAGTTATATGAATCGATTCGTATGGATCAGCCGCAGTGCATAGGCCTATTTTTGTTAACAAATATTACTCCATTTCTTTATAATTAATAGAAAGTTTTTTGTAAATTCGAACAATCTCTGCGATATCGAAATTTACTTTCGTGCCCAAAAGTGCGCCATCTGTAGGACTCTGTAATATATTTTGCTTTTGGAAAATGAGCTATTTGAAAAAAATAAGCTGGCTGAAAAATAGCGGCACAACAGCTTAACTTAAATAAACAATTGAAAATCTCAAACACGCGATTTGTAAAAAAAGCTAATTTGAATATTTGTTTCTCATTTGCTCGATATAGGCAACCGGCATCATAGCGGCCGTATTGCATAGGCCGTATATTACCTACTATATTTATTATTAAGCTAACTTTGCTCGATTATATGCCCATTAACCGGATGCTTAGAACCCATAAATCTATTTTATTTATGTCGCTTAAAGTTATGAAATTAATTTTATATAGATCTCAATGGGAATCCCAACATTAAATATCCGAACATTAAAATCTTCATATTTCCACAATGATAACATTAAAACCCGGAAAAGAGTATAAGTGCACTTATTGCGTTTTTATATGCAACGGTTTATTCACTTCACATAATTTTTTCGCACTTTAAGTACTTTATTTTTTTCTTTCATTTAATTTTTTTTAGTAAACTTTGCCTTCTTTCTCATTACAGAATTTTTTTATTTTTTTATTTTATTTTGTATGAAGGTATCCTCTATTCTATTCGAAATTTTCGTTTTGTGTCACACTTACATATTAAATATATATTTATACAAAAGTAAAGCGCCAATTGCATACCTGACGGGTGGCGTGAAATAGGCTAAATTCCTTTAGCACATTTCATCGTTTTTAACTAAAAGTTCGTGTTTTTTGAAATATGACACCATTGAAGTAAATGGGCGATATGTATGTATATGGGTGATATAGTCCTACTGGGGAACTGAGCACCCAAAACTAACTTCGGTAGCGCGGCAACGGGAACCTTCCGGGTGGTGTGGAATAAGCTATTTTTCAATTCAATTTCAAATAATTTCACCATAATTCTATGTCTATTTCATTTGATTTTACATATTTTTTATATTTTTGTTTATGGAGCTCCATACCAAAACGTTATAATTACATTTGAAAAGTTTGTAGAAAATTTAAGAAAATGCAATCAAAAAGTACAACGTCTTCCCACACAGCATTTAGATGATAAATTTTTGAACTTTCCTTCATATCAATACAATTTGACTACTCCTTGCGAATAAATACTGAGTTTTCATACAGTTGAACAAAATAAATAATAAAATAAGATTACTTTTAATGATCAAAAACTGAAAATCATTTTTCGATCACTTTTTGAAATAATTTTCGAAAAACTTTGATGAATAAATTTTAAGATTTTATAAAAATGAACATAGAGGATAATAAAACTTGTTTGCTTTTGATGATCAATAACTGAGAATAATTTTTCAATCACAATTTGGAATCATTTTTGAATTTAATTTCTTTAACTTCGGTGATCAAAAATTTAAAATCATTTTTCAATCAACTTTCTTAATATTTCCAGACTACCTTTCTTGAATAAATGATGAATTTTTTACTTGTTAAGACTATACTTCTCATTGAAAATTTGATTTTTCTTCATTAGCTCACAATTTTTCAATCATAAAATCCAAAAAAACTTACAAATATACAACACATATTCAAAACTAAAAGTAATTAGGGAGTTCACAATATGTACTATTCATCGTATTCCTTTAATCATGCTATTGCATTAGCACAGTTGTAAAACTGTTGTTTTTGTTTCACATGCACAAATATTCCTATTTCAATACAACTTTGGAAGGTATGTTTAGTGTGCTATTTGTGTATGCTATACGATCAGCTGATTTTGTTTACCATCATTTTTACAATTTGTGCAAGACCGAAATCAAAAGTAATTACTGGTATTAATAAATAAAACAGAAGAATGGAATTAGAGCAAAATAATAAAGTAAGTAATATTTTTTAAATGCAAACTCATTTGGCTTTTTAACAACTTTTTTGATTCCAGGTCAAAAGCAAGCGCATTCGCTGCAACCCAACTCGGAGATGGACGGTGGCAGATGAGAAGTGTCTGACTGAATTTTTACTGGAAAATCGGCTACTTGAGGTTTGTTTTTGTTTGCACAGAAGTAAAATAAAATTATGTGGAAATATACATATATACATACGTGCATACGTTTATTTTGCAGAAGCCGTCCGCTCAAGTTTACTATAAGCGGTTTTGCGAGGAGAAGAATGTCACAATGGAGTGGAAGCTGGTGCGTGCAAAAGTGCGGAACATGAGGTCGGGCTACAATAAAGCCAAAGCATGGGAGGGATCGACGGGAGCAGGGAGCGTGACCGGCGATACCATTAAAGGTATATAGGTTCTTAAAATATTTCTTTACCGATGAATTTCAATAGCCAACATTTTTTCCAAGGAACTTTGCTAAAAATGTGCACATTTTTTTACGAGCTGGATGACATTTTTGGAAGCCGGATTTGCGAGTCTTCCGTAATCGATGACACAATGGCAAATTTAAATGAAGAGGGCCAAATAATCGAAGTGACTGAAGAGTGCCAAAAAATTGAAACCGAATCGCAAATGCCGGTACAGATTACGGAAAGCTATCATATTCCGGTATGATCTTCTAAGATGACACCAACCACGAGCTCCCAGAGTCCAACAGCAGGCATGAGCTGTAAAGGTATATACAGCCGGACAGCAGCTTCCGACATTATGAAGGTGCAAGCTGAAGCAATGGCATTCAAGAAGCAGAAATTGGAGGCAGAAACTATAGCAAGAGAGAAGGAGTTGGTCATAAGGGAAAATGAATTTACCCTTAAGCAAAAGGAGTTTGAGCTAAAGGAAAGGCAGGCACGATATGAAGAAAATTTTAAAGAAAAGCAACTCCAAAGCCAAGAAAAATTTAAAATTCTTGAACTTGAAATGCAAGAGCGTTTGGCTGTGAAGGAATTGAAACTAAAGTTTAAATGAAAAACTTCATTAAATAATGTCCTCATATACGTATGAAAATATTTTTTAACTCTTTTTATTAATAAAAAACACAGAACTGATTGAAAATTATAAGTTATTCAAAACCTTTTTTCAGTGCTACACAATTTTTTTAAAACTTTTTGATGTCAATTTGTTAGTGTACATTTGAATATCATACCGAAGTGCCTTGGCTTCTTATGGAAGTGATTTTTCTTTGCACTTTTAGAAATTCGGGCACTTTTATATGAATGTGAGGGCATATGGGAGTGCTATGAACATATTTTTTAAATTCAGGGTGTGAATTTGTATCTGTGCCTATTCTTCAGGGTAAAAAAAAACAAAAATGCTACAAGTGGATATGGGTTGAAAGCTCTGCTATAAGTAAAAATATTTGGAGTAACCATCTTTTATTGACATGATGGAGGAGTTTGATAGTAGCATTAATTACTGGGTTGATTTTGAATAAAGTTTAATAAACTGTCCCTGAGGTTCGTTAACGATAATAAGTTGGCAGTTGGCTCTAAACTACTTTCTTCATCCTCATTGTTGAAGCTTATGAAAATGTTGTGCAAAATACAGCATACCATTATCCAATCATTGCAATCTCTTTTGTTTTGTATTGTATGCAATCTGAACTTGAGTTCTTTCAGGCTAGGAAATTTTTCTTTCAAAGCCCCGAAACAATTTTCAATTCGCACGCGATATTTTGAGAAGTACTTGTTAAATTTTTCTCGCTCCTCTCTAGTGAATTCTGTAATATTTTGGCGGAATGGGGACAGTAGATATGATTTCAGTGGATATGCACTATCACCAGCAATCCATTGCGATGTCGACAAAAACCTATGTGGGTGTTTTGAGAGCAAGGAGTCCGAAAACATTTTTGCATCGTGGACACTACCCGGGTAACCTAGTGTAGCTTGCTTTATGCTTAAGCGATAATCACAAATTACTTGAATTTTTATGGAGTACTGGCGTTTACGGGAAAAGAAGATCTCATGATGCCTTACGGGTGCTTCGGCCAATTTAATTTCGGAGCCGTCAATATATCCAAAACATCCAGGCATTTCTTTTTCTGTGGCTGCAATCAAGTGTAAACGCTCCCTTTCATTAGACCAAAATAAAAATCTACCCTTTAAATTAAGTATGGCTTGAAAAACTCGCCTAGTTACGATTTGAATAGTACCGCCATCTCCAACACCAAACAAAGTTGCCATTTTACGGATCGAAAGTCCTTCACCTGAAGATCCCAACCTATAAAGTTCGATTTTAAGCTGAAGTTCAATCGGAAGTTGTACTGTGTTGTTATCACTACGAAACGCATCATCGTCTTTTACTAAGTTAAAAAGGTGGTCAAACTCCGTTTGGTTTACACGCAGCATTTGGCAAAATCTATTTTCATCTAAATGCTCCAATACATTCAGCTCCCATTGGTTGGACTTAGGAATTCCTAAATGGACACCTCGGCGATTGTTTAGCAATAGTAGCATATTCAGTCTGAACCTTTCATCGATATCTTCCTGCTCGTCTTCGTCACCTACAATCAACACGTAAAAAAAGCACAAAGGAAGTGTTGGATTGCTTACTCTCTTCCACAATGACGACGTCATATGTATATTTTTGACAAATCGCAGCTATTATTTTACTTTTTTCGCTCCTCCTGGGCATTTTTATGTTTATATTTATATTTTGTATTATTTTCTCTTCTGCTAAACAGCTGATTAATTGGGTTAATAGCACACACAATATTGCATAAAATAGCATAGGAGGTTCACACGTTCGGCTATGCAAGTGTGCTATATCAATAGCAGAAGGTAGAAATAGCATCAATAAAACACCTTGTGAACTCCCTAAATATAAGCGCTGCTGCTAACCTAAAATGTCTTCTAGCATTTCTCTAGATGCGGCTTCCCAGAAAAGACGTACTGGATGGAACCGATGTACGGAAGTTGTAAGCTGTTTAACCGCTGGTAAGTTACGCTTGATCGACACGCCTGGACCCGGCTTCAATATCCTTCATGAGCTATGATTGACGAAAACATCTTGTTATATTTAAAGAGTGATATGAGACATAGTAAAATCGTCATTTTTAAAGTGACATCGTTACCATGATCTAAGATGATGATCATAGATGATGTTGGATGTTGTAGTCGTGTGTGTGTACAACGGTAAAGTTAATTACTACCTGCGGTTCAAAAAGCTTACCTCCGAGCTTCCAGATGCTTTCACCCCCTGATGAAATATGATCTTTATATAGTATTTAGTTATGGTTTAAATATGATGGAAAAATGAATCACAATCTTATTCACAAATGATTCCAAACCATCATATAATATGATTGAAAATTGTTCTTAAATTTGATCAAAAATGACTGTGAAAAGTAATCAAATGTTATTCCAAAAGAAGTAAAGTACAATCTTCCAGTAATATCAAGTATGATAAAAAGATGAATAAAAAGTGTTTCGAAATATGAATCATATGTGATTATTCAAGAATAATCACATTTATGGTACATTTTTCTCCCGACGATACGTTAATTTTCGAACAGAAAATGCTTTTAAATTTGAACGTTTTTAATCATCTCGGGGTATGATATTTGAATATTTTTTTATCAAAATTTAAAAAAAATGCTGGCTGGGTTAGATCAAATTCAAAATTTTAATGAAAAATTTAAGAAATTTAGACCAGTTTGGTATATTTCCAACACTGGATGCATAGACTGAGTTGAAAAAAATACAAGTTGGTCCAATTTCGACCACAGTCGATACTAGTTTGGACTAAAAGGCTGATATATGAAACGCATTTAGTCTATATGAGTCCGTACAGATCAGCGAGCTTCAACCTAACCGAACTAAATTAGCAAATGCCATAAAACCGCCTAACCAAGGTTATGTTTCCATTATTAAGGATTTTTTTTTGTTAATTTCGTCCCACTGTGCAACTGTTGGTAACTGCCCAAAGGCTCGTGTATACACTTGTAGCTACTAAGAACATATTTGACTACTGGCCAACGATGCTTGACACAGCAGTTGCTATGAGTACATAGCAATAAGTTGGCATGAGTAAGATCTGGATCAGCACGCTATATTTGTTGCTGACACAAGTAAGTGTTAGATACCATGAGTTGTTATTGACACTCAGAAACAGACGTTTCTCTAATAAAGAACACGCGCTGTTTGCTATTCATGCTTTACAAGGAGACTACAAATACAGAACTGTGCTCTTTTGTGAATTTTTCTTCGGTTTTGTTTCTTTTTGGTTTTGCATATTTTTTCCTGCCAAAATTAGAAGTAATTCATTTGATGAACTTTGTCCATCTTTCATTAAAACGCAGA
The DNA here is from genome assembly GCF_040869045.1 of Eurosta solidaginis. Taxonomy (NCBI): domain Eukaryota; kingdom Metazoa; phylum Arthropoda; class Insecta; order Diptera; family Tephritidae; genus Eurosta; species Eurosta solidaginis. The sequence continues at coordinate 262,993,976 of NC_090319.1, read as the reverse complement.
ATATTGTTTCAGCAATTCTTATCTCTCCTCTGCCACCTCGTTACTTCGCGTAAGAAACAAAGTAAAAAGTTGCTTGGCTGTCTGTGCTGAAAAGGAGGAAATGAGTAATCAACATAAATTGCAGATGGTGTTAAGCTGGTGAGATTATGCGCAGCTAATATTGTGCAGATTGAACTTAGAGCATTAGCATAAAAATGTGAACTTTACTGATTGTAACTGATTTAGAATATAACTTTGTGGCAAATATAAATTCAAGTTAATAAATTCTTTTCAAAAACTTTTTTAAGTAATGAAAATTATAAATAAAAGAAAATGGGTTTCAAAGGAAAAACTTTTGTTAGCAATTAGAGTGATAATAATATGATGGAGAAACAAGTCTAGCAGTCTATTATTCGTACTTGAAAAGAGCAGCAATATGTACCGGGGAATTCTTGATTATTCTGTACCTTCTTGAAAAGTTCGGATCTCTGAACTGTCGCATAAATAACCCAAATACTCAGAAAAATGTTCTTTATTTACAACACTACTATGGTAGTAGTGCCTCACTATTAAATTAGTCGCGTAATCAAATATTTAAAATTTAACTGACTCATATTTCTGAGCTTGCGCTGCTTTTATACTCTCAGTTACCTCATTCGCATATTTCTCCCAGGCTTAAGACATTTCGCGAACAGCCGTCTCGAAGAGTTGCTTATGTATTTCTCTCATAACTAGTTAGTTATTTAGCTATATATTTGTATATAGGTGAGTAATCTCATCTTCGCTCTTAGCTTATTACATGTATGTATGGCTGCTTGCTTTGCAGTTGTTGTGCATTAATTAAATAGTAGCATAGTTACGTACCGAAACTGATAATATTCGTCTAATATTTTTGAATTTTTATTAAGGCGTTAAGTCGATGCAGGCTTATATAGCGTTGCTTCCAACTAAGCTAAGTATGACTGACGGGCGATTCATAAATTACATGACGCAGATTTTGCTTCTTATCGACCCCTCCCCACCCTGCGTCCTGACCGTTACGCCAATTGACTGTGACGAGTTGAGGAGAGCAATACCTCGGCACTGGGTGACGAAGCATTGAAAACACAGAAGCAGGAGCTGACGAGCAATGGTCAGAGGAGCGCATGCCTACGGGTTGGAATTTAAGTGTGCTCTGCCTTATACACAAGCAATACTATCCCACAAACCGGAGAGATTGTTACCCTCGTAAGCAATATAAAGTTCTATGAAACGTCTTGTGCAGCTCAAAGTCAAGGAACTGATTGGACATTATCAGTGAGACTTCAGACTTAATAAATCTATTATTGACCATATTTTTGAGATGCGCCAGATACTGGTGAAGATTCACAGTAAGAGAATCGACAAAAACCATCTCTATAAATGCAGCCCTTTACAGCGCCAAGAGGAGTTGCTTGTAAGCTGGCATGTCTGAATTTAAGCTCCATGCAAAGCTAAGATGGCTTTGCCAAAAGACCTTGAGCAGCACTACCAGCCCCGCAAGGATTGAGAAGGACCTCTCCGAGCCATTGGAAACTAACCAAAGCTTAAGACAAGCTGAATGTCTTTCGTGCAATTTCTTTAAAGTATTACTGAATCAGATATCTCTAACAGCAAATAATACAATCTACTAATAACTAGTGCGTTCAATATCTGGCGTATGCCTATCATTGGACTTAACAAACGGAAGTCTTGCGACGAATGATGGCAAGACTTATTTCCATCCAAGAAAGAATAAACGCAATAGAGTCTGGGTAGCTAGGTCACTGTTGAAGGATATACAAACCAATGTCAGTTTTGAAATCAAACGGGGAACAACTATTGCCAACAGCTAATACTTTGAATTGAATAGGCAATTACAAAGTAAAGTTCTCTCCTGACGAACAAAAATCATGCACTATAGGTAGGTCATCATTCCTGACCTCGTGCATAGCGAGTATCGAAAAAGTTATAATAATGATCTGTATGCGACTGAACAAAGATGCTTCGCACAAGAAAGTATTTCACTCGACACCCGGATTTGGGTGGTGCAGGTGCAGGAAGATTTGACCTATCCTGGCGCTCCTGATTGGCATTAGTTTTCGCGAAACAGGGATTGCTGACGTGACATGAAGCGACCAAATTACTTAAGCAGATAAGCTCCTATTAATGCTGATAATATAAAATTCACCAAATGCACCCTCACGTATTAAAACTCAAAATTCATACCATTGTGTATCACATACTAAATTCTTATTGGTTTACCCACAACTTTTCAATTTAGCGAAATACCATCGGCAGTTCTCACAAACCACAAAAATCATACAAATAACATACGTAAAGCATTTGATTAAATTTTCGCTAGTTAAGGAACTATTTGCCACGTGCTGCTTCCAGTAATTATGTTTTGTGTTAAAAATCTTCATCAATGCGCATGTGGAAATTTCATTATTCAAAGGATTTTACACGTAAAAATTAATTTAATGTCTGGTATTGCGAACACTAAGCAAAATATTGGACTGAAATAATATGGAGAATGCCACTGATGTAAAATTTCATATTTCTTCCATAAAATGTACAAATACTTAGTTGACAATAAGTCGCTGAACTCTGATACGCTGAACTCACCATAATATTAAGATCAACACAAAACCACATCAAAGAATATTAAAACTTCATCCTTTTGAACCTAGTATACCATAGACTGAGTCGTTATCTGGAGGTGTCAAACCTAAGTGATGAAGTCCGTTTTTTCATCCAATTTCCTTATTCTCCATTTCAATCATTCTTGCTTTATCCTTCCTGACCTTCCTTTAGATCTTCATAGCCTCTTCTATTCTCTCGATGTGTTTCCCTCCCTCGCCTTCGTCCCCTCCATTTTATCTGCATCTTTCAATGCGTCATTACACCCCATCAAAGCCACTAACAGGTACATCAACGAGAAATAAATTAACATTTATTCGAGACGGTTGGTCGCGAAAAGTCTAGATTATTCGAGAACTAGGTGAACGAGGCGAACTGAGGGTATAGAAGAGGCGTAGTACAAGCGATGGTGGTTGTTGTTGTTGTTGTAGCGATAAGGTTGCTCCCCGAAGGCTTTGGTTAGTATTATCGATGTGATGGTCTTTTGCCGGATACAGATCCGGTACGTTCCGGTACCACAGCACCATAAGGTGCTAGCCCGACCATCTCGGGAATGGTTAATGTGGCCACATTAAACCTTTAGGCCATTCCCTTCCTCCCCACCCCCAAGTTCCATGAGGAGGTTGGGGTCTCAGAGCCTCGTCTGTTAGTGAAACAGGATTCGGCGCGGATAGGTGAGGTTGACAATTGGGTTTGGAGAAGCTATATATTGCGCTGGCAACCTGAAGGGTTGCGCTACACAGCCCCTTGAATCTGGTATTTTAGTCGCCTCTTACGACAGGCATACCTACCGCGGGTATATTCTGAATATTCTGACCCCCTAACCCGCTGGGGTCCCAATGTCTAAATTGGTCTAATGTCCAAGCGATGGTCAAGCAGTTTAATTTTAACAAGCCATACGTAAAGTACGCGCTCCCAATATTAACTGCAATACAAACCAAACCTTGCATAATATTATATCGAACAGGTCGCCCTGGTTCATTTCCCGGATAAAAGACACCACAAACAGTAGCATATGTTACCTTAGTACCAAATATCCAGCGACTTGAATCATATATAACATTTATTTTCATAGAATCGGGTCTGGCCCATTTCCCGGAAAATAAAATGAGGGAATAAGGTATGAAGTTTGTTGCGGAGTGTATGGACAACTTCGCTTTCTCTTAAACAATCAGTAAAAAAGATGTTTGTTGTTAGCAATTTGTATGGGTGCAGAGCGACATTGGCTGTTGTGCTATATGAGCAAGGATGGGTGAGAGCTTAGCACCTGCTAGCGAGAGCAACACGTCTTCTTCGTCAAAATCAACAACAACTCATTTAAAGCCCCGTCACATAAGCAGTTTTTCATATAGATGGGTTTAACTCGATCTTATGCATTATGAGTAGATTGTACGTATTTTTAAGGAGAACGGTAGATTGAGGGACGCTGGCGAAAAAGTAGCCAACTTGAAACTTTTGTTGCAAGCAAAGCATAAGAAGAAGAATATGACATTTGCTTTGGCTAAGGGTGCTGGCACACCTTGCAAGTGAAATTATTTCTCCCACTCATTGGTAACTTTTCTAACATTTTTCGCAATTTTTTTTTTTTTCAGTGAAATAAATAAAAAAAATGTTGTCTTTAGCTTTAACATTAAAGTACGTGTATTTAGAATATGATATGAAAAAGGATACATTAAAAACTCAAGCGCATGCGTTGGCTCTTCTTTGCCATTTCATCTAAAACTTCATCAACGGTAACAATTTGATCACTGTGAATGCTTAGTGTTGCACAGCCAATCAATCGATTTTCACTCATCGTGTTTCTCAAATAGTTTTTAATCAGCCTAAGAGTTGAAAAAGATCTCTCGTTCGCTGCCGTTGTTACTGGAAGCGTACATAAGATTTTCAACAACATGTGAACATTAGGAAAAGCCACAGAATCGCATTCCTGTAATATTAATCATAGATAAATTGATAAAAAAAACCGAAGTACCTCCTTCAGGAATAAGTAGAATTAATGCTTTTTGGGCCTATGCATGAGATCTAACGCATACGTATATAAAGTTCAAAAGTAAGAAACTGATCGAATAGAAAAAAATTTAATTTGAAAAAGTCATATCTACACGGAAAAACACTAATGTGTTTTCTACTAATGTGAAAAAGACATTATTTTTTCATTTATCAAATAATTTGATTTTTACATTTTTGAAATGTGTTTTTGATATGAAAAAAAAAATGTAGATATTACAGTATAATAATGTGTTTTCCACATGGAAAATAATGTCAAATTTGCATTATATTTCAAAATAGGAAATGGGTACTTCGAAAAAATGCTGCAATTAACATTATTTAAATGTGGAGAATAAAATCAAAGCACGAGAATTAGTATCGCTTAGTTCGGCAAACAAACAGAACCGTAAGCAATGTTTATATGTATGTTTATATGTAGCTTGTCGCCGTGACGTAAGGGCAGAAGAATCATGCAAATATTCAGACGCATGGAGTTTTCATATTTGCCTTTTAATTCCGATGAATGTAATCGCGGTTGGGGCAAACGAGCAAACGCCTGAATTGATTATATTCACGCATGCAATAAGTTGGTTGATTTTAAATCAATGTCGATTATATTCGTTTCAGAAAGTTGCATCATTGAACACGATCATGTTGCCGAATGCAATCGAGCGTTGTTGTGGTCGATTTTTGCTGTTCTGTGATATGTATGTAGATGGTCGTTAGGCAAATTTAAAAGGAAACGTCTTTATGAAATTATAGTAAAAGTTAACATGTACATTTGTATATTTAATAAATCGCAGAATTATTATGAAACAGAATATGATTAATATATAAGTGTTCACTTCGTACATGCATATTAAAAACATAATATCACCAACAAAATACGTAGCAGAATTATAAAGAAATTTATTAACATAGACATAAAAACATCAAATATTTTAATTGTAACGACCTAAAAAATTAAATGATCCTGAGGTAAGGGAGGGGAGGGAGTTAAACCCCCCTTCGCTACGCCCTGGCTTGTGCTAAACGCATCTATATAAAAAATTTCATTGTGCCGCAGCCTTTAGTTTGATTTTGATGCTCGCACAGTAAGGAAAATTCGCACGCGCGCTTTAAACCGATGTGTGATATGTGATCATTGTAAAAGCGCTGAGATTAAACTAAATATATAATTAGGGCTGATTACATTCAACACGGCGTCTACAGACAACAATCACAATAAAGCAAAGCTTGACGACAACCGCAGCCAAGCATTGGCTTCTTCATTACTTTGAAAGCGGCACACATAGGTAGATTTTAGACATTTAGGCGGCCATAATTGAATCTCTGAAAGTTGTCACAATTACAAAAAAAATCACTCCCACAGCTTAAGAATAGACAGGGAAACAATAATTCTAACCCTTCCAATCCATCGCCATGCGCGGTTCCAGGGAGGAGGGGGGACTTTTTTTGTATTGACTGTAATGAAGTATATAATACAAACCTACATAGTAATTTTTAATTTTTATTGCTTTTTTACTCTGTCAAGTAATCGGAATTTAGCTATTTCTGAAACGCGTGTTATGGTTTTTTTTTTTTTTTACCTATGTGAAATCGCATGTTTTAACGTGAATATTTTAGTTTTACGACAACTGAATTGAATAATTGTGATGGATTCTGATATTTCAGGTAAACACTAACATTATTAATGGCGTTTGCGATTTTTAGAAGTTATAAATTGATAAGGAACCTATTTCATTTTTTAATTATTGGTTTTCAAAACCAGTTTTGTTATGTTTCCAAGTCCGCCCAAGTGAAAATTAGTTTTGAACATTGTACTTGGCACAATTAGCTTACCAACTGCATTAAACTTAGCTGCAGATACTTGCAGATAGGGGGTTAGATAGAGGGTTTGATATACCCTTGTTGCTGTACAACATGAAAAATGGCCTCACTGCGCAGGTATTTATAGGTGTTACACAGTGTAATAGCTATTCTAATATAACCGATTAGTTACACAAAATATTATAATTTTTCATAAAACCAATTAAAAATTTACAATAGATAAAGAAAGAACTAAGTTGTTACACTTCTTGCCGTACAACAAGAAAAATAGCCTCTGGGCAGAATTTTTTTAGTGTTACACAGTGTAATATCTATTTTTTTAATACAACCGATTAATTACACAAATTATTATAATTTTTCATTTAATAAACAGTTTTAAGAAGATATAGGCAATAAAATATTTTTGGCCGCCTAAAACTTAAAATCTACCTATGTGCGGCAGCCACCTATATAAATTACAGCATAAAGTAGCGAAAAATTTTGAAAACAATCTTAATTATGTTTAAAAAACGCACAAAAGAATGATTTAAGCTTTTATTATCTGTTATTTACTTCTATTTTAGTTTTTATTGACAATATAAGAAGGATGCCACTCACTGTCGCTTCCCAAAAATTGATTTAGGCTTAATCTGGCTATAACGGCTTTCGTGATTGATTGTGGTGCTGCTCTGTCGCGCCGAAAATGACGACTTTCATAAGAACATATGTAACAAGTAAGGAAGGTTAAGTTCGGGTGTAACCGAACATTACATACTCAGTTGAGAGCTATGGTGACAACATAAGGGAAAATAACCATGTAGGAAAATGAACCGAGGGAAACCCTGGAATGTGTTTGTATGACATGTGTATCAAATGAAAGGCATTAAAGAGTATTTTATGAGGGAGTGGGCCATAGTTCTATAGGTGGACGCCATAAAGGTGGATCAGGGTTGACCCTAGAATGCGTTTGTACGATATGGGTATCAAATGAAAGGTATTAATGAGTATTTTAAAAGGGCGTGGACCTAAGTTCTATAGATGGACGCCTTTTCGAGATATCGCCATAAAGATGGACCAGGGGTGACTCTAGAATGCGTTTGCACAATATGGGCATCAAACGAAAGGTGTTAATGAGTATTTTAAAAGGGAGTGGGCCTTAGTTCTATAGGTGGACGCCGTTTCGAGATATCGTCATAAAGGTGGACCAGGGGTGACTCTAGAATGCGTTTGCACGATATGGGTATCAAATGAAAGGTGTTAATGAGTATTTTAAAAGGGAGTAATCCTTAGTTCCATAGGTGGACGCCGTTTCGAGATATCGCCATAAAGGTGGACCAGGGGTGACCCTAGAATTTGTTTGTACAATATCGGCATCAAGCGAATGGTGTTAATGAGTATTTTAAAAGGGAGTGGGCCTTAGTTCTATAGGTGGTCGCCTTTTCGAAATATCGCCATAAATGTGGACCAGGGGTGACTCTAGAATGCGTTTGTACGATATGGATATCAAATTAAAGGTATTAATGAGTATTTTAAAAGGGAGTAATCCTTAGTTCCATAGGTGGACGCCGTTTCGAGATATCGCCATAAAGGTGGACCAGGGGTGACCCTAGAATTTGTTTGTACGATATGGGTATCAAAAGAAAGGTGTTAATGAGTATTTTAAAAGGGAGTAATCCTTAGTTCCATAGGTGGACGCCGTTTCGAGATATCGCCATAAAGGTGGACCAGGGGTGACCCTAGAATTTATTTGTACAATATGGGTATCAAAAGAAAGGTGTTAATGAGTATTTTAAAAGGGTGTGGGGCTTAGTTCTATAGGTGGACACCTTTTCGGAATATCGCCACAAAGGTGGACCAGGGGTGACTATAGAATGTGTTTGTACGATATGGCCATCAAAAGAAAGGTGATAATGAGTATTTTAAAAGGGAGTATTCCTTAGTTCCATAGGTGGACGCCGTTTCGAGGTATCGCCATAAAGGTGGAGCAGGGGTGACCCTAGAATTTGTTTGTACAATATGGGTATCAAAAGAAAGGTGTTAATGAGTATTTTAAAAGGGTGTGGGGCTTAGTTCTATAGGTGGACGCCTTTTCGAGATATCGCCATAAAGGTGGACCAGGGGTGACTCTAGAATGAGTTTGTACGATTTGGGTATCAAATTAAAGGTATTAATGAGAGTTTTAAAAGGGAGTGGTGGTAGTTGTATATGTGAAGGCTTTTTCCAGATATCGACCAAAATGTGGACTAGGGTGACCCAGAACATTATCGGTTGGATACCGCTAATTTATTTATATATGTAATACCTGGCAAGATTTTAAGGGTTTTTTGTTTCGCCCTGCAGAACTTTTTCATTTTCTTCTACTTAATATGGTAGGTGTCACAACCATTTTATAAAGTTTTTTCTAAAGTTATATTTCGCGTCAATAAAACAATCCAATTACCTTACCATGTTTCATCCCTTTTTTCGTATTTGGTATAGAATTATGGCATTTTTTTCATTTTTCGCAATTTTCGATATCGAAAAAGTGGGCGTGGTCATGGTCGGATTTCGTTCATTTTTCATACCAAGGTAAAGTGGGTTCAGATAAGTACGTGAACTGAGTTTAGTAAAGATATATCGATTTTTGCTCAAGTTATCGTGTTAACGGCCATGCGGAAGGACAGACGGACGACTGTGTATAAAAACTGGGCGTGGCATCAACCGATTTCGCCCATTTTCACAGAAAACAGTTAGCGCCATAAAATCTATGCCCCTACCAAATTTCAAAAGGATTGGTTAATTTTTGTTCGATTTATGGCATTAAAAGTATCCTAGACAAATTAAATTAAAAAGGGCGGAGCCACGCCCATTTTTAAATTTTCTTTTATTTTTGTATTTTGTTGCACCATATCATTACTGGAGTTGAATCTTGACATAATTTACTTATATACTGTAAAGATATTAAATTTTTTGTTAAAATTTTACTTTAAAAAATTTTTTTTTTTTAAAGTGGGCGTGGTCCTTCTCCGATTTTGCTAATTTTTATTAATCGTACATGCAGTAATAAGAGTAACGCTCCTGCCAAATTTCATCATGATATCTTCAACGACTGCCAAATTACAGCTTGCAAAATTTTAAATTACCTTCTTTAAAAAGTGGGCGGTGCCACGCCCATTGTCCAAAATTTTACTAATTTTATATTTTGCGTCATAAGTTCAACTAACCTACCAAGTTTCGTCGCTTTATCGGTCTTTTGTAATGAATTATCGCACTTTTTCGGTTTTTCGAAATTTTCGATATCGAAAAAGTGGGCGTGGTTATAGTCCGATATCGTTCATTTTAAATAGCGATCTGAGATGAGCGCTCAGGAACCTACATACCAAATTTCATCAAGATACCTCAAAATTTACTCAAGTTATCGTGTTAACGGACGGACGGACGGACGGACGGACGGACATGGCTCAATCAAATTTTTTTTCGATCCTGATTATTTTGATATATGGAAGTCTATATCTATCTCGATTCCTTTATATATGTACAACCAACCGTTATCCAATCAAACTTAATATACTCTGTGAGCTCTGCTCAACTGAGTATAAAAATAATTTAACAGATGTCGCGTGGTGAATATTATCATGCCTAATAAATATTTCGTTTGCTTGCTTTGCCCAAGTATAAACGGTTGCATGGCAAGTAATTGAGTTAACGCGCGGATTTTTTGTACAATAGAACAATTTAATTAAAGATTTTTATACTCAGTTGAGCAGAGCTCACAGAGTCTATTAACTTTGATTGGATAACGGTTGGTTGTACAGGTATAAAGGAATCGAGATAGATATAGACTTCCATATATCAAAATCATCAGGATCGAAAAAAATTTTGATTTAACCATGTCCGTCCGTCCGTCCGTCCGTTAACACGATAACGTGAGTAAATTTTTACGTATCTTGATGTAGTTTGGTATGTAGGTTTCTGAGCACTCATCTCAGATCGCTATTTAAAATGAACGATATCGGACTATAACCACGCCCACTTTTTCGATATCGAAAATTTCGAAAAACCGAAAAAGTGCGATAATTCATTACCAAAGACAGATAAAGCGATGAAACTTGGTAGGTGAGTTGAACTTATGACGCAGAATAGAAAATTAGTAAAATTTTGGACAATGGGCGTGGCACTGCCCACTTTTAAAAGAAGATAATTTAGAAGTTTTGCAAGCTGTAATTTGGCAGTCGTCATGATGTCATGATGAAATTTGGCAGGAACGTTACTCCTATCACTAAATGTACGCTTAATAAAAATTAGCAAAATCGGAGAAGGACCGCGCCCACTGTTAAAAAAAAAATTTTTTTAAGTAAAATTTTAACAAAAAAGTTAATATCTTTACAGTATATAAGTAAATTATGTCAACATTCAACTCCAGTAATGGTATGGTGCAACGAAATACAAAAATAAAAGAAAATTTCAAAATGGGAGTGTCTGCGCCCTTTTTCATTTAATTTGTCTAGTATACTTTTAATGCAATAAGTCGAACAAAAATTTACCAAATCTTTTGAAATTTGGTAGGGGCATAGATTTTAACACGCTAGCTGTTTTCTGTGAAAATGGGCGAAATCGCTTGAAGCCACGCCCAGTTTTTATACACAGTCATCCGTCTGTCCTTCCGTATGGCCGTTAACACGATAACTTGAGCAAAAATCGACATATTTTTATTGAACTTCGTTCACGTACTTATCTGAACTCACTTTATCTTGGTATAAAAAATGAACGAAATCCGACTATGACCACGCCCACTTTTTCGATATCGAAAATTACGAAAAATTAAAAAAATGCCATAATTCTATACCAAATACGAAAAAAGGGATGAAACATGGTAATTGGATTTTTTTATTGACGCAAAATATAACTTTAGAGAAAAACTTACGCGTCACGCGTACCATATTAAATAGAAGAAAATTAAAAAGTTCTGCAGGGCGATATCAAAAGCCCTTGGAATCATGGCAGGAATACTGTTCGTGGTATTACATGTATAAATAAATTAGCGGTATCCAACAGCTGATGTTCTGGGTCACCCTGGTCCACATTTTGGTCGATATCTGGAAAACGCCTTCACATATCCACTCCCTTTTAAAACCCTCATTAATACATTTCTTTTGATACCCATATTGTACTAACAAATTCTAGGGCCACCCACGGTCCACCTTTATGGCGATATCTCGAAAAGGCGTCCACCTATAGAACTTAGGCCCACTCCCTTTTAAAATTATCATTAACACCTTTCATTTGATACGCATATCGTGCAAACAAATTCTAGAGTCAACCCTGATCCACTTTTATGGCGATATCCCTAAATGGCGTCCACCTATAGAACTATGACCCACTCCCTCATAAAATACTCTTTAATGCCTTTCATTTGATACATATGTCCTACAAACACATTCCAGGGCTTCCCTCGGTTCATTTTCCTACCTGGTTATTTTCGCTTATGTTATCACCATAGCTCTCAACTGAGTATGTAATATTCGGTTACACCCGAACTTGACCTTCCTTACTTGTTTTAATTAAATTTACTATCGGAAAATACCTCTGGGTCAAATTTCTGTCACCAAATGCGATCACATGAGATATTTATTTTGCGAGTAACCTAATGTGAACGTAGTTTTAGATTTAGTTTTATTAAAGAACATCTTGACGTTTCGTACTGTAAGAATTTATTGAATGTAAGTATTAAATAGCCCTTATTCTGTATTAAAATAAACCCTACATACATACATTGTTAAGCTATGATATAAACCACATAAATTCGAGCGTTCTAAATTTTTTAATTGAGACATTAAAGTAAAATTTATTAAACCGTCGCACAGTGTAACTTTTTTCACTTTTAGGATGCCAAAAGTCCAAAAAACAATGTTCTTCAATCTCAAAAATGTTTTGACTTGCATCAGATTAATAACCAACTGCTAAGAAAATGTATACACAGCAAAGTAAAAAACCCACGATCACTATGATAAGCATGTGATAATTGAAACAAGTGTAAAAATCATTTCAGTCAAAAATTTTTGACCAACTTTGTGGCCACGTGGTGGATTTTTCGATAACGGTTTTAACTTCAAACTATTTTATTTAACATGCTTGGGTAGTTTATAACAGCATTGGGAAGTTTCAACTATGTAGGCATTTTTTTAAATTTTATTTTTTTTTGTTTTAGACAGCCACTAAAAGTTTGGTAAGCTTAGAAAATTTTTCGTTTTCAATAGAATAAAACTTGCCTGATTCCGCCCAGTTCCACTGAACGAATATATACACATTAAAGGGAATTTCATATAGTTTTAGACAAAAAAAAAAACAAATCATTGCGAAAGTTTGCGTTTTTCTTTGTAATCGCCAACTTAAGGTCTCTATGCCCTCGCTCACGTATGAAGCGCAGTGACCTAACAATGGAATGTACTCAATTCAAGTCTACAATACTAGATCTTAAAAAAGACAGTTATACCTGAAATGGTAAAAAACCAGAAAAAGGAAACTTGTGCACTGAATAGCCTTCATTGTTTGTCATATGAATTTTCCCATAGTTAACGAGTTGTGCACTTATCCAATCAACTTATATTATGTATGCACGCCTACCTGAGGGTCATCTATTATGGGTGAGACTTCTAAGCAATTAAGTGCTTCGGGAATATACATATGTATGTATACATCACATAAACGTCTATCTAACGCTCTGTCGGCATTTACATCATCGCCAAAGTGCTACATATGTGGGGCTTCTCCAAAAGATATGAACAATATGCGAGCCCTGACAGAGCGAAATGTTGGCAAAGGCATGCTTGCTTTCGGAATTTCACCTCTACATTTTTGGATACAATGCATGGAATGTATGCTGCACATCGCTTATCGAATGGAAATGAAGACCTGGTATGTGCTGGGCGAAGAAAATAAGGAAAATATGAAAAAGAAGAAAGAATATATCCAAAATAGACTCAGGAAAGAAGTTGATCTTTTGATTGTTATGCCAAAGCAAAAAATCGGCAACACAAATGATGACAACACTGCGAGAAGATTCTTTGGAGATCCTGAAATAACTTAAGACATAACCGGCATAAATACCAATCTTTTGATGATGTGGGTTTCAAATAAATTCTGAAGCTTTTGACCACTATGTGACAGAGACACGGGTACTATATTTATCGGAATATGCTTGGTACAATATGCCAGCGAGCGTACATACAATTCTGTTTCATAGAAAGACTATAATCGTGTCTGCTATTCTCCGTATTGGTCAACCTTCGGAAGAAGCTCAAGAGTCCAGAAACAAAGAGGCACGAAACTAGTCGTGAACTTTTCACCACAAAAAAGTCAAGAATTTGTAGTAACTTGGATTTGCTGCACAGATTGCAGATATCGTCAGACCCGCTCATAAACAGTTTGCGGAAAACCCCTAGGTCAAAGCGGCGAGCATTAACGAGTGAAATTATTGGCTTATTATCTGAACCAGAGCATGTCGACGATATTGACTCCGACTAACTTTATACCAGTTAAAATATCACTTTTTATTTATAAGTATGTATTTCGATTCAGTTTTTACAAATATACATATGTACCTATGTTGTGTTTGACTTTGAAAATAAAATTTTTTAAATATTAATCAAAAGCCTTTAAGCTAAAGTTAAAAAATATAAACAATTTTTATTTATATTGGCACTGGAAAATGGTTTTAAAGTAGAAAATATGATAATGTGAAATTTCACCTTATATTAGGGCAAGGACAAAAAGTGGGCGGATCACGCCCATTTTTATTCTCAAATCAGATTTAGGTATCTGCAACCACAAGCAAAATTTCCAATGAATTGCTCCATTGGTTTGGCTGTTATTAATTTTGGCATCCTAAAAGTGAAAAAAGTTACACTGTGCGTAGCCATTAAACTTACCGTAATGTGATGCTGCACGACGAGTTTTCGGTGAACTCGGACAGGCATACAAAAATGAACGTTGCGTATCTGTAAGAGAAACATGAAAAGACGAATTGACTGGGAGATGGACAACTGGGGAGTAATAAAATATAAAGACAAATCACCAAAACAAAAAAATAATAATAAAAAAGCAACAAAATATAAATTAATTGACGGATATTTAATGTAAATGATTTAAAGAGGAAGCAAAGCAAGTGGATCATAAAATATTGTGAAAAATGTAATTGAAAAATGTCAAATTATCAGCTAAATTGCACACACACCAAATATATTTGAAGTTTAATTACACTTACCATTTCTTTTAATGCGATTATGATCCGGTGAACCGGAACACGAATATCTCGATGTCATGTTATCGCGACGGTTTAGTGATTCTGCTCCGATATGAACAAAGGGACACCAACGAAAAAACAATTTGAAGCCATATCGAAATCTATAAAATTGAAAAAGAAATAGAAGGGAAGGTTAGATAGAGAATGGAGAAATGAAATTTATTTTAGATTATGCATCGTTTTATTGTAAAAACCGCTTTTTAATAAATACACAGTTATACAAAAATAAAATGTAGGAGGTTGTAATTAATATGACACATGTATTCCTATTATTTTTTGTGGACTGAGTTCGAATCTATTACCAGAATTGACATTAAGGGTATTGGTTCGGCCCTAACCTCAAAAATGGTACAAAAATTCACTGGGGATTGAGCGTTTTAAAGCCTAGCGCCGAGGCGGGATCTGCTGGACCAATTTTGATAGCGGATTCGCAATTTAAGGCATCAAAGCGCATCGGTATGGTGGTGCTATTTTTGTCAGTTTTATTTTTCGCTCGGAAAACAAATATTTTTGCGTTTTTAATTTCGATCGAAAAGCATTTATTTTTCGAGATTTTATTTCGCTTTGTGCTTTTTATTTCGTTAGGAGAACAGAAGTAATTTTTGGAGTTTTTCATATTGTTGGGATATACAATGTTGCCTTAAAAAAAAAATTATATAACCGCACTGCGTTACCCGCTTTACGCAACAAAACGCACCCCTGCGTGCAAGTGGCATCGCCGTCAGCTGGTGCTGAACAGCAATGCTAATTGCACTCAGCAGTGGCAATTGCATTTCAGCCATAGGAAAAATGGCAACGCAGCGTGGGTAGACATCCAGAGTTTAGATATAACCGGCAAGTGACACACACAAAAATTGAAGTGAAAATAAGTGTCTGTAATCTAAAATCAAAGTTGAGTTAAACAATTAAAAAAGGGAATTAGAAACTAAAACATGTAAACAAAGTTATTATTAATAAAACAATTAAACTCTACAACGTTAAAACGAACATTTTATTGAACTAAAAAGAAAAAGGAAACGTAGGCGTGTAAGTGTGTATAAAGCTGTGCGTGTGTGAAGAACACATTTTTGGTGTCCCAAAATGGACGCCTTAAATGGCGACCGTGGGCCGAAGGCCTGCAAGTGCGGCGAGTGGCCATTCAAGCCTCCGAACAGGCACTAATTAAAGTGCAAAAATCAAAAAAATTAAATATTAACAAAATTACAACATATACACAAAAATCAAAAAAATAAATATTAACAAAATTACAACATATACACAAAAATCAAAAAGAAAAACTTAAAATCTTAAAAATTTAAATCGCAATTAAAATTCAAAAATTTAATTAAAAATGAATTAAACAAATACAGTTTTTCCTAAAGAATTAAAATTTAATTTACACAAAATTTAAAAATCTACCAAAAAAAAAAAAAACCATAAAAATCAAAAAAAAAAAAAAATACAAAACTTACAAAAACCCTACAAAAAAATATTAAAATGCAAAAATCTTACAAAAAAATTTAAAAACTAAAAACTACACAAAAAAAAATGTTCCCTTTAAAACTATAAAAATCACAAAAAAATACAAAATTTGAAAAACCTTTACAAAAAAAACTGTTCTTTCGAAAACTATAAAAATTACAAAAAAAAAAAAAAAATACAAAAATATAAAAAACCATCACAAAAAATTACAAAATATTTAAATAAAAACACATCTTTACAAAAAAAATAAAAAATCAAAAAATTACAAAAAAAAAAAACAACAAACATTTAAATCAACTACAAAAATAAAATTTAAGTATATGGCAGTGTAGCGGTGTTGGTGGTTCATGGCAGTGGCTAGTGGAAAAAATCATTGGTTGAAAGACTAATAAAGAATATATATGGCTATAATACGGAAACTAATTAAAAGACGTAAATAATAAGAAATTTATGAGCTAATGATAAAGAAACTAACGGAAAACAGAGATAATACTTAAATACAACAAAAACTCAAATATACTTGTGAGAAAACATTTTGAAAAAACTGTACCAAAATTAAAATTGGTGAAAAAAAACAGCACTAGCCACGCCACTTCAGTAACGGCAAACCACCGTACGACCAAGATAGCGGAACAGCAAGCGCATCAGCAGACCAGCAGCAGCAGAACAGTAGGCGCAGCAGCGGAACAACAGGCGCAGCAGCAGAACAGCTAGCGGTACAGTAGACGGCAGATGGTATGACGCACAGTGTGCGAAATAATTCTCATTGTCATATACATTCATACTTATCACATTCTTTTTCAATTTTCATACTTATATACATACTTCATTCGATTTTCATACCTATTGCATTCTTTTTAAATTTTCATGCTTATATACATATTTTGATCAACATTAAATCTATTAAAAATCTATTTATCAACAGCCAAGTCGTTTTACAAAAATAAAATATTTTCCTTTGAAATCAATTTAAATTAAATTACTTCAATATACATTCAATTTATCATTAAATATTCAGTCTTTCATTAAATTGCCGGATAATTCTTTCAATTTCACATCAACATTCAATTTAATTTCAATTTCTGTTAAATTTTCGTAAGCAATTTCTACAAGTTCGACTTTAATTAGTTTAAATATTTCTTCTTTGCTTCCTACTACATATGTTCCTTAGAAACCAAAAAGTGGTTCCCAGAATTTCAGAACAAGACTCAGATTCCGAAAATTCCAAAAATTCAGATTCCAATTCCAAAAATTTTAATTCCGAAAGTTCCGATTCCGAAAATCTCGATTTTAAAAGCCCAGTTTCCGAAGGCGCAACCACATACTCGCCCATTACAATCAAAAACGTTGTTGTTAGACTTTCTTTGTCCGGAGAATTTCACGGATTTGAGGAATTGCCCGAAACAAATATTTCAAATCCTCCTAATTCCGATACAAATATGGCGACTCCTGAAGAAAAAAGAACGTTTATCGGCATATGTGCTGGTATTATGCGTGAAAATTATAGCGGTGAGCCCCTAGGTCTCGAATCTTTCATTACTAAAATTGAGTTAATCGAACAATTTGTCGACGAAAATTTAACTAGCATTTGTATTTCATATATTAAATCCAAACTCGATGGTAAAGCTCGAGAAGCGATACCAACTCAAGTACTTTCAGTTAACGATATAAAAATAGCACTAGGTAACCGTATAAAACCCGACAACTCCAAAGTTGTGGCCGGAAAAATTGCAGCTTTGC
Source organism: Eurosta solidaginis (assembly GCF_040869045.1). Classification (NCBI taxonomy): domain Eukaryota; kingdom Metazoa; phylum Arthropoda; class Insecta; order Diptera; family Tephritidae; genus Eurosta; species Eurosta solidaginis. Next base: position 262,976,077 of record NC_090319.1, on the reverse strand, counting down.
AAGTTAATAATAATAATTGCACCGATTTTGCAAAACGCGAGCTCGAGGAATTGTCTGATGCTTTAGAGCGTTCGCTTATTACCGAAGGGATTACTCAGACCAAAGCCCGTGACATGGCCATCGAGCAAACAGTTTACGTTTGCCGATTGAACGCAAAAACCAGTTTAGTAAAATCAATCCTCGCTTCAACCAATTTTTCTGATTCCAAGGACGTAGTAGCCAAACTGATTGTAGAGCAAACAAATGAAATAAAAGAACGTCAAGTTCTAGCATTTAGAGCTCGGAACAATAACAATTTTAGAAATTTTCAAAGTAATTACCGAGGTCGAAATTTTCAAAATCAAAGTCGTAACTTTAACAATTATAGCCAAAATAGATCATCTTTTAGTAACAGTAACTATGGCAACAACTTCAATCGCGGCAATCAAAGACAAAATTTCCGTTCCGGCGGCGGAAATCGGAATCAGCCTAATAATAATAATAATAGCAACAATAGTCGTACTAGCAATAATAATAGAGGTAGAAATACAAGCGTCCGGGCTTTAAACAGGGAAGCCCCTCAGGAGCGAACACTGAGGGAGGACGAGACAAATTACTAACTACACTCTAAAACTTTTGTATGAAATTAAGATTGAAATGGGGGTAAATTCCTGTTGAAATAATTTTTTGGTGTAAAAATGCCCATTTATTGTACGTATTCATGTTGAAAATCAAAAAATGAATGATATTACTATAAAAAAACGTGTAATATTTTGATTTACACCCGAAAAGTACGTAGTTTTACGCAAGAATTGTGCAAAAGTATACATGCATTGTAATTTCACACAACAATGTGTAAGAAAAATGTGTAATATATTAATTTACACCCGAAAAGTACGTAGTTTTACGCAAGAATTGTGCAAAAGTACACATGCCTTATAATTTCACACAACAATGTGCAAATTTCGGTCACTTATTATCGTATATTGCTTCAGGTAACTGTAAATTTTCATTTTCTGTGAAATCGTCGTGTTTGTCGTGTCGTGGCGAAAAAGAAGTTAACAAGAATTAAAATATAAATATAAATAGGCGAATAAGTTATAAAATATATGTAAATATATATAAGTGATAAGCTTTAAAATATATGTAAATATATATAAGTGAATAAGCTTTACAAATATATAGCAAATGTTTGTGTGTAAAGTGTGTGAAAAGCAGTTCTACAAATTAAAAAGTTATCATTTGCATTTATACGCGCATAGGGAACTGAGTTCAATTTTGTTTGAATGTTTGTTTCCAAAATGCAATAAGAAGTTTTCAAGCTACAATGTCTATGCAGTCCACTTTTCAAAAAAGCATTCTGCTAAAGACGCCGTAGTTGAAGGTGTCTCCAATGTGTACCACAAATTCAATTGCTCGATGGCTTCTTGCGACTTTTTCGCTATAAGCATACATGAAGTATACTCACATATTTTAAAGCATTTTGCTTATAGCAAAAACGTCAACTGTCCAGTAATTACTTGTTTGAAACCATTTAGTAATGCGTCCTCATTTCGATCACATTTTTTCCGGAAACATAGCCAAGAGAATGACTATTCGCTGGAAAAAGATGTGGGCGAAAATAATGAACTATCGCTAAATACGATTACTTGCCAGGAGTTGCCAAATAGTCCTAGTTCTACCCGCGTTAATAGCTTAAAGAATATGTTAACACAGTTAAAATGCAAATATAATATTTCTGAGACCTGCGGAGAGTTTTTGTTTAAAGAGCTGTTTAATATAATAAATAATGATACAAATTCGCAAGTATTAAGAGTGAATAAAATATTTGCTAGCGCTGAGCAACGAATTATAAAAGCAGGCTTTAAAATCAGGCTCTTGGGGTGTAAATATAAACAACTGGTGAGTACAATTTTAGGCATATTTTGTCTAAAGTATTACACATTTTTTGCGTAAAATTCAACAAGAAATTTGTAAAAATAAAGATGTGTAATATTACACATATATAGTGGTTAAAGTGTTGCCTACCATTTTGGTAGTAAATTTACGATTTTCGGTTTAGAGTGTAATTCAGCTCACAGTTTTTCTTCTAAAAATGTTTATTGTCTTAACTTAAATTATTCCGATTTTATACAAATAAATATTACTGGCTCTAACAAATTTTGTACATTTCTAGTCGATACACAAGCCGACATTTCGTTAATTAAAATTTCCTCTCTTAATAAAAATTTGTCAATTAATAACAATGATACAATTAATATTACTGGAGTAACTACAGATACAGTTTCTACATTAGGTACTTTTACAACTAACTTACACTTTTCAAATTTTTATATCAAACATACGTTGCACGTGGTAGACAATGATTTCAACATTCCATCAGATGGAATACTTGGTAAGGATTTCCTAAAAACAAATAAATGCGATATCAGCTATGCAACAAATTGCATTTCCTTCTGGATAGGCAATGAAAAGATCGCACTTCCCATCCTTCACGGAATGGAAAGCGATACATTTGTTATACCACCTCGTTGCGAAGTTTATAGAATTTTCGCCTTGGAAAAAGACTCAGAACCACTTTTTGTGGATTCTCAAGAGATTTCTGACGGTGTTTTCACAGCGAAATGT